>NC_090933.1:1144084750-1145315994 GCF_040938575.1 Ambystoma mexicanum
TTTTGGAAGATCACCTAATCAAGCCTTGTGTCCAGGGTCTGTTCCCTACCCCTGAACTTTTTCAAGAACAGTATTTAGAATGTTCCATATCACCAAAGTTTTGTTACAAGTAATGAACATGTCTCTTTCATTTAATGTTCTCCTCAAGATGACAAAGCAAATGTAATTTCTACAACACAGGTAGCAATATACCAAAAATAAGTCTTTTGTGAATTTTCAGAATGACCAAACAAATATATTTTCCACACACTGGTTGTAATTTAGCGAGAGCGAACCTTTCTTAATTTTAGGAAGGCAAAACAAATGTTCCATTCCAACAAAGATTGAAATAACAAAGTATCTTTTCAACACAAGACTGGATTTTCTAGTGTACTCCCTTGCCAGGAACTCCCAAACTGAACAAATATCCTTGCTTACTCACGTGCCAGGAATATCTCCCTTTTCGTCCTTGGAGATCTCTTGGTATACTCCCTTGCCAGGTGTCTTTTCCCAAAAAGGTTCACGATCTGATATACATCCTGTATCAGGTCTGTCCACAATATTCACTTCCTTTTAAAGTTTTACTCAATTGTACCTTTTTAATGATTGAGCTTTGTTCCAACTTCCCCCACACTGACATCCTATATATGGAGGTTTGCTCAAGTGCTGTCGGTCAACTTCCTTCTTAATACAGATTGGCTTTTGGCAATGCTTGTTCCCGGTTTCCCCAAATTGACATGTCATATAAGGAGAATTTTACAAGTTTTGACCTTTAAAGTCTTTTGGCTTATAGTAATGCGGTTTCCACATTTTCCCAAATTGACATCTCATATAAGGGGAGTTGAGCTGTACCACTTTTGCCTTTGTACTTCAAATCTACTTGGCCGATATTAAAAATATGTTCCCAAGTGTTCAATAACTTGTGGGCACGAACCAGAGCACCCAACCCCTCTGTGTCGACTCACTGGCTCTATGTGCAGATGTGGCAGAGGTTTTCGGTTTCACTAAGCTTTTCCCACTAGGCAAGGTCTCTCTCGTTTCCCATGTCGGCTCCTTATCGCTTTGCTAATGGAACTATTTCCATTCCCCTTCACCGCAGCTTCTCCGGTCCCGCGTTGAAGATTTCTCATCTTGCGGCCCCTCCAAAGCTCCCGCTGAGATTACCGGAGATACTCTCCTCCAGAACCTTACACATCAAGGCTGCTGCCTCTGGGTCTGCTTCCTGCTGCACACATTCTACAGCTTTCTTCCACTTTCCTTCACCTTCTTTCTCCTGTAGATGATTCCTGAGTTTGAATGTCCAACGAAGTTGATTGAGTGATTGACAACTAGACCCCCAAGTTATACTTGGCATTGTTGTTGCTCCCCATTAAACTCCCTGCTCTTCTTCTTCGTCCCAGTACTCAGGGCTTTCTGGGAATAGGAGTCCAAAGGATTTTCACATTGTTTCAAGTTACACAATGAGCCCCTTTTGTCTATATAACAATCATCATAAACATCAGATGTCAAATATTATTAAGAGACATTATGTACCTGTGAAGCATGACTAAAGTTCTGTTTGAGATGTTTAACAGAAGTATGTTTTAATTTGTTACAATTAAAGCGTTCTGAATAATGACAACATGCCATTAGAAACTCAAGAATCATGAGGTCTTCTTCACAAAGAACGGAAGACACAGCCACGGGGCAAAATAGTCTGTCTTTAAATGGCTGCCTGAGAGAATATCTCTTTTCATATCTATGATACATTGGTGCAGTATGTGACTGGCCAAACAACAAGTTTCATCTTTCTTTCTTCCTTCTGAGGTTTACCAGTCGCATAGGGGCCTCTCTACAATAGATTAATTTTAAAAAGTCATTCACCTCTATAAAATCATCTGCGCAGACCTTAATATTTTATGATCCAAAGTAAAGATAGATCAAATATGTATCAAAGCAGCATTTACCTATACATTGTCTATAATATCCAAACCAAAAGTTCACACATCCATTTCACATAAATAATATACGTTTCCTGGGCCACCTCACGGTGTACCCCTCTATATTTAAAATGTCTAGGCTGCTGCATCGTAACATCAGCACCTAATTCATTGCTCTGACCAATATCTATTTGGAGGTGGTCGACATATATGATTGGATCCAAATTACATGAGTCAAAAACCTTAAGGAGGCCAATATAACAGCAATTGATGATCCCAGCTAGATCCTATGCCATAATATTTTCCATCAAATATTTGAAATTCCCTCAGAGCGTTTCCAAAGAATTGCTGCATCATATCCTTTAAGTCAACACAGTCACATAAGATGTGACACAGTGTTTCCACTGAACAAGACACTTTACAGAATCTGCACTCTGCAGTAGTGTGCTCATTCTAGTATCTAATATGCATAATCTAAGATCAGATTCAACCTGAGACAAAGGAATTCTTCATATCAATGCATGTTATGTCTTTTCTTTAAATATGGCAGCCGAAGGAATGCAGTGATTATAATGGATAGAAAATAACGATCAACAATTTTATCTAAACATTTTTAGCGAAAAAAATACTGAAATCTTTAAAGTATATATATGAAGGTCGGGTAAGGGGTTGAAACGGGTGGGGAGGGCATTGGGTGGGATTATAAACAAAGGGAAAAGGGGGGTTGGTAATTTCATATTTTGTTAATTAAACATGTTTAGATAAAATTATTTTTCGTTATATTCTATTTGTTATAATCACATATAACCGCAGCAGAGATCCCGATTTTCTGTGGTCTAAGAGCAGATCCTGATATAACCTGTACGTTTCAATTGTATGTTGGGTTGAGATCCAGTCTGCCTCCCATAACTTAGTTTCACTTTTTCCAGATACTGGAATAATTTGTCATGAGTACAATTGATGCTTCTTAGTAGTTCATTAAATTTCATAAATCAGAGCTTAACATAATCATCATTTTTACTTAAAGTGTTTTCAACTCTGAAAATCGAGAATCATGGGTAGTTGATAACATTTTTCTAAAAATAGGCAGGGCGCACCACAATAGTCTTGCTTTTAGGGAGATCAATCCCAGCTCAAATCTGATAGCTGCCTCAGGGACACCCTGAGGCAAATGTAGGACATCTCTCCATAACAAGGCCTCAAAACCTTCCATCCCTTTCCAAACCAGCAAGAGGATTGTTTTGAGGCCGTAAATAAATGTAGGTATTATTTTTGTATTATAGTGTTTTATTATAGGGTCTACAGAGAAACTACCATGTTTATAAAGGATCTTTCTCATTTTGGGGGGGGGGGTGGATTACTCATCTTGGTTCTCAGGTATGTATACAAAGCCTTCTCATTTCGGGAAAGTAAAGATGGGAATTCCCAGGTATATGAAATGATCCACAGTGTCCAGCTTTATTTTCTCAACAAACCATGTAAATTGTAATGGGTTTTTGGGACCTGGAAAATCTTGTGATCTTTGTTTTATTTTGTTTTAATGACTACAAGTCTCTCATAGCACTCTAGGCCATTCAAATGTCTTTGAACACCGAGTTGCATGAAGTCCATAAGGAGGATACAATCCTTGTAAGTGAGCCACTTATGTGTTACTAACTTAATTTAGGAAACACCAGGGCACAGTTCTCCAGACTCTCCCCAATGTGTGATATAAATATATTAAACAGACACAGGGCCAAAATACACACTTGCTGAATCCCGCTAGATGTATAGAATGCTTTATCTAGTGCACCAATAAGGTCTAGACAAAACCTCAATGTTGTATTACAATGCAAGTGGACCGGAATACCCAAAAGACCACCTGGGCGTTTTCACTTTTCTAGTTTATCCCAAATATTTCCCCGTATTTACAACATCGAAAGCAGAAGAGAAGTCCACAAAAAAAAAAGAAATATACTGAGTGCGTTAGAAAGACATACCTGAAAGAAATTTAGGATAAACCATTCAGGTTTGTACCAATCCATTTTCGGAAATCTGACGGAAACCTATTCATGTGTCCAGTCTCAGTCGCACATTTTTTAAGATCCCTTAAAGTTAAGAGTGCATAAGATTGTATTGTCCACATACAATAGCGTAATTGACCTATAATTAAGGGTTCCTTTCTATTGCCTTTTTAAAATATCGACAAAACATAAGAGAGGGACCAGGAAGGTGGAGTTTTTCTATATTTGATAATACTTATAAAAGGGGCATAGAGTGCATTGGTCCAAAATTCTGGATCCCTTTTTAGAATATCATTTGAGAGGCCATTTGGACCAACCTCATGGGAGCTAGAATCCTTCTTAATTGCCTATAGCACATCAGCTTGGTCAAAAGTAAGGACCCATATTGAGCTGTCCTCCAAGGCTGCCCTACCATCTAGTGTGCACTTATCTGCATAAAGATTAGAGAAGTGTGTCGCTCACACTTCCTCAGAGACAGGGTAAATCTGGTCATTACTCTGGTAACCCTCCAACCCATGTATTAATGACCAAAATTATTCCTCTTGTTTAGTGGGCACATTTTTGAACATTGCAGCTGTGTCATTGTGGAGCAATCAAGATGTATATTGTATTAACCAGTTTTTATAGTTTTGCTGGGTTTGTCTTAAAAGTGCTAGTTTTAGACCCTTTGTCTCTTGAAGTTTGTTTATGTTTCTGAAGTCTCTTCTAAGAGTAATTTTTTTTAGATTTCACTTCTACATCACATCTATGTGTGTTTACTTGTTTGTGTGCCCTTATGTTCCTTTGGAGGTCACCAATTATGTCAACAAGAAACATAGTAAAAGTCGGTGGAGATGTGAAGCTCTCGTGTACTGACTACTCCAAGTCAAAAAATATTCAAGCTACTTCTTCATTAAGCTTTATAGTTAAATGCCTGGCCCATTCCATCTGATTACCAGCAGTTGGTGGAACTGCCAGACGGCCCAACCATATTTAGTTGGTTATAAGGTAGACAGTATTTGGGACATCAACATTCTATGATCGCCCAACTTCATATCAACTATGCAAAATGTTTCACAAAGGGAGAATAGTGCCCTACCAACCAAATAAAAGTACATTCTGGAAGAAGCAATACCATTAAACCAAGTATCCCTCAAACCCAGATCCCCCTCAACATTACCATTGAGACTCATTAATTCCCATTCTTCTATAAACTTTATCCATCGTCTTCCACCAGCAGTTCAGGTGGCCACCTGAATTAGTCGATCATCACACATTATGTTTAAGCCTCCTCCCGAAAACAGGTTTGAGTTAAGATCTCCGATTAATAATAAGTGGTCTCCTCCAGATTTAAAAAAAAAAGCACTCTTCCAGAATTAATGACAATTGGTCAAGAAATTGCTGTCAGGGTTTCTCTTTGGATTCCAGAAATCACTGATAATAAAGAGGTTAATTATCCTGGACCTTTCCTTAATAGCAAAACAATTATCCAGCAGCCTATGCATAGTAGATTGAGACTCCTTCAAACCCCATCCCAAGGAATTCCTGACCTCAATCAGGGGACCACCTGGCACATGACCCAGAGAAGACCTTAACCACAACTTGATAAAAAATACTATAACCATCCCAGGATAAAATAGAGGTTAGCCACATTTCCTGCAGGACAAAAACAGAACATTCTCTTTAAGTGCTGCCCAATTCCGCATTATTAATTAATCAGGCACTACCTGTAGTCTTCCAGGAAAGGACTGCTACAGTATTTCTATGATTAACAATGGTGTAATGTACTATGCAACTGGCAAGGTTTTTTGTTCAAGACCGCTCGTAAACACCACCAGTCCATATCCCCCCTTTCAGCAATTTACTCAAATTTTCCACTTGGCGTACATTGTCAAAAGCACAATTAAATATACACTTCATCATCAGATCTTGAGGGGGATAGATTCACTGCCAATACACCCTGGAATAGATAGACCCTTAAATTGTTATAATTTCCAATCTGTTTCAAACATAATATCATAACCAATCCGCCTGGAATGTTCTACTTCTGACAAAACTAATAAGTTGACAATGCTGCACAGTATATTAACAGAATTTATGTCCAGTCTGTGGTCATCAATAAAATCAACCGGGTCAATATCTGAAGAGTTTATCAGCCTGAGCTTGGTTATGTCAAAAAACAGTTTGAAAATATTAGATCTATTTAGCAACAGCCTCTAATGATCAAACAATAAGAATTCAATTATGATTCTCGAGGAAAGAGGGGCAGAACAATTGTCATTAGAAGGGTTAGCTAACAATATATCTGGATTTCCCACCATGATACTCACTCCCGGCTGAGCGCCATTCCTTTTCCATATCCCAAGGGGGCTGAAGTATTTTAAAAAGGGCAGCTATGGCCTGTATCCGAGGGGCCATCATTTGCGTACCAATTTCCTTACTGCTAATCTGAGGTACTAGATTGATTTCCCTGCCTTTGTCCATATAATTTTCATTAGACTTTCCAAGAAAGATACCGGGGCATCCAGGCTCCAGCATAGTTTGACACCAAGCATTTCTTGAAGATTCAGAAACTGCACAGTCATTGATCTTGAGTTATTTCAATTGTTTATTGGCCAACGGTTCTGCCACTAGTTCTGGCAAATGGAGTGAGCACAAACATTTCCTGGAGGACCTCCTATTAAATTGCGATTTTTAGATTTCTTCCTCTGCAGAGGCTTGCCACTGCTAAGGCTAACATATTCTTCACCCTAAGTCAAAGCTGGACCCAACTCAACTTTAGGCTGACTGTTATAAATCAAGTTGATTTCTTCAATCAACAACAAAGGATTCTCCTGTACAGCCATGCTTTGATTAACACAAGCTTGTGCTGAAGCTATGTGTGGCTTAGAATTCTTTACAATAACAGTAGGATCCCTAAGGATCTATTTGTCGAGACGCATACTAATAGAGTTTAAAATAGTCATATGTTGTCGCACTTCTTCCCTGATGTTATCATACATGTCCATAAGGGAGGTCAGAACCAAATTCAAAGTTGCGATTGATGCCGGCCCTAAGCTTAAGTTGCCCTCCTGCACCCCTGGGAAGTTTGTAGAATTGGGAACAAACAAGGAGAGAGACAACCCTGAGCAGACACTTTTAGGCAGTGACGTACTATCTTCAAATGTTCTAGGTGAGGAAGACAGGCCTCCATCAGGAACTGGGCCTTAGTCCCTAAATGTGGCATTAATGTTATTACTGCCGCATTTAAGGGTTGCCCAATCATGAGTTGGGCGGAATGTTTGGAGTTCAATCTCCAGCTTTCCACCCATTTTTGGCCGTTTCCAGCGCTATTACCACAGGCACTATTACCACCAGCGGTAATAGCACCGAAAATCCCCATAGAGTCCAATGGACTCACAAAGAAATTGGGAATTACAGCTTTACCACTACTCGTGATCTGGCGCAAATTGCACCGAACTGAGTAGCAGCAACACTATTTAAGTTGGCAGTATCCCGGCCGTATTACTGATGGGATACGGCCAATGCCGTGATGAGGCCCAGGGAAGGTTGCAAAGTTCCCAAAGTCACAGGTTCCTCAAACATATTCTGGTCAATCATTCCAGCCAGTAATTTTGCATCTCCAATACTTGTATGGGAAATCAATGCCTGGCAGGTCTCTCTCCTGTTCTACTAAACTCAGGGTTTCATGTTCACAACATGGTCCACCTGCACTAACAGCAGGAAAATACTGGGTTATAGTTTTTTGGCACTGGGCAACATTTTTAATTGTTCCAGAGGTAATGTCCTCGAATTGCGTATTGGGCAAGACAAGGTTATCTGGAATTAGGTGTGCAGATGAGGCGGAGAGGTCCAAATGATTCCCTAGGTCAGCAAGAGTTAGTGTGCTGATAGTTGCACTGTTAGCAGGTAGCTGACTCAATGATAGGGAAGCTGAAAGTTGTATCAGAGGATGAACTGTGGGGGAACCTGCCTGCAACCCCACCCTCCTCTGATTTGCTACACAGGTCATACATACATCATGGAGTGGGGTGTACGATGTGAAGGAAAACCGAAAGTATGCACAGCCAGAGGTTACAGTTCCCTTGAACAGAAGGGTCTTACCACAAGAGGTAGGGCTACCAATCTGTCAACCGCACTGCCGGTAACAGACTCCAAACACTATCAAGAGGCACCAATCTAACAAAGAGCAACCGGGGTCCATCGATCCTCCAACAGACTTCGGCAGACTTCACTTCTGCCTCCCATCCACGGTGCGCTCCGCGTGAGGTTGGGGCTTAAGAACACTGCCACTGTGTAATGTAAAAAAGCTCCTCCATCCACAGCCTCTACAAGTCAGCAGCAGACTTCACTCCTGTCTTACTTCCGTAAGGATCTTACACAACAGCCTTGGCATGGGCTTTTGCCTGGCCTGGCAAATGAAGGTCTTATGCCAGTCTCAGTCTCAAAAGTTCATTTATGATATCGCCAGACAGGATCCAGTCCTTGTGTATAGTTCATCAATTAAAATATAGGTAAGTTATATATAGTTCTTGCTTTCCCCATCTCTGGGAACCAAAATACAATTCCTCATGCTTTATATTCTTAGCTGTTTACCTCTGGTTAAATCCCTTGAGGATTGATTCAGCTTTTACCAGTAGAAACATCCCTTTTAGTAGTATACTTTATCCCACTTCTTGCATGGCACTGGGATGCCCCACAATCTGATAGCTCTGTGGTAGGATTGTTACCTCTCAACTCAAGCACTTTGGTACATTTGTTGGCCTTTCCAACCGGGATACAGACCACAGGTATTCCTTTGACTCCCTGGTCCACAGGACGTGTGTCCATATGATTCTCTCCCTTTCTGAATCTCAACATGGCTTCCCCAGCCTTCACACACACTGTTTGTGTTTCTTTCACTCTCTTTACATGGTTTCAGCCTTGTATGCACATGGTGACGTTTTCAGTCAGGATATGAAATATTTGCAACATTCTCATTCCAGATTACCTGGGTCTTGTGCTCATTTCTGTTTCCCAGTGTTTCGTAATCTCTGACTCCCACAGCTTAACACCTTCACTGGCATCCTCACAGTGGGAGCATTTGCCTCCCTGTTTGTGCTCGTCTTGCTTGGAATGGCACTCGCTGCGTCATGCTCAGAGACTCAGGCCCCTTGATTGTTTTTGGTTTCGGCATCTTTTGCTGGGTGCCTGGCCCACCAATTTGCATTAGTTGTCAGGCCCCCCTGAAAAGACAGCTTTCTTTCCATTAATGTTCCTTTCCTGCTCGGAGCAGTCTGCTTGGTAAGTGTACCCGCTTAGTAGGCTCCAGCTAGCGGGACTTCACTGCTGCTGGATCCGCTGCTCTGCATATCTCCACCCCTCCAGGATGTGTTTTCAGAGGCTCGCCTCTGTGTACTGTGGATTCTCCTCCCAGCATAGGAGTCCCGCATGGCTTCCCTAGCCCCTCTCCATTCACAGTTTTTATTCTGTGCATGTACATCATCACAATCAGAAGAGGTGTGTTCTTCTTCCTTTATGGTGGCCCTCAGATACCAGTCAGCATTACCTGAAGCCAATAGGGTAGAGGGAGGACTGCTGGCACTTGTAGTAAAAATCTGAGATGACTCAGTTCTTTCCAGTCCCATGTATGCAGACAATGTGGTCCTTTCAAGGAGGTCCTCACTGGACTTGGAGTCCTTGCCCCTTAGAGGGGAGTTACTCCAAGTGAGGTTTCACTTGCCCAGACAGCTAGGGAGGGTCTTGCGAAGCGGGTTGTCCAGATTTGTCACACACCCTTTTGTACACACTCTCTGCTGTCTTCTCTTTTCAGAGGACAATCTTCAGAATCCTTTAGGAGTGAGGGTATCTCTACTGTTTCTGGGCCTTCTTGGCTGATCATTTCTATTTGATCAGATTAGCTTTTGTATAGCAGTATCTTCACACTTCTCTGCCTCTTGTTTCATATCATCGGATTGAGGGTCTTCTATTTTGCTCCTTTTGTCTTTGCGAGCTCTTGCACCATCTATGAAAGTGAAGACTTTCATTTTTAGGTTTTCTGTTTTATCCTCTTCCTCACAAGGATGCCTGTTTTATTTTTATTTTCTTGGTATGTCACTCTTTTTCTCTATTCTTTTGGTTCTAATTTCCCATGGAAATATATGTTGCTACTAATTTCTGGTATTCTTTATTTAATTCAGGGTTCTTTTTATGGGCCAGAAAAGAAGCACTCTCAAAGGCATGGCATATCCTTTCCTTACATATCCCCTTTTCTTGTTCCACTAGGACACTGTAATTTGGTTTGTTTGCCTCTTGTCATTATCCCTCAGAGCACTTGACCCAGACATTGGGGAATTCTGGGGTGTACTGGCAGTCTGAAGGTTCGGTTGGGCCCTCAACAACTGTCCAATGTTATATGATTAGTTGGATTTCTTTCATGCAAGAAATTCAGATTTCCTTGGGGAACTGTTCCTTGATTCCTATTCCCCCTTATTGTGGGGGAATGTATCAATAGCCACAATGGGTCTAGAACCCATGTACTGTATATTTGTATATATGTACTGGAATAGCGGTGGAGCCTCACTAGAATGGGAGTGAGCTTCCTCTGTCAGTCTTCTGTTGGTAGTAGTAAGAGAATGTTTCAGCCCCTCTGGACTTCAGATCCAAAGGAGTGGCCTCTTCACCACCCCACATTTGCAGTGGTAGGCTTTGTAGATGATTTGGGTGTTTTGGGATTGTTTTTGTTTTGTGTATGCTTTTCGATCTCCTAAATTCTAGTATCTTCTAAAATCACCCATTCAAAGTCCCTCCCTAATTGGGTGACCATGGTTTTTAGAAAGATGTGAAAAAATGTGGTAATGAACTCCCTACGTTTGGTATTTATTTGCTGAGAAAGCTGTGTGTATGCATGCATCAAAATTCTCTTGGCGATTGGTCCTTGCCATACATAATATTGTGTGCAGCTTTGCAGGCCTATTAGAGTTTCTGTGTGTAGATTTTTGTATTTCAATGGCTGCAATATACATAGACCGTTTATGGTCGTTTTGGTGCATCAAGCTGGAAATCTCAAGAGAAAACATCCATTTGTCATATTAAATGTTAATGAAATCATTTTTATTCCAAATGAGGACATCATTTGTTCATACAAATCTAGATGTTCATAAGCAGAATATTTTTGTGATAAGGTGTCATACGACTTTAGATGTCTTTTATTTGTTTTATAGGGGCCTCGATGAAACCCTTTTTGGATCTGCCCTTCTTACGACTCTGAATCTGAGTCCACTCTCCCTCAGAGTCAGGGCTAATGTTGGAAGCATATTCCATGTTGTCATCTGGGCCCTCCCCACAATATTAATTTCTGGACTGCCTTTTAGATGCATGTGACACAGGCTCCTCCCTTTGTTCTTTTCTCTGGGCCTTCTCAGGGTTATTTCCCTGGGTGATATGATTTATGGGGTGGGCTATCTCGTGCCAATTGGTACCAGAATGCCATGGGAAAGCCGTTATTCAGTGAGAGAATCCCATAGTGAGCCCAGGGTTTTCTTTTGTGTCCCAATAAACTCAGTCTTACCCTAACTCTTGGCATGGCCTTGTGTGCACGGCTCGTCTTAACAAATTGGCAATGAGGAGACCATCGCCTTGGGACCAGAGGATGAGAATCCCCAGAGGAGGAGGTTTGACGCTGGAGGTGAGCCAAGGAAAGGCACACCTGATTCTGCCTGTCCTGAAAGCCCGCTGCTTAGGCGGCCGCTGGGCAACTACGGCAGCGGCTCCCCATTGGGGTTTTTTGGGGTAAGAGTTTGAGCTGCCTCAGAGAACCCGAACCGCCCAGAGAGCGCGCACCTGCACGAGATCACTGCTCATGGCGAGCGCTACATTATTCTGCAGCTGATTGAATCACGGGCGTGATCTTAGTCGAAAGGACCCCTGAGCATCTTGATACATGGGAGCCATTTTGTTTATGTTGTGTCTCCAAGGCAACTGAGCCTTGGAAAGTACAAGGCTGAGAGGAACTTCATTGCCCAGGATTCTCTGCTTCGTGGTCCCTCTAATTGGAATTGACTTAGCAGATACCACTACAGTGCAGGACTTTGCAGTGGATTTGCCCTTTCCAACGTGGTACTTACCAGTGCACATAAAAAAAAGACATTTAAATTGATCGGGAAGGAACTACCATCTGTCTTCACCCAGCTAAACAAATTAGCGCTGTAGCAAAACACATATGACAGATGGAGCTTGCACCTGTCTCCACTCAGTTAAACAAATCAAGCTGTGGCAAAACACATATAACTACACAAGTATGGCCATCTCGATGTCGAGGACATTAAGAAAATGACCATAGATGGAGTAGAGGACTGGATATACCTGTTCTCCGATCATTTGCCGCAACTCCGGTTGGGATGATGCTCGGTGAGCAGGAGAAATGTCCTACCTATGATAAATTTATTCGAGACACTAAAAGAACCTTGAGGGCGGAACTAAGAAGAGCAAAGAAAACAAGTATGACCTGGGACATATATAAAATTGTGTCCAAGGAAATAAAGATGAGATATAGGAGGGCGATCAAAGCAAAAAGAAGCTCCGACAGAAATAGAGCCTGGCAAAAGCTAATACAGACTATCTGCTCCCGTAAAACCAGCAGTATATGGGGTCTTCTTAATGAAGCAAGAGGGGATAGGTCACGACAACTAGTTAATCCCATTTCCAGTGTGGAATGGACTGCATTTCTGGAAAAACGCAACACAGCGATCAGAGCCAAGGAGATAATCCCTTTAGGTAACATACCAACAGACCCTGACATTGACATCTCCCATGACTCCATCCTCTCTATTATTAAACGGATGAAGTCATCCAGGGCACCTGGTCCCGATGGGCTCCCCAATATTGTAATAAAAAGTAGCCCAATTTTTTGGGCCACCCTAATGAATGTATGGTTCTCCAAGATTTTGAGGACAGGGGTATTGCCGAGTTCGTGGCAATCAGCCATACTAATACCAATATTTAAAAAAGGCAATCGATTGGACCCTAATAATTATAGGTTACTTTCCATGCTAAACAGCACAAGTAAAATATTTGCATCACTCCTGCTGAGAAAACTACAGTTATGGGTTGACCGAGCTAAAATCTTAAGTAAATTTCAATGTGGCTTTAGGCAAGACTACTCAACTAGCCATAACATTTTTGTCATGGACTACTTACGAACCAGAGCCTTACAAAGCGGACAACCACCTCTCTATGCACTTTACATAGACTTTAAAGCGGCCTTTGATTCTATCCCCCGAGAAAAACTATGGCTGAAATTACAAAACCTTGGCTGTCCAGATGATCTACTATACTACCTAAGATTGCTACATCAGAACACCAAGGTTAAATTGAAATTAGACCAAGCAGGTCATATGACGGAGGAAGTCGCACAAAATAGAGGAGTCAAACAAGGTTGTGTGACGGCTCCCCTAGTATACAATCTGTATGTGCATGACATACCGGCATCTTTAGCCTTGGTGAAAAACTGTCCTCCTAATATTGGTAAAACTCCATGCTCGGTACTTGCATACGCTGATGATTTAGTGATATTTGACCACACAATCAGTGGTATACGTCGCTCAGCCATAGCGATCTGGGGATATTCTGAACAGAATGGCCTTACAATTAATGTTGAAAAAACACATGTAATGAGATATACATGTAAAAGGTCCGCGCGTGTCGCGCTATGCATTGATAGAGCTGTAATTTCATATGTCCCTGAATATAAATACCTCGGGATTGAATTTGAACCCAGAGGTGACTACACGATTTGCAAACGCAATCGGAAAATAAGAGCTGCCCAAATTACTGCCTTATTTAAAAGCTTTACAATTAAACAGGGTGGTTACACATTATGGGGAGCTAGACACCTTTATATACAGGTACTAGCACCCATGATGGTGTATGGATTGGAATCACTGGTTAAGATGGATCTAAACTGGTTGCAAATTATTGAGGGAAAATATTGGAGGAAGATACTAGGACTTCCGGTATGCATCCCTATGGCTCTTCTCAGACTCGAGCTGGGTCTGATATCATTGAAAGCACAGATATTAAAGAAAAGAGCCGGATTTTACTTAAAAATGGTGAACGGCGCGGGTAATGCCCTGCTAACGACATTTGCCCTGAATAATAATAATGAAAACACCCTCAGTGATTTCAAAAAACAAATGGAACAACTGCTTAAAGAAATTTGCTGGAATCATCGTGCAGGGACTTTCACGGAGGCTATGCAATCTTGCTTGGGGAGACGAGTTGAGTTATGGGATTGGCTAGAGAACTACGAACATCTGCGCAAATTAAAAAGGTATAGGTTCGTGGAAACTAGATTATATATAACGGACAGCAGGCCAACCTGACGGACATCAAAACAAATCCACAACCACACAATAATGCACAATACACCTGCTACCTGCGCTTTTCTCACCACTTCTCGAGATCCTCCTGTACCATGGTAGCAAGGGGTAGCCTCATTTCAAGTATATCTGTGTGCCATATGGGGAGCAGGTTTAGTGGCGATTTGAAGGAGGCATCCCTCCCGAACTTCATTGGTGCTGAAGCCCTAAGGATGTTCTACACTCTTCCCAACACACCTTACCCAGAGCGGGCTGGAGATTCTAGCGCTTCAGGAACCGCTACGAAATATGAATCTGCCCTAGCAAAGCTTGAAAATAACTTCAGAAACAAAACGTGGTACTGGAGAGGATATTTTTTTTAAAGGAAGCAGAGCAAATGAGAATCAGTGGACACTTATATTGTGGAACTGGGGGTCTCATTGTGTAAGTTCACAGGCGCTGCAGAGGAAAACCTTAGGAACCAACTTGTGCTACACACTGTAGATCCACAGATTCAACAGAGGTTGTGGCAAGCCAAAAACCCCACATTGGATAAGGCTATCGACCTGCAAGGACAATCGAGCCAGGGAAGACGTGCATGAAGGCTATGCAGCAAGAGACAGCTGTTTCTGAAGTGAAAAAGATAGAAGAATGCGATGATGATAATGAAGACCTAACAGTCGCGCCAGTGAAGAAGAACACAATGGGCTTCATCACGAGTTGGGTGGTAACGCTGGTGGTATTACCGCTGGCGCTATTAGCCCTACTGCCAAACCCCCCAGGTAAATTTGTTCCATTACCGCCGGCAGATTTCCCACCGGAAGTAATAAAGCTGAAAATTGGCAATTTTGTCACAGATTTTCCCCCGTATTCACAGCTGGGGGGATATCCGCCAAGGCCATGATCTGGTGGACCCTTAAATGCAGCGGTAATAGTGCTACGGCCACATTTAAGGGTTACAGCCAAACTCATGATGAGGCCCAATGTATACAGCATGACAGAAGACACGTCTTAGCGACAAGGCAAGAAAGGGCAGCGGAGAGATGTTTCCTGACAAGGGTGCACAAGGTGTATGTCCCCAATCGAAGTGTCAGAGGTGTGGATTTAACAGACACTATAATGGTGAAAAGGAATGTTCAGCCACAAATACGGAATGCTACAGGAGTAGTGTCATTAGTCACTATGGGAGAGTGTGTGAAAATCCCAAGACAAAGGGATGCCGCACCATAAGAGCCCTTGAAGAAGTTACGGCCCCAGCAGTCTTCTTACTGTCATGAGCCGGGAAGATGACGGTCCGATGTGCAGTCTTTGACTGAACGCTCCCAGGAAAAAAATGGGCCTTGGGAGAAGGTCGAAGTAGACAAGACTCCAATGGAGGTGATGATAGACACTGGGTTGCCAAATACCATGGTGGATATTGCTATGTAAAAAACAAGGAGGTCCTGGGAGTCTCTATGATGGGCATTAGTCCCTGTTACGGGAGCCTTACCCAGATTCTTTAGCTCACTATCTTTCACAGTGGAGAAATATCCCAAACATATCAGTCTTTTTCCTGCCCGGGGCCAGTCCAGCACTGAAATGTTAGGCAACAGCAACCCCAGACACAAGTTTCAGTCTGGTTGGACCGCATCAGTAGGGTGGAACTGTGCCTCTCCAAGTATATTGAGCAAGTGGTCCACATCTGGATTCCCCTAATAACTTAGGTTTTCTACTCTCTTCCTTTTTCCACTGTCCCATCGTGGTTATATTTTAATTTCCACTTCTGTCCCCCCTGACAGGCTGAATGGGACAACCTTTCCTCTTCTCACTGGTAAAGGTGAGTATTCATGCATGTCAAGAAATCTCTCCCACCTGGTCTGAAATAGTTGGGAGAGGGGATGTTAGGCACCTCTCAACTCCTTGTTCTCAAGATGAGTGAGGCATATTACGTCCCTATGCATGCATATTGGACATTTTACTTAATTAGAGTGAGGCGTTTGGCAAAGGGAATGATCCAAGCTGTCCAAATCACCTATATTTTGTGGTTGTTGTGCGGTTGTAAGGCCGTTTTATAGTCCCACACTTCCTGGCATAATTTTTCATTTCGATAATCATTTTCTACTTCAACTGGACTAATACCTGTTCTCTCAAATCACACATAAGCACTGATTAACTCGCTGCGGTTTGCTATGGGAGACTTGAAGAAGACAAATGTAAAACTTGGTCCTACTGCAGGAGGAGCTTGAACATACTATTTCTTTTGGTACATTGTTAAGACAACTGAACTTTTTGTTATCAGGTTTAAATCCTCAACAACTGTGTTGGAACTTTGTGGCAAACCAGGATGTCCTTATTTCCTTTGAACTGTAGAGCCAACCCTTGCTCAGATCTGGGGAAGGTGAATTCACCCAGGTTATGAGAAGAGGCAGTGGTCATATTGTGAATTTGATTGTATGCTATATATATTTGTTGAATTGATCTGCCATACATGTGCTTATTGATTCATTGAATGGATACGTCTGACGGACAGATATCCTTTTGTTAAAGTGTTTCCTTTAGTTTATTTTAGGCAGGGAAATCCTCATCAGGGTAGGAATAGTGAGGCATGTATCCAACCTTTTTATTTAATAAAATGGCTGATGTTGAAAACTCTTTACAAAGTTGTCCACCTCACATTTCTGACCACTCATAGATATTAGCCAAAAGTTACTGGGATGCCCCAGGGAAGCAAAGGATTTTTCAACAATGGCTTCTTCTCTGCAATTTGCAAAGCCGTGTGAACTTTATACAGAGAAGCATTAATGACAGATGTGAGTTCACAAATTGATGCATGAGGACACATGTTTTATTACACTTGAATGACAAGATTCAGAACACAAACTCGACAGATGGCTTTGGAAATACCTTTAGCCATGTTTTCGGAAGCAAGTCCTAAATACATAGAAGCTGTTACATCTGACGTAAAAGGGGAGTTTATAGGTGTCTGAGCATCCTTTCTCAACAGGTCCATTCTAATAATGTCAATACTGGCATAAAGGATTACACCAAG
Source organism: Ambystoma mexicanum (assembly GCF_040938575.1). Classification (NCBI taxonomy): domain Eukaryota; kingdom Metazoa; phylum Chordata; class Amphibia; order Caudata; family Ambystomatidae; genus Ambystoma; species Ambystoma mexicanum. Next base: position 1,144,101,996 of record NC_090933.1, read on the forward strand.
GATGATGTTTAAAGATTGGCAATGATGGGGTCTTTTGCTCAGAGATGTCATATCGTTAGGTTTGTTACACATAATAGTCACTTCTTTAAACATAATGGGTACTGTTAAAAAACAGTTGTAATAGTTGAGCTTTTTTCTTGACATATCAATGTTCTATGGGATCTTAGTACAATTTTATATTTTGCCCGTGTTTGTATAGAATAGTATTTACGCAAATCGGCTTAAGCTTTCCTCTGAATGTTTAGATGACATCAGGGTAATAGAGTCCCATAGAGTCCTGCAGATTCCCCTCTCCACTTGCCCTCCCCCTGCTTCTCTTCAACCGAGCGATGGAATTGACTGGGTGGTGCACCCGGGTATATTAGTCAATTAACAACACGTATAGGTCAAGAATGTGATCAAACAGGGTCTCAACACATGGCAATAGTCATCATGGTTGAGACCTTCCCTGGGGTAAGGCACACAAGGACATCACTGTGTGCACAAGGCATGACATTCTGATTATTCCTTTACTGAAGGTCAGTGGAGTGTTGTCATCATTGATTCTTTCATAACAAAGGTGGGGAGGACTCGGTGGTGTTCACCCCTTTCCTTAAATCCTCTTTGTAAACAAGCCCTTTAAAACCTCTATATAGAAGAGATTAGTGTGTGGATGGGTGGATAGATGGATGGATAGACAGTAGGATGGGTTTGGGTCAGTCGCCAGATGGACAGGCAAATGAATGAACATATAACAAAGCCGAATTAAAAAAAACTATAAAATGTGAGAATACAAGAGTTTGAGCACTTCTGCAGCCTTTTGTATGGCTTTGGGATTCCACAGAGATCCCATGTTGAGAACTGGCCATTTGAATAAGAACCTTGAAGCAAGGGTACAACTTGCTCTATTCTGCCCTGGGGACCTGGATGAGCAGGAAAAGGTGATCAGACAGTGAAGACCATGATAAGGATTACACCCACACCGGAATATAGCGAATTAGAGGAAAACCGCCTGACCCGCCATTTATGAAAGGTCCAGGGCTGTTTATGAAAGCTCTTTTCTTCCCTCACTGCTGGTCCCGTGTGTATAGCATGTTGAGAATTTGGATTTTTTTAAATATTGATCCCGTAAAAGTGAGAAGCTAATCTAATGCTCCGATGCATCCCATCGGACACCCTACAATTCTCAGCAAGTAACATACAGTGTTGCATTCAAAAATTGATATTTCTTTAACAGAAGAGTTCAGTTTCAAAGAACTGTGTCTCTAGCTTTACCCTGGAGACGACCACAGTAGTGTATATGTCCAACATAATTACTGAAACAAAACAAACCTTTACCTGCCTATATTAGCTTTGCTATTATAAGTGTCATTCATTTTCAATCATAAGAATCTCCATATAAATATGTGGAATTACAAGAGACACTAGACATTCTAGCCATTTCCACACTGCATCAGCTCTTAGGCTACACAATTTAACTCATGACTTGCCAACATGAGGCAAATACGAGCATTCACTTATTTTAACGATGTCAAACTTTTTTTTCATAATACTTCATGTTTTCTTGGTAACTAAACAAGAATGGTACCTGAAAAAAATTACTTACATTAACATTCAAAATATATGTATGCATCAACTCCAAATAATAGGAATACAAGACCTTTTTACTCCACAGAGGCATGAGATAGTGAATGCTTTAGGACCGTAGGGGCCACTTGACCAAACAATGACCTGCTAGCAGTGGACTATGTGTTAAGCAATGCACATGGAAAGGGTGACTTGTTTGCACTGGCTCATGTAAGCCTGAATTCACAGAGAATGTTCTCGGGAATGTATATGCTATGTTCTGAACCCACATGTATGCTGTTTTCTGAATGTGTGGGTGCATCTCTCTATATGCATGTCTATGTAGCTTTCATTAAACATGAATATTCTTTCATTTATCAGTGTGTGTGTGTGTGTGTTTCCTTGAACATTAATGTATTCCTTTCAATGCAGATTCATGTACAGGCTTAAAGTAGTCGGTGCTAAGCAGAAAAGTTAGAATTACTAGTGTCGTTCAGAATACCATAATTTGAAGAGGTAGACTGTCACATTGAAAGTGGATGCCTTTGTGGACTTATAATAGTGAGATTTATATAGGCAGGTAAAAGTGTGATTAAGTATTGTTTTAAATACATACAGATTGTAGTGATCTCCAGAGTAAGGGTGGAGACCTGGTTGTTGACAATTAACTTTTATTTTCAATACATTGTAATTTTTGATAGCCAACCTGTCTGGTCCTTGCCCAGAAGTGTGGGGTGGGATTGTGTAAGTGGGACCATCAGATTGCCATGTCACGTCTGTTTAAGTCAATGTAAAATCATATAAAAATACTCAACAAAACCTGTGACAAATTGACTTCTGTCCTGCAGGAGTACAAGGATGAGTATTGTCTGAAGCGCCCACTCAGCCCTCACACTGCTACAAGCCAAGATCCAACATATCATAAAACTAATGCAGGAACAGTTACGAGATTTACATCCTTCGCCTTTTGTCGTAACGTGGATCAAAGGAAGGCTATACACTCAAGAGAGGTATGAATGGTGTTTAGTAGCAACCCAAACAGGTAGGTATTACAGTACAAAATAAAGAAATGTCCAATCAAAGTTCTAGACAAATATATATATTTTATCAAACACACAGTGCTGACTAACCAACCCATGTATAAAGAACACAGAATATGCCAAGGTGCAGATACAGCACTCTGGGTAATGAGACAGGGGGAAAAAGGCTATTAAAGACCACAATGTTCAGAAATTATATGTTCTTGGGGGCAAAGGCATAAAAGGGACCTAAGCAGTCTCCGGGGCCTGAAATGGACTAAGGGGGGGAGCAGTTAACAGTCAATAGAACCTTTTTGCAGTTCTTGGTGGTCGAGAAGCGCCAAATCAGAGTTCTTGGTGCTGTGCAAGCAATTCAAAGATCAGACAGTGCAGAAGACAGCTCCAGAGGGTGCTAGTGTTTCAAATGTATGAAATGGTTCTTGAAACACAGCTCCAAGCAGAACAACCGTGAAAAACTCTATGCTAGTTCAGTTTTGCCACTCTGGGTGCTGCAAGCCCCAATCCTCAGACGGGCACAGAACTGCCAATGTCCTTCAATACAGCGAGGTCCTGGGAGCTGCTGTGGCTGGTAGAGAGGTAGGTCTTGCTGCAGCAGCAGGTCACCCCTTAGGTGGCTGGAGTCCCACTCCAGGAACAAGATGGGAAGGCTGGCACACAACTAGAGGTGTCCTTCAACACTGTGAGGTCCTGGATACCACTGCGGCTGGCAGAAAGGAAGGTCCTGTTGCAGCAGCAGGTTCACCCCCAAAGGATCCTGGGGATGGTTCGGGGACATAGCTTGCCCCTGCCTTTGAAAACCTTCTGTCACCTCAAAACTTGAGGACTCGGGAAACGACTGCTTTCCCAGCAGGGTCCAAACAAAATCTTTGTCACAGGTTGGAGTCCAAAAGATTATCAAAAAAATATTCTCAGAAGTGGTGTGAGAACCCTTATTTTAAAGATCAGTGAAATAACGTTAGCCTGTCTTAGTGGTCCAATCCATGTTCTTAAAAGAAGTGGACTTTGCCATTCTGACTTCACACCCAAAGTGTTTTGCTCTAGAGAAAATGAAGGCAACAGGAAGAAGAGACATGTGCTGAGAGAAACAAAATGGTGGAAGTCTTCCCCAACTGTACAGAGCTCTCCTGTCTACACTAACCCCACCCCCTTATCTTTTCACTTAGATCAAAGGCCTTTAGAAAGGCAGCACCCTGGTGTGACCTTTCTCCATTTGAAGGGTGTGCTCCTTTGAAGCCTGGGCTCAGGACAGCTGCCTGTTGTGTGGTTGTCTCAGAGGAGGGTGGTACCTACCCTCACTAAAAGATCTAAGAGGTGGCATGGCCATCTGTGTTCCTGTCCTGTCAATTTGGCAGGATCAGCCTAGTCTGGCCAGAATACACATCACCTTCCACAGCTGGAATTGCTCAGGGGAGCTGAAATGTTTGATTTCAAACTGGTGGCGGCTGTAATGAGTATTGATATGATATGATATGGCATTTATAACGCACCTATACACCGTTGATATGGCATTAATAATGCGCCTATATTGCCATGAACCATATCTTCAGCCAGGCATAGCTTATCTTTAGAGTTTACCCTGCCGCCAGCATGGGCTACTAATGAGTGTCATAGTTTTGGTAAAGGGGTGCATATCTTAAATGTAGCCCATCACTGCAGAGACGTGGACGTAACTTCAGCTGTCAAATAGGCATCTCGAACCTGCTCTGCAGGCACTGCAGACCAGGATACTGCTGCAGCATGTGGGGTTTAAATTCAGCCCCAGGACTCAAATAACTGTTTGGACCATGTTACACTGTTGGCTGACAGACATAAAGGCAGCATTTCACACGCAATTGCCAAACATCAAAATGCTGTTTTCAGAGAAAGAGAAATACAAACACTAACTTTCCATTACATGCGATTAATACCTAAAGTGAAGCTTTGCTAACGCATAGAACTACCATGGAAATGTGTGCATTCTGCAGATTGGAAGCAACAAACATTTTAAATAGGAAACTCATTGACAAGAGTAATTCGAGGGACCACTTTAGTGAAGGTGTTGCCTTTTTAACCTATGGAAAAATACTGACACAAGCAGCACAAGGAAACATGAAGAGATCTCTTGTATGTACTGCAAGATTAGATGTAAAGCAGATTTAGTGTAACACATGCAGAATGTAAAAGCACCATGTATTGAGTACTGAATAAACAAGGACCCAGCTAATAAATGTGAACTCTGAATAATCCCCCAAAATCCAAGTCAATGTGTGGTCCGTCCCTGGGCTGACTGACAGATGACATGCAACCGAAGACCACCACATGATGACAGGAGGTGGAGCTATCCTCTCTGCTCTCAAGGATAAGAGAACAGATGGATCATTATCCCTGGAAGAAATAATGTAAATGACTTGATAGTAGGCAGGGTCAACAAAGAAACAGATAGCTGAGCCTACATCTAAGTGGACAAAAGAAATGTGATGTATAATTGAAGTTAAAGTGATGTGTATGACTCGAGATTACCATTGGTGCTTTAGGGAAATCATAATGGCTGATTATCGACCTTGGGACTCAGAGTTAGAAGCAATACTGTGATTCTAGCATCCCAGATAAAGTTACAGAGTGGAGAGTAAGGGGAATGGCAACTTATAATGATAATGCTGTGTTATTTATATAGCACCTTTATCCAAAGCGCTTTACAGAGCACATATTTACATACAATATCAATATTACATACAATATCACCCAAACAAAATTGAACTTATTCAATTAGATACCTGCATATAAAATGTTGTGAAGATAATTGTTATCATTTCTGAAGAAATTTCATAAATATGCCATTCGCACCTGCAAACGTGTGCCAAAATAGGACACAGTACATTACGCCCAGCATGATTAGACAAATTAAAAGAAATATAGTTTGTGACTCTTATTGGTAAATTGGAAAAAGTTGCTATGTTGTAGCTTTTTATGTCATAACTGAAGTGGTCAACATTGCAATTTCTAATAGGTGGAGTTATATCTCCCATAAACAAAACTTACTAACTACAGGAACCAATTCAAAGAGAAGAGGCTAGGCCTTGTTGAAGAGAGGACAGTAGATGTCCAATCAGAATTAAGAGCCAATAAGCTGGCACCTCATAATTTAGCCATTTTTGTGGGTGTGGTTTAGATTTTAAAAAGGCAATGCACAATGGGAAAGGGAGAGCTATCTGAAATCATCTGAGTGGGAACTGCTGAAATAATTGCTGGAGAACCAACATTGGGAGATGGAAGAAACCAGGGAAAGAGACAGTGGCTGGGTCCCATACAAGGAGGGACAAATAGAAGAATGGATGATGGAGGCTATCCATGACTGATGTTTGAGTCTGACCGTGTCCCTGTCCTTTACTGTGAGAGGGCCCATGAGGTTTGATGTCCTTTCCTGAGCACAAAACCTAGAGCTGTTTAATGTAAGTAAACTTGTCCAACAGAACCAAGTATTTTGCTGATCTGTTTGAGTTAATACCTTCCCCTTGTTTAGCGGGTGGGGTTATGAAAGTAGATCCCTAACATTTTCTTACCAAATAATAATTTAATTTCCCTATAGCCAAATGACACCAGGTGATTTTGTTGAAGTTCGAAATCAACAACATTGCTAGCAGTGTGATAAAAATATAGTCTGTTAAAGTCATTGGATTTTCTATTTGCTTTCTGCCAACCCCAAAATTCCCTAAAGTGGAGGGGTGCATAAAAACAAAATTCCAGACTGTTCTCCATTCCCATGACCATCTCCTAAAGCACAGGGTTTTCAATAGTAAACTCAATACTTGGGTTTGTGCTGGGGCTAACCATTGTCTTGACAATTTAAATAGAATAAAGTCTCTGATTTAAAAGCATACCCTGTATAGAGAGTGAGAAAGTGACTCCTCATAGAAGAGATATTCTTCATTGCATAGTGGTGAAGGAACAAGGCTTTCATCTATATAAAAAGTGTTTTGTTGTTAAAAGTTGGTTGTGATCGAACACTTAGCAGTATAAGGTTCACAGGGATATCAACATAAAGAGTGCTGTGTATGTCACATTTCTTTTACTACCAACAGAAAAGTGTTGCATGTTAGTGAAATAAAAAACCCCTGAAAAGTTTACTGCCAAGCGCATAATCTTGTCATGTTTCAGGGTGCTGTATAATTCTTGACATTAAGAGTTTTTTGTGAGCAACTAAAAAGTAGTTGAAGCATGTACCTGACCTGAAATGAAAACTGTATATGATGAGATTGTGTTATAAGTTCTGTGATTTTAACTTAACCCACAAAAGCAAATTTTGTTTTACTTATTTGTATTGAAGATTTGTTTTGGTGCAACGGAGAAGTTGGTGCATCGTGTGATTTTGTGTAAGTATCAAAAATATTATGTATTAATAAAAATATATTATTTCTACATACCAGCCTGATTCTTGGCTTATCTATTGCTAAAGGTTGTGGGACAGAAGTGGCGTTATATAGTTCACAGACATTGCTAGATTTAATTATATGCATAGGAATTTTGGCGTGGTGCTTTTGATTGGCGGGGGAGAATGAACTCTCTGCATTAATTATAACACATTGTTTGACAAATCCTGAAGAGGCAATGCACAGAGAAGTGTGATGCATTCCTGTACTTTATTGGCACAGTACTGACTAGCGTGTATGTGTCTTGAGTGTTTGCAGTGAGAAACCTGTTAGAATGCTGTGAGGTATTCCCTGGAAAGCCTGGGGGTTCTGGTAATGTCAGTTAGGGACTTAATAGATTAGACAGGGCCCAGAGTGGACCTCTATATTTCTAAGCTATAACCAGGGCTCCAGATAAGGTGTGTGCCAGGCTTTTTTACACATGAAAATCTTGTGAATACAACAGCTTTATAATTTTCCTGTGTACATTTGCACACAAGTTTAGAGCAGAGGGCCTGCAACGGTCAGGTTACTTCACGAAAAACAGAATGCTTCTTTTGATTTTTATCTACATGGATGTAATTGCACGCCATGGGTAAAAGCCTCTGAAACAGAATGTATTTCTCTGAAGCCTTTCAAAAAAAGAAACTACACACTGTGGTAAAAGGAATGGTTTATTTCCATTCAGCTTTTGCTGTGTTGATGCTCATAATTAATATTTTGTAACACATTATGCTTTTCTTTGCAGTGCAGGCAAAACAATTGTACTTTTCAGAGTTCCTGTGCTGTGTACATAATCATGTGGAGGCAGATCATGTTTACACTTGTAATTTAATTTACACTCCAATTATAACAACAGTGTGTAAAATGACTATGCACGGTCTAGTTTACATCCATTCAACCTTGCAGTCAATGGGGTACTGTAAATGGTCAGTGGCAGTAGAGGCTTTGCCCAAGGGTGAGTATTTGTCATTACATCAATCACAGGTGTTCTAGCCTCTCAAATCTTCAAGACTACAATTAAAAAATCCAAAACCTGACTCTCCAGGAAGTGCAAGTGCTGTTATAAAAAAAAAAAAAAAAAGTTACATTTGCAATGGAAATAGAAACTCCGCAAAACCGGTCCCTGTGATAATCCAGATAGGTATTTTACTTTATGTAGCGCTTCATACATGGTTCGTCCAACATCTAGGCACTGTGATTATTATACCTCAGTCTATACTCAGTTAACCGACCCATGAAGGATGTTAGCCAATAAGATAGCTCAGCCAGTTCAGCACTCATTGCTGCGATCTGTAGGTTGCGGGTTTCAATCCCGACGTGGCCAACTCAGCCTTTCATCTTTTTGAGGTTGATGAAGGAGTACTGACTTCGGTTTGGTGATAATTGTGATCAATATGTTCTATGTACAGCTAAATAACCATTTGACCATGAGAATAGATATAGAATTTAGCATGGAGTCCTTGCCTCCCTGCACTGTTGTATCATAACATTAGCATACCATTAGGTAGTAATAGCTCCAGGAACTGAGGACTTTCATTAAATCTCAAAAGACAATTCTGCTATCGAACCTCAAACCACACCATACAATTCATGCTTGCGTTACTATGTAATTGGCTAGGTTTTTGTGTTTTGAACAATACAGGAGAGATCAAATGGCCAGACCTAATAATGAAAGGTGTATTCTGTCACAATGCAGAAAGCTGCTGCATAGTAATGATTTCCATACAGTTTTTGCACACATCGGCTGGATGTCATATACATTTTACTCTCTTGCAAAGGAGAAAATTCATTTTTACTCTCTTAAAATCACATTTACTCTCAAAGTTTAAAAATAGGTAGTAAGGTACTCCCACCTCAAAATCTTATCTGGAGCACTGGCTGTAACTTTGAAGAATAAAGCATCCTGTTGCTATTGATAGGTTATCTGGGTCAGTCTGGTTCTTGCTCCTTGTCTTATTACCTGGCCCAGGGCACCAGAGAATTCTTCTCTCTTAACTGGCTTTCAAGCCATCACTGCCCTTTAAAGAGATGCTATCCTCGTGCTGAACTCATGCCAGACCTTGTGATGCATTGCCATCTGAGGGTGTCAATGCCCTTCTTTGATTTTTATGAATTAATAAAATACTGCAGGTAATTCCATCTGAACGGGTAATCTCCGTATCGGATTCCCCTCTCATAAGCTCCATGCCAACGCATAGTGTGCACGTGTGCCTTGCTTCTGGGATATATTGATGGGGCAAACAGTCTTGGTGCATTTCCTGTTCAGAATGTGTCGAACAATGCCTTATAATCTGAGGTGTTTCCAGCTGGTGCAATCAGCTGTTAAACGTGTTTGCTCTCCGGGTAACAGGGGCAGCAGTGTGGCATTCGCGATTGCCCTGGGCGGTGGCACACCCCTTCAAATGATGTATACTCCTGTGACTTGTGTCCTTAAAAGTTAGGGACCTCCAGGCTGCATTTCTTTCATTTGAAAGGGAGTGCACCGGCACGATTGTTCACTATTATTTATCAGGATATGCATGTATAAAGCGTTGCTAACCTGCTGTTCCTTCATTAATGATATTGCACAATATAAAATAAAATAAAAATTAAAGCAAAAACAAAAAAGAATAGAATGAAAAGCAAACGAGCAACTTCAAGGTATAAGCAAGAAAGGAAAAACGTGTTCTTCGCGAATGCGCAACACAGGCAGTGGTGGGGGCAGCTTTTGGTGCCTGGGGAGTTTGTAATTGGGTGCCAGTGGGAAGTCGGGGTGCACTGGGCACAAGGGGGGGCTCCCTCCTGCCCCACCCTGTCTCTGCCACTGAACACAGGCGATAGTTAATACTCCTCTACACAGCACTAACATTCTGTAGTCCCAGTACAACAGCCACAGATAACAAGAAGCCAGCAGATACGGGCTGAGCATGGCTAAGCTGAGCCTTCAACAGCCAATGATGACCAAGTACCTGAAAAGGAGGATGGGCCAGGCCATTAAATAAAGCCTAAGCAAAGGTGAAGTGCTTTCAGTGATATAGTGCTGGGTCTTAGCGCTGTGACACCGTACTTTCAATGACGAGCATACGTGGTTATCAGCAGGGATGATGGGCGGTCAGTGGGAGCATGGTAATGCTTGTCGGACATTCATTGGAAGAATACGGATGCTTGTCAGCAGGACGCAATACTTTCATTGCCAGTTGCCTGGCACTTGTCTGTAGAAATGTTACACTTTTCAAGGGAGAGTACTAGCACTTTTCCGCATGGTACATCATTTTGCTTGGTAGAATATCAGCACTTCTCAGTAGGGCGCTAACTCTTTCAAGGGAGAGTACTAGCACTTTTCAGCATGGTACATCACTTACATCATTTTGCTTGGTAGAATATCAGCACTTCTCAGTAGGGCGCTAACTCTTTCAAGGGAGAGTACTAGCACTTTTCAGCATGGTACATCACTTTGCTTGGTAGGATATCAGCACTTCTCAGTAGGGCGCTAACTCTTTCAAGGGAGAGTACTAGCACTTTTCCGCATGGTACATCACTTTCCTTGGTAGAATATCAGCACTTCTCAGTAGGGCGCTAACTCTTTCAAGGGAGAGTACTAGCACTTTTCCGCATGGTACATCACTTTGCTTGGTAGAATATCAGCACTTCTCGGTAGGGCGCTAACTCTTTCAAGGGAGAGTAGTAGCACTTTTCAGCATGGTACATCACTTTCTTTGGTAGAATATCAGCACTTCTCGGTAGGGCGCTAACTCTTTCAAGGGAGAGTACTAGCACTTTTCAGCATGATACATCACTTTCTTTGGTAGAATATCAGCACTTCTCAGTAGGGAGCTAACTCTTTCAAGGAGAGAGTGCTGGCACTTAGCACCATGGTGCAATACTTTAAATAAGGAAGCATAAACTCTTATTAACAGGGATGAAATTCATGCCATGTGAGCCTGCCAGCACGGAACAATACTTTCATTGGCAGAGCACAGGCACTTCTCTCGATGTTTAACACTTTTTAGGGAAAGTACTGGTGCTTGTAAGTATGGTATAATACTTTCATTGGTAGTGTATCCGCATTTCTTTTAACTTTAACATTTTCTGTATGCGAGTACTGACACTTAGCAGCTTGGTACATCACTTTCAATTAGGCACTTTACGTGCTGATCAGCAGAGGTGAAAGGCATTCAGTGTTCGCATATGATATGATATATGATATTTTATTTGTATCGCGCTCTTACACAGGTGTTTCAGAGCACGACTAGGCAAGGGAGGAGAAACAAGGGAGAACACAAAAACAACAACCATCTTACTAGGCCCAGTGACATTGAGAACGCGCAAGTGCATGTGATGGGGAGAAGGGAAAAAGTGCATGGAAGGGGGAGAGTGGAAAGTGCAGAGCAGAGTAGAGTAGATAAATAAATAATAAATAAAACAATAGAAAGAAGGCAATAAACAGTGATAGTGCAGCCAGCATGTGGTAAGTGCTGTGTTTATGGCGAAAGACTGGGTAAGTCTGATAAGTGCAGAAATGAAGAAAATGGGGTGGGGGAGCTGTATGGGTGCAGATACAGTCCCCAGTGCAAGGGGTGGCTAGGAAGCAGTGCAGGAGGGCGGCAGGGTGAGCAGGTACCTGGACCCAGAGGAAAGAGGATGGCCAGGTGCACGGTGCCAAGAGAGAGCGGGTCAGCAGGGGAGAGGGGGAGAGAAGGCAGAAACAAAGAGGAAGGTCTTTAGGTGCTTCCGGAACTGGAGATGGTTCTCCTCAAGTTTTAGAGTGTAGCAACACTTATCTGTCTGGCAAAATACTTTCATGGTATAGTATCAGTACTTCTCACTCAATAAGAACTTAACATGTGGTACAATGCAGTTAATGGGAGAATACATGAGCTAACTTGCATCTAGCAATACATTCAACTGTAGAGCACTGGCACTTCTGAGCCGGTTGCAAGAACTTCCATAGGGAACACGAGCACGCACCAGCATGTTGTGTTTTTGGTTCGGGCGTGGGCCTATTGCCCCATAGGCCAGTCCGAGCCTGGCCACAAAGATACGGGCGGCTCGGATAGGACTGGCCGTCACAGCCACCCGGAGAAGCGTGTAAACTAACTCCACCTCGCGGGAACACGAGCAAGGATGTGTCTGCAGCGACGGCCGACCATTGACATCCTGCACACTTTACACGGACGTCACACCAAATCCATGAGCACCCACAAGACATTGCTTACATTCTCCACAACTCTTATCAAAGGGGCGTGGCTTTTAGAGATGATTGTAAGGGTCGCGTGTGCGATGTCCTTGTACAATGGGTCAGGAGCGCCATACTGAAATAACCGCATCAGCTCGAGCAATGCGCAGTTGCGGGCCGCTCTGGGAAGGGTCCTGGGAGTACTGACGGGTCTAATGCGGTGCACGCGGTATAACCAAAGGATCCGTTGCCATCACACACGCGTACACTTGCAAGGCTCCAAGCTGCACACACCTGTCTATTCTCAGAGCAGCCTGCAGGTGGCAGTAGCGACCACAAGATACAGTCACACTGTCTCTAAAACGGGACTATCGGAAACTCACCGAACATGATGTTTCTGTCACGTATCGATAATCACAAACTCACAGCAACGCTGAACTCAAACTTGCACATTTTCCAGGAATGGCGCAGCACCATATGCCTGAAGATTAAGCGGAATTTTGAAGCATAAAAATTAGGCAGGTCTGAGTCTCAACTCTGCACAGTGTTTTTAAGGCAACACACCAACGCAGGATTGATTGATTAGTTATTTACTATGCGCCTGTACACAAGTGTTTCAAGGCGCACCAAGGCAAGGGAGGGGGAACAGAGGGCGGACATGACAACGATCTTACTAGGCCTTGTATCATTGAGATTGCGCAAGTGCACAGCAAGAAGTGCAGGGGAAAGTGCACACAGAGCAGCAGGGCCCTGCGTTTAGTGCTGGGAGGCTGGGACTACAAGGGGCAAGCCCAGCGCAGTAGTGCAAGATTAGACAGGAGGCAGTGCAAGTAGGGCCAGGCAGCAAGTTCAGGGGGACTGGTCAGAGGTGCAGGGGGTGGGGGCTGGTGTCCTGTAAGACTCAGAGGCCATCCAGGCAGACGAGCAGGATCAAGGGAAGGTTAGCAAGGTAGAGGGAGAGAGGGAGAGAGGAAGAAGAGGAGAAAAGGTAGGTCTTGAGGAGTTCTGGAACTTAAGGAGGTCCGGCTCAAGGCAGAGAGAGGCAAGGAGGCTATTCCAGAGGGAGGCACCTGCAGAGGAGAGAGTTCTACCACCCAATATCTGTTTGGAGAAGCAGCAAACCCGCAGAGAGTTAGAAGTAGACGAGCGAAGGGCTCTATGAGGAAGGTACTTAGGAAGAGAGAGTTGAAGGTAGTAAGGGCCACTACCCCAAAAAGTCTTGTGGATGATGCAGAGGTTCTTAAACTTAATCCCTGCAGCCACCAGGAGCCAGTGGAAGGATTTCAGGGCTGGAGAGATGCGGCCCCTGGACTTGAGGCCAAGGATAAATCTTGCGGTCCTGTTCTGGATGAGTTGAAGAGGGTGAAGAGTAGAGGAAGGCAGATTGAGAAAGAGGCTGTTGCAGTAATCCAGCATTGAGAGAACAAGAGCTCTGGAGGCAGTGAGCTTCTGGGGAAGGTGAGAAAGGGAGAATACCTTTGAGGAGGTACAGCTGGAAGTGAGCCTTCTTGGCAAGGTCTGTGAGGTGTGCAGGGAAGGAGAGTGTGGAGTCGAAGATCACTCCAAGGTTTCTTGCCTCACAAGAGGGTGAGGTCATAGGGCCCAAGGAAGGCAGCCAGAGTGAGAGAGGGAACGTCGGAGCAGGAGACCCAATGAGAAGGGTCTCAGTCTTGCTGGTGTTGAGGCAGAGATCGTTAGAGGTGCTACATGACCAGATAGTCAGATATGAGCGAGGGGGGGGGGGACTGAGGGTAGCCTGAAAGAGAGCTGTGTGTCATCTGCATAACACTGAAAATTAGAGGTGAAGAAAGAGATCAGGAGGGCCCAAGGGGCCAGATAGATGTTGAAGCCAGGGGTAGAGGATAGAGCCCCTGGGAACACCACATGTAGAGAGAGAGGTGGTAGAGAGAAAGGAACCAAGGTGGACCTGGGAGGGCTGGTCAAGGAGGAAGGAGGTCAGCCAAGCCAGAGCTTGCTCCATGATGTCAAGGGTCTTGCGGAGAGGAGTAATCAGATGTTGTGGTTGACCATGTCAAAAGCAGAGGAAAGGTCGAGGAGAATGAGGACAGAGAGAGACCTAGAGTCAAGATTAGAAAGCACATTTTCACGGGAGCTCAGGAGTACAGTTACTGTGCCTCTAGCTGCTCTGAAGCCAGACTGATGGCCATGGAGACAACCAACAGATTCAGTGTGGCAGGTAGCAGGGAGATAGCACACTTCTCCAGGAGTTTGCCCAGGAAAGGAGTCATAAAGTTTAGGCGATAGTTTGCCGGAATGGATGGTTTGGCAGAAGGCTTTTTTAGTACGAGGTGCACAAGGGAGTGGTTGAGAGGAGACGGGAAAGTACCAGTAGTGAAGGAGTGATTACAGAAATCGGCCAAGGCTGGAGCGAGAGAACCAATGTTATCCTTGATGGTTCTGGAGGAGCCGGGGGGGGGTCACCTGTTTAGATATGATATGATTATTTATATAGCGCCTCTACACAGTGTGTTTCAAAGTGCTTCACAGCAAAGGAGGGAACAAGGGAAAATACAATGACATTCTTACAGGCCATGAACAACAAGAATGTGAAATTAACTATCGTACTCAGCCTGATGACATTTCAGATAGTGCAAGAGCTAAAACACAGATAGGAAGGAAATGGGAGAACAGACAGGCGACTACCGTACTGGCCCTGACAACATTTCTGGTAGAGCCGGAGATTAACAAGAGGTGAGGAATGGGGGAGGAGGAAGGAGGGAGAGGAACAAAACAAGCGACTATCGTATTAGGCCTGACGACATTTCATATAGTGCTGGGGACGAAGACAAGTAAAGGGACAAGAGGTGAGTGAGGGGGAGGAGAAAGGAGGGAGAGGAACACTTGCATTGACTGTACTTCTCTGGAAACATCTTCAGGTGTTACAGGAGAGAAGGAAGTGAGAAGGAGAGGATGGGGGCCACCAAGACAGGCCTGAGAGGGCTGGGGGAGAGAGAGGAGAAGTGGTGGTGGGTGCAGACAGGATGTCCTGGGTTTTAGGGGTGGAATGAGAAGCCAGAGCTGTGCAGAGGCCCTGGGTGGGTGTAGAAGAGGGGGATACTGCAGTGGGATTGGCCAGCTCCTTGCAGATTTTTAAAGGTTTGGCCGTGTTGGTAGAGGCCGCAGAGATGCAGGCTTGAATGTGGATCCCGAAGCTCCCAACTTCTTCTCACCTAGTCTGCACTTGCGTTTCAGAGTAGCCAAAATCGGAGTCGTACCAAGAGTTGCACTTTGTGGCAGGCTTCAGGTGGAACCTCATAACAGGGGCAAGTATATCCAGAGTGTTAGAGATGGGATGTGTCAGGATGGGAGTCAGCCACAGGAGTAGGTGGAGTGGAGAAGGTGGAGGCAAAGGCAGCCACTGACACTCGCTTCATAGGTCGAATGACCATGAAGGAAAGTGGCAGTGCTGGGACGGCCTTTGACAAAGGGACAGGAAGTTTCAAGTGAGAAGAGAAAAGAAAGTGGTCAGTCCAGGAGAGAGGAGTAGTGAGAGAATTAGAGAGGGGGATGCCTGAAGAGATGAGAGCATCCAAAGTTTGGCCAGCAGAGTGAGTCAGACCAGAGGGTAGAATGGAGAGGCTACGAAAGAGCGCAGGGGAGTGTGGGGAGTCGAGGTGGATGTTGAGATCCCCAAGGAGGAGAAGCTGGGAGGTGGAGGATAGGAGAGAGGAGGGGAGATCAGCCCATTATTTGAGCAATGCTGCCTTTATCAGCAATTTTCATATTTTTGCCTGCTAGTTTTCAATACCACATGTGTCTCTTACTAAGGCGGTAATGAAAACACCAATGTGATCTTGAAAACTAACAGATAAAACTAGGGATGGTGGGCAGGGTCCCAGTGAATGCTGTGCCTGATCACGAAAAAGGATTACAGAATAAAAATAATGGGCGCTAACATGAATATGATGGCCTCGCCACGTGACTAAACCGGGACAGCCTTGCCAATTAAAGCATGCAGGAGTATCCAGAGGACAATGAGGGGCTGCCTGTTGAAGCATGGATGCATGTGCGGGTACAGTACTGCCTGCTACAATTAGGAATGTGCAGGTACAGTGCTGCCTGCTACAATTTGGAACACAGTAGTGTGTAACATTGCACTATATGATGTGCCAGTCAGTAAGGTCATTCACAGTACGGGCTAGTGTGCAGGTACACTAGTGTATATCAAAGCATGACGAGAGGGGCAAGGTCAGTACTATATAACATAGCACTTGATGTACAGGTGGAGTACTGTCGTTCACAGTGTGGGTAAGTACATAAGTGCATCAAAAATTGTTCAATGTGCTTAGAGAGGCACAGCTTCACCTCACTGATGATGCCCAACAAGGCTGAAACACGTGTCTGGGGTTGCTGTTGGTAATCTTGTTCAGAGGAGAATTGCCTAGCATTTCGGTGCTGGCCTGCCCCTGGGCAGGACAAAGACTGATATGCGGGGAAATTTCTTCTATGTGAAAGGGACAGTGAGCTAAAGACTTGGTAGAATCTCTCCCAGGGGTTATTCACCTAAGAACAGGTCATTGGGATGTGTTTGTGCTGGTAGAGAGATGCCCAGACACCCCTTTGTTTTGCATAAAATATGAATTGGTTTGCAGACGCAATGCTGACATGCTGCACAGAGGGATGGGCGGGTACAGTACTGTCTACACTTCATGGAGGGAAGTGTGTAAATGGTACTGTCGATATTAGTAGCACAGAAGGATGTGCAAGGAAAGTATTGTCTATCACTGCATGGGGCATGTGCATGAATAGTACTGACCATCCTGGAATGAAGGGATGTGTATGAATGACACTGGGCCTCATTACGAGGTCGGCGGTTGCCACCGATCTCGTAACACTGTTTCCACCGCTTGATGTCCCGGTGCCACAGGGATATTAAAAGTCTCGTCGGCCCGGGATGTCAGGTGGCGGGAACTGCAAGTCCCCATTCCCATGATAGGACTCCACGGGAAATGGGGACAGGGAAGCACCTGCATGATTGCTAATGGTGCCGGCGCTTCTGTGAAAACCATGCCTGCAGGGGCCGGTGCTCCCAGCAGGTCAGACCTGGAGCGGGGTGCCCAAATCGCCCTGTCTATCATCGGATGTAGAGATGTGTAGGACGGGTACTACCAATCACTGTAGGGAAGAAGGTGCAGGAATAATACGGTTGATCATAGCTTTAAGGGATATATAGGAATGGTACTGTTTGGCATAGAAAGTAGGAAGAATACTGCCAGTCTGCATGGATTTGTTTAAATAATGCAATACAAATTGTGAGGTTTACAGTAAACATTATGTGAACAATTGGGTAAAAAGCTATACAAATTGTTTTGGAACACATGAAACAAATCCAATGGATGGCAGAAAGCCCTCAAATCCTGGCTTTTTCCTCCCTCCTCTTGAAACGTCCTACTCTATACTGTGACTGCCGAGCACACCAGTACAGTACCACACCAAACTCAACTCCTACTTTCCAAACCACTGCAGATGCCGGCAGCAGCACACCGTGAGAAACGTGCACTCTCTTCCTGCCCCATGAACACAAGTACTGCCCCCTGCGCCGCCCCCTCAGACGATCATACATCACTCCATCTCTTTGAGCCTCCCCCACCCTGGCCCGGACCACCAACTCTACAACTGGCGCCATCTGGTCACTAAACAGTACCAGTAAATCTGATGCACCCTAGATGTGGCAACTTACAGAATGCTTGTTCAGACACACCACTAGATAGAAATGGTAGCAGGATCAGTTTGAACAGAGGACATCTATGATTTGCGCACTCAGCTGGAGGTCTCTACCTAATTATGAAAGGGATAACCCAAGTACACAGAACACTAAACCCATAGATCGCACTGGGGGTAGGAAATGCGCCAGTTCAACTGGGGCTATTGGGCACGGAACGCACGTTAATAGCTGTGGGGGTAGAAACAGAGACACACTAAGGAGCACTTAGATGGTTCTTTCTGTTGGCTTGGACGATATTGGTCTCGGCCATAGGTGGCAAGATATATTTATTTTAATTTATTTCCTATTGCACTCAAAGAAAGGATCAAGCCAAGCCCTCCAAAAAAGCAGTATGCTAACATCACCAAAGAGGCACTCGAACGACCAATCTATCATCTTGAGAGACCTAAGAAAATCACACTGAACGAAAATCTGTCTGAGACTAAGGTATGTATAACTCGCTCCATGTCTGTGGACACATGCCTCAAGCACGGCTTCCCATCCATGAACTCTGGAAAGCAGCTATGGTTATGCAAATGCAGTCTAGCAGCTTGCACCTGTCCACACTGAAACCCCCGATGTACCTCAACACCTCTGCCATAAGTATACAGCGAAAACCTACGAACAACATGTCGTTCTAGCTGGGCACACATCGAATCTCCTGCACTAGCTCTCTATCCTAATCCCAGAGGCATTGCTGGGGGGGTGTGAAAGGGCCATTGGTTGTAGCCCCAGATAAACGCTCAGGGACTACAGCCAAAAGGCAAGCTAGCCCCGAATTCCGCCAGTCCCAACATTAGCTTAAACCCTGATATTTTCCAGACCTAGCAACACCCCAGGGCTAATCCACCAACTGCACCCCTTGGGGCTGCTTACTGGGGCCCAGGCAACCCTCTTAAGTTCTCACCTGGCAGAATGCACACACACATTTTGAACAGAACTCTTACAATATACCATATATGGACTTCGGCCCCCGAGGGCGTTCCAACCACAAAGCGCATTGAGGCCATACAAATGGGCAAATGGCACTATATAAAAGATGATTAAAAATACAATTCCAATTCCATGTAAACGTCTTGGTTTCAGACTGCTGGAAATGACACAGTGGGCCTCATTACGAGTCCGGTGGTAACCGAGGCGGTAAAACTGCCTGGTTACCACCGGACTCGTATTACCATTCCGCCTCCGTGAATCCCGGAATTACCGGGGCATTACAACCCCGGTTTCCCGGGAATCACAGAGGCGGAATGGTGTTAATCCCCATTCCCATTGAGTCCTATGGGACTCAATGGGAATGGGGATCAGGGAAACCCCGGCAGCATCACGAGATGCCGGTGTTTCCTCGTCCGCCTGCAGGCGGGCGGTGTTAAACCCGCCAGGTCAGTCCTGGTGGGAACATCACCTCCCGCCTGCAGGAGTCGGGATCAGGCGGTCCGGAAACAACGGTGGCGGCGGGTTTACCGCCACCGTTATTTCCGGACCACCTGATTTGTAATGAGGCCCAGTGACTTGGGACACAGGCACTGGTCAGCATGCACAATGCTTGCAGTTTATTGCACCACAAGCCCAGTTATACCAAACTGACAGTGTATTTTCGTGTCTCAACATCAAATGCTCCTTTTCTAGAGTAAAGACATGCACCGTCCACAGCTGTCATTTAAGGCAAGACAGAAGGCATTGTCTTGCCCTTTCATACCAGGAAGTACATTCCTTTGGGTTATTTACTAGTCCAGCTGGTTTGACCTTAAATGAATGCAATGCCAGAAAAGCACCCTGTGAAAAGAGGTAAAGACATGACAGAAGTGCAGCTTATGTCGCTGCAAGTAACTGGGCATGTTCAGAACGCATGTGAGTCAGCCAGTGCAGCTTATGTCGCTGCAAGTAACTGGGCATGTTCAGAACGCATGCGAGTCAGCCAGGCAGAGCATACATGAACTCACGTGTTTCATTTACCAGCCTCAGTGACACTTGAGGTTTTTAGCTATAGAAATAACAATTATACGGTCGGCATTGGTGCGAGCTCCCACCCAATCCCGCAAAAGGTTGCGTCTGTGAGGGATTGGGTGCAGCGGAAGTGAGCTAGCGGGTGGAAACCTGATCCCAGCCTGACTTGCAACTCAAACAAACCGTGTAACCCCGGGCTGGTGAGTCTAACTAACCGCCTGTATCCCAGCTCCCAGCCTGACTTGCAACTCAAACAAACCGTGTAACCTCGGGCTGGTGAGTCTAACTAACCGCCTGTATCCCAGCCTGACTTGCAACTCAAACAAGCCGTGTAACCCCGGGCTGGTGAGTCTAACTAACCGCCTGTATCCCAGCTCCTAGCCTGACTTGCAACTCAAACCGTGTAACCTCGGGCTGGTGAGTCTAACTAACCGCCTGTATCCCAGCTCCCAGCCTGACTTGCAACTCAAACCGTGTAACCTCGGGCTGGTGAGTATAACTAACCGCCTGTATCCCAGCTCCCAGCCTGACTTGCAACTCAAACCGTGTAACCTCGGGCTGGTGAGTCTAACTAACCGCCTGTATCCCAGCTCCCAGCCTGACTTGCAACTCAAACAAACCGTGTAACCCCGGGCTGGTGAGTCTAACTAACCGCCTGTATCCCAGCTCCCAGCCTGACTTGCAACTCAAACAAACCGTGTAACCTCGGGCTGGTGAGTCTAACTAACCGCCTGTATCCCAGCCTGACTTGCAACTCAAACAAGCCGTGTAACCCCGGGCTGGTGAGTCTAACTAACCGCCTGTATCCCAGCTCCTAGCCTGACTTGCAACTCAAACCGTGTAACCTCGGGCTGGTGAGTCTAACTAACCGCCTGTATCCCAGCTCCCAGCCTGACTTGCAACTCAAACCGTGTAACCTCGGGCTGGTGAGTCTAACTAACCGCCTGTATCCCAGCTCCCAGCCTGACTTGCAACTCAAACCGTGTAACCTCGGGCTGGTGAGTCTAACTAACCGCCTGTATCCCAGCTCCCAGCCTGACTTGCAACTCAAACAAACCGTGTAACCCCGGGCTGGTGAGTCTAACTAACCGCCTGTATCCCAGCTCCCAGCCTGACTTGCAACTCAGACAAACCATGTAACCCCGGGCTGGTGAGTCTAACTAACCGCTTGTATCCCAGCTCCCAGCCTGACTTGCAACTCAGACAAACCGTGTAACCCCGGGCTGGTGAGTCTAATTAGCGGCCTGTATCCCAGCTCCCAGCCTGACTTGCAACGCAAACAAACCGTGTAACGCGGGCTGGTGAGTCTAACTAACCGCCTGTATCCCAGCTCCCAGCCTGACTGGCAACTCAAACAAACCGTGTAACCCCGGGTTGGTGTGTCTAATTAACCGCCTGTATCCCAGCTCCCAGCCTGACTGGCAACTCAAACAAACCGTGTAACCTCGGGCTGGTGAGTCTAATTAACGGCCTGTATCCCAGCTCCCAGCGTGACTTGCAACTCAAACAAACCGTGTAACCCCGGGCTGGTGAGTCTAACTAACCGCCTGTATCCCAGCTCCCAGCCTGACTTGCAACTCAAACAAACCATGTAACCCCGGGCTGATGAGTCTAATTAGCGGCCTGTATCCCAGCTCCCAGCCTGACTTGCAACGCAAAGAAACCGTGTAACGCAGGCTGGTGAGTCTAACTAACCGCCTGTATCCCAGCTCCCAGCTTGACTTGCAACTCAAACAAACCGTGTAACGCGGTGATGGTGAGTCTAACTAACCGCCTGTATCCCAGCTCCCAGCCTGACTTGCAACTCAAACAAACCGTGTAACCCCGGGCTGGTGAGTCTAACTAACCGCCTGTATCCCAGCTCCCAGCCTGACTTGCAACTCAAACAAACCGTGTAACCCCGGGCTGGTGAGTCTAACTAACCGCCTGTATCCCTACGCTTTTTAATGCCAGACGTAGTGGGCACATGGAAACGAGGGTCTCCCATTTCTAAACGCTGAAAATAAAAATAAAACATTTCTCACGTATTTGATACCATGAAAGGGATGGATGACCTGGGAGTGTTTAAATTGAACACTTTGCTAAGCAACTCTTGGACAACGGCGCGCTGCATACTGTGCCCATACACTAGAGTACACTTGCGGTGGTCATGTGAAGACAGTGATACTGTTTCATTAAGAAAATCCCGGTGCACCTTGGAAGCAGTTTAGAGTTAGAATATTCCCCTTACCAGGTATTCAGAACAGGTGCACTTGCCCAAACGCCCCCACTCTCCACCCGGCCCCCAGAGAAGACTCCTTCCAATTCAGATTCATAGTGACATGTCATGCCACACTGTGGAGGGGGTGGGGCGCTGTCCACTACACTGGTGTACTATAATGTGCGGATGGTGGGCTGTCGTTAGGCGGGGAGGGTAGCGCAGGTGCGACGCCTTTATCTTGGGAACAAGAAGACCCATAGCAACACAGGTTCGAAACCGGTTCCTCGCTTAAAGCAATTCTGAGTCAGTCATGGAATGCGCTGAACAGATCACATAAGTCTTGTGACGTGTCCAGCCTTTCACCCTCGTTCATAAACAAAAAGCCCATCAGTCGGAAATGATATCACTGATATATCAGTCAACAGAAAAGCACCTTTCCTGTGCGCCCTTCCCCTCTGAGCTATAATGCGATGACGCCGAGCTTGCCACTGAGTGCAATCGATGCAGAAAGCCCAAGAAAACACAATGCGAGAGTCTGACATTTGCTAGAACTGGTTATGGCGCAGGCTGATCTCGGCAGCCTACACGTTTGGAAGATGTTTCGCTGCTGCCGCGGTGTCCGCTCCACCGCCCTCCCCCTGCTATCCTTAATCGTCCCCATATCTCTTCACGCCCCGAGTCTATGTCCACCAGGCCTTACACGCACACACTCTGGAGTGCACGTATTCACTAACGGCTTTCGCAAGCACAAGCATGAACGCGCACAGAATTTCTTGCATGCACAAACGGACCCATACATAGATAGATACAGTGCTTTTAGTGGGATACTAAATTGAGGGGAGCTCTAACAAGGGGCGTGGGCCAAAGATTGGTGAGCATGGCCTAAAGGGGGGTGGTGTAAAGGGTGGCAAGCAATTTAGACAAGGGCCGACTGCACGCATAGATAACCCTTTTGTTGGGGCTAGCAACCCACACATTTAGTAGCACGATTTTCTTTGCACACTGAATGCAAAAAACATTGTCAATATCCACAGGCCATTACTATTGGCTTTGTCAATGCTACACTGTAGTCTAATAATCCAATGGTATCACTTCTAGGGACCTCCAAGTTTGGAAGCTAAGCCACAGTGAGATTAAATAATTTGCCCAGGATCACACGCACCAATGAAAGCCAGGATTTGAGCCCCACCTGCAATTTAGGTACTGTATCAATTAGATTCCAGGTCTGGCTAGTTCACTAGGTGTTTATGATTGGCTTCCCAGGGCCAACACAATTGTGTACTTTATAAAACCGGCCTAAACAGTAGACAAAGTGCATTATAAATGTGCCTGGAAATATGGAACTTGTTTCTCCCTCTTCCCCATCAGCCAACCTCTCCCTCTATTCTTCAAATGTCTGTTTTCACTCCCCCTTTCGTTACCTCTCTGCCACAGCTCAAGACTCATTCTCTTTACCTGTGACAATGATATGGCCCTGCTCTCAAAAAAGCAGAGCACATATTTTAATGCCTGATTGAAACCATGTACAATTCACCAGGGCACTCAGTCTTTGTAGCCGTCTTTTTATTTTCCAGAGGGACTCCGGGGGGCCTTTAGTTGGAAAAGTGGGCATATTTAGCATCACTACTTAAAAAAAAATAAAAAAATCTCCTTTCGCCCTTTATGGCACCACCCTCCCTACTGAAGAGCTCACACTACTAAGATGAAAGTCCTTTTTCTACTGCCTGAAGTTCTCCACATATGGGAGAAGTCTGCTTATTGTGCAAATACTGCAGTGCACATGCATGCAGTGTACATGCATGCGCTGCATTTCTGTGCACTGTGCGAGAGCCTCGGGTTCGCTGCACAAAGTGGTGGCGATACAGACCATTGCTAGATGTCCCTGCTGAGCCAGGAGCACTGGGTGCAGTACCTCAGCCCATTAACAGATGCCCTCGCAGTCAGTAGCACTGGGCTCAGTACTACAGATTGCTAGTAGAGGTCCCTGTCTGTGGACTCAGAACCTATTTGACACTGCTGCTAAAAAGTCAGAAAAGGAATGCACAACGTCTGACTCTCATTAGTGAGGGGGCAAAGGAAGCCCTGGCAGCGCCCCGGCTAGTAAACGTATTTTGGACACTTCTAGGGCTGTTTCCTGGCTAGCCCTGGCTCACTTAAAATAATGCATACATACATGCATACCTAACAGTTTTCTGTCTACACTTACCTGATCCACTTATCCACAGACGAGAGGAGCCTTGCTGCCACCAATCACAGAAGCAGAAGCTCCACTCCAGAGCTTCACAGACATGGAGGACCCACGAGACGGGTTAAGACTGCTGCCACACAGGAGGACCACGCCGGGTGCAGAGAGGGAGAGACACGGGGCCAGCGTTATGTGATGAGCGGTATCCCATGGGTTCTAGACTCCCCTCGCCTGTCCTCGTCCTCTGTAGACAGAAGCAGCCCAGGAACGCCGCAGCAGCCGAACTTCTCAGACGCTTGTATTTCAATGGGGCGCCTGAGAAGGGAAAGTGCCCATCGGAGCGCAGGCGGTACTTTCTGATGCTCCAGTCTATGGCATCTCACGGCTCAGCCGAAGAGGGGCGGGGCTTAGGCTCATGAGGGGAGGCGCTCAGGCTCCCACAGCCAATCAGGGATTAAAGGGCGGGGCCACCAAGACAGCCGAAGACCAGGGGATTTTTGGAAAGGCACTGGGCTCTGTTGGCCAGGGTCGCTTATGCTATTTTGGGGTTGCTTGTGGGTCGCGGGTTCTGTGCTGCGCGTGTAACTGGGCGCACCTTTCAATGGAAGCTACTCGTATTCACAATGTTAGTTTACCGCACAAAATGAATGTGAAGTCGTGGATGGAGTGGTTCGTGTGCCCCGGTTGCGTTTACAGAGCGGCGGGTTTACCTTGTGTTGTATATTGGGCCCCGTTGATTATAATTACAGGGCGGGGAAGCGCCCACGCCTCTGCCGCTTTGACTGCGAGCCCCCAGGGTCCTATTTAGAGGTGCCGTCTGTAAGTACAAAAGGAGTTCACCTCAGGTAAACCCGTCGCCCGGTAAACAGACTTCACAAATAATGCCTACCTCTTACGCGATAAACAGAAATGTTTCCATACCTGCTCCCCTGCTGTAGACGGGTTTTCTTGCACCTCACGGGGCTTCAGCTTGCCCTCAAGGGAAGGGAAGACCAACAGGTCAAATGTTGAAAGAAAACCAAAGTAGGTTTAAGCTAGAGATGTTTGCTTGGGACTGACAGAGTGCGGTTGGCTGTTGTAGTCTAGTCGCTAAAACACACACAATAAATAACACAACTACCTGACTTTTAGTTTTCGTTTTAAAACTTGACAAAATGGAAGTACACAATGAACTTTAGTTTCGTCAGTGGGGGTGGAGCAGAGAAGAGCAGGGGGAAGGAGGAGAAATTGACAGTCTCTGGTGGATAGCTCAGGGCAACGTGCGCGCCTTGGAAGCAAGACGATACAGAGCACCACAGGTTCGATCCCGGGAGCACGTTATAAATAACATATATCATGTGGCCCACCCAGGGCTAGTGCCGTGTCACATGTTGGTAATACGTGGTACACCATGTGCTTGAATCAATAAAAGTGGCACCCTGCTTCCTGTACGCCAGTTATCACCACAACTCAAGGCTGCTGTGTCTGACTCCATGAGCTCATACAGGTGGCGGCCGGCATGAAAAAAGGACCCTCCTGGAATACCTGGATACTAACTTGGAAAATGGCACCATTCAACCATCTAAGTCCCCGGCGGGTGCTTCATTATTTTTCATTCCCAAGAAAGATAAAAAGGGACTCAGACCAAGTCTAGATTACCGTGGCCTTAACCAGTGTACTCTCAAGGACCGCTACCCATTGCCTCTCATCTCGGATATCCTGGAAGCAGTCAGAGGTGCAGTGGTCTTCACAAAATTAGATCTAAGGGGTGCCTACCATCTTATTCGTGTAAAGGAAGGTGATGAATGGAAAACAGACTTTAGAACACCCTTTGGCCATTTTGAATACCTGGTTATGCCCTTTGGACTTGCTAATGCCCCAGCGGTCTTCCAACGTTTTATGTACCAGTGTTTTCTAATATGATATGATATGATACTTTCTTCTATGCACTTACTCTATCAGAATTGTCCCTGGACCTAGTATGATAGCAACCTTATCCCTAGATATCTTACCAAAGCCCTCTGAAGACGTGCAAAAGAGTCAGCAAAGTCCAGTCACCGTCTCTAACATCATCCGGATTCCCAGGGCCTATCAGGCTTACACATATGTATTTTCAACCGCCATAGTTCAAGCTCTCCCTCCTCACAGACCTGAGGATTGTGCCATCGATACTGAACCTTCAGCAGTGATCCCTTTCGGGAGGATGTTTATTTTGATAGCAACCAGAAAAAAGGGCCCTCCTGGACTACCTGGATACTAACTTGGAAAATGGCACCATACGACCATCTAAGTCCCCGGCGGGTGCTTCGTTATTTTTCGTTCCCAAGAAAGACACCAAGGAGCTCAGACCATGTCTAGATTACTGTGGCCTTAACCAGTGTACTCTCAAGGACCGCTACCCATTGCCTCTCATCTCAGATATCCTGGAAGCAGTCAGAGGTGCAGTAGTCTTCACAAAATTAGATCTAAGGGGTGCCTACCATCTTATTCGTATAAAGGAAGGTGACGAATGGAAAACAGCCTTTAGAACACCCTTTGGCCATTTTGAATACCTGGTTATGCCCTTTGGACTTGCTAATGCCCCAGCGGTCTTCCAATGTTTTATGTACCGGGTGTTTTCGGATATGATATGATATGATACTTTCTTCTATGCACTTACTCTCTCAGAATTGTCCCTGGACCTAATATGATAGCAACCTCGTCTGTTTCCTCCACCCTCCCATTACTGTTTTTTTCCTCCCGTCCACCCCTCCAGCACTATCTGAAATGTCGTCAGGCCTATTATGATAGTCACTTGTTTTGTTCCTCACCTCCCTTTCTGCACCCCTCTCCCTCACCTTTTGTTTTTCTCCGGCTCTACCAGAAATGTCGCCAGGCCTAGTACGGTAGTCGCCTGTCTATTTCCATTTCCTTCCCACTCTCCCCCTCCCTTCCTTATCTATGTCTTAGCTCTTGCACTATCTCACATGTCGTCAGGCCGAGTACGATAGTTAATTTCACATACTTTCTGTTCATGGCCTGTAAGAATGTGGTTGTATTTTCCCTTGTTCCCTTCCTTGCCTTGAAGCGCTTTGAAACACATTGTGTATAGGCGGCATATAAATAAACGATCATATCACATCATTATCATTATCATATCATGATGTGGTGCCCCACTATAATGGCGACAAGGATGGGATGACCCGTGTGCAGCCCAGCTTGCTGCAAGCACCTGTCATGTGGGGCTCACATATCTTGTCGGGTCTCTCCTGACCACTGTTGGCGTAACGCTGCTGAGACGTATCATTATCATTTGTCGTTCATAGACGTATTTACAACAAGACCTTGCCAGAGGAGCAGCATTTTATTTTCAATTCACTGGTTGTCATTTTTTAAATATAAAGCCAATTTTGTTTCTCCGAGTCTGGCTGATCCACAACACTGCAAGTCATTTTGAGCTGTTAGCAGTCAATCCACTCTGGCAGCTAAAGACTTTGATGCCAAACTTGCGTATGTGCTTGATATTTACAAAAGCTTTACTGTTAGGATAACTTTTTGTGTCTACAAAAAAAAAGTGAAACAGGTACCAAACCCAGTGTGCGTTAGGTATTTAGTGATTCAGTCTTACTACTCTCTTAGACATACATAAAGCTCTTTGGTCATTCACATCTTCCCAAAATGTTCTTTAATATGCCAAACAGCCAAAACCTCATTGGTATAATTGGTGCCACTTCACATTATTTTTGGAGCTCTTTCTAATCAACACATGCACTGTTAAGCAATCACCTTTATATTCAAATAGACAGCATGCATTTTTTAAACCATTGCAAAAATTAGGCTTTTCCCTTCAGAAAAGTAAAGGTTGAAAATGATGCATCATTTTATAATATTAAACGCATGCTTATGCTTAAGTCAAGCACAAAGTTCACCCAGCTGACACTAAACTGATGTTTAGAAGCAAGCACTAATTTCCCTCCCAGGCACCACATTTCAGAGATCTGTGGCTGCTCAAAAGGTGGACGCATGAAATAGATCATAGAGAAGTTAAAATGGCAAAGAGTAAATCTGAATGCGCAAGTGCATCTAGGAACCTGTGACAGGATACCCAAAGCCAAAGAAGGGCGAGAACAAAAACTGTGCCAAAGGTACATACTGTTTCACAGCTGTAAAGTTGTCATGTAAAGATATCAATTCAGCTATCCTTACAGAAGCTGCTCAGTGCTTAGCAGCCCTGCTGGGTGTATCATGTGTCTTTGATGACATTCTGCTGCACACTCAGTACTACCAGGAGTACCAACTGCAAAGTATGTCACAATGCATAACTGATGTTTATAAGTAATATTTACATGAATTATATTTTAAATACAAGGTAGGACTTTTACTGTGAATCTGTACTGTACACGGCAGCAGGACATCTATATCTATACCCACACATCTCAAAATGTTCCTATGTATTGTACAGTCCAACCAACTCTACGGAGTTAAAAAACTTTTAAACTTACCTTATACGCAAGTTGGCAAGACACATAGCCTAAGCCACACCCACAAAGGTAATATTGTGCTGGAACGCCCGATCCATTGCTCAATTTTACTCTTGGAGTTTTGTGTATTTGGAACAATTGCACAAAACAGCAATGATGTAAACATATGTGCTACTTAATTTGTCATAGAAGGTGCCTGCATTGTGCAGCTACGAGGAATGCTGTTGCTTCCCACACATGAATGTTCAGTGTTGCACTTATCCATTACTCCATATTGAGAATGCACAGCCAACTGTATTTACTCTACTGAGGTTGTTATGCCCAGGCGGAGTTTACAAACTTCACTTGTCATTTTGCCATATTTTAATGGTGTTCCAGCCCAAGGGGTTGGCTACACCAGGTAACTTGCATTATTTACATTTTGCCTCATGCTAACACCAGAGCTGTAACCATGAGAAGGGGGTTGGGTTCATTTTATTCAAAATATTTAAAAGATGTACCTGTACCACTTGCATATATTTCATGTGTAACATTTAGCAAGACCAAACTCAGAAATGTAGTTATGTTGCATTAATGTTACAGACCAGTCTATGTGCTTCTCATAGATGGACAGTAGACACATTTTAAGAGAAGCCAAATATTAGCACTGAAGCCAAAAGTCCTTGTTCCAACCTTCTCTCACTTGTGTCTAGTTGGAAGACAGCTTATGTACTTATTCTTTACTGAAAGTAGGCAATTACCCATAACAATTACATCTAGTGTACTTAACTGTAGAACACACTGCCTTCTGCAAATCAATCCTGTGCAGCAGGGATATGAAAACACAATTTCAACTAACACAGAAGATGACAGGCTTGAATTAATAGGAAGCAATAACTCTCTAGTCTCTGCAACCTTAAAAACGTCTTTATAATGTTAGGGGGCCAAAATGGGGGTGAAGGGGCGTAGTATGAACAAGGGGGACACCATTTGTTGAAGGTGCATAGTCCGGCAGAGATGGAATAAATTTGGTGGGCGTACACTTAATTGGGCATAGGGCAATAGAAAGCCTAAAAATGTCACACAGTCCTGTGCGATACAGGTGCCCATCACTGAGTCTCCAGAGTGGCCTGCTGTAGGACGAGCAGCGCAACGTCTGGGCAGTGTCAGGGGAAGTCCTGACGACCGCCGGTTCACCGGCAAGGACCGCACACGTCGGTGGAGGACACAAGGCATGTGCCGCTGTGAAAGATAAATTGATTCAATCTGTAAACAAGAGAGGCCGGTGAGGATCACTGATGCATCAGTGTATATTGGACTTCTGCCAGAGGGAGATGAAGTGACAAGGATCGCTGCCACAGTGGCTGCTTGCCATGTGCCTGCCTGGGGTAGAATTGAAGTGGCGCAGCAAGGACCGCTGCCACACCAATATGCATTTGAGCTCCTGCCTGTAATGGATTTTATGACATGGCACACTGCAGCTAGGGACTTATTCCACTGACATTGAAGGTGGCGCACAATAAAAATGTTTTTTAAATTTTTATTTGAATACTGGATTCTTGATTTGAGGCCCCAAACCGTCTCACACCGACCTTGACAAATACCCTGAGTCGCAATGGACCATGAACCAGGCCAGGCCGGTGTGTAACAATGACATATTTATTTATTTTTAGAGTTAAATGAAAAATCAGAGCAAAACAAAATTAGGGCAGCAGCCTGTGTGGCAGTATACATGCAAAAATCCCACAATATAATTACTTCAACTTCTAACGTAAGATACATACACTTTAATGGAAATGGGAACAGAATCGCTTTTCTTCACAATCACAGATGTCACATAGGTTAAGCACTCCCCCTGCAACACTTCCCCCCAAACACCTGCTGACTAAATTCTTTGTGGATGAAAAGCAGTGGCAAGGATTCAGAAACAAGAGGGACAAATCAGATTTAAGATTCAGCCCGCCAACCCAAAATGGGAGACCAGAAACAAAAATGAAAACCCTCAAAATGAGCAAAATGGCATACTCGTATTGTACTGGTTACTTATAGATCAGTTTACACTGGCAGTAGGATAGCTATGACAGAAATTCGTGTGGCTGCACTGAAGAGACAAGGAAGCTTACAGGTTACTGAGCAGGGCACCAAAGCAACGTGAACACAGGTGAGAAAATCGATTTTGCGAGGGAAACAATGCGCAGGAAAACACATGTGGCAGATATGCAATTTCTTATTTTACACAGGCTTTAGAATGACAAGCAGTTAAGGAAATGGGCTTAGCTGGCAAAATCAGAAATCTGTTTTAAAGATCAGAGAAGCAGGTACAGAGCAGATAGGATACTGAGGGGGAGGGATGACTCTTTATAGGATGATAGTGTGGGTTTTTCTATGGGAAAAGCAAATCGGATTTTTAAAGAAAAGCAAAATACACGGGCAAATTCGGTTTTGCTAGCACAATGACTAGTTCTACTGAGACTATATTTTAAGGACTATAAATATTTAAAGAAAGGCACTTGACATGAGGTGGTTGTATACAAATTGCAACCAGCTCACCGTGAATCTCTTTATAGGGGAATTGATTATTTCAAATGATACTAGGGACTTACACAGATAACTAAAATAATTATAAAAAGGCATACATCAACAGATATGGACTGACACAGATTCTTCTAAAGAAAGGGTGAACAGAGGATACTGGCAATTCGGGGTATGAGTGGGATCTTAATGGGACTTTAATAGGATTTGAATTGGATGCAAGGGTAAAAGAGTGGTATATGCCGTGTTTGGGTACTGGGTGAAAGGATACTTAGAAGGCAAGCTTGAGTTTGGTCATTTGGACAGCCAGCAAGGTCTCTTGACAGCAGGGCCAAGGATCTGGTCACTGGGCAGCGGGGTCAAGAGATCTGGTCACTGGGACAGCTGGGCTCTCAGGAATGGGAACAGCTGGGCAAGGTCTGGTCACTGTGGATAGCTGGATGGGTCAGCTGGGCAAGAGGTCTGGTCACTAGGCTCTCCTAAATGGGATCAGCTGCCTCTCCTCTTTTCTCCCTGGCTTCTTGGGTATGGCTGGATCTGGAGGGTGGTTCTGCCTGGATCCGGATGGTCCTTGCTCGATGGAATCAACTACCTCTGTATCTGAGTCTTTGACTATTGGATCTTGAATATCCCTGCGTCTCCCTGTCTCCCCTGATATAGCCAGAGTGACATCATAGAATTTTACAATCTGGGGGGAAGTACTCTGGAGTTACACCTATCCTAGGCCAGTCTACTGGTGGCCCCTCCTCCCTCCAGGCTGATTGGTTCAGGGGAAGTGACATAATTTTATGTTTGTGCATTTTATGACTCCCATTGTCTCACAAGCCTATTTTTTTTACAAAAAATAGTTTTGGAACAAAACATCAAATCTATACTAGTCACCATCATAAAAAGCAGATATGCAGATCCCATATTTCACAAGGAATATGCCAGTTCGAACGCCAAATCTGTGTGATGTTGCATCGCCCTTTGGCACAATTTTGCCATTTCCAGGAGAAGCATAATATTTAAAATTCTGCAAATGGCTACACATATGCCCAGTACTATTTCACATATTTTCATCAAGTTTGATGCTGTACCATTTCTAATTCACCCAGAAATGCATTTTTCCTGCCATTTCAGTCTACCACCTGCCCGAAAGATGCACATGGCCTCATTGTACTTGTTTAAAAATCACATGAAAATCGTCATAATATCACATTGCTGCTTATTCAGATTGCGGGAAAAATGTCTTAAAGTATAAATATTCTTGATTGTCAGTGAGGTGGAGTTACCAAAGATGTGGACGGTGCTGCCACCACCACAACCAAATTGACTTCCCCATGGTCAGCCTAAACATAGGGTTTCCATGACACACTTTGAAGCCAGGCAGTTGGGCTGGGGAGGGGTGTCAAAGGAAATCGCACCTCTTGGTGAAAATGCTGGTTCCCCTTGGGTCCTTTGTTCCTTTTGGTAAGGATGCTGGCTAGTCTGACAAGACTGCAAACTCCCACACTTTGGCCCTTTCATGGGCACATGGGGGCTGGTTCACTTGTGGAGGTGATTCTTTTCCATGGAAGGCAGGGCACCTTTGAAGTAAGTGCCTGGGCCATCCTGTTCTGCTGGTTTACAAGTTTTCTTTTTTTTTTTCTTTCTTTCTACAGAAACCAAGTCTGTTGGGGAATAAATATAATGTGCATCTTGAGTAGCCATGTCACTGTAAACCCCCCACACATACAATACTGTTTCTATCCGAGCAACACTGTCATTTGTCATTTTACTTTTAAACAGAATTTTCCTGATTTTCATAAGAGCAAATTCACATGTGTATTTATTTCAGTTCATTTTGAGTTTACCAATGTGGTTTTTGCAGCACACAGTTCCTTATTAATTAACCTTCTGGAGTGCTGTTACAGATATGGTCAGTTTCTGGACACAGAGAGATATACTGCCAAGCATTTATTTGAAATAGACATGAGAAAAAGAAACAGTGTGTTATTTCTTTCATTTACAGCAGTTTGTGCGCGATGGTTTATAGAAAAAGAAAACACAAGCCGTGTTTTGCATGGAAAACCAAATTCTTTGCCTTTCAAGTAATTTCCCAGTACATCAGCTGTTCTGGAAATGTATTGCCTCACATCTTGATACTCAGCAGAAATAAAGCATGCCAGGGTGGGTTTCCATAAAGGGCACAACTTTGTGATGTTTTAAAATGAACTCAAGAGCAAATTGCAAAGCCGTCTTGGATGTCATGTGTTCAGCTTTAATATTCAGAAAACAGGACAGCAAATTTGGTGCCATTCTGCTTGCAGGTTATTTTCAGATGATTTCAAATGGCGGTAAAACAATGCAGAGCACTTCTTTTGGTGGCATTCTTGTGTTTAGTGCTTGCTGTGGGATGTTTCAATCCAAGCCCTACAACATCATTGTGCATTACTGACATGGGAAACATCATAATGGCTGCCGGAAATCATGCGGCTGGCCAGAAATCACCAATAATGCGCAGTGAAAACCTGACAGATAGGCCACCATCCACTTTTGCCTCTGTCAGTGTTAATACAGGAGACCATTGCCAGACCTTATCCTTTGGCTGCACACAGAGCAAAATCAGTGCAAAGGAATATAGTGCTGGTCAAAATCCGTTTTAATTGATGTCAAAAATTGCCAAAATCATGGCTCACAGAACCACTAAAAAGGTCCAACCTCCTTGTTGGGGGGGTCAACATCATTCTCCCGCAAGAATCCACATGAATCTGAGGTCCACAGAAGTGCACCTATATTTGAACAAAGTATAATTTGAGGACTGCTTACTGGTAAGGCAGTTGTAAAAAATGGCTGCAATACCGGTGCTTGACACTAACCGGCGCTAGCGATCTAAATTCTGACAGGAGACTTGTATTTCAGAAGCTAAACAGCATCCTAAGTTAGCTGGGACTTCAAAAGGCTTGCTGGTCAATGAGAATTCTTAACACCTAATCTTCCCAGGCCCTACACCAAATACACCAACAGCACAGGATATCACAGGGTCCTGTTGATTAAAAGGGGCGGAGAGTTTCCCTGCAGCCTGGAAGAAAGGAGACAATAGCCTTCAGCTGAATAGAATATGCTGATTTTGCGTGTGAACTGTCAACATTGCTCTGGGGAAGGCAAGACACATGATTTCTGAGTCAAGCCAAGTTCCCGGGGGCGGGGGCAAACAAATGGGTGTACTGAATTGAGAGCAAATGTATGTTTTATTAAATTGCTTATAAAATATTGTATCAACCTGACAGAAATGTAATATTTGGGGATTCTTAATATGAAAATTCCACTCACAATTTGAGACTAAGCTGGATGTTGTGTGATGTTCTGAGACCAAACCCTGCAATTTATTAATTTGCAGATACTGGGTTTATGCTAGAAACATGATAACTTATAGTAATATGCTCAGGGAGGGGGTGCAGGTCTGTGTAAAATTTGATGTAGAACCGACCATGGCAAAACCCACTAAAAGCGCAAAATGTTGTCATTTCTGAACCCAAGCTCTTGGAAAGATCAGGGTTGCACAGAGTCCTGTCTTAATTCATCTGTGATGCGTACATGTATTAGGAACCACGTGTGTATCTGGGAAACCTGCTTGTTATGAAAAATGCATTTTCTAAGTGAAACCAAAGGGGCGTTTCTTGAATAGATTGTAAAATGGTAGCATCACTCTGACTCACAGCTCAGTTCTCCAGTCAGATGACAGAGAATCCTCTAACTTATCAGAACCCTTAGTGGGTTGGGCATAGAAAGTCAGCCTTCCCACCCACTTTCAAAGACATAAAAAGAACCACTGAAAGCCATATAGGGACTCCTCTTTCCACTTTCTTGCGCAGCACTTTGCCGGACCAGACAATATCCAGGAGGACCATAGACTCCAGATAGACTCCAGAACTTGAAGCAGAGAGGCCTGAACCAAAAGTTGAATCCTTCTCAGCAGGCCTCAGAATCCAGCAACCTAACCAAACTATTCAACAGCCGGGGGAGCTGTTTTGCTTCTGGCTAGAACTCTCTGCCAGAACCAAGACCAGACCACACCAGACCGCTGTGCAGCGCCGATAGCAGACCAGACCAGACCGCTGTGCAGTGCCGGTAGCAGACCCAGACCAGACCGCTGTGCAGTGCCGATAGCAGACCCAGACCAGACGCTGTGAGCAGAACCAGTGGCAGAGAGTGCAGTGCAAGGCCCCTTCCGGTCCAAAAACTAGGAGTGAGTATCCAGCCAGATCTGTACAGAACCAATCTCTTAGTTTAAAATAATCTTATCCCATCCATTTCAACCTGTCCCGAATTGCATAGAAATCATGTGTCCATTCTGTGATTTCCAACCTGTCAAAGTGAAATTGTCATTCTGAAATCTTGACTTCATTCTGAAAATCTACCTCCACAAAAAGTCTGTATCTTTTGAACCGTATGTCCTAGAAGCGGGATTTAACTTTCATCATTTTAAATCTAAGAACCTAAGCTTTCCAACAAACCTAATACGACATCCCAACTCCTCATAGTTTTTCCATAATCACGATCGACACACTCGGAAAAAGCACCGCGAATTGCAAACTGGCTCAATTTCACCACTTGTAATAATAGCTGCTTCTTGCTTTCCAATGCTGAAATTCGTTTTCACTCTGACAATCATTCCTGAATCATTGCTAGTGTTGTCCTGAACTAAGACAAAGTAGCTATCACCTACCCTGAATCTCTTATAGGAAATTAAAATCATTTTTAGCATATTTTTCACTTCATTGCAAATCACATGTAAAAGTATTTTTGACTGTTTAAAAGCATACCGGTTGCTCTAGGCTTGCTAGGGGGGAACTGGAATTGAATTGTATTTTGATTGTATCCATGAGAACTGTGTGCTCTTCTTTCCATCTCTTATATTTCATAAGGGGGGGAGTGAATTGCCACAAGGGGAAAAATGATCATATTATCTCTTATTCAAACCATATCAGTTTATTTCTGTGCTGCATGCTTTCCCATCATTTCTTTTCCTTGAAATAATATAAAGAATTATCTGCTACCTTATCCTTTCTATACCAACTCGTTAGTAATTAAAGAAGTGTGCTAGTGTAATATTATCCATTGTTGATCACTGTCGTATTCATAAGTGTGCTATCAAATATTAATTTATTCATAAAAGTGTGATATATATATTGTTTAATTTTTCAAATAAATGTTTTAATTTGCAAAACAAAACCTACTTCTTGGCTCAGTGAGGTCAGGGGGATTCAAAGAGAGGGGTGTTATATAAGGGTTTATCATCCAGATTTATGAACCTGTCATAGAAATATATAAATAAGGGCTTCCATTGGGCATCCCAGACCAGGCATTGACTTAGACCTCAAGCTCAATAAGCATGCTAATTGCTTTCAAAATGCACCTGTGCGCTGGACATTTAAAGATTGCAAATCAACTGCAAGAGGCTGCTGCTTTTTGGGAGTAGTCATTGTACTTCTCTGTGAGTTGTGAGGTCACTGGGAGAACGGACCGGTGTGGCAGAGTTAAGGGGCTCGCCAGCAAAGAGCCAGAGAAACCTTCTGCCAGCAGGATGTACCGCACACATGCCATGAACCGAGGGAAGATTCCTGGGCATTCGGCAGCTGAAGAAAGCAATGTTTTACCTACTGGGAACTGCAGGAAGGTAGGCATGCCAGTGGGAAGCCACAAAAGGAACCGGAACGATGTGGAAGTAGTCCACAGTGGAAATCGGGCAGCAAAGCTTTGCCGCATAAGCCCAAACGGGGTAGAAGATGCCACACAGAGCTAGTGAGTCAACCCAAGCAAAGTGGGGACCCTGGGGCGTTTCAGCAACTTCACCAAACACAATTTCGAAACTTTAAAGCCATAGAAACAGAGGCATTAAGGAGATTATTTGCAAACCAGGAAGGCATATTGCAAATATGAGCCCCAGCCATATATGAGTTTATGGAATGCATACATGGGGGAAACCAAGAGTGAATGTTGAAACAACCAGATGATACAGAGCCAAAGAAGATATATGCAATTGTGGAATTAAAAGATGAACTGTTACCTACAAATGAGAGAAGACCTGGAAGGCGAGTAAACCGGGCTGCTACAACTACGTGAGAAGTCCTCACAGGGGAGTAAACCAGGTAGTCACAGGTGCATAAGGACACCTGGCAGGGGAGGTTACCAGGCAGTTGAAAATCTATGGCAAGTCCCGAGAAAGGACTGGGCTTGTTGAACAAAAGAAGGAACTATTGAAAGAAGAAACTTTTGAAAGAAGGATGTATGAGGCTAATGAGCTAATGTTGTGCACCAAGAAAGACACAAAGAACTGTTAGACTAAGAGTCGTTGCCATAGTGTTGAAGAATCCAGGGGAAGGGAACCACCCTCTGGAACCAAGGTTCTTCTACTTTGGAGAACCTTTATGTTGGAGCTGTTCTATATTTCCTTTAAGAACTCTTTTTGCAATCACCAGCCTAAAGACATTTCCCTTTACACCTTATAATTTGCTTTGTAATGTGAGCGTCAGGATAGAACGTTTGGACACAAGGGCATTTTTGATTTTGACATCCTGGGACAGGCTCATCCTTAGTTTCTAGTTTTAGGTAGGGAAATTCCTCTTAGAGCAGGGTCAGAGAGGCATTTCCCCAACCCACTTTATGTTAACAAGAGTCTTTAA
The DNA here is from genome assembly GCF_040938575.1 of Ambystoma mexicanum. Taxonomy (NCBI): domain Eukaryota; kingdom Metazoa; phylum Chordata; class Amphibia; order Caudata; family Ambystomatidae; genus Ambystoma; species Ambystoma mexicanum. The sequence goes on from NC_090933.1 coordinate 1,144,139,775, forward strand.
CCAAAAACATGGCAACTTTGAGTCTGACTTTCATTTCGGACTCCTCACACGACAGTCGTTCATTACGTGGGATGCCACATCAGCTGCCGTTATATTTTACTATTAAAACAAAGCTAGGTAATAAATCTCCTCAATTTTAATGGGCACATTATAGTAAGGTATTGTGAGGCAGACAACTTTGTGAAGGCTTTTAAAAAGATGCCAGTTTATTAACTCAAAAGTTGGGGTAAACGCCTCACTATCTGTACTCCGACGAGGATTTCCCTCCCTAAAATAAATTAAGAAAAGCACTCTAACAAAATGTTTAATTCCTTCACACTTGTACATACACCAATTCAACAGGTAATATATATGGCAGTTCAAAAGTAACAAATATAACAGTTAAATTCACAATATGATAACTGTCTCTGCTTATAATCCGGGTGAATTTCCTTTCCCCAGATTCAAGCAGGACTCTGTTCAACAGTTCCAAAAGAAATCCTGTCTTGTATCAATGTTCAATGCAGTTCTTTTGATTCCCACTTACCAACAAAAAGTTCCAACACTTCAGGATTGTTCAACAAGGTTTCTTTCTCTTCCACTTGTAATATTACAGAAAACAATCTTCTTCACATAAACCCAGAACAATTCCTGAATTCAGAAGAATGATCATAAGCTGACTTTGTCAGAATTATTTGTCATCCACATATTTGTCGAGAAACAATTATACTCTTCAACCGCAGTTTACACAACACTGCCATCAGAAATGAAAGTTTTACAGGATGATTCATGACAATCTGAAGGACGCGTGGGTTATCCCGCTTCTCAAAAAACCTTCCCTATACCATAGCATACCCACAAACTACAGACCTATTACCACCGTTCCCTTTTTTGCTCAAAATACTAGACCGAGCTGCTTATTTAGAAATCCAGGACTATTTGGAATCCAACAAACTCCTCGGCCTTAGACAATCTGGCTTCCGTTTTAGGCGCGGAACAGAAACTGCCCTTATTGATCTTAAAACCCAAATTGAGGATATCATATGATATGACATTTATTTTCGAGGCGCAACAACGTAAGGGAGGGGAACAGGAGAAGGACGGACAACGATCCTACTAGGCCAGATGTCATTCAGATTGCTCAAGTGTGTGGGAAGGGGGAGGGGACAGTGCTGTACGTGTGAAGATTATACCAATAAGTAAGTTAACAGCCAGCATGTGACAAGTGCATAGTTAAGTGCGGGCATCAGGTGTCAAAGGCTGGTAGGGGGACTGTAGGGATACAGAAACAGTCCCCAAGTGTGGGGGTAGCCAGGTGGGCAGTGCAGGTGTGAGACGCTGGTGGGGGAAGGACCTGGGCCCGAGACCAGAGGGTGTCCAGGTAACCAGTGCAGTTCAGGTTACAGCTAGGAGGTCAGCAGAGGAGAGGGGGGAGAAAAAGCAGAAGCAAAGAGAAAGGTTTTAAGGTGCTTCCGGAACTGGAGATGGTTCTCCTCAAGTTTGAGGGAGGCAGGGAGGCTGTTCCAGAGGGAGGCACCCGCCGAAAAAGAGATCTACCACCAACTCGTTGCTTGGAGAAGCGACTGACCCTGAGGGAGTTGGAGGCGGATGAGCAAAGAGCTCGAGAAGGAAGATATTTAGAGAGAGATAGTTAAAGGTATTGAGGCCCCAGACCCCAAAAGGCCCTGTGAACGATGCAGAGGGTTTTGAAATTAATCCTCCAGCCACTGGGAGCCAGTGCAGGGATTTCAGTCCTGGAGAGATATGATCCCTGGGCTTGAGGCCAAGGACAAGTCTCGCAGTCCTGTTCTGGATAACTTGCAGAGGACAGAGAGAAGAAGCAGGCAGATTTAGAACGAGGCTGTTAAAATAGTCCACCCTAAGAGGACCAGAGCTGTGGAGAGAGTGAGCCTCTGGGGGAAGGTGAGGAAAGGAAGAATACATCTGAGGAGGTGCAGCTGGTGGTGTGACTTCTTGGAGACGTCCGAGATGTGAGGAGAGAAGGAGAGTGTGGAGTCGAAGATAACCCAGAGCTTTTTTGCCTTGCAGGTAGGAAGAGGTCCAAGAGAGGCCAGCCAGAGAGCTACAGGGAAGGAGAGAGCGGGTGAACTGATGAGGAATATCTCTGTCTTACTGGCATTAAGGCAGAGGTCATTGGTGGCACACCACTCCTGGATACCGGACAGACAGTCAGAGATGAGGGAGGGAGAGGAGGAAGCCGAGGGTAGCCTGAAAATGAGCTTGGTGTCATCTGCATAGCACTGAAAGTTGGGGCAGAGAGCGGCGATGCGGTGGGCAAGGAGTGCCTGGTATTAGTTGAACAGCCAGGGAGAGAGGTTGGACCCCTGGGGGACACCACAGGTAGAGAAAAAGATAGCGGAGAGGAAGGACCCAAGTTGGACCTGGGAGGGTCTGTCAGAGAGGAAGGAAGTCAGCCATGCCAGAGCCTGACCAGTGATACCCAGGTTATCATGGAGACGGTTGAGCAGGATGGCATGGTTGACAGTGTCAAAGGCAGACGACAGGTCAAGCAAGATGATGACACAAGGAGTGTTAGAGTCAAGGTTGGAGAGCAGGTCTTCACGGATGTTCAGGAGAGCAGTTTCCGTGCTTCTGGCAGCTCTGAAGCCAGACAGATGGTCATGAAGACAGCCAACAGATTCAGTGTGGATATTAAGCTGGGAGATGGTCAGTTTCTCCAGGAGCTTGCCCAGGAGGGGAGTGATGGAGATTGGGCGATAGTCGGCAGGAGGGGTCAGCAGTGGGTTTCTTAAGAAGAGGGTGCACAAGGGAGTGCTTCAAGGGAGATGGGAAGACTCCAGTGGCGAAGGAGTGATTGCAGAAATCAGCCAGGGCAGGAGCCAGGCAGTCAATCTGGTGCTTGATAGTTTTGGAGGAACAGGGGTGAACCGGTTTCGAAGAGACTTTCATAGATCAGATTTGTCTAGAAACCTCATCAGCAGAGAACATGGGAAATGCAGAGAAGGAGGGAGGAGGGGTGGTTCCAGAAAGGCCAGAGGAAGAGCAGGGAGCAGGGAGTGGGGGGAGGGGATAGGAGGAGAGTGAGGACAGGTTGTCCTGTGTTTTAGAGATGAAGTGAGAAGCCAGTGCCGTGCAGAGGGCCTGGGAAGGGACAGGAGAGGTAGAGACTGCAGCAGGATTGGCCAGTTCCTTGCAGATTTTAAAGTGTTCAGCTGAGTTGTTAGATGCCGCAGAGATGCGGGCTTGGATATGAGCTCTCTTCTTGGTTAGGACTTAGAGCCAGTATTGCCTTTGGAGCAGGCGGCAGGCCAGTTTGTCAGAGGATGTACATGAAGCACGCCATTTCCTCTCGGTACCCCTGCACTTGCATTTTAGGGTGACGAGGTCTGAGTCATATCAAGAGTTGCACTTGGCTTTGGGCTTCAGGCGGATTCTCATGACAGGGGCAAGGATATCAAGAGTATCAGATATAGCATAGTGGAGAGGGCTGTGTCAGGGTGAGAGTCAGCCAAAGGGGGAGGAGGGGTGAGAAGGTGGCAGCGAAAGCCTCAGCTGACACAAGCTGCATGGGTGTGGTTGACCGAGAAGGTGGGTGGCAGTGATGGAAGTGGCTTGGCCTGAGGGGTAAGGAGGGTGAGGTGGAAGGAGAGGAGACAGTGATCACTCCAGGAGAGAGGAGTGGAGAGAGGTCTGAGGAGATCAGAACATCCAGAGTGTGCCCTGCAGAATGAGTCAGGCCAGAGGGGAGAATAGTGAGTGAGAGAGAGTCGCAGAGGTTGCAAAAGAGTACAGAGGAAGGACAGGGGGCATCCAGGTGGATGTTGAAATCCCAGAGTAGGAGGAGTTGAGTGGTTGAGGCCAGAAGTAAGGAGGAGAGGTCCGCCCACTCAGGAGGAGATCTGACATGATGGCCGATAGATAGTTGCCACAGTAATGGGTTGGCTATGGGAGAGAGAGAGCCTGCAGATGAGGCATTCAAAAGAGGAATAGGCCTGCGTAGGAGTGACAGAGGCAGGAATCCACTCGGGGAAGATCAGGGCTACACCCCCACCAGACCTGGGTGCGGAGAGGATCTTGTAGCCGTCAGGTAGGAGCGTGTCAAAGCTACTGATAGAGCTGGCCATGAACCATGTCTCAGTGAGACCGAGGACATTGAGGTCAAGTTCTTCAAGAAGGCGCCAGATACAGAGGAGTGTTTGACAGCAGAGCGAGAGTTTAGAGTGGCAATATGGAGAAGGATGCCATCCTTCTCCATTTGTACCCTTCCGGGGCGGGGTACAAATCAGAGGTACGCCTTTCGGAGGTGTAGAAGGGGACTGAGAGGGGGCCGAGAGGGAGGGAGAAGGCAAGGTAGTTGAGGTGGAGTCAGAAGGGGGATGCGAGGTAGTCACGGAAGGGGAGAGGGGACAGCAGGAGAGGAAAGGAAGTTGATGAGGCACGGGAAGCATCTATCAAAGAGGTGAAGGCTGACCTGAGGGCCTTGGAACAAGACGGTCCCATTAGAGTAAACATTTATGATGACCTTAGAGGATTGGAAGGAGGCCAGTAGGGCATTCCACCGGATGCCAACATTAATGGGAGAGGAAGAGAAAGGAGAGAGCACAGAGACCATATGAAGGATCCATAGGTCTGGCGAAGGAACAAAAAAGAAGATGTCGGTGAGAGTTTCCTTGGAGGAGGCACTGGTGTAGGTGTCAGCGATAGGGAGGCCTGGGTTGGAGACCAGGATGTTCTTTTTAAACTTCTTCCTACCTGATTTGGTGAGGAGAGCAGGCTAGTCAATAGAGAAGCAGTTAGAAAAGATAGGTGAGACAGAGAGCACCATAGAGTAGGTGGGAGAGGGGAGAGGTGGAGGGGAGAAGGGAAGACACTAGAAAGGACAACTAGTACAGTCAGACAGGACAGTGAGAGGCAGCCAACTTGGGTAATGGGACAAGACGACACTCAGGATTAAGAGAACACAAATACACATGTAAACACACAGTGGAAGACCACCTAAGTTTGAGATTCCTAAATAGTGAGAAAAAAGACCTAGGTTTCACTATGCAATTTGTTTTTGTGAACTTAGACAGTCACATGTAAACACACGGTGGAAGACCGCCTGCAGCTGGTAGGGGGGTAGGCAGGGCAATCTGAAGGAAGGTGACTGGCAGCTGGCGTCCCCTGCGGGCACCTGAAGACACTTACAGGGAGCCGCCAAGTGGGAGCCACCCTTTGTCTAAGGGGCCCTTAGCCGTGGGGCTGCCGGCCAGGGGGCCTGCCCTGGAAGGGCCTGTAAGTAGGAAAAGGAGAGCCAATCGGGGCGGGGTGGGAGGGCAGGCAAGCGGGGAGGCAGGATGAAACAACACGGACTAAATAACGACAGAAAATGAGCAGGGGGCAGAGGGCACCACAAACAAGTTTTGCAGCAAGATATAGGCCCTGGAGGGCCTTACCTAAGAAGTCTGGGCAGCAACAGCACCCGCTTATGCCACGAGGGAAATGGCGAGCGCGGTCGCGGGGGAACAGACAGACCAACACAAGGAAGTGAAATCAACCAATCAGGGAGGAGCTGGGAGGGCAGGCAAGCGAGGAGGCGGGACGAAACATCACGGGACTAAACAATGATGGAGAATGAGCAGGGGGGCAGGGGGCACCACAAACAAGTTTTGCAGCAAGATATAGGCCCTGGAGGGTCTTACCTAAGGAGTCTGGGCAGCAACAGCACCCGTTCACGCCACAAGGGAAATGGCGAGCGCGGTCGTGGGGGAACAGACAGACCAACACAAGGAAGTGAAATCAACCAATCAGGGAGGAGCTGGGAGGGCAGGCAAGCGAGGAGGCGGGACGAAACATCACGGGACTAAACAATGATGGAGAATGAGCAGGGGGGCAGGGGGCACCAGAAACAAGTTTTGCAGCAAGATATAGGCCCTGGAGGGTCTTACCTAAGGAGTCTGGGCAGCAACAGCACCCGTTCACGCCACAAGGGAAATGGCGAGCGCAGTCGTGGGCGAACAGACAGACCAACACAAGGAAGTGAAATCAACCAATCAGGGATGGGGTGGAAGGGCAGGCAAGCGGGGAGGCAGGACAAAACAACACAGGACTAAACAACGACAGAGAATGAGCAGGCGGCACCAGAAACAAGTTTTGCAGCAAGATAAAGGCCCCAGAGGGTCTTACCTAAGGAGTCTGGGCAGGAACAGCGCCCGCTCACGCCACAAGGGAAATGGCGAGCGCGGTCATGGGGGAACAGACAGACCAACACAAGGAAGTGAAATCAACCACTCAGAGAGGGGGGTGGGAGGACAGGCAAGCAGGGAGGTGGGATGAAACAACACGGGACTGAAGAACGACGGAGAATGATCAGGGGGTAGCAGGCACCAGAAACACATTTTGCAGCAAGATATAGGCCCCGAACGGTCTTACCTAAGGAGTCTGGGCAGCAACAGCACCCGCTCACGCCACGAGTGAGGTCAAAGACAACAGAAAACTAGCTCTAATATTATTATTTGACCTATCAGAAACCTTTGATCTAGTGAATCATCAAATGATCTGCCGGCATCTCAGATTGGCAGCCCATTTGTCTGACAAAGCCACCACCTGGATCCGATCTTTTCTGGACAATAGATCCATGCAGGTCTTCTCCCCCTCTGCATCTGCAGAACCATCCCCAGTACTATGTGGGGTTCCCCAAGGATCATGCGTCTCACCAACGCTCTATAATGTGTTTACAAAACCACTATTCGATATTCTTGACTCTCTGGGTGTCACCTACACTAATTATGCAGATGAGACCCAGATACTCATTCCCATCACCGGCGACTACATAGCAGATACTAAAGCTCTGCTTGAATGATGATAAAACAGAGCTACTAATTTTGGGCTCACATCATCGCCTAAATCGACTCGACCCCATCTTTAAATCCTTTATCACCGATGGTAACACCATTAAGGTCTCTAACAATACCAAAACATTGGGCATTTATCTTGACTCCACATTATCCCTCACCAGACAAATGCCGTCATCTCAGCATCCTCCTACATGTGCAAACTCATTGCTGCTTGCCGCCCCTTTCTAACCACTGCCAACATCACCATCCTCGCCAGAATCCTTATTATGTCTAAACTGGACTACTGTAATGCACTATATCTAGGAACCAGTCAACACAATCTTAACAAGCTTCAGGTTACCCTAAATAATGCCATTAGGGCCGCCTTAACCATCCCCAGAAACCAACATATATCTGACTCTAGACGTAGCCTACACTGGCTCTCAGTTGCCCACAGAGTCTCACTCAAGACCCTTGTGCCCATGCACAAGTGCCTAACTAACCATGCTCCTAATTATTTGGCTAGCCGCTTCACCCCTCACACGTCCACCCGTCCACAGAGAGCAGCCCAAGCGCATTGTCTCCTTCTCCCAAGATACAATTTGCAGTCAGCTGGTGGCTTCAGTTTCCCGGTCCTTGCCACCAAATTGTAGTATTCACTTCCCAACCCACTAAGAACAGAGTACTCCTTCCACGCTATCGAGAGCAAAGCTAAAGTTTGACTTATCTCACAAGACACTCATGTCCATCACCCAGCATCTCAGCCCAACGTACCTTAAGAACCATGTAGCCCACTTTTCACTCCCACTTTACTTGTAAATACACTGGCTTCAAAATCGCTACATAATGACTTGTACGTTTTCCTACCTATCATGACCGTTATCATAATGTTCCTGTACTTATATTGTAATTATTATTGTGCAATGTTGTTGATTATATCTTGTAATTATGTTAAATGTATGTTATACCATTAGCTTGTATTTAAATGCTGATTATGTCCTTATAACCTAAGATATGCGCCAGGATGCCTTTGGGCCAGGCACGCTTTATAAATAAATAAAACAAATACAAATGAGCATCATTTCATAGCACTTAATCAACTTCCACCTGGTCTACTTCTATGTCAGGCCTACTACTTAAAATACACCTGGTTTACTCCCATGCCAGGCCTATTTCTTCATAGTTCGGGTATACTCCCCTGCCTGAACAGGATACAGTGTTACTACAACCAGTGACCTGGTGTACTCCCCTGCCAGGCCAGGAAATAATGAACAACATGTGCTTCTGTGGTTAAGGTCAGTTTACAACAACTTCGCAATTTCTCTTGCTTCACACCACCACGTTTTCAGAATTTTGTTCAGGGAAGACATGATTCACATTGATGCTCTTAATTATACTTCTTTGATTTCAAAAACCTCTGCAAGTTATGTTACACTCCTTCTGAATATCCTTTACCAGAAGGGCAGTCTTCCTGCCACTCTTGTTTCCCCACTTCTTCATTAACCAAATACTGACAATATTGTCGCACTCTATCTCTTCTTTGGCTTTAGCAATGTGAGTTTTAACCATCTTGATTAATGAACGTATTTAAATATGGGCAACAAGCTTCATAAACGGTTGGATACTTATGTACCTCCTCTTGACTTTGGTAATGTGGGATAGTCTCAAATTGCTTTGTTTCAACTTTCTTTTTGATTGGCCAATGGTAGTTTGTATTGGGCTCTACAATTATTGTCACTTCTTGTTGCTGGCTTTCAAACAAACCTGCATGCTTAAAAACACAGTCAGTTTGTTGTGCAAAATAATGCTTTCTCTCCTTTCTGTCAGTTTGTTATTCAAAATTGCCTTCTTTCGTAATTTTCCCTCTATGCATTTGCTTTCTGTTGTGAAAGTACTTGCTCTGAGCACGCTAGTGGTTATGGAGCGCTCAGGTGTCATAATAACTTAGTGAACTCACTGGGTATGGCATGCACATCCATTTCACTCGCTGCCCCCATGTCCTCCACCTTAGCTGCTTCTCACAGTCCGGCAATGATAGTTTGTATTGGGATCTAGAAATATTGTCATCTCTTGTTGCTGGCTTTCAAACAACCCTGCATGCTTAAAAACACAGTCAGTGTGTTTTACAAAATAATGCTTTCTCTGCTTTCTGTCATTTCGGTATTCAAAATTGCCGTCTTTCATGGTTTTCCCTCTATGCGTTTTCTTTCTGTTGTGAAAGTACCTGTTCTGAGCACGCTAGCGGTTATGGAGCGCTCCGGTGTCACAAAAGCTTAGTGAACTCACTAGGTATGGTGTGCACGTCCATTTTGCTCACTGCTCCCCGGTCCTCCACGTTAGCTGCTTCTCACGGTCCGGCAATCTGCCACTGCCAGTTTGCTGCTGCCACTGCCACTCGCATACCGAGCACCCTCTGCTCCAAAGGCTCTGCAATGCTCACCTGCCACCGGAGACAGCCTTGTTGTGGGGAAGCTCTTCAAACATTTGCTTCCCGCTGCACAGCCTCTGCAATTCAGATCCCTGGGGGCAAGCTTCCCTCTCCGTTGCTTGATGTGCGTTGTATGCTAAGGAACCTAGACCCACCCACATGGTTTGTTACTATAAGTTGTACAGAATATGCATGGGATGACGTGTATGACATCCTACACATTGCAAACCAAAATAAAGAGGGAACAGACATAAAAACACTCGGAGAACTCTTGGCCCTGCCAATGTTTCAAGATATTTTCACCATCGCTTCATTGCCATGCTGCACTTCATGTGCAATAAAACTACCCCTCCACTTGTAAAAGTACAACATTTCTTTTGGAGAAAAGAATATCAATCCATCAGAGAACCACACATCCACATGCTTTTGTGGATAAAATATGCTCTCAAATTTGACCATGACATTGATGCCACTGTTTTACGTGTTATTCAAAAATACATTACCTGTGACATCCCTTCAGAAACTACACATAGTGCCCTACATACACCAATCTTACAATTCCAAAAACATACGTGTGGCAATACTACCAACGCCAATTTAAAAACAAAGGTAAATACTATTCCAAATATCGCTTTGGCTTCTCTAGACCAGATTCCACCAAAGGACAACTAAATAGCTCTATGGCTTCTGTTAGACACAGTGTAAAAGGGAAATCCCATAAAACACATACAACATTAAAAGAGATGAGGCATCCATGTACATCAATGATTACAATGCAATAATTGCCCTCTTGTGGAATGCAAATATAGAAATGTAATACATTGCAGACAATTCCATTGCAGTTGCAAGATATGTCGCAGCCTATCTCACCAAAATGGAGAGTGGGAAGGAAATGGAAACAGACAGGTGACCACCGTACTAGGCCTGATGACATTTCTGGTAGAGCCGGAGAAAAACAAAGGGTGAGGGGTGCAGAAAGGGAGGGGAGGAACAAAACAAGTGACTGTCATACTAGGCCTGATGACATTTTAGATAGTGCTGCAGGGGTAGGAAAATAAACAAGTAAGGGGAGGAGGGAGGAGACAGACATGGTTGCTATCATACTAGGTCCAGGGACAATTCTGATAGACTAAGTGCATAGAAGAAAGTAAGGGGAGGAGGGGAGGAGATAGGAAAAGGGAGAAAGGGAGTGGAGGAGAGAACAGAGAGTAAGCAGTCAAAAAGAGTGGAGAAGCAATAGGGGAGTGCAAATACAATTGCAGAAGTCAATAGTAACACACAATGGGGGTCATACCGAGTAGGGCGGTAAGGGTTAACGGTCACCGGTAACGAGACCGGTGCCGTTAAACCCTTACCACCCTATTCCGAGTTCCCTTTGCGGGTTGGTACTTAACGCCTGCTTTTTGCAGGCGTTAAAAAACCAACCCGCAAAGGGACCTAGGAGCTAATTATGGCACCGTAATTTACGGTGCCGTAATTAGCGCCTTCCCCATTCCCATTGAGCCCTATGGGGCAAAAATGGGGATGGGGAAGGGCTCATGGTGAGTGGGGAATTACCGCCCCCGCCAACCTTGGAATGGGGCGGTAATTACGCCATTCACCATGGCGGAGTCGGAAAAATACCGGCGTCAACCAAGGCGCTAATAGCGCCTTGGTTAACACCAGGGTTGGAATGAGGCCCAATATTGCAAGCCAGGATATGTTAAGGATTTTAAAGAGGCGTTGAACTCCAGACCAGGACTCTTAATACTGCCCAAGGATGCAACGCACAATTAAAACGCTTTTCAATTATTGAACTTGGATTCAGCTTTGAGAAGACAGCCAATACGTCTCACACCCCCCTTAACGTACACCCCATGTCACAATGGACCATGAACCAGGCCGGTGTGTGATAATGAAATATGTATTTATTTTAATTTGGAATAAAAATCAAACACGTCCAATATAGGGCAGCAAACACCAGTGTGGTGATAATTACACTGTAAAATGATAGAACACACCAGTTTGACCTTTTAACATAAGATACGCAATGCACAATTGAATAAAAGCAGGATTACTTTTTGAGTATTATTTTCAAATAGCACCACAGTTAGTATTTCCCCCTGCAACACGCCCTCAAACCCCTGTTAACCAAATTTTGTGTAGGTAGGGAGGGGCAGCAAGTAGTCAGGTATACTATGCAAGACACCGAATGAAAGAATTGGATATAAAACCCTTGAAATTGACATGTGTGGTTGAATGAATGAGGTAGAAATAAGTATGGCTGTACAAAAGAAGTAAGAACAGTAGCAAACTACAAGGCAATGTACTAACAACGGGCATACAGTTCAGAAAATCAACTTTGGAAGGAAAAACACAGTGCAGCAAAATCACACGTGGAGAAATTGCATTTGCTTAGTTTCACAGGGTAAAATTAGCAAAATGGCTTAGAAAATGGGCTAAACAGACAAAATCGGAATGCGGTTTTGATGCTAAGGTACAAAGGTACATCACAGGTACAATATGAAAGTGAAAGGGTGACTCTGAATGGATGACAGTATGGAATTCTTAAAAGGAAACGAAACTCGGTTTTGAAAGTGAAAGCAGTTGCATGGGTAAAATCGGTTTAAAATGGAAAATAGCAAGTTTTACTGAGACTACGGGCCTCATTACGACCCTGTCAGTAGAGGGTTAATGGGGCCGGTAGAGCTGCCAGCCCTGTAAACCCCCTACCGCCTCCTTATGAGGTCTGCTCACGGGACTCGCTAGCAGACCAGGATGATAACAATGGGCCTGTAATTGACGGGCGCGTTGTTAGCATCATCCCCATTCCCATTGAGCCGTTTGGGGGCTGAAATGGGAATGGTGATGTACCGGGTCCGGGTTCCTTGGATGGGGAAATAACAGGCCCTCCAAGGTCGGAATGGCCCGGTATTTCCCGATTCAGGGAACCCGGACCCGGTACCCAAAATGGGGTTAGCCATGCTGCAAAAAGTGGCATGGTTACCTCCAGGGTCATAATGAGGCCCTATGGGGGTCATTACGAGTTAGGCAGTAAGGGGTTAACAGCGCCGGTAAAGATGCCGGAGCCGTCAACCCCTTACCGCCTAGTTACAAGTTCTGCTCGCGGGACCCGCTAAGGACGCCTGGTGAAACCAGCACTATCTAAAATGTCATCAGGCCTAGTATGGTGAAACCAGGCGTCCTTAGCGGGTCCCGCGTGCAGACCAGGGTGCTAACAACGGGCCCGTTAATAATGGGCTCGTTGTTAGCACCCTTCCCATTCCCATTGAGCCCTTTGGGGGCTCGAATGGGAATGGGGATGGGTTCCTTGAATGAGGAATTACTGGGCCCTCCAAGGTCGGAATGGTCCGATGCCGGTAAAGGATTACTGGTATCGCTGACCGCACCTTCCAATTATGACCCGCCTACCCGCTATTACCGGCACCGCTAAGTACGGTGCCTCTAATAGCGCCATGGTCGTGGGCGCGTGACCCTTCATGGCGGCAATAGCGCCATGGCAGAAATAGGAGTCCATTACAAGACATGCGAACATGCAAACAGCGGCATGGAGCAGTCCCAAAAAGCCCAAACCGACATGTCGGAAATAGCGGCATCGCGAACCACCCGTAAAGGGCCATGTGTAGGTTTCGCAACCGCCACAGGTGCCCACAATCAGCACAGGTGGAGGCAATGGAGACTGGACCAGGACAAAAGGAGCACACCACACCCCTTCCCACACCAAAATGATTCCAATACTAGCAGCATTACATGGCCTGAAGGACATGATTGCATTGCAACAGCAACAACAACAGGCAGCACAGAGGAGACGCAGGAGGAGGAGGAGGGCGAGACAGGTACAGCAAGCCCCACCAGTGCATCTATTTGTACCACAGAGGCAGCCACGAATCCCCAGGATCAGAGCCAGTCCATTCAACCTAACCCCTGAGCAGATACACACCCTATACCGTCTGGACCAGGATAGCATCACCACCATTGTGGATATGGTACACAATGATATAGTCAGCCTCATAGACATCCGTACTGCCATCCCCCCTCTACTGAAGGTGGTAACTGTGCTCCACTTCCTGGCCACAAGCACCTACCAGCAAACGGTAGGACAGATGCATGGCATATCACAATCAGTATTTTCACGCATGCTGAACAAGGTGCTTGATGCCCTCCTGAAGCACACAAGTGAACACATTTCCCTGCCACGGACTGCCCAGGACATCTCTAACACCAAGGTTGGCTTCCATTCACTGGCAGGCATCCCAAGTTGCATCGGGGCCATCAATTGTACCCATGTGGAATTGGTTGTCCCACATGCCAATGATACAGTGTACCGAAACAGAAAGCAATACCACTCCATCAACGTCCAAATGGTATGTGACTCCAACAAGATCATCACACATTGTTGTGCCCGCTATCCCGGATCAACCCATGATTCAATGGTCCTGCGGAACTCAACGATACCACGCTACATGGAGCGACATGCTGGACAACGTTCGTGGCTACTTGGTGAGTAGCATGGCAAGCACATGGCATTATGATGTGGGCAGTACATTCGGGGGGTGAGAAGCATACTCCAAACGGGTGTGATTGGGGGGGAGAGAAGCATACTCCAACCGGGTGTGATTGGGGGGGAGAGAAGCATACTCCAACCGGGTGTGATGGGGGGGGAGAAGCATACTCCAACCAGGTGTGATTGGGGTGGGGAGAGAAGCATTCTCCATCCGGGTGCGATAGGGGGGGGAGAGAAACATACTTCAACCGGGTGTGAATGGGGGGGGGGAGCATACTCCAACTGGGTGTGATTGGGGGGGCAGAGAAGCATACTCCAACCAGGTGTGATTGGGGGGGAGAAGCATACTCCAACCGGGTGTGATGGGGTGGGGGAGAATCATACTCCAACCGCCGGGTGTCATTAGTTGTCATGGTCAACTATGCCCATACAGAATCACACCACTGTCCCCCGAGGCAGCCCACACTGGACCTGACACATGGACACCACATGCAAGTAGTAAGCTGCACAACAATGAAATAAACCCATTACCCCAATCATGCCATATCCATCAACATGCACACTGCACATCAGACCATAACCCCTATAACACAGCTACATGCAGCCAATATGGACAATGGAAACGTATGCTGAACAGCATCACAACGGAAATGCGACCATGAGTGCATACAAAGAGATCACCTCTATCCATCATACTGATGCACACCCGTACACCACTACAGAAGGGCCGCATGACAGCATGGGGACATCAACTTCGGAATGGCAATTCACTAGCAGTGTGGTCCAAACGGTGCCTGGACCAAAATACACGAATGAGTAGACCTCACCCAGTACATGGCATCAACTGCCGTAGGCATGCACGGTGCATGTCCACTTGCAAGGACCACATCACCTTCCCACATTGCCGTTACTTTGATTACCTCCATGCAAGCAGGGATTTGTGGATGTCCTTCACAATGCAAAGTTGATTTGTGTGATATGTACAAATTCCACTTGATGTAAACACTTACACATACCCATTGTTGCACCCATGCAGGTGATGCTGGCTATCCCCTGAAGAGGTGGCTCCTTACCCCTGTACAGAACCCACAGAACAGGCACGAAGAGGACTACAATCGTGCACATACCCATACCCGCGTGGTAATTGAGCAGACATTTGGCCTTTTGAAGACACGGTTCCGGTGCCTCAGCAGTTCGGGTTGGGCACTCCGGTACGGGCATGAGAAGATGGCCAAGATCACCATGGCATGTGTCATGCTGAACAATATGTGTATCAGATGGAATGTGCCACTGCCCCCTGACATTGAACTGCAACCACCTGGTGAGGATTATGATGGGGATGAGGAGGGAGAAGATGGGGCTGCAAGTCATGCAGGTGGCGATGTCCAGGAGGGACATGCTGTGCGCCAGCATCTGATAGACCAATATTTCTAATACACACGGATGAATAGTATTCAATGGATGTGGGTATTTGGGCACTGGGTTTTGTGGTGAAATGTACATTGTGCCCTGTCCACCAGTAAAGCACACATACACAATGAAATTGTCCACTCTTGTGATTTGTCATGTCACCAGTGTGTATTAAGTATTGTGAGTAAAAGAAGTGCATGGACCCAACTACACAAACACCCTTTCTCCCCTCCCCCCACAACACTCCTAAAAACCCTTTCCCCTCTCCCCTCTCCCCCCACAACACTCCCAAAAACCCTTTCCCCTCTCCCCCCACAACACTTCCAAAAACCCTTTCCCCCCTCCCCCTATGACATTTCCTTACATAGCCGGTTGGTGCTGCCTTCTATGGCTTGTCTGATGCCCCTTGCATGCTCCCTGCACTCCTCCCTCGCACGTGCAGCCTCAACCACATGCTGGCCAACCAGCACAGTGATGTCCGCCTGCTGCTGTCTGATGATGGCCATGTCATGGCCTCTGTGACTGCGTTGTGCGGTGGGTGCCGCACCTTGTTGTATTTGTCCAGCATCAGGTGATGCACCGGTGGACTGCAGCACCCTGCCACGTTTTCATACCCAGACTGCTCATGGCTGCTGGAATGTGATGTGGGGCGTGGGCTCGGTTGTTTTGACTGCTGGGGCTGGGTGTATGTTGTTGAATGGGTGAGTTACAAGAGTCCTCCACATCGGACATGGGTGACGTGGCAGCTGCCTCACCAATGGAGCTATTGGCAGCGGACAGTGCCCCTTCTGCGGGTCGATCGTGCGTGGGGGAGATTGCTGGAATGGGTGCTGCAATTGATTCTGTGGACTTTCACGTCTTGGTGACGTGGGTGGCTTTTTTGGCTTTGGCCCTCTGCAGGAGTGCACTCTTTCCAGTGGTCCTCGACGTGCTGGCCATGTTTCCTGATTCCATTCCCATGGCCTGTTTCTTAGCAGGTAGGACCTGCGTCGCAGTGTCCTGCTCATCGCTGTCAGTTTGTGAGCCTGTGGGGGACAAAGAGAGGGATGGCATTGGTGATTGGTCAACGTGCTTCATGCAGATGTTGTTGTTCCTGCTGTTCTATAAATTCGGACTTCATGTTTGGCCATGAAGGTTGTTAGACAGTTGGGTGGGTCATTCATGCATGAGTCTGGGTGACACATGTTTGTGGTGCTGCATGCATGTGTTTGTGTCGGGATGTGCACCGCATATGGGCAGGGTTGTGTGCATGTGTGTTTAATGGCCCCATCCATGAGATGATTTCAGGGTCAGATTTGGGGGATTCCCTCATGTTTCACAGTGCAGTGTTTTGTGTGGACACCCACCTCCACTTGACGATGTCGGCACACCGCGCTCCATTTCGCCTATTCCCTCGATTGATTCGACCCGAATGGTGCTTGCACAGGTCTCCTCCCACTCCTGCAGTTTTATTGGGGATCCTCCACCGCCTCCTGTGCCCATGGCTAGCCTCCGGTTGGCAGCCAGGATGCTGCGTACACGGAGGCGTAGATCGTCCCACCGCTTCCGGACCTCCTTCACAATGCGGATGTCATTGGCAAACACCACCTCTGCGTTAGCAGCAAGCGTGTCAGTTAGCATTGTGAGCTATTCATTTGAAAAGCGCTCCTTGCGCTGCCGCTCAGCTCCTTTTTTATGGCCTTGGGCATTCTCAGTGGGCCTGTGGATGATTTGGAAAGCTCTGGTGTGGCTGCAGGTCCTGGGGGCAGAGGATGGCAATGGATTGTGTTTCTAAAGATGGCCGCCGTGCTCTTTCCTGTTCCTGTGCGATGACGCTACTTCCGGTTCCGCTTATTAACGGTCACCGCTATTAGCGGTCCCCCCCAATGGCGTGTTGTGGGAGGGTGGAAGTGCTATCAGCGCTTTCCTCGGTGCCGCTAAGGGACTTTTCAGGGCCTTTTGCGGCATGGCGGTAGGGTCCTTACCGGCATGGCGCTAAACTCGTGCCCGCGTACTCGTGATGCCACGCAATTAGCGGCCTGCTTCCTACACGGACACGTTATTAGCGCCATGCCGGTAAGGGCCATAACTTACCGCCTACCGTGTAATGAGGCCCAGTACCCGGTGAGGGGGTAGCCATGCCGCTATGTATTTATTTATTTATTTATTTATTTATTTATTTATTTATTTGTAATGCTCCGGTAACTCGCAAGCTAATAGCGGCATGGTTACCTCCTACCTCGTAATGACCCCCTGTATTTTTAATAGCTAGATGTTAAAGACAGACATGGTATGTAAGGTGGTTACTTGCAATGGCAACCTATCCACGCCACGTTCAGTTCTATAGGGGAATTAATTAAATTATTCAAAATAGTACTAAGGAGTTACACAAGGACTGAAATGAGTTGCAAAGAATGGCGCTAACACTTGGAAATTAACTCAGATTTTCCTAAGGACAGGATAAACAGAGGATTCTGACAATTCTAAGGATTTACTAGGGTAGTTATAGGATTTCTATGGGATTGGTGTTACGCTCACCTGGCTCCCACAGGGGCGTCGATCTGAACTGGACAGCTGCGGTCTCCACCAATGTGACGTGCAGTGCCGAGATGACGGACTAGACTGGCCCACCTAGCTTTGTTTGCTTGGCCCGTAGGAATATTCTTCTGCAAATGGAGAAAGGGAATTAACCACCCGTGGAGTTGAGCGTTAACCCCCCCCACTCCCGCTGTTCTCCCCACTGATCACCTTTGATGTCCCCTCTTATAGTCTCACCTGATGGTTTGGAAAGATGAGCTCTCCATCCTGCGTTGAGCGCAGGGGCGCGTAGATAACCAGTTGCTTCACTGGCTCGAAGGAATTGGTGAGTTCCAGAACAATATTGACTCTGAGATTTCCGGCAAGACGCCATAAGTAAGTAGTTCGTAAGAGTTCAAATGTCTGTCTTTCACTCTTGTCCGATTCCTTGCAGGTTGCAGCTTGACCCTAGCGAAGAGTTCCTCATGGCAAACGGTAATATTCAGGTAAGGATTTGTATTATCCAACACAGTTCGATAAAATGTCAGTATGTAACCTGTTGTTTTCTCCCTTATTCAGGCGCTGAGAGAAAGTATGAAGTCTCGGGGAATAATGCCTCCGGCGGTAAAATCAGGTAAGTCTATTGTGGAGAGGAGACTTCCCCTTGTTTGTCCCTTTGTTTCACCTTGCTGTCCTTTTGTTTCCCCTTAGGGGCCGGGGTTCGGCGAGGATGCAGTGGAAGCTGCGCCAACCCGTAAAGAGGAATAGTACCCCCGGTGGTAAAATCAGGTAAGTCTATGGAGGGTAACTAATATTGCCTCTGTTTATTCCCTTGGCTCACCTGCTGTTCTTGTCTTCCCCTTAGGTGCCGGAGTGCGGCGGGAACATGCAGAAGGATGCAGTGGAATGTGAAGATGCTGCGAAGGCCGGTGAGTTCAGCGTGGCGCTGCAGCAGACGAGGCGGCGCGCCTAAAATAACTTATTTCTTCCAGCACGAAGGTGCGGTGGATCAGGAATTCAGGTAAGGATCAAAGGTATTGCTCTTGTTCTCACCTTTTCTCCTTCTTTCACCCTTTTTCTCGGAGCTCCGGACTCGATGCGGGCGTGGCAGAAGACTGGATGCAGACTTGCAGGAACGGTGAGCGTTACGATGCTGGATGCAGAATAACGCGAAGCGTGTGCTGCTCTTCGGGCGTGGTTTAAATAGCCTCCAAAGTAGTCCCAGGTAAGTATTCCTCCCCAGCCCCACCTGAGTAAAAAATAGTCCCAAGGTAAGATAGTCCCTTCCAAGCCTCTTTTGGCTTGGAGCTCTTGCAGCATGGTCTGCATCAGGTAAGTTTGCAGCATGGTCTGCATCAGGTAAGTTTAAATCTATGAGCCTGGCGCCTATGGCGCCAGGACTGACTCTCCATATGAGCCTGGTGCCATAGACGCCAGGACTGCACCCAAATAGCCCCTAGCAGGGGTTGTTGGGCTTGCTTGGAATAACTTGATGCCTGCTACCGGGGTTGCTGGACTTGGTCTGAGTCCCCAGGGGTAGGCATCATGACAGCACTCCCCCCCAAGGCCCCTCCTAAAGTCGTTCTTCCCTGTGGTTTCGGTTTGTCTGGGAAATTTTGGTGGAATTTTTTCACCAATCGGGGTGCGTGAACGTGGTCACTAGGTTCCCATGACCTTTTTTGTGGTCAGTAACCTTTCCAGTCGATTAAATAAAAAAGTTTTGACTTTATCAGCTTGGAGTCCAGGATGTTCTTAACTTCAAATTCGGGTTCCCCATCTACAAAGATGGGGTCTGGTGGCTTGGTTAGTCTTGTCCCTGGTTGCACTGGCTTCAAAAGTGACACATGAAAGACGGGGTAAATTTGCATATTAGCAGGTAAGTCCAACTTGACAGCCACCTGGTTGATAATGGCCTTAATAGAGTAAGGTCCCAAATATCTGGGGTTAAAGGTCCGTGTTCCCTTTAAAGGTATGTGTTTTGTGGCTAACCATACTTGGTCCCCTATCTGGTATTGTGGAGTATCACTTCTATGCCGATCAGCATCTTTCTTGTATTTTTCTTTCGCCTGTTTTAAATGTGCAGTTGCTTCCTTAAAGGCTTGTGTAATCGTAGCGTGCAGATGGTCCACTGCGGGCATTTCTAAGTGTTGGGGTGAGTCAAGATCTGAGGTTCGAGGATGGTGCCCATATAAGGTATAAAAGGGGCTTTGTCCAGTTCCAGAATGTACTGAATTATTGTATGCATATTCGGCGATCCAAAGAATGTCTTTCCAATTACTCTCAGTCTGATGTAACATACAACGCAGGTATTGTACGAGATTCTGGTTGGTCCTCTCCATTTGACCATCGATTTGGGGGTGGTGATTGGTCGATAACCTCACATCGATTTGCGCCAATTGACAACATTTTTTCCAAAAATGTGAAATGAATTGACTGCCCCGGTCAGAGACCAATACGGACGGAAATCCGTGTATGCAAACAATGTTTTCGAGGAACTCCAAGGCTAGGATTGAAGCTGAAGGTAATCCCTTTAAAGGAATAAAGTGGGCCATCTTGGAAAAAAGATCCACAATAACTAGGATGGTGTTAAATCCATTGCATGGGGGTAGATCAGTAATAAAGTCTAACGATAAGGTGTGCCATGGTGTAGGCGGGATGTCTAAAGGTTGTAAGAGTCTAGCTAGTTTTTTCTTCTGACTTTTGTTTTGGGTGCAAATGCCACAAGACATCACAAATGATTTAATATCCTTTTGCCAGGTGGGCCACCAGAATTGTCTCTTAATTTTGGCTTCAGTTTTTGCAATACCTGGGTGCCCCTCCATTAGGGTATCATGATAACAGGAAATGACCAGCTCTTGTAGTTCCTTGTGTGGCAGAAATAGCCGCCCTTGGTAATAAGGCAGGTCATTGGTGACAGAGTAGTCCGGGCCTTTTTTCACCCAGTCCTGCAGGGCTGTAGGATCAAAGAGTTGCTGGATCTTTACCTGAATGTCCTCTAGTGTCTGTAGAGTAGTCATGCCAAGAATCCTTTGTTCGGAAATTATAGATACTTGTTCTGGGTTCACTTCTGCCTCTCCCATCCCTATTCGGGATAAGGTGTCTGCTTTACCATTCTTACAACCTGGTCGATAGGTTATCATGAAATCGAACTCGGCAAAGAACAATGCCCATCGAAGTTGGCGTGACGATTGGGCCTTGGCTGTCTTTAATTACTGTAAGTTCCGGTGATCACAGTAATGGTATGCCTGGCACTGAGAAGATAGTGCCGCCAAGCCTTGAAGGCGGATTTAATTGCTAATAACTCCTTGTCGGTAACCGCATAGTTTAACTCGAGTGCCGAGAACTTTCTGGACCAAAATGCTACTGGGTGAAGCTGGCCAGTTTCAGGGTCCTTTTGAGACAGGACAGCTCCCATGGCTAGACTGGATGCATCAGTTTCCACTATGTATGGAAGTTCAGGGCGCGGGTGCTTTAATAAAGGTGCAGATGTGAATTTTGCTTTCAGCTCTTGGAAGGCATTTTCTGCTTCTTTAGTCCACATAAAGCGTTTATTTTTTCACAAGAGTGCTGTGATGGGATGTACAACATGTGAAAAATCCGGGATGAATCTGCGGTAGAAATTGGCAAAGCCGAGCATGCTTTGTACTCCTTTAACTGAACTTGGTGATGGCCATTGCTCCACCTTTTATCCCTGTGGGGAAAGGAAAGGGCCATAAGGTGTGTGTGATTCAGGTTAATTGCCGGAATTACCAGGATTTGTATCCTAAACTGTAGCTGTTGGGCATATTTGACTGGGACTTTGGAAAGTGATAACCAGAGGGATGGATTGGTAGGGATTATGAAGCAAACGGGTGTAGTCAGGATCGTGGACTGAATAGAGGGGATTGTGAGAAAGATAATGGGGGTAATTCCGAATTTGGAGGTAAGTAACGTCCCTTACCGGCATGGCGCAAATAGTGTGTCCATGCTGGCACCAGTCCGCTAATAGAGGACTATTAAGACTTTGTGGGAACGAGCTTTACACCATGCCGGTAAGGTATCTAGCGCCATTCCGCAAAAGGCTCCCAAAAAGCCCTTTCCGGCATCAAGCGTAGCGCAGATAATGATACCGATATTGTTCAATGCGTCATTAGCGATGACCGTAATTAGCGGTCACCGCTATTTACGGTCACCGCTAATAAGTGGAACCGGAATTAGCGTCATCGCACAGGAACGAGAAGGAGCACAGCGGCCATCTTTAAGAACACAACCCATCACCACACAGGACCCCTGGGACACTGCTGATTGTTTGAAAACATCCACCTTCAAGACCACAATGCCTAAGGCCCTGAAGAAGGGAGCTGCCCGTCTGAGAAAAGAACGTTTCAACAAGGATTAGCTCCAGATGCTGGTGGATACACTGCACAAGCATGCTGCCACAGTCTTCTCTAGCAACACGAGGAGAGAGGCAGTGCTAAGGAAGAAAGAGATCTGGGCACTTGTTGCCCAGAAGGTCAGTGCTGTGGGCAACACACCACGGACAGTAAAAGACTGTCGCAAGCGATGGGACGACCTGCGACTAAGGGTGCGCAACATTCTCTCTGTCAATCGCAGCCAGGCCATGGGAACAGTAGGAGGTCCCAGTTCCCTGATAAAGCTCACCCCATGGGAGGACATATGCGCAAGTATGATTGGGATGGAATCCATCGAAGGTGTAGGCGAGATGGAGTGCGGCGCCACAACATCAGGTGATAGAGGTGAGTGTCCAAAGTAAACACTGCTATGCCAAATCTGATGAAAGTCAACCCCAATGTCAGTTCGAAGAGTCAAGCTATGGTCGCCCACACACACAGACTCCCCGCAAAATAGGCCGATGCATCACAGACACATGCAGATGCCTGGTGCAAGGAAATATCGTACATGACACATACCACACAAAGTAGGAAATTCCACAAGTCACACAGCGTGCATGTCCAAAATAGTATGCATGTCAGACAGCACTGTTCTTGGCCAACATGCGTGACACTGACATATGCCTGCATTAACCACCCATGTATCAAATGATGTGCCCTTCCAACACAAATGCCTACTACCCCCAATTGTGTGGATGAGCAATTGTCCAAATGTATGTATGATGCCTATCAAAACATCACTCATGCCGTCCCTCTCTTCCACCCCCACAGGCACTGACCATGACAGCGATGGGCAGGACACAACTCTTGCACAGGCCACACCCCGGAAGAGGTCCCAGGAGGACATCAACCGACCGTCAACCTCGAGGGGACAACCCAGGGGGCGCTGTGTACCAGCATCAAAGCCACCTCAGGTACCCATTGCACCTGTGCCACCAAGGCCCGTGGAGGGTACAGCACCACCACTACCTCCACCCACTGGTCAGCCTGGTGACACATGCGAGGCACCACATTCGGAGGAGTCGAGTTTGGCTGGGGAGGTGGCAGCCACGCACCCCTGACTGTGGATGACACACAGGAGGACATCTGGGGCACCATGGAGGACGATATTTCGGATGTGGGCCATACCCCAACTCAACTTGCATCACCCCAAGTATCGTTGTTCGATACAGGGAAAGCCACCACCCCAGAGCAGCCCGGTCATGAGCACACAGAGGGACAGTTCAGTCCAGTTTTCAGAGCTGGGGAGGCTGAGCAGGCTGGGCATGACCGCCAGGGGCCCAATACCCCCACATTTGCACCCGCAGGGCCACAGCAGGCTGATCTGCTAACTGCCCTTGTGCGTGAGTTCGTACAGGACAACAGGCTGGCCAGGGAGGAGTGGCATATGGAGTTAGATGCACTAGGCCAGTCTATTACGGACAACACTGCCTCCATGGTGAGATCTTTCTCGGACAACACCAGCCGCCTCTGCGAGGAGGTCTTGGCCCTTCGGCAGGTGTTAGGGCACATCGCGGATGCCATCGAGGCAGGGCATCCCACCACACAACGTCAACAGGTGGCCACACCATCGTCCAGCAGTTCCACGCAAACAAGCCCGCTCTGCAGGTCGGCCCGTACACAGCACTGACAAGACATGCTGCCCCCTGGGCCAGGGAGTGCCGAGTAATTGTCATGGCAGCCTCATGTAGGCTTTGGGGACTCAATGGGACTTGTGTGGGGTAGTTGTGGGGGGAGGGGGGCAGGGTGTGTGGGGGAGTTGTGGTGGGAGGGGGAGGGGAGTGAGGGTGTGTGGGGTAGTTGTGGGTGGAGGGGGAGGGGGTGATAGTGTGTGGGGGATTTGTGGGGGGAGTGGGAGGGGGCAAGGGTGTGTGGGGGAGTTGTGGGGGGAGGGAGGGGAGGGTGGTTGAGGGTTTTGTCACTTAAGTTTACTTTGTTACATTTAATACACCGGTTGTGTGAAAAACAAGACCTGAGTGGACATTCATCATTGCGCATGTGTCCATTATTCAGTTACAGTGCATGTTGTAATTGTACCCCCACACCCAGTGCCCTCTGTTCAACCATCATCTCACCCTCTGCTGCCATGTGTGTCACAAATATTGTGCAGTCACGGATTTGCGCACAGTACGGCCCTCCTGTACATCACCACCACGATGATGTCCAGCCACATCTTCTTCCTCCCCTTCATCATCACTAGGTGGTAGCAGTTCAATGTCAGGGGGCAGGAACACATTCCGGCGGATGCACATATCGTGCAGCTTGACACATGCCATGATGATCTTGGCCACCTTCTCTGTAGCGGAGTGCCCCGCCCAACCGGCTGAGGCAGTGAAATCGTGCCTTCTACAGGCCAAAGGTCTGCTCGATGTCCACACGGGTATGGGAATGGGAACAATTGTAGTCCACCTCGTGCCTGTTCTGTGGGTTCGGACAGGGGTGATGAGCCACGTCTTCAAGGGATAGCACTGTTACCTGCATGCAAGGCAATTAAAGGTAAATGTCATGCAAATAATGATGGACAGCTGTACTAGTCACACATGCCTGCAGATTATCGTTGGTCACATGCACATGTCCCTGGTTGTATGCAAGCTATTTTTTGGCCATCGATGTGTCCTGTGCCATGGAATAATGGTGTGGGTTGCATCTTCAAGATGATACATGGTGTGCTTTGCCGTATTTTAGCTCATGCATTGTGTACGCATATTGCTGTGTTTGTGTGAATTTGGTGATTTGTTGTGTTGTGTAGGATTTTCTGATGGTGAGCGTGGGCAGTAGCCTCTGCAATTTTTGCCATTCTGTGCTGATTTTTCCCATGGTGACATCCAGCATTCCTGTGGTTGATCCGGGATAATGGGCACCATAATGTGTGAAGATCTTCCTTGCGTCACCTTCCATCTCCACCTTTTTGTGGTGGTATAGTTTGTGATTGCGTTAAACCACCTCCATGGCATGGAGGCCACCTTTTGTTTCTAGTATCTCCTGGGGAGTCCGTGGTAGAGATATGTATTCCGTTGTGTGCTTGAGGTGGAGCTCCGACACCACCTTCAGTAGAGGGGGGATGGCAGTGCATATTTCAACGAGACTGACAGTCGTATATAATGTCCACAATGGTGTTGATGGTGTCATGGTCCAGACGGTACGGGATGTGGTTGTGCTGCGGGGTTGGGTTGGAGGGATTGGCTCTGATGTTTGGGATTGAGGGCTGCATGCGTGGTTAAACTGGCTGCACTGGTGGGCCATGCAGGGCCTGTCTCACCATCCTTCTCCTGCTACGTCTCCTCTGTGGTGCCTGCTGTTGTCGTTGGTGTTGTTGCTGGTGTTACAATGCATGCATGTTCTCCAGCTGAAGTGTTGATGCCGCTATTGTATTGATCCTGGTGTGGTAATGGGTGTGGTGTGTGGGTGTGCTCATTTTGTAGTGGGGCAAACTCCATTGCCTCCACCTGTGCTGATTGTGTGCACCTGTGGCATTTGGGATCACTGCACATGGCATTTTCCGGTCGGTCTGCGATGCCGATATTTACAGCATGCCGGTAGACACTTTTAACGCCTTCATGAAGCCATAATTTGCATGTCCGCTTACCTTGTGATCTACTCCAGTTTACGGCATGCCACTCTTGCATGGTGGGTCGCGTGCCTGTGCCCAGACCGCTATTAACCGCACGGTACATTTTACGATGCCGTTAATAGTGGTCGGGCTGGTCAGAATAGTCCGTAGCGGTATTCGATGCCGGTATTCCTTTACCGGCATCGTTGTTCCCTTAGCACCAACCTCGGAATGACACCCAATGTTTTGTCAAGATAGATTGGATGTTCGTAAAGGACTTGTTAGAGGGATGTGAAGTAGAATGATTGGGAATGTCTGAGTAGAAGACAGGATAGCAGGGATTCTGGGAGTTGTGGTTTTTTATGTGTTTACCAGATATGAATGGGTTGCTGGTTTTACTTTTGGGTAAGGAAGATTAACTGGGTGGAATGGATGATGACCGGGAATAGCTTATACAAGCTTCAGGGACTTCGGTCCCCCCACCATTCTCCAAGTGGGGGTATCTCGTCTCACCTGATGTATTACACTGAGCATAACCCTGGGCTCCCCTACCAAGGTGATACTCCCCCACTAGTCCACCCCCAGGAACTGGATCCAACAGCGATGGCCGTGTGCATATGGGATTCCTGGGCTCTAAAAGGGAGAATACCCTCTGGTTTCTCACACCTGTCACTAAAACAGCTTTGGTATAAAAATATGGTTGCATAGAGAATGTGGGGTGTACGAAGCTGCATACTGTTTAACAAGTACACCCTTATATGGGAAATCTGAAAACATTGTCTGGCCAAACCTTGGTCCAGCTTCATCATGGCAAAGGGTACTAACCTTGAAACAATAGACACAAGTGATCCCATCAGCCAGGACATTATAAAAAATAATTGACACATACTTTCCAAAAAGAGGTACTGCTTTGGAAAACATATGCCTGTACAACATAGCCCAAAACAACTCCTACAAAAACAATGTTATGCCAGATTAGAAAACTGGCAAATATTCAGTCTCAACTTGTGAAGGAAGCCTAGTAAAACTTACAAAGCCCAGCCTAATTAATCATGTAAAGTTATCGTTTGAACCTCCACAACATAGAGAACTTTATTTCATTGCCCTACTGAAACTTTTCAGACCTTGGAGAAAAGAAGAAGAATTATTAGGTGACCATGACACATTTGAAGCGTGTTTCGGGCAAATGAAAGCAGTATAATGAATGCCCATTTTAAACAATACAAAGAAATGTTAGAAAATGAACACCATCAAGAGGAAGAAATGGAAACTCTACTAGATAAAGACACTCCTGGAGGCAGTCAACCTTCCCTTACAGGAAGCCAAAAACCACTTGGAGAACCAATCATTCAAAATGGAGCAGAAATAGCAATGACTGAGGTAGAAAACACCATACATCAATCTAAACAATCTGAACAAGACTTGTCAGTGCTCAAATCACAGCCAAATGATGAACAACGCACCATTTAACTAGAAGGCACTGAAGAAATTGAACATGCAATTAAACATGAAACTAAAATGTGTAGATGTAAACATTATAAACCTCTGTTCCTGTATGTAAGTGGTAAATCTGGTTCTGGCAAATCTCCTTCTTAATTAAAATAATCAGGACATTTCTACAAGAGTTGACAAATAACCTTTCAGCTGATGTAACAGCCCCCACAACATAGGAGGTGTAACTTTACACTGACTACTTCTGCTCCAAGTAGAACACATAAACACATTAGAATGCTACAAATTGTCAGCAGAAGCTGCTACTGAAGTATGGAGAATTCTGCACCAAATGAAAGCCCTCCTAGATGATGAAGTAAGCATGGTTTCCAACCTCATGCTTGCTTTAATTAATGTCAGAATGCAAGAAGTCCTAAAAAACGACTACGAAGAACAGTTAGGAGGAAAACACGCTATTGTTTTTGGAGACCTCCTACAGTTAAAACCAGTAAAAGGTCAACCTATTTGCGAAACATTATGACACAAACAATGCCATAGTACACTCAGCAGCATTGGGAATGTAAATCTCTGTCAACATTTTTGCTACAGAGAACTAACTCAAAACATGCATCAGTATGCACATCTAACGTATGCTAACATTTTAAAAAGTATTAGAACTGGTCTGCTTACTAAAGATGCAAAATCCATCTTAAAAACGTGAGTAATCCATGAGCTGTATGGACAAAATATATCTTCCCCTGATGTTATGGAACAATTAACTCAGCAACATGTAAAATGCATGCGCTTAATGCCAACACACGCAGGCTTTGTGTTGGCATTAAGCGCATGCATTAATTGTCACCCAATTCAATGACAAAATGTTGAAAAAAGAAATGCAACCAATAGTGCATATCACCTCCACAGTCATGTTGAAAAAAGAAATGCAACCCATAGTGCATATCACCTCCACAGTCAAGCTAGAAGTGCCCCACATGACACTCCCTACGTGTCAACAAGCAACAGCCCAACGTAATATCTTAGAAAAATGTATCTCCAACACAGCTGGATTAGAAAAACCTATAACTCTGTGTCGAATCTGCAGAGTCATTCTAAAACATAACCTTGACATAGAACAAGGTGTAGTCAATGGAGCAATTGGTACAGTTGTTGGCTTGCAAATCTATCTACATGACAGCAACATTCAGTTTGCCAACATCCACTTTGACAAACCTGCAGAAGTTAAAAGAATAGGCCGCACAATAGCATGTTTCCTTCTTTTCAAAGACACGTATGTACGCAGAGAACAATTCTCTATATCTCTTGCATATGCTGTCACTATTCACAAATCGCCAGGTCTAACTCTAGACCAAGCACTAATTGACATAGGCAGCATAGTTTTGTACAGAAGTAGCCAAGTACCCTACCAGAAGTCCCGTCCCAATGTGCAATACCAGTGAGGGTACCTATACCGCTAAGAGTCCTTGAAACAAGGTATCCATTGAGAAAACCCTATATGTATCCACGAAGAAATGACTGTCTTCTGAAGAAAGTATGAAAATGAATGAAAAAAGACTGTTGATATCACATGAAGCAGGACTGCTGCACCTAGAAGAGATGACAATGAAGAAAGAATATATACTTTATAGAAACTGATCTCGAAGTAACGAATTACGCAACATTTCGGAATCAAAATGAAGATTGCACGTGCGAAGAAGCACTGAAGAAAATGCAAGCCATTTTACAAATATACAGATGCAGTAACACATGTAGACAAAGTAATCATAAGGCTGGCTATGAAGTGAATAGATTGCAGGTGATGCACCAATGTATATATGTATATAGGAATATATAGAATATGAATGTTCAACAACAAACTTGGACCCCATGAATGAAAGGCCTGGAAGTGTGGCGCTGCAGAATAGAATAGCTGATGGCAATGGAAGTTTCAAGAAGGCTTGCCTAGCCCAGTATCAAGAGTCGGGGCTGCCAAGAGCCTAGTTATCTACTCGAGAAGATACATGAACGTGAGAAGTGATCTGAGCTCCTGTTTGAGGTGTAATGGAAAAACACTGGAAGTGCCATGGTTTCTTCATTTAATAGTATTAAATACAATGAAGGAGCCCAAAAACATGGTCTCCAGTCACATGGTCAGATGAAAATAGACTTTGGGGCGAGCTACACCAAAACCAGAAGATAAGGCCATGCCTTCACTCCATTTTATTCTCAGGCACAGTGAGCCTCTGCAAGGCCGAGTTCAAACAGATTTAATTGAATGGCAGACCGCAGGAGTGATGATGGATGTTGGGCTAATTGGGTGGGGAGGCATGACCAGGACAACCCCCCAGCACCTGGGGCACCAGCTTGCCTTCTGCTAGCGAGTGGAATGTTCCAGAAGAGTTATAAGTAACCAGCCAATAGTATGTTGTGTATTAGTCTGACACAGAAGATGACTTGCACTTGGGATGGGCTTAGTTGTTCACCTAATCTTAGAGACCCAATCACAATCCGCTCCCATATAGAAAGTATACTTAGATGTTCCCTTTAATCCTATCACATCCCTTAGTAAGTTTTCTTATTTTTGCCACGTATTCTCACGTCATGAATGACAAACTTTTAGTATATAAATGTGATGTTTTACAAGATATGTTGAGATTATGCTGTGCAACGTCGGTTTATGTCCGTTGTACTCCATGTTTTAAAGACTTGTTATTAAAACAGCCTTGATTTCGCCAACTTCCTGAGTCGGTCTTATTATTGATGTATGAGTAAGATCTGCATCTCCATCCATCTCAG
Source organism: Ambystoma mexicanum (assembly GCF_040938575.1). Classification (NCBI taxonomy): domain Eukaryota; kingdom Metazoa; phylum Chordata; class Amphibia; order Caudata; family Ambystomatidae; genus Ambystoma; species Ambystoma mexicanum. The sequence goes on from NC_090933.1 coordinate 1,144,169,554, forward strand.
ATAATGTTACCCCGAGTTATGTAGCACTTTCATTCCTCTGTACACTCGATGGTCTATTCCTAGTTAACTTTGATGCAAACAAAGTCAACTCTGACATCCTTTGCATCCTAGAATACAATAGGCTACATGCACTGTATACCCCCTTCTGAATATGTACTCTGTACCTCAAAAATCAAAACCTTTAAAAAGAAAAGTAATAAAACAGAAGCTATACCAGATCTTCCTCCAATTCCACAAAACAAACCAAAGAACAACTGCAAGTCTATCAAATTATATAAGCACAAAAAGCTCTAGTCCAAAAACAGCTGCACGTCCATCAAAAGACAGAGGGACAAATGTCTCTTGTTGAAAATCAACTGCAGGCCCATCAAAGGATAGAGAAGCACAACTCTCTGGTCCATTTAAATTCATCAACACAACTGCAGTAAATTGCTATGCAAATGTAGCCATCACACTTCTCTTCCAATTGCATTCAATTGTTCACAACAGTTACTTAAATGGCTGAAACCAGTTGTGTTTGCAAATGCTCCTTCTTCACACAAATGCCACAAATAATCCTGACAGCATCTAGAGAGTCTCAGGTATAAGACCATAGAACTACTGTGCAGGAATATCAAAGTTCACCATAAAAACACAGGAAGATCCACAGCAATTCCTAATGTACTTACAAGTACTAGAAACCAAAAACATCCCTATAAATTAAATCTTCTAGATTTAATACATGTGGAAACATACATGCACTCTCTGCAACTATGTTTCACAAAAGCACATGCCTAATGAACGATATGTGTATATTTGCAAACAAAATTGTGAATGCATTCCATTTCACCAGCTTCTGCAAAATGCAAATCATGGGATATTATGCTCTTTTTGCAATTCAGACAATCGCTCCTCCATACAAATAAACTGACATAGGCAATATGTCATACTAATGCTTCTAAGGTACAATGCAGATGGCACCAAAAATAACTGTAAGCTCACAAACTTTACACACAGCCAAGTATCACTTAGCAAGAAAACCTTCATAACAGTAGGCATAATCTACCACACTAGTGCCACAACTACTTCTGGCCAATATACTGTATTTGTCAAACAAAGAAGTGGTTGGTTTGAATGTAGCAACACTTCCATTACTCCAAAGCATGTTTTACCAGCAAATCTAGTACAGTATGATACACAGTTGGCATACACCAGTGGGTATCTAACTTCTTTAAACATTCCCTTCATTATAATACACTTCAAACATGCCATCACAGTTATACTTACATAATACATCCATAGTACTACAATAGTACTTGTAAAATCCAACAGAGTTAGAATACGCCAACGGGTATCTAACTACTTTAAACATATCCTTATTACAACACACTGCAAACATGTCATTACTCGTATACGTGCATAATACATCCATTGAAGTACAATAGTTGTTTTAAAATCCAATAGATTTAGAATGCACCAACAGGTATCTAACTACTTTAAACATACCCTTCTTTACAATACACTTCAAAAATGCAATTATATTTACATAATATACCCATAGTACCACATGCATGTATCCTGTAACAAGTATATACTTTAAAAAACATGTAAATGCCCAAAACTGTATGTAAATACAATAGGGCTGTTTCAATCCACCATGGATTTATTGTCCCAATGAACCAATACTTACTTCATGTTAATACAACAAGAGTGTACCACGTGCAAATGTTGTACTAAAGATAGTACATACAATAATCTTGGCTGCATCAAGCAGCAGGCCCAGCTTTGATGATTGCGGTACCAACTAACTATACGATCCTTAGAGAAGATAGGAATGACACCCGTGGAGGAGGTATAGCAATCATAGCAAAATCTATCCTTGCTATGAGATGAGCTACTCCATTGCAGGTTAACTCTTGTGAAAACTTAACAGTCAAACTACCCGTTTCAGACTCACAAACCATTACTGTTTATCTTACCTACAGACCTCCTGGCCCCATTGGCTCTTTTGAGGAGGATCTTTCCACAATCCTCTCTGACAACTTAAAAAAACGCATTGCAGGTACTTCTACTAGGAGGCATGAACTTGGGTTATAATGATCCTAAAGATGCACATGCTACCTCCATAGCAAACGTCCTTTCGGAGCTCGGCTTCTCACAAAAAGCAACTCAGCCTACCCACGACAAGGGAAGAACCCTTGACTGGGTGGCGGACTATAATTGCAATATCACCATCACCACTATCAGTCCACAGTTTTGTCTGCCCACTTGCTCGAAGCCTTAACACTAAACTCTCAAATTAATCCAACTTCAAATAATATCATAGCACCTCCAATGCTAACCAGAAACAAAAAAGACATAACCACAGATAGGCTCCTACCTTTGATACTCCCCACCCTAAACACACTACCAGACACCCTAGACCCTTCTCCCCTAGTGAATGAATTCAATAAAGTTATGTCTGAAGCATTGGATACCATTGCCCTTTAAAAATGAGAAACATCAAGCCAAGAGTGCCCCTAAATGCTTGATTCATGCCTTATCTAAAATCACTGAGGAAAGAAAAATGGGTAAGTGAATCTATGTGGAGATTGACACCATCTGAGGAGACCAAAGCTAACCTCATTACAATCTCTAAAAAATACAAAGTCGAGATACGGAGAGCTAAAAAAGAAAGTTTTGACAACAGGATATTACAAGCCAAATCAGGGACAAGGAACTCTACAATATTAAAAGAAATGGAAATCCCCATCCCTGTACCTGATAACTGTACTAAGGATAAGACATGGTGTTCTGACATTCAGAAAGCACTCACTGACAAAATTACCAAAAAGAAATTAAATCTAACGACAATTACACCACAAACTAGTAACACAGCTATCCCACCTAAACCAGCAATCGGATTCAACTTTACTAAAACTTTGATACTAGAGGTTGAAAAAATAATACTTTCCCTCAAACACTCCAATTGTCGAGGAGATCAATGCCCGTCCCAAATGTAAACTGATTAGATCTGCCAAACCCTTCCTCTCCACAAATAGCTGTACCACACTGGCAAGAGCACTTGTGCTATCTAAGTTGGACTACTGTAATGCCCTTTACAATGGAGCTAACAAATACATCACCAAGAAAATCCAAATACTCCAAAATAACGCCTTGAGAGCAGCGTTAGAATGACCAAAAGAGGCTATATATCAACAGCGAGGAGACAAACTAACTGGCTCTCTACCGTTGACAAAATTAAACTTAAAACTGCATCACTAACATTAAGTCCCTCAACAATTCACCACCCTCCTACCTGTCAGAGAGATTTAACAAAAGACCAACACTCTGACCTACCAGAGCGGCTTACGCTAACTGTCTGATAGTACCCCATTTGAAAAGAGTCACCATTGGCGGGAACAGCTTCCCTGTCAAAGCTGGCCAACTATGGAACTCCCTCCCACCTGTCCTAAGGGAGAAGCAAACATGCCCACACTTTAGACTCAACATTATCAATTGGTTGAAAAACATTGATCACTAAGCTAGATCAGACACTTGAGGCTCTGTCTCAACCGTCAGAGTTACCATCAGCCACTTTTACCTAGGATGACCATTCTATACTATATGATCCCTGATATCTATACTCCCTGCTATTGTCGCACTGTACCACTGCAATATGTTAATTGTCAAATGCCATGTACTGTAAAACCTGTCATTTGCTACACTGTACTTTTATTATGTAAGCTAATAATTGTCATGTACTGTAATATGTTACCTGTAAGCTTAAAATGTTATTCTCCTCGCGCCCTGGTACCTCCAGGTCTAGTGCGTAATACAAATAAAATAAACAAACAAACATAAACAAATGTACTATTTATGAGGGTCAAAAAAGTAATTCTATATGGACAACTGTATGGAATGAAATGTTTCAAAGTATGTTGTTTAACAAACAATACATTTTCTTTTCTTTACAGAGAAACAACCACAGATTCCAGCCTTTTTATCATATTCAAGTAATTATCCACACCCAGTATCAATTACTCTCAGCATGTTAATGTAGCCATAATTACTAAGGGCAATGTATTATACGTTTCACCAGCGTCTACAATTCTACATTGTAGCTTTCTTACAATATTCATGAAAGCATCCATCCCCACCATCAAGATACTACTGTAGTCAAAATCACTAAGGACAAAATATTGTAACCATATGCAGTGTCCACAATTGTGGTAGGATTATAACTACCATATACAATTCAATAATAAAATAATAACCTTCCACCATATAACACATACTCTATACTCCTCCACGATTCAATATAATGATTATACACTTATTACTGTGGCCGTGACCAGTGTCCAGATTGATTCTCCTGCTAGACTATCTATAATTACTAACACATATTACTATGGCCACGGCCAGTGTCCAGATACTTGGGGCCATGGCCTGCGGTCTACAACCATTCCCCCAAGAATCTGGTCACTGGCCACAGCTACAGCAATAGAATTGAAACATATCCTAAATACACACAATACACCTTCAAATAACGTGACTTACCCAGAACCCCTCCCAATCTCAATAGCATGTGTCCATGGACAAATGTTCACGTCTGTGGCTCAGAATATGGCCACGAATAGTCAAATTGACGGCAGCCTGGGTGGCACCTGCACTGCCTTTTCACCTATAAAAACGGCTCCATCTTAATTTGTTTCCACTCCCCACCCTTTCCAGAAACTCTTTCAGCCACAAAGTAACCTCAAATGTAGTTTCCAGAGTCTTTTCACATCTCTCTGTGGACAAATGTTGTGATCTACGAATCAAACATGGCAAGCGTTTCAAAAAATATGACAGCGCTCATGTTTTTGAACAACTAATCAGCATGCAAGTTTGCTGTCTGTGAACACCATGGCGTTCCCTGATTGATTCAGCAGTGTCTACGGACACTGAACCAGGAAATAAGTCTGTGGACTCAAAGATATCACACATTTCTGTACCTACTTTTAGCACATTTTTAAAGAAATGACAGGACGAATTTACACCAAATTTGGAAAGCACGCTTTTGGGAATAAGCCACCACTCCTCATGCACATTTGGTGCAAATCCATTCAGCGGTTTGGGCTGTAGACATGAGCAAAAAATGTTTTCCAATATGTCTATGAGGAGTTCAAATGTTTTGGGACCTGCCAATAACTTTGACCCCCCCTGGATGAAACAGCACCAAACTTCATATAATCATTTGGATGTGGTGTGAGGAACCTGAAGGCATCCTCACTCCTTTTCCCCCTGTAACCTCCTCTCAGGTGGCCAGGGACAGGTCATCACCTTTGGATCCTGACCGTGAGGGTGGATATGTGAGGTAGGATCACCTGGGTGGAGGAAACTTGGTGAATGGGGAGAGGACATACTTAGGTGAGACATGGTATCCCCCATTTCCCTTTCATAGTGAACCCTCTATCCCTCAAGCCTTTGTAGGCTATTGTCAGCCCATCCCATGTTCGCCCCTTAAAACGTTTCCCAAGAAACACCAGTTTGACACTTGGACAAGTAAGAGACCAATTAGAAAGGCACATACTCATTTTGTTAATACAGACACATATCAGCCACAATTGTGTACTGGGACGAGGAGGAGGACAGCAAGAGTATGGCAGGACTACCGTTCTAATGGTGAGCGCTCTAGTCTTTCCTGGACTCATTATGATAGCAGGAACTTTAAAAGCTGACATCCTTTGGAAATGGAGTCAGCTGTGGAAGCAGGGCTACAGACTGCTGGGTGCAGGCAGACCTCATCTGATCGGTGGTGTGGCAAGTGGAGTGCTCGAGACCCGTTCAAGGATGCAGAGTTTATGTAGCAGGAAGCAAAGCTAAAGGACACTGGAAGCGAGTGGCAGACCGCAAGAGGGAGACCGACATGACCCAGAGAAGCGCTCGTAAAGATACTGAGCTGCAGCTGGAGCATCACTGGGTGAGCAGAGCCACTGGAAGCTCCTGGGAGAAAGAGCGAGGAACCGCACGGGAAGGAGAAAACCTGTGGCGGCAGGGCACCTTGCTGAAGACCAGAAAGATCCCACCAGTGAGTGTACCAAGAAAGGGAAACATCGGGTTGGCAGGCGCATATGCAAAACAGGTCATGCACATTGATTTGAAACAAAATGAAAGCAACTATAAGTACTTTTAAATACCGAATGAAGTGAAAGCAAATATAAGCACTTGTGAATACTGAACAGAGCGGATGCAAGTTTCGAGCATTCTTGAACATTAAGTTAAAAGAAAGATTGGAAATCTGCCTGATACAAGGAACTGAGTATTATATGAGAAGTCTGATACAAGGAACTGTGCTTTATATGAGAAACCAAGCAGTGGCAACAGCCAAGAGGATTTAAGGAAATGTATGTCATGAGGAACCGTGCACTGGCAAGAGTCAGGAGAATGCAATTAAGTTTGATCAATGCCTAGTGGCCAAACAAGCCATGATACAGTGTCAGGAGAGTGTGACACAGGTGAATGAATTAAGCATCACTGTCCAGTTGAAACTGTGGCATAGAGTTGATAGAAAAGCAGACAAGGTATCAGTTGTGTGACCTGTAATGGGTGGACGGTGTGGTCTGACAACTGCACCTCGACATAGTGCCCTTTTTATATGAAAAAGCCACTGAAAGCACCTATAAAGAAGTTTGTGTTTTACAAGAACCTCTTATGAAGTCAAGAAACTGAACTGCCTATGTGAACTAGTGAAAAGTAACAATATCCTAAGAGATGGGAAGTGTCAGAGGGAATTGTGTTGTTTTGAAAAGCTGGAAGACTTTAACTCTTGGGGAAGGGAACCCATGTACCTTTGGAACATTCTTAACTTGGGGAAGAGAAGTTTATTACAAGTGAAGAGCTGGAAGAACCTTTGAACTTTACTTTGAACACTATTTGTTTTGTTGCTGACATCCCTTAACAATATGTACAGTTAGAACTGAAAGCAAGTATAGGGTTTGGACACAGACAGACATTTGCTTTGGACAGACTATCCTTACTAAACTACTGCAGGTCTTCTACTATATATATATATATATATATATATATATATATATATATATATATATATATATATATATATATATATATATGTATATATATGTATATACATATATATATACATATATATATATATATATATATATAGTATATATTCCACCCTGTACGAATGAATGAAATTTAAATCCAGGCTAAATGAGTTTCTTTTAATTCTGCAGGTTTTGGGGAGGGAAATAGAGTTATCAATTTAGAACACACGCAATATTGGTTTGGTTCACCCACCTAATATAGGAATAATGATTTATGATTTCCTAATACGAGAATGAGTACCCCTCCCATTTCACTTTGCAAATGGTATCCTGCATGTTTAGACACCCTCCCCTAACTGTGCAATGTCAAGAGAAAGAAAAGGATGCATTTATATTGGTATTTTTGCTGGGCATGGCATTAGGATGGTTAAACTCCCTTTCATTTCCCATTTCAATGTTTACATATTTCTGCCATTCACAGGATACAAATTATCAAGCAATTCTGTACTTAGGCTATGAATCATGCCCACTGATTCACAATTCCAAATATTAGACTATACCTGTAAATACAACCTGATTCAATGTAGCTATCACTTACAAATGGTCCACTGTTGGTGCCGGGTAATTGTCAGTTTTACTGAGTGCACTCAGCACAGGGAAAGCTTATTTAAATATCTTTTCCTTCAGCATTAGTGCAGTGAAACAATGATATGTCTCAGACTAGCAAATATTAGTATCATATTCGGATTTAATAATTTAACTGCTCATGCACTGGAGGAAGATTAAGAAAATGCTCAGTTTTCTACAAGGAGTCAAATCTCACGTGGCTTTTAGATATAGTGGTAAAACACTGTTTCATTTCACAACAAAAATCCAAATATATTCTATTTGGAATAAGTGCCTGCTAGTGGTTATCACCTTTGTGAGCCCTCCTCTCCAGGGCTTAGTGGTCAAAAATGATTCTAAATAACTTTTCTATTTGCATTTGGGGAAACCTTACACTTGTTTTAAAATAGTCTTTAAGGCACAGAGGCATAATGAGTCCTCGTGAGTTTTCAGAAAGTTATCCTCTCCTCCCTCTTAGAAAGCAAGTCTGGTCCAGGTGATGTTCTCCTCATGGGTATGGCCTAATTTTCTAGTTGATGTTCAGGTTCAGCGCTAATACATTTGGCACAAGTGGTATCCCTTCAGTGTAGCTTTTGATTCCAGAGTCCACTCTTATCTCCTGAGTCCCTGTGTAATTCTGCTTTTATAATGGATAGTATTCCCATGCTTCTGTCATACTTTTTGATTGGTTAAATATTTCCATTGGCCTGCTTAATAGAAACTCCAATAGAATACACCCTTCGTTCCCATCTTCATTGGTTGATTATAATGTCTTTATGTGTGAAAAGAAATAAATGTAAAAGCTAATCTGCTCTTAATACTTTTGAAGGCAAATCAGTTTTATTCCATAGTTCATTGTCTCAACATGCTACCTTAATGACAAATGGATTACTAGGATCCCCCATCCTATATGCATCAAAAATGCATAGCATATTTCTTATTATTAATAATCTTAAGAAATATTTTAAAAATAGGCAATTTGAATTTGGCTTCATATGATATATAAATGTGTCATCATAACACTTTGTTCCGTTTGGTTTTAAGTGATATGATTGTAGATTTATATGCAAAACTATGTTTAAAATGCATGTATAGTATTGGTGTTCGGAACGAGTGTGGTTGCTTGACATGTGCATGATGGATAAATCTTACACACAGGGAACATGCCTGGATAGGATGAGATAAAATAATGCAGAGGACAAAAGCATTAAAACAAGGGAAGATAAATTACATGGAATAAATATCCCAATATCATTACATCACATCAACAAGACCCTGTTAGGGCTTTGAAGCATTCAGGAATAAAGTAAGTACTGTATGCGGTCTCCGAGAGGCAGTGCAATGCGTGGCCAAATGTGCAAAAATTACTTAGAGGAGTGTTCAAGATGTTTTTCTGTCCTGATGAAGGCCCATCTTTAAGGAAAAAGATGGGGGTATCACCATGTGCAGATAGACCGTTTTTGATAAGGGCTGAAACAAAGTTGTGTCGACATACATTCTTACATTGATTGTACAGGTGATTGTTTGACCAGGTTGTTTAAGATGTTCACAGGAATTGTTTTGAATTTGGAAAGCAGCCCCTGTATGTCTGCTGCCCGCTTTGTCCAGTGACAACATCTGAATAAGATTAAGGATGAGTACATTTCAAGGAGATTTTTGGAGCCGCTGTAATTTAAACCGGTACAACATTACAACGTATTGGTTCAACAATTGATTAATGAATATTATGAAATGATTCACTTTGTTCACTTTCCCCCAGCACCATTTAAGTGTGTTTCTGTGATGTGATTTGTAGGTTTTATATGAATAAAAATGTAAGAATGTTTGCTGATATAATTAAAACAGAAATGTATGTTCTGTATGAAGCAAGGTGTGTGCCGGTTTAATTACAAACTATTGAAAGACATGAACAGGTTACAAGTGTTAGGATTACCCCCCACCCCCACTGGGGTTTCAGGTACTTGTGTTGAAGGTAGTATTAGTGGACATAGCCCAATATATTTCCAGGTATTTTTACGTTGCAACTTTGAGTTTCGTTTCTTCGGATTGTGAACACATTCAGCCCCCTCTGCCAATAATTAACCTGGCTCTATGGACAAAGGGCCTTCATTGTTTGAGTTTCCATTAGGATGACCATCTGTTTGTATTTTAGGAGGAGCCTCATAGTCAAGATGAAAAGCATTCATGATTTGGGTCATAGTTGTCAATTTAGCCTCACATAGTCTGAACCAAAACCAACCACTATAAGTGTGGATGATAGTAGTCATTGATCACATATACTCCTACCATGCTTCATCCATATACCAGCACTTTCCAGCACATAGGAATCGGTGGCCCATGTCACAACAGTACATTGACAGCTCTTGCCATTGACACTTTGCTGCTGTCGTTCAAAATAAAAAAACAACATAATCCTGAACAGCGCATGTGTCAGTAAACACACATGGCAGCACCATGCCTGAAAGCTATGGCTAAGTATTCACAATAAGCCTGGGAATAGGCCCAATAATGCACAGTGTCAGTGAGCAAGACATACATGTCATGCAATACAAGTATGGGATAAGCACAACTTAAACAGTATAATCCTAAACTGCCAACACCGTACAATGCTATGGCATCCATGGGTCATGCTCGAGACGCTGTTGTACATTTCTGACAAAGTGTAATTAACTGACTTCAGCACCTCAATCCTCCAATTAAATGTTTGGATCATTTTGAAAGTATTCACCACCAAGCCTGCTTATCCCTTTCCTTACAAAGAGGCGCTGTCTTGTGTATTCCACCAGCCCTGCTTGCCACAACACTGTCGTTGGGCAATCCAGCCTGCCTCAAGGCACATGTATGAAGCAAACCACCAATGCGAGTGAACCGATGTACTGTATGTGAGCCACATCGGCACATGTACACCAAACGACCATATTTCCCTCCCACCTATTCACCTCGCTCCCTGACTCATGGCCCTTTTTTTCATAGCTGTTCACCCATTTCAAGGCTCCTGCCACACCTCCCCAGCATCTTGAAAGCTGTAGGCATATTTACTTTATTTAACAGATGCTCAAGTAATATCTAAAATACTACCTCTAACTGGAAAGGAAAGTTTCTTTGGGAGATGAAGTAATGTCTGGAGCATTGTGGGACCTTACTCCCCCATTTAGAAGCCTACACTTGGTGATTTAGCTGAAAAAGGGTGTCTTTATCGGGCTATTCAAGGCTGTATCTGGCTTTTGAAAACAACACCTACACAAACGAGAGCACACTCACTCACCTCTCTGTCTATCTCTTCTCTCTCTCGCTCTTGCATCAGCACACTTGTGACAAAATGACTACAGGCCTGCAGGAGTACAAGGATGAGTAGTGGTCAGCCTTCACGCCTCTACAAATCAGCAGTGATCCCAATCATGAAGGTAAAAGAAGCACATCGTAGAGATATATCTCCTTCACCTGTGATAATGGGGCTGAGGGAAGGTTATACACTTAGAAGGGGTGTAAATAACAGAAATGTCCAAGCAGAGCCATTGCTGGGGGACAGGAGGCTGAGGGGGCTATAACGCTGGGTCTTTTAGTTGTAGCCCCAGATAGACCAGCCGGCGCTTCTCTGACCAGACAGTCTTCACCGGTCCCGTGGTCCCATATAAGTAAAGATAAACCTTAGACTCCATTCAGGGATTCTATTACATTACTGGGTCCTCCCGGCCAGTACGCACCACAGTACTTCACTCCTATTGTCGACAGGCTATCAGGAAAATAGTTGTGTATTTAATCGCACCGAGTAACATCTTGAGCTACTTTCTTATTTTCTCAAAAGTTTCACAATGAAAATTTGCCGCTTTCCTGTGAACATTTCTTCTTTGTTTATGCCTGGCTTACTTGTCTGTCAAAAATACCCCAGGAAATTATAACCGATGGTGTCTATTAGTATCTTCCTTTTTTAACTCCTCGGGTCCTAGACCCTGTGCTTTCTTGAATGAGCTTCACCTTATTCCTGGGCCATCACATGGGTGTGGGTCCCAGCCTCGTAATTGTCTTGGTGTACCAGCTTGGTGTACTCTCCTGCCAAGCATATATTTCTTTCTTGTCTGTCTCTTTTGCTTTCAGGGTCCGAGACCCTCTTATTCTATGGCTCTCTTATTGGCGTGGGTCCTAAATTCAAAGTAATGTGTCTTTCCTGCTTGGTTTACTATCCTTCAAAACATACAATGGTTTCTTTATCTCTTTGTTACACTCAAGGTCTGAGAACCTCTTATTTCGTGCTCTGCAGCCATTACCCGATTCCTCACAACCTCTCGGTCTGCCCGCTTACCTGATTGTGTGGTTCGAGTCTTCCGAGCGGCGGTGCTTCACTGTGAGGCTCTGCTAGCATTTTGGTGGACTCTCGGTTCAGCGGCGGCTCTGCCCAGTTACTCCTTCTTCCTTGTGCTGTGGCTTCCATCTCCAGGCCGGTTTGGGTATCTCGTCTCTTCATGGGCTGCGGTTTGGGTCTCCAGCCACTCCCTGGAGTTTGGAACGCAGCAGTTGACATAGTCTCTTTGTCTTGGACTACCTTTGTGCTCCCATTTGCCTCAGTGCACAGTGTCTCATGGCATGTCTCCCTGTTCTCCGGTGTAAGTGATTTCAACCCGCACTCCACCTAAGTCAATGCGTAGCATGTGATGCACAGTTGGAACCCTTAATTATATATTTTTCTCTATAAGTTCTTTTATTTCTGAATTATGTACCCTTATATCACGCCCCTCTCTTTGAATCCCCCCGGTCTCACTGAACCAGGAAGCAGGCTGTTTTGCAAAGTTAAGAGATTTATTTTATGAATGTGAACAATATATATATATATATATATCACACTATTTAATATTTATACAAGGATCACCATTGGGGTGATGTTACAATCAACAATCTCTTTAATCAGGAGGAGTATGGATAAGAAAAATAATGCAGCACAGAATAAAACTTTGTGTGGGTTCAGACAAATGCAATGTCACTTTTTCCCCCTGCACACTACTCAATTCCCCCTAATATGCAATATAAATAGATAGAATGAGAGAACACAGGTTTCAGGAATAAACACTCAACAAATACAGTTTCAATCCAAATTCCCCCCAGCAAGCATAGAGAGAAACAGGAATGATTTCAAAACAGGTCAAATGCTTTTGAATGTGGCTGGGAATGAATGGGAAAAACACTGAAAAATTGATCTAATTCTCTAAATTGGATTCAAAACTAGTGGGAGCCGCTTTGGATAGTTTCAGGTAAAGACTAACAATGATGATTGAATAACTAAACTGAATTCTGAGGTCAGATGCAAAGAATGGCTGTTTTACAAGTGATGAAATTGAGCCAAACGAAAGATTTGCGGCAAACTGTTCCGCGTGTGAGAAATGCGATTGTGGGAAAACTATAAGGAGCGGTTTTGGAGTCTAGGTTGCAGCTCTGCTCTACTGGTTTGGATCTCTGGGTTCTAGCAAGAGTTCTTGGCGAGAAAGCAGAAACAGCACAGCCAGGCTGTTCAATTTTTGGTGTGCCCCTTGGAAGTCTGGGGGTAAAATCAGGTTTCAAGATTTTAAAAGGCCAGCTGAGAAGGGTTCAGCTTTGGAATTGGGCCTCTCTGCTTTCAAAGTTCTGGAGTCTTGTATCTGGGTTTTTCCTGCAGAGCGCTTCGCCAGTAAATCAGTTGATGGATGAATTTGTGTGTCTCTAGGTCCTAAGCAGTCTCTATTTATGTATTTCCCAAAGGGGTGGGTAGGCTGAATTATACTAAGCACACCCTCTAGGAATCCTATTGGTTAGGGTCTGTCCTCTCTCCTGATTTGAGAAGGAACACATGGTTTCATGATGATGCAGTATTTCACAATCCAGGGAGTACCTCCTCTTTGTTTCTGTACAGTAAATCTATTTCTCACATAAATCATATTTACAGTATCACCAACTTGCTTACAATACATAATTACATCACAGATTTAATAGAGCAGGTATCTGTCTGAGTCCCAGCTCAGTGAGAGCTTTGGTTTAAATTTGACAGTTTTCACACTTTTGGTTGGGTACCCAATGTCAGATATGTACACATTTTTCTATATATATGCGCACGACATCTGGGCATAATCCTGTGAAGTTTCATATTTCTAGCATCATCATAATTTCTATAAAATTACAATTTCAGTGGTCCTGTCTCTGAACATCGCACAGAGTTCAGAGTAGTTTCAAACTGTGAGCAGAATTTTCATGTTAACAACCTATAAGTTACAGATTTTTACAAATTTTGCACAGTTCTCTATGAGTCTTTTTCAAAAAGATGTTTCCTTGTGATTTAAGATACACATATCTGTCTGGTCTCGCCCCCATGGTTTGCTGGGCCCAGAGCAGTCCAGGGCTCTCTTCCTGCTGGAAGTTGTTTCTGTTGACACCTGAATTTGCATTTCCTTTCAGTCCAGGAAGCCAATTGTCTCTCCTCAGAGAAGCAGAGCAAAATCCCCTCCTCCTTTTCATGAGCATCTAACTGAGAGTTCCTGGGCAGAGAGCAAAAGGGAAGGCAACTTTGTTTGGGGCAAACTGTGGAATGTGAAGAGAAAAAGCCCTCCTGTTGCGCTTCTCAAAATATAAAATTTACACAAATGATAGGTTTCAGAGAATAGTTAATTTTTAATTTGAAATTTCAGAGATTGACACATATAAATCAAAAAATGTGTAGACATCAACATTGAAATGTATAGGTCAAGACAAAGTCTAATAAATGAAAAGGTACGATGTCTTTGGTTATTTTCACTAGATTTAGAGAGTCCAATTAATACGAGACTAAGTCCTTAGTCCTTTAGTTACTTTCACTAAGTTTTGATCCTAATGGGTTTAGAAGTCCTTAGTTGGATTCACTAAGTCTTTTTGTAAGTTGAAATGGATCCTTATGCGTTGAAAGTCCCTAGTTGGATTCACTAGGTCTTTTGATCCTTGTGGGTTGAAAGGTCCTAAATTGGATTCACTAGGTCTTTATCTAGGTTGAGATGGATCCTGATGATTTTAAAGTCTTTAGTTAGATTCACTAAGTCTGTTGGTGTAGCGAACAGAATCCTCAACTTGGAGTTATGTAAATCAGCAATTCGTCATAGTCCTTAGTTAAATTCACTAGGTCTAGTGATGTAGCGAACAATTTCCTCAACTTGGAGGTGTATAAAGCAGCGACAAGGAAACAGCCAAGGAAAAACAGATTTTAAAGCACTTCTGTGTTTTCCTGGCAATGCAGCACTGCCTTTTCAGGTAGTTCAATTTCACTCTGTGGGCAGCCCAATGACAGGTTTTGGCAGTGTGGTCGCCTGTTCTACCACTGACACAGGCAAAATAGCTTTGGCAGCCTATTTTTCCGGTTTCCCTGCGCACGTCTCAAAGATTTTTAGCGCGCATAGGGCTTTTGGCGGCCATTCTGTTGTTTCTGATGAAAGCGGCAAACAGTGATGTTGCAGGGCAGAGCCTAGTGGGTCAGAACATCCCATACCGGATCAGCATCTCCCAGGTTTCCTCCTCCTTGGATGGCTCTTTTCATGTTGGTTTCCCTCAGTTATTTTGTATTGCCCTTGACCAATCGAGTGCTATGACAGACTAGACCCTTCAGTCCGCTTCTGTGGAGTCATCTTCATACTCCTAGACATCTTATTCGTCACAGTACTTGCATTGGCACTATATGGAAAGCAAATTGTGTTCTCTGGTGCCTTAGTCAGGTCTAACATATTAGGTTGGGGGACTTTACTATACAGATAATGGCACTAGTTGGAAAGAGGGGAGGAGAGCCTGGTTTTGCGACAGAAGGAGGGTATAGCAAAGCAGATGTATACTGCTCTCTCAGGGGCTGGTTGTCCCTAATCCCACAATTGGCTTCCCCTCCCATGTGATCCTCCCTCTGTGCACCACCTCCAGGGTGAGTATTGTCCTGTGATTGCACCGCTCTGGTCCCGTAGGAAAGGTTTCCCCCTACGGGAGAAGGGATGACATTCACAAATTTTTCACAAAAAGCAGAGTTCCCCTTAGTTAATTGTGCCTTCTGAAAAACAGCCACCAAAGACCTGCTTAGTATGGGAAGCAGACAGGGTTAGGTTTTTGCCTTCGTATGGAGTCTTTTAACTCTTGCTAACTGGGCTTGATGTGAAGTTATAAGTCGCTGCTGATTTTTTGGGACTCGTGATTCGAGCAGGGCAAAATCTGATGAAATTAAGCAGATGGAAATCAGTGATTGCCTGGAAGAGGCGGAGATTGTCGAATTCGGCACCATCCAAGATGAGCACCCAACAGACCTGTTGCAGCATAGATAGTGGGGAAAGGCAGACATCAGCGTGGCAGCAGTCGCCTTAACAACAGCATTCTGGCACATTGATAATGAGACCTAAGGGCTCTGGGAAGGTATGGAGTGTATATGGCAACAGGGAGGCTGTGGGGAGATAAAAGCGAACTGATGTGGGACAAATGTAGTTTGATTGGATGGCTCTCACAAACAATAAGCCACATCTTTAATCCACTCATTTGCTAAATATGACAACAAACTTCAAAAGTGCTTTGCATTCATGCTATCATATATCGGTTTTAAGTGTGAGTAAATGATGCGCTTGGCAAGGGACTGTAATTACCAGCAGCTATCTGAACTTCAGGGATATGTTCACTATAGATAGCAGTGCAAAGTGGAATGTGCATAGCATTGTTAAGCGATAGGAAATCTTACTGGGCCTTGACACAAAGCAGACCGTGTTTGAAAGAGTTTAACTTTGGTGCACTTGTTTTCAACAATGTGCTGTTAGTTGTGCAATGATTACACTAAAAAAACATGCTTGCATTGGCATTTTCAGTCCTTTGCTCCAACAAGGCATGTTTTCTATTGACAGAAACACAAACCTTTCACATTCAAAAGCCCCTGATTCAGAACGTGTTTCTCGTTAGTTTGGAAGTGCAAAAAGTACTAGACAGCTTTAACTATATAAATGCAAATACCTTTTATACAGTAGAATATTTCTAACTTTTCCCTGCAAGTTAACAGTCCTGCAGTGTTGATTTATAGCTGATAGATAAGATGATCTCAGCAATGCATTCCTTGATGCCAGGCTTAGATGTATACAACTCTAGACTGTTTAGTTCCCCTCAATTTTGCTTTTATAAAATCTGATTCACAGATTCTATGCGACTTCAAATGCTAATGCATTTTTCCATTTTAGCATAATATTTTCAGTTGGTCCAATAAAAGATATTAAAAATACTGAATGTTTTCAAAATGGACTAATAAGGTGACAAACCTGTTTTGCACTTACATGTCAGAAAGACTAGCAGATGTTTTGTTTATTTCATATGTTTTGTTATGTTACTATGATTTTATACTGCACCAAATCACCCCCATAGAAGTTAGATAACAAAGGGTAGTGTTTTTTCTTTGTTTATAGAAGCACTACCCTCTGTGTCAAATTGGTATTTTATATGGTAGACGCACATACTTTGAGTTCCCTCAATATGCTGCGAACAATATTCAATACTCAGCATGGCATGTGCTTGCCAAGGATGCTACGCTTACTGGCTCTGTTCATGTAGTTTTACACTCAATTAGGTCATATCATTAAACAATTCAAACAAAATGATATGTATATGCCTACCACCCATCTACATGTTTGACTACTGGGGGTCATCACAAGTTGGGTGGTATCCCGGTGGTAACTCTGCCAGGATACCCCCCAGCGCAAATAGCATTAGCGCAACTCGGTCCAGCGAGTTGCGACAAGGCTGTAAATTCCCATTTTATTCAGAGTCCATAGGACTCTACTGGGTATTTTCTGGCACATTTACCGCAGCACAAATTGTGCTGCAGTAAATGCACTGAAAATGAGCCAAAAGTCAGGCTCAAAGCTAGAGGTGAATCGCCCAACTTTCCGCCCAAACTGTGGATTGGGCGGGGCAGTAATGTAGCAGTAATAGCATTACTGCTGCATTTTTACTGCTCCGTCCAACCCGTGATGAGGCCCATATAACCTACTGCTAATGTATATGTGTAGATAGTCCCTCAATTTTAGACACATGGCAACACAATTGACCGCATTTTAATGTTGTCGGTCCGGAAATAAGGGTACAAGTAAGCTCACCGGCAACCTGGTTTCCAGACCGGCAAACTACAAGCCTGCCTGCCGGAGCTGCTGTGCCCGACAGGTCTGACCGTGTCGGACGCAGTGGCCACGGTAAGCAGACTTGTCACGGGAACACTGGTACCGTTAGCAACAGTACCGGTGCTCCTGTGTCCCCAATCCCATAGAGTCCATTGGTATGTGCCAGATTCTAACTAATACTTAAGAAATTATTCCTTACTGCCCTGTCGGGAAACTTCAAAAGGTAACAAGAAAGACAACCACGTTTTTTTTCTACCACAAGAAACGAGTTTATACTAGAGGACTCCCTTACCTTTGCGATTGTTTCTATCCAATCGCAGATTTTGAGCTTCTGCTTGACTTTGAGTGGGTTTGTTAAAAGAATGCCGACCTCTATGTCCACCTTCTCCGATAACACTCTCACTCTTCTCTCTTGGTCAGTCAGCATGGGAGATTTAGCATTTTCTAGATGACATCTAATATCTCCATAAAGCGATGATCTCTGACCGGAGATGATTTCCCGATAAAGTGAGACCAGTTTCCAATTTGCCATGCATTCCAATGATTTTAGGCCTAACTCAAACCTGAGGCTCCAACCCGGAGTGCAAGAAGAGAGACCCAAGATCTTCTTCCAGAGTCGACCCTCCACTGCACTCCAGTCCATGGACCAGAGATGGGGCTCTGCATCCAAACCATGAAAAATTACAGGTACCACTTTTGCCAGATAAAATTTTCTAAGCGGTAAAATTGAAAACATGCAACATTTGAAATTTAATTTAAGCTTTTGTGATGCAATCTGCAAAACTTTTGCAGCCACATCTGCTTCTGCTTTATAACCAGCCAGAGAGGCATACACTAAGTATCCTAAATACTCCACCTCCTCGACCCTTTGAATCAATTGCCCCTCTAGAGACCAGTTTGTAAAATTGATTTTCTTGAAGACCACAATCCTTGACTTAAGAGGGTTCATGGTAAGATCATTTAGTTCTGCATATTCACCCAATCTTGACAAGAGACGCTGCAGACCAATAGCTGTTCTGTCCAGCAAAACAATGTCATCTGCATAGGCCAGCCAATGGACCCGCTTTCCATTTATGATTGGGCTGGCCAATGCAGACAACTCCAGAAAGTTGCCCAGGTCTGCCAGAAAAAGATTGAAGAATAACAGAGCCCCAAGGCAACCCTACCTGACCCCCCTCTCCACCCTAATGGACTCTGACAGATGGCCCTGCTCATCTAACCTGACTCTTATAGAGTTGTCTCTATGTAATTCCAGTAACGTTTCGGGCCCAGGAGTAATAGGGATTTGAACCCACAGGGGCCCTTTTTATCAGTAACACGTCATACAAGGATGGGGATGCAGACTAACTCTTACACCAAATAATAAGACTGACTCAGGAAGTTGGAAACATGGCTCCTCTGACTGTTTTATTTTCAATTGTCTATAACAGGGATTTACAAAGGACATCAACGGATGTTCGATCGTGCTCCCAATCATTTCGCATAAAAAACATACTTAAGTACTAAAAGCTCATCACACATGATGTCATACTATGTGGTAAACTAAGAAAACCTAAGGGGGATTGTGATTGGCTCAAGTGGAACATCTAAGTATACTTTCTTTAAGGGATCGGGTTGTGATTGGGTCTCTACATTCAGGTGGACAACTTATGCCCACCCCTAGTGCAAGTCACTAGATACACGTGACACGATTGGCTTTCAAACTATAAGGTCCTTCATTATATGGCACTATACTATTGGTTGGCACTCTTCTACCCTTCTGGAACATTCGGCTCACAAGCAACACGTAAGCTGGTACCTCAGGTGCCAGGGGGCGGATTTGACCATGTCTCCCCACCCAATCAGCTCAACATCTCTCATCACTCATCCCTTCTACCATTCAGATTGTCTTTGAGCTTGCCCTTGCAAAGTATCACTGCTCCTGAGAATAAAAGGGAGTATAGGCACACTCTTATTGCAGTTCTGGTCTGTATGCCCAACACCTATTTCCATCCTTGAGTCACGTGACAGGAGATCGTAGCCTGTTTGGCAGCAATTTAATTGTCTTGAATGAATAAACTTGGTACTCATGCTGTTCTTTCTTGCACCTTAACAAGGGCTGATTCAGCTTCTCACGTTCACTTGTTCTTCAAGGATAGATAACCGGTTCTTGGCCGCTCCATCCTTTGACACCAGGCCAGACAGCTATTCCAGGCCTTTCCTCAATCTTCAGCTGCTTTCTTACTGCTACACAGCCTTCCAATCCTCCTTTCTTCATGGATCTGAGCTTATTAAATATGTGACACTGAGGTCCAGAATTCTAAATAATGGCGGCACCACCTGCAGTCTATTCACTACATATAGCTAGCCTTTATGATCACTTAGTCTACTTGCGTTACTGCATCTGTACAGTTGAAAAACGGCTTGCATTTTCTGCAGTGCTCTTCACACGTGCAATCTTCATTCCGCATATGAAAGTTTACTCAATTCTTTACTTCACCATCAGATTCTATAAGGTCTATGCATCCTTTTCTTTCGACCATTGTTCTCAGTGTGTGACGCTCATTTCCAGTGACATCAGCAGCCTCTTTTTCTCTCATCTTCATATTCCTTCGGTAATCTCCTCTAAGAGATTGTCATCTCTGCGAGGGTACATCACATAGGGTCTTCTCGATGGATACCTTTTCTCAAAGGCTCTCCTTGGAATTGGCACAATCACTGGTGTCGTGCATGTCGCAATTTCTGGCTTTCAACATATAGGCAAAATGGGGTCAGGACTTCCTGCAGAGGCATTCAGCTGCTCCTCTACACTCCCCCCTCTAGTTGATTCATCAACCACTCTTTCACCAGTTTCGACATCTTGGTATCCTCTCTTGAAGAAGTGCTTCTTTGGAGTCCAGATTTACACTACTCCCTTCAGGGATCCTGCTGACTTCACATTTTCATCAACATGCCAGGTCATATAACTGCACTGTCCATTCAGACTACAGTATATCCATCATCCCACATACTTCTTGTGATTCCTTGGATGCAGGAACTTCGTTCCCTCAGGTGCTAAGCTGCTGGCCTCTTCATATTTTCTGATCTCTTCATCCATTAGTTTCTTTGGTCCAAATCCTGACTCAACATCGATCATGATCTCATTCCTACTGCTTTCTTTGCTGTCTTCTTGCACTGTATGATAATTATCCTGATCACACAGAATCTAAACATTATCATCACCAATATTGCTTCCAGGAGTTTGAAGATATTCACCATCCATTGTGGAACCCATGAGAAGATAGATGTGAACCAACTGTCATCTGCATTATCTTCTGCCTCATCTTCCATCTTGTTGTGTTGATTCGTTAGCAACGTTATGGCTTCTTTTAAGGTCCCATTCTCGTCATCATGATAAGGTATAAACGTGCAAAATGATTCTTCGATTTTAGCGCAAACTCCTCCATCCGTTGCTGTGATCATATCAAGGACATATGTTTTCTGGAGGGTCATCAATCTTATGGCCCACAGTTCTTCCCTGATAGCATTGAATCCCTTTATGGTGGTGTTGATTGTCAGCAGGAGCTCCCAGCGAGTAATCTGTAACCACTTTGCATTTGCCATTGTTTGGATTCCTGGCATAAAGCTAGTCACGAAGATTGAAGCAGTCTTACAGAATAGTCTATGCTCATAAGGGATAGCATCAAAGGCTTCTATTGATTTAGCAGATAAATAATTCTCCCTCCTTGTTTGATTGAGGAATTCAAGTGATCTTCTCCTCTTCAAATGGGCATATGCTTTTGGAAACTCTACAATGTTCAGGTCGTTTTGAGGAATCATGAATGCTGGAAAATGAATAAGCACTATAAAACACATCCCTGCCCAGTCTTTGGGCAGCTTCATGTAGGCTCTGGACACACAAGCCCTAAGGGGGTCCATCAGAACTACTGTTCCATCCTTCATGCCTGGTACATCAAAAATCCGGTCACACTTGTCATTTTCTCCAACTTTCCTCGTGCCATTATTTCTGAAACACAAGGACGCACTTGCTAAAGGTATCATCTGCAATGGTCCTCCTTGATCGTCGACCCATGTCAACAACTTCACTATTTTTTACCAATGATTCTTGCATTCGTTCTCTGCAATATCTATAACTGGTTCATAATACCCAGTTAATGCTGCGGCTTACATACAATCAGGAATTCAGCCCATCCTTCTGGAGTCAGCACTGTTCCTTTGATTTGCAACTGACTTCTTTCCCAGCATCTCTGTATTTTTTCTTTATTTTTGCCTTGACAATCCAGCATCCTGTTTTCCTCCATCAGGATTCCTGCTCCACTCATTCTAGGCTGTTCATGTCTGATCACTAGATTCTTCATTTCTGGCTTCCCTCTTGTTTTCAAATCTTGAACATAATTATCTTCTCTTTTCAATGTCTTTCCAGTTACCCATATCAGGGATGCCGTCCTGCCTTGGAACTGTCATCTTGTCTGGCAGAGTGCAAGATGAGTCAGGCAATGAGCTCTTTGCACTGGTACTTCAGTAGCTATGAATATCTTAGAGGTTCCCATGGCATAAGGTATCAGTGCACAGAAATAGGAGCTCTCCTTAGACATGCTCTCTCCCACCTTTTTCATGTGCTGACACCACATGTTATTACCCAGGTGTGCTGTACTATCTAGATAAGTGTTTATCCAATTATTGTCTTCCTCTGTATTTCTCCTCTGTCTTTTTAATAAAATGTTTGCAGCCCATGGAAACAACTGCAAAGCAGCTCTATGCTGGGGAGAAAACACGCAAGACTTTGGCTCGCTGGTAATGGGCAGATCTACAAGAGTTCCTGGAGTGATGAGAATCAGAGGGACTTCTACCTTTTTTGGATCAAACATATAAAAAAGGTGAATCATGAGAAGCATAAAGACAAAAAGCGTTACTGTGCATATGTATATCGCGAACCAACACAATAATCCCCACCCTCTATGCCACTCTGGAACTTCTTGAGCTTGCTCATCTTGTGAAATCGTCTTATCTTCAACATTTCTAATTTTTGCTGCACTTTTAAGGAAGGAAAAACACTTTACTCAGGTAACTTTAATAGGTTTGGTAGCTGTAGTAGTTCCCCCACTATTGCTACGAGCAGCCTTCTGATCACAGAGCCATTCATAGGATCCTGTAAAAAAGAGTGGATGTCCACATCTCTTCTAACAAGGGCCGGATAAGCTTGAAGAAGGAACACAAAAATAGCAAGCACGATACGATGCACATTACTTTTGGGGAGAACCATTAAATCAGCCAAACAAATATTCAGTATGAAACAAATCGGGGTACTGTTCATGTTTCCAATTCTTAACCAAGTGTTGTCATTTAGGCATTTTCATGAAATATCAGCATTTCTCTAAAGTTCATTCTCAAGATTCCTGTGGTGTAAGCAAAAGAGTTGCACGCCTGCTATAATCTCTATAAGGAGTGTCCAAGCCACAGACCAAATGCACATCTGCATTTATTAGTCAGTTTATAGCCTTATCGTCCTTCTTCTTTGTCATCGATTGAGTCTGCACATGCTGAAATTCTTCTTCTTGTCTCGCTTCTGGATCGATGGTTGGGGGTACTGCAGCCTTGTTGGTGTAGAGTTTGACGTTGTTCAGGTGGATCCAAGCTCGCCTGCCTTGGACCTTCACTGCTGAGGGAGTAATGTTCTCTACTACATGCAGGCCATCAAACCTTGGCTCATGCCACTTCCTAGTGAAGTTTTTGTACCAACATGGTGTCACCAGCAAAAAGTCTTGGTGCTGATAAAAGTTTTGAAGATCCGGTTGCTGAATAGTTTTCATCTATATTCTGAGACCGACCCCCCTGGCACTTGAGTTGATCTGAAATGAGAGAGATAATAGAAGTTATACATGTCAAATAATCATGTAATTAATTCCCTAACCTTTTTTCTGTACTCTGGGCATCACTTCTACTCCCTGATGAAGGAGTTAAAGACGTTCTAATGCACCTTCCTATCACTCACTCGTGGGGTGTGAGGTGATGGTCCGAACCATGCTGATTCCTTAGGGCATATAAAGCTAAGGGCAGGCAATATAGCCATCACTTTTTTTTGTGTCAGCTTAAGCTTGGCAATCCTTTCTTTAAGGAGGAGGTTGAGTCTCTCACATATCCCATTTGCTCATGGTGATAAGCAGAAGAAAACCCGTGCTTGATGAATACTTCATTAACAAAATGTGGCCCGTTATCGGATCCCAGCACTTCACACACTCTCCATCTTGGAAAGACTTCATGCACCAAAGACTTTGCTGCGCAAGTGGCATCAGGGTGTGTAGATGGACGTGCTTTGATCCACCTAGAGAAGGGACACACAACCACTATCAGATACCTGTATCCACTACATACTTGCAGCACATCAACGTAGTCGATATGTAAATGCTGAAAAGGACCATTCGGTCGAGGAATTACTCCTGTAATTGTTTGCAGTGTATGCCCAGCAATAAACCTTTGACATATGATGCAGTTTACTACATAAAATGCAACATGTTCTAACAGGTTTGGAACAAACCAGTCTTCTGCAATTGTTGCAGCAAGACTTTCCCTAGTTATATGCGCAGGGTGTGCAGCTGTTCAATCTCTACCCTTAACAAGGCTACTGGCATCACTGGCTTTCTAGTACTATCCTGTTGCCATAATGCCTGAGTCGGGAATAAAGAACACCCCCTCCGCTTTCACAATTCCTGCTCTTCCTGTGGTGCACTTCCTTGAATCTCCATTAATTGCGTTCTCTGTAAATGATTAAATCCTTATTTTACTACCATGACCATAACTACTTTTTCCTTAACATCTGAAGTGTCAAAACTTGAAATGTCTGGTGAATACGCAACCCTTTTGGCTTCTGCGTCTGCGGCTTCGTTCCTGCAAGAAATAAAGTCAGTTTGCTTAGTATGCGCTGCACATTTAACTATCACTATGGCTACTGGAGTTGTAGTGCCTTAATAAACCTGTCCAATAAAGATGCGTATTGCACTGGAGTACCGTCTGCTCAGAGGTAGCCCCTCCTTTTCCAACGCGTTTACCCTGCATGTACCATTGACGTCACCTAGGCAGAGTCACTGTACAATGTCACTTTCTGCCCTTCCTGATTTTCCAGCATGACAATAAGTGCTAGCTATTCTGCTGCTTGCGCTGAAAAGTGAGATGGTAGTCTTGCACTTGCTACAACTTCAAACTCACTGTTTGCCCTGTGCCTCACTACAGCTGCACCACAATGCCTTTCTCCACTCGTTTGATCAATTTTCGAAGAACCATCAATAAAAAGAATGTCCCCTCCTGACAACGCATTTTTCTTTACATGTGGTATATCATCATAAAACTCTATATAATTCACACAGTCATGCACATGCTCACCCTCTGCCACTGTCTCAGCTACAAAGGTGGCAGGGTTTACTATTTACATCTGACAATTTTTATCGCTGAGTTTGAGATTATTACTTCAGAAGTTGAATCTCTCTGAGATGTCAATGTTCCTTTGGGTTGCTCTAATATGGCAAAAAAAAACATGTTCTACAAATAGCATCATAGAGCAGCCCATTACAATACTTGTAGGGTTCTCAATTGTGAACGCAGCAGCTGCCAAAGACTCTTTTCAAGTAAAGTGTCCCATCATAACTGGGTCTAGAATCCCACTATAATAAGCTAGAGGCTTATAACCCAATGTGATCCTCTGTGGAAGCACTACAGTCATGACTGTCCCAT
Organism: Ambystoma mexicanum; assembly: GCF_040938575.1. NCBI lineage: Eukaryota > Metazoa > Chordata > Amphibia > Caudata > Ambystomatidae > Ambystoma > Ambystoma mexicanum. The sequence goes on from NC_090933.1 coordinate 1,144,194,983, forward strand.
GTGGGTGCAGAAATAAGAAAAACTCCTCGGCATAGTTGGGAATTTCTAAAACAGGAGCTGTACAAATTGCTTTCTTTAGCTCTTCAAACCCCCCCTCCATTTCGTCAGTCCATTCTATTTTCTCCTTGTTTGCCTGTGCTTTCTTTAATGCCTGCAAACGGGGTCTTGTGTACAAAATGTACTCAAACACCCAGGCTCTTACATAGCCCCAAAAAACTGATGCATCTGCTACACTTTGTGCGGTTTTGCAGTTTTCATGTTCGCCTCAGCTCTTTCAGGTGTCACTCTCTTTCTCTCATGTGAAATTAACTGGCCTATGTATAACACCTCTTCATGACAATACTGTAGCCTCTCTTTGGCTACTTTCCATCCCTTGTCTGCTAGGATAGTCATCAACTGAATCGAGTCCTGCCTGCACTCATCTTCTGTGGTGCTACAAATGTCATCCTTGTACTGTATCACAGCACTCTTCAAATCAATATTGTCTAGGTCCATCTGAAGGACTCTATTAAAGATTGATGGAGATTCACAGTACTCTTGGGCCAGCCTAGTGTGTTTCAGACGAGTCTGGCGAAATGTAAATTAAGTCAAGTCTTGTGAGTCTTTGTGCAACGGGATTGAGAAAAACGCTTTTTTCAATTCGATCACTGTGAAATATTGAGCTTCTACTGGGATACTACATAGTATCGTTGCCGGGTTAGGAACTAAAGGAAACTCTGCATCTACAATATGGTTAATCGATCTCATATCTTGTATAAATCTCCATGACCCTCCCTTTGATTTCTTCACAAGGTACATTGCAATGTTGCACAATGATTCTGATGGAACCCAGATGCTTTGTTCCATCAAGGCTGAAATAGTCTTAAAAATACCTTCATCCGCCTGTCGAGAAATTGGGTACTGTCTTGCTCAAGGTAAAATTTCTCCTGGCTCCAATTTTTTTTAACTTCCCTTCCCCCTTCAATAGGCCTATGTCATAAGGGCCGGTAGTCCATAAAGTGCTTGGCACTTTCTCCAAGTCTTCGTCAAAAAATGCTGGCACTGCCGCATTTTCGCCATGTGCTGTGGGATCTCTCTTTTCTCTATTCCAATCCAATATGTCATGCTCATGATGGACACTACTTCATCATCTGCTGAGTCATCTCTAAACATGTCATGCAGCTGAAGTTCGGGGAAAGGCCTGGAATAGCTGTCTGGCCTTGCGTCAAAGGATGGAGCGGCCAAGAACCGGTTATCTATTCTTGAAGAACAAGTGAACGTGAAAAGCTGAATCAGCCCTTGTTAAGGAGCAAGAAAGAAGAACATGAGTGCCCAGTTTATTAATTCAAGACAATTAAAATGCTGCAAAACAGGCCGAAATACCGTCTACTGTCACATGAGTCAAGGATGAGAATAGGAGTTGGGCGTACCGACCAGAACTGCGATAAGAGTGTGCCTATACTTTGCAAGGACAAGCTCAAAGACAATCTGAATGGCAGAAGGCATCAGCAATGAGAGTTGTTGGGCTAATTTGGTAGGGAGACATGGTCAAGTCCATCCGCTGGCACCTGGGGTACCAGCTTACGTTCTGCTAGTTAGCAAAATGTTCCAGAAGGGTAGAAATGTGCCAACCAATAGTAGAGGGCCATATAACAAAGGGCCTTATAGTTTGATAGCTAGTGGTGTATCGTGTATCTAGTAACTAATGAAGATGTCTTGCACTAGGGGTGGGCATAGGTTGTCCACCTGACTGTAGAGACCCAATCACAACCTGATCCCTTAAAGAAAGTATACTTAGCTGTTCCCCTTGAGCCAATCACAATCCCCCATAGGTTTTCTTAGTTTGCCACATAGTATGACATCAGTTATGATGTGTTTTTAGTACTTAAGAATGTTTTTATGCAAAATGATTGAAAGCATGATCGAACATTCGTTAATGTCTGTTGTAACTCCCTGTTTTAGACAATTGAAAATAAAACAGTCAAAGGGCACATTTTGCCAACTTCCTGAATCGGTCTTATTATTTGGTGTAAGAGTTATTCTGTATCCCCATCCTTGTATGATGTGTTACTGGTTAAAAGGGCCCCCCGTGGGTTCACATGGTAGCACTGTTGGATGGTTGCACAGAAAACCCATCGACCTGTTGCTCCAGACCTTTGGACGATTGTACATCCTTTGCCATTTAGACGGAAGATCGCAGGGTTTCGTGTGGAGAGCGGCCAAATAGAAAACTTGCAAGTAGAATGGATACGGTGGGTTGGGTCCCTCTTTGATGATCTCCCTACCTGGCACTTTGCAGACGGAAGGCGGAATTTGTCAATCGGAGTAGGAAGTCAATACCGAGGGCTTCGGGCCGAACGAGTGAATGGTCGTGGTAATTTAAAAAAGTAACGAAGGTAACGAGAATAAGTAACGGGAGATTTGTTTTGTGAAGATAAAGATAGAAGGCCAGAGAGTCCTAACTCAAGGGGTTTTAGAAGAGATCGTCTCACACTCCAACCGGAGTAATCTAGGCTAACGTGCAGGACAGGTCTGCATAAGGTGACAATCTAAACTCTGTAAATCAGGATATTATTACGTGCAGAGATTAAGAGTGATCACTTAGGTTTTTCTGCAAAGAGTCAACTTGTCTGTCTGTTTATGTATTTATGTTAAATTAAGGTGTCGGGGAACAACACAATCTGTTGTATGAGAAATGAGACAAGGTTAAAAAGTTATACTATCTATCTAGGGAAACATACTGCGCAGATCCAGAGATAGACAGAGACAATTGGAGAGACAAAGGTCTTGAGCATCGATTGTTGGAGCGCACTCATATTTGTTGTTTTTATAAATGTATTTTGTAAACTCTGGTAAATATTGACAGTCAATTGAGACTCGTCACAATGGGAGACATTACTCCTCTGATGCATTTATGTATGTACCGCTGACTTCGTATCCACAGGGACGCCACCCGACTTGGTTGGACTGCTTCCGACCTGGATTCGCCTTCCCCGGGTTCTCGTTCTGCCAAGGATCGATCTAGTCTGGAAGACAGGAGTTCGGGTTTAGCCCACAGTCTCTTTCTCTCGGGGCCCGCCTCCCGTGTGAACCCCAGTGACCCCCTTATAGTTTTCCTCACCTTGTGTTTCGATAAGATGCGCTCTGCGTCCTGCAGTTCTGTGCAGGGGTGCATCGTGAATGGGTGCCTTGCTGCCAAGTTACTCAAGAGAGTTCAGAGCTGCTGCGACTCCGCTCTTGAGGTAAGTCTATTGTTCTTAAATAATGTGTCTGTAATTGTAATTGCCCTGGTTAATGTCCTCCTTCTCTCGTAGATGCCGAAGGGATGAAGAAGACGTCGAGCTGATGGAGAGGGCTGTGCTCGAGATGGTAAGTGAATGCGCGAAACGCGGCGCTCTGTGCACTTTTACTGTTTGGCTAACCTGTATTATTCTTCTCTTGCAGGCCGCTGTGATGTTCCTGGATGAAGAACGACTGGGAGGATACAGAACGTTGAGTGGAAGATGTCCGGACAGCCGTCGAGTACCAACAGAGAGTTTCGCTACTTAAGCGCGCTTCTGAATGATGCTTGAATGAGGAAGGCGAACGCTTACTAATGTTGTCCTTTTCTTTCCTCCTCCAGGATGCTGCTTTCAAGCGAGGACGAGCTTCCGAGGTGACACTGGAGTGATCGAGGAGTTGGATTGCCAAGCAGGTAAGGATGGTTAATGGTGTTCTTCTCTTCTCCTTTGCAGGCGCAGGCCTGGAATGCTGAGGACAGATCACGGTGAACGTAACGCTGCGAGTGCAGAGCAACGCGAAGCGTGTGCTGCAGCTCGGGCGTGGCTTAAATAGTCTACCGGTATCCCAGGTGCTTTCAGGGCTGACCACACCCTAGATGCTAGACCGCATGGTTCAGTTCTGAACTGAACCATGTGGGGGCAGCCATGTTATTCCATTCCCATTGGAAGCTCCATCTGCCATATGAGCCTGGTGCCAAAGGCGCCAGGACTGACTCCAGGAGAGTCTTGAGGGCCATGATTGGGCCCTTGGGGCCCTGCAGGAACACTGTGATGGGGCCCAGAGACCCCAAGTACCAGGGCCAGAGGCTATGGCCATGACAGCACTCCCCGCCAAGGCCCCTCTCAAGGTGGCTCCTCTGTCTGGTCCTGGCTTGGTAGGGTACTCATGATGAAAACGTCTTATTAAACGTGGTGCATGGATGTAATCACTGGGTTCCCATGTGCTGTCCTGTGGACCATATCCCTTCCAGTCGACTAGGTAGTATAGTTTTGTTCTAACGTACTTTGAGTCTAAGATGTCCTTGATCTTGAATTCTGGTTCTCCGTGGGCCATTACAGGTCCTGGTGGTGTGGTTACTCGAGTCCCAGGCTGAACTGGTTTTAAAAGGGAGAGTATTGAGGGGCATGATTGGGCCCTTGGGGCCCTGCAGGAACACTGTGATGGGGCCCAGAGACTCGAGTACCAGGGCCAGAGGCTATGGCCATGACAGCATAAGACATTGCCAAAGCGCATGCCCAAGCTCAAACAGTATATTGCGGAATGGGTGAAAGGCTGGGCAGATAAGATGTTCATGCCATGGTCACAAGGGGATCACTGTCGAAAGCAGTATTGCAACACTTGACCACATATTTGCACGCTGCATACACAGGAAAGAAGTTAGAAAAAAGATTAGCTATTTTAGAGTTTTCGAAGATGTACCAGGAAGAGAGAGAGGATCCGCCAGCTGAAGAGTGGATGTTTAATCAGAGTAACGAGGAAGGTGTTGAGCTCTCAGCTCCCCTTACCTCGCTGCAAGTAAACAGCGATAGTACAGAAGGCGTAGGATTACATCAGTTAAAGGAACTGAAAGCAGCAACGGGGTATAGTAATCCGATGTACGAACCACCCGCTTATAGCAGTGGTGACAGTCCAGAGAAGAGTAAGAGAAAAGAGGAGATGTTTAAGATCTTACAGGACAATGGGGAGAAAAATGAGGGATCGAATATATCGACAGAGATGGAGCGAGAAAATTAAAAGATGGAAAGGAGAGAAGGATAAAGCTGATGAGGTAACGCTCATACAGAATGAATGGATGGGAGGACAGATATTGCTCAAGCTAGATGGGAAGATCATCTTGAAGTAAGCCAAAGAGAAGATCAGGACAAACAGGATAAAAAAGACAGGGAACGATAAAGGAGATTAAAGGAAGATTAGCACACAAGAAAAAGCAGAAACCGATGAGAACAGATGCATCAGGAGGAACAACAAAAGAAAGAAGAAAGGGCAGAGGTGCAAAGGAAGCATAACAACAGGCAGAGAGCAATAGAAGAACGGGATAGACAAGATAGAAAAAGAGAAGAGGAGGAAGCACAGAAATTAAAGGATAGAAGAATACAGAGGTGAAAAGAAGAGGAAGAAAGGAGAGCTGGGAAGGAGAGAGGAGATAAGACAGGAAGAGGACAGAGTTAGGTGGGAAGCGAGAAAGTGAATGGAATTAGATGAAGAATTAGAACAAAAGAGAAGACAGCGGGAGCGCGATATTAACCACATTCAAAAAGTGTTAATGGAGCCAAGTCCAACGATACAATGGCGCAGTATAGAGGAGTTCCTCCCATTACAGGGAGCAACGTCAGGGCCAGCTAGAGTAGCCATGCAAGAGAACTTTGATATAGGAAGCATCACAGACAAGCTTGATAAAGCCTATCAAGAATTATGGGAAGCTAGAAAATCAGGAAGCTGAGGGAAGGGAGATCACACGTTGGTCTTCCAATCACGAAGCAAAGGGGAAAATCTGTTCTGCTTCGAGCATAGAGTCTCATCCTTAAGCAGACTGACCTTAGATAAGGGTAAAGGGGACAAAAGCCACACTAGTTGGGGACTAGATATGTCAGATGAAGAAAGATAATCCTTCCATGGGGAGGAGGGAGGAGGTGCTTGTGGCCCTGAGGGAAGCTGCAGGCAGACAAGGAAGTAAGATGGTCTGATCTAGAACAACCAAAGGATAGAATGCCAGAACCCATAGCATATCCAGAGCATCCCAAAGGACGATCATATAGTGAAAAGGGAGAATCACTGCCATATGTGAGCAGGTTAATATCATTGCCAGGGAGGAGACGATCAGGAACCATTGTCCCTACTATGGATAGGGTTTATGCAGTTCCCCTTATTGGTAAAAAGAGGAGCAAGACCACAGTATATTACATGGCTGCAGATGGACAATGACAATTTAAGATGCAAACTGCCGAGAATGACATTGGGCGTGGGAAAATGGATTTATGAATTGGAAAAAATGACAGGATGCCATCCACTAGCCATAGGGGACATTAAGGGTCTCCTAGCAGCCATTCTTGGGGAAAGAGCTGATGACATATGGAAGAGAGCGGGTTATTCTAGTGTAACAGCACAGAACACAGCGCACAATGCAGCGCCATTTCATCGTAGAGCACATGTTTGGAGGGCTCTCAGGGTACAGTATCCTGACACATCGTACATGGGTGCAATCAAGACATGTAAAATGAAAGAAGACGAAGATCCTCTTGCTTACATTCATGACATTCAGGAGTACTGACTCTTGTAATGAGGGAGCCATGGGAAAGTATATTACCACATTCTATGTCAAGGGTTGCCCGAGCAAGTACAGAGGCAAATGAAGAAGCAAGTGGAAATATAAGCAAAGCCATGGGCAGAAATTCAGTTGACAATAGTGCAACACTGTCAGCTGTTGCAAGAGAAAAACAAGTAGAGAGAAGAGGCTAGGAAACTTGAGGAAGCTAAACTAGTACAGAAGAAATTGTCAAAATATGCCACAGAGTGGGCGGTATTGACAAGCGGAGAAGGACTAGGAGTACAGCAAGCAGCAGGTACATCGCAGGCGAATAATAAGAGCCAGATGGACCAAGGAGGGAATGGGTTTGTAGTACGAGGTAGAGGCATAGGATGCAGAGGTAGGGGTGGATTCCAAAACAATCAAGGTGGGTTTCAGAATGCAGAGAATGAGAATCAGAATGTGCAAGGAGGGTTCAACCAAGAGGGACTAGCTAGAAGGGCTCCTCCCGTATGTTGGACTTGTGGGATGACACGGCACATTGGGTACATGTGAATGAGCCAAGGGTATGTACAGAATGGTTAATTCTCAAGAGGGGGACAGCTTATACTCATGCATATAGCTCACAAGCTAGGGAAAGGTTTTGCCCAAGATCAGACAGTGTATCAGACACAGACACCACAAATGCAACAGGCACAGCAGCCACAACAATTACAGCCAGCACAAATAAATCCACCACAAGGGCAGTCGCAGCACGCCCCTATGCAGATACAGCCGAATGCAAACACAGGACAATTATTGAAACCTAGAATAGTGGTTGTCACTATGCTGGTAGGGAATCCTTTCATGGGTACAGGGGTATGCATGTATGCACAATAGGAGGCCTCACAGGGTGACTTGATGTGTTCAGTACTGTCAGTGACACCAGACCCCCAAGAAGAACCAAGGGTCGATGTGACTATAGGAGGCAAATCTTTTTCATTTTTAGTAGACACTGGGGCAACTCATTCATGTATACAAGAGGGAAAATATCCAATGTAGGGAAATGCCATGAATGCTTAAGGGATCTCTTTTGCTGATGATTTACCAGTCTCTACAGGAGAATGTGACATGTCTGTTCCATTGTTGTATTCACGGCAGGGGTATGCATGTATGCACAATAGGAGGCCTCACAGGGCGACTTGATGTGTTCAGTACTGTCAGTGACACCAGACCCCCAAGAAGAACCAAGGGTCGATGTGACTATAGGAGGCAAATCTTTTTCATTTTTAGTAGACACTGGGGCAACTCATTCATGTATACAAGAGGCAGACACCAGTTAACATTTTGGGAAGAGATTTGATGACAAAACTCATCATGACGATTTCTTTTACTGACGAAGGGATAGTGGGTTTCGCTCCTGGAATACACTACATGAATGTAGGCAAATTTATATTGGCATTTACGGGGCAAGTGGCTCTGCGAGGTGTTCCAATAGAGCCAGACGTTTTTCTTTATGGGGTGAGCATTCTGTTAACATGGCTACCATGCTTACTGGGGAAGATCATGAGGATACCTGATGAATTCTTGTTTAGACTACAGATACCTATAGAAAAAGAGGGGGGACAGACAATCCCAATAGAATTAGATGCATCCAATGTACGAGGGGAAATGGTGCTGCTCGCAGGAACGGATGACGAGGGTAGACCATAGAGAACCGTGAGAGCTGTTGAAGAAGGGACTAGATTGACTGACATCACTGACATTTCTTACTGCGACACAGCCCTCAAATATTTCTTTCTTCATGGATCTGAGCTTACTAAATATGTGACACCGATGTCCACAATTCTATAAAATGGTTGCACTGCCTGCAGTCTATTGACTACATATAGCTAGCCTTTATGATCACTTAGTCTACTTAGGTTACTGCATCTATACAGTTATAAAACGGCTTGCATTTTCTGCAGTGCTCTTCACACGTGCAATCTTCATTCTGCCATTGAAGTGTACAACATAGTTACAATGAAACTGGTTACAATCAGATAATGACAAAAATGGATATCATAACATCAAAATTGAGTTTAAATATTGGCAAGTCCTTTGTGAAGGAACAAAAAGAGGGGTGCCTGAAGGCCCCTTAATGGTCCTGTACAAAGAGCCAAGTTTTCACTTTTTTCCTGAAGATGCAAAAGGAAGGTTCTGCTCTAATGTTTGAGGGCAATGAATTCCAGAGATTGGCTGCAAGTACTGGGAAACTGTTGGCCCCTGCTTTTTGCAACTTACACCTGGGAATATTTAAGCAGTGTGTATAGAAGGAACGAGTCGGCCTGATTGTTTGAGTTGGTGAGTTCATCCACTAAGTATTTGGGAACAGAGTTAGAGAGGCATTTATGGGTGATGGCAAGCATTTTGAAGGTGATTTAGTCCTGGATTGGGAGCCAATGGGCATTACGTTTTCCTGCAGAAATATGGTTAGCTTTTGGGATGTTCAGTGCCGCTCTGAGTGCATTGTTTTGAAGCACTTGTAACTTTTTTACATTGCGTTTATTGGTGCCTAGGTATAATGCATTGCAATAATCCAATTTTGATAATATAAGTGCTCTTGCCAGGGTAATGCAACTGTCAGGGGACAGAAATGGTCGGCAAGCATTAATCCATTTGAAAGTGTAGGCTGTTGCTAAGGCCGTTGCATTAACTTGCTTAGTGAGGGAGAGGGTAGAGTCAAGATAGATGCTGAGAGTTTTTACTTACTTTGATACTTTCATGATGTTACCATTAATATTGACATTTTTGAATAAGTTGTCAAGCTTATTAACGTGGGTCTGAAATCCTATACGGAGTAGCTTGGTCTTGTCACCATTCAGACAGAGGCCATGGGTGGCCATCCATGCCTGAATGTTTAAGTAGATTTCGTTGACAAGTTTGGAGTCTGTGTCATAGGAAGCTGTAATGGGGATGAGGATTTGGGTGTAATCCGCATAGTTAGTGTAGGTGACACCCAAATCATCTAGGCGGTCAAATAGCAGCTTATTGGACATGTTATATAAGGTAGGGGAAACACAAAAGCCCTGCAATACTCTGCAGGAGACTGGGGTTTCTTCTGCTGCAGCGGTTGGTGCAAAGACCCCAGTGGTTATGTTGGCTAGGAATGACTGTATCCAAGCAGCAGCATTTTCTGTGAAAGAGGCTGCTGCGATAAGGTGTTTGCTGAGGACTTTGTGATCGACCAAGTCGAAGGCCGCTGACAGGTCCGGCAAGAGAAGGAGGGTGATGTTACCATTGTCCTTTAATTTGTCCATTTGGATTTTTAAATCTATGAGGGCTGATTCTGTACCATGACCAGGTCTGAAGCCTGATTGTCGAAGACCTAAATGATTGTTGGTTTCTAGATGGCTTTGTATTTGTAGATAAGCCGCCCTGTGCAAGATTTTCAATAGGAAAGGTACAGTAGTTATCTGCCTATAGTTCATGGGTATGTTTGAATCTACGTTAGATTTTTTGAGAACCGGTAAGACCCAGGCATCTTTTAAATTGGTTGGTACTGTGCTTGTCTTAAAGGAGGCATTTATTAAAGAGGTGATGAACGGAGCTAGGTCTTTTGCATGTTCTTTTATGATTATGGCCGTACAAGAGGCACCTTGACATCTTGACAGTTTAAGGCTTAGTATAATGGTTTCAACTTAATTTATAGTGAACGGGGCAAACTCAAAAAGGCTTGCAAGGTTTAGCCAGGGGGTCATCAGACATAGCAATTTGTATGCCAGTTGGCATGGTAAGCTTCTTTGATTCTATTTTGGTTTGCAGGAGAGACATTTTATTGAGTAGCGCTTTTTGTATATTGGCGCACCAGATTTTGTCTTTGATGCAGGATTCAATTGGTTGTGCCGGGGATTCTAATTCTCTAAGGAAGGAGAACAGCTCTTTGGGTCCTATTGTTATAGGTGTCACTTTTAGTTTTTAAAATGGTCGTTTTGTATTTATTGGAGGCCACTATGAATGTGTCCTTGTTCAGGTTACCGGGGTATTTTTTCCTGTCTGCTTTAGGGGTTATTTTTATGCAGCGTAGGGCTTTTAGGTTAGGCGTGAACCATTAATTGAGGTGAGCTCGTGGTTTGGCTTTGCGCATTTTTAAAGGAGCTACTTTGTCTAGAGTCTGGAGTAGAGTATGATTGTACAACTTGAGAGAGGATGGGTCCATAGTCAAGATCTTAGGTTGATTAGTGATGGGGTGTAATAGGGGCAGTCATTTCTCGACTGTGATGTTGCCATTATTTCTGGTAAGTGCGGGTGGTGTTTGTGTGTTGTTGGTGTTAGGGCGCTGGCTATCCTGAATAGAGAATGGGAAGATGTGGTGGTCAGACCAAGCACAAGGTATATTGGAGGTGATCCTGGTGTCATAGTTTAAGTCAGCAAGCCAGTTCAGGGTTCTGCCTTTGTTATGCGTCAGGTTGGTGATGTGGTGGGAGAAGCCTAGTTCGGTGATCAGGTTGGCTGGAGAGGTTGCGTTATCATCAGTGGTGTCGTTAAGGCATAAATTTAGATCACCTAGTTAGATAATTTGAGTCCCCAGTTTAGTATTCTTAGTTAGGAGAGTTGAGATGTCTTCCTCAAAGGATGATATTGGGCCTGGGGTTCTGTATAGCAGGTGTATTAGTATGGTTCGTTTTTTAGTAAGTGGGAGTTTGACCGATACAAGTTTGCCTGAAGGGATCCTTTTAGTAGGTAGTTCCCTTAGGCCAAGCTGTTTTTTTAGCAATAAAGGCTACTCCACCTACTCTAGTGGTTTCTCCATCTGCTCTGAGGATTGTATAGTTTCCAGTATGGCTAGTGATAGCCTAGGGCCTGCTGCCGCATGGAGCCAGGTTTCCGTTATAGCTAGGAAGTCAGGGTTGTTAGATACTATGAGGTCGGCTATATCTAAACCATGTGTGAGAAGTGATCTTGCAGTTATGGGAGTGCCTTTGATAGGTGGTACAACTGATCTAGTAGTTTTTAAGGGAGGAGGCATTTTAGCAAGCAGAGGTAGATTACTGTTATTTTTCAAGAGGACTTGGCTGTCCCTAGTTGACTTCGGAGGCACTGTGATCTGTGTTTTAGTCTGGAACCAAGTCTGGCATTTCTAATGCTTACTGGGCATGGCTGTTTAGGTGTAGGCCAAGTTGCATATAGCTGTATCCACTGTTGCGGTGAGAGCGAGCAATGGCTGCTTGGCATAGCTTCTTGTATGCCATTGGTTGTGAGTAGGTAAGTCTGAAAGACAGGTAGAAAATTGGTAGGTATTATATTGTGAGATGGAGGTAGTAGTGTGGACATAGTTGAGGTAACTTTCCGTAAATCAGCCATGCTGAGGACATGATGGTCAGCCCGTGTTGGGTCTGGAGACCATACGAGTAAGTAAGGTTTATCAGCACAGGCATGGCAAAGGGTAGAGAAGGGTGTGTTTGGGGATGATCACCAGGTGCCCTTGTTAAGACCGGTCTTGTGAATATTGGGGCTATCAATGAGCATTTTGGAATTTCTGTGTGCTGGGCAAGTGTATGGCTAAGTAGGCGTAATGGCCAGTGCACTAATTACTCGATTCTTTACTTCGTCATCTGATTCTATAAGGTCTATGCATCCTCTTCTTCGACCATTCTTCTCACTCTCATTCCCTGTGACGTCAGCAGCCTCTTTTTCTCTCATCTTCATATTCTTTCGGGAGTCAACTCCAAGAGATTGTCATCTCTGCGAGGGTACATCACATAGGGTCTGAATATCTTTTCTTGAAGACTCTCTGTGGAATTGGCACAATCAATGGTGTTGTGCATGTCGCAATTTCCGACTTCCAACATATAGGCAACATGGGGGCGGGACTTCCTGCAGAGGCATTCAGCTGCTCCTCTACAGATTTTGCACCTTGAAACACTTGTGCATAGGCACGTTATAAATACCTTATCATATCATATCATATCAGATTGGGTGATAGTTTGCTGGACAGGTAGGGTCGGCGAGAAGGCTTTTTAAGAAGTGGATGCACAAGGGAGTGCTTGAGGAGAGAGAGGAAATATCCAGTGTTGAAAGAGTGATTGAAGACTTTGGCCAAGGCTGGAGCGAGGGTGTCAATGTGGTCTTTGATGGTTATGGAGCCGCAGGGGAGCACCGGTTTGGATGACACTTTCATAGATCGGACTAGTCTAGAAACATGAGCAGTTTTTGTCAGAGAGAAAGAGAAGAGGGGGAAGCGGCGAGAGGGGGTCCGAGAGAGATGGAGGGAGAGGGAGAGGAGAGCGAGGACAGGATGCCCTGGGTTCTAATGGTGAAGTGAGAAGCCAGAGCTGTACAGAGGGCTAAGGAGGGTACATGAGAGGTAGACTGTAGGAGGACTGGCTAGCTCCTGACAGAGTTTGGCAGAGTTGATAGAGGCCACAGAGATGTGGACTTGAATGTGGACTCTCTTCTTGGACAGGACAGAAAGTCTATACTGCCTTTGGAGCAGGAAGCAGGCCAGTTTGTCAGAGGATGTGCCCGAAGCCCTCCACTTTCTCTCAGCCACCCTGCACTTGCGTTACAGGACCGTGAGGTCGGAGTCATAGCAAGAGTTGCACTTGGAGGTAGGCCTCAGATGGATTCTCATGACAGGGGCAAGGCTGTCCAGTGCATTGGAGATAGAGGGATTCAGGCTAGAAAGTTCTGTGTCAGAGTGTGAGTCAGCTGCAGGAGTAGAAGGAGCAGAGAAAGTAGAGGCAAAGGCATAAACGGATACAAGCATCATGGGCTGAATGACCGAGAAGGTAGATGGCAGTGCTGAGGCGGATTTTGCCTGAGGGACAGAGAGTGTCAGGTTAGAGGAAATCAGAAAGTGGTCAGTCCATGAGAGAGGAGTGGTGAGAGGGTTAGAGAGGGGGATGTCTGAGGGGATGAGAATATCCAAGGTGTGTCCGGGAGAGTGTGTCGGACCACAGGGTAGAATGGAAAGAGACAGAGTGGTGCAGAGGTTGCAGAAAAGCCCAGAGAAGGGATTAGAAGCATTCAAGTGGACGTTGAGGTCTCAGAGGAGAAGTTGAGAGGTAGAGGCAAAGAGAGAGGCGGAGAGGTCAGCCTGAGAGGAAGAGGGCAACCTGGCCAGGAGGCCTGTGGATAGTGGCCACAGTCAGAGAGAGGGCAGGAGAGATAGAGAGCCTGCAGACCAGACATTCAAAGGAGGACTAAGCTTGCTAGGGACCCACTCTGGAAAGATCGGAGCTACTCCACCTCCGGGTTGGGTTGGTTCTTGAAGAGGATCTTGTAGACATCAGGGAGGAGTGGTCAGAGATGCGGCGTAGACAGAGGGTGGCAGAGGAGCCAGAAAGGTGCTAGTAGGAGTAGAAGTAGAGGGAAGGAAGTTGATGAGATGCAGGAGATGCCTATCAAAAGGAGGAGATTGCCCTGATGGCCTTCTACCAAGATGGTGCCATTAAGATAGACATTTATGATGGTCTTGTAGGAGTGGAAGGAGGCAAAGAGGGCCTCCCACCGGGGGCCACCATTAATGGGAGAGGAGGAAAAACGAGAGGGAACCGAGACCATATGAGGGGTCCATAGGTCTTGTGAGGGAACGACAAAGAGGATGTCGGTGAGAGTCTGTCTGGAGGAAGCACTGATGTAGTTATCAGAGATATTGAGGCCTGGGTTGGAGACCAGGATGTCCCTCTTGAACTTCATGCTTACAGACTTAGTGAGAGGGATAGGATAGGAGATAGAGTACCAGTTGGAGAAGATGGGAGAAAGGGAAAGCACCATAGATGGTGCAAGGAGGAAGTAGGAGGATGAGGATGCGAAAGAGAGAAGAGAGATGTGCAGGCCAGTGCTGGTCCATGCAGGATGCACACAGTGGGTTGGAAGGGGGTCACACAGTAGGGAACACCAAAAAGGAGCAGACAGGTACACTCAACAGTACTAATGGTATCCCCAAAGGGGTGGGGTACTAGAGAGTGGGAGAGAGCCTAGTTGGGACAGTTCACAGTACAACAGAAGACCACAGTGGAAGAGACCCTAGGGAGTGGGAGAGAGTCAATAGGCCACAGGTCACAGCACAGCCGTAACCAGGAAGGACTGGACCTAGAGATAGGAGAGAGCCTGGAGGGACACGGATCACAGTACAACAGTAACCACAGATGAGGGGACCTAGAAGGTTAGGGAGAGCTAGGCGTTTGTCTCACCCTTTAATTTTTAAATAAAATGGTGAATTGTGAGAAAACTCCACCTATGTGTCCGTCTCAGGTGTCTGACCCCTCACAGTTATACAGTAAATCTTAGAAAGAACATATACAGCATTGCTACCTTGTTGCATAGAGCCTTTGAAAGCACAGTTGAAAGTTAATCCACATAAGTGTAATCTTGCTCTAACCAGCGTAAATTACCTTGCCTTTAAAGTCAGCCATGGGATGGTACCATGATAGAAGGCTGAGATAAGATTCTACTTCCAAAGTGTAAAACGAATTGGGAGTCCTCTTGGTGGATTTGAGATACTAAAGATGCTTCATTCGAAACCTCTCAATAATGGCAGGGCACCTTATGAATCAACTAAATTGAATTGCCTGAGACACTGGAGAAGGTATTCTGGCAATTAAAAATCCTAATTTGTCATCGTCCTCTCCTCATTATGTCTGAAGGCATAATGAAGAGAGATTAGGACATGTGTAGAAGACACTCATTCTCCTTTGTAAACATTCCTAAATGCTTAATGTGACATGGGGTTGCTTGTATAGCACCACTTGACCTGGTGAATCCAAAATATCTCTGGGTAGCTTTTTTGTGTCAAGTTAATGAGGCTTATTTAGGCTAGATGCAAGGGAATAAATACCTCCCAGCAATTTCCTTCACTGCAAAGTAGTTTTAAGTCAAATGGTAAGCCCTACTGAACATCTTATGTTTCAATGGATTAGTGGGACGTTTTGTTTTACTGGGGATACAAAAGGTTCTAGTATCAAAAGACACATGACAGAAACCAATGTTCCCTTTATTATTTTTAAACCTTTTCTCTCCTAGGATGAAGCCCAAAATGAACCACTCTTTACCAGTATAATGTGGGTGAAACGTTCTGACCAAGATCACACTTCTAAAGGTAGTTTTCTTGTTGAAGAGACCCCTCCATTGAAACTTTCAGTATAAAAGACAAGTAGAACCAGACGTTTACCTCAAGGAGAGATAGGAATGGAGTATTTATTTATTGATATTGATATTGATATTTTATTTATATCGTGCTCATACACAAGTGTTTCAGAGCACGACCAAGCATGGCAGGGGAACAGGGGAGAACAAAACAACAATCTTATAAGGCTCAGTGACACTGAGAATGCGCAAGTGCATGGGAGGGAAAGGGGAAAGTGCATAGGAGGGGGGGATGTAGAAAGTCCGGAGCAAAGGAGAAAAACAGATAAATAATGATAAATAAATAATAAGGACAACAAATCATGGCAGTGCAGCCAGTGAGGGCAAGTGCAGAGTGAAGGCAGCAGACAGGGTAGGTCTGATAGTGCAGGAGGAAAACAGGGGGGACTGTATGGGTACAGATACAGATCCCAGTGCAGGGGTTGCCCAGCGGCAATGCGGGAGGGTGGCAGGGTGAGCAAGTACCTGGGCCGGAAGACAGAGGGTAGGCCAGGTGTACAGTGTAGAGAGAGAACAGATCACCTGGGAACAGGGGGGAGAAAGCAGAAGCAAGGAGGAAGGTCTTAGGGTGCTCGCGGAACCGGAGATGGTTCTCCTCGGGTTTCAGAGTGGTAGGGAGGCTGTTCCAGAGGGAGGCCCCAGCATAAGACAGAGATCTACCCCCAGCTTGTTTCTCTGAAAAACGACTGATCCTGAGGGAGTTAGAGGTAGAGGAGCGAAGAGCTTCAGAAGGGAGGTATTTACGGAGGTATAGCTGAAGGTATTTTGGACCCAGGCCCCAGAAAGCCTTGTGGACAATGCAAAGGGTTTTGAATTTAATCCTTGCATCCACTGGGGGCCAATGGAGAGATTTCAGAGCTGGACAGATACAATCCCAGGGCTTGAGGCCAAGGACAAGTCTCACAGTCCTGTTCTGGATTAGTTGCAGAGGGGGCGGAGAGTAGAGGCGGGTAGATTTAGAAAGAGGCTCTTACAATAGTTCAACCTAGAGAGAACCAGAGCTTGGGATACAGTGATCTTCTGGGGGAAGGAAAGGAAAAGCAGAGTACCTCTGAGGAGGTGCACTAGGGAGTTTGACTTTTTAGAGACATCGGAAATGTGGGCGAAGGAGGAAAGTGTGAGGTTCTTAGCCTCACATGTGGGGGTAGGAGGAGGGCCAAGGGAGGCCGGCAAGAGAGTGTGGGGAAGGGTGGGTGAAGTTGTGCCAATGAGGAGGATTTCCATCTTGCTGGCATTCAGACAAAGATCGTTGACGGCACACCAATCTTGAATGGCAATCAGAGATGAGAGGAGAGGAGGTGACAAGGGGCAGCCTGAACATGAGTTAAGTGTCATCAGCGTAGCACTGGAAATATGAGCAGAGGCAATTTAGTGAGCAAAATCTGCCAGGTATTGGTTGAAAAGCCAGGTTGAGAGGTTAGACCCCTGAGGAACCCCACAGCTAGAGAGGGAGATAGATTATTGGATGATGCTATTCATTTATTTAATGTAAATTACAGAAAAACAATGCATTTCTGGCACAGAAATGCTAACAAAATGTTTTAACATTGATTTACAGAGTGGAGGACCAGTGTCCTTAACAATGGATGAGAGGATATGGATATAAAAGAAGATGATACAGGAGAGGTAGAAACATGAACCAAGCACATGGACAGAAGAGCATAATATAGAAGCATGGAAAAAGTGCTATGTTTTAGGATGAAGGGGTGAAGGTTAAGTGCAGTGGGGGTTTTCATAGAGAGGTAAGGAGAGAGGAGAAAAGGGAAATGTAGTGGTTCTTCAGAAAGGAGGAGAGCTAGGAGGTTGTGTTGAAGGAGAGATAGAGTGGGAGCATTATGGAGAGGAAGAGAGTAAGGGAGCGAGGAGAGGCAGAGAGCAGAAATGAGAGGGAGCACAATGGGCATGAAAGGTGGTGAGGAGGTGAGCCTGGGATGATCATAGGGAGTGATGGGGAGAGTAGAGAGTGAGATGGGCCAATACGTAGGCTGTGGCAAGTCCTTCTATAGTTTGGAAGATGATGAGAATGAGTTTATACTTTGCTCTGTATCTCACAGATAAACAGCCTAACTGGCGATGGCTGGGGACTTGGAGGTGAAGCGGGGAAAGTTGAAGAGTGTACGGACAGCAAAGTTGAGGACTTTTTTCGAGAGGGGAAAAGCATAGTTGGGATGGCCATAGAGTAGACTAGCACAATAGTCAGATATAGAGAGTACTAAAGAGGAGAATATGTGCTTAGCAGTGTTGAAGGAAAGAAGATCCTATTTTTCTGATGTTACGGAGATTAAGCCTGGCCCCAGTGGCAGATTTAGAGATGAAGAGTGAGATTTTGTGAGCTGGGTGAAAGACGACAAGAAGGTTGTGAGCAGAAGCAGAGTAGGCAAGGTAGTCATGAGAGAAGAATAGAAGAGGGGGAGGGGAGGGGAGAGGAAGAGGTAGTCTGTTTGGATGGGAAGTAGAGAATCTCAGTCTTAGTGGAGTTGACCATGAGTGAGTGAGATTCCCTCCAGTGTTTGATGGTGGAAAGACAGATAGAAATGTTAGTGCATAGCTCATCATGTAAGGCTTAAAAGAAGAAGAATGCCTGCGTGTCATCAGGTAAGACTTGACTGGATAAGCCAAAAGTGGAGATCAAGAGCAGAGGTATAATGAGTGAAGAGAAGTAGAGGCAGGTTAGGCCCTTGGGGAACACCAACAGTAAGGTGGAGGTTAGCTGTTCCAGGACACCTGAAAGTTTCTGGGGGTGAGATATGAAGTAAACCAGTTGAGAGCCCTGTCGCTGATGCCTAGGAGAGAAAGTGGTGAGAGAAGTTCTGAATGGTTGACAGTATCAAAGGCAGCTGAGAGGTTGAGAAGAATAAGAATAGATTGATGGTTAGCATGACGAGTGAAAGATGTAGTTGCAGGCCTTGGGAAGATCTGACTCAGAGTGCTGAGGTTGGAAGCCTGATTGAAGAGGATCCCAAGGATTGTGTGTGACAAGGAACTCAGTGAGTCGTTTGAAAATGACACATTCTCGGATTTTGGACTAGTGAAGTAGAAGAGAGAGAAGATGAAAGTTGGCAGGAAAGTTAGCATCTATGCCAGGTTTCTTAAAGATATGGATGAAAATATCCGACTTGTAGGATGATGGAAAAGTGGTACATTTCAGAGGAGTTCAAGAGGGAAGTAAGATATGGAGCAACACTGGGAGCTATGTGTTTCACTGTGGGCGGAGATAGAGGGTTCATGGGGTCACATGAAGGGTTAACCCTGAGGAGGAGGTCAAGAATCCCATCAGGGTTAGTGGGGGCAAAGGAAGACATTGCCACAGGAGAGGAGGGTAGAGGTGGTGGAGAAAGTGAGAAGGTGGGCAGGATATAAGGTAATCAGCAAGGGCATTTTGAATGTTGGAAATATTTGAAGCAAAGTAGCGAGCTAGATCATTAACTAGACCTAGATCATTAGCAAAACGAGTAGGGGAGATGGAGCCATCGCCCGTAGGCATCAGGGCGCAATCCGCAGAGACCACTTACAAAAACATAAGACTGTACGAACAGCACAAATAGTTAAACAACAACATTTTTTACTTCCTTCTAAATGGGGTGAGATTTTCTTCCTTGCGGAGGAGCTCCGGGAGGGCGTTCCAAGCCATAAATGCTTTAACAGAGAAAGAAATGCCTGTCCCTCCTGCTCTTCTCATCCGGGGGACTGCAAGCAGATTCGCTGTACTAGAGCGCAATGTTCTGGTCTGCACATGCCTAGTTAGCATTTGTGTAAGGTATGTTGGAGCCTTGCCAAACAGGCATTTATGAGTTAGTGCAAGGTTCTTAAATCGGATCCTTTCTGTGAGAGGCAGCCAGTGGGATTCTCTCCTATAACTGGAGACATGTTCTTTCCTGGGAATGTTACAAACTACTCTTACTGCATTATTTTGAACAATCTGGAGTCTGTGTATACTCTTTTTACTTGCCCCCCCAAGGAGGGCATTACAATAGTCCAGCCGTGGCATGATGATTGCCCGAACTAGATTTTCACAATTTCTGCTGGATATCAGTGGGTTTATTTCGTACAGAATTTTACATGGTATTGGCCATTTTTTATGATATTTTTTACGGTGTTGTTTACTTGCACATCAGTACTCATAGATGCTTCTATCACTGTACCCAGGGTTTTCACCTTTTTTACCCACTGGGATATGAGCGCTATCAATCCAGAACTTAGAGCATGCTGGACCTAGCTTGTTTCTTGCTAGATTTGTACTGAAAATCATGAGTTCCATTTGATTCTTTTAAATATTTTTTTGATTTTACAACAAAGAACTTGTAAACTTCCCCCCTTCTCCATACCCCTCCCACCTCCCCCCACCGGGTTAGAGCATGAGTTCCATTTTTGACCCTTAAAGGCAGATCCAGTTTTTACCATCCACTCCTGGATTGATGAATAAATGGAGGTTAAGTTTGCTACATCAGTATCATAGTCCCCACTTAGGTCCATGAGAAGCTGGACATCATCAGCATAGTTAGTACATTACAGGCCCCTGGTTTCTAGTTGGTCACACAACTAGGAGGGGAGAGAATTCAGTTGAGAGATTGTTTTAAGGACTCTTTTGAAGAAGGTGCCAGCTGCTACTTGATAATGTTGTGAGAGAATCTTGCAAAGCCAAAGAAAAGTGATGTAGCTGTTTTTGGGCTCTCATGAGAAAGGGAAGTGTTTTGCCTTTTGGGGTTGCCATGGGTCACTCCGGCCGGGGATACATGGAAACTGTCAACAGGAAGAGACTTTGAAAGCTAGAATGTTCTGGAAAATGTCATCATGCATTTGTGGGAGGCTTAAAATGAGGGGCCACGCAGACGGTCAGGCATAAAGCTTCTACTAGGAAGAGTGGGCGCACTGCTTCCATGCCCGTTGATGCAAACATCTCTCTGCCTAGCTGTTTTCTGAGCATTTGAGTGCAGGCTGGTGAGATGCAGATTTGTTTTGTGGTTGCTTGAACTGTGAAGTATTTTTAGACTTTTTACATTCTTTCTATGTGTAGGAATTATCCATTCATTTATTATGTTTATTCATGTATGTTTCTTGTGAATAAAAGGCAATAAAGAGCAATTTTCTGCAGTTTGACTGAGTGTTTGTGTGCATAATTGTCCTTCAGTGTGTAAGGTTTCTTCATAGCGTTCTGGGGCTGTAAAATATTTTCTGTGCACTTTTAAAGCAAAGCAAGTGTCAAGGGGGAGTTGTTTTGAAGAGCAGTTAGGTAGAGTTGTAGATCCAAAGAGTGTCTAAATCTTTGCCAAGTGTGAAGTTTTTTGCTAATTGTTGTTTTCAGTGTGCAGATGGTAGGTGTATTTAAAAGCTGTGGGGTTGGGCTTGGAGGTAGTAACTGGGAAGTGAGAGGAGTAGGATTGATTTAAGAATGAGGTAGAAACAAAAACAGTATTCAGTTGAGTTGCAAATAGAAAACTGAAAAAAATAATAGGTTCTGCAAATATAAGGCACTGAAATAGGATAGGCCATATTTCTGTCATTTCCCTTCTACTAACCCCACGACATCCCAGTAAAAAGTCTATCTAGCTTGACATAATCACATGTTCCATTCCTTGTGGGACTGTGGAGAAAACCATCACATAATTGTTCAGAAGCAGGCAAGATAGTAAATCATGTTCAGTGGCTGTAAGTGACTGTGCCATATTTTAGTGGCCATTCCAAAAAACTGTTTTCAGAGAAAATGTTATATAATTATTGGTATGCAGATTGCAATTAGAGTCTATGGATGTACATGTGTGTAGAAAAATCTTACATTTCTTATTAGGTGGGAGAAGATGATATTCAGTCGCTTTAAGGCAGTGTGCCAGCTTTCAGTGGTCAGCCCAACAATGTGTTATTAGTAGTTTGTTGTCTTTTAGTTGCCAAATCAAATACTAGTTTCAGGAAAAATGCCATACAAATCTTGGTCGAAAGGAGGAGATTATATTGAGTGGCTGTAACTGAGTGTGTTGTCTTTTAATTGTCATAGCAAATAATAGTTGCAGAGAAAATGTTTTATAGCCAGGAGCTTATATTCAGCAGCTGTAAATCCGTATGCCAGCTTTCAATGACCAGACACATACTAGTTATTAGTAGCAGGAAATGGCTGACAATTCATCGTAGGCAGGTAAATATTATCATTTTGCTATACTGAATATCATTTGTAGACAGAAAGTCTTATATTTCTTGGTAGGCAGGAAGATATTATAATCAGTGGGTGTAATTATGCAGTTTTTTACATTTTAAATACTAGTTGCAGATAAAATGCCTCACATTTCTCAGTAAACATGACATCTTAATAGGATCACACTGTGAATCAGTGTGCAAGCTTTCAGTGCCCAGTCGAAATACAATTTATTAATAGTTGCCTAGAAAATGTTTAAGAATTCTTGGTAGGCAAGGGAGATAAACATTCTGTGGCTGCGCAGTGTCTGAGAAGTATGTGTGCATTGTCTTTTAGTTGCCATAGCAATTACTTGTGGCAGAGTAAAAGTCATACATGTTCTGGTAGGCAGGAGCAGATTATATGCAGTGGCTATAACTGTGCTGTCTTTTAGTTGTCATAACAAATACTATTTGCAGGGAAACATTTTTGCAGTTTGGAGTAGGTTAGAGTAGATACTATTTATGGGCTGTTGCAAGTCTACTATAAACCAAATTCTTGTGGCTATTATGAGTGGCAGCATGGCCGGCGCACATAATAGTGCCAGCGGTAGAAGGTGGCATATCAAATAGGTACATCTAACTGTCCCTGGGGAGAGGCAGAGTGGAGTTACAGATTATAACTGCAGGCACCGAGAGAAACAAGTGAAGAGTTGCAGGTTGTGGAATATTCCTGACCTTCTCCACATCCACCCACTGATGATGAGTCTGGGGATAATGATGATGATGATTGTGCCGAGTTCAGTTACTCAGAAAACATGAGTTGGAAAAGAGTGGTACAGAGAATATAAAAGGTATTATGGTGAGGTAGAGTAATGAGCAATTTGTGTTACTTAAAATGGTTCTACATATTGTATTAAGCAGCCAAATGGATTGGTTTTGGCAGATCGAGCTCTGCCTCCTTGGAGTTAGTTTTACATAGTCTGTGCAAAGACAAGACAATTCTGTCAAAGTATATTCTGATAGTGTTTTTATTTCCACAAAATCATGCATGTTTCGACCTGAGTCATCTTCAAGGCTGATGTAGTGACCATAGTACCATAAAACATGATTAGTGAGAGGGTTATGAACATGTATATACATAGGTGATAAAAGGATTAACAAGAAACCCTCTGCCGACCCCTCCTGCCTGGCTAACTATTGCCCGATCTCCATCACCCCCTTCCTGGGCAAGCTCCTGGAGAAACTGGCCATCTCCCAGCTTAATCTCCACACTGAATATGTTGGTTGTCTTCATGACTATCAGTCTGGCTTCAGAGCTGCCAAAAGCACGGAAACTGCTCTCCTGAACATCCGTGAAGACCTGCTCTCCAACCTCGACTCTAACACCCCTTACATGCTCATCCTGCTTGATCTCTCTTCTGCCTTTGACATGGTCAACCATGCCATCCTGCTCAACCGCGTCAGTGATAACCTGGGTATCACTGGTCAGGCTCTGATGTGGCTGACTTCTTTCCTTTTGGACCGACCCTCCCAGGTCCAACTTGGGCCCTTCCTCTCCACTATTTTCTTATCTATCTGTGGTGTCCCCCAGGGGTCTAACTTCTCTCCCTGGCTGTTCAACCAATACCTGGCCCTTGTTCACCGCATCGCCGCTCTGCCCCAACTTTCAGTGCTATGCAGATGACACCCAGCTCATTTTCAGGCTACCTTCGGCCTCCTTCTCTCCTACCCTCATCTCTGACTGTCTGTCTGCTATCTAGGATGGTGTGCCGCCAATGACCTCTGCCTTAATGCCAGTAAGACTGAGATTTGCCTCATTGGCACACCCACTCCCTCCTTTCCTGTAGCTCTCTGGCCGGCCTCTCTTGACCCTCTTCCTGCTCCCACTGTCAAGGCTAAAAACCTTGGGGTCATCTTTGACTCTACGCTCTCCTTCTCTCCTCACATCTCTGATGTCTCTAAGAAGCCACACTACCAGCTGCACCTCCTCAGTGGTATTCTTCCTTTCCTCCCCTTCCCCTAGAAGCTCACTGTCTTCAGAGCTCTGGTTCTCTCCAGGCTGGACTATTGCAACAGCCTCTATCTAAATCTGCCTGCCTCTACTCTCCGCCCTCTGCAACTCATCCAGAACAGGACTGCGAGACGTGTCATTGGCCTCAAGCCCAGGGATCGTATCCCTCCAGGACTGAAATCTCTGCACTGGCTCCCAGTGGCTGCGAGGATTAAGTTCAAAACCCTCTGCATCGTCCACAAGGCATTCTGGGGCCCGGGGCCTCAATACCTTCAACTCTCTCTTCCTAAATATCTTCATTCTCAAGCTCTTCACTCCTCCGCCTCCAACCCCCTCAGGGTCAGTCGCTTCTCCAAGCAGCGATTTGGTGGTAGATCAATTTCCTCGGCTGGGGCCTCCCTCAGGAACAGCTTCCCTGCCTCCTTTAAACTTGAAGAGGACCATCTCTGCTTCCGGAAGCACCTCAAAACCTTTCTCTTTGCTTCTGCTTTTTCTCCTCCTCTGCTCTGCTGACCTCCTGGCTGTAATCAGATCTCACTGGCTACCTGGACACCATCTGATCTCGGGCCCAGGTCCCTCACCTGCCAGCGTCACACAACTGCACTGCCTGTCTGGCAACCCCCGCACGTGGGGACTGTTTCTGTATCCCTACAGTCCCCCTACCAGCCCTTGACACCTGATGTCTGCACTTACCCTGCACTTGCCACATGCTGGCCGTTACTTACTTATTGTTATTATCAATTCCCATGTACTGCACTGTCCTGCCCCCTTCCCACGCACTTGTGCAATCTGAATGACCAATAACACAAAGGAGGTAAGAAGGGAAGAAAAGCCTGTGCTAGACCACCTTCAAAAAAAGGTCAACAACCTTTAAAACTATACATGAGAGTCCGACAGGTATCTTGTTTAAATTCCACGTTGGTAACCTTGGGTCAACAAAGTGATTGAGAGAAAAAAAGATCTGCCCTTGTTGCATTAAATCGATAGGCAGTTTTTGGAAAAATATACAAATTTTATTGATATACACAAAAGTCAATCATAAAAATCTATACAGAGATAATACACTCACTGAAGAACACAGCAGTACATCTAAAGGGATTGTACTAGCATTAAGTAATTCAAGGAAGAGGAACATTATAATTAGCTAATTTTCAAATTGACCCTCCTTGTTCTTCAGTGTAAACAACAATAAAAAGGAGAAAAGGACATTAGTGCAATAACATAGATAAAACAGTCAGTCTAGGGTGTAAAGGACAGGGCAGGATAACTGTCCTTAAAGTTTGAGGTATTATGCACCTAAAGTGTCTTTGTGCAAGTGCAAATACGCAAAGATTTACACAAAATTAAACAGGGTTTTCTCAAACAAACACAGTGTTCTCTCATTCAACACATCTCATACACACCCTTCTCAACATACAATCATCCAACATGTTTCTTTCCGTCAACCACACACACAAAAAGAGGGGGTATAAACAAAAATGAAAGGAATTTCGTCAGGTTACTGTCACGTCTATGTCAGTCATTTGTGCACTAACTAAAACACAAGAACCCACACTTCAAATGAGTTTCTCGTAATTCAATCCTATCTGTGTCTATATAGAGATATAAATAATGGCATAAAAACAATGTGCCACTCTAGTCTTCCTCTAGAATATACATCCACAGCCACAACCCTTTGTTGATTCCATTAGTTACCTACGGGAAAAGAGAAAACAAGAAGGACAATTAGAACCTGGTCCAAATGTCCTACCAAACTAACCAGTATATAATTTACCAGTTACAAGTTTTTTTTAAAGAAATAAATCATTTTGGCTAAATGAACAGTGTTCACAAATCAACACCACAAGCCGGCATAAGTACAAGGCCGGGGTCCGGGTCCAAAGCCAGTCCCCACCACCCACTACCACATTAGATGGCAGCTCTTACAAACATGCCTCTGTTGCTGCACCCTAACTAGCATACCACATTTAACTTTGTGATACAAATGCTTACCATCAATCAGATGGTCCGGAAGGCCCAACAGGCTAATCTCACACGGGTGCAGCTCGAAAGGCAGTACATTCACCAAGCGTAGAGGATCTCCTTTACGGGGTATCCTCCACTGAAATGCACATTTTTTGACACAACTATTTTCTTCTGTAACGGAGTGGAAACAACAGAAAAACATAAGCAGACCTCAATAGGTCTATTTCAAAAGAAAATGGAGAGAGAAAAAGGGAACCAAAATGTTACCCTTCTCCAATCCGGGTCGCGTGACAATTACTTTCTAAAAAAGAATTCTATTCGTGTTTAGGTAAAGTTATCTCAGCCTTCGAGATCCAAGAACGAGGAACAGAGAGACGGGAAGTCCAACTTTTCTTACAGCATGCTTGCTAATGCAGGGTCTAACATGTGTAGACACTAGCAGAGAGAGGGAGAGAAGAGCACATGAAAAAGGAGAAAGGGGAGAGATGCGGGTAAGTATAAACCTCTCAGGAGCTCCTTAACCAAAACGCATAAGGCTAACGGCTGTTTTTTACCTTGCTGCAGTCAAACCTCTTTCCGTGCGTTGCCGTCTTACAATCCGGGGCGTAGGCATGGCTGGATGTGCGTGTCTAACCGCCCTACGTAGTCCTTTATACAGGAAGTGAAAGTCGTCAGTGCATGATGATTGGAGTGCTTGTACTCTGTGTTCAATCACGTGACACTATTTAAAGTGTCAGCGCGAAATGCCCATTTGAACTCCTATTATGCGTCACGTGTCTTGTTTGTTTACACCTTCCAACGTCACATCGTGATGGTTAGACCAGAAGCAGAACATGTGCACTGTCACGTGTTATTTATGTTACTGTTTACGTGCGTCTAAACCAATGATAACTCAATTTTCATAGTCCCACTGTAACACGCTATGAACACAGCGACACCCAGAAATGCACACCACACCCTCCACCGCAGCAACCCTTCTCCGCGCATGCCACCCATCGACATCTCTACCCGCCCTTGGACTGAGCACGGGAACCAATGCTCACAGGCACAAGGCATGCGAAGCCTCCCACGACACGCACCACGTTGCAACCGAGGGGCAATCCACTCAAAACGGAACACCCCCGTTTGGTAAGGACCGGATAAATGCCATCTGTGGGGCTCAGGAATGAGGCGAGATGTATCTGCCGTCGCGGGTGGAATAAGAGAGATATATATACCACAGGGGGTAGGTGAGTCAAAAGAAGAACGAAAGAGGTCCCAAATGGTCCAACAATCTCATTCCTCAGACCAACTCAAAGTCAAATATTGAGCCAATCGATTTTATCATTCAAACCTGTGATAGCGCTTTTGGTCAAGAAAATTAATTGTTGTTCTTTTCAAAAAAGTAAGCGTTTGTCTACATTGGTGTCAGTACTGGATGTTAATTTATATATGACTGTCGATTGTAGGTCTTCGGTTTTATGTCCAAACTCGATCCAATGGTCGACCAATGGAGCATTTGCAGTTCTATTTCTGAGGCAACTCTTGTGCTCCCCTATCCTTAATTTCACCTTTCTGTCCGTTTTTCCAATATAGAATTTTATACAGGGACACCAGATAGTGTAGATGACCATACTGGTATTGCAATTAGTGAGCTTAGTTTGTTTCCACGGTGTACCAAGACCCAAATCTACCTCTGTGCTTCTTTTAGTAGGGTTGCAGTAGGTGCAGTGACCACAAGGAAAATGACCAATTATTGGAGGCATATTCCATGTCTCTGTAATACTTCTTTGCTGTTTCATTCTGGTAGTAATATCGTTCCTAGTAATGTAATCTTTGATATTTTTGCTGCGTTTGAACACAACCACCGGTCTAGGGACTGGTGTCTCGCTTTTGCTCAAGACGTGCCAATTTTTTAGTACAATTTTCTTGATTTGGTTAGATCTGTCACTGTAGGTGTTTACAAATACTAGTTTCCTGTCTTGGTTTTTCCGTAAATTGTGTTCTCTGTATTCTAATAAGGATTCCCGATGGTTATTTCTAGTCCTTTTCAAAGCCTATGTAGTTATTTGTTTAGGATAACCCCTTTGTTCCAAGTTGTTTTTCATGTTGGTCGCACTTACTTGAAAGTCTTCTTTGGTAGAGCTATTCCTTTTTAGTCTTAAGAACTGGCTCAGTGGTAAATTATCCCGAACATGTTTTGGGTGGAAGCTCTCATAGTGGTGCATTGAATTTTGGTCAGTAAGTTTATTATATGGTCTAACATACAAGGTTTTTGACTGGGTGTCTGATGTTATTGTTATGTGTAGAAAGTTTAGTTCTTTCTTGCTGAAGTTTGAGGTAAATTTGAGAAACCGGTTTTGGATATTAATCCAAGTGAGAAAGTTTTGAAGGTCTATGATGGAACCCTTCCAGATGACAAATATGTCATCTATATACCTTTTCCATTCGGAAATGTTTTTCAGGAACGGATTGGTGGCGTGGTAGATTTTAGATAGCTCGAACGATTCCATATATAGATTAGCGATGCTGGGTGCTAATGTAGCGCCCATGGCTGTACCTTGAATTTGTTGAAAGAAATCGCCATCAAAATGAAAATAGTTTTCCTGGAAACCCATCTCGGCGCACCACAGGATGAAAGAGATGGGGGTATTCCCCACTGTATGGTCATTCAATAGTTTCTCTTCCAACATATCGATGGATTCTTTCTGTGGGATGCTCGTGTAGAGTGCCACTACATCTAATCCTAGGATTTCTGTTTCTGGTTCAAAAGGTACATTTTCTACTAGTTTGATCATTTGAGTAGTGTCTTGTATATAAGATGCCATCTTTCGAACCAAAGGTTGGAGAAAAGTATCAGTGAACCTGGACAATGGTTCAAGCACTGATTCCACACCTGACACAATCGGTCTATCTGGCGGGTCTGATAGGGATTTATGAATTTTGGGCAACGTGTAGAACTGGGGGATCCGAGGTTTAGTTTTGATGAGAAAGTCCACTTCCTTTGGTGTGATCCACTCCCTTTGTTTAGCTTTTTCAACATTTTGCACAATTAATTCCTTTAATTTGTCAGTGGGGTCGTGATCGAGATGCCGATAGTTGTCCAAATCGAGCAATTGTCTATTACATTCCCTTTTATATTTGTCTTTATCTTGTAATACAATTGCACCCCACTTGTCCGCCATTCGAATAATTATTTGGTCATTCGTGAGTAGACCTCTCATTGTGTCCTTTTCCTGTGTGGTCATGTTCATAAACGTTTTTTTTGTTCTTGGTCTTTTTCTCCAATTGTTCTAAGTCATGGAGGACACATTTCTGAAATACCTTGGCCTCTGCGGTATGTGCTTGAGTAGGGACACAAAAAGTAGACTTGTTGTGGAGTTTGGAATCCGAATTGTCAGGTTCAGAGTCAATGCCTTCAAAAAATTGGAAAAGGTGGATTTTTCTCATAAAGGTAAAAAATTCTTGTCTAAAGTGGAAAGGGTCATGTTTGTTGGTGGGTACAAATCCCAGCCCTTTCTCAATTACCTTGATCTCATCCTCAGTGGGTGTATACTTTGAGAGGTTCACCATAATGCTTGCATGCTCCGAGTGATCCTCGGTTTCAAATCCCAGTCCTCTGGGTTGTTCTCTAAAAAAGGCTGTGCAGTTGGGGGGACTATACTTTTATACTGGGGAGCACCACGATTTGAGTTGTTCTTCCCACGGTAGTTGTTTTTTTAATTCCTAGGTCGGCGATTAGATTGGCCTTGCCTAGGGGTTGGGTCTCCATTGGAGCTGCCGTTGCTCGAGCTGAAAGAGGTATTCCTGAATTGGACTTTTTTCTGTGCCCCTTGTGGAGAGTTTCCTAAAGCTATAGGGCCTCATTACACGGTAGGCGGTGAGCCATGGCGCCATTAGCGCCATGGCTCATGCCGGTAAAATACCGGCACCGCCTTGGCGGAAAGGGGATTTACCGCCCCATTCCAAGGTTGGAGGGGCGGTAAATCCCCCTTCCGCCATTGCCCTTCCCCATTCCCATTTCTGCCCCAAAGGGCTCTATGGGAATGGGGAAGGCGCTAATTACGGCACCGCAATTTTGCGGTGCCGTAATTAGCTCCGAGGTCCCTTAGCGGGTTGGTTTTTAACGCCTGCAAAAAGCAGGCGTTAAAGCACCAACCCGCTAAGGGACCTCGTAGTAAGGCGGTAGGGATTTACCGGTACCGGTATGTTACCGGTACCGGTAAATCCCTACCGCCATCCGTGTAATGAGGCCCATAGTCTGAAAATAATTATCTTGTGTATACCTGAACGCTTTTCCGTGAGAGAAATTGCTGAGATCTTTATTCATCCTCCGGACTCGTTCAGTTAAGGTACTCTCTTTAAAGGCTGTCATTTCTGCCAATAAGGTGTCAATTCTTTTTTTGTAAATATCAAGGGGAACCAATTTTTGAATCTCCTCCTCCAGCATTTTGAGGTCGACTAGGATTTTCTCAGTTGTCTCGGATGCAGTATCGATGATCAGAATCACCCAATCCCTACCGCATTTATTGGCGATGTAACTCCACTGTAATATGAAGTTTTTATTGTCTAAGAATAACCTGGGTTCATTTCTAACGACTAGTCCTTGTGGTAAGGTCCCTTTCTTCAGATATTCTAGCATAATTGAGCCGTGTAATTCGGTCCTTATTAGTCGTTTTTTGAGTTGACTAAGTTCATCCCAGTTCATGATGTTACTAGTTGCCTCGGATGACCCACCTAATCCTGATGACACCTGGCCTAGTAGGATCATTGCCTGTCTTCCCTTGTTCCCCTCCCTTGCCTCGTTGCGCCTTGAAACACTTGTGTATAGGCGTGTTATAAATGCCATATCATATCATATCATATCATATGTACAATGAAAGAATAATAAAGATGCAACACATGTACATCAAATGGAAAAAATGGTACATAAATGTTCCAGAGTACATGGATACAATGATAATAAAAATGTGTGCATGTATGTTGCAAAACACAGATGTAAATAGAAAATGAACAAAGAATTGTGAATTAAACCAAAAGTGTACATACCCAAAGTCATGTAACAGGTGGAAGGGAATACAAAAGCTGGAAGAACAGATAAGAACCCAATGGGGGTCATTATGAGGTTGGCGGTAGGGGTTTAACGGGGCCCGTAGAGCTGCCGGCCCCATTAAACCCCTACCGCCGCATTACGAGGTTTGCTCGCGGGACCCGCAAAGGGCGCCTGGCAAAACCAGGCAGCCTTAGCGGGTCCCGCTAGCAGACCAGGAAGCTAACAACTGGCCCATTATTAACGGGCCCGTTGTTAGCTCCCTCTCCATTCCCATTGAGCCCTATGGGGGCTCGAATGGGAATGGGGATTTACCGGGTCGGGGTTCCTCGAATGAGGAATTACCGGGTCCTCCAAGGTTGGAATGGCCCGGTAATTCCTCATTTAAGAAACCCATACCCGGTACCCGGTAAGGGGGTAACCATGCCGCAAATTGCGTCATGGTTACCTCCAAGGGCGTAATGACCCCCAATGTCTTGGTTATTCACAAGTAATAGGAATTATTGCATCATTTATTAAATTCTATAAGTTATGTAGAGTCTCATAGTTCACACTGACGAAGGAGTGTATCCCCTACAGCACTGTCTGTCAATAATGCAGATCTAAATGAGCTCAGGTAATTGTCTTGCCGGTGATGGGCGCGCCTGACCTTTTCATATCTACTCAATCATTGCATTAGGGGGCCACGCAGCTCATTTTTATCTGCATTATTGACAGACAGAGCTGTTGGTGACACACTCCTTCGTCAATGTGCACTATGAGACTCTACATAAAGAATCACTCTACATATTTGTCCTGAAACCGTTATTTTCTTGTGCAACCATGTGTGCCAATATTTGGTTCATTAATTTGATTTTAGTCTGAAATAGAACGTTTCTCTACCATTGACTCCTTAACTCTGTTCTCAATGTATGGCACTCATTTTGCAAATCTGCAGACAGTGGTGCACATAAACAGATTCTGCTACTCATTGTGACCCACTGACAGTACTTAGGAAGTGGCTTTCCCAATAGTTGGGAACCATGCTTTCAGATCTGTTGACAGTGACTCTACATGCCTGTTTCGGACCATCTTGCCCAATAAATATCAGCCAGTTACCTATATGAATGCAGGTTAGTGCCACAGCATGTGTTGCTCCATGGCACATATCATTGATATGTCATGTACCTCCCCTGACATTTGACCATCTGGCAATACAGACAGAAATTGCCACCATAAGGCATTAATCAGTACCACCGTGCCTGTCAAAATAGTGTCACACCTATGTGGCAACTACAAACAATGGTGGCAGTAGTGGTGGTGGTGCTGGAGGAAACAAGTCCTTGCTGATGGATGATGCCACTGGTGCAGCAGGCAGAGAGGGCCGAGGTGTTACTGCAGGCTGATAGGGCCGTGGAACTGAGGGCTGCCGATGCTGAAAGGTTATAGACCAGTGACTGGCAGATCTGGCCTAATTACTATCCCCACCTCTGCGTGGTGTGGTGGGGAGTAGTCACAGAAATCTATCCTGCATGCAATACCATTCCGTTCATGCTTCCATTCCATGTGGCTCTATACACTGCTCGACACCAAGGAGCAACCCTTCTTGGTGAAGTTCGATTCACTGCTTTGTTGCCTAACTGACATATGGCAGTAACTTCCTGCCGGCTCACTGATTTTCACTGCAGCAACCTGTAGTGCCCATATGTTCACAATGAGATGGGCAATGTTTGGGTCCAGGTGTCCCCTTTGCCACCTGTCAAGATACACCTGTTATCTACTTGATACAATTGTTGATGTCTCAGCCTCTTCCTCCACCGGAGGCATTTGCTGGGGACCACATCTGTCACTGTCACTTCTTGCTCTTTCCTCTCCTACTCCACCACTACCTTTGACCTTACCTCCTCACCTGGCTTTGAGCAGCCCAACAATTCTGATGGACCCTTTCCCATCACCTCCACAACTCCAATTGTTGGTATAACTGTGCTCTGATTTTGTTGCTGATGACATTCTGACAATGCCAGCAACCTGTTCTGCTTTGAGCTCCACGCTGAGACCCCACAATTGCTGCCCATGATCGTGGAGCTTACCAAAGTTACATGAGTGTATTGTCTTTTAGTAACATACCAAATACTAGTTGTGTAGTCAAATCTTACATTCTTATTAGGTGGGAGAAGATTATATTATATTATATATAATACAGTGTGCCAGCTTTCAGTGGTTAGATCAAACACTAGTTATTAGTAGTTTGTTGTCTTTTAGTTTCCACATCAAATACTAGTTTCAGGAAAAATGCCCTACAATTCTTGGTAGAAATGTCTTGTCTTTTAGTTGCCTTAGCAAATACTAGTTGCAGAGAAAATGTATACTTCTTGGTAGGCAGGAGCTTACATTCAGCAGCTGTAAATCAGTATGCCAGCTGTCAGTGACAAAACACATTCTAGTTATTAGCAGTATGAGTCATAGACCAACTTTCTCCTATCTGCAACATTGTGAATTCAAATGGATTGTGTCTGTGACAACATGTAAAATCTGAGTCTTGGGAATCCTGTATGAAAAAATCTTGAAATATGTGCTTCTTGGTGTTTGATGCAGATCAACACCCAGACAGTCTCCGAGGACCCATTCACCCTGTAGATAATGTGGTGTTTTACCACCTGTGAGCCGCTCATACTACTGAAGCAGCTATATGGGTTTTGTGCACTAGGTGGCTAAGCATCTAAGTAATAACAGAATTAACACATTGTCAGGGAATTGGTGTAGCGATGTGAAGACACATTAAAGTATGTCCGAGATACGTGATCTATATATCGCTGTTTCACTGGTGTTGTTTCACCAAAATTACTGGGGAAGTGGAATAAATGTGTGGCATCCTTTGAACTTTTAATTAGAGAACAGGAAGTCACGTCATTACATCTCAAAATGTAACATCAGGATATTAGGCAGCCTTTGTCATTGGAGAAATAACAGTAAGTACTTAAGAAAACCTATATTATGTTTAAAATAATAAATAAAAATATATGCAGGTTGTGACTGTGAACCCTGGGAACTCTAAAAAGTGCCCATGCACTCATTACATTGACCATCCCTCCCTACATTTCGACAATTCTTAGAAGATTTTAAGCAAATGTAGAAATAGTCATGCGTTCCAGTGATGTGAAGACACACTACCAGTTTACGTCATATTTTGGTACATGTTTTTTTTATTTTTCTAAGGAAATAACCTTTTAGTTACCACAGATGTTGAACACCATAAATACAAAATAAACAAAAAATCTCCTTGCAAAATGTGAAATCTTCAGCTGTTATATAATTAAGTACAGGGTACAGTGCAACAATACAAACTACAGAAAATGGATCCTCTCTTCAATTCTTCAATATGTAGGTCAACATCCACAACTTATACAAGCTATAAAAACATATTTCAATAAAGAACATGAATAACGTAGATTGTTTCCAAAAGCATCTTCATAAAAAAGTGCACTAAAGATAGTGCTGTTAACAATTGCAATATAACAATTTCAGTTCTACTTTTATGGTTGGAAGGTTAACTTTTTCTGGCTCTCCTATGAACAATGGTTTGCAGGAGATTGCAATTTAAAGCAATAACGGAAATTAAATGTTTTAGATTTGCAAGTACCCACTAAAATACATACAATTAGCATCATAACAGAGGTGTGGCAATAAGTGGACCTGTGGAAATCGCATTCCGCAGGTGAAAACACATAAATAATACCTTCATTATAATTGTTCTGCTATGTCTTCAATACAATGGTCTTCCCATTCCCTTATCTCAAAACACACATCTCAACAGCAATAATATGGACACTCACTCAATGCCTCTGTGCCATTATATCAATCTGACAAGAATTAGACAAACTCAGAATATTGCACTTGACCGTAAGTATAGTAATACAGAAGCTGGACTGGGTAATTAACCAACTCATTATATAATTGCGGAGTGTTGGATGGTGAGTTCCAGCATAAAGCATTTGCCCCCAAAGTGGCTTGGGCTGGAGTTAGAATGCCCAGCCTTAAATTGTGCAGAGTGTGCTTGCTGATGGGCGCTACCATTCAACACTTGACACTGAATATGCCGGAGCTAAAATAGGAAAATCACCAAGCAAGTGCATCTCAAGCACTTGCCCCAATTATACTGGGATTGGAGTTAGAATGGTCAGTTAATCTAGCAGCAGGTGTGCAATGCTTGATGGTGGTGTAAGCAAGTGCATCTCAAGCACTTGCCCCAATTATACTGGGATTGGAGTTAGAATGGTCAGTTAATCTAGCAGCAGGTGTGCAATGCTTGATGGTGGTGTAAGCAAGTGCATCTCAAGCACTTGCCCCAATTATACTGGGATTGGAGTTAGAATGGTCAGTTAATCTAGCAGCAGGTGTGCAATGCTTGATGGTGGTGTAAGCAAGTGCATCTCAAGCACTTGCCCCAATTATACTGGGATTGGAGTTAGAATGGTCAGTTAATCTAGCAGCAGGTGTGCAATGCTTGATAGTGGTGTAAGCACGTGCATTATATGTCAACATTAATGCATGGAGGTTTATTTTCAATATTTTCAATATTGGGGCCTTTGGGGAGCTTTGTGGCAAGGGTGAAATGTCATTGTTATTGCAAGGGAAATTGTTGTGTAGAGATTAGCACATGGAAAATATTTTGTGACCTAAAACTTTGGGTCTATGTGATATTTTTGAATATTAAAGCTGCACACAACAAAAGACTGATTTTTTTTGGCCAATTTGGTACCGCCTTTAATATTCGCCAATTAACACTTATCAACCTCCCCAACACCCCTCCCCTCTTAAATCAGCGGATATCACGCCGGAACAACCCCATTAATTCAGCTCCCTCTCCCCCATAACTGTCCCTAAGCCCCCCACTAACACAAACACCAATACATACACCCCTTTTCCCCTGCCCCTGCCCAACACTCTCCAAACACTACCCCCAAAATACACACAGCCACACAAGCAGACAGACACACACACCTTACTTCCAACTTCCCTTGCTCGTCTCGGCCATGCCTGTCAGCCCCTGCATGCACTCCTGTGTGATACGGGCGTGACAGCGTGATTTAGAGAGACCGCTCTGTGCAGTCATAGAGCAGTCTTTCAAAATCGACATTTTCATTGAGTACCAAAACCTCAAGTCAGATATGGAGACCCAACCTAGGGGTTGGGTCTCCATTGGAGCTGCCGTTGCTCGAGCTGAAAGAGGTATTCCTGAATTGGACTTTTTTCTGTGCCCCTTGTGGAGAGTTTCCTAAAGCTATAGGGCCTCATTACACGGTAGGCGGTGAGCCATGGCGCCATTAGCGCCATGGCTCATGCCGGTAAAATACCGGCACCGCCTTGGCGGAAAGGGGATTTACCGCCCCATTCCAAGGTTGGAGGGGCGGTAAATCCCCCTTCCGCCATTGCCCTTCCCCATTCCCATTTCTGCCCCAAAGGGCTCTATGGGAATGGGGAAGGCGCTAATTACGGCACCGCAATTTTGCGGTGCCGTAATTAGCTCCGAGGTCCCTTAGCGGGTTGGTTTTTAACGCCTGCAAAAAGCAGGTGTTAAAGCACCAACCCGCTAAGGGACCTCGTAGTAAGGCGGTAGGGATTTACCGGTACCGGTATGTTACCGGTACCGGTAAATCCCTACCGCCATCCGTGTAATGAGGCCCATAGTCTGAAAATAATTATCTTGTGTATACCTGAACGCTTTTCCGTGAGAGAAATTGCTGAGATCTTTATTCATCCTCCGGACTCGTTCAGTTAAGGTACTCTCTTTAAAGGCTGTCATTTCTGCCAATAAGGTGTCAATTCTTTTTTTGTAAATATCAAGGGGAACCAATTTTTGAATCTCCTCCTCCAGCATTTTGAGGTCGACTAGGATTTTCTCAGTTGTCTCGGATGCAGTATCGATGATCAGAATCACCCAATCCCTACCGCATTTATTGGCGATGTAACTCCACTGTAATATGAAGTTTTTATTGTCTAAGAATAACCTGGGTTCATTTCTAACGACTAGTCCTTGTGGTAAGGTCCCTTTCTTCAGATATTCTAGCATAATTGAGCCGTGTAATTCGGTCCTTATTAGTCGTTTTTTGAGTTGACTAAGTTCATCCCAGTTCATGATGTTACTAGTTGCCTCGGATGACCCACCTAATCCTGATGACACCTGGCCTAGTAGGATCATTGCCTGTCTTCCCTTGTTCCCCTCCCTTGCCTCGTTGCGCCTTGAAACACTTGTGTATAGGCGTGTTATAAATGCCATATCATATCATATCATATCATATGTACAATGAAAGAATAATAAAGATGCAACACATGTACATCAAATGGAAAAAATGGTACATAAATGTTCCAGAGTACATGGATACAATGATAATAAAAATGTGTGCATGTATGTTGCAAAACACAGATGTAAATAGAAAATGAACAAAGAATTGTGAATTAAACCAAAAGTGTACATACCCAAAGTCATGTAACAGGTGGAAGGGAATACAAAAGCTGGAAGAACAGATAAGAACCCAATGGGGGTCATTATGAGGTTGGCGGTAGGGGTTTAACGGGGCCCGTAGAGCTGCCGGCCCCATTAAACCCCTACCGCCGCATTACGAGGTTTGCTCGCGGGACCCGCAAAGGGCGCCTGGCAAAACCAGGCAGCCTTAGCGGGTCCCGCTAGCAGACCAGGAAGCTAACAACTGGCCCATTATTAACGGGCCCGTTGTTAGCTCCCTCTCCATTCCCATTGAGCCCTATGGGGGCTCGAATGGGAATGGGGATTTACCGGGTCGGGGTTCCTCGAATGAGGAATTACCGGGTCCTCCAAGGTTGGAATGGCCCGGTAATTCCTCATTTAAGAAACCCATACCCGGTACCCGGTAAGGGGGTAACCATGCCGCAAATTGCGTCATGGTTACCTCCAAGGGCATAATGACCCCCAATGTCTTGGTTATTCACAAGTAATAGGAATTATTGCATCATTTATTAAATTCTATAAGTTATGTAGAGTCTCATAGTTCACACTGACGAAGGAGTGTATCCCCTACAGCACTGTCTGTCAATAATGCAGATCTAAATGAGCTCAGGTAATTGTCTTGCCGGTGATGGGCGCGCCTGACCTTTTCATATCTACTCAATCATTGCATTAGGGGGCCACGCAGCTAATTTTTATCTGCATTATTGACAGACAGTGCTGTTGGTGACACACTCCTTCGTCAATGTGCACTATGAGACTCTACATAACGAATCACTCTACATATTTGTCCTGAAACCGTTATTTTCTTGTGCAACCATGTGTGCCAATATTTGGTTCATTAATTTGATTTTAGTCTGAAATAGAACGTTTCTCTACCATTGACTCCTTAACTCTGTTCTCAATGTATGGCACTCATTTTGCAAATCTGCAGACAGTGGTGCGCATAAACTGATTCTGCTACTCATTGTGACCCACTCACAGTACTTAGGAAGTGGCTTTCCCAATAGTTGGGAACCATGCTTTCAGATCTGTTGACAGTGACTCTACATGCCTTTTTCGGACCATCTTGCCCAATAAATATCAGCCAGTTACCTATATGAGTGCAGGTTAGTGCCACAGCATGTGTTGCTGCTAGGCACATATCATTGATATGTCATGTACCTCCCCTGACATTTGACCATCTGGCAATACAGACAGAAATTGCCACCATAAGGCATTAATCAGTCCCACTGTGCCTGTCAAAATAGTGTCACACCTATGTGGCAACTACAAACAATGGTGGCAGTAGTGGTGGTGGTGCTGGAGGAAACAAGTCCTTGCTGATGGATGGTGCCACTGGTACAACATGCAGGAAGGGCCGAGGTGTTACTGCAGACTGATAGGGCTGTGGAACTGAGGGCTGACGATGCTGAAGTGTTATAGACCAGTGATTGGCAGATCTGGCCTAATTACTATCCCCACCTCTGCGTGGTGTGGTGGGGAGTAGTCACAGAAATCTATCCTGCATGCAATACCATTCTGTTCATGCTTCCATTCCATGTGGCTCTTTACACTGCTCGACACCAATGAGCAACCCTTCTTGGTGAAGTTCGATTCTCTGCTTTGTTGCCTAACTGACATATGGCAGTAACTTCCTGCCGGCTCACTGATTTTCACTGCAGCAACCTGTAGTGACCCTATGTTCACAATGAGATGGGCAATGTTTGGGCCCAGGTGTCCCCTTTGCCACCTGTCAAGATACACCTGTTATCTACTTGATACAATTGTTGATGTCTCAGCCTCTTCCTCCTCCGGAGGCATTTGCTGGGGACCACATCTGTCACTGTCACTTCTTGCTCTTTCCTCTCCTACTCCACCACTACCTTTGACCTTACCTCCTCACCTGGCTTTGAGCAGCCCAACAACTCTGATGGACCCTTTCCCATCACCTCCACAACTCCAATTGTTGGTATAACTGTGCTCTGATTTTGTTGCTGATGACAGTGTGACAATGCCAGCAACCTGTTCTGCTTTGAGCTCCACGCTGAGACCCCACAATTGCTGCCCATGATCGTGGAGCTTACCAAAGTTACATGAGTGTATTGTCTTTTAGTAACATACCAAATACTAGTTGTGTAGTCAAATCTTACATTCTTATTAGGTGGGAGAAGATTATATTCAGTGGCTATAATAAGTGTGCCAGCTTTCAGTGGTTAGATCAAACACTTGTTATTAGTAGTTTGTTGTCTTTTAGTTTCCACATCAAATACTAGTTTCAGGAAAAATGCCCTACAATTCTTGGTAGAAATGTCTTGTCTTTTAGTTGCCTTAGCAAATACTAGTTGCAGAGAAAATGTATACTTCTTGGTAGGCAGGAGCTTACATTCAGCAGCTGTAAATCAGTATGCCAGCTGTCAGTGACAAAACACATTCTAGTTATTAGCAGTATGAGTCATAGACCAACTTTCTCCTATCTGCAACATTGTGAATTCAAATGGATTGTGTCTGTGACAACATGTAAAATCTGATTCTTGGGAATCCTGTATGAAAAAATCTTGAAATATGTGCTTCTTGGTGTTTGATGCAGATCAACACCCAGACAGTCTCTGAGGACCCATTCACCCTGTAGATAATGTGGTGGTTTACCACCTGTGAGCCGCTCATCACACAACCCAGGTAAGGGCTTCCCTTTCCCGCATATATAACTGAATGTTCAATTTAACACATTGTAACACAATCCATTACGTTTACAGATACACAGATTCAACAGTTAAGGACTATCACCAACATGTATGTAACTCACCCAACAACGAATGTTTACCATTTCTTCTGAAAATGTTTTCTTTTCTTTTACTTTTCCTGATTCTGATTACCTATACTGCAATATGTATTCCCTTTTGTACTGAATCCACACGGAATGTCATATATATTGCACATGTTATCATGTACATATATACCATAATTGCAATGTATGTGCTGTCATTACTTAAAGTTCAGCCTTGAAGAAGGAATCCTTTTCCGAAATGCATTGGCCTATGAGCTAACACTGCTGAGAGTGCATATTGCCTTTTTGAACAATGACTAAATATCTATTTGGGCATTTTTTCTAAAGCACTTATTTACTTAGTTCATAATTTACCAACTAATGAAAGACACATCCGATGAATATTGCAGCTTTTCTATAAGAGCATTCTGGGAGTTCCTGACCTACTGAGTGTTTACACTCAGTATTTTGTTCATGTGAATTTCGATCCCTGTGTCACAAGATCCTCAATACTCCTCCAAACAAACACAACTATACTCGACTGCAGCTTCTGAATACATCAAATCTAATATTTGTATTTGGTTGTGCCCACCTACCTCGCATTAGAGGCTTACCACCATGACCACAAAATGTAATGCAGCAGTGAAACAATCTGAAAAGTGGTGAGAACCAGAAGATCTCAAAACCCTGCTAGGATTGCCTCGCAACAGCTGTGGAGAGAGCAGACCCTCATAATGACCTACCTCAGAAGGCTTTCAGGAAATGGAGGTCTGAGACAGGAGGAGGTTAGTCCTAATACACATGTGCTCAGAGAATGCATGTCAGCCAACATCTGTACTTTGAATGTCCTCCCATGGGTAGAGTGATGTGCATTGTCTTCCTACTCCTACTTATAAGTAACGCAGCATAGGATGGCAGTGCCTAGGAAATCCAGATCCACCATCAATACACAATCCAAAGCAATGCTGGACACGGGCTTTGTCTTCGACAACGTTCTACAACGCAGAAGTGTTGCACAAAAGTGTCACTGCAAGTAGAGGTCTCTGACAGAAGAATTATCTTTCAAAAATATGGATGTTTAATACAGCCACCAGTCTTCTCCGATGTCTAGACCCATTCATATTTATTTTACAAATGGGCGATACACAATAAATGTTATCCTCTAATATGTTGCCGTAACCTTCCTCCCATCTTTAGTGTCCAACCTCACCTCTCAGTATTGTCCTGCCTTGGACCTCTGGGAA
Organism: Ambystoma mexicanum; assembly: GCF_040938575.1. Lineage (NCBI taxonomy): Eukaryota > Metazoa > Chordata > Amphibia > Caudata > Ambystomatidae > Ambystoma > Ambystoma mexicanum. The sequence goes on from NC_090933.1 coordinate 1,144,236,156, forward strand.
CAAGTCCGATACTGAAGCAGTTATATGGGTTTTGTGCACTAGGTGGCTTAGCATCTAAGTAATAACAGAATTAACACATTGTCATGGAATTGGTGTAGCGATGTGAAGACACATTAAAGTATGTCCGAGATACGTGATCTATATATCGCTGTTTCACTGGTGTTGTTTCACCAAAATTACTGGGGAAGTGGAATAGATGTGTGGCATCCTTTGAACTTTTAATTACAGAACAGGAAGTCACGTCATTACATCTCAAAATGTAACATCAGGATAATACGCAGCCTTTGTCATTGGAGAAATCACAGTAAGTGCTTAAGAAAACCTATATTATGTTTAAAATAATAAATAGAAATATATGCAGGTTGTGACTGTGAACCCTGGGAACTTTAAAAAGTGCCCATGCACTCATTACATTGACCATCCCTCCCTACATTTCGACAATTCTTAGAAGATTTTAAACAAATGTAGAAATAGTCATGCGTTCCAGTGATGTGAAGACACACTACCAGTTTACGTCATATTTTGGTACGTTTTTTTTATTTTTCTAAGGAAATAACCTTTTACCACAGATGTTGAACACCATAAATACAAAATAAACAAAAAATCTCCTTGCAAAATTTTAAATCTTCAGCTGTTATATCATTAAGTACAGGGTACAGTGCAACAATACAAACTACAGAAAATGCATCCTCTCTTCAATTCTTCAATATGTAGGTCAACATCCACAACTTATACAAGCTATAAAAACATATTTCAATAAAGAACATGAATAACGCAGATTGTTTCCAAAAGCATCTTCATAAAAAGTGCACTAAAGATAGTGCTGTTGACAATTGCAATATAACAATTTCATTTCTACTTTTATGGTTGGAAGGTTACCTTTTTCTGGATCTCCTATGAACAATGGTTTGCAGGAGATTGCAATTTAAAGCAATAGCCGAAATTAAATGTTTTAGATTTGCAAGTACCCACTAAAATACATACAATTAGCATCATAACAGAGGTGTGGCAATAAGTGGACCAGTGGAAATCGCATTCCGCAGGTGAAAACACATAAATAATACCTTCATTACAATTGCTCTGCTATGTCTTCAATACAATGGTCTTCCCATTCCCTTATCTCAAAACACACATCTCAACAGCAATAATGTGGACACTCACTCAATGCCTCTGTGCCATTATATCAATCTGACAAGAATTAGACAAACTCAGAATATTGCACTTGACCGTAAGTATAGTAATACAGAAGCTGGACTGGGTAATTAACCAACTCATTATCTAATTGCGGAGTGTTGGATGGTGAGTTCCAGCATAAAGCATTTGCCCCCAAAGTGGCTTGGGCTGGAGTTAGTATGCCCAGCCTTAAATTGTGCGGAGTGTGCTTGCTGATGGGCTCTACCATTCAACACTTGACACCGAATATGCCGGAGTTAAAATAGGAAAAATCACCAGCCAAGTGCATCTCAAGCACTTGCTCCAATTATACTAGGATTGGAGTTAGAATGGTCAGTTAATCTAGCAGCAGGTGTGCAATGCTTGATGGTGGTGTAAGCAAGTGCATCTCAAGCGCTTGCCCCAATTATACAGGGATTGGAGTTAGAATGGTCAGTTAATCTAGCAGCAGGTGTGCAATGCTTGATGGTGGTGTAAGCAAGTGCATCTCAAGCACTTGCCCCAATTATACTAGGATTAGGTTTAGAATGGTCAGTTAATCTAGCAGCAGGTGTGCAATGCTTGATGGTGGTGTAAGCAAGTGCATTATTTGTCAACATTAATGCGTGGAGGTTTATTCTCAATATTTTCAATATTGGGGCCTTTGGGGAGCTTTGTGGCAAGGGTGAAATGTCATTGTTATTGCAAGGGAAATTGTTGTGTAGAGATTAGCACATGGAAAATATTTTGTGACCTAAAACTTTGGTTCTATGTGATATTTTTGAATATTAAAGGCTGCACACAACAAAGACTGATTTTCTCTGGCCAATTTGGTACCGCCTTTAATATTCGCCAATTAACACTTATCAACCTCCCCAACACCCCTCCCCTCTCAAATCAGCGGATATCACACCGGAACAACCCCATTAATTCAGCTCGCTCTCCCCCATAACTGTCCCTAAGCCCCCCACTAACACAAACACCAATACATACACCCCTTTTCCCCTGCCCCTGCCCAACACTCTCCAAACACTACCCCCAAAATACACAAAGCCACACAAACAGACAGACACACACACCTTACTTCCATCTTCCTTTGCTCGTCTTGGCCGTGCCTGTCAGTCCCTGCATGCACTCCTGTGTTACAGGGGCGTGACAGCCTGATTTAGAAAGACCGCTCTGTGCAGTCATAGAGCAGTCTTTCAAAATCGGGCTTTGAAAATGTTGTTTCTTTTAAAACAACATTTTCACTTAGTACCAACAGCTCAAGTCAGATATGAACAGATGGCATACCCATATTTTAATTATTTTTTCCATATTGTGATTTCACTGCTGACATGCATTTTCACTTTCCTGGATACTTAACGCTAAACTCATATTGAACTAACTGAAGTAATTGCCTCCCCTTGGCAAAGATAGAGATGTTGACTCCAGCACTTTGGATGGCATAGCTGCCAGCTTCCCCATATGATGTGAGCCTCCTTCTTTCCATCTTGCCTTTTTAGCCACAAGCACTGTGCATGCTAGGAATTGTCGGACTGCTTTCGAAGTTATTAGTTGGGGCTTCAGATCTCACCAAGCAGGGACTGTTCCCCAAAAAGCATGAACTAGATGAATGTGATCCTTGTGACATGGTGCCAGTTGACACCCATGTCAAGGACACAGTTAAACTGATTCAGTACATGTCTGCTGCTGAGCTGATAGCGGTATCATGCAATATTTCTCCTAATCCTCTATATGCTCACTTAAAACCTGATCACATTGATTAACTGTTTTGGGTGATTGCACAGGAAGGTGCCAGTATCATTTCTCTCTCAATGGCATAACACCAATAACCCTGGACTCTGGTATCTGAGTGCTACACGCCGTCAGCATTATGATGACCGCAATAGACTCAGATTCTGCAATCTGGAAACTGTCAGCATTACAATAACCTCAATGAGCGTAGACTCTGATATTCGAGTGCATTGTTCTGTCAGCATTACAATGATACTAATAAACTCAGACTCAGATATCTGGGTGCTGAAACCTTTCAAAATTGAGACGATACTAACCAAATCAGACTGCGACACCTGAGTGCTGTAATCTCTTACTAATAGAATGATATCAATTACCTTAGACACTGATATCTGAGCAATGGAATTTGTCAGCATTAAAATGATATAAAAAAACGAAAACTCTGATATCTGAGTGGTGTAATCTGTCTGACGATGAAAGCAAACTCAAAAGGTTATGCAAATCAGTGCTGGAAATGGTAAATATAACAATGGTACCAATACATTCAGACTCTGACATATGAGTCATGGAATGTGCCAACATCATGATGATACAGAACAAGAGAGAGAACCAGAAGAACCCAATCTGATTCGTGGTGCGCTCACTCACTGCCCTCCTCATGGAGTTGCTTCTAAAAAGTTGATTAATATCAGTATTAGTACATTGAGAATCAGAAACACAACTTGTGTGTATATCCTGAAGAAGCCACTTCTCCAAACTTTAATGTCGAGGCACGAAGGTTGCCTGACTGTTCAGTGCCATAACTAGTCTATTCCAATGCATTTCGGAGAAGGTCCCTCGTCAGGGCTTCAAGGCACTGAATCTTGTTTGTCACTCTGTGTGAGTGTGGCCAATGTTCCTGGGAGCGCCAAGCACCTTAGAGGTTAATGTGAGCTCGAATGCAGCTCTTAACTCCCAGTGTGTGGATGCAGATTGTGTTGCTTGGAAGACACAGAGTGACAAACAATCTAAATAATGTAAATGGTTGCCGTAGCATCCTGCATGCTGTACTATGCTTATGGAATGCCAAGCGGAACATAGAACCTGGGGTCCCTACATTCTAGGCGTGACCGTGGGTGGGGACTTCAGGACGGAAGCTTATACTGGATGGATGTAAATTGCCAGCTCTCCTGCTTATCACCTATAGTTGTAACCTGAAACCAATAAAGTACATTCTTTTTGTACTCACCTAGTCCTGCGTGGTTTCTGCTTCCTTCCTGCCTTTCCTGAGACCCACGGCACTAGAGTTACTTTCAAAGAAAAGGAGCGACTGCAAAAGCCACTACGGTCTATATTTATTTGATTACATTTATTTCTTTATTCACATTATGACTGCACAACGCAGTAAAAATAGCAGCAATATACAACCTAGGGACTATTTGGACAAACGTGATCCTCTTGTTGGATGACTGACACCTAACACACGACCAGTTGGCTAGGATGATGACATCAATTTCTAGTTTATGTGCTAGATATAATTTCTCCAATTGCCATTGGAAATAATCAAAAAGGGTCATCACCACCAAACAGCTTCAAGAGTAAAATAAAACAACACCATCAAACATAGCCGAAAGAGAAAGGGCTCAAAAAAACGGCTTTAAGAAGAAGAGTATATTTTCACAGCTGGCTGCAAGTTGAAAGTGACACCCCCAAACCTGACTCTAAGAGCAAGGGCCACACCACCACTACCTAAGTTGACTGAGGTAATTGCAGTAGCACAGATCCCTTCTCTGCTAGCGGGACATTGCGAACACCTTCGCTTCTACATGAAATCTCAAATTACAGATGGAAGGTCGACAAGTTTGAAGAAAATACTCAATTTAGGTATTTTTGTAAAATATGATCGCAACTGGTTGGTACCACACAATTGTGCTCGAGATAGTTAATGTAGTTCTAAATGTTGTAAGGTAATCAGCTCGACACATTGGCCTCTGAATGAATTGTCAACCTAACACCCAAAGCATGACAATGTTGTGTGGCACATAAGAAAATAGCTTACTGGGTGTGGTCTGTGAACAGCCACTCAGGCAGCAAGATATGTTGATGTGTGTTTGTGTGTGCACAGCAGGTATCGCTTCCTTTTCTTCCTCGTGCAGTCTGCATCTTTCTTCTCTCTTTAATCTTTCTGAAGTAGCTTCGTCCCTTGATCGCTCTTCCATCCTCAACTCGCTCTTGGCAGCCCTTCCTAGGGGCTGCACTTAACAGACAACTGAGTTTGTAGTGTGTCCACAATAAGCAAATAATAAAACATAATTTTCTCTCCCTTCTTTCCCTCTTTTAGTTGTATTTCTGCTTCTATTTCTTTTTGTTCCCGTGCATAGGTTCAAAGCAGTTTGGAATTAGCTGATACAACAGTTAAATAAGCCTGGTTTTTGCTCCTCAATATTCTTCATCTCTCGTTCTTCTCCACTCCATTCCTCTCCAGCTCCTCCTGCCCCTATTCTGTACCGACACAATGTGTAAAGCACCCATAATATTAGTATTACATCATTTTTACAGCACAATGTTCACCATTACGTTGGTCTCATGTTACAGAGCCAAATGCAGAGAGAGCGGATGGATGGACAGGTATCGGTTCCTGGATCAAATTCAAAATAGGAGGTATTTTTCTAGGATTTTGGAACAAGAAGGGCAACACTTTTGGGCCGAGGGGGATCAATGGAAAGTTATCCTTTTAGGATGGTGTACAAATAAAGTAGGGGGTTATGCACGTGGATTTGGATGTGGCATAAAGAGCTCATAGGTTTAAAGAGGGAGGTGGGCAAGGTGTAAGAGAGACCAGTGTTGGTAGAAGAGATGAGAGAAATGGTAATGTTCGGGTTTGGGGTTAAGACACAAATAGAAGGATGCATGTTGGAGAAGGAGTACAGGATGCATTAGATAGGAAAGTAAGGGTACTTAGTTGAGTGGTGGAGATATCAAGGTGGTTTTGTAGAATCTCGGTAATGAAGAGACACTAAAATTCATTGCAGAATGAAGCAGTGGAGAGAAGATGGGAAGTGGCCCTTAACTCTGGCATAAGCACTGTACAAGCAAGTTATATGACATAACCATTGTAAGCTACCAAAATGACAAAGGTTAGAGCAGCACACATATTTTTTAAAGGGATTGTGGTCCGGTTTTGACTAAAATGGCACATCAGGTACACATCTCGGGGGGATAGCTCAGTGGCAACGTGCTCGCCTTGGAAGGAAGACGACACAGAGCCCCACAGGTTCGATCCCCCGGTCCGCGCTTAGAAACCTCTGGGTATTAAGCGTGTTATAAATAACCTATCATATCATATCATATCACATATGATGAGCAAACCTAATAGCTGAGTCACAAATGCAATCTCACACGGCCAGTAAATTGGGCCCTGTGGATGCAGGCATATGCTGCATTCCTGATTGGCCTATTGGAAAAGGACATATGAAGGCTATGCCAACGACAGTAGGCAATATGTTAGAAATATTTCAGATATGACGTACATGCCTATAAGGGAAAACTAACTTATTGTCACATGTTGCTTTGGTGCTCTTTTTTCCCTGTACGCTTTCCAATTCACTACAAGTGCCCTGCCCATTCTGTAAACCTATCCTTGTGCCCAAACTGTTTGGAGTGTGACAGGAGGCAGAGTGCTAGAATCAGACCAATAGATAACAAAGCCACAGAAAATATAAGATGTTCCCACCACATAGAAACCTTACATATCAACTGACTGCAATTCTGAGGTAATCCGTGAAGATTTGCCATAGTTAAAGCTGCAACCCCTGTTTGCTACATTTTTGGCATTGCTTGCAGAAAGCATAAAGTGTACAGCACAGATATAGTCATCGCAGACAATAACACTTTTTTAGATGAACAAGATATGTTAGCAAATGTTGGCACACGCAGAGAAGCCCTCTTGTCCCCATACCACTCTCATTTTACTGTTAAATCCCGCCTACCGAGCAGCAAGAGACTATGGTTTACAAAAGGGAGAGAGGATTATTAATCTAGAATAAAAAAATAGCTTTCTGGCATATTTCTTCTGAAAATAATTTACAGTGACCTCAGCAGACCGGTAGCTCATCCCTCCAAGTCCTCAAAAACCCAATGCAAAGTGCATGTTCCAATGTATTGTTTTTCCTTCATTCTCTTAGGAACAGCGCTGGAAACTTCCTGGATTCGTTCCCTTTTGAGGGACTTTCCTTGCGTGGCGTGTTCATTATGACGATGGCTCATGTGTGCGAGATAGCCATTTCCTCGTTGGGTCCAGGCTTTATTTCATGCCGCATGGTGTGGTCACTGAACGGGCCAATCTGAGAACATATTGGAGAAACCCTTCTCAGTTGATGTCATTCTTTTCAGTCTATCGTTATGATCGAGGTCCTCCTGCTTCGTGGAGCTTTTGGAAGCCTCTCAACAGCTTGTCCTTGAGCCACTTGCAAACAAAGGAATGTGTCCAGCACTCACATTAATGAATATCTAGAGTCAGGGTGTCTTGGCTGCTCCCTTATACTACCTGGGTCATCTGCCCGTGAAAAAATTGATTTTGTTTATAGAACTTAGGTTTTCTGTGATATTTGCCTGAAAATCTGCATCATGGACTCCAGACTTTCGAAAACCGCTTGGCTTAGTGGTGTTTTCGAAGTAGTGATGCCAGTTTCCATTGGCGTCTGCACCAAATCCATAAACGTCAACCTGTCAATAAAGAAAAAACAGGATGGATTTCCATTCAAGACAGAAAGCTGCACAATGAATCCGAGGCAATATCTGAAGCAGAGCCTATGGCCCGCCCACCTTATGAAAGGCCAATAGAAATTCAACACTCATACCTTAAGCCGGACTGATAGGCAATGACCAACACCAACACCAACCAACTGCTTTCTTCTCAAGAATCATTGACTGATGTTAAAAAGGAATTACAACTAATCGGGCCACTTTGGAGAAAAATCAAACTCTTCCGGGGGCTCACAATGTCCTAGGAGCCAACCAGATAGAAAAGTCTACATTCTGAAAGTGTAGCAAAAAATGGGGGACAGCAGCATAGCTCAGGGGCAACAAATGTGTTTGAAAGCAAGACAAGGGAAAGCAAGACAGGGTTGAATTCCAGTCATGCGCTTATAGATTGTCCTCCATTATTCAGTGCTTTATCAAAGATGAATTAAAAAAGTACAAGCCATCCCTCTCAATATCGCTACTACCAAGCTCTGAGAATGTGTACCAAACCCGTTAGAGATCTGTTTGGCAATCCGAAAGCTGAATAAAGTCTGTTTAGTACAAAGTTGCGTACATTCCTTTCTATACACTGACAATCTCATATTAAGACACGCTAGCTGAATATCCCTGTATAGAATGTTAACATCCTACCATCATAACCATCAAACGTTGGCAATCACCAACATGCTTTTATAATGCACCACCCCAATACCTATACAGGTACAATGCATTTTAAAGTATTGTATGCAACTTCACAAAAAGGGCAAATAAAATAAAATATTCAGAATTAAAGTGAGTTAGCTTTGACTAGAGAGCACTTCTGAAGAGGGAAATTGCCTGGGTCTGGACATGACGGCAAATTCAAATCTTTACAATAAAAGATACGAATGAATTACTGCTGCGGTCAAACTCAACTCCAACCACGGATCATCCCTCTCCAGGAATCTCTAAATCCGGGGACAATCGGGCTTCATTACAAGCTGGGCGGTGAAGCCAACATTAGCAGTAATGCTGCAGTAAGGGAGCAGAGACCCATCCATGCAGGTATGTTGCTTGCCTACATATGTTGTCTTAAGAACTAATACATGCAGTGTTTTGGATCACAATATATTTAAAGGAAACACTAGGTGCACTCAAGCTAGCAGCTTTAATGAATCCTTTAAAAGACAAGTGAGGAAACTCGAGACCGAATGGCTGAAAAAATCCTACTCAGGCCAATTTACTGTCATACAAACAAGCCAGAAAAAACAACTTAAAATCATCTTCAACGTTAATAAATCTTTTCTCTCTCTCAGAATACTGTTCCCCATCAACACATCCAAACAAAGTTGACACACTATTTCCTCTTTACGTCATTGTCCTGCATTCATAATAAGACCATCTCACTCCCAGAATCTTTGCAACTAACTAAAATTCCTATGCAATACAATAAAGAGAATTGTGACAGAGATCTCTTCTCCCAGCAATAGCAACTCTGTGATCCAGGTGCCTAGGCTTTCTCCTTCAAGACCATAACCACCAGAGATGGCCTGCTGCTAAAGGCTCACACCTGCCAGTGAATCTAATGACATGTTTCCAGCTGCACTGGCTGTTCTCATCAATCCCGTAACCATCTTCATTAAACCAAGGATCAGTTCCTGATACACTGAAGAGCTCTTTCATCACACTTCCAAAAAACCTCATCGGAATATGCTCATGCTCTCAAACTATCGACCCCCGCTGGCCTCTCTTGGATCACTAAGATCATTACTAAACAATTGCAGGCCCATGTGAAATGCAACATGCTCCTGGTCAACCACCAGCCCGGGTTCATTCCCAAACACAGCACAGAACATACGCTGCTTGATGCCCGGAATGACATATTACTTTGTTCTGTTTAAATATTGACTTTCATCTCAATCAGCCCAGTTTGCTTCCTGGAATGGTTGAAACAGATCACTGTTGCCTTAAGATTCAACCATGTGATGGTCCCAAAGTTTCCTGACAAATCACTGACAAAAAAATCAGACCTGGTCACCTTGATTCTCCTTCCTTACCTGCCCCTTCTGGTGTTCCTCAGGGCTCCTCCTTTACCCTCTACTTTTCAACATATAACCCCAGTAATGCTCCCATGCAGCCACCACATCAAGTTCCACCAATATGCTTATGACACATAAATCCATCTTCACATTAGGAATGCTGAATGACTCTAAACATGTCTCCAAAGCCATTGAGGCTCTCAAAGATGGGATGCACTCCAAGAACCTGAAATTTAATGTTGAGAAAATTGAAATTATCCTTCTTGGCCACAGACACCTTCTAAAGTGGAACCTGGCCTCCTTCACACAAATCTGCATTTTCCGTTCAAAAATCTAAATTTGCCACTAAAGTCAAAACTCTCAGTGTCCACTGGTGTGTAGGCCTCGGTTTGAAATATCAAACTGGTGCTGTGCTCATTACATACCTTTTCCACCTTAGGACACTAGAGAAAAGCCTGTATTTTACTCCCCAAAGACCATCATGCCACTGTGGTCAGATCCCTCATACCCTCCCACCTTGTCCACGCCAGTTCACTGCATGACAACTTCTCTCACTTTCAAACCCAAAGACTCCAGTCTGTTCAAAATGCTGTTTTTCATCTCATAGCAAAATATCTGCTTATATCCCCTTTCCTCAAGGAACTTCATCGTCAACCTGTAAAGAAGATCATAATTTTCAAAATATTTTGTCTAAACTATAAGTGCATTCACAATTCAGCCCCATCATATTTTAAGACTGAATCCAACCATACATACCTCACATCCCATGAAAATTCCTGAATTCAGCTGAACATCTCCTGAAAGCATTGACCTCCAAGCACTCCAGTAGAGTGGACATATGATTTTCAGTTGCCGCCCCTAAGCCCCTGGATAAGATTCTATCTCCAGATTCACCAGACAAACTCCATCTTTCTTTTCAGGAAAATGCTGAAAACCTGATTCTTTTCCCCTTCATAAATATTGAACAGCTTACTTCTGCTAGCCCGTCTTCCTTACCTCTCAATATGCTGCATATTAATACGTTTAGCCACCCTATTCTAGTTGTGATTGTTTTGACCCCTTCATTTTCCTAAATCCATTGCCACACCTGATCTAAAAATGTATTTTGTGGTCTACCCTATACAATCAATTATGAATAAATAAATAAAAATCCATACCATCTTGTATAGCCTTGAAAATGAAGCACTCTGCTTTTCCACAAACACTCCACACATTCCAAGCAGCTGGCACAGTGACCTATGAAAATCATGTTTCTACCCCTTTTTTCAACTAAAGCAAACATAACATATTTTGGTATTGGTATCTACCTTCTGCACCCTGGAATCTGTTTTAGATGAACGTACTGTGCACAGACTCGAAGTATGCTTTGGCTTTGGGAAGTGTGTTTTATGTACATATGACCAAATAAATTCGCTAAAACAGGCTGTCTCACATAAGACTTTGCCCTTGTGTGTGTGTTAATACAGTAATTCTTGGTGAATGTGTATATAGAAATCAACATTGCTGTTTACAATCTATATGGGCGCGATATACATATAAATAAAATATCATATCATATAATCTGGGGTCTAGTGGTTCCTTGCCAAAAATTTCCCTGTTACCATGTTCTTTGGGGGACATGGCAACTGTTTGCCTGCTAGAGTATGCACTTTTCAATGCACTGCACAATCCATCTAGCAATGATAAATTCAACAAATAATTGGCTCCTCTTTTATATATCCTTTGTTATGTGGATATTACACAGTATTCTGCTGGTAAATCTGGAGTGTATAGTGCCCTTTCAGCATTTTACTGTACTTTCTTGAAGAGCACTGGTAAAATCGATTGTTTGGTTGACGTGGTATTTTCATATACACTTTGTTGAAAGCCTGATGTATTCTGGAGTTTACATTGTCCTTGTCATCACAGACAAGGCTGGCAGCTCACACATTATCTAAATTGAAGTGATTGTGACGAATAAAGACAACATGAAATTGTATTGCTCTATTGAGCACATCTGTAGTGGTTTGAAAGGTGGTCCATGAGTCTATGTAGGATTACTTTTCATCCCATGTTGATGCTAGTCTGCACATTGGTGGGTATGGGTGCTTCAACCCTTCTATTAATGCCTTCATCATGTGATATTGTGCTGAGACTTGGTGTGAGCATTGCTTGATGAAAATCTACCTGGAATGAGTTGCATACCAATACTGATTGTATCAAATATTTAACAATATATGTTGCTGTACTTTGTAGTGGATTGATCTGGTCTTGAGTACATTACATGGTGTATCATTTCCACTTAGGGAAGTGTCATGATCTGCATTTGGCATTCGTTCTGCCTATTGTACTTCTATGCACTTTGCTGGAAAAGCCAGATTTCCAAATTCTATAACCTCAGGAGCCAGGCTGCTAAGTGGAGAGAGATTTTATTGAGGTGTGGTCTTGCATCAGTAAATGCAGACATGGGTCTAGTTTGATGGATTTTGCAATTTCATGTTTTGAAGATGAGTATGCCAAACTTCTTTTGCCCAAGTTGCTCTTCCTTTTTTGTATGGCCTAATGTATCAGTGGTGCGCAGGTACATATCGCTGAACTCATTATCCATATGGCATTGCCTAGTGACCCTTGGTGTGGGTAGTTGGAGATGAAGTGCAAGCATTTTGCATTCCCCCTTTTTGTTAATAAGATCAATGCCTGGAGTTCCCCAAATGGTGAATGGTTTTTCGACCATTCCCACTGAGGACTCTGCTTGGCTTGCTCGCAGATGCCAGACATTTGTCAATCCATGGTGCTATTAGGGTGTTGTTTTTTTGCAGCCACTAGTGTTACACTGTTTGAGCAATATGCAATAGCATGTGGGAGTGTGCTCTGCCCTGCTTGTTGACATCACAGTTGTGTTGTCTGTTTTACCACCTCATGTTTTCACTTGATCTGTGTTTGAAAACCATTATTGCTATGAAAACCATCTGTACTTCTAGATGTTTTCTTGTCTGGGTCTAGATGTTCTCCAGACCATGAGAGTGAAACATCTGATGCGAGGGTCATTTGCGGGCTGTGGCTGTAAATGTTTGTCCCTTCTTAAGATTTTGTGTGTCCCTCCAATTTAGCGACTTTGCTGTTTACCATCACCACCACTCGATTCTCCCAGCCACCATTGCATTTGACCAATACACATACAATCACTTTTGTATTGGCCTCATGTATAAGAATGCATGTAGAACCGAGTGTGTACATAATAATGATATATTTTCCTCTTAGATTCTTTGCATACCTCAATGTCAGAGAATTTGAGAAGATTTTGCTGGTAAAGGCAAACTGATATTGTAATGGTTTGTATTGTGTCCTCTGAATGGAAGATGATTGCCTGCCAGATATTTAAACATATATAATGTGATCAGACTGGGCACTAGGGTATATTTATAGACATTGATAGTGAAGCTGAAATAGTGCCTGGCTAATAGTTAGGCTGTTGATGACCTTCAGCATGAGATTTGCACTCCCTTTTTAGCTTTTTGGATTCCCCTGTTATTATTATAGGACTTTGATGCAATAGCTCCAAGCAGCCTGTTTAATTTGCTTTTTAGGCCTACTTCAGCATGTCATATGCCTGTGGTTGAGTTTCCCCTTGAACACCTGCCCCACTGCGCAATGCATAATGTTTAACCTCTAATTCAGCAGCTGCTTGTCTGGCTGCCATTTCTGCTGTTCCTAGGCTGGACTTAATTAGCATATTTGACACTAGTGTTCCCTCTTGCCGGATTCCTTATTCTTGTTGTAGAAGCTCTTTCAGGAATTGTTTCAGAATGGGTTCTAATTCATCCCATGTTGCCATTTGCTATCATGCAAGTGGTACCACTGATGCTACTGCAGTACATCCATGTCACTTCAATGTAGTAGTCCTAAGGTGACCTCATATCAGAACAGGATGTATTGGTTATAAATGCCATTTCTTTTCTACATGTGCATATGTATTCCTCACAGTTGCATGTGTCTGCATGCTTTATAGCCACTTCTTTTTTATTTGACGGGAAAGATTTAGGGTATCCTCCTTTGCTCATCTAGGAGCTCTTTTAAGAAATCATCTTCTTCTTCATCTATTGGGAGACTGAGGCCAAATCGATCAATTGATCTCTGCATCACAGCTTGGTATCTTGCCTGATCTTCACCAGGTCAAGACGATAAAGGTGTATCTTTAGTATCCAGGAAATCCATGCTGTAATCATCTCACACGCACACGCTACTTCCTCCTCCTGGAGCTGTGCTTCCTCCGGTATGTATAGATGTACTTGCTTCATCTCTCTGCCTCTTCTGTGCATTTTCTCTTTCATCATCGTTTTGTAGCACTTCTTGGAAAGGGAGCGATTATTCTTTCTGACCTGCTGTCCCCTTTACTGTGTCTCAGCCTATTAAGGAGTCATCCATACATGCTTTGCAATCCAAATCTGCATGTGTTGTGGACATATGCATTTCCTCTTCATAGTCACCTTCTTTAACATCATTGACAAGGATACCCATGCCCTTCTGTATCTCGGTCTCTTCTTGTGCCATGTCGGCACGCGTTTGGGCTCCTGTGGCAAATCTTACACTTGTAGAATTTTGTTTCCCTGTGAGCATATTTTCAGTGACATAACACGCGTCCATGCTGCATGCTGTACCAGAGTCAAAATGCTTTCTGGTTTGTGAAGCTCTAATGGTTTCACCTGCGCCAGCAGCTCTTTCAAACTTGGAATGCGCGTTGGCATTGGTGTGCCTTGTCACTCTCTTTTGTTTTTGTCCAAGCAACATCTTGCCTCAGGGTCTTTCTCACTTTGGTGCCATCTTGCACGTGCAGCTTTCCAGCACCATGCATGTCTCAGGTTTCAAATAGCAGTGTAGGTGAGCCTTAAATGACTACCTGTTTTAGTTACTCTAAATGGCCAATTGCCTTGATGTGGAACAACCTAGAGTCTGTTCTCTGTGTATTACCTGACATTCCAACTCACACACTCAATGAAAACATTCCATATGTCAAGCAGAAGGGGTTAGTACAGACAGTTACTTTCTTTGCTCAAGTGTAAGAACATTTGAGTTAATTGAAGGAATACTGTACCTGATCACAGACATGAAGTGCAAATACTATGCACATGATACCCGTGGAAGGATACTTTCCATGCCTGTTCAGCCAATTTTCATAAACATACTTCATGAAGATGGGATTGTAAACCAATATCTGCACAAAATAAATACATTTGTTACTTTACAAATATCAAGGCATACATTTGTTTTAAAACATTGATTAGCGTAGCAGAGTTTGCTAATTAAAATGTTTGTGATTAGCAAAGGACCCCATTTGATTAGCAATGTTGTACTAAAATGTGTAATGCTGAGCATGGGAGAGCGGTCGCCGGTAGCCCTTGAGGGAACTGCAGGCCTTGGATGCCCTTCCTGGCCCTTCGGGCCTCCGTGAGTTGAATCTGCACATTTTGTAATATTGCTTCCGCGCTCTGAGCGCGTTGTCTGTTCCTGCTCTCCCCTCCCACTTCCTGGTCCTCCTCGTGCTCCCGCCTCCCTGCCCGCCCACACCCCCCCGCCCCTTCCTCTCCTCCCTCTTCCTATAACCACCCCCCCTCCTGGGCAGCCCTCTGCCCGGCAGCCCCTGCGGCTAAGGGCCCCTAGGCCAAGGGTGACTCCTACAGTTGCGGCTCCCTGTGTGTCTGCAGGTGTCCGCAGTGGACGCTTGGCGCCAGTACTTGCTATCCCCTTCCTCGCCCAGCCCACCCCACCTACACCTGGCCATTGCACTTGCATGTTGTCCTCACCTCACTGTGTCACAGTTGTGGTAAACTAGGGTTTTTCTCCCCCCGCAGGACTCTCAAACCTAGGTGGCCCCACCACTGTGTACCTAATTCGCATACCGTTGTCTGTTTCTGAAAATGTGGTAAACTAGGGTTTTTCTCCCCCCGCAGGACTCTCAAACTTAGGTGGCCCCACCACTGTGTACCTAATTCGCATACCGTTGTCTGTTTCTGAAAATGTGGTAAACTAGGGTTTTCCTCCCCCCGCAGGACTCTCAAACTTAGGTGGCCCCACCACTGTGTACCTAATTCGCATACCGTTGTCTGTTTCTGAAAATGTGGTAAACTAGGATTTTTCTCCCCCCGCAGGACTCTCAAACTTAGGTGGCCCCACCACTGTGTACCTAGTTCGCATACCGTTGTCTGTTTCTGAAAATGTGGTAAACTAGGGTTTTTCTCCCCGCGCAGGACTCTCAAACTTAGGTGGCCCCACCACTGTGTACCTAATTCGCATACAGTTGTCTGTTTCTGAAAATGAGGTAAACTAGGGTTTTTCTCCCCCCGCAGGACTCTCAAACTTAGGTGGCCCCACCACTGTGTACCTAATTCGCATACCGTTGTCTGTTTCTGAAAATGTGGTAAACTAGGGTTTTTCTCCCCTCGCAGGACTCTCAAACTTAGGTGGCCCCACCACTGTGTACCTAATTCGCATACCGTTGTTTGTTCAGAAATGTGGTAACCTGTGCTTGCCGCTCTCTTCCTGTCTGCGTGCTCTCGCATCGTCTGTCCTCTCCCCCACCCCCTCCTACTCCATGGTGCTCTCTATCTCGCCTATCTTCTCTAACTGCTTCTCTATTGACTATCCTGCTCTCCTCACTAAATCTGGTAGGAAAAAGTTTAAAAAGGACATCCTGGTCTCCAACCCAGGCCTCCCTATCGCTGACACCTACACCAGTGCCTCCTCTAAGGAAACTCTCACTGACATCCTCTTTTGCGTGCCTTCGCCTGATTTATGGACCCTTCATATGGTCTCCGTGCTCTCTCCTTTTCCCTCTTCTCCCATTAATGGTGGCACCCGTTGGGATGTCCTCTTGGCCTCCTTCCACTCCTCTAAGGCCATCATTAATGTCTACACCAATGGGACCGTCTTGGTCCAAGGCCCTCAGGCCAACCTTCACCTCTTTGACCGACGCTTCCCACACCTCATCAACTTCCTTTCCTCTCCTGCTGTCCCCCCTCCTCTGTCCTCGTCTACCTTGCCTCTATCCTCCCTCCCTGCCCCCTCTCATGCTCCTTCTTCACCTCATTCTTCTACACCTCTGCAGGGCGTACCTCTGATCTGTACCCCTCCCCGGAAGTCCTTCAAGGTTGGCAACCGCCTCCACATTGCCACTCTTAACTCTCGCTCTGCCATCCAGCATTCCTCTGATATCTGTCGCCTTCTTGAGGAACGGGATCTTGACGTCCTCGGTCTCACTGAGACATGGTTCACAGCCAGCTCTGTCACTAGCTTTGACACAGTCCTACCTGATGGTTACATGATCCTCTCCGTGCCCAGGCCTAACCGTGCTGGGGGGGTGTTGCCCTTATCTTCCCTGAGTGGATTCCTGCCACTGTCATTCCTACGCAGACCTACTCCTCTTTTGAATGTCTTGTCTGCCGACTCTATCTCTCTCCCAGCCATTCCCTTACCGTGGCTACTATCTATCGGCCACCTGGTCAAATTTCCTCCTTCCTCTCTGAGTGGGCTGACCTCTCCTCCTCACTCCTGTCCGCTACCACTCAACTCCTCTTTCTTAGTGACTTCAACATCCACCTGGATGCCTCCTGTCCCCCCACTGGACTCTTTCGTGACCTCTGCGACTCTCTCTCACTCTCTATTCTCCCGTCTGGGTCTACTCATTCTGCAGGGCACACTCTTGATGCTCTGATCTCTTCTGACCTTCCCCTCTCCGTCCCTCTCTCCATTCCTCTCTCCTGGAGTGATCACTTTCTCCTATCCTCCCACCTCACCCTCCCTACCCCTCAGGCAAAGCCACCCTCATCATCGCCACCCACCTTCTCGGCCATCCGACCCATGAAGCGCGTGTCACTTGAGGCTTTCGCTGCCACCTTCTCGCCCCCCTCCCCGTTCGGCTGACTCTCACCCTGACACAGCCCTCTCCATGCTCCACTCTGCTATATCTGATACTCTTGATATCCTTGCCCATGTCATGAGAATCTGCCTGAAGCCCAAAGCCAAATGTAACTCCTGGTATGACTCGGATCTCGTCACCCTTAAACGCAAGTGCAGGGTGGCAGAGAGGAAATGGCGTGCTTCGTGTTCATCCTCTGACAAACTGGCCTGCCGCCTGCTCCAAAGGCAATACCGTCTCTCCGTTCTCATCAAGAAGAGAGCCCTTATCCAAGCCTGCATCTCTGCGGCATCTAACAACTCAGCTGAACTCTTTAAAATCTGCAAGGAGCTTGCCAACCCTGCTGAAGTCTCTACTACTGAAGTCCCCTCCCAGGCCCTCTGCACGGCACTGGCCTCTCACTTCATCTCTAAAACTCAGGACATCCTGTCCTCACTCTCCTCCTATCACCTCCCTCCCTCTCTTCCCGGCTCTTCCTCTGGCCCTTCTGCAGCCACCCCTCCTCCCTCCTTCTCTGCCTTTCCCCTTTTTTCTGCTGACGAGGTCTCCAGACAAGTCCGATCTATGAAAGTCTCGTCTAAACAGGTTCACCCCTGTTCCTCCAAAACTATCAAGGACCACATCGACTCCCTGGCTCCCGCCCTGGCTGACTTTTGCAACCACTCCTTCGCCTCTGGAGTCTTCCCATCCCCCCTCAAGCACTCCCTTGTGCACCCTCTTCTTAAGAAACCCTCTTCCGACCCCTCCTGCCCGGCTCACTATCGCCCAATCTCCATCACTCCCTTCCTGGGCAAGCTCCTGGAGAAACTGGCCATCTCCCAGCTTAACCTCCATGCTGAATCTGTTGGTAGCCTTCATGACCATCAGTCTGGCTTCAGAGCTGCCAGAAGCACGGAAACTGCTCTCCTGAACATCCGTGAAGACTTGCTCTCCAACCTTGACTCTAACACTCCTTGTGTTCTCATTTTGCTCGATCTCTCTTCTGCCTTTGATACTGTCAACCATGCCATCCTGCTCAACCGTCTCCGTGATAACATGGGTATCTGGCGTGGCTGACTTCTTTCCTTTCCAATCGACCCTCCCAGGTCCAATTTGGGTCCTTCCTCTCTGACATCTTCTTCTCCACCTGTGGTGTTCCCCAGGGATCTAATCTCTCTCCCTGGCTTTTCAACCAGTATCTGTCACTCCTTGCCCACTGCATCGCCGCCCTCTGTCCCAACTTTCAGTGCTATGCGGACGATACCCAGCTCATTTTCAGGCTACCCTCGGCCTCCTCCTCTCCTCCCCTCATCTCTGACTGTCTGTCTGCTATCCAGGAATGGTGTGCCGCCAATGACCTCTGCCTAAATGCCAGTAAGACTGAGATTCTACTCATCGGCACACCCACTCCCTTCTTCCCTGCAGCTCTCTGGCCGGCCTCTCTTGGCCCTCTTCCTGCTCCTACCTGCAAGGCTAAAAACCTCGGGGTCATCTTCGACTCTACACTCTCCTTCTCTCCTCACATATCTGACATCTCTAAGAAGTCACACTACCAGCTGCACCTCCTCAGAGGTATTCTTCCCTTCCTCTCCTTCCCCCAGAAGCTCACTGTCTCCTGAGCCCTGGTTCTCTCGAAGCTGGACTACTGTAACAGCCTCTATCTTAATCTGCCTGCCTCCACTCTCCGCCCTCTGCAACTCATCCAGAACAGAACTGCGAGACTTGTCCTTGGCCTCAAGCCCAGGGACCGTATCTCTCCAAGACTGAAATCTCTACACTGGCTCCCAGTGGCTGCGAGGATTAAGTTCAAAACCCTCTGCATTATCCACAAGGCCTTCTGGGGCCTGGGGCCAAAATACCTTCAACTCTCTCTTCCTAAATATCTTCCTTCCCGAGCCCTTCGCTCATCCGTCTCCAACTCCCTCAGGGTCAGCCGCTTCTCAAAGCAACAAGCTGGGGGTAGATCTCTCTCCGCGGCAGGGGCCTCCCTCTGGAACAGCCTTCCTGCCTCCCTGAAACTTGAGGAGAACCATCTCCAGTTCCGGAAGCACCTCAAAACCTTCCTCTTTGCTTCTGCTTTCTCTGTCCCTCTCCCCTGCTAAATTCTACACTGAAATTGCACTGAATCTGCAACTGGGCCACTCTCACCGACCTTGGTCCTGGGCCCAGCCACTCTCCACTTGCACTGCCTCCCTGGCATCCCCTGCACTGCGGGACTGTCTCTGTATCCCTACAGCCAGCCCTTCCCAGCACTTGTCTGCACTTACCTTGCACTTGCCATCAGCTGGCCCTATTTATTTATTTATTTTTATTCTACTTACTTGTACTGCACTTCCCCCTCCCCTTCCCCTTGCACTTTTCCCTTCCCCTACCCCTGCACTTGCGCGGTCTGAATGATACCTGGCCTAGTAGGATTGTTGACTGTCTTCCCCTTGTTCCCCCCTCCTGGCCTCGTCGCGCCTTGAAACACTTGTGTATAGGTGCGTTACAAATGCCATATCATATCATATCATATCATATCAATGCTACCAGAAGTTATTTGCACCCAAGACCTAAAATGAGCAACAATACTGCATATTTGTTTACCGCTGAAGTAAGGTATTAGGGACATGAGGCAGGCCTTGCACATTCTTTAAAATTGCACTAGACCTGCAGGTCCAGTAACTTAGTTTACGCACTCAACCTAAAATAATGCACTAGACGCATGGCAACTGATGACAACAGATTTAAATGTACTTTCAGTAAAATGGGTCATGTCACAACAAGCCCACTTTGTTTGGTACACTGCTGCCACCCACAGGCCAGCTATGCACAGTGAAGCAAGTATTTGACATTTACTGCAAAGTAAATGTTAAATAAACGTTTCAAACATCCCCTGCAAATGATACTCGCCTCAACTATGCGAGTGGCTGAGTAGACTTTGTGAGCCTTGGATGTGTGCCTGTAAAATGTAAAAGGTTAGCTGCGTGAATGAACACAAATAAATAGGTATAAATAGGTATGATAAAAAAGGCTCTTTCCAGCAGGTGCTAACATATAATGCAATCATAATCATCGAGCAAAGCAAGTTCTAGAGACTAACTGCAGTGTATGGTATAGCAGTAGATCTGTAGATGTACAGACTGCATGGAACTATAGATTGCTACTTTGCGTAAACATCTGCTTAGATTTGTGCATTCATTATGTAAAAGGAAAGAAGTAAGATACTAAGCAGAATGGCTGGTGTAGCAGGCGGAGAACTGGGCAAACTAGATTGAATAGTGTAGTGTGAGACCATCTCACTTTCAGTGTAGCTTGTGAAATCAACAGGGTGATAAGACAGAATGTCAACAAGAATCGGATCAGCTAATGGGTTGAACACCATTTGCACAGATTGATGCAGCCAGCAGGCCACAGAGCTAGGGTTTCCCTCAAAAACATTTGGCCATGTGACCATGTAAGTTTCAAAGACTGTTCTCATTAATATGATGCATCTTTCCCAACAAAATGAAATATAGATAACACTATGAGATTTGGATACACTAACCTAAACTTTGTCATTTTTAGAAATGGAATTGCACGACTGCCTAAGCTAACACATACTGTTTTTTGCCAGACAGCATACAGTTAGTTTAATAAAAACTATCATCCTGATTTGCAATCATTTCAAAAAGAAAAATACATTTTTGCCTAGCACTCCAACACAGTCGTTTGTCACTTAATAGTGGAGGAGATGATTACTGCTGCACTCTCTCTCAATTAGCCCCTTTGAACTTGCAGTGAACAGAGAAAAGAGAGCAAAGAGAGTCCTGACCGCAAGAGAGGAATGCAGGGTGAGCTGTGCTATCATTAAACAGGGTAACTTAAATTGCATTCTTTGTTACACAGGTGTCAATTTAATTAGCAAACCTAAAGAATTTCACAACATATTGCTATGCAACACTGCTTAATGTATGCTTTGAATGTATAGGGTGGTAATGCGCTTTAATAGTTAAATAGGAGGAAGCAGAACCTAAATATGTATGTTCAACCAGATGTATAGTTTGGCAGGGTGCAGCAGATTCCCTCACTATCAAAATAGAAGAGTGAATGTTGGCAAAGCTACCACTAACTGGGCTTTAGCGCTACATAGGTTCCATCAAAACCCATCAAATTCCGGCTCTCTTTGTGGCAGAAAGGCACAGCTGCTGTCTCATTCATAGTTGGATGGAGGCAGATCCCCAAACCCAGCAAGGTTCCAATCACCAAACCCAGAGAGAGGGTGCAGCCCGACAGCTTTGATGTATTGTCCCTCCTCTCTCCGCATCACTTACACTGCATCAGTGAAGATCTTTTGGCATACATATCTCCACCAGAGAGATGACTTTAGAGGTTCCACCGCTGTACCCTTCTTCCTGACCTCTTTAAGACAGGTTTTTAGTGTCTTGGCTTCTTAACTTTACTGAATTGTGGGGAAGGCAATCAGGAAACATATGAAAAATAAAGATCTTGCCATTTAGGTGACATAAGGCATGGGTTGACTCTGCTCCGTCTTTAATTTTAAAAAGGTACTCTCTCCCCAGTTTTCTCACTTCTCTCCTTACCTTAACAGGGTTCTTTGTTCAACAATTTAAACCATGAACAGTGTAAAAAAATCACGTTAGAAGTGGCTTCATCGTGGAAACGGCCCACTCACGCTGTCTCCTAAAAACCTGTAGAATTATTTCTTTGTGGGCTGCCCATTTCATCACCAAAGGACAGTTATGGTACAATGCAAAGGCAACACAGAAGCTTTTTGTCAAGCAATTTTCAACACCGACTATTTGCTGTAGCTATATGTTTTGACTTTTGTATAGGAATTTACCAGGCAGTGAGCATATAAGGAGTGATAATTAAAACAAAATAAATACAGTAAAAAACATTCTCAACAGTTTTGGATTGGAGATCGGGACCCTCCCTGCTTAATAGTGGGCATCAGAAGAATGTGAGTGTGTGATGGAAATACCAATCTGTGAGTGACCCATGGTATCTGTGTGCATGCCATTGTCACATGACCCTTGTAGTGATTGCCGTGTTTGATCTGATGCAAATTAAGCACCTTCTACTTCCACTTTCAGCTGTCAGAGTGGGCCTTCTTCTGCCTCTAAGGGCTAGAGTTTAGCTCACCCTAAGGAGAGCGGGGTGATAGGCACTGCAGCTGGGTTAACTATGAACTTTTCTCCCATTGCTCCACTTTTTTTTTGTACAGGCCTACCCATCTAAGACTACAACAACAACTAGCTACAGCTGGACATGAGAGAGACTGTCTGTAGCACTGCCCACACTACAGCGCGTTCGACTAGAAATCTGAAACCTAGACGAATACACTGTCAAACACTGGCCTGTGCAATGGAGTAGTGGAAACAGAAGAAGGGCTGCAAGAGCATCTGTGGGCTGGCCCCTTTGATCGGGTCCCAAAGGAGGTCTGGCGGGGCAATAGTAAATATAAGCAGCTATAGTTTGTGGGAGACTGGAAACAATATTTGTACTCCGGGTGGGCTCAGTATAAATGGTTTGAATACCAATGCCATGGCAAAATGCCTATATTTTCCAAACATGTTCATATCAACAAATGTACCATTTTTGTCACTGGACTAGAAACAACAGTTTGAAATGTTTGCGTTAACAGAACTAGTGTGGAGAGGCGAGGAACATAGCCAAAACACTGCTAATTTGTATCCATCTATGAATGATATCCTCTCTTCTTCACACTACATAACATTAGTTTTGACTCATGTTAGGGGGCTCCAAAGGGTTACTTTTGAACCAATACTAAGAAAAGTAAGGAACCGCCATGCTAAGGTGCTGCCGGTAGGAAATGGGTATTATTTTATTTCTGATTTCAGTACTTTTTCCAAATTAGGAAACATGAGCAAACTCACAATTTGTAGTAAGGGGTATGGTTGTTTGAAATGCAAATGGTGTTAAGCAGAATATGACCGTATTTGGTCCTCTTTCATTGGCTTAACTAGTCACAGTAAATAACTATTTTTAACAGTATTTTATACATTATTCATTCTACCTGACATCTACCTTGTTAAAAACAAATTACGGTCTTGCATTGACTAGGTCAGGGACCCTTGGATGGATTTGTTGAGTGTTCTTGCTTTTAGTGGATACCACTAACTGAAACAACACATCATTTTCCAATATTGTTTTAAAATACAGACACCTCCTGTATCATTTAACCTATATCTTTTTACTACAGTTTTTGCCTAAATTGTTAAGTTTAATTTTGACAAACACAGTCACACCTAATATGTTAGTTAGGACTTTATGCAGAATATTATATGTCTATTTTTCTCTTTCACATTTTCGGCCATTAGCATTTTTTTATTTGTGTGTTATTTTCTTATGCTGCCCCTCACCTTTTAATTGCCCTGTATACAACTTATTTCTTTCTTGATTTCCTACTCTCTATTCCCCTTTAGCATGTGTCCTGTTTAATTTCCTATACCCCAACCCTGACCTCTATCCCAAAAGATATTTATTTTTCCCTGTCCCTGGCTATTATTTGTCCTTTCAGAAAAAGTTGTTGTATGGCATGTTTGAATGTTGGTGTACTATTTGTTTGGTAAAAGGTAATTAGTCATACATATGTACACAAAATGAATTAATACTGATGGAGATACTCAAGCAAGGGGCAGTACACCTGCATCTAAGCGATACAGGTGATATGTAAAACAGAAATATTTTATGGCAGTGTGAGAGCTAGGACATGCGAAATACAATACATGGGCTTGTGACTAAAAGTGAGAACAATGTCAACCCACGTTACTTAAAATAGATGCTAGTGGTTAATAAACACTGGCACAATAATTTGCTCCCATTACACTTTTGTATTGTTCGTTAAAAAATAAACATACAGTGTTTTTTTCATTAAGTCAATTATGAAAATCAAAAGTAAAAATACCTTGTCTCTGCTAGTTTTGATTCTACTTGGAACCATAGCATACGTACTGTAGAGGAAATATACATGAAAAATAAAATTTAGAATATACAGCACACATTTCCAAGAGAATAATCACAACAGGATGTTTTTACATACATGCATACTTAAATAGAATAACAGAAGTCAGATATGATTGACGTCTAGCATTATGAATCTTTCAGAATTCCACAACTGAATAAAGACTCCTCAACTCAAACTAAAAGACCAACAGCTTCACTCCTCCTCTTTGATGTTACCCCTATTGTGCTACAAAGTAAGCTTCAAATACTGCAGCCCTGCACAGAGGTTCACAATTTACTAATTAAAGCACACACATCAAAAATCTTAAGATTTTCCAGTGCCACGAGGAGAGACAGGTTTGAGTTATGTATTGGGAATGTTCAGGTGGAATTGGTGAAGTAGTGTATTTATCTATGTTTTTTCTTATTCACTAATTCCAATGAGAATTTTTTTGGTGAATCTAAAAATGAAAGGCAGGACGCTTTTAGCACAGATGAAAACAAAAGTCTGAAAATGTTGTACGTTTTCATACTTACCCTTGATATACGTTTTGTATGAAGATAATCCCACATTTCACTTATGGGCTTGAGGTTCGTTATTATAGAAACTGGGTTCAACTAACAAGGATTGAAGGTATTATCTGTTAGAAGGTATTGGGGCTTCCACATTCAGTAACTGTGTCCCTGTTCCAGTTGGAGTTTAGACTAATCTCACTCAAAGCCCCTCTGGAAGAACATATGTGGCAAGGAGGGACTTTGCTGCCCATACTAGTTTTACGACTTGCAATAGCCACCTGCTTGGTATGCTCGGTTGTGAAGGTGTTTAACTGACCACAACACCCCTCTTTGTGAAAAACAAAACCACTCACTGTTCATTGGATCACATCTAATATTATAATCGAAATATATGCATTACATCAAGAATATGGTAGAATCTATAAAGGCTGGAACTCCATTTCTGGATGGTATTACGTTTTCCCTCACCCCAATACAGGTTGGTGTACCTCTGATTTCATATAAATGTATTCGTTTCTTAGGGATGGTCAGGCAGAGGCAAACTAGAGAGAGATATACGTGTGTGTTAATTGTGTCGAGGTGCAAAAATCGAATGCATGACACATCTTCTACTAGAATTTGAGCAAGCAAAGCAATTGAGATTGATTTTTTAACAAAAATACATGTAATGTTTTTTGACTAGTGAAAGCAATTTATTTTATACAGAGAATATTGCATGTAACCTTGCTTTTTTTATTGTTGGTAAGGCCTGCCTACTGTATTTAATTGATTATCAGGAATATATAATAATAGGCATAAAATGGTGTTTGTAATTTGAATATTGAATATGTGTACTTAAATCTAACAAAAGGTTTGAAATAAATAACAAAATCGAGCATAAAAATGAAAATATCTTCCAGGATCTCTGGTAGCCACCACTGTTACCAGATTAGTCACTTATCATATAACAAGCACTGCTGCAATGCAGCACTAGTGGAGATCTTCCTCTGAAATGCGTTCCTTGAATGAGAGGAGAAGCAGCAGTAAATGTTGCCCTTATTTGCCAGTAATGCTTTGCTCATCCACCTCCAACTCCCTCAGGGTCAGTCGCTTCTCCAAGCAACGAGTTGGTGGTAGATCGCTTTTTTCGGCTGGTGCCTCCCTCTGGAACAGGCTCCCTGCCCCCCTGAAACTTGAGGAGAATCATCTCTGGTTCCGGAAGCACCGCAAAACCTTTCTCTTTGCTTCTTCTTTCTCTCCTCCTCTCCCCTGCTGACTTCCTGGCTGATATTGATACTGCACTCGTCACCTGGCCACCCTCTGATCTCTGGCCCAGGTCCCCACCCCTGCCAGGCACTTACCTGCACTGCCTTCCTGGCAACCCTCGCACTTGGAGACTATTTCTGTACCCCTTCAGTCCAACTACCAGCACTTGACAACTGATGTCTGCT
Organism: Ambystoma mexicanum; assembly: GCF_040938575.1. Lineage (NCBI taxonomy): Eukaryota > Metazoa > Chordata > Amphibia > Caudata > Ambystomatidae > Ambystoma > Ambystoma mexicanum. The sequence continues at coordinate 1,144,262,549 of NC_090933.1, forward strand.
CTTACCCCAGCACTTATCACTTGCTGTCCGTACTTTACCTACTGTTATTTAATCTATTAACCCATGTACAGCACTGTACCCCTTACCCCTTCCCATGCACTTGCGCAATCTGAATGACACTTGGCCTAGGATGATCGCTGTCTGTCTTCCCTCTGAACCCCTCTCTTGCCTCGTTGCGCCTTGAAACACTTGTGTATAGGTGCGTTATAAATGCCATATCATATATCACATCATGCTGCTAGTAGATCTGGTTGCCACCATGCCCTCTTTGATGACAAACATGACTGAAATCAGTGAGACCCATGAACGTGTACTGTATGTTCCTACTGTGATAGCGTGGAAGGTTGGGCATGCAAAGCAACAGATAAGACCTATCATTTGCTGAGTTTCTCCAGGAGGGTGCTACTGAAACTAATGCTATGATTTCACCAGGTATGGATGGCCCCTGGTTAAACCCAGATGTTCCTGCCTCAAGGGATGAAAAGCTTAGTCAACAATGCAGCAATGTATGTTTCTTTTATAATGGTAGACAAACATCTGGATGCATGACAGAAAATCAAACTACTGAGTAAATGGAAATTGCGAATCTTCCAGGAACACCTGCAACAGGCAGGGGTAAGTAGTGATGCACTCCGACCTGTGGCGAGTGGTTGTGTTCCAAACTGTTTATATAATATATTAATTAGAAGCAATGAAAAGATTCCAACCAGTGAAGGATAAATAATCACACTGTCTTGATTTATAAAAAATAGATCAACAATGTTTTTTGGGGCTAAAAGTCATGAGGTTGATATGAATTTAAGAAAGCTCTGAGAGAGATGCGAATGTGTGATATGGATTGATTCAATTTCTTTTTAGATAGAACTCTCAATTGTCCACAATATGCATCTCTGTTCTTAAAGGAAGATGTACAAAGTTGTATAGCATTTGATAGCTAAAACGGACCAACGATATTGGCGTGTATGATTGTATTTCTGAGTAGATTATGTACACTGAGCTTGATGCTCATTTTATTTTCACAAAATTCACACTAACATTAAAGTGTATGCATCTATGAACCATATAATTTAATCATAAAGCTTCAGCATTTGGATGAGAGGCTAAAATGACTGTGATATTTGTCACTTCATTCAGGTCTGGGTGCTCCCCTCCTTCTGGTTTCCAGAGATAATTTCCAATGGGGGCGGTCCCCAATGCACAGGCATCCTTATGGAATATTGTATTCAGGATGTTTATTTGGTGCACTGCTGAGTTCAACACAGGAGAGTTGTGAACAACCTACATGTTATCACTTACTCATAAACCACCAAAATGGCTCAAAAATCATTTAATCATGTTTGCTTACAAAACTTGTTTGCAACACATTGAAATCTGCATTTTGGTGTTGTTTGTCACCATTATCAATTCTAAATGTGAACAATTAATGGATATCTTGCATTAGCATCAGTGTGAGGCAAAATATAAAGGGACACAGGCTATGACCTATATTTGGTGGAAAAACATCTTGTTGACTTCAAATATACTTGGAACAGATAGTAAGGGTCACTGTAGCCTTTATATATTTCCACAAACCTAAAGAATACCTCTTTTGATCATTCAATAAATGTAAATCTGTCATCCTTACATCAGAGTTGTGAATGACACATATGTCTTCTTTTAACATGACAGTCCTCAATGTGCTTTAAATATTAGGTATTAGTTGTTGAGAATTGTGTTTTCAGTTCAGCTGCTAAGAATGACATATTGCTAAAAATCCATGATTAAAGAGTGACATTTTATATTTTTACTTACAATTATTAAACAATAAGAACCTTATTTCTACATTACTGATGACAGGCGTATTACTTGAATAGGGAACCTTTATATCATAGGGGGACTGTCTGTAGGAGAGTTTGACAGGTGATCAAGGGCTAGTATAACGAGACAGACTGGGGGCAGTGGATATGAGACAGGTTTAACTGAGATATGCATTAAGGTCTAAGTGCCAAAATAAAGCATCAATTTAGATTTTTACTTTTCTAAATATGCAAGACTATCTCAGGAGAGCTAGGTTGGGGGCCACTTGGTGAGGAATAGCGAGGGGATGTGAGGCACTACTTACAATGATGCACCTGAGTTGGGTCTTAAAAGGTTTCAGTGATGGAGCAGCTTCGATGTCTGCTGGGTGAGCGTTCCAGTGGAGTGGGGCAAATACAGAGAAGGAGCAGCGGTAGAAGGAGGGATAGGATAAGTGGGGGCAGGCAAGTACAGAGAGGAGGATTAGAAGGGATAGAACTGATAGACGCAGTCAGCAAAGTAATGGGAGCAAAACCATGAATGGATATGAAGATGTCGTGTTGGTATGTAAAGGAGGAGGAGCATCAAGGTAGACTACAGATCTAGCCCTGTTGACATTATTTGGCTGTTTAGGCACGTTTGTCATTATGTGGATTTTTAAGCATGTTTGACGCCATTGAAGGTGCAACCTGCAATGCAGATACTTACTACTTCAGTGTCATGACAAATAATGTAAAGTTAATTATAAACTCAGAACACTCATTCGAGATGCCGAGCACCCAGGAACTCTCTTGCAGCTCCCAACGGCTCCACGGCATGTTCTGCTTGTGCACTGCATCTCTCCTTCTGTCCTGGCGAACTCCACTGCTCCTCCAATCCGGTTTGTGTCTCCAGCATTCGCAAGCCTCTGTGGAAGGTCCCCCATCTTCTCCTGAACCACCACATACCATAGTGTGGTTGCCATCTTTAAGTGGTTTCTTTAAACAACTAGTCTGCACATTGAGCTTCAGGCTTCTGTTACCTTGTACCACCTCCATCATCCTCCTCGTCTCTTTGTACTTAGTTGGTTATGAGAGTTGGAGACCATGGTTGTCATTGGAAATTCAGTATTTGGATAGTCTCTGTCAATGGATTTACATGACAGAACAGTCTCGCATAAAGGTGCACCAGAAGCAAAAAGGGTTTTGTTGTAGCTTTTATTCTTCAGGTCAGAGGTGGGATTTTGACCTAAAGAATATTGGGAAAAGGTTTCTCTACTTCCTTTACCGGGGGAACAAAAACATGGCACTAGGCCGTCAAGGCCCTGGGCATTGGGGGTCTTTCTCATGGGAAAAGTGGGGATACTTCGTCTCATCCAATGAAGTCATGAAATCTCCCTGGTAGTTGTCTCCTCCCATGTGATCCTCCCACGTATAGCCACCCACAGAGTCAGGATCAGAGAGCCGCTGCCGGACCCTGGACACATGAGAGGATGTCACTGCTGGGGAATCTGTGATGACTCGACTGGATTCATCACACATACTTCAGCATATCTATATATATTTGTGAAAGTGTGTTTGTATGTTCGGGTTGGTTCCAGCCCCATAACAGTTGGTGGGCTGAAATGTTGGCACAAGGTCGGCATACCAGTCTGGGGTGAACTGTCAATAGTGAAATTTGACCAACACCACCCATTCGCCCTGTACAGGGTGGGGTCTGGCCCTGTGATATCAGTATAGTGGGTTTAGGGAGATTGCCTATTTTGCGATTGTTGGCACCAGCCCCACAACAGTTGGTGGGCATACATTTTGGGTCAAGGTCAGCATAACAGTCTGTGGTGTACTGGCAATAGTGAAATGTGACCAACCCCACCCATTCTCCCTGCAGAGGGCGCGGTCCGGCCCTGTACTATCAGTATTTGCAATTTTGGGAGATTGACAATTTTGTGACTATTCCAAAAATAGGAAGTTAGGACACAATATAAAATACACAAGGCCATAGCAGACCCCCACGTGCATACCCAGCAATGTGGTACCGCACATTTTCTATAATAGCCATTCATATTTGTTTTTCTGTGTATGGAGGTATGTGCAAATATGTTATACTGTTTGATTTTTGTTTAGTACTTTCTGACATTTCTATGGCACTGAGGGGTGACTGGCCCTTCGGCAGGCAGTAGTCTGAAGAAACATGAAAATAAAAGAGCATTACTTTGCATGCTGATAATAATAAGAAGTACGGTGACTGATTACTAGTTTCAAGACATTATACTAGCCATGTAATGCAGAGTGTACATGCACAGGGATGGCTGCTATGTCAGTGGCAATGTGGCAGCTTGGCTGAATTTTTCTTGGGACTCTGCTGTATTCTGTGGGTTGCAGCACTACAGGAAGAACAGGCGATTGATTATAAAGAGCCTCTCAACCCAGAGGGCAACTGTCTACAGTTGAGAAAACGACTGTACTTTACATGCAGAAAAACAATGCAGATGAGGGGGAATATTTGCCAATTAGCAGAACACATTTCAGATTTAGAACCTATGACGTTACAGCCCAATATAAAAATGGTACATAAGTAAACTATCATAAATACTCTGGGCAGAGGGTGTAGGAATTAGAATACATAACTCAGCCAGACTCCTCCCGCCGGCATGCTAAAACATAAATCAGTCTATTTAATCTTGACTGAGCAATTTAGCACATAAAAAAGAAATTTTAACTGCACTCAAAACCTAACATATTGAGTCACGATGTGTTAAAGTTAAAGGGAAAATCAAGACAGGAAAATTACTTAAAAGCTTTTACATTAATCACAAATACGGTAGATTTGGAGAGTGAGTTGCCAGCAACCCTAGAAGGATTTAAAACCAGAAGGTGAGGTGGTAAAAACGGAAGTATAAACAAAGACAGTTGTAGCATGGGTATACATTTCTTGAACACTATGCAGTACTATGTTAAATACACATGATTAAAAAGAAAGTAGCAGTGACCACTGTATTCTCAAATATGTATCAAGATTTGGAGTCGATGGAATGTCCATTTTCATTAATTGTTTAGGAATAAAAAGTATTTCTTGGTGGGTAATTTGATCTCTGAACAACTTAATTTACCAAATAACTATTTTATGACAAGGTTGACCATTTGGCAATTTGCTTTATTTGTGAGTCATTTTACATGCAATGAATTCCATTTTCTACTTTATTGAAATGTGGTACAGCATCTTCTGGCAAACCGTAATTAAGAACACATTTGCTACACCCAACATGTATTTACTGTGCAGAATGCCAAAGCATTGGGGAAGCAAACTGTTATAGCCTGTGCATAGGCAATGGCTAGGCATTTTTCAGGCACTGCCGAAATGGTACTACAGGGACATACGATGCCAACAGCTGTCAAATAGTATTAGTGCCTAGGCATATCATCAAAGTGCTTGGCAAATGCCCATCCAATGCAAGACAAGTACCAAAACCGTTGGCCTTGCCAATGTTTGAACAGGAATCCAGTGCAAGGTACATATGCAAGGACACCTATTTTGCTTTTAAACCAAGTGGCTGATATAATATGCTATTTAATTTCCATTGCAGATTATTGGTGAAAGCATCTAGCCAGGAAACTAACAAAAGAAGCTGCCCCTCTCCTACCAACTCACCTTACCACAACTTAAACTCAGAGGCAGGCTAGAAGATCAGTCCTAAATGAGTCTACTGCCTGTGAAACATGCATTGGCAATGCAAATCGTGTTGGCGTTTACTGATGTTCTTTGCATTTTGCATTTATAGGCACCAGGGTTTAAGGAGGGGAGCATACAGTTTCACGCCAGGTTGTGAGAAGGGATGCAGGTGTGCAAGAGAATGGGAATAGAGAAAAGGAGGCAGCCATGGATAGAGGGAGCCATCTATGACGAGCAAGAGGAAATATGAGAGAGAGAGGGTCAGAATGAGACGGTAAGAGAAAAAGCGATTGTGTGAGATGAAGAATGAGAGAGAAAGTGAGGGCTGCGAGCAAAGGTGCGATTTGGAGAAGATGGAATGAGACGCAAGAGAGGATATCTGGCAGGGTGCCAGGGTCAGAGGGAGGGGAAGGATGCTACATAAGGGTGACAGTGCATGGGAGAGAGAGCATGTGAATGGCCAGAGAGAGAGACAGCATGTGGATCGTGAGACCACACATGGAGAGAGAGAATGGAGAGCGCATAGAGAGAGAGAGACCGCTGGATGATGGAAGCACGGGTAATAACCTCCACCCCGCTGCTGTTCTCCTCCATCTCTCCATCTTCTCTTTCTCAGTCCCTCCCCCGCCTCTTTCGGCCCTTCCACTATAATAATAATAATTTGGCATTTATATAGCACTACAAACCCTCAGGTATATGTGCGCTGCATATTATTACCCACGGTGTGTGGTGCTCATTTATCAACCTCGGAAGGATGAAAGGCTGAGTTTGGCACTGCCGGGATTCAAACCTGCGTTAGCAAGCTTTGCACCGATGTCAAAGCGAGTGCTCTACTCGCTGTGCCACTTGAACACTATACATGATAATTATTCTGAGCATTACTACTCATAACTGGCTACGAGTAAATACACATCTTTGGCGATAGGGGCATCAATAGGCAATGCAATGCCACCTTTATCTCACTGCTCTATATGGAAGGGCCTTTATATGTCAGAATGGAAAAATCTAATCGTAAAAAGGCCCATTCGTGGTACAGTGAATTCAATGTAATGCTGCACCATCGACTGGGGCATAAAGTATCTCTCTTTACCTCTACCATTCTCCCTTTCTCATGTCACTCTGCCCTGCACCACTTCACTCTCCTTCTTCAATGATCTCTCTCCTTTTCTCTTCCTTTCGCGATATTAACGAAACACATAAAATGCCAGTGCTGCGAAATGCGCACAGGAGGACTGCACTGCGTGTGACTGTAAACTGCCATGACTAGTCTGTGCTCTTACCCAGTGCTGTGAAATGCACACAGGAGGGCTGTACTGCAATAACCACAGAGCAGAAACAAAGGAAGGGTCCGCATCGGATAAACGGAATCCCAGACCCCAGGAAGAGTGCGCCCAGTCCCTAGCTTTTAGCATGTTGTCTGGACTCGAGTGTAGCACACAGGGTATCCAAGCCTGGCTCTGTTTCTCCTGTCGGCCAAGCATCTTACACAAAGGAGTGAGGGGCTACTGCTGGGAGGCCGTTTGTATGCATCATGGTGTCCACGAGGACAGAGGACAATCGTTAGCCTGAGATAAAGCTCTGCCACAAAGCAGCGCTGTTTGGACCCAGCCAGGCATATGGGAGTCATGTGCCACCGAGGCATTTAAGGGGGTGCACAAATCAGGAGCCAGGAAGACATGATTGTTCAGCTTTTGATAAAGGGCTGTGCAGTGATGATTTTGTTTTCATTACCTAGGGATCCGCCTGTAAAACGACTGCAAATGTTTGCAGCCCGTCAATATGTCACACCCAGGGGGCTGCAAGTTCTGTGGAGAAATAAGTGGTCTGCTTGTAAGCGGCCGCACATGCCGTGGAAAATGCTGACAAAGAAAATGATGGGGGACTTTTCAACCAAGACACTGCCTCCCCTCACGAAGCTTCAGACACCTCCTTCTCATGTCCAAACTTGCAAGCCAACACGCTGGGCGGTGGTTTCTCGCCTCTGTATGACGTGCATTGCCAGCTGCAATCCCCCACGTCTGCCCCTACTGTACTTCAGCACTCTGGACTGGATGCCGATAGGGGTGTGTTGCAGCTCATGAATCCCTGTGGCATCGGCTGTCTGAAATCCCGTCATCCTGCACCTCCACCGTGTGTCCGAAACTGTGGTCCGGGCAAAGCAGACCAAACAGAGATCACTTCGCTGCGGACTTTAAACATTATTCAGAACAGTGCTGTAAGAATTGTTAAGAAGAAAACCAGAAGGGAACATATTACATCAGACAGGAAAGCCCTGCACTGGCTGACACACAAGGACCGGATCACATTCAAAGCCATGAGCATAGTCCATCGATGCCTCTATGGACAGTCTCCTGCCTACTTGAGGGAACAGATATCCCATTATACACCTGACTGCTAGTTGAGACTTGAATCGGTGGGGCACATTGTCTGCCCATCTTTCAAGCGATCAAACAGGCTAGGTAGATCATTACCAATAAAAGCTGCTCAAGATGGAACGGATTGCCAAAGGCAGTCAGACTAGAGAGCAACTTTCTAGCCTTCAGGAAAGCACTGAAGACAACCATCTTTAAATAGCTAGAGTAGATCCTTAGGATAACTAAATAGCACCCAGTTCTCTTGTCCAACAATATGTTGACTTTTGTCCAAATGTATGCTCTACCTGCGGGCTTCGGCACAATACAAAAATAAATAAATAAAGTCTGACGGAGTTCAACTGACAAACAGTATTGGTGCATACAAATGAGAATCTAACAGGCATCTACTTAAGTGCAGTAATTTTGCTTCGTGTACACAGCTCCCTGGCAACAGCAGAAGGGCAGCAGACGTGAGTGTGATGGTGGATAGTGCTTCGCCCATTTCATCGGCAAGCATTGGGAAGCTGCCATGCCAACGCCATACACTGCTCCCAAACTCCTCTTTCTCCTTTTTACCTTTACAGTACCAGTGTTTTAGCGATTAGGTGGTTTACGCCATCAAAGTGCTAAAACCAAAAATGCCTTTCGTATTGGGGCTCTACTACTGAAACCATCACAAGATCAATACTGGGAGGGCTATGCCCCCTCTTGAAAAGGGGGTGAGAAGCATGTGTCAGCAGATTCAGTTGAACTGACCCTTCCATGATTCTTTGAGTGGCGTGGTATTACGTCTTTATACCCACACAAGCAATTCCCTCTACACTTACTGGCTGATCGTTCCTGTTGTCAGGGCACTGATCACCCACTCTATATCGAGGACTTTGAATGGGATTACGATCAAAGTGGCATTTTCCTGCAGTTTTGCTGCACTCTCTGGGTAGATGAACTGGTGGGTGGTCCTTCCTCCGACATCGGCTTCGTATCCGACAGTGGGTGCATAGTTCATTCTAAAAAAGTAAAATGAAACGAAAACTCTTAGTAAGTATGTGTTACATTGGAATCAGATAACAATTAACAGCTTTGCCATGCACAACTGGTCAGGCAATACTTAATCTGATGGGGTACACTGAAATTGATCTTTCAAACAACAGGGGCATGATATTAATTAATTTTTATACATTGATTGTTCTCTTTATATTTGTCACAATTAGCCCTTTTAATGGTAGTATATTTCTGAACTTTGAAAGGATGAAAGGCTGAGTTGGCCCTGCCGAGTTTGGAACTGCTACCTGCAGGTGACGCTTTGATATCAGAAGAGATCCCTCCTCCCAAAATAATGGTAGCACATGCCCGAACAAACAAGCATCACCTTGCAATTGATTATTGCTACTACATTCTCCTTTGCAGTTTTTCCATCTTTTGTTTGTGTACTGTACAAAAACCCTCCAAAAATTGAATATGGCATTAGCCCTGGTGACCACATATACCATTTGGTCTTTGCTAAATTTCAGTCAGAGTTTCAATTTGTAAGCATGTTGCCATTCTTGCAAATCACTGACTGCTTCACTCAACCCTAATTGTCCTCCTCTGGAGCTCCCCAACCCCTGATACCCATATCCACCTTAGGTCCTCTGCTATCTCCGCTACCCCCACCACCAGTTTACGTTTCATCCCCTGGGTGCATTCCCTATGCATCCTCAATGTACTGTGCTCTGTTGCTGACCAGCTCGGTGCACATTTTGTAAATCCCAAACATACAAACATTCATACATATATACAATTGCCATCTTCGCATACTGTTTCAGGTGTCCTAGTTTAAATGCATGAAACTCCTGAAGTGCTTGGTTTGGTTGGCTAGTCTAATGTGTAGCCTAATGGGACATATGGAAGTCAAGAAAACGACCTGTTTTCCTAATTATTTCTCAATATATGTGACCAACCAGTACGTGGAGTCAAAACGCATACTATTTGTTTAAAAGGCATTAGAGCGCTCTGTGGTAGGGTTGTCCGGTGCCACCTTCTGAGAGTACTTACTGTGGTGAACAACTGCTCTCAGGTGAACAAAAAGATAAGATAAACGGATATCCAACGAACCAATCAGATTTCAGTTCTTAGCCAGAGGAAAATACCATCACAACCGAGTGAGGCTGAGTGTGTTCGCTGAGAAGTAGGGATGAAGAAAATGGGAAAGTGAAAAATAAGACATCACAGGCCAAAGGATCTGGGTCTTCTCAGTCAACTTTACTTTCAAACAGGAAGCAAAAGCATAAAACCTTAAAATCTTCAAGTACTAAGAAATTAACGAAGGGTTAACATGGAAAGGCTGCCAATGGTGAACTGGGTGAAAATGATAACGTGATCAATGATATTAGACTACCACCAGGCTTCTAAGCCCAATACCTGTAACAAACAAGTCTGGTGCCTCGACACATAAGGCGCGGGGTAACTGTAAGGTCAACTGGTGTTTGGATACAATTGCTCCAACTTTACCATCTATAAGGAAAGTTGGAAATACTGATGACATTAGCGTTGGCAAGCAGTTAAGTAAAGAAGTATTTTGTGCAGATTGTTAATCAGTTTTGGAAAACATGACAAATCAAAATGAGTCTTTAGTATTAGCAATTAATTTAAGTTATTGTCCTATGAGTCAAATACTTTTATCAAAGACTCTTCACTCTTCTGTATAAGTCAATACAAATCAAATCTCTGCTTCCCTGGCCCAACCTAAAATGGAGTGTCCTAAAATCGTTTTGATAGGATTACGTCTAATCTAGTCCACCAGTTTTGAATATTGAAGCACTGTCCTCTTCAATACAATGTAATCCTTTATTATTATTATTTTTATTATTATTATTATTATTATTATTATTATTGAGCTTATCTTCAGGAAGCAAAGGATTGCTTTACAAGTAATAGAGAGAAGTATACTGTGAGGGAAGCAGGTCGCAATACAAGAGAGCGGTGAGCTAACAAAGGGGGAGGGTAGGAAATTAGGCAGCAAGTGATCTACAAGCAACCATGGGAAGAAAAAGGGAGGAGCATATCACCCAGTCTCAGGTAAATTGGGGAGAGGAGAGGGTGTGGACCTAGCTGGGAAGGAGAAGCAATTTGTTGAAGAGGGGGGTCTTGAAATGAAAATGCGAGGGGTCTGGTGTATATGGGGAGCAAGTTTCAGAGTCTGGTGCTGGACATCAAGAGTGTGCAATGCTATTACATCTGTTACAGAAAATGCCAGCATTAAGAATTGTGAAATCTAAAGTTGTGGTAGTTAGAATTTTACGACTTTGGTTGGCTCACCATTGGCAATTTACATTGTAAAACTCATGTTATTATGGAATTGCTTTTACACAAGGTGGAGTCTTTTTTGATTATGGGTTGTGATGTGTAAATATTGTGGATTACTAAACCTATGGATAAACTGGTTCCATTACGGAAGTTTGTTTGGCTGCATGTAGACCTGAGCCCTTCTGGTGTATGCACAGGATAACATTATATTTTTAGACGTGTTGGATCATCGAGGATACATTGCTCACAGGTTAGGGAAGAAAGAAGACTAAGAGACGTGGATTATGGAAGAGTCAATCTTAACACAACCTGTAAATGATTGGCCATGGTTGGCACTGGCTTTTTAAACACAAAAAAGGATAAGACCTATGTGTTCCTAACTCTGACCAAAACCATGCTCTTGTTAGTCATGGGATATGAGGGGTCATAAACATTGGTTCATGGGGGATGTAAATCAGGAACCACTTGGAAGGGTTGATATATTTTTACTACACGAGGTTGGGTTATGGATAGATATACCATAATTCTACAGCCAGCCATTAGGGGGTCACCTTGGTTGGGCTAGTGCTGACCTTTTTATAGGTGTAAAAATAGTTCTGTAATAAATAATATCTTTAAGGGAAATGATTCACATCATAAGTTGTCTTTGGTTGTTTCTGTGAAGTCAAATGGAAACGCTTAGACCTTTTTATTACTTAACATCTATCAGCGATCACTGTTATCACTGTTATAAAAGTAAAATGATGGCCACAACCTATCAGCGCCGGCAATCACTCACTTTATGTGGCCTTTTTAGACTTCAGCGCTGCTTTTGATTATTTCAACAGGCAGCTGCAATGATGGAGGGTGGATCCGCTGTTGTTAAATCTAAATATATTGTTACATTCGGACACACCTCAGAATAAGGCTCGACACCTGCACTGGAAATATACACAGAAGCGGTGTTAGAACAGGTTTGTGTGCTGGTGCCCCGGCTGTTTATTTTGTATATATCTAATGTGAGCGATGTTCTTAGTAAAATAAACAGTTTTCCACCTAATTTGGGACACCAACATACTGGTTATGTGGCCTATGCAGAAGACATTGCCCTCCTGGCTCACACATCAGTGAGCCTTCGAAGAAATGTAGATGGCACTAAATGTTTTGCAGTAAATCATGCCTTAAAATTATAAACACTCCTTTTAGGTGTTTAGTGGTTGAATTAAGTGTGCATTTGGCACTGGCAAATGTATAAGGGCCATTGCGATTACATGATTTGCGGTGTTCATGGGGGTTTCTCGTTAGAACCACTGATTAAGGCTTGCAAACAGAAAGTGGTCCCTGTGGTTGTTGATGGTCTGGACATTCAGTTTGACACATTTTCCAATGGTGGCTGGCCCACGTTAAGGGGGAATTATGGGGGACAGCCCTTAGAATAGCAACACATTCCGTGATTGAATATGTATGCTTGGAATTTGGTTTAACTCCATTGCTCACCTTGGCATGAGTAAAGAGGCTTGAAGAGCCACCACTGCCTGCTCTCTTTGGGGATTCACAAGTAGGTGATGCTTCCCAAAGGTAAATTTGCAGATGAAATCCTTTGCTAAGATAAATTATTTGTTAGTGACCTCTATTGGGGCCAAATGAGACTGGTCCCAAAATAAGACTTTAATTATGGCTGAAATAAAAATAAAAGGAAGTGCAACTGAAGACAGAGAGATGAAAATATGGTGAGGAACTACCAAGGCTTTGCCAATGAATATATTAAAGTGCTTCCTTCTTAACTGTTGAGACAACTTAATATAAGGAGCCTACCTGATTCTAAAGGTAGAACAATTGTTGTTGTTGTTTTATTTTTAGAGTAAACCAATTCCATATACTGGAAGTGATTTGGTCTAAGTGGGGTAGTACCACACAACAGAAGAAATTCTAGGTTATGCCAACAGGACAATGCCCTGGAAAGATTAAGGCTTGGTTGGAACAGTTGGCATTGCTTTCGCAATTTGTGTTGATAAAGGACAGCAGAAAATGTATATATGTACTCAATTATATGGATTCACCTTAAATGCATCCCATCCAATAACCATTAACATTGAAAATAATATATCTAGTTGTACAATGACCTTTCACTTTTTGTTTTAGGGAGACTGCACCCCTAGGCATTTCCTTAAAATGACCTAGAACAAAGACAGGGCTAGTTTTGATATGTCACAAGCTTAAAAACAGTATGGTGGCCATACAGAGGACACAGGGCCATGTGAGGGTTACAGCCTTATTTTCCTCACTGAGATAGCAGGGTGGCTGACCACAGTTACTTCGCTGTGACACCAATTGTAATGTACATTAAGGGTAAAACTATGCATAAAGCATATAACTATCTACATAATAATGTCTCCATTATCTCAATGTTCATGGAGGAGCGCCAGGGTGCGTGTGCTTTTCCGCACAGCCCGTGCTCTCACTGCCGTGGCACAGGTGGCTGCATGCACTGATGACATGAACTCAGACTACTTTAAGACAGCTTTTCATATCTCATACGACGTGTAGTCATAAAAGGTGTTCTTTACACAGACAGAGCACGTTAACATAACATTTAATGATGCATACAAAGTGTGTGATACTTGATGGATAAGTGTTTGTAAGTTCTGCAAGATCAGTCAACGACCAGGAAATGGTGTGTTTCCTGCTCTGGCAGGTCGGCCGACCACAAATGTCAGCTAGCAGCCTGTTTGACTTCACACCATTAGGTGTTATCTGATAGCAGCCTTTTAGCCTTACACAGTTAAGTGTTATCTGATAAGGATTCAAGAACAGGAAATTGACAGATGTGAACAGAAGCATCTTTCACATTCACAATGTCAAGGCCCATAGGGTACCATAGAAAACACTGGGTAACAAGTGAGAAAGATATCCCTTGATAACAGACAACCAGAGAAGATTGCCTGCTGAAGCATACAATGCTGTGATGTTGCAGAACTTCACAAATACCATAGAGTACAGTGAAGGCATTTACTAAATGGATATAGAGATCTCACTTTGAGATGCAAAAACCCATTTAACGTGCTTTCACATAGGAGTTCTACCTCGAATGAACAAAGTGATACTCACTGTTCCAAAGAGTGAATATAACGAACCCACATGTGCAGGGCCGCCATGTTACTTGGTAGATATATAGTCCAGCACAAGGATGGAAAAAGGAGGGAAAGGAGGGAAGAGCAGCAGACTTGGCAGTCCATTTCAAGCTGGAGGGTCTAGGGAGGAGTGCAGAGCAGCAGCAGGATACGAGCAATACAGCCAGTCCCAGCTAAGCAGAACTTGTCAAACCCAGAAGGAGCTGTTTCATTTGAAGCACACTCCACTCTAAACGTGAGTGGCAGGTGGATGCTTGCTGGGCGCATGGACACTGATGGCGTATAGTGTCGAAAACCAAATGATCTAATGCCATTTGATAGAGAGTCAAATGGTCGAAAAAATGGTCACATTTTTTTATTATTATTTTGTTTTATGGGGGGTTTCCCCCTAACCCCCCTTTTCTATATTTTTTTTTTACCAAACAAAACTAAAAATATATATAAATAAATAATGGTCATTCGATCTTTTATTTTCGACCATTTGACCGGACACCTAGCGTAGCCTAATAAGAGATGTAGGTTACCCATGCGTTAAACTAAACCACCACTTGTGCTATACTTGCACATTCAAACATTCTCTTTGCCTACATGACAATCTTGACCATAGATGTGATATTATGTTATCTTATATCTGCTTTTTCTTTAGCTTGTTTAATGAGGATAAGAACCTTCAGAAGATAGGGGTTTATTTTGTTTTGTTTTGTTTTGTTTATTCATTTGTTAGGTGCACCAGACTCGTAAGTAAAAGGGCGCAACGACAAGGAACTGCAAGGCTTACATGGTTATGTATACACAGGTTACAGAATTTACATATAGCAAAATGAACAATTTTTGCAAGATTACAGGATATATACAATATGAACAATAGGACTGAGGTAAAGGTACATGCACTGAGGATGTAGAGCTTGTCTGGTTACATATACATAGGCTGCAGTATTTACATACAGAAAGATTATAGCAGGATATACTGTTTCTTAATTACATGATAGTGTCCTCAGGGAGAGGGTGGTGGGAAGCTAAGGATTAGTGGCAGTAATGTGTTTTATTAAGTTTTTCCTGAAGAGTAGATATGATTGGTCAACTCTCAATTCCTGGGGCAGTGAATTCCAGCTTTTGGCTGCCTTAACGGTGAAGCCATTACCTCCGATGGTAGTGAGTTTGTATTTGGGGATATTTAGGCAGTTGGTGTTCCCACTTCTAGTGGGTCTGAGAGAAGTTCTTCTCTGAAGTTTGTCTATAAGGTAGCTACGGGCCGCATTGTTCAATGCTTTATGTGTCAAAGAGAGTGTTTTTAGAAGAATTTTATTGGATGTGGAGAGCCATTTGTGTTGACGTCTCAAGGCAGAAATGTGGGTTGTCTTATTTATGCCAAGGGCTGCTCTTAAGCCATTATTTTGTAGCGTTTGGAGCTTGTGAATGGTGGATTTGTTAGCCCCAATGTAGAGGGCATTGCAATAGTCGATTCTAGAGAGTATAAGAGCTCTAGCCAGGATCAGACAGCTATTGTCGGAGAGGAACGGTTTACCGGCTCTGAGAAGTTTGCATGTGTAAGCCGTGGCCGAGGTAAGGGATTTGACCTGGATAGTGTGGAGTCCAGGTAGAATCCCAACGTTTTTACTTCCTTGGAGACTTTAATAGTATTGCCGTCAATATTGAAAGATGAGTATTCTTGACCTAGTTTTTTAATATTAGCCTGCGAGCCCAATATTATTAGTTCAGTCTTATCATCGTTCAAGCATAGGCCGTGTGTGGCCATCCATGCTTGGATGATAAGGTAAACTTTGTTCACTAGGCCCATGTCCGTACCGTAATCCTCCGAAAGTGGTAGGAGAATCTAAGTATCATCTGCATAGTTAGTGTAGGTGATACCCAGCTGGTCCAGATCGTCGAACAGTGGCTTAGTGAAGATGTTGTAGAGGGTAGGCAAGACTCAAGATCCTTGGGGAACACCGCATAGGATGGGTGTAGGATTGGCTGATGCTGAGGGGGAGAAGACTCTCATGGTCCTTTCACTCAAGAAGGACTCGATCCACTTGATAGCGTCCGTGGAGAAGTGAGCTGCAGAGTCAAGGTGCCGACATAAGACCTTGTGGTTGACCAGGTCGAATGCAGCGGAGAGGTCGAGTAGAAGCAGGAGTACTGTCCTTCCTTTGTCTCTCAACTCGTCTATCTGGGACTTAAGGTCAATTAGGGCAGTCTCAGTTCCGTGCAGTGGACGGAAACCAGATTGTCTGCTGCCCAGGAGTTTGTGCAATTCTAAATGCTTCTGAATTTGAGTGTAGGCGGCCTTCTTCAGTATTTTTAGTAAAAATGGGAGCGTGGTAATGGGCCGGTAGTTTGTAGGAATGAGGGGATCAAGTGTCTGTTTCTTGAGGAGTGGTAGCACACAGGATTGCTTGAGGTTGGCAGGTATGGTACCTGTAGCAAATGAGGCATTTATCAGTTTGGTTATAAATGGAGAGAGTTCTCTAGCAGCGTCTTTTATTAGCTGTGCAGGGCAGATGTCACCTTTACAGTTTGAAGGCTTCAAAGATAGGATAATTTTTTCTACCTCTAGGATGGACATTTTAGAGAAGTGGAATGTGGCATTGTGTACCGGTGGTGGCTCGTTGGGCAGGAGAGTGTTGGGCGAGTGCTGTAGGTTTAGAGCCTTCTTTTGTAGTTGAATTTTATTCTGAAGTGTTTCAATTTTTTGTGCTAAGGCTTGTTGTATATCTGTACACCAGGCTTTGTCCTTGGTGCAGACGTCCGGGATAGCTATAGGGGACTCTAGTTCTTTGAGTATACAGAAGAGTTCTTTCATGCTTGAGTTTGAATTAGCAATACGTTTGTCGTAGGAGTCGCGTTTTGCTTGGCAGATTTCCTTTTTGTAGTGTGAGGAAAGTGCAGTTAATTTGGCTTTGTTCTCACTAGAGGGGCATAGTCTCCAATTTGTTTCGCTTTTGTTCTTTAAGGTACGAAGGTCTTTAAGTTGTGGGGTGAACCACTTGTTTAGGTGGGATATGGGTTTGCTCGGTCTGAGTTTGATAGGAGCAATTTTATCCAATGTGGTGAGCATAATATTGTTAAATTCCTGAACTAGGCTGCTGGGGTCGAGATTATCAGGCAGTGCGTTAAGAGTAGGCAGTATGGCGGGGATGATTTTTTCTACCGTAATACTTTTATTGCTTCTGGTTGGGCATGGTGGCGCTCGTGGTCGAGCCTGTGGTGTGGGTCTGATAGTGGATAAGTGAAAGGCGATCAGAGAATGGTCTGTCCATGCTAAAGGCAGGATGGCGGTGATGGTGGCAGAGCAGTTAAGGTCCGCTACCCAGTCCAATATTCTCCCTTTAAGGTGGGTGGGTGTAGTGACATTTTGGGTAAGGCCTAGTACTTTGATCGTTTTAGCTATTTCTGTGGCATTTTTGTCCGTTTGGTCGTTGAATCCTAGGTTGAAGTCACCTAATATAAGTAGTTGCGTGGTGGGTTTCAGGTTGTTCATAATTATATTATGCAAGTCTTCCTCAAAGGTACCAAGAGGGTCGGGTGGTCTGTATATAAGGTGTATGGTAATGGATTGCGACTTATTTAACTGCATTTTGGCAGTGAGGGTTTCACATGATTGTAGAGGCTGGGTAGGGACTAGTCTGAGACCAAGAGCCGTTTTAGAAATAATAGCAATGCCGCCACCTCGTGCATTATCACGGTCTTGTCTGATTATGGTGTAGCCATCAGGGACAGCTAGCATAAGGGCAGGTCCCGCTGCATTATGGAGCCAAGTTTCCGTAATTGCAAGATAATCCAGGTTCCCTTCCGTGATTAAATCGGCGATATCCGTAGCGTGAGCGACTAATGATCTAGCATTAAGGAGCGCTCCCTTGAGAAGGGGGTCCTCAGGAGTTTTGTTAACTCGGATGGGTTTGTCTACAGTGAGGCAGGCTTTGGGTTGGAGATTATTAAGCTGGAGGGTGTTCACATTCAAGGAAGTTGTTTGAGTAGGCCATTTAGAGTGGCTGGGCAATCGTGGGTTGGGTTTGTAGTTGGTTTTGAGGTTGGAGGCCGGAAGGGCTCTTCTCAGTGGTTCATGTAGTTTGGCTAGTCTAGCACGGAGTCTGTTGTTTCTGTTGGAAGTGGTACAAGGTAGGGAGGCGTAAAGTGTTGTTTCTTGGGCCTTGCAGAATGTGGAAAGATTAGGTTGCATAGCGTTAATAGTGTGTTGGCTAAGGTTTGAGGTAGGTGTTGGTGACTGATCGATGTGATCTTGACTGCTAGGGACAACCTGTGTAACTGTAGCCATGGTACAGAGGACTAATGCTAGGTGTAGCATCCTTCCAGTTCCAGAGGTAGGAGAATGCGGTCTAATGGCGACCATGGGGCACAGCGCAGGGCTCAGCAAAGGTCAGATGTGGTCTACTAGCGACCATAGGGTACAACACAGGGCTCAGCAAAGGTCAGGTGTGGTCTACTAGCGACCATAGGGTACAACACAGGGCTCAGCAAAGGTTGGATGTGGTCTACTAGCGACCATAGGGTACAACACAGGGCTCAGCAAAGGTCAGGTGTGGTCTACTAGCGACCATAGGGTACAACACAGGGCTCAGCAAAGGTTGGATGTGGTCTACTAGCGACCATAGGGTACAACACAGGGCTCAGCAAAGGTTAGATGTGGTCTACTGGCGACCATAGGGTACAACACAGGGCACAACATAGGTCAAATATTGTCAATATACTAATGCAATCATAGATAGGCTAAATGTAGTTCTGGCAGTGCAATCATAGATAGGCTAAATGCAGTTCTGACAGTGCAATCATAGATAGGCTAAATGCAGTTCTGGCAGTGCAATCATAGATAGGCTAAATGCAGTTCTGGCAGTGCACTCATAGATAGGCTAAATGCAGTTCTGGCAATGCAGGTGGTTCAGTGTAGGGGCATGGTCATAGCGGTCGGGCTGCATAGGCTAGACCAATAGTTCATATAGGGAAAAACGTGGTCGCACATAAGTACATTGTGCAAAATTTGGACTACTATGGTAGTTTAGTGTCAAGGGTGCAAGAGTACCTTATATGAAGTGGGCCAGGGGGTCTGGCAGACGGCAAACACGGCACCGAACAGGCACAAAACAGGAGCTGGCCTTGCCTCCCGTGGGCCTTGGAGGGAGTGGGCCGGCTTCGCCTGCCGGCAACCAATGGGGATGATTATGGTCCCAGTGACCAATCGGATCGCATCGGGGGCCTGGGTTAGAAGGAGGCTGCTGTGTGCACTGGGCAATCGGCCATCTTGGAGTGTGGCGTACCTTGTGTACCTTGATGGCGGAAATGGGCTGGGGATAGCCTTTTTGGAAAATAAACGCTGTTATTTTCCTTTTGCAGGGTCCGGATTCGATGCGTGCTCATCACGCGAAAAATGCAGCTTTGCATGTGATGTTTTCAAGGTTGGCAGGGGGGCATTAGTGCTTACCATAAATAATGGTCTGCAATCCTGGGCATCTGGTGTGCTCCGTGGGTCCTCTGCTCCTGCAGGGACATGACCTGGAGCTCCTGCTCGACAAGTGGAAGATAGGGACTCAGGCACAAAATAGGAGCTGGCCTTGCCTCCCGTGGGCCTTTGAGGGAGTGGGCCGTGGAGTGGGAGTGGGAATTTAGTTTATGCATTAACATGATAACTCATGTGTCGTGTCAGGTGTATAATTCAGAGCAATGCGCCAGAGTGGTATCTCTTTGAGTCTCAGAACTTTACAATTCCTGACTGTATATGTTTATTCATGTTGATGAGCACATGAACCTAGGCATACCTGTCTTTTAGCGTTGAGACACAGCCTATTGTGAGTTTTGACATGAGTGACTGTTTTCCAGGCGTCTGTTTTCACAGCCTCAAACGAGGTGGAACTAAGAAGCTCGTGGTCACACCTAGTTATAGGCAATCAAGACAGGTGGCACCCCAGCTAGAGGGGACTTCTTAGAGTTGACCGTAGCATTGCTAATAGTAACCTGATGCCCCAGTCATGATAAATGGACAGGGAAGAAATATTTTTTCTAAAAATCTTTTTAATCAAAAGAGGTAAGGTGGGTACAAAAGATGGCCCATCAGGAAATCAATATTCCCATCCATTGCAGAACGGCGGTTTTTGATTGTCTTAGGTTATCACACTGTCAGGGAGTTCATATAAACTTTACAGTAGCGGTTGGGCATCTGGGAGGGCTGCACGCTGAATCGCTCTTGAATTCCTTCAAAACCCCAACCAACAAGGTAAATAAGGTGTTTGCAACTCTCCTGAAAAGGGGAGACTTAAACACCATCCAATATCGCCAATGCCAGTTTTCTGAATTGGCTTTAACACATACAAATCATGTCAACTGGTTTGGAGCTAACCTGGTTTATCCACAAACAAATGCTAGACATGGACCATTAGCCACACCCAATCTGTCACTTGAATTTTTAGCCGGTTTCATCCAAACCGCAGAGGCCCCATTTTACAAAACAGACTATCGACTACTGGCTGCATATTTTGACACTGTACGTAACCTTGCATTGCAATATGTTGTGCAGCATGGCATAGCACCTTCCCAGCAGCCACAAGGACAGATAGACACAGGAGGAGTGTAGCTACAGACATTAAGAATTATATCAGGGTCATGCCCTTCCAGAAATGAGGACATACCAAAGTGGTATTCAGAAAAGCAGGGACAGGGTCAGGCTGCCTATCCCCAGGTTACACCACAGCATAGGCATAGGGTACTAGCCATGTTCCTTCCCTCTGGCTGCACACCGCCCTTAACAAGTTATGCCAGCTGGGTCTCAATTCATAGCTGTCTTTATTTACAGCTGATAGGCACTCCGTCTATCACATCTATAGCATCAATATTGTCCGACATTATGGGAACACAGGGCGCTGCTGCCGCTATGAACTTAGGCTTGTCCATAGCATCCAATACATATCAAATCGTTGGAAGCACAATTCTATCTCGAGTGCGAGGAGTGTTCTTGGTGTTCGGATCTATCGGAGAGAATCTGCTGCTATGAGTGTTTTGTTTCTGTCTACCAGAAAAGGAGGAGCCTCCAAGTCAAAACCTTGCATCCGTCCACGGAGCGAACGCGGAGTGCGAGGAGTGTTCTTGGTGTTCAGATCTATTGGCGAGAATCTGCTGCCACAAGTGTTTTGTTTCTCTCTACCAGCAAGGGAGTAGCCTCCAAGTCAAAACCTTACCTCCGTCCGCAGAGCGGACGCAGAGTGCGAGGAGTGTTATTGGTGTTCCTGGTAGGACCTGGTAGGACGCGGGCACGGAGCTCTCACCACCAGCTCAATGGAGGTCACAGTGTGGGTCAAGGATAATCAACAAACAGCCATGAGTCGCACAACCATGCCTCCTCCTCCGACCCCAAAAACCCGATTGCAGCGACAACAATTCCACCTTCCCACAATCGTCGCAGAAGGATCGGCGTGAAAGTGCGAGTGCAAACGATCAAGTAACTGAAGGCATGCCAGTGGTTATAATTGGTGGAGGTGTCGCGGACAGATTTAACACCTGTGTCATGGGGGTCAAACACTTGTGTAAAAGCACTATCAGAAATGTTGTAGTACAAGTAGTACAAATGCCATCGCAATATGAACCTCTAACCAGCACCTCGTGCCAGTTGTCGAACAGTGATCTGACACTAGACGAGGAGAGCTTGGGGTGAATGCCAGGTGGTGTGCCCAATGAAAGAAACAAGTGGTTCTATGCGGCACGAAGCAGGACTTGAAAATCCACGGCCGACTCGTCCCCATTACATTTGACTAACGATATTGCTAAGACGTACAAAACAACCCAGTGCTGGACATGGGAGCTGTTCCACAGTTGCACATCTTGTCAATCCGGATAGTGGAGCGAAGCACCGGGCAACATGAGAGTGTAGACACTGTTGCCATGGATACGAGCACCAACAAAAGGTGCCCTAGCACAGGCAAAAGGGCTGAACAAGAGGTGAAGCCCCACAAGATGAAGGTTACTGGAGTGGAATTAGAAATGGTCTACTCTGAAATGACCGCTCTTGACTACCGGAGAAGCAAGTATCAGACTACGGCGGAAAGCCTTGATGGTCCACGAAACCTCCTCGTCTGAACGGCAGAGATTGGCAGTGATGGGGCGATCCGGCAACCACAATCAGCAACTAAATCATATGGACATCAAGGAAGTCTTTGAAACTATGCAATTCGCCTCAACCCAATCACGGATACCAGAGGAGGGGGTGAATGAAACACATGATGAGCCCCATAGGGAAATTGAAGTGGCCGCCCCTAAAAGACGGCGTAATTTGGTGGCAGTTGCCGACCAACTTCTCAAAGATCTTAACCATACTCAATACAAAATTCAATCACAACAATACAATTGAGAAGTGTATTAGAAACACAGAACGGTAGTCCTTTGCGCTTAACGATCAACATAAGGATATTGACATAGCTCTAATTACCAACAAGAGCAGCAGTGAAGCTCAAAACAAGCAAAGACAACCTCAAAAACTAAGACGTGTTGACTCCAGTCCCTCCCCGTCTATTCTTTGCTCTCAAAATAGAACCAGAAATGGAATTGACACTTGTGAGGGCTCTAAAAATATGGTGCAAACTCACTTAAAAGAACTAGTCTCCTCGTCCGACAAATCAACCTCTGATTCATCGTTTGTTGAAAAGGAGTAACCCAAAGTTAGAAGATCTATACCAGTGAGGAAATTAAAATCACCTGGCACAAGCAACGCAATACGTGAAATGGCAGAAACAGTATTTCATAAGGCATGGCCGAACATAATGTTGTCACATGTCTATTGCAGTGGCGCCCTTTATAAAAATATATGAACAGTTCAATGACAATTATAAGGACCAGAACACACTAATTGCTCTCATGAACTCTAAGATGGTTAACATCAAAATGGAGCTGAGGGAAATGAAATTGCAAGGCCACAACGACACTCAAAAAATGGAGACATCAGCCAACCTCCTAAAAGAACAACTAAAAAACAACACTGAAGATAAAAAAGCTCCTTGCGGAAGTTGCGTGAGAAGCCTTGACGATCTCGAAAAGGGACCATTTAGATTGAAGTGATTGAGAACCTGCACGAGCAGAAATTCCTTGTGAAGTGCCTATGTGCCACAAAAACGGTGGCAACATAAATTCCAGCAAGCAACTAGCAGATGTTCCCACTGTTGACACAAGAAAAATCATCGAGAACTGTCTCTGATCCGGATAAGTGCAGAAGAAAATTCGGGTGACACTCCTATAAGGACCGAACAGATCCAAGAATGAAACAAATGTGAGCAAAGCAAAATCATAGCAATAGCACGGAATGCTGCTGTTCCCGTCGCCAATCCGACAACCTCAGCCAATGCTGAGGGAGTAATTGGCAACCCACAGGACTCTGAAAATGATGTGATTGAGACCAACAAAAAGAGTAAGGAAAGCTATGCAATCTGTTAGAAAAAAAGAGATGTACCGATAAAAACAAGGGGACCTAATCACAACCTAGTCAAAAACAAAAAGAAGACCAAAAATCTGTCTAGAGGCAAAAATCCAAATGCTAATAACTCACAAAAATTCCTGAGAAACATAAAATCCTTGAATGTCACAATCCAAACTACGGCACTCCAAAAAAGCTTCTGCCTCTGGAAAAGTCATGACTCCATCAATAAAGGAGGATGATAAAAGCTTTACGTCCAGCAGAGGCGGAGACAGAAGAAGCAGATCTCATGGCCGAAATGCTAAATCTCTCCACATGTGAAACGGACAGATACAAAGATGAGCAAGATGAGGGTTACAACCACGAGGGGAGAATAGTTTTGTGTAGTGATTCGGAAGAGGACGTGGAGATCCTCACAGATGAAGAACCTCAGCAGCAACCAGCAATATCTGCAAAAAAGGTATGCATTATGCCCTCTACACCTGAGACAAATACTAATCAAAAGACAAATATGATCTGTAGCGACTCTGACCTGAAGCGTTTTCAAACAATAGCAGACCCAAGAGCTGCGATTGAAGCAAAGAAGTTAACTATCATGGAAAATCTGAAACTGAAGCAAAAACCCTGACTATCCGCCCAAGTACCTAATAAAGCTCTTGAGCCACCCTTATCTGTCTCACTATGGGACAAAAAAAAGTACAAAGCTGACCCTAAGTACGAGAGGGAAGAGGAATGGAGAGCTGACAGTTGGCCATCAGCCCCTTCCTCTCAACGGAACAAAAGCAAAAGACAGAAGGTTGATTCCAACTTCTGCACATTGCTTGAAAGAATCTCTCCAACGAACGACGGGCTTATCCTAAACAGGAATAATGTTCTGCGTCTTTTCCATCACATACCATATTTAAGACTGATATCATCCAATGACAGTGAAACAACGTTAGATCGTGTGCTACTGCATATTTACTCGAGAACAATACGTGACACAATCCTGAATGGAACATCGGACATAAATTCACTGGGTTTTAACCTAATGGAAGTCAATCTTGTAGACAAAGTAAATAAAACTACAACACGATCAAATCAGTTAGACACGGAGGACCGTGGTCTGAATCGTAAATTAGGTAGACCCAACAGAGATCATGCTTATACATATAAAAATGTGACTGAACAAACTGCAGTGGGGGAGCAAGGAGTGGAGCCGCACTGCAGATTCCAGGAGGAAGATCTAAGGCCCAAAAAACAAATAATAATTATGTTTGCATTTAACAACAAGGAGGTGAATGTGCACAAAAACTTTAAGGAGAAGAATGTGATGATTGGAGCTGGATCGCTGGTGCCCTAAATAATAACAGGGCTAGCTAACGCCCAACGAATCCAGTAAATGCTGTGATACAGATGGGCTCTCGGAACACACGGGGGTCTGCTCACCTGTTTCACAACACCTCAAAGCTGTTAAAAGACCTGGATATATTATGCCTTCAGGAAATTTGGCTCACTATTCACCATGTTTAGAAGGTTATGAAATTTCAGCAAACCCCGCTATAAAACACTCAAAGGGCCGACCGATGTCTGGTCAAAACAGCAAGTGACTTTCGAATACTGGATTAATATAACCATTGTCCGTATGTACAAAGATCCATTATAGAATCACCACAGGACCCAGATGGCAATAGGAAGAAATTAAATTACACATTATTAACATGTCCTGGCAACACCAGGCAACAGGGACCTGGACCTTCCTTGATGAGGTTTGTGAGATAATAGATAACATCATGTCCACAGAGAGAAGTCCGAACATCATTCTCTGTGCAGATCTAAACATGGAGTGTGTCATGTCGGAATCCATTAATAAGAATGTAGGACAAAAACAAGGCCCTCAAATCACATTAAAACAGTATGGCTGGAGGAAATGGAAGCCAGGGAGATGTCGCTCCTAAACGGGAATATTGTGTGCCCCCCCCCGAAGGCTACCTGGAGAGAGACAAACAACAATCAGTCCTGGACTACTTTTACGTTTCAGAACAATTTGCCAGGAAGGTCAGTAATATTACTGTCATCAACATGCCACAGAGTGACCATAACCTGGTAAAAAATGTGCTTCACAGGAACAAAATCCTTTATTCTTGCACAATGGAAAAACCTGGTGAATGTAGAACCAGGTCGAACTAGACTTAGATTGGACAGCACAAAAGTTATTAACATCATGAAAGCTCTTCATAACAAAATGAATAAGGAAGGTGGAGACAATGTGGAGTATTGCACCTTATTACAACAAAACAAAGAAGAGAGCTATGGGACTGAAAAGCCGAGATTCAAACTGCAGCATGCCTTCGACCTTGACATCTCATTCAGAGCATTTATGCAAACTGCCAACGCCAATCGCATCAAAGAGAAAAAGAAAGCCAAAATTAGATATAAGAACAGGCTAACCTCCCACAAAATCATAGTGGAACAACGCGATGCAGACATCATGTTGGAAAGCATGGCCCGGAAGAACATAAGAGAGTTCTGGATGATCGTAAACAACACTGAGGCTCTGTAACAATCTATGCAATGTAACATGGTAACAGAGGCACAGTGGATTGATCACTACACCAACTTGTTAAAGAAGAAAGGATCAATAACAGAACCACGGCTTCAATGCTTGAAGGCCTGGAACATCGATATCACTAAAGATGTCATTTTAGAGATTATTAGGTGAATTAGTTCATCTCAGGCTCCTGGTCCAGATGGCCTAACAAACCACATGTTGAAGCAAAACCCCAAAGAGTGGGCAGCCTTTTCGACAAGCTATTCCGAACCATCTTCAAAGAGTGCACGATACCAATGTTGTGGAAAGGCGCTATCATAGTTCCAATATTCAAAAAGGGTGCAAGAACAGACCCTAAACATTACCGGTCAATAGCGCTCTTAGACGTGGTAGGAAAGATCTTTGCCACCCAATTGCAGCGCCATCCAATAGCCTGGATCAAATCATCTGGAATATTCAATCCCCGAAAAAGGGTTTTGTTGAGGGCGTGGGATGTGGGCTAAACCAACTCAGGTGGGATATATTTACCCGCTTAGCTGTACTTCCCCACATCACCAAGCTGCATTTCAGCAGAAACAGCAACATGGCTGTCCTTGCTCCTGTGAGCACCATTGCCTCACACAAAAACTGCATTTTGCAGCGACAAAAGGAGGGCTGCACAGTTTTGCCAAGCGTCAATGGGCAAGATGGAACAGGAAACATCCCAAGAAATGCTACTAGGGTGTGTTCTTGTTTGTCTTACAGAAATGGAGTGAAAAAGCAGCACTGCTTTGCTGCAAGCCCAAAGATCCTATTGAAAAAGGGAATATTTCACCTTTAAGATGATGCCGCTCTGATGCTATCTTCCCCTGTTCTTCATCACACTACCTTTATCAAAAAGACCTTGTCATGCCCAGCTATATTCACATTGTGCTCCATCAGAAAAGAGCCTTATTCCTGAATGGCAGGCTCTGCCAGATAAATCTGAGAAAATCAACAAAAGCTTTACTTCAGCTGCACGGATAAATGCTTAAACTTTTGCTACAAAATGTCAAAAATTACAGCTTGAAAAGGAATTCAAGCTTTCTGTGCCCCTGCCAATTTCAGGAGACATTTACCTTGTACAGACTGTTGTGTAAAATAAGCTGGCTACAGCTACAGAACAATATTAGGAAGTAGATGGAAGAGAAATCCCAGCAACATTTACCATGTGTCTTGTGGAAACCAGAAAGAAATGCCTGTTTTAAAAAGTACCATGTTGAACAAATACTTGTCTGTGCCTAGCTATGTAAAGGGGTTTGTTGCTGGGGAAACAAACAGGGTATGTTTTATCCAACAGGTTTCTTTTGATCCAGGACAAAAGAAAAGAAAAGAACAGAAAAGAGAAGAAAATAAAAGGAATTAAACTGCATTGGCTGAATTTTGCAAGCTCCAGAACAGGTTTTTCCTTGCTAGTTAAACTAAGGCTACCCCCAAAGGAAAACACCATACACTTCCAGGACACAAGCCTGATAATTACTAGGTTGAAAAACTTTGAACTGACCAAGACAAAGAAAGTTCACATACTCATCAGACTTTGGTCTAGGCAGGAGCCTCTTGCAATAGACATTCTGGGACACGATGATGTGAAAAAGAAAATCACACCTCCCTGTGACTTCTACAAGAAGCTTCAAAGAAAAACTCCATGGCAAACCCTGGAATGAGGGAGATGGCCTGGAAGCTGTGCCCATATATGGGGAACAATACTGAACATTTGTTTCAAAAGACTATTTTATAAATAATAAAACATGTAAGACTTTTATCTTTGCCACAGGACTTTTCAAAAAATGTAAAAAGTTTATAGTTTAAATGGGATTTTATGGGCTTTAATTTAAGACGTCATAGACTTCACTGACACATGGGGAATATAAATGGTTGAGAATGGGGTATTAAAAGGAAAGTATCCATGATGCTATTGCGAATTTTAATACTTACATGCCTAATGATAATCCGCACCCACGTATAAAGTTATGGAATTTTAGGATGAAGATATCTCACTAAAAACAACAAAAACTGTTAAACAGACTTCGCAAATCAGCCTTGGAGTTTACTGTGTCACTCTTTAACAATATAGTCTATATAATTTAGTTTAAGTCAAATTTGCCTTTCTTTCAAAGCGATTTTCATATTTTTAACTGCTCTATTTTCCTAAAACTGAACCCCATTCCACCCCGAAAATCTCATAGAAATCTTCAGCTAGTACCATCCTTTCACTTTGATATTGTCCCTGTGATATACATCTATCTCCCAGCACAAAAACCGCATTCAAATTCAGTGTTTTTCACCCGTATTTTTAAAACATGTTTTTACATTTAAAACTGCTTTTGTGTAAAAATGCAACTTTCCAACATATGATTTGGCTGCACTGGGTTTTCAATTTCAAATCAGTTTTGTGAACTGTATGCTTTTGTGATATCTTACCTTATGGTTGATAGTGAGATAGCATCCCTAATACTGTGATAAAACATATGCATAGCCTTATTTCAAAACATATGTAATTTAGTATTTATAAAAATCTGAGTGTCATTTTAGGCCTTGCAGATGGAAGGTCGGATTTTGATTCTGTTTGTTGTCTCGTATCCCCGACTTCCTTCTGCTTCTTTCTGTACACTCAGAATTTGATTATTTGTGGGTTGAGGGAACTCGGGTGCTATCTATCCTAATTCAAAAAGTGTTCCTATTCAATTGTGCTTTTGATATGTTCATGTAGAAGGTTAACCGAGTGTAGTTCAGTAGTTTGTATTGTAATTATCACTCCATTGGTGATTGCTGCCCAATATTAAAATTTGTGTGATTTTTTTGTGAATTCTAAAAATAAATAAAAATTGTATTTACTCCAACCGGCCTGGTTCATGGTCCATTGTGACCTGGGGTACTTATAAAAGGGGGTGTGAGACGGGTCGGGTATCCGCTCAATTTGAATTCATAGAAATTAAAGAAAAAGCATTCCTATTGAAGACCAAGTGTCCTGGTCTGGTGTGTGACGTCCGATTGCTATTCTTAACAAATTGGGAGCTCTAGTCGGGGATTGAGTTTGTTTATTCACCCGTGAAAGCCTAACACAGCAGACTAACCTGCAAGGTAGTGATACTTTGTGTATTTGAAATACTGGGTTACACTGTAGAAGCGCCTCCCCAAAACGAAAATCCTAAGCACTAGGCCTGTGTATAAAATTAAAGTTAAAGCAACCCCAAAAATAGACAAAAAGCAATAGAATACAGATTACCCTACTATAAATAAATGAATAAAGAAAGAACACTTTCTTAAATGGCCACAGTAGAAATCAACATAGCTAGGTAGCACCTTCTGCACACATTATGTATCAGGGGGGAATTGCCAGAACAAGATGAAAAAGTCTGGCTAGAAGAAATAACGCAACATGTCACCGCCATAGACATGGATAAATGGCAGGACAGTGGCCTATTACACCAAGCTTTAAGCAAGTTATACATGACTCTGAAAATTAAAGAGGAGCAGACCAAAATTGTTAGAATAGCGGCCTATATGTATCTTCATATGGGAGTGATGCAGGAAAAGCATGAGGAAAATACAACCCTTGCGCAAAATCAATCCGAACTTTTAGCTCAAATCCAGACTGAACTGAAATTAGCGGAACAAAACTTGCAAAATAGCCAAGATTCTGAGGCAGAATCTGGAGAGTACATTAAAAAACTAAAAGAGGACTTGGTTCTCCAACAGTAGAATAACATAGACCAAGAGGCCCAATTAGATGCATTGAAAGAGGAGTGTAGGGAAAAGGTTGACTCTCTGCAAGAGAGTCAACAGAAATTAAATCAACAACTAAAATATAATAAAGTTTGCTCAGAACAAATAACCATGTTACGAAAGCAGATTGAGAAATGGAAGAGGAAAATAATAAATTAATTATGAGAGACCTCCACTTTCAATCAGCATTTGATGAAGAGCACCAAAAATGAAATGCCATCAAGCAACAAAGGTATGACCTAGTTGAACAAAGGGGCGCTCTGTATCAGGAGAAAGAGGGCCTCCACCAGGAAATGTGTAATTTAAAAACCAAGCTGGAGAGAAGGGAGTCAGGCCTTCAGGGACTGACTGGTCTAAAAGAAGAATATGATAAAATAATGGGACATAGGAGACAAATGGAACTTGAGCTAGAGCAGGCCTTAGAGGATCTAAATGTGCAGAAAAAGGAGGTTCTCCTCCTGCAACTGAAATGGTCTCATTGTTCCCAAACCATACAGGAAGTGCAGAGAGACAATGGGGCCCTCTGTGAGGAGAAAGAGGGGCTCATCCAGCAGGTGGTACTTCAAGTGCGAGTCATAGAGGCCAGTAAAACCCTAATAGCCAAGCAAAAGGCTCAGATCTTTGCCTATTATCAAGAGATAGGGGCGAAGAAAGAAAAACTAGTGAGGTTGGAGAAAGAGCATCCTAGATCTAATACAAACTGGAGGGACCCCAAACAGGTAGAGATGGACAGGGCAACCCATATCATAGCATGATGACCTCTGTACTAAGGGACTTAAACCCATTTAACACTTTGTGCATCTCTGAATTCATGGCTACCAATTTACATGAGCTGGAAACCATGAGGACATCAGAAATAAATAGGCCGAGCATAATGGAGCTGACGGGTCAGCTTCCCCCAGAAATTGGTGGAAGGACGTCCCTGTACAGGTGCAAGAATATGAAGGCTGATGTCTCTGACCAGGAAACCTATGAGGAGAAGATCAGGGAATCAGATCTGCAGAATCACTACCTCCAAAGGGATCAGTTGGTTCAATTTGGCAAGGGACAACAGGAAAAGAGGCCCCAAAAGAGCATCCTGAAGACCTCTACCCAATTAGGGCAGTGGGGGGGATACTCTGCCAACCCTGGACACAGGGAGGAGTCAGAAGACTACTCTGCTGCGCGCCACAGGGGAGAAGAAACTAGGCCCCACCATTCTGTGAGCCCCTCCCAGGCTCACAGAATCAGGAAGCGCCTAGATGATCATGAGTAGACCTCAAATAGTAGTGCCTCTGAGTCTGAGGGCAAGAGGACTCGGGTGACAAAGCCAAAGAAGGCAGATAAACTAAAGAGAGTTATGGCAAAAGTCCCCATTAGGCAGATTAAGGCCATTAGGAGTTTCATAACCCCATACCGCAAAAATGCACAATATTCTGTCTGGGAACATTTGAAACTCTACGAGCAGATGATGGACACTTTCCACCTTAAAGACAACCAGAACTGCATAGAGTATGCTAAGTGGACGTTCTCTACAGAGTACTCCAGCTTCTTTGCTGGACTGAAGGACCAGAACCATTCAAAATGGTCCACCTACAGGGTGGCCATCTTGAAACACTTTTCTGCCTACAGAAACCCCCAAGAGGCCCGCAAAGCGGCCTACAATTTGCAGTGCGGGGAAGATCAGGCCCCATGAGAATTTGTGCACAAGCTACAACGTGCCTTTGCACAAACCACTAGGAGGGTGCGTACGGATAGCAGGGAGTTTATAACTACCTTCTTTCATGCGCTCCCAAAGTATATTATGACCCAGGTGGTGAGGGATTTCCATGATAAAAGATCTCTGGACTGGGTTATAGAGCAGGCGACCCACATTTATGAAGTCCAAAAACCTGCAGAAAACAAAAATCGGATCAAAAACACCAAACCAGCCAACACCCCTGCTGCTGCTAAGGTAGCGCGGGTGAAGGTTGCCCCCATTTTAGACCTAGAAATGGGGGAGCCTAAGAATGGACCAACACCAAACCAGCAAAACCAGAGGCCAAATAGAGTTCATCATGTCCTTATTGTGTGCAACTCCTTCTTATGACCCTCCATAGTAGTCAATGGAAGCAAAGGGAGCAGAGCCAAGATGAGCCGAGATGTATGTATGTTATTGCTGTTTTTGCTGGATTAAATGTAGCACAAACCTAGCTGTGAAGACCTGGACACTGTACAGAATGGGGATGCAGGGATAGGGTATGGTAGAATAGATACTATTAAACTGGAAGATTACTAAGGGTACACTTGGAAGGACACAGATAGGGGGCATACAGAAGTATCCAGGAATGGGATAAATGTTAAGGAATGGCAGACTTTGTCTTCATCGGTAGCACTGCCGCTGGGGTCCTGTTGAAGCTACTATATATCTGGGATTTTCACACAGTATGACCTTCCCAACTGCACTGTTCAGTCCTAAGGTCCGCACCAGTGGTTCTCTCCACTGCCAGGAGTGCACCCTTCTGTTTAGGAATTATTATTATTAGGTTATATATTGAGCATGGACCTCACTTTAGGGAATCAACAGACCCCTTTACAATCATAGGGGCAGGAACATGGTGAGGAATGCAGAGAAACAAGGGAGCAGGGAGCTGACAGTGTAGAGGGAGGTGAGGCAGTCTAGAAAGGTAGCAGATCACCCATACTCAGGTAGGGTGGGGAGAGGAGGGTGTATGAATCTTGGTGGTAGAGAGGAGGCATTCCTTGAAAGAATCGGTCTTGAGCTCCTTCTTGAACTGTAGAAGCTAGGGGGCAAGCCTGATGTTGACGTTAGGTGGTCTCAGACACTTGGGGCATAGACCAAGAAGGTCTGTCTTCTGGTTCCTTCCTTCAATATATTGTAGTTGTAGAATCAAGAGTAAATAACCACCATGCACTTGCTATCAGGGTCCTCTTCAGTCAGCTGTGCAATGCAGGAGGGTGGTCCTGTTGCCTGAGCCCAGATGTGAAAGGGCTTTGTTTGCGCTGTGACTTTTGTTTTTGCTCATGTTGGTGTTCAGCAAGCCGGAGCTCTTTGCCAGCATGAGGGTTTGTTTTAGGGCTATGATGAGGTGGTAATGGTGGGTGATAGTGCTGGGAAATGCAGTGAGTGCTTGAATTTGTGTGATGCATGCTGCGATCAGACAAGGAGGCAGATCTTGATTGCTATTGTAGGGTTATATGTGTGTACAATATAGTAGAAAGCTGAAGTTAGTGACATATAGAAACATGTTTAAATGTAAAAAAAGAATATAAAACAATGCTTGTACCAGCCATTTTAAGAAATGTAGTCACAACATGAGCGCATTGCTGGGAAGTATATTAAGTTAAGTTGATCCAATGTTGTGTATTTCCCCTAAACCATCCATCATTTAAATCCACACCATTACATGCACCATATAGAGTAATATATGTTTCTAAATTTCCTACATAAGATGCACGGGGCAGAGACGAGTAAAGAAAAAAGCAAACAAATAAGCAAGGGATAGATAACATTGAAACACTTTGCATCTGATAAGAAATAATAGAAAAGGGAGGGAGGTGTCTGCGGGGCACACGCACTCAGGTCCGATGGGATGAGAACTCAGATCCAATACACAACATCACACTACAGGTAGGAACCTTATTTACTCACCGAAAAATAAAGTCATGGTTATCAATCCACATTCCGTAGCCTGAGTTCTTGAGGTTGCCTGAGTTGCCTACGACAGCACATCTTCGGCAGCGGTACGGGCTGGCTTCCAGGAAGTCCTCTTCTCCAGAGATAGTCTCAAACAATTTCTTGACCATCTCATCGAAAGGTTTGGGATTAGGCTCCTTTTGCAAATCCTGTCGGGCAAAGAGAGATGTCGTCACTACATTTGGTTGACACAGTCATTTCTTGCAAACACATTATAAATCATGCTTCTGTTAAATGTTTGAGCACCACTATGCTGACATGCTGACATCGCCGGCGTGCATGTATGTGCCTCTGCTCTTATTCAATGGGAAGGCTTGGCGTACCGCTAGCCCAAGTAATGGGTGTCTTGAATGACAAGCCCAAGGAACCAAATGGACGAATTCCAAGTACAAGGAATTCAAATGATCTTAATATGGCTTTATATTGAGATGCACAACAATATGAATGGAGATACTAGTTTTCATAACTTCAATGACTTATCAGGCGTATAATAATCCCCTGTAACCCATCAGAGTCAAGGAGTGCCTGCCCACAGAATTAAGCCTATTATAGACTGATGGAGTGTTCATTATCACGTGATAATGTATTGCCCAATGTGAAGTTGAGGACTATTTGAAGGGGATAAATCATTATCCCAAGCCATAATGACTCCACCAACTTCAAAAGAAAAACGTTTTTTATGGAGGAAAAACAAATAGCATGCACAAGTACTGTAACTCATAATGCTAACATGGTAATTTATTTAACATGGACCAAACAACAATAAACTTTACGTATTTTGTGTGTTACTGACGTTTGTTAATTTAGGGAATTTAACTGCACATATTTCGTTGACAGGCTACCTTTTAAATCAATCTGTTTTAAATGAGGTCTCTAACAGAGATACCACTTTTAAAAAAAATGTATTCATGTGTTATAGTTGCTTATTTAAGAACATCATTACACACAGTAAAACACATTTTCTAGATTTCCAATTTAAACACACAGTCGTACAAAAAACATCTCTAAAAATCTTCCCAAAAGGATTAAGAACTAAAATACCTAACAGGTAGAAGTATTTTCTAAAAATGCGTGGTCCCCGGGTGGATAGAAGTATGAAATAGTAACAGGAACAGTCGTAACTTGGTGCTAAGATTTCTTTCATGAGACAGCTTGCAGCCAAGGACCATTTGAAGGATTTATCTGTGAAAATATGTTGCCAAATCCAATCCATATCAACCGTTCTACAATCCTTCAAAAGGGGCAAAAACTGTGTTTGGCGTGGCCTGTGCAGTTTAGAACAATGTACCAATAGGTTCTGCAGGGATTCTGTAACATTATCCATTTTACAGAATCGACAGCTTCTCAAGTGTCGCACTATTCCCCCACGAGAACCCAATATTCTGTTTGTGGGTGACAAGTTCAATCGGAAACATAAGCATTGGCCATGCCAGAAAGGTCCCAGACATTTCCTAAGGTAATGTGGTAGCCTGCTGTAGGGTCTGGAATCTAGAAGCAAACTTGCAAATAAATGGTACTTCCTAACATGCTCAATTGTGATGATTCAATTGGCCTCCCACTTCTTTTTTTGCTTTCAGTGGGTTCAAGATTATATATTCCAGTGTTGAGTCAATGGTACTTAAGATTTCAAGACATTGATATTGATATTTGATTCATATTGCGCTTGTACACAAGTGTTTCAGAGCGCGACAAGGCAAGGGAGGGTAATGAGGGAGAACACAAACAATGATCTTACTAGGCCTCTTGGCCATCGGCTGTGCCAATCGGATCGGTAAGACGCACGTGTGAATTTATATCTAGCCCACTTTTTAGCAAACCCTAGACTGAACCCTCTTCTGCCAAGCAAATCTTTCGTAGGAAGTGCATGTGTTTCCATTTAACCATTGCTTGTAATGAGACTAGACCCAATACATACCTCAGGACTTGAACCGGGACACTAGTCGACAGTCCCGGGACACTAGTCGACAGTCCCAGCACCCTTCTCCAAAAGAGTCCCTCAAGCTTGCTCCATTGCCCTTTGAGAGCAAAAAATAAAACCTTTGCACCAATTTTTTGGAGTAAAACTCTCAAACTCTAGTATTTCCAGTGGTGCAAGATTTTCAAGTGATAACTGTGCAATATAAAAATAATGCCAACTTAATAGACCAAGAATTTGAGCAGCAGACATGCTAATTAAACCACATAACTTTCCAAAATGCCAAAAAGTACATATCCTTCTGCAACTTGTTCTTAGTTGTCTAAACACGTGACTGGGCCATGCATAAGCGGTAAACCTTAACTTATGCTTTTTGAGCTTCTAGAGGAGTCAACCTACTCTTTTAGTCTAAATTTGAGACTCGCCATGGCCAGTGGGTGTTTTATACTGGTCCCTGATTGAGCGGGCTAATGAAGATTGAGAGGTCAACTGGGTTATCACAGAACCAGTTCATATCTGTATACTGTGTGGGCAGAGCTAATGAGACCATATTAGATGTTACTGATCGTAGCACGGGTAAATTAGGCAGAAACCTTTATAAGTGTCCATGGTCTTGACTGGAAAATCTTGAATGATGAAAAGGCTGTGTCCATTCCGCTTGAGGATGTGGAAATTCTTAGCAGTACAGAACATTTCTCCGGCCTGTGTGTGCTTGAACAGGTATAACATTAATACTCTTGTCTTGTGAATGTTAGCTTAGATTTGTGTTAGCCGAGCTGAAAAGCTTGCTGAATATCCAAGGTACCATGAGAGGACATGTCAAGAATGTGGAATTGAATTTTGGAGTGGTTTCGATTATGTCTTGTCCTTCACTGTCTTCTGGGACACTGTATGTTCAATCATTATTGCAGTGATTCCAGTTTTAGAAATCGTCTAACCTTTGAGTGTGGTCTTGTCATTTCCAATGTCAATGTCACTTGCCATCTAAACACCTGATACCCCCAAACCTAGTTGGGTGTATCTGGAACCACTAAATTGTGTGACCCTTTTGGTCTACACCTTGGAAATATTATGCCCCTGAGGAGGTTCATGAACCAACATCAATATTTGTAGGAACGAAACATGTAGGGTTTATCTCAACACTAATATTAAGAGTCCTGAGTAGGATCAATCACCATACTTGTTGTTAACAAGGCATTAGATAGTAGATGCACCAACCATAGAGTCACTTCGTAATTCAGTACTCTATATTTTGTTTTCCTTTTCTTTCCTTATTTGTGTGGTTTACTAAATTGGCAACTAGGATTCTGAACTGACAGAAACTAGTGGTGCACAAAATTGTGTTCATTTTTTGTGTGTTGTAAATAGGTGTTTTATCATTGTATTTTGAATTTTGCACAGCTAGACACCCCTGAGATGTCTACTACACCATATTTGTGAATGCACATGTCACTTTGGGATATTTTATAATTATTTTTATGATATTTTTTATAATTGTATATTAAAGATGCTAGTGACTGTTACCAGTTGAAGTGCACTTTGGTTGAATTTTCCTTGCACACTTATACAACTGTTTATGATGTTTAGTGACCAGAAGTGACATATACCCTAAAGTCTATGAGACAGGGAGTTTGTTGTGTATAGGTAAGGTATTTGTATCAGGTTTACTCCCTCCTCTCTTATACCTGATATCCCTCTTTTTTTGAATCAGTTGTCATTTCCAAGGCCAGTTTTCTGATCTTGTATGTTTCATCCCCACAGACACAAAGACTATTTCCAGCCACCTCTAGGTTTTTCTCCAATGTATCCAAACCGTTCCTTATGGGTGTCTGCCTTGATGTGTGACATGCTACCAATTATTTGAGTAGTAGCTTCAGTGAGGCTATCTCCTCCGTACATTCAGCCATCTACAGTTCATGGGCCTGTTTGAAAGCGGTGTGGGGTGTGACTTCTTTTTTCCTAATGCAGACTGTAGACTTGAGTTGTATTTTTCTACGATTCAGGGTAGACCTGCCAACTGATTCTGCAGTGTATGTCTATTGCAGAGTCACTCGCAGTGTTGTAGGGGTTGCAACATTGTGTAGTGCTCAATGTTGAGCTTGCCACACTTGCCACACTGTGAGCTATGGTTTCTTCCTGTAGAGGTCCATGAGGGATCTTTAGAGGGTCTTTTAGCCGCTTTTTTTGGTTGTCAACGTTATCATCCATACAATTTATATGATCCCCCAAGTATCTGTAGATGTAGCGTACGCTTTTCGTCTTAAGCCATACTTTTTTTGAGAACCCCTGTTTTAGTAAGTAAAGAGGGTCATGAGAGAGAGACATGTAGACCCACAAGCTGCCCTTTGGACAGGAGAAAGGCACTGGGCACTTGTAATAAATGTGACAACGGTTCAGAGACGCATTGTGGGACGTACATTTTGTGATTATTAGCTCAGTGAATGTACAAGTATGTATTGTTTTCTGCGAGGGTTTGGGCCTTTGCAGACATCACCCAGTGGTGTTAGGGAGAATTCTCAGAAATGTGCTAATTCCTTTCTACCTTAGAGAACCCCAGATCTTTTTGCGGCACTTTAGGACTTTTAGGGCCCAATTCATGGAAGCATTTCATAATGGCGCAATCCCATAGGAAAAAGTTCCATGAATCAGGCCCTAAATTTCCAACCTGGAGAGAGTGAGACCTTTTTCCCACTCTCTCATGTATTTTTCTGTGATTTGGACTCTGTGTTTCTTTTGACTTTGGAGTCTCACAAACTCCATAGGCATCATCTTTACATTGTGTCACACAGCACTTTCAGTGCAGTGACACGGGGACGCCTCTTAGATTTCTCAAAGGTTTAAATACCTTCTCTTGGTGAAACTACTGTTTCAAAGAGCAGTGAAGTGAAATTGACTTTACTTACATGTTGTAACTTTCTAGACCCAACACACACTATCTTACAATAGAGTGCTGGAGGGGTTACTTAGAATCCCCTTTTTCTACTTTCTCATGTAACATTTTTATGTTACCCTTTCTACAATTAATGGCTGGTAGCAGTGGTTTACTTTTTCTAACATTGTGTGATTTTACCGTGGGCTGCAATTGCAGTAAAGCACCCATGGGTGCCCATTTTTTCAAAATGGACCCGTTCTTTTTTTGCCAGTTCTTGTTGGAACAGTCCTTCTTGAGATTTACTCTGTGCGCCAAACCAGGTTTGGTCCCTTTGTTACTTTTGTCTTTGGCGGGGCTCACTGCTGAAGCCCGCCTCAGGCTCCAGCGTCTCTGGCAGGGCAGGGAGCAAGGGAGATGCCTGAAACTCCCTATGCTTAATATCCTTTGTTACAGGAATGCACCAAATGTGATTGGCTGGCTGGCTGTCCTTGGAGGAAGGGACCAGGCTGTGTGAGTGACAGCTAGGCTGGAATAAATGGGAGAAACCTGCAGAAAAGGTGAGGTTTTTTGCTTGGAAGGCAGCATCCACCACTGGACGAAGGGATCCGAAGAAGATATTGGAAGAGACGCCTGCTGCAACTCCTGGACTGTTGGTTTGCCCGGTGAAGACCTGCTGCATTGCTGAAGCTCGGAATTCGCCGTGACTAGAGAAGCCGTGCAACGGACGACTTCTCCCCCTGGGTTGATGGGACCAATCAACCCCAAAGCAAACTCGTCTGGACATCCTCTCAGAGATGGCTGTACTTCCATTGCTTCTGCAGGAACCGATTGCCAGGGAGAGGAACACCAGAATCGAGTCTGTCATTTTTAAGTCAGACCCAAGCTATAGGAAGATCTGCCAGACTCCCATGAAGCAGGACTGACCAAGTCTGAGCCACCTTAACAGAGTGCTGTACCCCAGATGCGAGGAAAGACCATAAAGGTATCCGAGAACCGCATTGGTGCGATTTACAAGAGTAGCAAGAAGCCGAAACCGCAAAGTGCCGCTGATCTGAAGTTTGCCAATTGCTGCCGCCGACCTTCAATTCGTAGTGCAGAAGTCCCCAGACATCCTCCCTCTTGTCCCCATGACTGAGGCCCAGGAACAACAAGATCTGGAGACCTACAAAGGAACAGAAGCCAGCTGGAACCACTTTCTTCAAACCAAAGGTACTGTAAAAGTAAGGGGACTTACCTCTTGTTGTGTGGCCTTGCTAGCTCTCAGTTCAGACTTGTCTTGGTTGGCTTGACAGAGTTGCTTTCAGCTTTTCCCCTCACAAGCCTCCAACCTTGTGGCCCTACAGTGATGCCATTTTATACAAAGACTTCTAAAACATTGTGGAAGACTTTTTACCTACCTGCAAGAAGTGCTTCAGTTCACCTAGACTTTTGCTCAACTAACATTGGCTGTCCTGGCTCCCTGAAATACTCTTCTTACCTCTGACTTTGTGCTTTAACTAGCCCCCAGGAAAGGGTTAATTTTCTTTGCATTGGAGGGTTGAGAAAGTACTTGTCTGCTTAAGAATATGTGTTGACCATTGTTTTATTCCCTTTTCTTTTCCTTTTGACACTAACCTCAGTATTGCTCTAAATGTGCCAGTGATATATCAATATCCACAGTGTCCAAGTTATGTAAGTCACTTCAGGGTGTAGGAAGTGTCTATGTAGCATCCCAAATGGGTATCTACTGATTTAGAGAAACTGAAAGTGTGTTGTTGTGTTACATATTTTGCTCCCTTCTAAAGAAGGCTTATTCAACTGACAGTTAAATTAATAAATAATTAATAAATAATCGTTTAATCAAGAAACCTTGAGAGTATGTTTTTATTTGGATACTTGTCACTGTAAATCTCTGTGAAATAACCCTACAGCTCACATTGACCCCTCTTGAGATAAGCCTGGCTGCTCAGTCACTCTACCAACTTGTGTAGTACATGCTTATACCAAAGGTTGGTTTAACTATTGCCAAGAGGACAAGGTTGGTCCAGTCTCCCACAGGGAACTGCCTACAATGTTGCCTAACAAGTCAGATCTTCAGATGTGCTTTACTGTGATAGTGCTGGCATATATTGTTGGCAGAGGCACCATGATATGTACTTCTCAGTGGCAGGTCAGGAAATGATTGGCT
The DNA here is from genome assembly GCF_040938575.1 of Ambystoma mexicanum. NCBI lineage: Eukaryota > Metazoa > Chordata > Amphibia > Caudata > Ambystomatidae > Ambystoma > Ambystoma mexicanum. The sequence goes on from NC_090933.1 coordinate 1,144,303,032, forward strand.
TAATGGGAATGTGTTGGAAAATGGTCTTGGGTACTGCCGATCTCTTGGTGTCTATTAGATTTGTACATGCATGGCAATACAGATCAATTGTAAATTATATGACATTTTACCACACTTTTTCTCAACAATTGCACTGTATAAATGCATCAGTTGAGCCCATTATTTCATACCCCCCGAAACCCCTATGCTTAGTTCCGACTCCCTCACTGCACTCAGACATGCAAGCTAATTCGGGTCACTGAAAAGAAGACACCAGTTTATCAACATTTATGCATTTTTGTTAATGTTTTGGGTGTTATATGTTGCAGTAACATGGAACCCGGTGGACTCCTCTGAGACAATGAAAGCATGTACAAATATGAACAAACCAGCTGGCTTTAGTAAGATATGAATACTCGGATAACTGAGTAGCAGATTTGAAGACAGCTACCTGGGATACAGGGATACAATTCCCATTCAACAATATTCATTTTAGGAGATCCAGGCCTAGCTCGAGTGTCCATCCCCTCAATCACATTTCAGCATTTGGGGATCCTCTTTTAAGTCACCTTTACCCTGTTGGTCCTGGACTCTGTGAACAGCATGCATTTTAAAAGTGTTAGTCTTTGCCATCACCATCTTTAGTGTAACTTTGACATGTGCCATTTACATGAGCTGTATTGCCACACATATTTGCGTTTTACCTAATGACACATTGAAATGCAGCCCCTGTTCCAGGAAGATGTGGAGGAAAGGCTGAAAATGGCAGTAAGTGGTAGACCCCACTGCCCAATAAAAATAGGGTATTAATCAAGCTTTTTCATTGTGAAACTGACATCCCCTTGAACCACATCAGGCATTCTGCCGGTGCATGCAACTTTTTTGATACTGAGGCATATATAATATCAAATATTATGTAATACTAGCGGTACCACCCAGCGTTATCCGGGTCTGTAGCTGGCATGCACATGGGGGACTGATATAGCCTTGTGTAGGTTTTATTGTGTCAACTTCCTATTTTTGGAAAATCACAAAATCAGCATATACTAATAGCACAGTGCCGGACCCCGCTCCACAACTGTGCAGGGCGAATGGGTGGGGTTGGTCGAATTTCACTATCGCCAGTACACCCCAGACTAGTATGCCAACCTTGTGTCCTAAGTCGCAACATTGGTAATCTCCCGAAATCGCCCATACTGATAGCACAGGGCCGGACCCCGCCCTGTCAGGGCGAATGGGTGGGGTTGGTCGAATTTGACTATCGCCAGTACACCCCAGGCTGGTATGCTGACGTTGGGCCAAAACTTCAGCCCAACAACTGTTATGGGGCTGGAGCCAACTCCGAACATGCAAACACGCTTTCACAACTTTTAAATAAAGCTAAAGGTTACTATATATAATAATGCGTAATGAAGACATGATGGCATGTGCATCAGTAGGCAACATGGCATGACACTCTGTATAGATCATGTATGAGATTAGGCGATAGCTAGGGTTTACCAGTAGCAAAGTCATCAACAAGAAGTCTTTGCTTTTTCTTAAGCATGATATACATGAGCACTCTTTTCTTGCAAATTTAAAATGAATCTGATAACAGATAAAACATTATACCTATATTTTTACCTACACAGACAACATATAAACCTGCAAGGCCCATTCATGATTACAGAATGATTACTCAGCCTAATTATTAATCCATGTAAACGCAGTATAAAAAGTGGTAATCTCAAGCAGAATCACAAATAGAATTGGCATGAAATAAGACGTCTACAATTCTAACATCACGTACAGCACATTAGACAGTCTGGAAAGAGAAGGCACATCTTTGACATACTCCTGCCTTTAGTACCTTGCACTTGCAAAATCCGAGTGGCAACACCAAAGTACACATGGAAGATATTGCCCTGTTATGTTGTGACATAGGCTACCGATGCAAGCAAGCCACGAATGTGGAGAGGTTGGGGACATGGCTAAAGCATCAGAGCATATGTATCCAAGTGGAAATACTATCCTTCTCCTTCCATGCACTACAGCAATATGTTTTGGCTCATCGGTGGGACCAAAGCACCAAAGTAAGAGTCAAAATTAAAAAGGCCATGGAGGGTGTGGAAGTGCGGGATAGTCGTTTTGTTTTTACAGGGATAAAATATCTGCCATAAAGGCTGCATAACCTGCCATTAAATCTGACAATACCAACACATATTTTCTAAAAGCTGTGAAAATGACAGCAACAACAAATGAACGATTAATCAGGGTCCAGCAGATGGAACTGTACGTCTCTTAATGCATTAATAACTTACCAGCCACCATTGATAGACATCTTCAGGAATTTCATTATTCTCTTTGGTCAGTAAAGTTGGGATTGTGTCATTAAATCTTTTGTCAAACCAAGGTGACAGTTTGGATTCAGAAATACACGCATCACAGCTGCATGGCCGAATCGGGATATTGACCAATCTTTTCAGTTTCTCTGAAAACCTCAAAAAATATGACTCGGATTTCAAAACGTCAATACTGTATGTGTGTGTGTAACCTAACAAGAAAGTAGTCACTGTTATAACGAATGCGGTTAGTCCAAGAGTGAATGCTTTAAGGCGTAGGTTTCGCACACCCATCTGTGTTTTCTTCTGCTTTCTTCTCGACTTATCAAAAATAGGAATTTACATTCAAGTAGATAGGCAAATGAGTCTGAACAAAATCAAATAAATCTGAAGTGATGTTTGGCAGGAGAAGTCTATTCCATACACTTTAGTTTTATCTGGAGTGGCCAGGGTTTATTGGCAAACTGATTTTGCCACTCGTCTGTGGTGGAACAATCTGTCCTACACACAACTCTGGCGATGATTTTTAAACTTAAAGCGTTTTTTTCTATATACAGATATTCAAAGGTTAACAGTCTGAGTGTAAGAATCCTTGCAACTCAGGGATTAGATGACAAATGATGGAAGCAAGATGTCCAGCTGGGGACGATGGCTTTCTTTTCATTGACGAGGATTCTGAATTAAAAGTGTTGATGACAGCGTGTATGTTTGTTTTGCCAATGCAATCAGGTGTCTTCTTGGGATCAATTGAGCAACCACTGACTTGACCTTAGCATCTGTGAATAAAAAAAACAATAGATAGAAAATGGTCAGATTCTTATAGGGAGAGCTTACAATTGTACATTCTACTTGCTGTTCACATGCTGTATGAGCTTGATTGTTAATCTTAGAATGAAAAGTCAAATCTAGCATTTCCACAGCTGGCAAGCAAGCCACTAGACCACTCCCCTAAATGCTTGCAAGGGATTTCTACTGCTTTGTCATGGTATTTGATTAGCCAAACTGTGTTTTAAATAATGCCGCATCGTTTTTTTGCAAACTGTTGACATTATGCTTCCTACACTTTCCAAAGAAAAGTGCAAAATCCTATGCATCAATAGTGTTCCTATCTGAATTTCTTTTTAAATGCTATTTGTCTGAAAAATGGGTTTGGTTTTGAAAAAATGTAATGTGCTTTTAAAAAATGGGTTGGTTTATTTAAAAAGGTTTTTGGGTGGGAAAATAAAGAGAATGATTTATAATTTGACTGGCATATCTAATCTAGGAGACCTCAGCATTGGGTCAACACTTCATTTAACAGTCATCAGTCATATTTTGTAATCCCTTCATTGTTCCAAACTCCTTTTTCGATGATTCAGAACTTTCTTCAACCCCCTAAAATATACTTCCCACATATTCCTTAAATATGAGGCATTGGGTCACACTTGTTAGCAAACATTTTCATTTTGGAGTTATTCCCCCTGAGTTATCAAATATTGAATGTAAAATGATGTTTTATGGATTCTTATATGGGGCTTCCATCTCATCAGATACATCCAGCAGCTCTCTCTTAGTATGAGAGACCTTTTGCCTGGTGGATAGGAGTGACATTCTATTTATCCAATCTTCTGACATGGGCCTTGTGGATGATATCTCACCCTGAGGATCTCCCTCTAGGTAACAATTATGGCCTAATTGGTCCATAGTTTACACCCTTACACGATAGGACATTGTGAATACCTCTGTATTATACATGTTCCCTTTAAAACCTGAAATTACCCTAAATCTATCCTGAAACTCAAAGAGGGCAGGCTTAGACATTGCTACTTCCGAGAGCAGTCCTAATACGTCATCAGCATATAAGTGCACCTTAGAGATATAGGGCCTCATTACGAGTATGGCAGTAGGGGGTTAACGGCACCGATAAGGATGCTGGTGTTGTTAACCTCCTACCACCGCATTCCGAGATCCCTTAGCGGGTCCCACTAAGGCCAGCTAGTTTGACCAGCCGCCCTTAGCAGGAGCCGCTAAGGGACCAGGGAGCTAATAATGGGCCTGCTATTTGCAGGCCCGTTATAAGCTCCTTCCCTTCCTTCACTACGAAACCCTTTTAAGCAAATGATGGAAGTTGAATTCTGCTGTTTTGATTGGTCACAATACTCACCCTAACAAAGAGATGTCTGTAAATTGCAGGACATATATACCAGTTTGTGAGAGGTCTTGGCAGTTTCAGTACTCAGACTCCACTACTGAGTATTCTAAAAGCTCATTGAAGCCCTGGTTGCTTGTGCAATGGCACTGCTTTAGAATAGATCTGGCGTGTAGTGTTCTGCACTAGCCCCTGGTCCTGGGGGTAGGGCAGTGCTCAGCAGAGTTATTGCATGTGAGAGCAACCTGCTCTGCTTCATTGAAGCTGGGAATGTACTGGGCCTGGGGGGCTGATCTGTGCTCTGTCTTGCTCCAAACCATTTCGTGTGCTGGATTGGATAGGTGTGGTCTGGAAGTGGGTGAGGCCTGGGTCAAGAGGGGGCTCCAGACTCTCTTTTTGGGCTAGGTCCACAGGCTCCACCATGGCTGCCCAGTATCCAGTTTGCAGTGTGTGTGACCATGCACAGGAAAGTTGATTCAAAAATAGAAAAACAACATAAAAAGCAGTGTGGCCTATGCTGTGTGCTGCAGGCCCACCCACAGACCACCATCTTATCCATGACTTCCTGTCCCGCCCCCTAACAACACAATTGGCTGGGGGTAGAACCAGTGATTGAAGTGTACGAAAAGAAGTAGTGGAACTATGTCCCTGCTGGCCTGCCCCCGCTCTCCACAAACCCCATCTCTGTGCCCCCTCCCACACACAATCCAAACCCCTAAACAAACACACCTCTTATTTAAGGGAATGTTCAGTGCCGTGCACTGAAGTGCAAGCTTCAACTTCTTCCTACACTGTTAGTTTAAAACTAAATCATTGCAGGACGGTTTCTTTTTAAAATAAAAGTATAGGAGCAGTGAAACTTAAAAATAAGAAGTATAGTAGCACGGTTCCCGCCCACTTCGACCTCGGGGCAGAACAGGGAGAAAAACAGTGCAGGAGATAGGCATGCAGCAGGCGAGAAGCTACGGATTAAGGTAGGCTGACACTCCCCGCCCTCTCTTCCTTTTTTGGGCATTTCTTTCTATGTTGCTGGTGCTACACGGGGAAAATGGAAAAAAAATGGCCAAATATGAAGAAAAAGAAATCCGGCCCTGATGCCCTCTCGGGTGCCGAGAGGGCACCAGGGCTGTGTTTATTTTTTGTTCTTATTTGGGCATTTCTTTCCAAGCTTCCCGCGCAGGGAAAATGGAAGAAAAAGCACCAAATATGAAGGAAACAAATTCTGTCCCTGATGCCGCTCGGGTGCCGACAAGGTGCAAGGGGAGCGTTTATTTTTTTTTTCCTTTTTCTGCATTTCTTTCTATTTTGCCCGCAGCGCTGCCAATATGCAAAAAAATGCGGAAAACGGGGGCGTGGGGGTTGTGGGGGAGATGAATCCAGCACTGATGATGGCTGGCCAGGGCGCGTTTATGTTTTACATTTTTCTGGGGGAGACAGAGATTTCATGGACTTAATGGCCCGTGGTGGGTACCTACAGCCAGTCCTGACCCCCAGGCTCGGCTCTGGCTCGGCCCTACCCATGAAATCCCTGGCTCCCCCAGGTCTAGTGTCGTCATCAGGGGTGTTGCTAGGTCTGGAAAAGACCCAGGGCTCCGCTGATGTCGGGACTGTCGGAACTGGGGGCTAGCCAGCCTTTTGGGTGTAGCGCCTGAGATTCTATCCGGGGCTACAACCAAAAGACCAGTGGCTATAGCCCCCTTGGATCCCCCCAGCAACGCCTCTGGTCGTCATCCCCGCCATCTGGAGAAGTGTGTAAACTAACTCTCCGTCGCGGGTACATGAGCAAGGAAGTGTGTGCTGCGAGACACCTGCTGCACATTTAGTTTACACTGATGTCTCACAGCATCCATAACCATTCACAAGACATTGCTCAAATTCTCGAAAATGTGTGTCTTTTGAAGATTATTGTAAGGGTCGCGTGTGTAGTGTCCTTGTACAATGGGTCAGGAGCGCCATACTGAAAGAACCGCATCAGCTCGAGCAATGCGCAGGTTCGGGCCGCTCTGGGAAGGGTCCTGGGAGCATTGACGGGTCTAATGCGGTGCACGCGGTATAACCAAAGGATCCGTTGCCATCACACACGCTACACTTGTAAGGCTCCAAGCTGCACACACCTGTCTATTCTCAGAGCAGCCTGTAGGTGGCAGTATCGGACAGAAGATACAGTCACACTGTCTCTAAAACGGGACTATCGGAAGTTCACCGAACATGACGTTTCTGTCACGCATCGATAATCACAAACTCACAGCAACGCTGAACTCAAACCTGCACATTCTCGAGACATGACACAGCACCATATGCCTGAAGATTAATCGGAATTTTGAAGCAGTACAATTAGGCAGGTCTGAGTCTCAACTCTGCGGAGTGCGTACGCTGGATCGTTTGGCAATGCTGCCTTTATCAGGCGAGTTTCATATTTGTGCCTGCTAGCTTTCAATAGCACATGTGTCTCTTCTAAAAGGCAGCAATGAGGAAACCTTGGTACATTTAGGGGTGGTGAACAAGGCCACAGTGAAGGCTCCCCCTGACCACGAGAAAGGATTACAGAATACAAATAATGGGCACTAACATGAATGTAATGGCCTCGCCAGTGGCCACGTGACTAAACCGGGACAGCCTTGTCTATTAAAGCATGCAGGAATATGCAGAGGACAATGAGGGGCTGCCTGTCGAAGCATGGATGCATGTGCGGGTACAGTACAGCCTGCTACAATTAGGAATGTGCGGGTACAGTGCTGCCTGTTACAATGAGGAATGTGCGGGTACAGTACTGCCTGCTACAATTAGGAATGTGCGGGTACAGTGCTGCCTGCAACAATTAGGAATGTGCAGGTACAGTGCTGCCTGTTACAATTAGGAGTGTGCAGGTACAGTACTGCCTGCTACAATTAGGAATGTGCAGGTACAGTACTGCCTGCTACAATTAGGAATGTGCGGGTACAGTGCTGCCTGCTACAATTAGGAATGTGCGGGTACAGTACTGCCTGCTACAATTAGGAATGTGCGGGTACAGTGCTGCCTGCTACAATTAGGAATGTGCGGGTACAGTGCTGCCTGTTACAATTAGGAATGTGCGGGTACAGTGCTGCCTGCTACAATTAGGAATGTGCAAGTACGGGTACAGTACTGCCTGCTACAATTAGGAATGTGTGGGTACAGTGCTGCCTGCTACAATTAGGAATGTGCGGGTACAGTGCTGCCTGCTACAATTAGGAATGTGCGGGTACAGTACTGCCTGCTACAATTAGGAATGTGCAGATACAGTGCTGCCTGTTACAATTAGGAATGTGCGGGTACAGTACTGCCTGCTTCAATTAGGAATGTGCAGGTACAGTCCTGCCTGTTACAATTAGGAATGTGCAGGTACAGTGATGCCTGCTACAATTAGGAATGTGCAGGTACAGTACTGCCTGCTACAATTAGGATTGTACAGGTACAGTGCTTCCTCTTACAATTAGGAATGTACAGGTACAGTGATGCCTGTTACAATTAGGAATGTGCAGGTACAGTACTGCCTGCTACAATTAGGAATGTACAGGTACAGTGCTTCCTGTTACAATTAGGAATGTGCAGGTACAGTACTGCCTGCTACAATTAGGAATGTGCAGGTACAGTACTGCCTGCTACAATTAGGATTGTACAGGTACAGTGCTTCCTCTTACAATTAGGAATGTACAGGTACAGTGATGCCTGTTACAATTAGGAATGTGCAGGTACAGTACTGCCTGCTACAATTAGGAATGTGCAGGTACATTGCTTCCTGTTACAATTAGGAATGTGCAGGTACAGTGCTGCCTGCTACAATTAGGAATGTGCAGGTACGGTACTGCCTGCTACAATTAGGAATGTGTCGGTACAGTAGTGTATAACATAGCACTGTATGATGTGCCAGTCAGTAAGGTCATTCACAGTACAGGCTACTGTGCAGGCACACTAGTGTATATCAAAGAATGACGAGAGGTGCAGGGTCAGTGCTACATAACATAGCACTTGATGTGCGGGTGAAGTACTGTAGTACACAGTGTGGGTAAGTATATAGGTGCATAAAATATGAATCTGTTTGCAGACGCGATGCTGACATGCTGCACAGAAGGATGGGCTGGCACAGTACTCTCTACACAGCATGGTATGGTATTGGTAGGTGTAGTATTGTTTATTTATAAAGCGTCTACAAACAGGCAAGTGTTTCAAAATGCTCAAGGAGGGTGTCAACATGGGGAAACAACAGTCGCACTGAGCCCTTGAAATTCGGAGACGATAATAGTCTGCACAGGCAGAGTAAGTGTGTAAACAGTTTGAGATATAGCAAATAGGCCTGACAGCGATTCTGCAGTTTTACCAGTGCAATTAAGGGGTGGAGACAAAGGAGACAGACAGACGATCTTCAGGCGCGGTGCGTACAGATCACGCAAGTGCATAGACGGTCACAGGGAGGGTTCAAGTGCACCCGGTCCATGGAGACTGGAGGTAAGTGCAGAGAGAACCACTCTCTTGGGTTATTTCTCAAGTGCAGTGAGTGTGGGTAGGGTGTAGGACCCTGAGGCAAGTGCGAAAGAGGACTGGCGGTGGTGCCAGGGACCTGTGAGACTCTGAAGTATACCAGGCAGCCAGTCAACAAGCTGAAAGGAAAGGGGGGAGAGACGGGAAGAGCAGAGAACTAGGTTAGCAGGGTAGAAGGAGAGAGAAGGAAGAGGAAAGGAGGAAGGTCTTGAGGAGTTTCTGGAACTTTAGAAGATCATGCTTAAGATAGAGGGCATCAGGGAGGCTATTCCAGAGGGAGGAACCTGTTGAGGATAAGGATCTCCCTCCAAATCTCTGCTTGGAGAACTGGCTCACTCGCAGAAGGTTGGAGGTGGATGAGGGAAGGGCTTGTGAGGGACAGTAATTAGGTAAGCAGCATTGCAGGTAGGCAGGTGCCAGGCCCCAGCAATCCTTGTGAATGATGCAGAGGGTCTTGAACTTGATCTTTGCAGCCACAGGGAGCCAGTGAATGGATTTAAGAACCGGAGAGATGCGGTCCTTGGGCTTGAGGCCAAGGATAAGTCTTGCGGTTCTGTTCTGGATGAGTTGCAGAGGGCGCAGGGCAGAAGAAGGGAGGTTGAGAAAGAGGATGTTGCAATAGTCCAGCCTAGAGAGAACCTGGGCTCTGGAGATAGTGAGCCGCTGGGGGAAGTGAGAAAAGGTAGAGTACTTCTGAGGAGGAGAAGCTGAAAGTTAGACTTTTTAGAGATGTCCAAGAGGTGAGAGGAGAAGGAGTGAGCGGAGTCAAAAAAGACCCCAAGGTTTCTTGCCTCGCAGGTGGGTGAGGGTGCAGAGCCAAGGGAGGCCGACCAGAGTGAAAGTGGGAAGGCAGGAGCAGGGGTCCCAATGTGAATGTTCTCAGTCTTACTGGCAATGAGGCAGAGGTCGTTTGCGGCCCACCGTGACTGAATTGCGGAGATTTAGATATGAGCGAAGAGGAGTAGGTGGCTTAGGGTAGCCTGAAAGATAGTTGAGTGTCATCCGGGAAACACTGCAAGTTAGAGGTGAAAGTTGCAATCACACGTGCCAGGGCAGCCATATAGACATTAAAGAACCGGGGGGTAGGTTAGATCCCTGGGGAACGCCACAGGTGGAGAGAAAGGCTCCAAGTTCCACCTGTGATGGGAGGTCATAGAGAATGGATGTTAATCATGCTAGAGCCTGGCCTGTGATTTCTAGAGTGTCACAGAGATGTGCAAACAGGATGGTGTGGTTAAACATGTCAAAGGCAGAGTAGAGGTCAAGGAGAATGAGGACAAAGGGAGTGTTAGTGTCAAGATTTGAGAGCATGGAGGGAAGTGTGCGAATAGTACTTTTAGTAGCACAGAGGGATGTGCAAGGGAAGTATTGTCTATCACTGCATGGGGCATGTGCATGAATAGTACTGGCCTTCCTAGAATGAAGCGATGTGTATGAGTGACACTGTCTGTGAAAGAAAAGGCTGTGCAGGAAGACTACTCTCTACCACAACATCGAGCGGGCGGTCAAATAGCACTGTCTATCACAGGATGTAGTGATGTGTACGAAGAGTACTACCAATCACTGTATGGAGGGATGTGCACGAATAGCACTGTCTATCATAGCATGTAGTGATGTGTAGGAAGAGTACTGCCAATCAAAGTCCAGAGGTATGTGCACAAATAGCACTCTCTATCACAGGAAAAGTGATGTGCAGGAAGATTACTACTAGTCACTGTATGGAGGGATGTGCACGAATAGCACTATCACAGGATGTAGTGACGTGTACGAAGAGTATTACCAATCACTGTATGGAGGGATGTGCACGAATAGCGCTGTATATCACAGCATGTAGTGATGTGTAGGAAGAGTACTGCCAACCACAGTCCAGAGGGATGTGCACAAATAGCACTGTCTATCACAGCATGTAGTGATGTGTAGGAAGAGTACTGCCAATCACAGTCCAGAGGGATGTGCACAAATAGCACTGTCTATCACAGCATGTAGTGATGTGTAGGAAGAGTACTGCCAATCACAGTCCAGAGGGATATGCACAAATAGCACTGTCTATCAGAGGATATAGTGATGTGTAGGAAGAGTACTGCCAATCACAGTCCAGAGGGATGTGCACAAATAGCACTGTCTATCGGAGGATATAGTGATGTGTACGAAGAGTACTGCCAATCACAGTCCAGAGGGATGTGCACAAATAGCACTGTCTATCACAGCATGTAGTGATGTGTAGGAAGAGTACTGCCAATCACAGTCCAGAGGGATGTGCACAAATAGCACTGTCTATCAGAGGATATAGTGATGTGTACGAAGAGTACTGCCAATCACAGTCCAGAGGGATGTGCACAAATAGCACTGTCTATCATAGCATGTAGTGATGTGTAGGAAGAGTACTACCAATCACTGTATGGAGGGATGTGCACGAATAGCGCTGTATATCACAGCATGTAGTGATGTGTAGGAAGAGTACTGCCAATCACTGTATGGAGGGATGTGCACGAATAGCGCTGTATATCACAGCATGTAGTGATGTGTAGGAAGAGTACTGCCAATCAAAGTCCAGAGGTATGTGCACAAATAGCACTCTCTATCACAGGAAAAGTGATGTGCAGGAAGATTACTACTAGTCACTGTATGGAGGGATGTGCACGAATAGCACTATCACAGGATGTAGGGGTGTGTAGGAAGAGTACTACTACCAATCACTGTAAGGAGGGATGTGCATGAATAGCACTGTCTATCATAGCATGTAGTGATGTGTAGGAAGAGTACTGCCAATCACAGTCCAGAGGGATGTGCACAAATAGCACTGTCTATCATAGCATGTAGTGATGTGTAGGAAGAGTACTGCCAATCACAGTCCAGAGGGATGTGCACAAATAGCACTCTCTATCATAGCATGTAGTGATGTGTAGGAAGAGTACTGCCAATCACAGGATGTGTGGATGTGTAGGAAGTAGCACAGATGTAGGGATGTGTAGGAAGGGTGCTACCAATCACTGTAGGGAGGGATGTGCACAATTAGCACTGTCTATCATAGCATGTAGTGTTGTGTAGGAAGAGTACTACCAATCACTGTTAGGAGGGACGTGCAGGAATAACATTCCATTCTGCCAGTATCTCAGAGCAAGGAGAAGCTGTACCAGCCTTGCAGATTTTAACAAAGAAGTAGAGATAATTACTGAACACATGAGTTTAAGGTAGTATCCAAGACCAATTCGGAAACGCTCCCTCAAAAGGGCTCGCTGCTACAACAGGGAAAACCTATTCGACCAAAAGGAAAGAACTGCAAATAAAAGAATTACATGCGCTATTACCTTTGGAACCAATAGCAACACAATTGGCACATTGATACTTAACAACTGGGGGATTCTTTATTTGTATGAACCCAAGCTACCCAAACTATTGTTTGCCTTTAGAAAAGGAAAAAAGCTAAGGCAGTCTCTAGTGCATGTGGTTAGAGAAGGAGACACCAAGTCCACAGACTTGCAGAGCCAACAAAGATTGGAGCCACTTGCAGGCCACTGTCCATGTGGCATAGCATGCCAATATAATATGAAAATGAAAGAATTTACTTACAATTACAATAAAAAACGAAACTTAAAGGTCACATAAGGCGTAGCAGCTCCAATGTGGTGTACATCCCTCACTGCCCTTGCAAACAACTCTGTGTGGCAAAACCCAGCAGCCTGTTAATTTCAGAAATAATGAACATCGCTCAAGTATTCGCAAAGCTAATGCACAAGCACCCTCGGTGCCCCATTTCTTAGAAATGTGCCGTACTTCAGAATATCTCTGTTGGTTTTTAATGGAACAAGTCATTAAAACTAACCCAAATATAAACATCGATACAGCGCTGGCTAAGTGCAAACAATTCTGGATATTATCTTTGAGATCACATACAGATGGACTGAACGATAATGAAGAGTTGCCATCAGCTATTTAACTTCCTTAGGCCCCCTTCCCTACTATACCTTACATCTTAATTTTGGACAGGAGGGTTATTTAATACATACTATGGTTATCACTCACATCACAATTGCATTGTTTAACTAATTGTTTTTTAACAATGAATGAATTTTTCATTTTTCTATTTTGGCAGCTAGCTTCCACTATTCATAAACAATATGCAGCTGCAGACAATGGACACACGGTTCAAATATCACCCAGATAGGTCTCTCCATTGTCACTGCAGCTCCACACCATGCAATGTACTTAAAGATGGCCGCCGAATAGATCCATTAGTATAGGACGGTCTTAGAGTCTAGACTACCACCCAGCCTGCAGTATAAACATACTCGCAATACACATGAGGAAAGCAAACACCCGTGCTAGCATTCAACGCATGCAGTTCGAATGACACAGAGAAAGAGGAGATTTAGAAACATGGGTGAGCCAGAGAGCATACAGTCGACATATACTAGTTGTGATTTCACTCCTTTTGGTAAATCTTTGTTCGTGTTATTGCAGCACGCACAGCATAATGACGCGAGCCCAACATACATCCCAGGACTACAGATTCTGATAAAAAGAGTGCGCATGTCCAACAGCGCCTTCCACAACATATAGAAGCAGACAACGTGGCAGGTAACTATGGGTATCTCTCTTGTAACCTGGAAGGCATAAAGTAATAACGCCTGAGTAAGCCTCAGTAATGTATGTGTATACCTAAGAGGCACATAAGGCAGAGCCTCAGAGGCTCAGTTTGGACACCATTGAAACATATTATCCATATTAGCAGGGCTTTCCAAGCCTTATACTCTAATGTATAGACAAGCATGTGCACGTTATGAAACACAGGAAATTTGTTTCACTTCCCGCAGAATTCTTTCCACAGATCCTGACTGATCGTCCAGCTCGTCGCATGAAGACTGCAGCAAAGACGAGTTTCTTCTGCTGGTCTGATCATAGTTCGGAAGATATTCGTTACTTCAGGTCCCCCAAGGGTACCGCACAGTTCCAGGTAATTTTGTGCTTAAATACAGTTCCGCCCAGTAGGATGTGTAGACTAGATAAGCAATGACTAAGTCTTTTATTGCAGTTCAGACACATACTTTCTTTATTGCAGCATAGAGGAAGATTAGTCCTGATGAAGATGACACACCGTCGAAACAAGCCAACACCCAGCATCAAGAGTTTAGGTTGACTTGAGCCCATGTATTAATGCTCTAATTGATTTAACTAGTATGTGTTACATATTAACATCATCCGAGAGGTAACTAGGAGAATGTGAACCTCTCCAAAGTTTCATCAACATGTTGCCTGTACTGTGTAAATAATTATGTAGTTGTATAAGCATTTTAGTTACATTCAAATTAATTTTAATATTTAAATATCTAAATAAATCATTTAATATACTCACACTTTGTTCATTCATTAAGGGTTGAACATGAGTGTAGACTGACCTGGCCACTAATAGTACGTTTTGCACCGAATGTGAGGGCTACCTAGAGGTTTAATCCAACTTGTATTATACAAATGATGTCATAAATGTTTACCCATACATATTCTTTGTGTGGTTTGTCATAGATATCCCTGCCGTGTATGGGATTACAGGGATCCCCCGAGTTGGTCATTCATCGGGCAGGGGTATGAATGACACTGTCTGACAGAAAAGGGGGTGCAGCAATACTACCCTCTACCACATCATGGAGGGGGGCACCAATAGCACTGTCTATCACAGGATGTATTTATTTATTTTGTTTTTACTCGACATTTGTATGGCACTTATACACAAGTGTTTCCGAGTGCCACAAGACAAAAAATGTAGTGATGTGTAGGATGATAATGTAGGAAACAGTATGTGAACAAATGGATAAAAAGCCATACAAGTGGTTTTGTAACACATGAAAGAGCTCCAATGGATGGCATTTCACCAAGAGTACAGAGGAGCATTTCCAGACCTGCTCTGCGTGCACAGAATGCACCAATAGCAGGATTCTCAATCTAATTGGCTTGTTCTGGTCATGTAAACGCCTTGGTTTCCGACTGCTGGAAATGACACAGTAACTTGGGACACAGGCACTGGTCAGCATGCACAATGCTTGCAGTTTATTGCACCACAAGCCCAGTTATACCAAAATGACAGTGTATTTTCAGGTTTCTCGACATCAAATGCTCCTTTTCTGGAGTAAAGACATGCACCGTCCACTGCTGTCATTTAAGGCAAGACAGAAGGCATTATCTTGCCCTTTCATACCAGGAAGTACATTCCTTTGGGTTATTTACTAGTCCAGCTGGTTTGACCTTAAATGAATGCAATGCCAGAAAAGCACCCTGTGAAAAGAGGTAAAGGCATGACAGGAGTGCAGCTTATGTCGCTGCAAGTAACTGGGCATGTTCAGAACGCATGTGAGTCAGCCAGGCAGAGCATACATGAACTCACGTGTTTCATTTACCAGCCTCAGTGACACTTGAGGGTCCTAGCTATAGAAATAACAATTATACGGTCGGCATTGGTGCGAGCTCCCACCCAATCCCGCAAAAAGCATGCTTCTGCTAAGGGTTGTGTGCAGCAGAAGTGAGCTAGCGGGTGGAAACTCATTTGCAACTCAAACAAACCCTGTTACGCTGGCCAAGTTAAACAGGAGTGGTGCTCCACTGCTTTCATTTTTTACTGTCAACAGCTGCACTACTTTTGCAGCCATTTTCAGCATGCTGGAATTCTTCTTAATGAGGTTAAAGCACGCTGCTCCATTTACCACCGGATATTAGTTACAGCTAAACTGAAGTCTGTTTCAACTCAATTTGCTGTCAGCCAGCATGCCTGCAACCCTTGAAAAATGTGTTGCACATTGCTACCCTCCTGCCCCCCGCCGAAGTCACAGTTCCACTACTTTCTTGGTACACTTCTATCACTGCTCTGGGATGATGAGACTAACCGCCTGTATCCCAGCGCACTTCACTGCCCACGGGCGCATGGAAACGAGGCTCTTCTATTTCTAAACCCTAGAAAAATCAAAACATGTTCTCACGTATTTGACACCATGAAGGGGAAGGGGGGATGGCCTCGGAGTGTTTAAATTGATCACTTTGCTAAGCAACTTTTGGACAACGGTGCGCTGCACATTGTGCCCATGCACTAGAGTACACTTGCGGTGGTCATGTGAAGACAGTGTTACTGGTGCGACTTGGAAGCAGTTCAGAGTTAGAATATTCCCCTTACCAGGTATTCAGAACAGGTGCACTTGCCCAAACGCCCTCACTCTCCCCCCGGCCCCCAGAGAGGACTCCTTCCAATTCAGATTCATAGTGACATGTCATGCCACACTGTGGAGGGGGTGGGGCGCTGTCCACTACACTGGTGTACTATAATGTGCGGATGGTGGGCTGTCGTTAGGCGGGGAGGGTAGCGCAGGTTCGACGCCTTTGTCTTGGGACCAAAACGACACATTTTCCTCGCTTAAAACCATTCGGTGTAACCTAGTCATGGAATGCCGCGGAACAGATCACACAAGGCCTGTGATGCCTCCAGCACTTGGGGGCCCGCTGTGGAGGGGCACGTGCCAATTAGATCACCATTTATGGCCCAAGTGATCTTATCTGCCAAGTCAATATCATGAATTACAAAGCGTAAAGCGCAAAGTGGAACTGCAAAGCAAATGTATAAGCCCCTCTACTGATATTTATTTTTATCGATGGGGTCACTTCTTGTGCATAGGCGTTAAGGAGACTTTTGGCGCACTTTGCACGTTTGAGTTTACGGCTGTTTCCTGGAGCATCTTGCAGTACAGCAGCCAGGAGACCGGCTGGAAGGAGGGGGCTGAGTGCCCAGCACTGCTGGCCTCAGGGTCAACTCAGCTCGTCTTCCTCCTTTCGCACTCATTCATGAACAAAAAAGGCCACCAGACGGAAATGATATCACTGATATATCAGTCAACAGAAAAGTACCTTTCCTCTGCTCTTTACCCCTCTGAGCCGTAATGCGATGACGCCGAGCTTGCCACTGAGTGCAATCGATGCAGAAAGCCCAAGAAAACACAATGTGAGAGTCTGACATTTGCCAGAACTGGTTGGTATTCAAGCAAAGCATGGCGGGATTGCACGGGAACGCTACTCTCAGTTCTTCGCAGGCGGCGGCCAGGGTGCTTTCACGTTATGTTTGGGTTGTCTGATAAATGTATGCAGGGGGGTCATTTCACCAAAATACCAGGCGTAGTGGAAGTGACATCACATGACACTTGACCTCTGATGACATCACAGGAAGTGCTGTCGTTTGACCCCACACCCAAGTGACATCACGAGATGTGATGGCACACAAACTTTCACCCCTTGACAAAACAGGAAGTGACATCACCCGCCGTGGTTCCTCAGTACACTAAGAAAAATACTGTAATATGATATACATTTCAAAGAAGAATGGATCACCATATGTAGCGTAAATATGAGTGTGTATGGGCCCATATTACCAAATTACTGTGAATGTAAGAAGACGTCCAACACCACAACCTGCAGGATTGTACATCACTCTGCCTAAACTGCAAACAGAGCCTTGAAGAGGCCTAATCCCCAAAACTCAGATAGGTAGGTGTCTGGCCACAGACTGGAAACAGCAACTGACCAACACAAGTCCAACCAGAAAAAAAAAGCAATGGTCTGGAGAGTTGCCCAGGGTTATGCATGATTTGAAACATTCCAGCCATCACCTTTCTGTTTTGCTTAATTGGTAATTAACCCACTGTTTCTTTTTAGATGGGTGATAGAGGGTCATAATAATTGCATGTGTTTTTAATTTTAAAATGTAAACAGAAGCAGCAGCTCCACAACATCACTCCTAGAAAAGGCTGCTGGGCATTGAGACCTAGGCGACTGCACACCCATGATGCCCAGTGTGGCTGGAACATGTCTGGGGATGCTTGTAGTCTTGTGCAGAAGGGATGTGCCCTAGCAGTGCGGGCAGATGGTGTGGAGGGTTGCCCAGAGATGTGCCAGTGGTTATGAATGATTTGAAACCTTCCAGCCTTCACCATTCCATTTTACTTATTTGGTAAGTAACCCACAGTCTCTGTTTTTTAGATGGGAGATAAAGGGGGAGGATGTGTTGCAGGTCACAGTAACTGCAGTTATGTGTTTTTTATTTTAAAATATAAACAGCAGCAGCAGCCCCATGACAACACCCCTAGAAAAGGCCAATTTTATTATTGTCGCTGGTCCTTTATGTCTTGCTTAATGCCAGTCTCCTCCAGCTTCTAAACACTGGAACAGGAACTGAACCCATGCTGCACTGCATCCTCTTGTTCCCAAAGCAAGTGTGTTGCCCCTGAGCTATCCTTCCACATATATATATATATATATATATATATATATATATATATATATATATATATATATTGCTTGATTAGACAACAGATTGTTTACTTCAAAGGGCAATTAACTCATTGTGTGCCTATTTACAACCTGCCTGTGATGCAGGTCTGACAGAGCTGGGTCAGGTCACACAGTGCACAGGCAGGATTGGTGGCAGAAGCCACTGGGGCACACCGCTTTCATCACAGGCCCAGTGGCTCACTGGATGTGCAAAGCAGACAAAGACAAAACACTGATGAGATTTGCGTTCATGCGGTGCTGTCACTGAGAACTGCAGGCTGCTCTTACCCATTCCTAGCTAGTGGTGTCCGCTCCACAGCCCTCCTCCTGCTATCCTTAACTGGCACCATAGCTTCAAACTCACACTCTATGTCCACCTGTTCAAGCAGGCCTTACACTAACACACGGTGGAGTGTATATATAAAGTTTTTCGCAAGCACAGACATTCACACAAGCATGCACAAACTCACTCACACATACATTGAAACAGTGCTTTAAGTGAGATACAAAATTGAAGAGGCTCTGACAAGGGGCGTGGGCCAAACATTGCTGAGCATGGCCTAAAGGCTGGCATGCAGCTCAGAAAAGGGCCGACTGCACGCACAGATAACCCTTTTGTTGGGGCAGGCCACCCACTCATTTGGAAGCACGATTTTATTTGCAAAAACATTGTCAATATCCACAGGCCATTACTATTGGCTTTGTCAATGCTACACTGTAGTCTAATAATCCAATGGCATCACTTCTAGGGACATCCAAGTTTGGAAGCTAAGCCACAGTGAGATTAAATAATTTGCCCAGGATCACACGCACCGGTGAAAGCCCGGATTTGAGCCCCACCTGCAATGCAGGTACTTTATCAGTTAGATTCCGGGTCTGGCTAGTTCACGATGTATTAATGCTTGGCTTCCCAGGGCCAACACAATTGTGCACTTTATGGAACTGGCCTAAAAAGGGGACACAGTGCGTGATAAATGGGCCTGAAGATATATACCTTGTTTCTCCCTCTTCTACATCACCCCATCTCTCCCTCTATTTTTAAAATGTCTGTTTTCATTCCCTACATTTCTTTACCTCTCTGCCACAGCTCAAGACTGATTCTCTTTAACTGTGACAAGGATATGGCACCGAACACATATTTTAATGGCTGGATGAAACCATTTACAATTCACCAGGGCACTCAGCCTTTGTAGCGAGGGACTCCAGGGGGCTTCAGTTGGAGAGGTGGGCATATTTGTCATCATTACGTTTAAAAAAAACTCTCCTTTTGCTGCTTAATTGCGGCACCTCCCCCGTGTTAGGACTCCCCTTAGCTCAAGAGGGGCAGCGATCATCCTAATGGCATCACCCTCCCTACTAAAGAGCTCACACTACTAAGATGAATGTCCTTTTTCTACTGCCTGAAGTTCTCTACATATGGGAGAAGTTTGCTTATTGTGCATTATACTGCAGTGCACATGCATGCAGTGTACATACATGCGCTGCATTTCTGTGCACTGTGCCAGAGCCTCGGGTTCGCTGCACAAAGTGTTGGCGATACAGACCATTGCTAGATGTCCCTGCCGAGCCAGGAGCACTGGGTGCAGTACCTCAGCCCATTAACAGATGCCCTCGCAGTCAGTAGCACTGGGCTCAGTACTACAGATTGCTAGTAGATGTCCCTGTCTGTGGACTCAGAACCTATTCTACACTGCTGATAAAAAGTCAGAAAAGGAATGCACAACGTCTGACTCTCATTAGTGAGGGGCAAAGGAAGCCCTGGCAGCGCCCCGGCTAGTAAACTCATTTTGGACACTTCTAGGGCTGTTTCCTGGCTTGCCCTGGCTCACTTAAAGCCATGCATACATACATACATACCTAACAGTTTTCTGTCTACACTTACCTGATCCACTTATCCACAGGCGAGAGGAGCCTTGCTGCCACCAATCACAGAAGCAGAAGCTCCACTCCAGAGCTTCACAGACATGGAGGACCCACGAGACGGGTTAAGACTGCTGCCACACAGGAGGACCACGCCGGGTGCAGAGAGGGAGAGACACGGGGCCAGCGTTATGTGATGAGCGGTATCCCATGGGTTCTAGACTCCCCTCGCCTGTCCTCGTCCTCTGTAGACAGAAGCAGCCCAGGAACGCCGCAGCAGCCGAACTTCTCAGACGCGTGTATTTCAATGGGGCGCCTGAGAAGGGAAAGTGCCCATCGGAGCGCAGGCGGTACTTTCTGATGCTCCAGTCTATGGCATCTCACGGCTCAGCCGAAGAGGGGGCGGGGCTTAGGCTCATGAGGGGAGGCGCTCAGGCTCCCACAGCCAATCAGGGATTAAAGGGCGGGGCCACCAAGACACCCGAAGACCAGGGGATTTTTGGAAAGGCACTGGGCTCTGCTGGCAAGGGTCGCTTATGCTATTTTGGGGTTGCTTGTGGGTCGCGGGTTCTGTGCTGTGCGTGTAACTGGGCACACCTTTCAATGGAAGCTACTCGTATTCACAATGTTAGTTTACCGCACAAAATGAATGTGAAGTCGTGGATGGAGTGGTTCGTGTGCCCCGGTAGCGTTTACAGAGCGGTGGGTATACGTTGTGTTGGATATTGGGCCCCGTTCATTATAATTACAGGGCGGGGAAGCGCCCACGTCTCTGCCGCTTTCACTGCGAGCCCCCAGGGTCCTATTTAGAGGTGCCGTCTGTAAGTACAGAAGGAGTTCACCTCAGGTAAACCCGTCGCCCGGTAAACAGACTTCAAAGAAATGCCTGGTCTGTGTAGTAATCAAACATGTTTCCAAACCTGATTCCCTGCTCTGGGCAGAGCTCCACCCGGACACTCAAGGGAAGACCACCTGCTGATTGAAAACCAAAGTAGGGTCACGCTAGAGATGTTTGCTTGGGACTGACAGAGTGGGTTTGCTAATAGTAAGTAGTCTATTGGCTAAAATACACACACTAAAATGCACAAATCTCTGCCTTCTAGTTTTGGTTTCGAAACTTGACAAAATGGAACTACACAATCAGTGAGTGTGAGGGTAATTGATGGTCTTTATGCTCTTCGGCCCCACTCAGGGCTCGTGCAGTGTCACGTGTTGATGACACGTGGCACACCATGTGCTTGAATAAATAAAAGTGGCGCACAGCGTCCCTGCGCCAGTTATCATCACAACCCAAGGCTCATGTGTCCGACTCCATGAGCGCATGCAGTTCAGGGCCGGCAGAGGCATAGACAGGGTAGAGCCTGAGCGGGCAAAGCCCACTCAAAAATGTCAACTCAGCATTTTCGGGTGGGCATTTACAGGTGCTAATGCCACTGCCCAGCTACATTAGCTTCAGGCCCCACCTTTTAGACAATCCTGGCTACACCTCCGGGGTCCGGCACAACCCAGTGCCCCACAATAATGGCGATGCGGAAGAGAGGACCCGCCTGCAGCACAGGGTGCCGGTGCACGTTGCTGCAAGCACCTGCCATGTGGGACTCCAAGATCCGGTCGGGTCTCTCTCGACGACTTTTGGCGTAATGCTGTGGAGTCCCCAGTGCGGGCCAGATGTAGGACGCGCAGCGCGACATCCAAGCAATATCAGGGGCAGTTCTGACTATCACCAGTTCGCCGGCGAGGACCGCGCACACCGACGGAGAACCCGGGGCGTGTGCAGCAGTGAAAGAACATACTCCTGCCCGAGGGAGGGAGCAGCGCGGCAAGGACCGCTGCCTCAGTGGCTGAATGCCATGGACCTGCCTGGGCGAGAGATAAAGCAGGACAGCAAGGAGTGCCGCCACTGTGGATTTACGAAACACTCCCGATTGGGGGAGAGAATGCGGCATGCTCCACCGCCGTAATTTATTTAACTGTTGGCTGGGGGAGAGCAATGTGGCGCGGCCTGTGCTGCTACCTTCCACGTTGCCTACACCATCCCCATCGTGATCCTGAGAGCACTCTGGCCTGGGGGAGGCCCTGTCCCGGTGTTGACAGACACACAGCCTTTTGTCAATGGAGGGGGTGGACTGAGAAGGGGTGCGCTGCTGCTGCAGCAACAAAGACACAAGGAAAGCTGCCTCGAGGACTGAGGGAAAATTAAGGCTCCTGTACTGCGACCTGCAGCTGTGCCCCTGCCCACCCGTGCTGCCCGGTGCAGCTTTGCCGGCTAGTGGAGCGCTCTCCACTCAGGGCCAAATAAAGTCCTATTGCACGATCCACTATATCTCCTGGACTAATAAAGATGTGTTTGGCCCAGTGAACTATGTTTATGAAGCTGTGATCCCGCATGTTCTAGATGATTCAAATGGGTGCAGTAAAAAGTTGGGACCCCACATGTCCAACATGCTTAAAGTGGACCCAGCAAAAGCTGTCTTTTAATTAACACTTGGCATGGGATGTTATGTTCTGCGGATCCACACCTGGCTCGTGCAGTGTCACGTGTTGGTGACATGTGACACACCATGTGTTTGAATCAATAAAAGGGGCGCACAGCTTCCTGTGCGCCAGTTATCACCACATCTCAAGGCTCCTTTGTCCGACTGAATGAGCGCATGCAGGTGGGGGCACGCCATGACGCGGTGCCCGGCAATAATGGTTAGAGCCGAAGCAAAGCGGAGCCTGGAAGTCTGGCTTGGCTCTTCAAGCCAAGTACTAGGAAAGCCAGCAAGAAATGCATTCCTGGCATCTTGCTGTCCCATCCCACAAAACACAAGACTATATCCATGGTGTCCTGCCACACACTTCAGCTCCACACAATACAAAACCCATACCTCCCATCCCAATTTTGGCAGCTGCCAGTGCAGTGAAATGAAACGATTTGCCCAAGACCACAAACTCTAGAGAAGAGGTGAATCCAGGATTTGAGATGAGCCTGCACTTTCAACAAGTTATCACATACCCTCTCAGTTCTGATACACATATATTTTAATGTAAACCTGTGAACAACTCATATAATTTTGTGTGTAGATATGATGCAAAGAATGCACAGATCACATTATAAACCAAACTGGCAAATATAGAAGTAGTAATGTGAAGCAGAACAAGCATATTTGCAGGTCTATTTAGCCCATCTTGAAAGGGACAGCGCCGAAACCAGAATGCGGCATAATGTCGACCTAAAAGACCTCCGCTGTGGTTCGTGTTTTGGCAACTCTACTTCAAAAATGTCAAGAGACACAGCTATGCAAAACAAACCTGCACACCAAGATCACTTGCTTGTAGTCTTGTTTAAAACAGGCATACATATTGTCAATGCAAGACTGAAGAATATTGCACTTCCATAAAGAGGAGCCCACAGGGCTTGCTCACATCTATGTGGCATAGTGTATTATGAAGGGCACAGGAAAGAGGACTAGTTTGTCACATGTATGGTCATTGTGAGAAATGCATTAGAGACAGTAATCACTCACTGAATAGCTGTGCAGAAAAGAGGGCGATCTGCCCATGTTCTACTTGGCCATTTCTTTACCATCAGAACTGTAGTGGATACCTGTGCACTGGAGGGTACCCTAACTGTACAATGGCCCCCAGTTTAGCAAACTGGCCAATATACGTCCATCAGTCACCCTCCCACATTTTGCAGCCCCTAACACATTTTCTGTTACACAATTGACCGGACCACAGTGGGCCTACAGCGATCCCTAGACACTGTACATTTTGCAGCCCCTAACACATTTTCTGTTACACAATTGACCGGCCCACCGGACCACAGTGGGCCTACAGCGATCCCTAGACACTCTACATACCTTGCCTCAGATCATGGCCTTAGTTAGTCCTTAGTCCTTAGTCCCAATGCTATAAAAACTAAGATCATGACGACAGGGAAGAGGGCATATGATGCCCCATCTTTTGTGGGGAACCTGGCTGGCCTCAAGTTAGAGCAGGTTGAGGAGTATAAATATTTGGCAGTCAGTATTAGAGCATCCATCTGGCCCGTAAATCTGGCCGAGGAGTTAGGCACAAGGCATTGTTTAAGTGGCTGTCTCTAAAACAATAATTGATGCTCGAGGGGGTCATTCCAATTGAGGCTAAAACTATAGCTTACAGGACTTCAATTATTCCTGGCTTAACCTGGAAGTTTTCCCAGAGAAGGCAGTTAGTTGGCTCACAAGGCTGGAAGCCCACATTTTATGCTCCCTACTTAGCCTCCCACGGAGGGTGCCCGTTGAAGCCATAACACTAGAGCTAGGCCTGCCCTCTCTCCTTTCCCTTTGGAAGATTTCAGCTTGCAAGTGTTGGGCGAAAATGTATCACAGTGGTTCGGGGAATGATTCTTTATTAAGCATGGCCGTTGCCAACTCCAGCCAGTTCTCAAAAAGCGTATGCTTCAGGCAATTGGAGGGTTTTGCAAAAGATCATCAGAATGAAATTGGAGGGTTCGGAGTCCCGGAATCATGGCTGGATTTTAATCTTTTAAAAATAGAGGAAAAGTCCAGACATCATGAGACTGCTTTGGCATTGAGCCATCTGTTTTAGCTGCGCAGGTATGAGTCATTCTCACATCAGGGTTTCCAAATAGACCAGCCAAAGTGCTATTTGATAAAGCTCTGTTTAGATGTATTCTATCTAAGCGCCTTAACACGTTCCCTGTTTTAGAAAACACAGGGCAGGCATTCCCTGGCGTGATCATCTGTGTAGACTGCGCGGCAAACAAGTGGAGTCCACACAGCAGATTTTAAATAATTGTGAGGCTCTTCAGGTGGTGTAGGAGAAAGGTGATAGTAAATTCCTCTCTGCTCCTCAGACCAAGTTTGCAGCACGGTCTATTGTGCTGAATCCCTGGTGATTACATCGCCCGTGTTTCATATCTGGCAACAGGTGGCTGGAAAATTGTCAGTTTGATTTTAAAAAATGTCTTAGGGAAATGTATATATATTTTATGTGGATGTGTTTTTAGTTCGAAATCAAAAAACGGTATTTTAATTGGAAAAGATGTACTTGATGTTTATTGCATATTGTATTTATTATGTTTTTATAAACAGTGTAAAAGGCGACAAAGTTCAACCAAATGCACTTAATAAAAAAGAAAAAAGAAAGTTACACAATTGTTGCCATCAGTTTCCCTGAGGGGCGTCGCCTAAAAATGACAGCACCAGGTCTCTGTGTGCTGCCATGCAATTAGAGGGGCCCATTTTCCCCCAACACTTCCCCACACTACAGCAGGCGGCAATGTATCCTTCCACTACCCATGCTCCCTGAACCTGACCCTTAGTGAGACCATCTTAATGCTGCTGCAATTCCAGGGGGAGTACAATAACCCACAAATGTGTAAAAAATACCGGCAAAGTCAGGGGTCAGAGTCGGGGTGTATTAGGATGGGGGGGGACTCCAGCATGCACATGTGCTCAATTCTGACCAGCAGAGTAATGGTGCAGCCTGTTGAGACGTGTTTAAAGAGGAGACAGAGCTATAATGTAGATGCCACACATATAAAGGACTCCCAGAGTAGGGGAACCACAAAGGGACCAGTCGTGTTTAATATGATAAACATCAGATTTAATAGAATTAAGACCTAAAAAGTGATTAAATAGTGCGGTCCACAATACATACAATTCATAAACATTTTAACACAAAGCAAACAGTCGTTATGTGACAAGCTAGGATTAGCTGATTGACAGTGTATCAAAACATGGACACACTCAACATCAGGAGGTACGTTTTACAAATAGTGCAACGTACCCTACAGTAATTAGAATTAGTATGTCAACAAATTGGTGACTCTGGTGACAGTACAGAGTATTAGCCTGAGACCCCTCATAGCCACTGCTAGTGTTGGTGCATGGTCATCGATAGTTACCACTGAATAGAGTAATCAGCTCATTCATATCTGCCAACTTTGAGCAGAGAAGTTTAAACACAGGGAGCCGCTTCACAAAGACTAGACCTGTTCGGCCTTGAAGCACCCAGCAGTAGATCTGTTCACCGATTGCTCAGTGTTAGTCTCCTCGCTCAGTAGAAATAATGCACTTGTTGAAATGGCTTAAGAAGAGCTTGTTACATGCTTAATTGGCTCAGGCGTGCATAGATAGTAGTGTGCACGTGGTTTCAAAGAATGGCGAATGAAGGAAGCAACTCGTGATTCCAGAGGTTTTTTCCTTATACCCTGACTGATGTCTGATTCATAAGGGCACTTAGCAGAATTCACAGCCACTAATACCATACCTTTAATGATATTGCAAAATCAATATGAAATTAAGGCATAGCCTGTATCATGAGACAAAGCCCCAGACAAAATATTATCATTTAAACACAACCCAAGTCAACACTCCGTCAATTTAATGCCTTCATCTACCTGTACCCTTTTAAAGAAATTGCTTGACTTAATCCAGACCATATGTTTCTGGTCTTACACTTACACCATTGTTACCAAGTGTCCACTGTGTTGGTGCCATGCCTGCATATGCGATTGCTACGATGCCCGCATATATACATGTTCCGCACATATTGTGGGGTTCAAACCCAACCTCAAGACAAAAGGAAGCTGTGTGGCTGACTGGGACCTAAACATGCAGAAACATGTTCTTGTCATGTGAAAGCACACTGCTAACATCTTTGGCAGAAACAGGAAGATTACAAATGAAGTGTGCTTTCCATGCACAATTCAAAGCCATGAAAGTGCCTTTCATTATATGAGACTGAGGTCTAAAGAGTACCTTTGAAAAAATAAAACCATTTACCATGGAAGTGTGTGCATTTCGCAGCTTAAAATAATGATCACATGAAAACCGAATTTCCATTGCCAGAATAATGCAAACACGTATATCATTATGTAAAGATGAACATTGATGGCATGTGTGATGAATCCTGTGGAGTCATCACCGATTCCCAGCTTAAGAGCTCCTCCCATGCGGCAAGGGGAAGGCAGCCACTACGTGGTGCTGACCCTGGAGATGGTATTATGAGGGAGGATAACATGGGAGGAGATGGCTGTCGTGGAGATGTGATGACCCCGGCAGGAGAGACGCTGTATTCTTTCCTTCCAAATTAAAAATACCCAATAATTCCTAAATTCCTGATGGCTTGTTGGCATTTTACAAATCACTCTCACTGTAAGATCCAAAAACCTCTTCCTGCAAAACAATCTGGCCAGAATACTATTGATTCCTTATACACACCTAATACTCACTTAACATCTCCAATCTCTGATATCTTTGATTTAAAAAAAGATCCAAAACAATATAACTTTAAAAGATCGATAATTACCAACACTGCCCTAAAGAAGAGGCCTGTGTGAAGCACTTGTTGGCATTGTATTTGAGTATACATATTGTAGAATAACACTGTTACTAGCTGTACACAGTGTATCATACACTGGTCAAACACTCTTCTCTGTCTCACTCTCTCTGCACTCACTTTCTCTCAATGTAGCTCTCTTTTTATCGCTGCCATACTCTGTCTCCTTCTAGGAGGGTTTGTTTGTTTGTTTGTTTGTTTATTTATTTGGTATAGCGCAGAACCAAACCCGAAGGGGTAGCTGGGCGCAGACAATACAAGGATACTTGAGAACTTGGTTACAGGAAAAATACAGTTATACAGTTCACATTAGTAACAAGGTGCATGTACAGGAAAATGCGGCACTACAGTTCAAGCTAGTTAACCAGAAATCAATTTATCTAGTTACAGTCATCTAGGGTCTCTAGAGCAGGTGGCAATGGGACGGTCGAGCTAAGTGTCATTGGAGCGTATCCAGGTGAGGACTTTCCGCCTGAAGCTAGGGTAAGGTTGGTCCATTCTGAGATCCAGAGGGAGTTTGTTCCAAGTTTGCGCAGCTATGACCGGAAAACTGGAACCGCCAGCTGTACTCTTTTTGTATCTAGGCACCACTAAGGTATAGGCATTAGTCATTCTAGTGGGACGGTTTGAGGTTCTCTTGTTGACTCTGTTTGCTTGGTAAGGGGGAGCTATGTTGTTAAGACATTTGGAGGTGAGGGAGAGTATTTTGAGGGCAATCCTGTCTTTGATTTTTAGCCAGTGGATATTTTTCCTCGAGGTGGAGATATGAGCTCTATTAGGAATATTTAAAGCTACTCTAATAGCGTTATTTTGGAGAGTTTGGAATTTATCAAGGATATACTTGTTCGATCCTGCATATAGAGCATTACAGTAATCCAACTTGGATATGATGAGTGCATTGGCTAGAGTAATGCAGCTAGTCTCAGTTAGTGTTTGGGGTGAGAATCTAGTTGTAAGCTGTGAGTTTGCTAGACCCACCCACCCATTGCTGGCAGCTGCACCAAAAGAGAAATACGTGCAGATAATGTAATAGATGCTAGGATATTTACAGCTGAGATCAAACTACTTGTTGAGGCGGGTGATGTCTGTGGTGACATTTTCTCGGTTGCATACTTCAATGCAACTATTTTGTCATGCTTAAAGAAGTTGATTGGGAGGGTTCAGCCTGTTATTCGCCTCAAAAAGTGTTCCCATCTATATGACAGCAGGATAGCCTGTACTAAAAATTGCACAAGGAGGCTGCTTAGGGAATGTGTGATCACCCCCTTACCACAGAAGCCTTTAAGAGGGAAAGGGGGAAATCCTACAAAGATAATAGAACTACACTAAATTTTTTAAAATACAATTACACAACAGAGATAAGAGATAACCAGTACATGCTCGACACCCTACAATGTGCAAATTCTTCACAATTCTAGGCCTTAACAAATAGAACTGTTGGATGTGATGCTTGATCTTTGGCATGGTTGATACAAGAGATGACCTGAGTAGGATACTACTCTACCTTGTTTTCCAAACCTGTAAATAATTCAGCTGTCTGTTTTCAGAATGGATATTACATGGACAGTGGGGATATGCTTTGGATGTAGGAGTATCTCTTATGGTCCATGTTGAAATCTAAGCCGTCCCAGGTGGTCTTTCTCCAGCTACCATCAGAGCCGATTCAGTCCTCTGGATGGGATGGTAGATTACTTGTCAACTTGTTGTGTCCCCCTATCCTGGAGACTATCATCACTCCAATCTACAAGAAAGGGGAAGTGGCCAATCTATAGCCCTCCTAGATGCTACCAGCAAGATCTTTGCATCTTTACAACTTAGAGATCCAGGCTTCTTCTCAAAATTCAATCACAAGAAGAGGAATTTATGTGTAATCCAATAAAGGTTCAACATACATTTTATGCAATTGTTTGGGGTATGATATGATATGATATGATATGGTATTTGTAACGCGCCTATACACAGGTGTTTCAAGGCGCGACGAGGCAGGGAGGGGAGGAACAAGGGGAGACAAAACAAACAATCCTACTAGGCCAGGTGTCATTCAGATCGCGCAAGTGCAGGGGTGGGGGAGGGGGGAAAAGTGCAAGGGGAAGGGGAGGGGGGGAAGTGCAGTAAAGGTAAGTGGCGTAAGTAATAAATAAAAAAGGGCCAGCTAGTGGCAAGTGCAAGGTAAGTGCAGAGCAAGTGCTGGGGAAGGGGGGGGGCTGTAGGGATACAGAGACAGTCCCGTAGTGCAGAGGGGTTCCAGGGGATCAGTGACTGGGACCAGGACCGAAGGCAGTTTAGAGTGGTCAAGTTGCAGGATCAGTGCAGTTTAGTGAAGAATTTAATTAGCTGTTCAGCAGGGGAGAGGGAGAGAGAAAGCAGAAGCAAAGAGGAAGGTTTTGAGGTGCTTCCGGAACCGGAGGTGGTTCTCCTCAAGTTTCAGGGAGGCAGGAAGGCTGTTCCAGAGGGAGGCCCCTGCCACGGAGAGAGATCTACCCCCAGCTCGTTGCTTCGAGAAGCGGCTGACCATGAGGGAGTTGGAGGCGGATGAGCGAAGGGCTCGGGGAGGAAGATATTTGGGGAGAGAGAGTTGAAGGTATTTAGGACCCAGGCCCCAGAAGGCCTTGTGGACAATGCAGAGGGTTTTGAACTTTATCCTCGCAGCCACTGGGAGCCAGTGTAGAGATTTCAGTCCTGGAGAGATACGGTCCCTGGGCTTGAGGCCAAGGACAAGTCTCGCAGTTCTGTTCTGGATGAGTTGCAGAGGGCGGAGAGTGGAGGCAGGCAGATTAAGATAGAGGCTGTTACAGTAATCCAGCTTCGAGAGAACCAGGGCTCGGGAGACAGTGAGCTTCTGGGGGAAGGAGAGGAAGGGAAGAATACCTCTGAGGAGGTGCAGCTGGTAGTGTGACCTCTTGGCGACATCAGAAATATGAGGAGAGAAGGAGAGTGTGGAGTCGAAGATGACCCCAAGGTTTTATGCCTTGCAGGTAGGAGCAGGGAGGGGGCCAAGGGAGGCAGGCCAGAGAGCTGCAGGGAAGGAGGGAGTGGGAGTACCGATGAGTAGAATCTCAGTCTTACTGGCATTAAGGCAGAGGTCATTGGCGGCACACCATTCTTGGATAGCAGACAGACAGTCAGAGATGAGGGAAGGAGAGGGGGAGGCTGAGGGTAGCCTGAAAATGAGCTGGGTATCGTCCGCATAGCACTGGAAATTAGGGCAGAGAGCGGCGATGCGGTGGGCAAGGAGAGCCAGATACTGGTTGAACAGCCAGGGAGAGAGATTAGATCCCTGGGGGACACCACAGGTGGAGAAAAAGATGTCGGAGAGGAAGGTCCCCAGTTGGACCTGGGAGGGTCGATTTGAAAGGAAAGAGGTCAGCCACGCCAGAGCCTGACCAGTGATACCCAGGTTTTCCCGGAGACGGTTGAGCAGGATGGCATGGTTGACAGTGTCAAAGGCAGAGGAGAGATCGAGCAGAATGAGAACACACGGAGTGTTGGAATCGAGGTTCAGGAGCAGGTCTTCACGGATGTTCAGAAGAGCAGTTTCCGTGCTTCTGGCAGCTCTGAAGCCAGATTGATGGTCATGAAGACTACCAACAGATTCAGCATGGAGGTTAAGCTGGGAGATGGCCAGTTTCTCCAGGAGCTTGCCCAGGAAGGGAGTGATGGAGATAGGGCGATAGTTAGCCGGGCAGGAGGGGTCGGAAGAGGGTTTCTTGAGAAGAGGGTGCACAAGGGAGTGCTTGAGGGGGGAAGGGAAGACTCCAGAGGCGAAGGAGTGGTTGCAAAAGTCAGCCAGGGCAGGAGCCAGGGAGTCGATGTGGTCCTTGATAGTTTTGGAGGAACAGGGGTGAACCTGTTTAGACAAGACTTTTATTGATCGGACTTGTCTGGAAACCTCGTCAGCAGAGAAGGGTGGAAAGGCAGAGAAAGAGGGAGGAGGGTTGACCGCAGAAGGGCCAGAGGAAGAGCCGGGTAGGGGGGGAGGGAGGTGAGAGGAGGAGAGCGAGGACAGGATGTCCTGAGTTTTAGAGATGAAGTGAGAGGCCAGTGCAGTGCAGAGGGCCTGGGAGGGGACAGGAGAGGTAGAGACTGCAACAGGGTTGGCCAGCTCCTTGCAGATTTTAAAGAGTTCGGCGGAGTTGTTTGATGCCGCAGAGATGCGGGCTTGGATAAGGGCTCTCTTCTTGGTGAGAACGGAGAGCCGGTACTGCCTTTGAAGCAGGCGGCAGGCCAGTTTGTCAGAGGATGAACATGAAGCACGCCATTTCCTCTCAGCAACCCTGCACTTGCGCTTTAGGGTGACGAGATCCGAGTCATACCAGGAGTTACATTTGGCTTTGGGCTTCAGGCGGATTCTCATGACGGGGGCAAGGATATCAAGAGTAGCAGATATAGCAGAGTGGAGCATGGAGAGGGCTGTGTCAGGGTGGGAGTCAGCCGAAGGGGCAGGGGGGGGAGAGAAGGTAGCAGCAAAAGCCTCAACTGACACACGCTTCATGGGTCGGATGACCGAGAAGGTGGGTGGCAGTGAAGAGGGTGGCTTTGCCTGAGGGGTAGGGAGGGTGAGGTGGGAGGATATGAGAAAGTGATCGCTCCAGGAGAGAGGAGTGGAGAGAGGGACAGAGAGGGGAAGGTCAGAAGAGATCAGAGCATCAAGAGTGTGCCCAGCAGAGTGAGTAGGCCCAGACGGGAGAATAGAGAGTGAGAGAGAGTCGCAGAGGTCACGAAAGAGACAAGTGGGGGGACTGGAGGCATCAAGGTGGATGTTGAAGTCGCCAAGAAGGAGGAGTTGAGTGGTTGAGGACAGGAGTGAGGAGGCGAGGTCAGCCCACTCAGAGAAGAAGGAGGAAATTTGACCAGGTGGCCGATAGATAGTAGCCACGGTAAGGGAATGGCTAGGAGAGAGAGAGAGTCGGCAGACAAGACATTCAAAAGAGGAGTAGGTCTGAGTGGGAGTGACAGTGGCAGGAATCCACTCAGGGAAGATAAGGGCAACACCACCCCCTGCACGGTTAGGCCTGGGCATGGAGAGGATCTTGTAACCGTCAGGTAGGGTGAAATGGTAGACCTATTGAACTCATCCAGAACTTACACAAAATATGTCCAATATGGTGGAAGAAGGGAGGTTCTACCTATACACTTTCTCAGCTTTCCTAGCACCAAGTTAAGAAATGTGCACTTATTATTTAGGTTAAATCAATTGCCAACTCTCGAGCTTATTGGTGTGTGGAGTTCTTCACCGGGTCAGTCTCACTCTTGTTGATTGTGCAAAAAAGACTGTGAACTCGAAGCACCTACGCATCTTACCATCTACTGTACGGCAAATAACAACTTAAGAATCTCTGACTTCAACCCTCATGTATATGTTGAGTTTACACAGGCGGATGAATTTTATGGTCCTGACCTATGCAGGGAAATGGTATTTCTTAAATTTGATTACTTTGTAGATTCCTGACTGCCCCTTTGTCCTTTTAAAAGAACAGAAATAACCGGTTTGATTGTTTGAACCCTGTCTCTAGATAATCTTGAACTCCATGTTCATTTGTAATTTTGTTTATGTCTTTTATGATCTTTTTTTAGATTTCTTTTAATGTTAATTGTTTTATATTTTTTTATGTACTTGTGAAAGGTTTGTTTACTTTATAAACCATATCACAATTAAAAAAATAGATGCGTTGCAAAAGCAAGGTTTTTTGAAAGAACATCTATTAACAAAATAAACAGAAATACATTAATTGTACTAACATTGTTAACTGGATCTTTTAAAACAAATTACCATGTTCACTTCAAATGATTACTTACAGTATAGAATGAAGTCATAACAAGAACATTACATTTGTCTTACTGAGCAAAGCACATACAATTTAGAGTAACAATTTAAATTATTTTCTGACGAAAGGTTAGGATTTTAAGATGGACAGTCTTGCACAGTTCTGTTATACCTCTACCCACCTTGATTTGCATAACATTAAAGAGCATTGTGGGGACCTAGGAATAACCACAGATATTTGTATTGGACACATATGTGTGTGAGTGAAGGGTTGTATGCTTGTATATTGTATGCTTGTATTGCCAGGATTAGGAGCTCGATTGGATTTACAGAGTCTAGCACAGTTTTGACTCCTTCTTTAGGGTTGCATCCTACCTGAGCACTGTGAGCCTTTCCTTTTGACACTGTCACTGATGAGATTGTTTCCAAAGCCACTTGTACATTGAAATTGGCATCCCCCTCTGATCCTATTCCTTTGCATCTGATTAAATCTCTTCCTTCGGACTGCACTGTGCTATTTACTGCATCTGTTTGTTTCTCATTTGCGAATGGGTTTATCCCAGCCTATTGTTCCCCCTCTCTTGAAAACCCCCCAACTTAACCCAGAAGCACCCAACAGTAATCACCAAACTTCGCTGCTTCATGTCCTCATGCAAGTTATGGAGACCATTGTTACTCATCAGCTATCTAGGTTTCTTGAGACGGAAGGTCATTTACACTCTTTCCAAGCTCTCTTAAGGCCACTTCTGGGAAGGGAATCAGTCAGTAGTTTTGGCACTACTGCAGGGTCATAGAGAGGTTGGAGTTTTGATCCTCTTGACCTCTCCGCAGCATTTGATACTATTGACCGTGGAGTTTTTCTCCAATGGATGGAGAAGACTGGGATTCTGGTGTACCTCTGGCTTGGTTCTCCTCCTTAATTTCAGAGCGCCAACAGACTGTTTTGCTGTTTCCTTTCTGTTTGGCACCCTCCTCTGTCTATTGTGGCATGTCCAAAGGGTCTTTTTATCACCCCTTCTTTTTCATCGCTATCTACAGCCACTTACTGACTTCTTCTCCACCTATGGCCTTTGTTTTTATATGTATGCTGATGACACTCAGTTGGTCTTCCTCCTCCGGGCCTGCTCTCAGATTCTCCTTCAAAACCTAAGGAGCATCTCACTGAGATCGAGTTTGGATGGCTGGAAGCTGGCTGAAACTAAATGGGGAGAAGACTGAGGTCCAGGTGGAGAGATCCTCTCTCTTTTTGAAATTCAGAATATTAGCCTGATTCCTTAGGCCTGTGCCCGGCCCCTAGTGCTTGCGTGAAGATCCTAGGGATAAAACATCTCCCTACTTGTTCAGGCAAAGCTCATAACGCTTCTGTTTTCAATGGCAGTTTTCTTAGGCTGAAACGTCTGAGGAAAGTCCTGCCTTTTTTGCCGCCTCAATGCCGTTTCCCGGAAGTTACTGCCT
Organism: Ambystoma mexicanum; assembly: GCF_040938575.1. Lineage (NCBI taxonomy): Eukaryota > Metazoa > Chordata > Amphibia > Caudata > Ambystomatidae > Ambystoma > Ambystoma mexicanum. The sequence goes on from NC_090933.1 coordinate 1,144,337,668, forward strand.
CTATTATGGGCTCTCTGGACTATTGTAATGGCATCTACCTTGGGCAGCATGAATGTCTAGTCCAGAGTCTGCAAATCCTGCAAAACTCTGCAGCACATTTAGCCCTAAATGCTCTTAGACTTTCTCACTCTAGCAGGCTGCTGGCTGACCTTCACTGGCTTCCAGTAAGAAGCGGGATCAAGTTTAAGGTTCTGTGTATCGTACATCGATCTGTTCACTCTGTAGGTCCTGTTTTCTCCAGTCAAAGCTTATTGGTTATGCTCCTTCCTGTAGACTGCGATCAGCTTATCAGAACCGATTAGTAGTCCAACGTTTCTGCAGGTCCAGATCCAGAGGATGCTCTTTCTCTGTACTCACTCCACTTCTGTGGCATTCCCTTCCCGAAAGCTTGCGTGGGATCTCTGATCATCATTTTAGCCATTTTATCTTTTTGCTTTACCAGTCGGCTGCTAGCGCCATATGCCTTCGGGCCATTGTTTATGCTTAAGAAATACAAATACATACATACGTAGTCTGGGGAATTATGATGTGCGCGTTTAGCTCCATCTGCTTTCATGTGTGTGAAAAACTGCATTCTGATAGAATTTTAAAAAGAAAAGTGTATTTGTTGTGCTGCTGTTAGACCCCTCTTGGCCTGTTTCCTTCTTCCCCTTCCATTGTCCCTACTCCTCCTCCTCCCTCCCCCGGTCTTCATTGGGCACAGGCCCATAGCACTGAGGTGCCTCCTAGTGTGTCTGTGGCTTCAGCCCAGCATTTCCTTCAGCTGGCTCACACAGTGAGTTTTGCTTCAGCGCTCTGCTCGTGAGTCTGGGGAATTACACTGTTTAGCTCCATCTGCTTTCATTCGTCCGAAAACTGCATTCTGACCGATTTTTAAAAAGAAAAGTGTATTTGTTGTGCTACTGTTAGCCGCCTCATGACCTGTTTCCTTCTTCTCATTCCCCTCCCATTGTCCTTCCTCCTCCTCCTCCCTCCCTTATTGGGCACTAGGTCCTGTTTGTTTTTTGGCCTGTTGCCTCCCTACGGCGAAGGACCCGTAGGCTAAGAACCACTCCAGAGGATGTCTTCCGGTGTCCACCATGGTAAAATGTAGCTTGCAGCTGTTGAACTACTCCGCCTTATCTGGTAAATCGAATCTGGGTGTGTAATATTGTGCTGTGCTAAAATTGAAAAAAAAACAAAGCCTTTGTTCGTCCTTCTGGGAAATCAAATCAGGGTGTGTAATATTGTGCAGTGGTAAAAAAAATATAGCCATTTTCCCCTTCTAGGAAAGTCGAATCTGGGTGTTTCACATTCTGGTAACTGTGGCATTTTCTGGGTCTCCCTAGGCCCCCAACCAGAACCCCCCCTGCAGTGAATGCCATTTATTGTTGTGAGTGACTTGTTCCCCTCCTGTGTTCTTCCTTTGTTGTCACCCAACCCCTCTGCTTCTCCTCCCTCCTTTTGCACATTCTGACTTGTGTGGCACAGGGCTGTTGGTCTCTCTCTTCTTCTCTCATGCCCTTCTCCCCCTCCTACCTCCTTTGCACCCCCTATGGTGCTCTCTGTCTCTCCCATCTCCTCTAACTGCTATTCTATCGCCTATCCTATCGCTCTCACTACGTCTGGTAGGAATAAGCTCAAAAGGCACATCCTGGTCTCCAACTCAGGCCTCCCTATTGCTGACACCTACACCTGTGCTCACTGACATCTTCATTGTTGTTCCGTCTCCAGGCCTATAGACCCCCACATGTTCTCTGTTCTCTCTCCTTTATCCTTCTCTCCCATTAATATTGGCACTTGTTGGGAGGTCCTCTTGGCCCACTTTCACTCCTTCAAGACCATCATTAATGTCTATCTGAATGGCATCGTCTGGTCCAGGGCCCTCAGTCAAATCTCCTCCTTTTCGATAGACGCTTCCCACATCTTATCAACTTCCCACCTTCTCCTGCTACTCCTGCCTACACCTCTCTGGCTCCTCTGCCACCTTCTTCTTCTGCCATCTCTCTGGCACCCTCCTCAGCTTCTCTGGCTGCTCTGCCTCCTCCTTCCACCGCCGCCTCTCTGGCAGTCTCTTCTTCCTCTCTGACTACTCTGCCATTTCCTCCTTCCTCCTCTGTCACGTCTGCAGGGCATACCTCATGTCTGTACCTCTACACAGAAGTCTTTCAAATGTGGCAATTAGCTCCTCAACTCTACTCTTAACTTTCAATCTGCTGCCAAACACTCCTCTGACATCTGTCAACTCCTTGAGGATCTTGATCTGGATGTCCTCGGTCTCACCAAGACTTGGTTCATAGATAGCTCTGTCACACGTTTTGACACTCTCCTTCCTGATCGCTACAAGATCCTTTCGAACCCAGAACCAACCATTCTGGAGGTGGAGTAGCCCTGATCTTCCCAGATTGGATCCCTGCTTCTCTCATTCCTATGCAGGCCTACTCCTCCTTTGAATGCCTGGCCTGCAGGCTCTCTATCTCTTGTGTCTTCTCTCTTACCGTGGCCACCATCTACAGGCCACCTGGCCCGTTTGCTCTCTTCCTCTCTGAGTGGGCCGAGCTCTCCTCCTCCCTCCTTGCCTCTACCTCTTAACTTCTTCTCCTTGGAGACCTCAATAACCACTTGGATGCTTCTAGCCCCTACTCTGGGCTCTTTTTCAATCTCTTCAAATCTCTCTCTATTCTTCCCTCTGGCCTGACATACTCTGCCGGGCACACCCTGGATGTTCTTATATTGTCAGACATCCCCCTCTTACTACTCCTCTCTGTTGGACTGACCACTTTCTTCTCTTCTCTCATGTGTCGCTCTCTGTCCCACAGGGAAAGCTGAGCCCAGCACTGCCACCCACTGTATATCGTATATCGGAGAGGACCGGGGTTGACACTACGCAATCACTGTTCAGAGCACCAGGGCCCAAGAATCCTCCATGGCATACAAATGGAGGACTCAGCCAAGGACACGTTAGAACTGTCCTTTATTTTCCATAACAGACAGGGATCATACAGGAAACAATTCTCCAGCAATCACAGCTCCAAAGCCACTGTCAGGGGCTTTTGTTCTATCCTGACATCACAAATCAGGGCTCTTCCCCAACAACCTAAGAGCCCTCCTGATTGGGTGATTGGGGTGGTATCACCTATAGCTGTCCCATATAGGGGTTATTCTACTGGGCCTTGCATGTCAGATGGCTGGCCTGACCCTTCCCCAAAAACGACATTGTTGAAAGGTTGCAAGTTTACCATTGACCCTTGCCCCCTGCCATCCACCCCTGAATTTGTGTTCCCTGATTGGATGGAGCTGATCTCCCTAGCTTTGGAACCCAGCTCTTTTCTCAGCGCTCAGTGCATCTTCTCAAGGTGATGAGAATGAATATGTGTTCCCATCGTTGCCGTCAGTATTACCATTTTGCCATTGAGAGTGCCTGCAGGGTTGCAACATTGTTGAAGTGATGTATAATTTCACATATGCTTTGCTGGGAACTGCTCCTCTTCTCACCACAGGTAAATGGCCATTGTTCGGTTCGGCTACACCAAAAGTATTCAATCCCACCCTTAATCTTATGTCTCTCAATGCACGCTCCTCCTCCTTGCATTTGAGCTCTATTTGCCACTCCCTCCATTCCCTCTATACTAAAACGTGTCTTTCCTTCTCGTCTTCCTCCCTTCTGCTCTCTATGTGTTCGAGCTGTCTCATCACCTTCATCTCTCACTGCTCCCACTCTTTCTCCTCTGCCTTTAGCTTCTCCCTTTTTCTTGTGTTCTTTTTGTTCCTCGTTTTCTTTTCTCTCTACCTCTTCCATTATCACTGCCCATTCTCATGCTTCCCTGCCCTCTTTACAACCTGCTACTACCTTACTTGCCCCTCCTGTTTCTCTGCTGTCTTCCAATCTAATTTCAGGAAGATTTGTCCTCCTACCCACTTGTTCGATGCTATATTCTCCAGCCATTCCTTCGTGCTTCTCTGTTTCTCGCTGTGCACCCTTTTTCCACCTTCTGCTTGTCCAGCCCCTTGCTACCCTTCCTCCTTGGTATATGCTGGAGGTTTGAATATTGGATTTGAGTACCACTCTGCTGTTTTTAACTCCTGTATAGGGTACAGTACCCGTGTTCTTGCTGCAGCCCTTTAGCTGTGATGGTCAGGAGGAGGTGGGGGAGAGTGGACCGAGGGCATTTCGCCCGGCGTCTTCTGTTGGCTCAGTATCCATTGACGACTCGCTACCTACTCCCGTTGTCCTGAAACATTTTCCAGAGCTCAAATATTGCCATACGTTTGCTCCGTTTTTCCCTTTATAAACCTCTCGCAACTGTGTGTGTAATGGTTGCTGCACATATTTGGAGAAGCTATCGCCCTTTGGCCATGGCTTAGTCAATTTACCTTCTGTGCTTTCCGTCCATTCCGTGCTATATTAACAAATGTTGTCCTCATATTGTGGGAGGGCCTTACATAGGTGTTGTAGGGGTGGATCCCACACACCTTTACCACAATACATTGCCTTTAATACTTACTTGACCTCAAGTCAAGGTTTTCAACAACTCTGAAGTTATTTTACAGAATATGTCTTTTCATGCACAATGTCACATTTCAAAATAAAAATTGTTTTTGTACTGTCACAAGCCACTCTGGCTCGCAACCAACTTTCCAGGCGTGTGCCGCGCACCACCTTTCTGCAAATCTCTGCCTCCTCAGGCACAAACACCAATCGCGTGCATGCACCGTCCACACACCACCTCAGAACAGCTGACTCTGTCCTCTTGCTCTCCTAGTCCTATACACAAGCCTTTCTGGTGACGTCACCTCTGTACTAAGTAAGGGAATGATAGAAATCACTAACAGTGCTTACAATGTTATTTTCTCAATACACAGATATTGTCAAAACCCTGACATATACCCACGGCCATCATCTTGACTCCTAAAAGGAAATATCATTATTTCACATGCTCAATATGTACCTACAGCATCGCCTTTTAGATAAAACCCCTCTGCGAGACTTAACAGAAGTACACCTTCCGCAATTTAAGCTTGCTCCATTTGCTAAGCACTATATATGGGGATACCATCATCCATGACCCGAGCTAAAATGCCCAATTCACAGGAAACCCAATATTTACATAACTGCTGTCATCCGTACCCTTAAGTCAATAGTCTAGGCTATTCACCCAAACCTTTTACCTCAAGTTTGAATAGTTTGAATACTCCCGAACCACAAAAATTACATCTTCCTCTACTCCTTTCCCTACAATACTGCACAATACTTGACAATAATTCAATACTACAATGACACTCAACAATACTACACTAATAGGCATCAATACGCATCACCACCCCCACCAAACATTTCTTCACCACCCCCTCAATCGCCATGTTGCTGAGTCAATGCTTACAGTCCATGACGCACTGACGCTGCTCGTCCACCAGCTCGCCCCAATGCTGCCACACCAACCTTCTGGTCTGCTGGGCTCCTTACGTACCACGGGCAGGATATTTCGAAGAGGGCTCCTGATGACCTTTGCACGGGGTGCACCTCCCGGGTGCACTAGCGCTCGGCAAGGTACCCCACAGTCCTCCAGGCACTGCGATGCAAGAGGCGGCTCTATACTGAACGGGCATAGTGAACCATCCCTCTGCTACCACTTTGTATACGGTTTGCCAGAGAGGACCGGGTTCACACTAAGCAATCACCGCTCAGAGCACCCAGGGCCCAAGAAACCTCCCCTGGCATACAAACGGAGGACTCAGACATGGGAAAGTTAGAACTGTCCTTTATTTTAGATAACAGACAGGGATCATACAGGAAAACATTCTCCAGCAATCACAGTTCCTGAGCCTGTGTCAGGGGCTTTTGTTCCATCCTGATATCACAAATCCGGGCTCTCCCCAAAAACCTAAGAGCCCTCCTGATTGGGTGATTGAGGTGGTATCACCTATAGCTGGACCATATAGGGGTTATTCTGCTGGCCCTCGCATGTCAGATTCTGTTCAGCTAATGATTATACTTTCTGACAAAGGATATAAGTTAGACAAGTAAAAGTTACAATATTGTCAACAAGAAGTGTTGTACATAGGCCAATTAATTTCACAATGAGGGAAAGAAAGTTACTCCTGAAAGAGCTGAGGCCATTTTAAAAACAGCCAAACCACACACGATAAAACAGATGCAGAGTTTTCTAGGACTGTTTAATTATGTCAGAGCATTGGACTTTGAGTACAGCTCGTATACTAGGCCGCTCTTACAGGCCTTGAAGAAAGCACAGGCAATGCAAGAAAAAATTGTGTGGACTGAGGCAATGGAAGAAGGGTTTGACAAATTGTAAAAAGCCATTTGCACAGCTCCAGTTTTAGCGATTCCCAATAATGCACAGGAATTCCTTTTATTCTCGCACACAGGTGGTACTTTTATGACAGCAGTACTCACACAGAGAATCACATTGGGGCACAAGCCACTTACATATTGCAATGGAATTCTGGACCCAGTAATGAGAGGTGACGTTCCATGCAAACAAAGTTTAGCAGCCGCCGCGTTCGCCACAGAGAATGCTACAAACATAGTGATGGGATGCTCCATGATGTTATTTGTTGAACATGCATTATTTGCAATTTTAGAAAAACCTAAAGGCACGTTGAATACTCAAAGGGCTTCTGCCTATGAGGTAATCATATCAACTCCAGCGATTAAAATAGTCTGATATAAAATAGTGAATGCAGCTATGTTTATAGCTCCTCAACTCAAAGGAGAACCTATACACGATTGTGCGAACTATCAAGAGTTCTGTGATGGGCTCCCTAGAGTAAAAGAGAATGCACTCACAGGTGGAGAGATTGTCTTCATTGATGGATCTTCAAGGATCTATCAAAATGACGGGCAAAGATATACAGTTGTCGCAGTAGTGAAACATTTGGCAAATGGAGAATTTTGAGTGCTTGTGAGTACTCGATTGCCATCACATTATTCAGCGCAAGCTGCAGAATTATTGGCGTTGATACTCGCAGTTGAGAATCAGCCAGAGCAGGCAGTGACAGTGTACAGCGGCTCCGCCTATGTGATATCGACGGTACACGTGGGATTAGCGCTCTGGAAAAGGAGGGGCTACCTCCGAGCGGACGGCACGCCAGTGCAGCACACAGCCTTATTGGACAGGCTTATTAAGGCACTACAACTCCCAGTGCGCATAGCAGTCATTAACTGCACATCTCTCATGAAAGGGACAGATTTTATCTTGCGCGGAAATCAAGCAGCAGGCGCTGAAGCCAAGCGCATAGCAAATACAGATATAGGAATGATGAATGTTCAAACCATTGATGTGAATGAAAGAATGACTGTGATGACAAACGTGGATGAAGGATATCATCACATGTCTAAAACACAGATAGTGAAGTTCCAAGGGGAGGCACCGCAAGAAGAAAAGAACTTGTGGAAGCAAAGAGGGTGTTCTGTAAACCCCTCTGAAGCATTCTGGTGACAAGACAGCACTGGTAAACCAGTAAAGCCTATAGCTTTACTAAGGGTAACGCTAGAACAGTTACACTACCCAGCACATACAACTAGGTAGAATCTTGCTGTAACCATTGCTGAGGATTGGTTTGCACCGAACCTAATGGAGCATGTTGCATTTTTTATGGTAAATTGTATTATTTGCCAGCAATTCACAGCTGGGCATACACTGCGCATAGTGAGGGGGGGTCATCCCAAGGCCCATTGGCCCTTTTCAGCACTTGCATATCGACTATGTCGATATGATACAAGTTTGGAATGGATATAGATACCTATTAGTTGTAGTATTTCCTTTTTCCAGATGTATAGCAGCAGGTCCATAAACGCACCCAGACTCTACCTGTGCAGCCAATTTCTTAATGGACCTCACTTTGTTAATACATTTTTCGAGCAGATCACCTCGTTGCTTGGTATACAGCACAAGTTTACTTTGGCTTATCATTCACAAGGAAATGGTATCTGTGAAAAGCTCAACACCCTGTTAAAAGAAAGAATAGCTAGGTTGAAGCTTACTTTGAAAAAAGGGTGGTTGCCCTGCCTGCCACTGGCATTTTATGCATTGAGGAACCAACCAGGTTCTGACCACCATCTTACGCCGTGCCAGATTGTGACGGGTGGGCGAATGAGAGCACCTTTAATGCCTTCATCCCAAGCTAGAAGTGATGCTCAGCCAACTTCAGAAGTGTTAGGACTTGAATTGCAAAACTACTTGAACTGTTTAACATCTAGTTTATCTGTGATTTCAGGACAGTTGCAGAGATGAGGGTGTAAAGCAGTACAGAACACAGAAGGAGATGCTTCAACAATCCAAACTCCCGAATTTCTACGTCCAACAATCTACCCAGGAAACAAAATCTTGATCCGCAACCACACAAGGAAGAAGTGGGATGAGCCCCGCTTTCACAGTCCTTTCATTTATCGAGGACGTCATGCCATCTGCTGTCAAAGTGCAAGGTAGGCAAGCTTGGATCTTCCTGGGAGACACTAAAATCTACGCCGGAGAGAGGCCTCTGCTTACACCCCACCACGAAGAATCTACAATCATCGGGTATGAACCGCAGCACGTGCAGATGAGATTCATGACGAGGAAGAAGGACGCCTAACCGGACAAGTGGAAAGCTTGAAGAACTTTTAGTTGGACTGTGGCTTAATGTGGCCACTCCCTTTTCAGCTATAAATAAAAGGGTAACAGGACACATTTGAACACTCTGTGCATCCTAGTTGCAGAGTAAAAGAAGATCAGCATTCTTGAAAGCCACAATGGGTTATGGACTTTGGGCTCAGGCATGGCTAAGCCTTGATAACTGGAAAGGTGAGAAAGGTTTATTAACTTTGGACTGAGGCACACTTAAACCTTGATAAGAATAAGGATATGCCAAACTCTGATTGCGGACACAGCATTTGGAAAAGGATACAGTACCCTGATTCCTTCCATACAGAGCTATTGTTCGGTGTTACTCATGGTGTTACCCAGTGATTACCTTTCTAGGCATATACTTATGTATTTCGAGTTGGTGTTACATTTGTATCTGTCACTGGTGGGGAGAACTTGCTGCATTCCAGATTTTATTGGTAATACCGACAACAAAAAGATTGTTAGAAGATTGCTCATAATCATCACTGAAGAGTTTTTGAAGTTACCTGAGTTCAGTGAGGAAAACACAAATGCCCCTATTACCCGGCGCAGCACATAGACTGGTCAGTGTGGTGTTCTTTCGTTTAATTGAAGACTACCCGCATCTCATTGGAAGACACACTGATGTGGTGACATTTCTTAGAGACCCAAGAAATACTACAAATTTGAACGTGATCCTGGAAGGTATCATCATCCAGGTGGCAATCTATTCTGAAAGAAATCACAGAGATGTGTAGAAACTTTCCTCCGAGGGACAGATCGAGGACGTGATACAACCTAAAACTTTGTTCATGCTGACAGGGACGCTACAATGTCATCTGGACTGAAGCAAATTCGAGGCATCGATTGGGATCTGGTTAATGAAGCAGAATGTATAGAAGCTCACAGAAATCATCTTTTTTCACGATAAAGGAACATTTGCACCACAACTGGTGAAGAAACTGGTTCCAGAATGCAGCTAGTTGATCGAGGACGAATGCTAAAGAAGACAACAAGCTTGCAGAAGAAATCTAAAAATGCAGTGTCATTAAAGGAGTGTTTTTCCTTCCTTAGCATCACATGATTGAAATGGGTAATCAAAGTAGCAACTTCGTGTTGCCCCAAGAGAACAGATGAGCAAATTGCCTCAGAAGTAGATGCTGTCGCATTACATATCATTGCATTATTTACACATGTATTGTATTCATACTCATATTGCTTTCACTGACATTTAGAACTGCTTTTTTTATAGGAGCACATGATGCAAAGATTCCTGTACATGTTTCTGAGCAGAAGGAAAAATTAAACGTGCCAACTACAAAGCAACCCAGGCCATTCCTAGTCATTCCCGTCCCTAGAAAAAATGGACAAATACCTGAGATTGAAATGGATGTTATTAGTAATACATCACACACAGCACTTGTTTCAAACACTACTTTTGAATGCCGGAGACAGGGTCGACAGAACAGGCAAAATAAGGGGTTGACAAAGTTAGGCCCTACAGATAATGCATGCAGACACACCTGGTCCAGTGACAAGAAGCTCAAGCACAAGTCCCAAAGAAAAATCACGTGCAGCGATGATAGCAGAATCTATATGGTCAACTTAAGCTATTTCCAGAAAGAAACAGAGGGATAAAGAAAGACTTGCTGAACTTTTCTACGCAGATAACCCGGATGGATGTTCCTGCAAATCGACCAGCCAGAAGAAGTTATACTGATGTATTCAGAGATATGGTTATAGAAAACTACAGGAAGACTTTGAGAATTAAAAGAAGCACTCAGGAAGACAATTATGAACTGAATGATTATCTAGACATCACAGCACACTTGGGGAAACAACATATGGTACCAACACATGAAAGAAGTTGGAAGAAGTAGGTCAGATGAAGACTGCATTGTATGTGCACTCCTGCCATACAGCATTGGGAAGTCAAAGATCTTCATAACAATTGAAACTGATGTCCAAACAGCTCATTGTCTTTCGCACATAGCACTTTGCAAAACAAGAGGTCAATTTATGGGAAATGATGCTTCTCTTAAATGGGCAACTGAAAAGACAGATCCAGATGAAGATGACTTCAGCTTTCCTAGCACCAAGTTAAGAAATGTGCACTTATTATTTAGGTTAAATCAATTGCCAACTCTCGAGCTTATTGGTGTGTGGAGTTCTTCACCGGGTCAGTCTCACTCTTGTTGATTGTGCAAAAAAGACTGTGAACTCGAAGCACCTACGCATCTTACCATCTACTGTACGGCAAATAACAACTTAAGAATCTCTGACTTCAACCCTCATGTATATGTTGAGTTTACACAGGCGGATGAATTTTATGGTCCTGACCTATGCAGGGAAATGGTATTTCTTAAATTTGATTACTTTGTAGATTCCTGACTGCCCCTTTGTCCTTTTAAAAGAACAGAAATAACCGGTTTGATTGTTTGAACCCTGTCTCTAGATAATCTTGAACTCCATGTTCATTTGTAATTTTGTTTATGTCTTTTATGATCTTTTTTTAGATTTCTTTTAATGTTAATTGTTTTATATTTTTTTATGTACTTGTGAAAGGTTTGTTTACTTTATAAACCATATCACAATTAAAAAAATAGATGCGTTGCAAAAGCAAGGTTTTTTGAAAGAACATCTATTAACAAAATAAACAGAAATACATTAATTGTACTAACATTGTTAACTGGATCTTTTAAAACAAATTACCATGTTCACTTCAAATGATTACTTACAGTATAGAATGAAGTCATAACAAGAACATTACATTTGTCTTACTGAGCAAAGCACATACAATTTAGAGTAACAATTTAAATTATTTTCTGACGAAAGGTTAGGATTTTAAGATGGACAGTCTTGCACAGTTCTGTTATACCTCTACCCACCTTGATTTGCATAACATTAAAGAGCATTGTGGGGACCTAGGAATAACCACAGATATTTGTATTGGACACATATGTGTGTGAGTGAAGGGTTGTATGCTTGTATATTGTATGCTTGTATTGCCAGGATTAGGAGCTCGATTGGATTTACAGAGTCTAGCACAGTTTTGACTCCTTCTTTAGGGTTGCATCCTACCTGAGCACTGTGAGCCTTTCCTTTTGACACTGTCACTGATGAGATTGTTTCCAAAGCCACTTGTACATTGAAATTGGCATCCCCCTCTGATCCTATTCCTTTGCATCTGATTAAATCTCTTCCTTCGGACTGCACTGTGCTATTTACTGCATCTGTTTGTTTCTCATTTGCGAATGGGTTTATCCCAGCCTATTGTTCCCCCTCTCTTGAAAACCCCCCAACTTAACCCAGAAGCACCCAACAGTAATCACCAAACTTCGCTGCTTCATGTCCTCATGCAAGTTATGGAGACCATTGTTACTCATCAGCTATCTAGGTTTCTTGAGACGGAAGGTCATTTACACTCTTTCCAAGCTCTCTTAAGGCCACTTCTGGGAAGGGAATCAGTCAGTAGTTTTGGCACTACTGCAGGGTCATAGAGAGGTTGGAGTTTTGATCCTCTTGACCTCTCCGCAGCATTTGATACTATTGACCGTGGAGTTTTTCTCCAATGGATGGAGAAGACTGGGATTCTGGTGTACCTCTGGCTTGGTTCTCCTCCTTAATTTCAGAGCGCCAACAGACTGTTTTGCTGTTTCCTTTCTGTTTGGCACCCTCCTCTGTCTATTGTGGCATGTCCAAAGGGTCTTTTTATCACCCCTTCTTTTTCATCGCTATCTACAGCCACTTACTGACTTCTTCTCCACCTATGGCCTTTGTTTTTATATGTATGCTGATGACACTCAGTTGGTCTTCCTCCTCCGGGCCTGCTCTCAGATTCTCCTTCAAAACCTAAGGAGCATCTCACTGAGATCGAGTTTGGATGGCTGGAAGCTGGCTGAAACTAAATGGGGAGAAGACTGAGGTCCAGGTGGAGAGATCCTCTCTCTTTTTGAAATTCAGAATATTAGCCTGATTCCTTAGGCCTGTGCCCGGCCCCTAGTGCTTGCGTGAAGATCCTAGGGATAAAACATCTCCCTACTTGTTCAGGCAAAGCTCATAACGCTTCTGTTTTCAATGGCAGTTTTCTTAGGCTGAAACGTCTGAGGAAAGTCCTGCCTTTTTTGCCGCCTCAATGCCGTTTCCCGGAAGTTACTGCCTCTATTATGGGCTCTCTGGACTATTGTAATGGCATCTACCTTGGGCAGCATGAATGTCTAGTCCAGAGTCTGCAAATCCTGCAAAACTCTGCAGCACATTTAGCCCTAAATGCTCTTAGACTTTCTCACTCTAGCAGGCTGCTGGCTGACCTTCACTGGCTTCCAGTAAGAAGCGGGATCAAGTTTAAGGTTCTGTGTATCGTACATCGATCTGTTCACTCTGTAGGTCCTGTTTTCTCCAGTCAAAGCTTATTGGTTATGCTCCTTCCTGTAGACTGCGATCAGCTTATCAGAACCGATTAGTAGTCCCACGTTTCTGCAGGTCCAGATCCAGAGGATGCTCTTTCTCTGTACTCACTCCACTTCTGTGGCATTCCCTTCCCCAAAGCTTGCGTGGGATCTCTGATCATCTTCTCCAAAAAAAACCTTAAGACTTCTATTTTAGCCATTTTATCTTTTTGCTTTACCAGTCGGCTGCTAGCGCCATATGCCTTCGGGCCATTGTTTATGCTTAAGAAATACAAATACATACATACGTAGTCTGGGGAATTATGATGTGCGCGTTTAGCTCCATCTGCTTTCATGTGTGTGAAAAACTGCATTCTGATAGAATTTTAAAAAGAAAAGTGTATTTGTTGTGCTGCTGTTAGACCCCTCTTGGCCTGTTTCCTTCTTCCCCTTCCATTGTCCCTACTCCTCCTCCTCCCTCCCCCGGTCTTCATTGGGCACAGGCCCATAGCACTGAGGTGCCTCCTAGTGTGTCTGTGGCTTCAGCCCAGCATTTCCTTCAGCTGGCTCACACAGTGAGTTTTGCTTCAGCGCTCTGCTCGTGAGTCTGGGGAATTACACTGTTTAGCTCCATCTGCTTTCATTCGTCCGAAAACTGCATTCTGACCGATTTTTAAAAAGAAAAGTGTATTTGTTGTGCTACTGTTAGCCGCCTCATGACCTGTTTCCTTCTTCTCATTCCCCTCCCATTGTCCTTCCTCCTCCTCCTCCCTCCCTTATTGGGCACTAGGTCCTGTTTGTTTTTTGGCCTGTTGCCTCCCTACGGCGAAGGACCCGTAGGCTAAGAACCACTCCAGAGGATGTCTTCCGGTGTCCACCATGGTAAAATGTAGCTTGCAGCTGTTGAACTACTCCGCCTTATCTGGTAAATCGAATCTGGGTGTGTAATATTGTGCTGTGCTAAAATTGAAAAAAAAACAAAGCCTTTGTTCGTCCTTCTGGGAAATCAAATCAGGGTGTGTAATATTGTGCAGTGGTAAAAAAAATATAGCCATTTTCCCCTTCTAGGAAAGTCGAATCTGGGTGTTTCACATTCTGGTAACTGTGGCATTTTCTGGGTCTCTCTAGGCCCCCAACCAGAACCCCCCCTGCAGTGAATGCCATTTATTGTTGTGAGTGACTTGTTCCCCTCCTGTGTTCTTCCTTTGTTGTCACCCAACCCCTCTGCTTCTCCTCCCTCCTTTTGCACATTCTGACTTGTGTGGCACAGGGCTGTTGGTCTCTCTCTTCTTCTCTCATGCCCTTCTCCCCCTCCTACCTCCTTTGCACCCCCTATGGTGCTCTCTGTCTCTCCCATCTCCTCTAACTGCTATTCTATCGCCTATCCTATCGCTCTCACTACGTCTGGTAGGAATAAGCTCAAAAGGCACATCCTGGTCTCCAACTCAGGCCTCCCTATTGCTGACACCTACACCTGTGCTCACTGACATCTTCATTGTTGTTCCGTCTCCAGGCCTATAGACCCCCACATGTTCTCTGTTCTCTCTCCTTTATCCTTCTCTCCCATTAATATTGGCACTTGTTGGGAGGTCCTCTTGGCCCACTTTCACTCCTTCAAGACCATCATTAATGTCTATCTGAATGGCATCGTCTGGTCCAGGGCCCTCAGTCAAATCTCCTCCTTTTCGATAGACGCTTCCCACATCTTATCAACTTCCCACCTTCTCCTGCTACTCCTGCCTACACCTCTCTGGCTCCTCTGCCACCTTCTTCTTCTGCCATCTCTCTGGCACCCTCCTCAGCTTCTCTGGCTGCTCTGCCTCCTCCTTCCACCGCCGCCTCTCTGGCAGTCTCTTCTTCCTCTCTGACTACTCTGCCATTTCCTCCTTCCTCCTCTGTCACGTCTGCAGGGCATACCTCATGTCTGTACCTCTACACAGAAGTCTTTCAAATGTGGCAATTAGCTCCTCAACTCTACTCTTAACTTTCAATCTGCTGCCAAACACTCCTCTGACATCTGTCAACTCCTTGAGGATCTTGATCTGGATGTCCTCGGTCTCACCAAGACTTGGTTCATAGATAGCTCTGTCACACGTTTTGACACTCTCCTTCCTGATCGCTACAAGATCCTTTCGAACCCAGAACCAACCATTCTGGAGGTGGAGTAGCCCTGATCTTCCCAGATTGGATCCCTGCTTCTCTCATTCCTATGCAGGCCTACTCCTCCTTTGAATGCCTGGCCTGCAGGCTCTCTATCTCTTGTGTCTTCTCTCTTACCGTGGCCACCATCTACAGGCCACCTGGCCCGTTTGCTCTCTTCCTCTCTGAGTGGGCCGAGCTCTCCTCCTCCCTCCTTGCCTCTACCTCTTAACTTCTTCTCCTTGGAGACCTCAATAACCACTTGGATGCTTCTAGCCCCTACTCTGGGCTCTTTTTCAATCTCTTCAAATCTCTCTCTATTCTTCCCTCTGGCCTGACATACTCTGCCGGGCACACCCTGGATGTTCTTATATTGTCAGACATCCCCCTCTTACTACTCCTCTCTGTTGGACTGACCACTTTCTTCTCTTCTCTCATGTGTCGCTCTCTGTCCCACAGGGAAAGCTGAGCCCAGCACTGCCACCCACTGTATATCGTATATCGGAGAGGACCGGGGTTGACACTACGCAATCACTGTTCAGAGCACCAGGGCCCAAGAATCCTCCATGGCATACAAATGGAGGACTCAGCCAAGGACACGTTAGAACTGTCCTTTATTTTCCATAACAGACAGGGATCATACAGGAAACAATTCTCCAGCAATCACAGCTCCAAAGCCACTGTCAGGGGCTTTTGTTCTATCCTGACATCACAAATCAGGGCTCTTCCCCAACAACCTAAGAGCCCTCCTGATTGGGTGATTGGGGTGGTATCACCTATAGCTGTCCCATATAGGGGTTATTCTACTGGGCCTTGCATGTCAGATGGCTGGCCTGACCCTTCCCCAAAAACGACATTGTTGAAAGGTTGCAAGTTTACCATTGACCCTTGCCCCCTGCCATCCACCCCTGAATTTGTGTTCCCTGATTGGATGGAGCTGATCTCCCTAGCTTTGGAACCCAGCTCTTTTCTCAGCGCTCAGTGCATCTTCTCAAGGTGATGAGAATGAATATGTGTTCCCATCGTTGCCGTCAGTATTACCATTTTGCCATTGAGAGTGCCTGCAGGGTTGCAACATTGTTGAAGTGATGTATAATTTCACATATGCTTTGCTGGGAACTGCTCCTCTTCTCACCACAGGTAAATGGCCATTGTTCGGTTCGGCTACACCAAAAGTATTCAATCCCACCCTTAATCTTATGTCTCTCAATGCACGCTCCTCCTCCTTGCATTTGAGCTCTATTTGCCACTCCCTCCATTCCCTCTATACTAAAACGTGTCTTTCCTTCTCGTCTTCCTCCCTTCTGCTCTCTATGTGTTCGAGCTGTCTCATCACCTTCATCTCTCACTGCTCCCACTCTTTCTCCTCTGCCTTTAGCTTCTCCCTTTTTCTTGTGTTCTTTTTGTTCCTCGTTTTCTTTTCTCTCTACCTCTTCCATTATCACTGCCCATTCTCATGCTTCCCTGCCCTCTTTACAACCTGCTACTACCTTACTTGCCCCTCCTGTTTCTCTGCTGTCTTCCAATCTAATTTCAGGAAGATTTGTCCTCCTACCCACTTGTTCGATGCTATATTCTCCAGCCATTCCTTCGTGCTTCTCTGTTTCTCGCTGTGCACCCTTTTTCCACCTTCTGCTTGTCCAGCCCCTTGCTACCCTTCCTCCTTGGTATATGCTGGAGGTTTGAATATTGGATTTGAGTACCACTCTGCTGTTTTTAACTCCTGTATAGGGTACAGTACCCGTGTTCTTGCTGCAGCCCTTTAGCTGTGATGGTCAGGAGGAGGTGGGGGAGAGTGGACCGAGGGCATTTCGCCCGGCGTCTTCTGTTGGCTCAGTATCCATTGACGACTCGCTACCTACTCCCGTTGTCCTGAAACATTTTCCAGAGCTCAAATATTGCCATACGTTTGCTCCGTTTTTCCCTTTATAAACCTCTCGCAACTGTGTGTGTAATGGTTGCTGCACATATTTGGAGAAGCTATCGCCCTTTGGCCATGGCTTAGTCAATTTACCTTCTGTGCTTTCCGTCCATTCCGTGCTATATTAACAAATGTTGTCCTCATATTGTGGGAGGGCCTTACATAGGTGTTGTAGGGGTGGATCCCACACACCTTTACCACAATACATTGCCTTTAATACTTACTTGACCTCAAGTCAAGGTTTTCAACAACTCTGAAGTTATTTTACAGAATATGTCTTTTCATGCACAATGTCACATTTCAAAATAAAAATTGTTTTTGTACTGTCACAAGCCACTCTGGCTCGCAACCAACTTTCCAGGCGTGTGCCGCGCACCACCTTTCTGCAAATCTCTGCCTCCTCAGGCACAAACACCAATCGCGTGCATGCACCGTCCACACACCACCTCAGAACAGCTGACTCTGTCCTCTTGCTCTCCTAGTCCTATACACAAGCCTTTCTGGTGACGTCACCTCTGTACTAAGTAAGGGAATGATAGAAATCACTAACAGTGCTTACAATGTTATTTTCTCAATACACAGATATTGTCAAAACCCTGACATATACCCACGGCCATCATCTTGACTCCTAAAAGGAAATATCATTATTTCACATGCTCAATATGTACCTACAGCATCGCCTTTTAGATAAAACCCCTCTGCGAGACTTAACAGAAGTACACCTTCCGCAATTTAAGCTTGCTCCATTTGCTAAGCACTATATATGGGGATACCATCATCCATGACCCGAGCTAAAATGCCCAATTCACAGGAAACCCAATATTTACATAACTGCTGTCATCCGTACCCTTAAGTCAATAGTCTAGGCTATTCACCCAAACCTTTTACCTCAAGTTTGAATAGTTTGAATACTCCCGAACCACAAAAATTACATCTTCCTCTACTCCTTTCCCTACAATACTGCACAATACTTGACAATAATTCAATACTACAATGACACTCAACAATACTACACTAATAGGCATCAATACGCATCACCACCCCCACCAAACATTTCTTCACCACCCCCTCAATCGCCATGTTGCTGAGTCAATGCTTACAGTCCATGACGCACTGACGCTGCTCGTCCACCAGCTCGCCCCAATGCTGCCACACCAACCTTCTGGTCTGCTGGGCTCCTTACGTACCACGGGCAGGATATTTCGAAGAGGGCTCCTGATGACCTTTGCACGGGGTGCACCTCCCGGGTGCACTAGCGCTCGGCAAGGTACCCCACAGTCCTCCAGGCACTGCGATGCAAGAGGCGGCTCTATACTGAACGGGCATAGTGAACCATCCCTCTGCTACCACTTTGTATACGGTTTGCCAGAGAGGACCGGGTTCACACTAAGCAATCACCGCTCAGAGCACCCAGGGCCCAAGAAACCTCCCCTGGCATACAAACGGAGGACTCAGACATGGGAAAGTTAGAACTGTCCTTTATTTTAGATAACAGACAGGGATCATACAGGAAAACATTCTCCAGCAATCACAGTTCCTGAGCCTGTGTCAGGGGCTTTTGTTCCATCCTGATATCACAAATCCGGGCTCTCCCCAAAAACCTAAGAGCCCTCCTGATTGGGTGATTGAGGTGGTATCACCTATAGCTGGACCATATAGGGGTTATTCTGCTGGCCCTCGCATGTCAGATTCTGTTCAGCTAATGATTATACTTTCTGACAAAGGATATAAGTTAGACAAGTAAAAGTTACAATATTGTCAACAAGAAGTGTTGTACATAGGCCAATTAATTTCACAATGAGGGAAAGAAAGTTACTCCTGAAAGAGCTGAGGCCATTTTAAAAACAGCCAAACCACACACGATAAAACAGATGCAGAGTTTTCTAGGACTGTTTAATTATGTCAGAGCATTGGACTTTGAGTACAGCTCGTATACTAGGCCGCTCTTACAGGCCTTGAAGAAAGCACAGGCAATGCAAGAAAAAATTGTGTGGACTGAGGCAATGGAAGAAGGGTTTGACAAATTGTAAAAAGCCATTTGCACAGCTCCAGTTTTAGCGATTCCCAATAATGCACAGGAATTCCTTTTATTCTCGCACACAGGTGGTACTTTTATGACAGCAGTACTCACACAGAGAATCACATTGGGGCACAAGCCACTTACATATTGCAATGGAATTCTGGACCCAGTAATGAGAGGTGACGTTCCATGCAAACAAAGTTTAGCAGCCGCCGCGTTCGCCACAGAGAATGCTACAAACATAGTGATGGGATGCTCCATGATGTTATTTGTTGAACATGCATTATTTGCAATTTTAGAAAAACCTAAAGGCACGTTGAATACTCAAAGGGCTTCTGCCTATGAGGTAATCATATCAACTCCAGCGATTAAAATAGTCTGATATAAAATAGTGAATGCAGCTATGTTTATAGCTCCTCAACTCAAAGGAGAACCTATACACGATTGTGCGAACTATCAAGAGTTCTGTGATGGGCTCCCTAGAGTAAAAGAGAATGCACTCACAGGTGGAGAGATTGTCTTCATTGATGGATCTTCAAGGATCTATCAAAATGACGGGCAAAGATATACAGTTGTCGCAGTAGTGAAACATTTGGCAAATGGAGAATTTTGAGTGCTTGTGAGTACTCGATTGCCATCACATTATTCAGCGCAAGCTGCAGAATTATTGGCGTTGATACTCGCAGTTGAGAATCAGCCAGAGCAGGCAGTGACAGTGTACAGCGGCTCCGCCTATGTGATATCGACGGTACACGTGGGATTAGCGCTCTGGAAAAGGAGGGGCTACCTCCGAGCGGACGGCACGCCAGTGCAGCACACAGCCTTATTGGACAGGCTTATTAAGGCACTACAACTCCCAGTGCGCATAGCAGTCATTAACTGCACATCTCTCATGAAAGGGACAGATTTTATCTTGCGCGGAAATCAAGCAGCAGGCGCTGAAGCCAAGCGCATAGCAAATACAGATATAGGAATGATGAATGTTCAAACCATTGATGTGAATGAAAGAATGACTGTGATGACAAACGTGGATGAAGGATATCATCACATGTCTAAAACACAGATAGTGAAGTTCCAAGGGGAGGCACCGCAAGAAGAAAAGAACTTGTGGAAGCAAAGAGGGTGTTCTGTAAACCCCTCTGAAGCATTCTGGTGACAAGACAGCACTGGTAAACCAGTAAAGCCTATAGCTTTACTAAGGGTAACGCTAGAACAGTTACACTACCCAGCACATACAACTAGGTAGAATCTTGCTGTAACCATTGCTGAGGATTGGTTTGCACCGAACCTAATGGAGCATGTTGCATTTTTTATGGTAAATTGTATTATTTGCCAGCAATTCACAGCTGGGCATACACTGCGCATAGTGAGGGGGGGTCATCCCAAGGCCCATTGGCCCTTTTCAGCACTTGCATATCGACTATGTCGATATGATACAAGTTTGGAATGGATATAGATACCTATTAGTTGTAGTATTTCCTTTTTCCAGATGTATAGCAGCAGGTCCATAAACGCACCCAGACTCTACCTGTGCAGCCAATTTCTTAATGGACCTCACTTTGTTAATACATTTTTCGAGCAGATCACCTCGTTGCTTGGTATACAGCACAAGTTTACTTTGGCTTATCATTCACAAGGAAATGGTATCTGTGAAAAGCTCAACACCCTGTTAAAAGAAAGAATAGCTAGGTTGAAGCTTACTTTGAAAAAAGGGTGGTTGCCCTGCCTGCCACTGGCATTTTATGCATTGAGGAACCAACCAGGTTCTGACCACCATCTTACGCCGTGCCAGATTGTGACGGGTGGGCGAATGAGAGCACCTTTAATGCCTTCATCCCAAGCTAGAAGTGATGCTCAGCCAACTTCAGAAGTGTTAGGACTTGAATTGCAAAACTACTTGAACTGTTTAACATCTAGTTTATCTGTGATTTCAGGACAGTTGCAGAGATGAGGGTGTAAAGCAGTACAGAACACAGAAGGAGATGCTTCAACAATCCAAACTCCCGAATTTCTACATCCAACAATCTACCCAGGAAACAAAATCTTGATCCGCAACCACACAAGGAAGAAGTGGGATGAGCCCCGCTTTCACAGTCCTTTCATTTATCGAGGACGTCATGCCATCTGCTGTCAAAGTGCAAGGTAGGCAAGCTTGGATCTTCCTGGGAGACACTAAAATCTACGCCGGAGAGAGGCCTCTGCTTACACCCCACCACGAAGAATCTACAATCATCGGGTATGAACCGCAGCACGTGCAGATGAGATTCATGACGAGGAAGAAGGACGCCTAACCGGACAAGTGGAAAGCTTGAAGAACTTTTAGTTGGACTGTGGCTTAATGTGGCCACTCCCTTTTCAGCTATAAATAAAAGGGTAACAGGACACATTTGAACACTCTGTGCATCCTAGTTGCAGAGTAAAAGAAGATCAGCATTCTTGAAAGCCACAATGGGTTATGGACTTTGGGCTCAGGCATGGCTAAGCCTTGATAACTGGAAAGGTGAGAAAGGTTTATTAACTTTGGACTGAGGCACACTTAAACCTTGATAAGAATAAGGATATGCCAAACTCTGATTGCGGACACAGCATTTGGAAAAGGATACAGTACCCTGATTCCTTCCATACAGAGCTATTGTTCGGTGTTACTCATGGTGTTACCCAGTGATTACCTTTCTAGGCATATACTTATGTATTTCGAGTTGGTGTTACATTTGTATCTGTCACTGGTGGGGAGAACTTGCTGCATTCCAGATTTTATTGGTAATACCGACAACAAAAAGATTGTTAGAAGATTGCTCATAATCATCACTGAAGAGTTTTTGAAGTTACCTGAGTTCAGTGAGGAAAACACAAATGCCCCTATTACCCGGCGCAGCACATAGACTGGTCAGTGTGGTGTTCTTTCGTTTAATTGAAGACTACCCGCATCTCATTGGAAGACACACTGATGTGGTGACATTTCTTAGAGACCCAAGAAATACTACAAATTTGAACGTGATCCTGGAAGGTATCATCATCCAGGTGGCAATCTATTCTGAAAGAAATCACAGAGATGTGTAGAAACTTTCCTCCGAGGGACAGATCGAGGACGTGATACAACCTAAAACTTTGTTCATGCTGACAGGGACGCTACAATGTCATCTGGACTGAAGCAAATTCGAGGCATCGATTGGGATCTGGTTAATGAAGCAGAATGTATAGAAGCTCACAGAAATCATCTTTTTTCACGATAAAGGAACATTTGCACCACAACTGGTGAAGAAACTGGTTCCAGAATGCAGCTAGTTGATCGAGGACGAATGCTAAAGAAGACAACAAGCTTGCAGAAGAAATCTAAAAATGCAGTGTCATTAAAGGAGTGTTTTTCCTTCCTTAGCATCACATGATTGAAATGGGTAATCAAAGTAGCAACTTCGTGTTGCCCCAAGAGAACAGATGAGCAAATTGCCTCAGAAGTAGATGCTGTCGCATTACATATCATTGCATTATTTACACATGTATTGTATTCATACTCATATTGCTTTCACTGACATTTAGAACTGCTTTTTTTATAGGAGCACATGATGCAAAGATTCCTGTACATGTTTCTGAGCAGAAGGAAAAATTAAACGTGCCAACTACAAAGCAACCCAGGCCATTCCTAGTCATTCCCGTCCCTAGAAAAAATGGACAAATACCTGAGATTGAAATGGATGTTATTAGTAATACATCACACACAGCACTTGTTTCAAACACTACTTTTGAATGCCGGAGACAGGGTCGACAGAACAGGCAAAATAAGGGGTTGACAAAGTTAGGCCCTACAGATAATGCATGCAGACACACCTGGTCCAGTGACAAGAAGCTCAAGCACAAGTCCCAAAGAAAAATCACGTGCAGCGATGATAGCAGAATCTATATGGTCAACTTAAGCTATTTCCAGAAAGAAACAGAGGGATAAAGAAAGACTTGCTGAACTTTTCTACGCAGATAACCCGGATGGATGTTCCTGCAAATCGACCAGCCAGAAGAAGTTATACTGATGTATTCAGAGATATGGTTATAGAAAACTACAGGAAGACTTTGAGAATTAAAAGAAGCACTCAGGAAGACAATTATGAACTGAATGATTATCTAGACATCACAGCACACTTGGGGAAACAACATATGGTACCAACACATGAAAGAAGTTGGAAGAAGTAGGTCAGATGAAGACTGCATTGTATGTGCACTCCTGCCATACAGCATTGGGAAGTCAAAGATCTTCATAACAATTGAAACTGATGTCCAAACAGCTCATTGTCTTTCGCACATAGCACTTTGCAAAACAAGAGGTCAATTTATGGGAAATGATGCTTCTCTTAAATGGGCAACTGAAAAGACAGATCCAGATGAAGATGACTATATACAAGATATAAAGACAAGAAACAGAACCCATGCGAGAAATCAATTGATCAGTTATGAGAAACCAGGAGTGAAAGGAGCTGGCATTAGTTGAGTAGTGAACACAACACTTGATGTCAAAGGAAAATCTGCAGAAGAAGCTCGCAGATGTAAGAAGAGAGGACAAATGCAAATTTGGGGAACTTTACTGCCAGATGGATGGGAAAAAGGAGTGGTGATTTGCAGAGCGTGGGTAGTTATTGGCTATTATCAACCTACTATTGACATAGTGCAGAATGGATGCAAGCCATTATGGCCAAGACTTGCTAAACTACTGACATGGGTCAAAGACAGGGGAGGACCATTGCAAATAGTACCTTTAGAAAGTTCTAAGTTTTGCTTCAGGAACAACGGTACAAGAACATGATAGAAAATCAGAACTGTGGACGAATATTCAATGAACCAGGATTGGTGCATGAAAGAGCAGTAATTATGGATCACTATTCGGCTTGTGGATCAAAAGCCTACATCAGACTGCCTAAAGATTGGGGAGGATTTTGCATATTGGTGAATGTCCATGTTCCTGCATTGGTGATTCCTAAAGGTGACCTGAACATTGACAGTTTTCCAAAAGCAGATGTTCATCTAAGAAAGAAGAGATCTGTAGATCTGGTAACTTGAACAAAGGTAGGGAAATACTTCTCTGCTAAATCAATAGAAGCCTTTGATGCTATTCCGTATGAACACAGGCTGTTCAGCCAGCCCTCATCAGTGTTCACAATGATCTTTATGCCAATAATCCAGGTTGGATCAAATAACAAATGGTTACAAAACACCAGATGGGAATTGCTGCAGACAATGAACGCAATTATAAAAGGAATCAATGCAATCAGAAAGAACTGAGAGCTGTAAAACAAATGGCTCTCCAGAACAGACATGTCCTGGACATGATTACAGCCATGGAAGGAGGTGTTGGTGCCAAAATTGGAGAATCATGTTGCACATGTATACCTTCTCACGATGATGAGAATGGAACTTTGACAGAGGCCATAGACATGCTGACGAAACTCCATGGCCAGATGATAGAAGAAGTAGAAGATATTGCTGATGATAGCTGGATTGGATCACTCTTCTCATGGGTTCCACAATGGATTGCAGATATGTTCAAATTTCTTGGAGCTTTGTTAGTATTAGTGATGCTTGGATACTGTGTGATAAAGATAATAATATCACAATGCAAGAAGACAGCAAAGAAAGCCATAGGGATGAATATCATGATCGATGTTGAACCAGGATGGAAGCCTAAAGACTTGACTGATAAAGAGATCCGAGACTTTCTGAAGGCCAGTATCCATGTACCCGAGGGAACGAAGTTCCTCTATCCAAGGGAGCACAGGAAATCTGTGGGAAGATGGAGCTACTGCAGTCCAAGTGGACAGTGCACGCTCATGACATGGAACAAGGATGAGCATGTTAAGTCAGCTGGATGCCTGAAGGGAGTCATAAAAATATGGGTCCCTAAGAGGCAGTTCTTCAGATCAGGATGTCTAGGAATAGAAGACAATGTGAGAGTGGTTGATAAATCACCCAGAGCGAGGAGTGTAGGTGCCAAGTCCCCCCACTCCACCTGCCCTGCCTACATTACCTGAGAAGTATGAACCAAAGTATGTGACTTATACTACACCAATAAGAAAGCAAGAAGAAGAGCAACAACTCTGTGCAGTACCCATAAGAATACCTATATCTAAGAGAATATGGGAAGTGAAGTACCCATTGAGGAAACCACACCTACATCCAAGACAATATGATGGTCATTTGAATGTGATTCCTGATGAAACAAAGAAACTGAATGACCAGGATGAATGGTGACGTCATACAAGACTGAATTGACTCATATAGAAGAAAACCAGACCAGAGAGGCAGACGATTTATGAAGAACAAAGAAGTACCAAGTATAAACTAAATCTGTTTCCTCCACTGCGTATATGCCTGCCAAACTGTAACTAAGTGCCATCTGGCACCTGTATGTAATCCTGAATCTGTGTATCCTCTGTAACAGCGCCTCAATGCCTTATGGGCTGCAAGTGCACTTAACAAATGCAAATAAATAAAAATAAATAAAATAAGTGACATCTTGGGATCAAGAAGAAGAGACTTATGCCATAAGCATGATGAAGATACTTAGTAAGTTTAAACGTGTACAGATGTAATGAAACACAAGCATCAAAGCAATCATGAAGTTAGCCAAATGCTTATAGTGAATAGATCACGGCGAGCACCAACATATACATATATACCTCATAGATACATCTGGATTGAATAAAAATGAATGTTCCACTACGTATATAGCAGTCTTGAGCAACAAGGAAGGCCTCAATTCAGTGTCGCAGTTACAAAAGCAATCAAATTAAACAGAATATATTTCAGCTAAGGAGTTGGATGAGCCAAGAGAGCCAAGGTCTTATCAGAACTAGAATTGGCTGACATTGAATACAATAAGTGTGAAAGAACAGAAGCTCCTGTTCAAGAAGGTCAAGTGAAAAGAAAAGACACAGAGGACTATTGGAGAATAAAATCAAATACACGAAAAGGCTCAAATCGTGGTGTCCAGTTACGTGATGGAAGAAAGTTGGACGCATGAGAAGATCAAACCTACGCACGGAAGCCAGACAGTACCCATACTCCTTAAAAAATCTCAGAGAACAGTACTGACTCAAGGCCAACTTCAAACACTAATTGACACTGAACCACCATTGAGGTGATGATGGAGTGTACTTTTAATTGGTGGGAAGCTGGTATCAAGAAAAGTTCACCCGCACCTGGTTGTTCGGTCTGCATGCTGCACACATAGGTGGAAAGTTACTGACAGGGGTTAGTAGCCAAACAATTGTAGAGGACCACGTAGTTGGGGGTCCTATAGTGTGTCTAGCCAATGGGATATTGTACATTTAGTGATGTTCATAGTGGCCATTTTGACGGGAAGGGCTTAGTTGCCCCACCTGATGTTAAGTATCCAATTATTTCTCTTTGTTACTCTATACAGATATAACACCTATGCTTAGTTCTTCACTCAGAACCAATCCTGCTTCCAGATAGGTTTTAGAAGTTTGCCTCGTAGGATGACGTTGGTAATTACGCAAGTCAGCACGTCAGCTATGATCAATTTTGGGTTTAAGAACCCAGCTTTTCCATGAAATGTTTGAGAGTTGAGTATCGAGTGATTGCTGATGTTCGTTGTACTCCCTGTTTTAGTTACTTGCATTAAAACAGACACACTTTTGCCAAGCTATTTGTGTCATCTGTATTATTGATGGTTGATTAAAATCTGCATCTCCATACATCTCCAGGGTATTGCTACTCACCTTAAAGGGCTGGAGTCTCCAGTTCACTACACTTGGTGTCTTGGCAGGAAAAGGGTGGCATTATTGGTCTATTCAAGGCTGTATCTGGCTTATGAAAATAACACCTACAAAACTGAGAGCACACTCCCTCACCTCTCTGTATCCTCTCTCTCTCTCTCTCTCTCTCTCTCTCACCTACTCAGCCTTCACACCTCTACAAATCAGCAGTGATCCTATTCATAATGGTAAAACAAGCACGTTGAAGAGATACACCTCCTTCGTCTATGTGGTAATGTAGGCTGAGGGAAGGCTATACACTTAGAAGGAGTGCAAATAATACAAACCATACAACTAACTATTAAAACAACTATGAAAAACCCAGCCTGTTATAGAAGACTCTGGCTTCTCTGCATGCAGTTGTGAATGATGCGTGATCTGTTGGCATTTGTGCACATTGACTAATAGTTTGGGTACCTTGCACAACTCGTCTTGTACATTTTGTAATGTTATGACTAACTACAGCTACAATGGGATGTACTGACTACGTCCCTGTTAGAATAATTTCAGAACCCCATGTGTCCAAGAGGCATAGTTTGTTATTACAAAACCAGGTTCCCCTTAGGTAACCGTGTCTTCTGAAAAACATGCTTCAAAGACCTGCTTAGAATAGTGTAGCGATATATTGGGAGACCACCCTTAACATGTGGAACCCCCCCAATTAAGGTGCCATACAAGACATTTGCCTTTTTGATTTTGTTCAGGCTAGCTCTGTCTATGACACATATAGAGCCACGAGGATCCCTCTCCCTGTGCCACCAATGAAACAAGAACTAGGCTTCGGTACAGAAAGAATATATGTTTATTAAATAGGAGGTTAATTAAATATGTGCACTAAATGATTACACACACCACCTTCTGGCACCAAACAAATCTCCAATACAGAAACTCACTTTTTCTTTGAGTTTTACTGTTCGGTCTCATGTACATAGAACACAGGCCAAATAAACACTTCAACCATCCTGTTCCCTGAACCCCATTTTTGTCAAAATATAAACAATACCATGAGATAAAATGTTGTTTTCGAAATAAATTTAGCAACATATATTTTTGGGTTCCTCTACTCCCACCGGTCTTATTAAAATGAATCCTGTCTCGGCAGGAGGTTGCAGGTTCAAATGCTATTTTCTTGCACTTTACTCAACAATTAGAACAGTTATCATCCCTAAACATTTGATGCCGATATCTAATTTAATAAGCCACCAGCTCCCCAACCTTCGGCTTGATAACATTTTCTGTGGAGTTAGATACATGTTTTAGGTTGTAACAGGGTTTCGAAAATGTGATTTTGATACACATTGAATCAACACAACAGGCTCATAATATGTTTTAAAATGATACTTGAGCCATTTCTGTAAGTATCACGGTACAAAGGTTAATTGGGCAAACAACATTCCTAATATAAACCTACTGCCACATATTTACATATTATTCTGGCCATTAACAACATACTAAGCTTCAGTTTTTGTTGGAGGTTTCACTTCTCTTGAAACATATGCTCCAGGCTCTGCAACCTCATTGTTGGTTTACGCCTGTAGTACCGTCATTAGCCTTTCTTCTTCCAAGGCAATCTTATTGCTTATCTTAGAGAGCAGGCCCCCATAAAATGTGTGGATCACTGCTTGAGTGTCTGAATAGACTGAGCCCTTCTCAGGAAATGGAAATTTAAAGTCATGTCTCTTGCAACTGAACTTAAGTTAATTTTTCAGGAAATTGAAACTTAGTCATCCCTTTCTGAAGGTTACATCGGCCTTTTTAATGTTGCATCTATTTTTCATGCAAAGCCTTTCAATATCTCTCATCATGACATCAATGTCCACTTAACATTATTTGAATGGTTTAGACCAGGAAGTTTCACTGTAAAACAAGTCCTTTACGTCCAAACTATAAAATGCCCACATTTTCAAGTTATTTTTCTATTGTCAGCAAGGTTGCCAGTGTTGAAAAATAGGCCTCACAAATTCTGACAATGACATGCAAAGCCCTTTTGAATAAGTGGATTTTTCTTGCTTGATTTGCACACAGCATTTTAAATGCAACAGCTGAAAATGAAAGGCTGCCTTTTTGTCAGCTCAGAATGTGGCTTTCCAGTTCCTTTCTGCAGTCTTGTTTTATTTTTCACATATTCCTTGTTTCAACTGTAGAGATGCATACTATTTGAATTCACTAGACACCTTTGCTGTGTTAAAGTTTGGAGGCTGGCTTTTCATTCTGCCAGTGTTCCTTTCCATTAAAATAATGTATTTCAGAACATTAAGGCCTAACATGGCCATTCTGTTCAATTGATGCTGGGGCTGCCATTAAACACCACGAAAGGAAGCAGTGACAGGTATGGAAATCGCCTTGACCGGTTCCCATGTCTATCACCGCTTTATGCTGCGAATCTGTCGAGCTCATGCATGGTTAACTGCAGCAGTTCTGACACTGTGGTGGCAGTCATTGCAATAGATTCCTATGAAGATGCTCAACCAAAAGAAGAGGTTTCATATCTGTGAATGTTGTTGCCTAGCCCAGCAGGCGGCATACCGTGTGAAGACACTCACTATGTGTTCCTGAAGTTCAGATAGGTGCTAGTAATTACAGTCCCTTGCCAAGCACAGCATGTACTGAAGCTTAAAGAATTGACCGTTAATCGGTCATTTTGTATTGATTATTTCACTTCTGCACAGCGCATGTAGATAGTAGTTTAAAATAGAATTCCATTGCAGGAAAGAGGTATCACAGTTCATTTAAAAGCAGAAGTGAATCCTAGTCCAGGACTGTTAGCACTGCTTGTACATTTCCAGGCTGCTGCTACCTGCCCATTGTGAACTACCTGTGGGTCTATAGATGGAGTCCAGAAAACCGATCTGTTATACAATTATGGAACCACTCTAGTTATTAATCAAGAAAAATATGCCATGTTGTGTGTTGTAAAATATAGTTAATCCGCAGTATGCATTGAAAGTCGGTAAGAGCCGCTATATCTTTATTTAGGGTCGCCATTAGTCTTAGCTTTGGTGTTATTAGGGTTTAAATTTTATTGGCGGTGGTGGAGCATAGGTACCAAGGCATGCCATGCCATGGGACCTGATCTCAAGCAGAAACATCCTCTAGCAGATCCATAGATATATTAAGACAACGTTTTCTTTCACTAACCACAAGACGTTCATTTTTGTTGTTGACAGAGCGTTAAACCGGAGAAAGACAAACATAAACATTGCTTGAGGGGATCTACGAGGATGTGAAAGAGCGAATGAGACGGGGAGAATTGGACTGGAGAGCGATTTGGGAACTGTCATTTCTCTCCATAGTTAGGTTCGAGAGAGAAACCTCTGGTGAAATTTGTAATGATGATTTACATGATTGGGACATAACTCATCCCAAATGGAGTCTTTTATAGAAACATGTTTTAAAGAATATTTTACTTTATTCAGTGGAAACCAAGACAATATGATAATCGGATATTGTGGTATTATTAAGTTTAGATTTTATTTTGCCTTCTTTCTTTCTATTTTAATTTTCCTCATTTGTTGTTATGTCCTCTTTCGCTTTCAAAGAACTTGATACACTGTAAAAGTTTATTGTAAACTGGAATACACATTTAATTTAAAAAATAAAAAACTAACAAAATGATGACTTGTCACAAACAAGACAAGTCTCCAAATCAGCTAGTGTGCAACACTGTGACTAGCTAATTCCTAGATATAGAAAAGCAGACATAATACTTATTGTACTGTTATAGGCCCTCATTAGGTATACAAATAAGGTGCCGGTGACGGCTGACTCGGTGTCTGCTGGTAGGGGCTATGAACTACCAGCAGGCCTGACCTGTGGCTAGTTCAGGCCGTACCGACAGATAATTAATGGAAGCACCAGCACCGTTACTAATGATGCTGGTGCTTCAGAGTTCCCAATTTACCGTTCCACCGCCACCCGTAACATCCCGGTATTACCAGGATATCGGGCGGCAGAAACGGTAAGCCGAGGTTGCCTGTAGGCCGCTGGTACTACCTGTGGATTATCTGCAACCTCGTAATGAGTGTCATATTCTGCAGAACCCTTTCTTTTCTAAAAATCTGCTGTCAACCATAAGCATCATTATAAACTTTGGATGTTCATAGAGCATTGCCACTGGACAATCTGTGGGCTTTACAAACTGGCATAGATGCCAGCTTGTCCAGAATCCCCCATTCCATGCCTAAGGGCAACGCAGAGTGTACTGGCAGACATTTCTCCATGACCTCCCAGCTGGACTTTTATACAGATTTATATATAAATCCATGTGGATTTATATATAAATATCAAAAGTGGATCCTGCATTAACCTTAGGAAGAAGAGAACAATAACCCACCTTTTAAATAGGCATATATTCCTTGCATCCATGATGTTTACCCTTTTCACTTTTTTCGTTCTCGCGAAAGAGCAATTGGGTAGTGACAGCTGTATAGAAGCAGACTTTGCGCTGTACAGGGCAACATGGGCTTGCAAACTTTTAAAAAAACCCTTGCTGTGCATGGGCCATTAACAAAGTCTTCAGGGACCATAACACCCCATATGGGCCTCTTACTGGGGCAATAAAGGTTAATTAGCACATTAATTTAGTTACAGACCATCTCTGAGCCAATACGAATGCTTAGCATGGAGTCTGTAATCCCTGGTATAAACCTCAGTCCATGAGTTAAGACTTGGACTGCAGCCTGGTAATAAGCAAATAAACTTCCCCAGCTATATAAATGCAGAGCACATGCAGTTCTCGTCCCTGATCTAACCAAAGCAATGAAACAAATAGTGTACATTGTATTGTTCCTCGTTCCAAGTTCATTAACTTAGCGTTATAATTACTTGTGTGTGCTCATTTCTTCTCCACAATAAAATCAATCTCATTTAGTTTGCACAATACGCTAATACGCTTATAAACCTTAGAATGGGTCATTATCTCTTGGGATAATGACCCTTCCCCAACATATAACCCTCTGTTTTGCCTCAAGCAATAACTTGGGGTTGGTCATTAAACAATGATAATGACTTTTAATTTGGCTTATTTAGCACGTAGCGCTTTTTGTCAGAGTGCAGTCAATAACTACTAGTATTGACTGCATTCTGAACACTCTGACTTCAAAAGCAGACATGGAAACCACAATTCAATTTCCAGGTAAGATTTCTTTCATCAAGACACTTTCTGTCTGGGAGAAGCTTTTTTATGTGCCAACATCCAATGTAACGCACTGAAAACAAAACTAAAACATGAAAAAAATGCTTTCCCTTTCTTGCAGCTCTCAAGGCATTATTTTGTAATGTTAAATGATAAACCGTTTAGTTTCATATGACGCCTAATTCATGCTCATGGTAAGCCTGCTCCAGTTTAAGGAAGTTTGCAATTAACATACTTCAAATATGAAGATAAACTAGCTCTTTTAAAACTATAGCATAATATCAAATTACATTTCATTCGGAAACTTGGTTTCCCAATTTACTTTACCCACTATTAAAGTAATGTTTTTTTCTTCACCACCAAAACATGTAGGTACTACCAATATGTGCTTATAGCCTCATAAACCTCAGGAGGGGGATCATTATCCCCTGGGAACCAGAGAACTAAGTAGTAACAACATTGGTGCTTTTTCGTGATTTCTGCATCTTGCTTGCTGTCACTTAAAAAGGAGCACCTGTCAGATTGTGGTGCTTGCCCAGATGTTGGAAAATAAACGATTGGAATACATTATTATCAAAGGCAGGCTTC
Source organism: Ambystoma mexicanum (assembly GCF_040938575.1). Taxonomy (NCBI): domain Eukaryota; kingdom Metazoa; phylum Chordata; class Amphibia; order Caudata; family Ambystomatidae; genus Ambystoma; species Ambystoma mexicanum. Next base: position 1,144,370,200 of record NC_090933.1, read on the forward strand.
ACAATACAAACCTACAGGGACATATTTTTTTTATCAGCCAGTGTAGAAAGTGTATCAGAAGTGTATTTACACTAATACCCTTACTGAATGTGTGTTGTGCAGTACACGGGCCTTCTTGGCAAAGCACATCTCTGCCATGTGTGATTTTCTGAGCCTAAAACATCCAGCGTAGGAAATCAGAAACTAAAATTGTGTGATGTAAAAAAGCTATGTGTGTTATTTTTTTAAGCGGTTTGTTAGTGTTTTCATGACATTTAACAGAGCAAACAACAATACACTCTTTCCTCCTTTTCTCCTATCAGACCGGACAACGTCACTAGAGTTGTCCGCTCCATGAGGGCCTCTTCCCAACAGGTCCCCACCTGTCTTCCAGAACTATCAAGGACAATATCGGTTCCCTTGCCCCTGCACTCGCTGACTTCTGCAACCATTCTCTTGCCACTGGGTCTTTCCCCTCTTCCCTCAAGCATTCTCTTGTGTACCCCCTCCTGAAAAAGCCTTTGGCTGACCCCTTTGTCCAGCTAACTACTGCCCCATCTCTCTTACTCCCTTCTTTAGGAAACTTCTGGAGAAGTTGGTCTTCCCCCAACTAACCCAGCATACTGAGCTTGTTGTTGACTGCACAACCATCATTCAAGATTCCGGGCATCCAGAGGCACAAAAACTGCTCTCCTGATCAACCGTGAAGAATTGCTTGCATCTATTGATTCCAACTCTCCTGCTGTTCTCTTTCTACTTGCTCTCCTCTCTGCCTTTGACATGGTTAACCACTCCATCCTCATAAAACGGCTCCTTGATACCCTTGGTATTTCAGAGCGGGCACTGGACTGGCTGACCTCCTTCCTCACTGACTGTCCCTCCCACAGTATCCTGGTTTCGTTCTCCTCACCTACCTTTATCTCCACTTGTGTCGTTCCCCATGGATCTATCCTCTCGCCCTGGCTCTGTAACATCTATCTTACTTCTCTTGCTCACCTTATCTCCACTTTTTCACCACACTTCTGGTGTTTTGCAGACAACACCCAACTCTTATTCAGACTATCCCCTGCATCTCTTCTAATCTCCTCTGTCATTCCTGATTGCCTGTCTGCTATCCAGTCTTGGTATACCTCCAATGCCCTCTGTATCAATACCAGCAAGACTGAGATTCTTCCTATTGGGACTCCTATTCCTTCTGTTCTCCCTTCACTCTGGCCACCCTCAATGGGCTCTCCCCCCTCTCCTTTCTCTGATACCTGAAACCTGGGAGTTATCTTCGACTCATTTCTCTCTTTCATTCCTCACATCTTGGACCTTGCCAAGAAGGTCCATTTTCAACTGTAGTTCATCCCCCTTTCCTCACCTTCTCCCAGAAGCTCAATGCCACCAGAGCTCTGGTATACTCCAGGCTGGACTACTACAACAACCTTTTCCTTAATATACCTTCTTCTTCTATCTGCCATCTTCAGCTAATCCAGAATAGGGCTGCTAGATTTATCCTTGGATTTAACCCCAGGGACCCTATCTCTCCAGCCCTAAAGTTTCTCCACTGGCTCCCTGTTTCTGCAAGGATAACATTTAAATCCCTCTGCATCATCCATAAGGCTGTATGGGGCCAGGGACCACACTATCTGCAACTTGCTTTCACCAGATACTATCCTTCCAGATCCCTCTGATCCTCTGGATCCGACTCTCTGCTTGTCAAGCGCTTCTCTAAGCAGAGAGCGGTCGGCCATTCCCTCCCCTCAGCTGGCTCCCTCCTCTGGAACAGTCTCCCCCTTTCTCTCTGTCTTGAGCCAGACCCCCTCCAGTTCAGCAAATACCTCAAGACTTTCCTCTATTCCTCCCCATTCTCTCTATCCCTCCCATGTTAAACCCCATAGTAGCTGTTGATTGGTGGCCTAGGCCCTTATGTGTCCTTCTGGGTCCTGGACTCCTATCCGATCGCCTGCAGCATCCGCCCTCCTCCTGCACTTGCCTTCGGGCACCACTTGGCCTGTGCTGTCTCACATGTCTACACTTATTGATGGGCTGGTTACCCCTCTTCCATCGTGTGGTCACTGCCTGGTACTTATCTGTTGCCTTGCAACTATGCCCCTGTAACTTCACCCCTCGGTGGATCCTCTAGCACTTCCCCACTTCCCCTGTCCCTCTCTCTCCCTGTACTTGCACGATCCAAATGTTCACAAGGGCTAGTAGACCTCTTTTTCTGTATTTTGCACTTTCCATTGTCTAGCTGTTTCCCCTGTTTCCTTCCCTTTCCCTGTGGGCACTTATAAAGACAATTTTCTTGACGTATAAGTGCCTTAGAAATGTCCAATAAATAAATAAATAAAATATCCCTGTTCCCAATACATGTTACAGTAAAATGTATTTCTCACATACGTATGTACTTGGAGTTCTTGCATTAGAGATTTGTAGTGAAATGCATGAACCTGGTGATTAACATGATAATTCAAAACTGCTGAGAACCAGAATTGGAAACAATTTGTGTCATTACATTTCCAAGCATGGCTTAGCCCATACATTTAGAATCAGACCCATCGAGAGTTCAGTGCCTCCAGTTCAATCAGAGGTAGAAGATAGTTACAGGTTATGGTCAGGCTAGATAGCATCTAAGGACCAGACCAAGATGCTTCTGGATTGGATTTAACTCTCGCTTTCAGAGAATGTAAACACAGTACATTTTCTTAAGACATTTACTCATGACACCAGGCCTGGCCTTCAAAGAATCTATTTCACATCAACTCATAAACCAAATCCATTAGCCTTCATGTTAACAGATCACGTCACAGACATTTAGCACAGCATTAGCCAGCTGCCTTGTATTAGTCAAGGATAAAGGCCATTGAAGTTATGCACAACCAAGGAGCATTTACTGTGAATACTGGTGACATGAAGAAGCAATCTTTAGGCAAGTTGTCTCTGCTCTTTTGTGTGGAACCGCTGCAAACGCAAACCAAAGAAATCCCAATGCATTTAAATTAACAAAAATCCCAGCTAAAAAGTCTAGAAATTTAATTAAGCGTTACATTACCATGAAAGCTCTTAATGATCAAAGTATTTGTTTGTTTGTTTGTTTGTTTTATTCACTTTTTATGCGCACCAGACCCAAGGGTAACAGGGCGCAGCAGTAGGAAAATGCAAAGCTTACATGGTTACAACAAAGAATAATATGCAATGTACAATAAAGGTCTCTAGATCACAGATAATTACAAGATAAACAAAATTCAGGTAAGGTCAACCAGAGTACAGACATATACAGTATGGTAAGATGCGAGTGATTACAGTAGGAGGTAGGTGTCACAGGTCAGTTAAGGTCTGTGGAGGTGAGGAGTTGAATGACATTTTCTCTGAAGCCAAGGTAGGGCAGGTCCCCTCCCAGGTCTTGTGGCAGTGAATTCCAAGTTTTTGCAGCCTTTACAGGGAAACTATTTCCACCGATCGTGGTGAGTCTGAAGTTAGGTATTGTCAAACAGTTAGAATTGACAGCTCTGATCGGTCTGAGGGAGGTTCTCCTGTGAAATTTGTCTATCAAGTATCAAGGGGCGGAGTTGTTGAGGGCTTTATGGGTCAGAGATAGCATCTTAAGTTGTATTTTGTTGTCCGTATTCAGCCATTTGTGATGGCGTCTGGCGGAGGAGATTATCAACTCAGTCTTATCATCGTTCAGACAGAGGCCATGCGTGGCCATCCATGCCTGGATGATAAGATATACCTTGTTCACCAATTCCGTGTCCTTCACGTGATCCCCAGAAAGCGGGAGGAGGATCTATGTATCATCTGCATAGTTAGTGTAGGTCATACCTAGATGGTCCAGATCATCAAACAGGGGCTTGGTGAAGATGTTGTATAGAGTTGGGGAGACACAAGAACCCTGGGGGACACCACACGAAATGGGGGCAGGATCTGGATCTGCCGCTGCTGAGGGAGAGAAGACTCTCATGGTTCTCTCGCTCAGGAATGACTCGATCCATCTGATGGCCTCCGGGGAGAAGTGGGCGGCCGAGTCCAGGTGATTACAGAGGACTTTATGATCCACTAAATCAAAGGCAGATGAGAGGTCCAGAAGTAACAGAAGTACTGTCCTTCCTTTGTCTCTCAGCTCGTCAATTTGGGATTTCAATTCAATTAGAGCAGTTTCTATTCCATGTAAAGGACGGAAGCCCGATTGTCTCTCTCCTAAGAGGTTGTGTAATTCTAGTTCTAATGCTTTTTAATTTGGTTGTATGCAGCTTTATCCAGTATCTTAAGAAGTAACGGTACCGTCGTGATAGGGCGGTAATTAGTAGGGATGAGGGGGTCTAAGGTCTGCTTTTTAAGGAGGGGGAGCACCCAGGACTGTTTAAGGTTGGCCGGGATGGTGCCTGAGGCAAAGGATGCGTTAATCGGTTTAGTGATAAAGGGCGATAATTCTCTAGCAGCGTCTTTTATTAGTTGTTCTGGGCAGATGTCCTCTATACAATTGGAAGGTTTGAGCAAAAGGATGATTTTTTCTACTTCCAGGGTAGTCTTTTTGGAGAAGTGGAAGGTAGTACTGTGCTCCAATAAATTATTGGTGTGGGGCATTTTAGGCAGGTCCTGAATATTCAGTGTTTCTTTTTTTTGCTGAATTTTATTTTGGAGTGTGATCATTTTATTTGCTAAGGCTTGTTGGATATCTGTACACCAGGATTTGTCCTTGGTGCAGGTGTCCTGTATGGCAAGTGGAGACTCAAGTTCTTTTAGTATGGAAAAGAGAACTTTCATACTAGAATTGGATTTGGCAATACGATCGTCATACGAGTTTCGTTTTGCCTGGCAAACTTCTTCTTTGTATAGCGCAGAGAGAGAGGTTAAGTTGGCTTTGTCATCAATTGAAGGGCAAGGGCCAAGTGGTTTCGCTTTTTCTTTTCAAGATGCGAAGGTCTCTTAGCTGTGGTGTAAACCATTTGTTTAGATGAGCTTTTGGTTTACTTGATCTAAGTTTGAGAGGTGCCAGTTTGTCTAGATAGAAAGCATAATGTTATTAAATTCCTGCACTAAGGTGCTAGGATTTAGATTTTCTGATTTTCTGTGCGTTGAGGGTGGAAAATATGGCTGGGATAACTTTCTCTGCAGTAATGCATTTTTTTATTTCTGGTTAGACATGGTGGCACCAGTAAAGGGGCCATATCATTGGGTCTGGAAGTGGCTGAGTTAAAGGACACCAGTGATTGGTCTGTCCAGGGTAAGGACATTATGGAAGAGATAGTGGCTGCACAATTGCAGTCTGATATCCAATCTAGCGTTCTCCCCTTCAAGTGCTTTGGCTTGTCAACTTTTTGGGTTAGGCCTAGTGCGTGAATCGTGTTGGCTACTACTGGGGCATTAGTATCCGTAATCTCTTGGAAACCTAGGTTAAAGTCCCCAAGAAGGATTAGTTGAGAACATGGTTTGAGGTTGTCAGTGAGCAAGTTATGGAGATCATCTTCAAAGGTACCTACAGGGCCTGGAGGTCTATATAATATGTGAATAGTAAGTGATTGATTATTATTTATCTGGAATTTGGCAGATAAGGTTTCAGATGATTGAAACAATTGGGTGGGGACTAGCCTGAGGGAGAGGCTCATTTTGGAAATAATGGCGATACCGCCACCACTTGCACCTTCACGGTCTTGTCTGACTATCGTGTAACCGTCAGGGATGGCTAGCAGAAGCGAAGGTCCTGCAGCATTATGTAGCCATGTCTCAGTAATCGCGAGAAAACTGAGGTTGCCTTCTGTAATCTTTGATATGTTGTAGATAAATGGAAGCTCTAGCATTATCCTGACCACAAAAGTGATGGGTGTAAGGTTTTGAATGAATCTAAACCACTGGCAATTGCTCTGGGCAACTTTCCAGACCACCGTTTTTTAGCCCGTCTGCGCCATTGCAAAAGGGGACCAGCCATGTGCAAATCAGTCAGCAGCTGCCGCCACCGAAGGTAGCAGCCCAGCCCGAACTGCTAGGCCAGGTCCCCTCTGCAGAGAAAACCAAGCAACCCCAGACATGTTTCGGCCTTGTTGGACCTCCTCAGTGAGGTGCAGCCTGGTTCCCTGTGGCGCAGCGAGCAAGGGACCCATGTCTGGGCATACCCTCTCTCACAAGGAGAAACAAACTGACCATAAAAGTGATGGGTGGAAGGTTTGGAATGAATCTAAACCACTGGCAATTGCTCTGAGCATCCTTCCACACCACTGTTTTTTATCCCGTCTGCGCCATTGCAAAAGGGGACCAGCCATGTGCAAATCAGTCATTAGCTGCCGCCACCAAAGGTAGCAGCCCAGCCCGAACTGCTAGGCCAGGTCCCCTCTGCACAAAAAAGCAAGCAACCCCAGACATGTTTCGGCCTTGTTGTGCCTCCTCAGTGAGGTGCAGCCTGGTTCCCTGTGGCGCAGCGAGCAAGGGACCCACGTCTGGGCATACCCTCTCTCACAAGGAGAAAAAAACTGACCACAAAAGTGATGGGTGAAAGGTTTCGAATGAATTTAAACCACTGGCAATTGATCTGGGCAACCATCCACACCACCGTTTTTTAGCCCGTCTGCGCCATTGCAAAAGGGGACCAGCCATGTGCAAATCAGTCAGCAGCTGCCGCCACCGAAGGTAGCAGCCCAGCCCGAACTGCTAGGCCAGGTCCCCTCTGCACAGAAAACCAAGCAACCCCAGACATGTTTCGGCCTTGTTGGACCTCCTCAGTGAGGTGCAGCCTGGTTCCCTGTGGCGCAGCCAGGGACCCACATCTGGGCATACCCTCTCTCACACGGCGAAACAAACTGACCACAAAAGTGATGGGTGGAAGGTTTCGAATGAATCTAAACCACTGGCAATTGCTCTGGGCAACCTTCCACACCACCGTTTTTTAGCCCGTCTGCGCCATTGCAAAAGGGGGAAAAGCCATGTGCAAATCAGTCAGCAGCTGCCGCCACCGAAGTTAGCAGCCCAGCCCGAACTGCTAGGCCAGGTCCCCTCTGCAAAGAAAACCAAGCAACCCCAGACATGTTTCGGCCTTGTTGGACCTCCTCATTGAGGTGCAGCCTGGTTCCCTGTGGCGCAGCGAGCAAGGGACCCACGTCTGGGCATATCCTCTCTCACAAGGAGAAACAAACTGACCACAAAAGTGATGGGCGGAAGGTTTCGAATGAATCTGAACCACTGGCAATTGCTCTGGGCAACCTTCCACACCACCGTTTTTTAGCCCGTCTGCGCCATTGCAAAAGGGGACCAGCCATGTGCAAATCAGTCAGCAGCTGCTGCTGCCACCGAAGTGGGTCCCTTGCCTGCTGGGCCTAGAGACCCAAGCTACTCCTCACTGATTACGCCCAACAAGGCTGAAACATGTCTGGGGATGCTTGTGGTCTCATGCAAAAGGGATGTGACCTAGCAGTTCGGGCTGGACTACCCCTTTGGGGGTGGGACCAAGCCTGATTTGCATATGGTCTTTCCCCTTTTGTAATGGCTTGGCAGGTGAAGAACGATGGTCTGGAGGGTTGCCCAGAGCAATGCCAGAGGTCAAGATTTATTCTAAACCTTCCAGCCATCAACTCTTTTGTTTTGCTAGCATTATCCTGAAACAGAATTACATGTTGTCATTTTGTAATTCCCTCATTCACTATATCAAGTAGCTGTTCATGTCGACGTTCGGAAACAAAAAATATAAGGTTTATCAAGGTAGCATATATTTGTCCCAAATTAGAGCATAAACCCAAAGTAGGTTCTCTTCAGAAAGAGTAAACTCCCTGCCACCATTCTGGTCATGTGGAAAGTGGATCACTTCTCTGTGACATAACAGGGGTGGTATAAAATGGTTCAATATAATGGGATGCCCATAGGATAGAAGGCTAGATTGTGGAATATTGTGCGAGAAAGGGGCAAGCGGGGAACCAACTGGAAATTGCAGAGCAAGAGAAATGACTCCTAGGAGATGACAGACAAGTCCATAATGCCTGTCTATTGACAGAAGGAAGCCAGAGTAGCCAATAGAGGGATGACCAGCTGCTGCTTGGTGATTGATTCCAAAGAGGCCCCTTAAATTGAGGGTTTGGTGACAGGTTGAGGCCTGCTTGTTAGGTCCCTAGCTTATTTTCTCAAAGAACTAAATTTAAATCTGAAAAGCCTCTGGGACACCTGGAAGAAAGGGGTACCCCAACAAAAAGGATGTTGAGTGAAACATCTGCCAGAAAATAAATAAAGAACACACTACATAAATGGGCGCTCATAAACCAGGGTCTAATGTTGATTACATGGCTTATGTATATGCATTCATGTATTGTGTAACACAGAATGTGCTCACAGAGCACACAAGTGTGTGATATTCCATTTGTGCATGGAATTAGATTGTCCCTTTGTGTAGGCCCATAGCATGTACAGACAGTGTTGGTGATTTTGTATTCAAAAGTGAAAGTATGAAATTGATTTGTTTTAGGAAAGCCTATTATTCTCTATGCTGATTGAAAAGCCATGATGTCACAGGACGTCAGAGCAGATTTGGGTGTAGCTTTTGCCATGCAATAAGCAGATATTTATTGCAAAGTTAATGGCAGGCGCAGGATTTTGAAAGATGGAAATCATATATAAGACAGATGATTGAAAGTGAGGACCCAGATATTTGGGTTCAACAAGGCCCGTTAGATGAGGCACTCCAAATATTGTAGATGACCTCCACAAAAGCTGAGGAAATACAGAATCTTGTGAATTTTTCTGCCCACCTTTTATTTTACCTACAAATGTTGGAATATGAATTGGTGGAAAGCTCAGATGAGTTGCATCATATGACACAAAATACAGAAGAGGTCACTGCAGAATTAGCATTGGTACAAGAAGCCAAGCAGTGCTTAGAGACCAAACTCTTGGGCCTTAACGTTATTCATAATTCGTGCCTAATGGCACATGAGTATTTAAAGGCCATCTTACCTAACAAATCCATGTATACTGAAGGCTTACTAGATGATAGTGAATATAAAAACATGGTTGAAACAGAACCAAGAGGAAAATACAATACTTATAATGAAGCAGGCAGACTCACAGACAGCTGTATGATGATTTTAAAATCATTAAGCGGCAAAGAGCTCAGCTAACCCAAGGGAAATATGCTGCTATTCAGCAAGTACACCACCTTACCTTGCAAATGTGACACATGCACAGACACAAGATGATCAGGGTAAGGTGGAGGCTCAAGAATTAGTGCATAGAATAAAATAAAGTGAGTCATTGAAAGACACATTGATATTTTAATGACGCATAGTCAGAGATTGAACACCTGAAGAAAGAATTAAACAGAAGGCTCATTATGAGAAAGTCTCCATGGTTCACGGCCAGCTCTGTCATGAGCTTTGACACTATCCTTCCTGATGGCTCCTAGATCCTCTCTGCCCCCAGGTCCAATCGTTCTGGAGGGGGTATAGCCATGACCTTCCCTGAGTGGATTCCTGCCTTTGTCATTCCAACACAGGCCTACTCCTCTTTTGAATGCCTCATCTGCAGGCTCTCTCTCCCGCCTAGCCATTATATTACTGTTGCTACCATCTATCGGCCACCTGGTCAGATCTCCTCCTTCCTCTCCGAGTGGGCGGACCTCCCCTCCTCCCTCCTGGTCTTGACCACTCAACTCCTCCCTCTTGGAGATTTTAACATCCACTTGGATGCTTCCTGTCCTTCCTCTGGACTCTTTCGCAACCTCTGTGACTCTCTCACTCTCTATCCTCCCCTCTGGCCCGACTAACTCTGCAGGGCATACTCTGGATGCTCTGATCTCTACAGACCTTACCCTTTCTATCACTCGCACCACTCTTCTCTCTTTCAGTGATCACTTTCTCCTTTCCTCCCAGCTCATTCTCTTCACCCCTGAGGCCAAGCCTACCCCAGCACTGCCACCGATCTCCTCGGTTATCTGACCCATGAAGCGTGTGTCAGTTGAGGCTTTCACCGCTACTTTCTCACCCCCCGCCCTCTTCTGCTGACTCAGCCCTGACACAGCCCTTTCTATGCTCCACTCTGCTACATCTGATATTCTTGCTGTTCTTGCCCCTGTTATGAGGATCCGCTTGAAGCCCAAAGTCAACTGCAACTCCTGGTACGACTCAGACCTCATCACCCCTAAACGCAAGTGTAGGGTGGCCGAGAGGAAATGGCGGGCTTCCTGTACATCCTCTGACAATCTGGCCTGCCGCCTGCTCCAAAGGCAATACCGGCTCTCTGTCTGCACTAAGAGAGCCCTCATCTAAGCCCGCGTCTCTGCCGCATCCAACAACTTGGCTGAACTCTTTAAAATCTGCATGGAGCTGGCCAATCCTGCTACAGTCTCAACCACTCCTTTCCCCTCCCAGGCCTTCTGCATGGCCCTGGCATCTCATTTCATCTCTAAAACTCAGGACATTCTGTCCTCTCTAGGTTCCTCTCCTCCTACTCCCTCTATGCCCTGCTCTTCCCCTGGCCCTTCTGTGGCCACCCCTCCGCCCTACTTCTCTGCCTTTCCCCTGTTCTCCCCAGACAAGGATTCTAGACAAGTCCGATCTATGAAAGTCTCTTCAAAATCAGGTCTCCCATGTTCCTCTAAAACCATAAAGCTGCACATTGACACCCTGGCTCCTGCTTTGGCCGACTTCTGCAACCACTCCTTCAACACTGGAGTCTTCCCTTCCCCCCTGAAGCAGTCCCTTGTGCACCCTCTTTTTAAGAAACGATGCCTCCTGCCTGGCTAACTACCGCCCAATCTCCATCACTCCTTTCCCGGGCAAACATCTGGAACATATGGTCATCTCCCAGCTTAATCTTCACACTGCATCTGTTTGTTGTCTCCATGACCATTAGTCTGGCTTCAGAAGCACGGAAAGTACTCTCATGAACATCGGTGAAGACCTGCTCTAAAACCTTGACTCCAATACCCGCTGTGTTCTCATCTTACTTGATCTCTATTCTGCCTTTGACACGATCAACCATGCCATCGTGCTCAACCGCCTCTGGGTATCACCGATCAGGCCCTGGCTAGGCTGCCCTCTTTCCTCTCCGATCGACCCTGCAGGTCCTACTTGGGTCCTTCCTCTCCTCTATCTCTACCTGTGGGGTTCCCCAGGGGTCTAACCTTTCTCCTTCGCTGTTCAACCAATACCCAGCACTTCTTGCCCACCGCATTGCCGCTCTCTGCCCCAACTTTCTGTGCTATGCGGACGACACTCAGCTCATTTTCAGGCTCCCTTCTGCCTCCTCTTCTCGTTCTCTCATCTCTGACTGTCCGCTATCCAGGAGTGGTGTGCCGCCAACGACCTCTGCCTTCATACCAGTAAGACTGAGATTCTCCTCATGGGCACACCTGCTCCCTCCTTTCCTATCGCTCTATGGCTAGCCTCTCTTGGACCTCTTGCTTCTCCCACCTGTGAGGCTAAAATCCTCAGGGTCATCTTCGACTCCACACTCTCCTTCTCTCCTCACATCTCTGATGTCTCTAAGAAGTCACACTACCAGCTGCACCTCCTCAGAGATATTCTTCCTTTCCTCTCTTTCCCCCAAAAACTCACTGTTCCAGAGCCCTGGTTCTCTCTAGGCTGGACTAATGCAACAGTCTCTTTATAAATCTGCCTGCATCTACTCTCCGCCCTCTGCAACTCATCCAGAAGAGGACTGCAAGACTTGTCCTTGGCCTCAAGTCCAGGGATCATATTTCTACAGGACTGAAATCTCTGCACTGGCTCCCAGTGGCTGCAAGGATTAAGTTCAAAACCCTCTGCATTGTCCACAAGCGCTTCTGGGGCCTGTAGCCTCAATAACTTCAACTTTCTCCTCCTAAATATCTTCTTTCTCAAGCTCTTCGCTCATCCAACTCCAACTCCCTCAGAGTCAGTCGCTTCTCCACTCAACCTGTTGGTGGTAGATCTCTTTCTTTGGCTCGGGCCTCCCTCTGGAACAGCCTCCCTCTGGAACAGCCTCCCTGCCTCCCTGAAACTTGAGGAGGATCATTTCCAGTACCAGAAGCACCTCAAAACCTTCCTCTTTGCTTCTGCTTTTACTCCTCCTCTCCCCTGCTAAACTCCTGACTAAAACTGCACTGGTCACCTGGCTACTCTCTGATCTCAGGCCCAGATCCCCTCCCACACCAGCTGCATACCTGCACTGCCTCCCGGGCAACCCCTGTACTTGGGGGCTGTTTCTGTATCCTTACAGTCCCCACCAGCTCTTATGTCTGCACTTTCCCCTGCACTTGCCACAAGCTGGCTGCACATTTTACCTTTTGTTTTTATTTATTCAATTTATTTATTACTGTTGATCTTATGTACTGCACTTCCCCCTCCCCTTCCCTTCCACACTTTCCCTTTCCCCCTCCACTGCACTTGCGCGATCTCAATGTCACCTGGCCTAGTAAGATCATTGTCTCTGTCTTCCCTCTGTTTGCCTTCCCTTGCCTCATCACGCCTTGAAACACTTGTGTATAGGCGCGTTATAAATGCCATATCATATCATAGCTTGCCCCCAGACACTTTCCTCTTCACTCTCTATACTTCAGCTCTTGGCGCCCTGATCTCCTCTTACGGCTTCTGCTATCAACTCTTCGGCTGACAACACTCACATCCTCTTCTCCTTTCACTCCTTATCCGACGAGCTGTTGTAAAGAAAATGTCAAACTATCTCTCTGCCATCAAATACTGGATAGCATCTCACTTGCTGATCCTCAACTCCACTAAGAGTGGAGATCTCCAATTCTTAGCCAATCAGGCTATATCTTCCTCTCCACGTATCTCTCCTGACTACCTTGCTTACTCTGCTTCCGCTCATAACTTTAGTGTCATCTTCGACCCATCACACGTCACGTTCTTCATATCCAAATCTGCCACTGCAACCAGTCTCCAGCTCCTCTATATCAGAAAAACCTGGTACCTTCCTACTTTAAATATTTCTAAACAGTTATTGTCCTATGTCCTTTCCAACTATCCTTTTTCGCCACTAGGCAAAGTCAGAAAATGTCTTCGCATCATCTTCAAAACTATCCATGGACTTGGACCACCCTACTTATTTGCTAATCTCACTCACTACTCTTCCCATTCATTAGCATCATCCTCATCTCATCTCCTTGCCAACACATGAGCCCTATGTGCTCCCTCTCGTCTCCGCTCTCTCTCTATCCGCACTCCGTTACACTGAAATGGTCTTTATCTCTTTCTCTCCCTCTCCATAATACTCCAACTCAGCCACTATTTAAATCCAACCTCAAAGCTCTCTTTCTTTAAAAAAAAAACCTGTTTCCTAGCACTCTACGCTACTGCATCAGAGTTTTCCTCTCTCGCTACCTTCATGGACAATCCTACAGCTCCTTTTTGTAACCACTCCATCCTTCCTTCAGTACTTCCTCCACCTTTCCGTTCCTATGTCATTCCGTCCTGTCGTCCCTAGTTTATGTTTCCACCTTGTCCTACAAAATCTGGTCTTCAAGTCACATTGTTTCACCCCATTGTAAAAGACCCATTTACTCCATTCTGTTATCCATGGTAAATTCTGTACAAGTTTTTGTGCCAAAAATGCATTACATTTCGTGTGATTTTTATAAATAAATAAATCTGTAATTGAATTGAAAATCATCATGATTGGATGAGATTCATTTTCAAAATACTCAAGTTCCAGGCATCACTATCATGTCTATGAAAGAACAAGATGGAAGTGAACTGACTTGGTATGCAGTTTTTATATCAAGAATATTATAGTGAAAGAAACATATATTGTGTATTTTATAACGAAAATCTTTATACCAAATGTATTTTGGGGTGGGTAAAGGGTTACATTTATTTTTCAGAAATGTTTGGGGTGGGTTTTTAAGGGTGGTAAACCAGGATTTGTGGAAACCCCCCAGAAAATGCAATCGGTAAAAAGCTTTTTGTTATAAAATACTCGATATATGTGTCTTTCACTATAACATTTTTGATATAAAGACATGTCACAAACTGACATCTACTAAACCATTGAGAATAAATCTACCTCTAAATAATGAGTGGTTCTCCAGTACGGAGGGAAATAGCTTGAAATTCTGTACACGGCAGACCTCCAGTCTGGACCAAGGTGAACCGGAGGAAAAATGTATTAGCGATTTAGCTTGGCTACAACGAAAAAGTGAATTTATACTGTTTCCCATTGAACTGAATGAATGTAAGGAAACATCTCTCTTCAGTGTTTGTTTAACTCAAGCAAGACGCTTCATTAGCAAAATATTACTCAGGAAACTACAAAAGAACCAGAATAATCCCACATTTAATCGGAATGACAAGTGGAAGTCTGTAATTCAAGCAACAGATTAAAAACACATCATCGTTACCAGCAGGTGTATGCTGGATATCCAAATTGGAAATACAAATGTAAACCATAATTATTGAGTCGTGAGAGATGCCAGATCTGATTTTCATATCGGCAATAATATGCTACATCGAGTGGCAATTAATGTCGATCTGATTAATAACAAAGTTGGGCCCCGAATCGGGGGAAACACAGTGGAATTCAATGATCTAGAAAAGGCATTTTGGTCAATTCGATTGCTGCTGAACTTCAAATCCAAAAGAAATGACTATTCCTGGAAATAAATATTACCAGTAAACATTAGAAAAGGACAGACCCTGTTTAATGAAGAAGCTTTTATTGATTTAAATAATATTCTTCAGAGACAGGGCCTGTCTCTGCATCCAACTCCATAAGTAGAGCTTATAGATCACACAATCAAATTTCTGTTGGATAATAATGGCCCCCAGCGTGCCATTTTATCCCCAGATACCACTATCATAATGGCTGTTAATTCTAACCACTGTTCCAGCCCTATAACTGCTTCCATACGCGAAGATTGCTATGCCAAACTGATGGTAACAGATTAGAAAACATCTACAAGGGCTGAAATGTTGCGGTGTTCTTCCAGTGCCGCTATGGAGCAGAAGATGTTACATGTGAGATGATAGAAAATGAGATAGTGTTCACGGTCACAGTAAGTATCTTGGGCCTCATTCTGAGTGGAGGGGTAAGGGATAACGGGCACCGGTAAGGAGACTGGTGGCGGTAATCACTTACCGCCCTACTACAAGTTCCCTTAGCGGGTCCCTCCTTTAACGCCTGGTTTTACCAGGCGTTATGGACGGGACCCACTAAGGGAAATCAGAGCCAATAACGGTACCGCAAATTGTGGTACTGTTATTAGCTACTTCCCCCTTCCCAAGGTCGGACTGGACCAGTAAGTCCCCATCTCACCAAACCGGACACGGTACCAGTATAGGAAGTAGACATGGCGCAAATAGTGCCATGACTACCACCATACTCGGAATGAGGCCCCTTGACATTAATGAATTCATTGTCCAGGTAGATACCATAAATAAAGATCACTCTGCCCAACTAGAAAATACTTCAGAAATAGCCATCCCAGAATATATTTCCAGGCTTCTGTCAGATGGTAGAACCACAGATCAGTATTGCTGGTGCCTGTGAGGCAGAAGAACAGAAACAAAAGCTGAAACAAATATTTATGCAAATTCAAAAATCTTTCTCTGTAGATTCATATGACCATGTACAAACTTCCCTTCATTATACAACAATACCTATGGACCCTAATATGGTGCCAGTATTTCCAAAACCAAATTGGTTACATTTAGCATCCATGAATCACTCACAGAGATTATCAAGAGCCTGTTCGACCTATCCACATTACTTTTAATAATCCAGTACTAGGAATATTGAAATCCAATGGACAATGGAGACTGTGTGTAGACCTAACGGAAATGAACAATAGGGTTCACATGTGAAGAAGGACTCTTCCTTAAATTGATCAAGGCCTTGCACAGATCCAGTGTTAAAAAGTATATATTGCCCTTGATCTGCCTAATGGATTTTGGACTGTCTGTGTACTCCAATAACACCACTATAAACTTGCCATTAGTTTTGGGAGGCAGAAGTACCTATGGACTCAAACTTCATATGGGTACATTGATATGTTATGTTAAGTTAAGTGAAGTTGATTTATACCACACACTACTGCAATTTCCATGATCTCCAGACACTCTTGTGGCTCTTTAAGGTAAAGCAGGTTGGGCTGGTTAGTGAGACAGAGAGGGACAGGCTAGGTGTTGTGCTCATCCTTTGATGTGCTTAGAACCAGGAGCAACTGGCGCCTATGCATGTGAGCTTTCTCAGTGTGCTTTGTTTCCTGTTCTGTGTGCTTATTGTTTCCAATGGGCGGAATCTAGTGTGTGTGTTGTTTGATGTGAGATATTATTGGTTTTGTGATTTGGTATAGAGTGATGCAAGGTTTGGTTGTTATAGCACCGTTTCTCACTCGCAAGTATGGGTGTGTATGGTAAGTGTGAGGTGTGGGAGTGTGGATTTAAAAGGGAAATAGTTCGTTTTGGGTGGCATCTGGGTATTGTGCAACTGTGATATTGTTTCAGTTTGTGGGCATTTATCTTGCAGTTCCTTTATTTCAGGTTACAGTTCCAATGCCTTTGTGGATGTGTTTTGGGCATTGTATGTTGTTGGAGTGGTCTTCTAGTGAGGAAGGCTGTTATGTAGTTGGTCCATTTGTATCTCAGTTGAATAACCAGGCTTTCAGCTCTTTCCTGAAAGTTAGGTGGTCTTCCATCATTCTGATTTACTTTGGGGTCGAGTTCCATAGTTTGGCTACCATAAAGGAGAATGCTGTTCCTCTGAATTTTGTTTTCTTGTAGTGTCGTGTTTCTATTTGGAGTTCAGTGCTAGATCTTAAAGCTCTTCTGGGTTGCTATAGAGTGATTTATGCTTGGAGGAATTTGGTTCCTAGTCCGTGTAGTGGTTTATGGGGAAAACAGATGGCTTTGAAGTTGATACATTCCACTACTGCTAGCCAGTGTAGACTTTGCAGGACTGGGATGATCTTCTATCTTCTATTTAGTCTCAGGAGTAGTCTTGCCACAGTATTTTGGAGGCTTTGTAGTTTTTTGGTGAGGCGTTCATGCATTCCTAGGTAGAAACTATTTGCGTAGTCTATTCTTGATAATACCAAGGAATTGATCACAAGGGTTCTGTTTGGGAAATTGAGGTAAGGGAGGATCCCCCTTATTAGTCAAGTGTTGAGGATACATGTTTTGCTCACCCCAACCTGGAATAAGGGACCCCACAAATAAGACTCAGACCAAATAAATCAAGTCATCCATTTATTTAATTTAAGCATTCGCGAAAAGGCATGACTTCCTGCACATTCCAAAGGACTGCACAGGAGTGAGCTAAGCATTCAAAGTTCATAACAGCTTATATACATTTTGGTTAACATTGCATTCAACAGCTGGCACGTAGTCAAGACAAAAATCTGCATAGTCATTTGCAGCAGGTTGCACACCATGTCTCACGTGTCTTCGTTCGTGCAAAGGATTTCTTGCAAACTCATTCCTGTAGCCTAGTTTGGGTAAATTGCTTGTGTGGTTCCATAACTAATGCATATCTTCTGCTACAGACATGCGTCCCATCCCTGCTCTGCTCTTCTTCTTGGAATACAAAGGGTCTTAGTCACAAGCTATCAGCCCATCCTCTGAAGGTGTCAAAGGTTTCCGAGAAGGGTTTATCTTGCTGAAAACATGAGCACCAACTGAAGCGACATGCCCAGCCCTCCTAATCAGAATCCACATTGTGGTATAACAGTTTTGTTTCCTATTTCATTGTCTTGTGATTCCAAATTGAGACCACTGTTTGCGAGAATTCCCAGGTTTTCTATCACCGTTCACGTCTCTAGTTGAAAGAGCACAGCTACGTTTTTCAAAATGTTTTGAATCATCATAGAGGTTGAGAGTATTTCTCTGATTGAAAATATTTTTTTTGATGATATGTTAGTAAAAGAACCCACAGGGTCTTTTAAAAGCCACCCAGAGAACGTTTTAAGTATATTGGAAATGGAAAATACCTTTGATGCCTTTTTTTAAAATAGCTGCGGTTACGATAGCAGCGAATGAAATGTCGTGTCCTGTCAGATGTATTATTGCCGCAGGTATCAACCGCAAGATAGGTTATAGCCGCAGGTACAAACAGGCAAATGAAACATGTATTTTTGGAAGGCTTATCCGCTGCTATAACTATTGCCTTAGCCACAAGTATAACGGTTCCGATTTCTATGCATTGATCATGTTGCTCCATTGATTTTACACTACACATTTTCACATGTGTTTCTGATTCCATGCCCTCATGTGTACCTTTATGTTGTTTGAGTTGTTACAGCTTGTCAATATGTTTTTTTGAATCTGTAAAAATGTTACGGTTAGCCACGACTACTGGCGGTTGACACGATCCGCGAGTATGAACCCTCAAATTTCACGTTATACTTTTTGGCGGTCTTTGATAGCCTCGGGTATGAATCCATCTGTTGTACCCATGGCTATATCTGGTTGTATTTTGGTGCAGTGACCATGTTATATTATGGATGTTTTAGCTCACATTTGTACATGTATTTCTGTTTGGATGTTCTCACCTGAAGGCTAATGTGAATTGATTTTGAAATTTTTGTAAAATGTGCTTTTGAGCAAATTTGCATAATGTATGTGTAACCGCGTCTATAGGTGGGTTTTCATTGTGTAACCAGGGTAATAGCCACTGTTAAGTTATTGGGAAAAATTAGGAAACAAATACAATTTTTTTATTGTAATGTGTACATATTGTATAAAGTACTCTTTGAAGGATTGTGCTGGGATTTATTGATTGATGTAGCTTGTAATAATGTGTTTGTAATTTCACTTGTTTGCTTTCTACTGTCTTCTTTTTATTCTATTGAATTGTGAAAGCTATGAAAGTGACATTTGTGTAAACATTTGACAGTCTGATTCGAGAACTCAGAGTGTGCACATGTTCTGTGTTTGGCTCTGGTGAAGATCTATTTATTATTTGGAGTAGCCGAAGGTGATTGAGAGTGTGTTTTTATATATTTTATGTACAGTTTGAATAATTGTATTTGTAAGATAAGTGAAGTATGTTTAGGTATCTTATTTGGCCAAGTTTATAAGTATTGTTTGCAAAGTAGGGTTTACTATATTTCACTTCAGTGTTTTTAGGAGAGTGATGAAGCAGTATGACATGGTATGCTAGGCTTATATTTGCCAGAACATGTATTTGCAAATAAAGGTTTTTTCTCAGTGACATTGGAAGATGTGATAAGAATGAGGGTGCATAACAAACCCTAGTGGGAACCAAGCAGTATAACTCTAACCTTGACAAATATTGTGGCTGTATGTGTGCTTTGTAGTTGTAAATTAAGCGTTTTTTTTGTGACCCTATATTGGGGATTTTGTACTGTGTTAGAACTGTGTAAGTGTGAAATTACAAAGTAAACAAGGTGAATTTATAGTGGCTAAGTGGGTAGGGTTTGATAGTTTATGGCAACTTTTATTATACTGCAGGATTTCCACTGTCATGTAATTGTTGGTAGTAATTTAGAAATACTAATGAACAATCATATTTGTCATTTTTCCAATTTGCTTGCAAACAGCATGCTTTGGAAGGACAGGAATCTATTTGGGTTCCATGCTATGTAATGCTATATGTTGTCATGCAATGCGCTGACATAGAAAGATGTAAAACTAATGGGGGTGCACAGTGAGTTGGGGGAAACAGTACTATGGATGATGTTTGCTAACATGGTTTTCTGGCTCTGCTTAGGTCACACAGCCATTGCAAGTTTAGTGGAGTGAGGATGGGTGATGAAGGGAGGAAATGCATGTTGACATGTTTTGTCGATTAGTAGTATTAGTGATTAGTTTGTAGGTGGAATGTAGTATAGTGGGTCTGGCTGTTGGCCCCAAACATAGTTGAATAGATAGAAACAGGTGAGGCATTTGAATTTACTTGTTAGTGGAAGAGGATGACTAAGAAGGACTGATTAAATGGGTGTTAGGGGATGAAGGTTATGGCAGAGCACAGTTATGTGAGTAGCAGTGGACTGAAGTTGGCTATCTGAGGTTGCCCTACAGTCCTTAAGGAGAGGGTTGTGAGGTGTGAAAACTGGAGCTGGGTGGAGTACTCATAGCCAGCGCATTATTTTGCAGCTTTTTTCTCTTTATATCTTTGTCATGCATGGTTTATGTATATATTACTTGTATTATGTGTATGGTTTATTAAGAATTATGTTATGTATGAAATGGGGAGTGTGGTTTATAGGATTAGCTCACTATACATTTAGGTTTATCATTGAAAAATGTATGGTCCCAAGCACAGATTTATTAGAAGTTGGCAAAGTTAATGGCCAGTTAATGACATTCTACTTTTTGTAAGTTATGTATGGCGTATGAGCTGTTCAGTTGTATTCCACATTAGTTAAGCAGTTAAAGGGGAGATGTAGATGGGGCATTTCTTTTTACTGCAGGATTGTTGGCAGGAGTGGTGGCTGATGACTTAGTAAAGGCATGGGGCATTAACGGGGGATCTCTGAATATGTGAGGATGTACATCCTCCGCAATGGGGTCGGGAGGTTCTCCCAAGGAGAACAGTGTCAAAAAATAGGGTATAATGTGTGTAATTTGCAGCATAGTTTCACATAAACAGTACCCTAAGAGCTTTTGGTTTCTGATGAAATAGAGTATTTTAAAGCAAGTTGTACTGCATATAGTTTTTACTAATATGTTGTACAAACAAAATCTTCTTTATACTATATTTGTGAATGTGCAACATGGGTGCGTACTGTGAGCATAGAGGCTTTAACCATAAATGTAATCCTAAAGAGTTCTTGTTCAATGTACACTTGCTGATCACAGACATCTAAGCTGACCATCCTGTAAAGTGGATGCCTTTCCCTGGCTATTGTCATTGATAGATTGATCTGCTATGCTGTCTGCTCTCTTAAGTGTTTACTTCAGCATATGTGGTGTTTCTGCTTCACGTCCAAGCATTACTGGAAGCAATGACATATTACTGGTTTTCTCAGATGCAATTTTGTTGTATTTTTACATGCAGTAATTACTGTTACTGCATTTGTCTAATCATCCAGTACAAAACTCTTTACCACAAATGGTTTCAGTATTTAGCAGATTGATTTTCTCCAGACATTTTATCACAATGATCTTTGAATAAAGCACAATTATTTTCGCCTCTGTTCATGAAAGGTGACAACATTTCTTAGAATAATGCCACCGTAGTTTAACAAGGATAAGCAGTCAGTAGTCTCCTTGCACTACCCATAGCCGTGTTATCCTGGCAGTACTTACTCAGAGCATTTGTGCCCTGTTTTCCCCTCCTCTCTCCCTTGCACTTCCTCCCTCCCTTTCGCTTTGAACTTCTCGATCTTGCACTTGCACAATCTGAATGACACAAGGCCAAGTAAGATTGTATGTCTTGTCCTCCATCTATCTTCCCTCCCTTCTCTTGTCACACCTACAAATCTTGTCTACAGGCGCTTTATAAATGACTTATCATATCATATCATTTGGGATGTTCTTGGAGATATATTTCATAATTGTAGGTCATATGATAACTCCCCACCTCCAATCAGACTTACCCTATGACTCCGACTCTCACGGGCACTACCACTTTAGCCATCCACCTCAAGCAGCCACTCAATCTTGAACCCCTCAGTCACTCCCTTGTCACTTTCTATGTTTTACTTACCAAGGAGAAATGTCATTTGTTCCATGTGTGTGGCCATGCATGCATTGAGGGTACTGTTTCACAGTATCATGAAGTCCTGTGTGGACCTAGGGATCTTGGTGAAACAGGGTGTGCAGGTTGTGTCTGTATCACATGTAATCTGCACATTTAAAGTTTGCTATTGTTTAAGGTTGTTGAAGACATCTTCCTCCCAATAGGCGACACACATGACATATCACACATGCGTGCAGTGCAGGAAACCACTGGTGTTTGGGAACTGGTCAATGATGTAAAATCATCGTTTCATATCATCTGTTACCCACAGGATTTCGGGTAGCCATGTGTACTGTTGCATGGCATAGAGGAGCTATTACCACCTTTGTGAGTATGTGTGGAAATGTTGGCTGTATATGCCAACAGAGCATTGGGAGGAGTCAGTTTCAAAAGAATGGCGTGTAGCTATCCACTTCAAATGGTGTGACATGGCAGTGCATTCAAGGCCTCTCTCAATCAGCTGGAGTATGTAGATGATAGTGGGCTGGTGCAGCTAATACAGTCTCCTGATTTTTTTACTCTGTCCATGTGGGGACAGTCTGATCCTGGGTATGTGAGGCCATTATGTTCTCCTCCTTACTTGTAGGGCCATCTGTTGCATGAATATTATCATACCTTTAATCAGTAAGGACAGCTGCAAAAGATACAGCAGGAGGGTTCCACCAGGTTGCATGGTACTCAGAGTCTTGTCTGAGGTGCAGGTAGGCTTGTCATATCCACAGCGGGTCAAATGGATGCATCTCCTTCATTATTTTGGTGGTTTAATATGCTATCTTTGGCATTGCGGGTAGACCAAAAGGCTGATTTTCTAGCATCTGTTGTACCAGGTTATCTACATCCTGTTTTTCCCAAATCCTGTTTTCTCTGTTATGGCATGTTTTGGGTTTTGACATATCACACACATTTTTTCCAGATGTGGTGTGGATGTCGAATTATTATGGCATGTAAGAAATGGGTAATATGGTGTATAAGATGTCAAATGTATGGGTGTGCAAAGTGGGTTGGGGAAACAGTAATATTGATGAGATTTATTAAGAACGTTTTCTGGGGCTGCCTAGGGCATATGGCCATTGAAACTTTAGTAGAGTGGGTTTGGACAGTGAAGGGAGGACATAGATGCTGATATCTTCTTGTTGATTAGCAGTAGTGGTTATTAGTTTGTGTCATGATGCCTACCCCCGGGCATCCGGATCAAGCCATCAGCCCCGGGAGCAGGCATCCAGATATACAATAAAACCTCAGCAGCTGGGGGCTGTCTGGGTTCAGTCCTGGCGCCTTAGGCGCCAGGCTCATAATAGAAATCAGTCCTGGCGCGATAGGCGCCAGGCTCATAGACCTTACTTACCTCGTGCAGACCATGCTGCAAATGAATTCAAGCCAACGTGAGGCCTGGATGGGACTATTTTACTACAGGGACTATTTTTTGCTCGGGTGTGGTTCTAGGGACTTCTTACCTGGAACTACTTTGGAGGCTATTTAAACCACGCCCGACAGCAGCACATGCTTCACGTTATTCTGCATCCAGCAGCGTAACGCTCACTGTGCCTGCAGTCAGAATCCAGTCTTCAGCCACGCCCGTCTCAAATCCAGAGCCCTAGCAATAGAAGATAGAAGAAGGAAAGGTTAGAAAACAGATATTATTTCAATCCTTACCTGAATTCCTGATCCATCACGTCTTCGAACTTGAAAAGGACATTATTCTACATGCGTCGCATCGCCAGCTGCAGCGCTGCACCATACTCACCAGTCCTCACAGCATTTTTCGATCCGGCGCAGCCGCCATCATTTTCTCCACCGAATTCCACCATCTAGGGGACAAAAGAAACATAAGGTGAACCGAGAGAGCCAACAAATACCACCTCTCCACCATAGAATTACCTGATTAACAACCGGAGGCATTATTCCGTAACAAACCGCAACTTCTTACGCCGCTCCTGTAAGGAGAGTGAAACCAGCAATTTAAACATACGCATCTTTTGCCGGACAGTGTTGGGTAATGCAGACTCTTTCTTACCTGAACACCATCAGCTGCCACAAGACAATCTTCCCTTGGACCCAGCTGCAATACAAGAAAGGAAGGTACAAGAGTGAACATCGGACATATTGAACTCTTTGAACTTTATACTTACGGGTTCTTGCCTGGAACCTCAGAGTCAATATTCTCTTCCAACGCCTTCAAACCAGTGAAGTAACTGGTATCAACGAGCCCCTGCATTCCACGCAGGATGGAGAGCTCATCATTTACAAACATAAGGTGAGCTTACTGAAAGTGAATATCGGTCGTGATTAGTGGGGAGAACAGTGGGGTGCCATTACAAAAATCCACGGGTGGCTAAATCCCTTTCTCCACTTGCAGGAGAATACTTCTACGGGTCAAGGAGATGAGATTAGGTGGTCCAGTCCAGTCTGTCATCTCTGCACTACGCTTCACGTTGGAGGAGGTCGCAGCTGTCTGGGTCTGATCGACGCCCCTGTGGGAGCCAGGTGAGCATAACAGAACGCAAAGCCTATCTACAAATTCCCACCCGGGCGTTATGGAAACCTCCGAAGCAGACCAACTAGCCCAATTATTAGGGGAACTTAGGGCGGAAGTGCAAGCTGCGCGCCAAGTGACTAATGCCCGCAGGAGAGAACTGATTGTGTCAAAGGAATGCACAGATGATCTTGCTAGACAACTGCTATAAAATCAAGCTGGGCAAACACCCCTACCTGGACTCGGGGGAAACCCAGCTCCTGTTTCATCGAGCAATCCTGTGCAAGTAATCCTACCAGGGGCTATTCCTTTTGCTCCACCTGAACGCTTTGCTGGGAACTCAAAAAGGTTTGCAGTGTTTATGAACCAATGCCGTTTGCACTTTTTATGCAGACCTGGAGCTTTTCCAAATGACCAAGCCAAAGTAGCCTTTGTACTATCATATCTTAGTGGCAGCACAGCTGACTGGTCAATTCCACTAGTCAACCAGGATGACCCTCTTTTTCGGGATTTTCAGGGTTTTCAAAGAAGCATGGAAAGACTATTCGCCAGACATTCACAGGGACAGGCCCTGGATAACGAACTTTGATCCCTTCGACAGGGTAATCAGGATCTGCTAACCTATATCGCAACCTTCAATAGGTTGGTATTGGAAACCGTATGGCCTGAGGAGAAACGAATTACATTATTTCATCGTGGGTTCGGGGAGAACTCAAAGATGTTTTGGCTCAAGTTGTGAACCCACCTCAGGATTGCGCAGAATATATAGATTTAGTGGTCCAGTTAGACGACCGACTTCAGAATAGAAAGGCTGATCGAGCTGAGTTTGAGACTCGGGTATGGGTTAAACCCAATGTTACCCCCAAAGGAACAGATGCATCAGAACCTATGCAGATAGGGGGGGTAAAAGGACCCTTAACTCAAAAGGAAAGAGAAAAGAGACGGCAGATGCAATTGTGTCTGTACTGTGGAACCGCAGGACATTTTCTACCGGATTGTCCTATAAAACCACCCAAGAAAGTAGTAGGAGTTGCTGACAAAGTCAAATAGATCCTGATTCGGGAAATGACCATGCCCGACAAGCGTAGAGGTCCGCTTGCCGAGCTTAAAGAAGGACACTCAGACCTCCCACCTAATTATACCAATGGTCCTAATTGATCCAAGGCAGCCATCACGTATGCACGCAGTAAGGGCATACATTGATAGCGGGGCCGTAGGAACCTACATGGACCATGAATTGGCCTCAAGGATGAATCTACCCCTTTGCAAAAAGACCGCTTCGGATGTCATCACCACAGTTGATGGAACTGAAATTGCGTCTGGGCCTGTAACTCATTCCATTACTGAGCTGACACTGTTGGGTCAAGATGGGCATCAAGAAACTATTGTGTTTGATTTAATCAAGGCCACGCAATTCCAAATAATTCTGGGAATGCCATGGTTGGAAACCCATAATCCTTGTATTGATTGGCGAGAGAAGAGAGTGACCTTCCCAGATTGTGCACACACCTGTTACCCGGAAAAAACCTTGAACAAAAGCCTGGCCACCATTACTAATCCAGTTGTGCAGTTACCTCAGGAATATCAAGAATTTCAGGATGTTTTTCAAAAAGAACAGGCAAACACCTTACCACCTCACAGATCATACGATTGTCAAATTGACCTAGTACCCGGTGCACAACCTCCATGCAGTAGAATCTACGCCCCTACGGAACCCGAAAATCTTCAACTACGACAATATCTGGACCAATAGCTTGCTAATGGCTTCATTCATCCATCCAAATCTCCTGCATCCTCAGCTCTATTCTTCGTGCCTAAAAAGGAATGTGACCTTAGAACGTGCATAGACTACCGCGCATTAAATCAGATTACGGTAAAAAAATTATACCCATTGCCTCTGATCCCCGAATTACTAGACCAAGTAAAGGATGCTTGTATCTACACTAAGTTAGACCTCCGAGGGGCATATCATCTGGTACGTGTAAAGAAAGGCGATGAATGGAAGTCTGCCTTTCGCACCAAGTACGGGTTATTCGAATATAAGGTGATGCCCTTCGGGTTGTGCAATGCACCAGCAGCCTTCCAGTATTTTATGAACGATATCCTTCGTGAACTCATTGACGTCTGTGTTGTCGTATACATAGACGATATTCTAGTGTACTCCTCAGAATGAGACCATGTGAAGCACGTTCGTGCAGTCCTAGAGAAATTACGCCAGCACAAGTTATACGCAAAATTGGAGAAATGTGTTTTTCATTCTACAGAAGTTGAATTCCTGGGATTTATCCTGATTCCAAAAGGAGTTTGAATGGACTCTCGAAAGGTGGACGCAATCCTCAAGTGGCCATCATCCAGTTATGTTAAAGGGGTACAAAGCATGCTTGGATTTGCTAATTTCTATCGCAGATTTATTCCTGAAATCTCAGATATTGTACACCCCATCACAGCACTTTTGCGAAAAAACAAACGTTTTTTGTGGACTGAAGAGGCTGAAAGAGCCTTCCAAGAGCTAAAATCGAAATTCACGTCTGCACCTGTCTTAAAGCATCCACGCCCTGAGCTTCCATACATAGTTGAAACCGATGCATCCAGTTTAGCCATGGGAGCTGTCCTGTCCCAGAAGGAACCCGCAACCGGTCAACTTCATCCTGTAGCATTCTGGTCAAGAAAGTTCTCAGCACCCGAATTAAATTATGCGGTTACTGAATAGAAGTTATTAGCCATCAAGTCCGCCTTCAAGGCTTGGCGGCATTATCTTCTCGGTGCCAGGCATACCATCACTGTAATCACCGATCACAGAAATCTGCAGTATTTGAAAACAGCCAAGGCCCAATCAGCGCGTCAACTTCGGTGGACATTATTCTTTGCCGAATTCGATTTTGTAATCACTTATTGACCAGGTTGTAAAAACAGCAAGGCAGATGCCCTATCCCGAATAGGGATGGGAGAAGTATATTCGAACCCGGAACCGGTGCCTATAATTTCAGAACAAAGAATTCTTGGCATAACTACTCTACAGACTCTAGAAGACATTCATTTAAAAGTCCAACAACTTTTTGATCCAGCAGCCCTGCAGGACTGGGTAAAGAAAGGCCAAGATTATTCAGTCATCAATGACCTGCCTTACTATCAATGACGTCTATTTCTACCACACAAAGAACTACAAGAACTAGTCATCTCCAATTATCATGACGCCCTTATGGAAAGACACCCAGGTATCACAAAAACTGAAGCTAAAATTAAAAGACAATTCTGGTGGTCCACCTGGCGAAAGGACGTGAAGTAATTTGTGATGTCTTGTGGTATCTGCGACCAAAACAAAAGTCAGAAGAAAAAACCAGCTGGCCTTTTACAACCTCTGGATATTCCACCTACACCATGGCACACCTTGTCTTTAGACTTCATTACAGATCTACCTCTGTGTAATGGATTTAACACCATTCTAGTCATTGTGGATCTTTTTTCCAAAATGGCCCACTTTATTCCTTTAAAAAGATGACCTTCCGCTTCCATTTTGGCCAAGGAATTTCTCGAAAACACTGTTTGAATGCATGGATTTCCTTCCGTATTGGTCTCTGACCCAGGTAGTCAATTCATTTCGCAATTTTGGAAGAAATGCTGTCAATTGGCGCAAATCGACGTAAGGCTATCAACCAGTCACCACCCCCAAACTGATGGTCAGATGGAGAGGACCAACCAGACTCTTGAACAATACCTACGTTGTATGCTACACCAAACCGAAAGCAATTGGAAAGATATTTTATGGATTTCCGAATACGCATACAATAACTCCATACATTCAGGAACCAGACAAAGCCCCTTTTATACCATATATGGACATCATCCTCGAACCTCAGAACTCGATTCGCCTCAACACTTAGAAATGCCTGCAGTGACTCATCTGCACTCTACTATTACACAAGCCTTTAAGGAAGCAATAGAACACTTGAAACAAGCAAAGGAGAAATACAAGAAAAATGCTGATCGACATAGAAGTGAAACTCCACAATACCAGATTGGAGTTCAAGTTTGGCTGGCTACAAAACACATACCTCTAAAGGGAACTCAAACTTTCAATCCTAGATATTTGGGACCTTACACCATTAAGGCCATTATCAACCCGGTGGCCGGTCAAATTGGAATTACCCTCTAATATGCGGATTCATCCTGTCTTTCATGTTTCACTTCTAAAACCAGTTCAACCTGGGACAAGATTAACCAAACCACCTGACCCCATCCTAATAGATGGAGAACCTGAATTTGAGGTAAAGAGTATCCTGGACTCTAAGATGGTTAAATCAAGACTTTTTTATTTAATCGACTGGAAGGGTTACGGACCACAAGAAAGGTCATGGGAACCTAGTGACCACCTTCATGCACCTCGGTTGGTGAAGAAATTCCATCGGAACTTCCCAGACAAACCAGGACCAAGGGGAAGAGCAACTTTAGGAGGGGCCTTTGGGGGGAGTGCTGTCATGATGCCTACCCCCGGGCATCCGGATCAAGCCCATCAGCCCCAGGAGCAGACATCCAGATATTTAATAAAACCTCAGCAGCCCCGGCTGGGGGCTGTCTGGGTTCAGTCCTGGCGCCTTAGGCGCCAGGCTCATAATAGAAATCAGTCCTGGCGCCATAGGCGCCAGGCTCATAGACTTTACTTACCTCGTGCAGACCATGCTGCAAATGAATCCAAGCCAACGTGAAGCCTGGATGAGACTATTTTACTACAGGGACTATTTTTTACTCGGGTGTGGTTCTAGGGACTTCTTACCTGGAACTACGTTGGAGGCTATTTAAACCACGCCCGACAGCAGCACATGCTTCGCGTTATTCTGCATCCAGCAGCGTAACGCTCACCGTGCCTGCAGTCAGCATCCAGTCTTCAGCCACGCCCGTCTCGAATCCAGAGCTCTTAGCAATAGAATAAAGAAGAAGGAAAGGTTAGAAAACAGATATTATTTCAATCCTTACCTGAATTCCGGATCCATCACGTCTTCGAACTTGAAAAGGACATTATTCTACAGATGTCGCATCGCCAGCTGCAGCGCCGCGCCATACTCACCAGTCCTCACAGCATTTTTCGATCCGGCGAAGCCTCCATTTTCTCTGCCGAATTCCACCATCTACGGGACAAAAGAAACATAAGGTGAACCAAGAGAGCCAACAAATACAACCTCTCCACCATAGACTTACCTCATTAACAACCGGAGGCATTATTCCGTAACAAACCGCAACTTGTTACGCCGCACCTGTAAGGAGAGTAAAACCAGCAATTTAAACACACGCATCTTTTGCCGGACAGTGTTGGGTAATACAGACTCTTACCTGAACACCATCAGCTGCCACAAGACAATCTTGCCTTGGACCCAGGTGCAACACAAGAAAGGAAGGTACAAGAGTGAACATCGGACATATTGAACTCTTTGAACTTTACACTTACGGGTTCTTGACTGGAACCTCGGAGTCACTATTCATCCGGAACTCTTCCAACGCCTTCTAACCAGTGAAGTAACTGGTATCAACGCACCCCTGCATTCCACGCAGGATGGAGAGCTCATCATTTACAAACATAAGGTGAGCTTACTGAAAGTGAATATCAGTGGTGATTAGTGGGGAGAACAGTGGGGTGCCGTTACAAAAATCCACGGGTGGCTAAATCCCTTTCTCAACTTGCAGGAGAATACTTCTACGGGTCAAGCAGACGAGATTAGGCGGTCCAGTCCATTCTGTCATCTCTGCACTAAGCTTCATGTTGGAGGAGGTCGCAGCTGTCCGGGTCCGATCGACGCCCCTGTTGGAGCCAGGTGAGCATAACAGTTTGTAGGTGAAAGGCAGGATAGTGGATTAAGTTATTGGGTTATTATGCTGATAAGGTGGTATTGGGTGAGGTTGTTAATTGTGCATACTTTATGTTGAACATGGGTAAGGAGGAGTAATTAAATGGGTGCTGGGAGTAGCAAGGGTGTGGCAGGGCCTAGTTTTGTGAAAACTAATATACTTAATGAAGAAGTGTACAGTGGTATGGGGAATACAGTGTTATTGATTAGGTTTGGTAGGGTAGTTTTATGGTGCTGCTGGGGAATTTAGCCATTCAAACTGTAGTGATATTGGGGATAGGTAGTGGAGGTAGGTTGGACATGCTGATATGTTGTGTTGAATTATGGTGGCCAATTAGGAACATTTATTTTATGTTTGCTGTCAACTGAAAAGGGAACAAGTCTCTTTTTGATTTAAATCATGGTTGTATATTTTGTTTTCTGATGGGAGGTGTCCTCCACTTAAATATATATCTTGTCAGGAACAAATAAAGAAAATGATCTGCACCCAGAAAAATTCCATGGTGCGAATAACTATTACACTTGGGCTGACAGGCAGAGAAAGGCTTTTATGTTCTGCAGCTTTGAGTGAGTGTCTTGTTTCACTTGGCCCTATTTTTATTGAAAATATAAAGAAACACAATGCGTGCATTTAATCATTTCCCTTTTCTTTTATACAGCTTTTTTTGTAAAATGCCATCAAGCAAACAACAACAATGAGCTATAAGAAAGGGTCATCTGCACAGATTTAAACAGTATAATATTTTTTAAAGTATTGTTTTAAATCTTTAGAAACAAATCCTGTACACAATGCAACAATTTCTAGTGTTGAGGATAGTTTTAAACATTTTGAACTTGAAATAAGAGATATGACAACACAAAGTTTTGCTGAAACCCATGTTTTTATTGAAAGTAAAAATAGAAAACATGAATCAAATGTAACAGTGGAATAAAGATATATACAGGAAAATGTATCACTCCAGAGTTTTTACAAATCTTTGGAGAAGCTTGAAACCAAAATCTTGATATGTGGTTAAACGTTTTTGCAAAAGAAAACCGTTGAAGTAATTATTAAGAAAGCTTTTGACATGAAAAGACCCTTGTTTTAAATAAACTTTGATGAATGGAAAGTGACAACACTTTTTGCAATAATGAATATAATAGGTTGCCTGTACTGTATGCTCCTCACCTGAACCTTATATCTGTACCTATAAAGCACTTATACAGGAAACGTAAGGAGTCAGTGAAAGCACATTCAAATGTAATCAGTCCTTTAAGACTAAAAAATAACAGAATATAATGAAGTTGGAGAGTTGTTCAACTGTAACATACTGGCATTGCAGCTTTAGTAATGAAACAGGAGTTGAATGTTATTGTAATGCACCTTTGTATATGTTGTTTTGAATGACTCCATTCAGGCAAGAAATAGCATATTGCAGCAGAGAAGCAGCTGTGTGTTGAACTTTCTTTTCTTAAAACATCTGTAGATGAAAATCCACACAATTTACATTCAGCAATGTCAATTCAAAATGTAGTAGATTTTGCAAGTGGAAATCAACAATTTTCTCAAATTACACAGGAAGATAGTCAGGACTTTTTAATTAATGTCCTTGAGTTCTTTGAGTTATTAGTGAAGGAAACTGTTAATGTAGAGAGGACTGTAGGAATCAGTTACAAGTGCAATCATATGTGTCCAAAATGTACGAAACGTTATTCTACTCCAGACCTTTGTGAAAGATTTGTGCATCTGCATGAGCCGGATCAGAAAGATTTCAAATGTTCTGATCTTGTAACTAAAGTATTCTTTGACATGCAATGCAGTGACTGTGGTTGTAATTTACAAACAACACTGCAAAATCTAGTTTTTAATAAGTAATTATTGATTAAGTTTTAAAGATACAGTGTAGAAGTTAGGAAAATTAACACATCAATAATTTGTTTTGTAAATAATCAGGTTTCTGTTAGTAAGAACATGTTTAAAACGTGTGCAATTATTTTTCATGAGGGGGCATCCATTGAATCTGGACATTTCATGACATGGATGCATACAGAAGTAGATTGGCTTTTTTGTAACGACTCTTTAGTAACACACCAAGTTAGATTGCCAAAGGGTTTAAAGAATGCTTACTTAATGTTGTTAGAATCAGTTTTAAAATATATTTTTACAATTATTTGTTAATATAAACATGCAAAATAAACATTTGAAACAGAACAATTGGCTAATAAGTGTTTTATGTAAAGTGGTTTGTTGCTAGGACGTTGTTTTTAAAGAGTAATACATGTGGAGGTTGTATTGTGCAGATTATATAATTTGGAAGATAAAATAACATTCTGAAATATTCTACTTGTGTTTTATTGTGTAAAATACTTTATATTTTAATATGTACAAGTGTTCCCTATTAGTGTGAAATTACATAAATGGTTCCATGCATATTATTTTGAGTGTGAGGGAGTGTAGAAGCTAATGACTGTTCATATATGAAACAATTGTAAAAAATAGGTTGTAGATACAAAATAAATAGTGCAATTAAAATAAAAAATAAAAATAACTTACTGAAAAGGTTCGGTTTTTAAATGATTAAATATCTTTAATGTGCAGTGAGGAGTTTTTAGAAAAGTCAGACAATCTTTTCAATCATTAAACTGTGCATGTTCTTTCTTTTTGTATGACAGGTTTAAGATAATTGTGATTAGCTTCTAAGGTGTGCAGGTAGCCAGAAAAAGAACACACACCAAATTATGAAAGAAGTTATGAAATGGCAATGTAGATATCATTTTTATAATTTAGAATACTTTTTGATTTAGCAAAAAAAGGTATTCCACACTATGTAGCAGTATCATTGCTAACAGAAGTGTATATAAGAATTTGTAGTTTTACATTTTTTTAAAAATATAATATGTTTAATATGAAATGTAATTATGAACTTCTCATGGGTAGGTGGCCAAACAAAGGACACACACAGATTTTATAAGAAGTATAGAAATTACATGTGTTATGTTATTAGTGTTGTCTTTGATAAGTGTTAATATGTTTATTCACAACATTTATTGTGTACCTATTATTTATAATATAGCTATGACTATAGTTTAAAAAGGTCAATACTCAAAATAGTGTTACAGTGTTGGCATGTCTTCATTTATTTCTTTGTAAAACTGAATACATAGTTATGTTATATGTCTTGGTTCTTGGTGAAGTTTGCATAAGGTAATCTGTAAATTAGTAATCATGTAGCATAAAGTAACCTTTGTATAGTATTGTAGCATCTGTGCATTGTAGTGAAATGCATTTATTGGTGTACAAACTATGGATGTTGTAGGCAATTGTTTTTAGAATCTGCTAATGCAAAAACGAGTTCATAATGACCTAATTGTTAAATATTTAAAATAACAAAACAGATTTTTTTTTCATCTGTAGCATGATTAATGAAAACAAATTGGTAATGTTTGTGTTCTTGGAATACAATCAGTATTCTTTTAGTATCATTATGTGAAAAAAACCATAGATAATTCTATATTTATTTTGCTATGATGAACACCATAGTACCACTCCGGTGGTGATAGTGCATGGTATAAATGGCCTTTAACATTAATATTAAGTACATTTAATTTTTTTTCAGAGTTCACATCAGAAGAAAGAGGCAAGGAGGTATAAAGGCATTTGGTAAGAGCTTGAATAAATATATATGTGTAATGTATATATGCACATACAATGAATTGCTTATTTTTAAAATAATATTATTTCTAGCCGTGGTTACGACATTAGCCAGTGAATAGTGGGATTTTCTTTGCATGACTAAGGTGTGCAACAACTGGAGTGCTTTTATTCGAAGCTAAATTCCTCTGTTAACTGTGGCTACAGGCACCAATTGGGAATTTTGAGTGCTGAAACTGCATAAAATAAATGACAATAGATATTATAATATATGTTTGCAGTCTGTGTTCAATTTTATTTATTTCTGTAACGTGAAAGATGACCTTTCAAAGGGCTCTTTTGGGGAATGGAAAGAGGGGGTGGAATAGGGGAGGAAAATACATAAGGATGAAACACATAACAAACGGAATTAAAGTAAAATCCAACATATTCTTTTAATTTTTAGAAAAAAGGGGGTAAAAAATAGCCACTTAAAAAAATACTAAGCATGACAGGTAATCTGAAGTTCAGCGATTAACTTGCTCAATTGTGGTGTCTCCCTTGACTACCCATTCACAGCATCCTTTACACATGATTAGCATCCTGCAAAGGTTGGGTGTCTGTGACAGAGGTTCAGTGTAGTGAATACCACTGCTGATGTAGAGGCTTCATTTCCACTTGACGTTGTTGATGTACTGGTGGATGGAGGTTCTGCCGGTGGCCCAATGCATTTTTCTTTTGCGATTTTCACAGGCTTTACGATATTCATCATCGACATCATCGACATCGTCCCAGTGGGCTCTCACCAGATGGTTGAACATTATCAGTGTTCCTAGACTTTGAGATGAGATATAGGAAGGCCCACGGCATAGAGTCTTATTGAAGAAGGTACACAAAACCTCCTCCACTTCTTTCCAAGAGCGGTGTTCCTTCACTTTAAAGAAGCACCAACTGTCTGCACTTTTTTTCATTCCTGTGTGCTTCTTCCTTGGTGGAGAAGGATTGTCGACCCAAATGATGATGGCATTCTCACTGCTTCTACTGTCATGGTCGGACATGATGGAAAGTCCAACAGGGGAGGAAAATATAAAAGAATAAACATGACAACACGAAAAAGAAAATGCTGCAAAAAATGCAAAAACGTTTTCTAAAAAAATCAAACAAAAAAGTAAAACAACAAATAGATAAACTGAACAAATCACACAACAAAAGACAATTGGATTTTGGGAAAACCTGGGAAAAATGAAGATTTTAAGAGGTAAAGTGCCACTAGTGCTTGCAGAAACTCCGAAACCCTTTCACTAGCAGGTACAATAAGGAATTATTAATATAAAGTTATTTTTGTGGCTTTGGTGATTATTCACTGCTACAAACTGCTGCAGCATCTGGTTGGACAGTCTTGCATGCGTGGATGTCATCAAACGGCATGGGTGTGGCCGCATTGATACAGCACAACGTGTGATTGGATGGTTCATTGACGTGTATAAATGTTGTGTATAGGCAGAGAGCCGCAGCACGTGTTATGATTGGCTGGTGCATTTTGCAAGAAGTGGCATAGCTGAGATACAGGGGTTTGACATCCCATTGGCTTAATTCGTATGTGCGAATTACACCAACCGGCATGGGCGTCCTCGCGTCAATACGTCACAATGTGTGATTTGATCATTTGTTAGTGCGTATAATGTTTAGGTTCAGAACCGCAGCACATGATATCATTTGGTGGTGTATTAGGCAGGAAGATACGTAGCCGCGTTGAAGGATGTTGATGTTCTATTGGCTCATTTTGCACACACGGGTTCCCTCCACCCCCAGTTGTTGCTGTATGGAGCCGCGCATGTATCCTTGGTAGACGCGGCTATAAAATCTTTATTTTTCAATATAAATACATCTTCATATATATGGGCAGTAGTCTTGTAAATATTTATTTAAAAATATATTGACAGTTACTGTAGCACTTTCATAACTATACATACTTTACAAAGTTAAGCACATATGCAAGCTCATTTTTTGTAACAGGTTTATTTGGGGGGAATGTGGTTGTTCAATTTCTTTTTATATCATGTTATAGATATACTACAATGTTTTGCTTAGCTGAAATGTCTGTATTATTAGTGTTAATTATGTATGGAATAACAAAACCCTTGAAATTCAAGAATAAATCTTTAGTTGCAGGGATGTTAAGGTGAGCAATGCATTGTAACAATTGTAACAAAACCCCTGAAATTCAAGAAAAAAACTTCAGTTCCAGGGACAAAGATGACATTTGTAATGTTAGTCTTAGCAGTGGACAGAGGTGGCGCAAGTTATGGTTGCTTAATGTACCATAACTGGTGAATTTCAAGGGTATTTCAATTTTACTTGTAACCCTAACGTCCCTTTGACAACGTTTTTTCAGTGAATTTCATGGGTTTTTGTAATTGTAGCTTAACCAGAATGTCCCTTAAAAAGGGATTTTTCAGTGAATTTCATAGGTTTTTACTAGTGCACCTATCATCTGTGTAAGAAACCAGATGGTGTCTCACCTGCTAGTCCCCGGGGATCTGTCATCCAAGAAACCAGGATATGGCCATCGCTTTTGGATCCAGATTATGGGGGTGGACCAGTGTGGGAGGATCACCTGGATGAGGGGTCTTCAGAGAGTGGGAGTGGGATGCCGGATGGTGAGATGCTGTTTCCCCTTTCCTGTAACACCTCTTCCCCATCCTAGCATGTAGGATACCTCGGAACTCAATCCCCCCTTTTCCCGACACAAACACTTTCTCACGGACATCTCATTGTGAGAGAAAATGGACAAACACCTGAGCGTATACGTGACATGTCCCAACACAAGGGTCAGGCAGAGTCAGGCAATTACTGATAATTATACACACCTGACTTCAATCACACTTCCCCACACAGATAAAAGGAGGAGCATGGAAGCAGACTCTGAGCAAGGCAAACACATGAGGATGCAGTAGTTCCAAGATGGCAGTTTAATACGAGGAGAAAGACAGCACTGACAGAGAGGTTTGCAAGGAGGGAAGTACCGTTTCCCTATTCGGAGAAGAACTGCTACTTTCATGAGCCCTCGAGAATAAGAAATATAAGACTGGGAATTAACTCTGAAGAAAGGTGCATTGTGTGTCGAAAGTACCCGGGGTCCACCCTCATAAGTAGACAAGGTGGAGAGGAGTGATTGGCATGATGGTACTGTCCTTGGCTCCTACAGAAGTGCCAGCAAATTCAGCACAGCCGATGAGTCAGAGAGACTGATAGCAGACTGGTCTGTGTTAGAACAAATGTAGAAAGCGGCAACATTGTATGATGAAATCTGCAAAGATCAAAGTGTGAGGTGTATGTGATGAGTGACACGAATATAATTGAACATCCAAGGAGTGGCTGAAAAATAAATACCATATACAGAGTGGTCCGACACCACATGGGTGTCCATTTGAAGGTCTCTGTTAGGTATCCAACTGAGAGTTTAAAATTGTGAACTGTGAAATTGAAGTGGTCCTGAATGGTTCAAGCTCAACCGTATGCACATTCAAAAGTATTTGATAGCTAATACAAACTGCAATTGGTCCGGGGCTGGCTCAGGGAGACTAATTGTGTAACAGGGATCTGAGCCCAGCTGAGGAGGATCCGGGGTGGACCGTGAGTCACTCGAGAAAAGATATTCTGTAAGCATTGGGAGGAGGATCTGAGCCCGGAAGAGGGGCATCCAAAGTAAAGATTGTGGTATAAAAGGGATCTGAACCTAGTGGAGGGGGATACAGGGTGAAGAATGAATCGCCCGACTACTTGTAAAGAAACATTTTGTTTGTTTTGGTACATCAGGCCCTCTGAATAAAGAGACTTTGACAACTTAAGAGACTTGGGCAAAGAAGGCCCTGATGTAATGGAATTGTGTCCTCATTGCGAAGAAGCCTGACATTGTGCTATGCCTGAGTGAACCACCTTTTCCCATGCTGAAAACGTGGGGAAGGGAGGCCAAGAGCCTAAACATTCTGACTTACCATTTTGTGAACACTTCTTTCTTTTTCATGAAAGTTACCCCACATTATTTTATACTTAGCAGTAAGGATTGGCAATAGGGTTTTTGCTATAGGCCCTTTTATTTTGATGAGACTGCACTAGGACGGCATTATTATTATTTGATGGTTGTAGATTGCTCCCATCTGTTGATTTAGGTTGAGACAGGTGTTTATCACACCTTTTCAAAAGTTCAAATGAACGCCGTTGAATTGTGGTCACTTGTGTCTGTCTTACTTTGATACCATGTCTTCTTTACATCTGCTACAAGTCCCTTATATTATACCCCCCACAATATGGCAGATATGTGGTCCGCAGACAGTGCGGTAGTCCTTGGACATTGGACAGCATTTACAAGGCCCAGAATCATAGGGGAGACCCAAAAAAGATGTACCCATCAGCCTACAAACAGATGTACATAAAATCACAACTAATGTTTACAACATGCTAATATGCCTTTGTGTACAAACACTTATGTTATAAAAATACATATTATTTAGCACACATTACAATGGATTGCATCAATCACAAACCATAACTGTACACTTCATATAATCTCTTCACTACAACTTTTTATACAGATTGAGGTGCTTATTGAACAACACAGTCTTACTAAAATGAAAGTGCATTGTATTTATTTCTCTATTATTCTTTATTATTAGCTTTCATTATATAAAGATGTGTTATAAGACAGAAACACTTTTTTCTCACAGAAATGGCAAGCATACAAAAGAAGGAATAAGCAACAATAACATCTCCAATGATATACAATACATATTTGAATGATCACAAATAATGTATTTTGTACACACCTTACTAAAATAATAATTTCAATTTTTCTTACAGTACATAGTTTTCATGAAGAAACCACGCTCCAGTTTAATTACACACAATACCATGAATCACAACCAGTAGTTATATCCTCAACTATAAATAATCAAATCATGAACTTGTCTAAGAAATTGGATGAACTGAGTAATCATTTTAAGGTCCTTTGACAGTATGTCAAAAATCATGTCATTTAAGATTTTCCCTATCACTGTTCTTCTTGACCTGTCCCCCATTTCCCCAGCAATAATCTCCATCAAATTCAGAACATTCTAATCAAAAATGCTTTGATGAAACCTCCCTCTCTTCCTACCCTCATAATTATTGTACACAAATTCCTAATTCTCCCATTTATGTGTCCCATTCTGATAACCCATCCCTTTTCTTGAATAAATACATTCTTTGTACTATAAATGTTTTGTTTCTTATTGTGTGATTTATCCTATTTTGTTTTAAAACTCCCATAATGAGTCCATGGATACTATAACTGTCCGGGGTGTCCGCACTCAAAATGGAGGTGCCCCCAGACAGGCGCCATGTCTGGACATGTTGGGTTTCTTGTGATGCACATTTAGTTATTCTGTGGACACTGTGTCTGTTCTACAGATACCCAGTTCATGCGTCCTGTGATTCCCACCTGATGGGTATCCGCGAATGGCTGTCAAGGACTGGAGACATCATCATGTGACCGCACCCATGCAGCGTGATGGCGGTGTCTGCAAATGGTGTCTGTGGCCTTGTACGGTTTAAAAGTGCTTTTCCAGCCAATCTAGGATGCTAGACACATTCTACATTCATCTGGTACCATTCTACAACTTTTCAAGTCCTTTTTTTAACTCTTTAGTCCACGGACAGTACGACTGTCCACTGACGGTTC
This sequence comes from Ambystoma mexicanum, assembly GCF_040938575.1. Taxonomy (NCBI): domain Eukaryota; kingdom Metazoa; phylum Chordata; class Amphibia; order Caudata; family Ambystomatidae; genus Ambystoma; species Ambystoma mexicanum. Next base: position 1,144,409,412 of record NC_090933.1, read on the forward strand.
CTCTAAAGGGACCCAACCATTACTTTCCTTCATTCCCCATCTTGCTATCCAGGAGAGAGCACCTGCTTCACTGCTGTGCACATTTCTTTTGCAGAAGTTGTTCTTGGAGACCATGGCATCTCTTATGGCCAATGCTTCTTCGCAGCCACCTCCAGCCACATCCACCGCCGCTACCACCACCATCATCATCTGGAGGGCCTGGAGAGGGGAACAGGCACAGTGATACAGAAGAGGAGGATCAAGAGGAAGAAGAGGATGAAGTTAAGGAAGTTCCTGTCACCAGTACTCTGAGTGAGTCCTGCGTGTGTCAATTTTTCACAACTGTTGGAAATGTCCCAAAGGCACATGCAAGGAAAGTTTGATGCACTGAGTGCAAAGTTGTACTCAGTCGAGGGGAACCTGGCTCGTATTCCTATGGCACTACTTCCATGAGGCGCCAAACCAAATTGACCCACGTGACTGCTCTGAGAAAGGTGATACCTTTCTCAGGTAAGAGCAGGTTGACTTCCTCCACCCCATCACCTTCATCTGCTCCTGTCACCACAAAGGATACACCTTTGGGGCTAAGGATCTCAGATGTGACTTCAAAGGCCATACAGAACGCTATTGACATATCCCTTTTGAGGGTCACAGTGCTGTGTATGTACTGTGGAGCACTGCTAAGTAGGGGGGAGCAGTTGCAAAGTGCTTTCAAGGAGCATAAGAAACACTGCCACCTACCTGATTAAGGTCCACCCAACAACTTCCTCTCTCCACCTGCCCCTTCGTCACTATGGTTGGTTCCCCTTCCCGCCCATACATTGCCTCTCCTGAAAAAAAATATACAAAATTGAAAAACACACACAAAAAAGGTTCCTTTAGGAGCCACCTTTCACAGTTAAAAAATAGAATTGAGAAAAGAAGTCACAGGCCCCTGTGCAGCTTGCATAGTCCACGGGCAGCACGGTAGTCTGCAGACATCTAAGAAATTCCAGGTGTGGGGAGAGACAGTTGAAATCATTTTAATTGTTTGTGATAAAAAAGGGTGTCTCTTAAAAGAACCTTTTCTTTTGTGTTTTGCCTTTTATGATTTTTTTTTAACATTTTTGGTTTTACAAAATGAACTAAGAAAACATTTCACTGAATTTCATTATTTCTTCTCTCAAAAACTGCTTTAAAGCATTTTGAATGTTTTCCACAAATATCTGATTACCCACATCAGTTATTTGGAATCCATCAAACATGTTGGCTCAAATTTAATGATCTCGTTATGAAACGATGCCATGCCAATATCTAGAAAAAAAAAACACAACTTTATTGACGTTGCGCCATGCTTTTTCCATTTGCAAACCAAATGAGCTCAAACGCATTCGCATCTGTCTCTGGCCAATGCATGAAAAAAATAATTTTTGAATTAGGGAACATTTCCTTCAACTTTCCCAATGTCTCCATCATTGCAATCTGCAATGAAATTCCAGTCACGTTCCCCAAATTGCTCCCTCTACAATGAACAATAATAATGTCCGGATGTTTCAATCCAACCATATTTGCACAAAATGGGAGCAAGTCCACCCACTTCATGCCTTACACTCCATACCAGAACACCTACCATTCAGGTAATACAAGATTTTTGGCTATTCCATAATGCTCAGCATACACCTTCAACCAATGAACCCAGGAGTCCCCCAAAATCCAAACACTCTGCCTGCTGAAAGACATTGCCATAGCCATGTTCAGTCCTCTCACAACTCCAACTAACAAGATTCCTGCTACCCTCTCTTCATGTACATCACATCCAGGAAAAATGATTGACACCACGACTGTCCGTGGTCTCTGCAGTCCCATTTCCATGCCAGGCAACCTTAAAAGAGCCAGATTTCACATGCGCTGTCTGCGGAGCGGATGTTGCGGCCACTTAACGGGGTGGGGGTAAATTAAACAGTTTATGGTCATTGCATCTATAACCATTGCATCTAATGCCATTCCATCAAAATGTTTCCATCTGACAAAATTCCATCTAATTCCTTTTTTTAAATTTTTTTCATTTTTTGGGGGTCACCCCCCCCCCCAAAACCCCTGTTTGTTGCCCTTTAAAATGCACTGGAACAAAAATGTACCATTTACCGCCCAAAAACATGCATTAGATGGACATTTTTTAGATGGAAACATTTTGATGGAATGGTATTAGATGGAATGGGTTTAGATGAATTGACTAGATACCAATTAAACACAATTGAAGTTATTTTATTTTTAGTGGTGGCTCTGAAAATAACTTTTTTTGTGGGGGGTTTGTTAACAAACACATTTTTTTCCTTTATTTTTGTTTTATATAAACTATTACTGTACACTCTACATCTTCCTTTACAATTTTCTTACAGTTAAATTGTCCATGCATTCCTAACATTGTAAAGGAAAATTGCAATTCTAACACCTATAAAGTGAACTAAATCTTGAAAAAACAAATTCACACCATCAGAATTTATATTGTCATTCTCAAAAGATGACATTTATGCAGCATATAAAAAAGCAGATACAGCTTTATTGACAAGCTCCCTTGATTCTTCAATTTGTGGACTGAAAGAGTTTATTGGACAGATCCATGTTTCAGAAAAAATAATCTTAGCAGCTTGAAAAAGTTGCATTAGGCTTTTAAAGAAATCCTTCAGGGCAATCTGCAAAGTCACTCCACAATGCACAATCAAAATGTCTGGACATTTAAAGTGAACCATACTCTCACAGAATGAAAACAAGCTTGCCAAGTTTAAGCCACAAACTGCATGCCACAAAACCTCCACTTCTGCCAATCCAATATTTCTAAGGATGCCATGATTTTTAGCATACACATTCAATGACTGGATTGAAGAGTCCTCAGAATGCACATAGTCTGCCTTCTCAAACACATAGCCATATCCATTGTCAGTGCTCTCACAACTTCTGCAAACAAAACTCCTGCTACCCTATTTTCCTGTACACCACACCAACCAAATCTGATTGGCTTCTCCCAACAGTCCCCTTTCTATGACAAGCATCCACAAAAGACCCAGATGTGGATCATGCCATCCGTGGACTGATGCTGTGTCCGTGGACCCCTTAACACAAGGCAGCCCTTCTACCCTTTCCACTTTCATGTTCTCAACACTCCCAAATTGGCTCCTTTCAAAGAGTCACACGTCCATCCACCAATAACATCAAAAACCTCTACACCTAACCCTGTCATCTAACATCAACACTTCAGATGTACACTTGAACTCTCAGAGTACATATCTCATGTTAATGAAAGGCATCTGCATTAAATGATACTGTGCAACTGTCCAAGATTTCTATTTGCAGATTCAACAAGATGTGTATCTAACAAAATGTAGTACAGGTATGCTTATATTTAAAATCTCCAACTCTCACAAATATATATATTTATATATATATACATATATATATATATATATATATATATATATATATATATATATATATATATATATATATATATATGTATATATGGTTCCTGCTACTTACCCTGTAATAAGCTTCTCAATAAGGATATTCTCTGTTTAAACCACTCTAGCAAATGTCATGCATTGAAGCATTAATCACCTGCTCATATGAAAAAGCAAACAATGACAATGCTCTGCGCTTCAAAATGTTTCAATTTACAATCATTTTGATGAAAGTTAAAACATTGATATGTGTATGTACAGCATCACTGTGTTATTATTTCATAAAATAAAGGAAAAGCACATGCATACATCTCAACATCACCCATTCCAATCTATAGGAACTTATTAAGTCTTTATTTTTTCCTTTGCATTCTGTCACTTCCAATTAACTTCACTCATTATTGCCGGTCCGATAGCACAGCGAGTGGAGAGCTCACTTTGATATCCGTGTAGAGTCTGTTGACACAGGTTCGAATCCCCGCCGGGCCAAACTCAGCCTTTCATCCTTCCGAGGTCGATAAATGAGCACCACACACCGTGGGTAATAATAAGCAGTGTTCAGATACCTGAGGGTTCATAGCGCTATATAAATGCTAAAAATTAAATTAATTATTATAAAACTCAAACTACAAGTCCCAGAATGCAAAGAAAAAACCATGATTCAAAACTGTGACATGTATATCAAATACACATATGAAATTCTGTGTTTCTCAATATATATATTTTTGGAAGCATTTTGAAGAAAGTTCAAAAATGCATATCTGCATTTACAGCAGCACTTTTTCACTTTTTCATAGAAGAAAGTAAAAGTAGATAAAATAGATCTGTACACCATTTGTGATTGGCACTCAGTGTGTGCCAGTTTAATATATTTACAGTACATGTATACTTCCCAACATAACCCATTCCAATCTTCAGCTGCTTATGCAGTCATACTTTTTTCAGTACATTCTGTGACTTGTACTCCAACTTTCAAAGGGGGAAAATTGGAACTACAAGACCCAGAATGCAAACAAAAAATCTAGGACTAAATAAACATCTCAGAATAGAATGCATCTTGTTGGCAAGTATGCATATACTCCTAACTTATTAAACTTCCAGAAACCAACTGCCATTTAAAAGTGTACTACAAATCTTTTCCATCCATTTTTCTTCTCTTTTACAAAACGTTACAGAGCTTCTACAAATGCACATATACATTTCTTAACTTTCATGAAAATGCTTCTAAAAGCAACCATTTTTGACCATCCACTAATTGTATTAACTGCTTTTCACATCACTCCTCCTTCCTTCATAAATATCAACCTTGCTTACTAAAGTACTTCGCCCTTTACCACATATCCCTACCAACTTTCTTTTACAATCACAGGAAAGAAGCACATTACCGAAGACAACAACCAAAAAATTAATACCTTTTGCATCCAAAAAGTAAGTACATTAATGTATCATGCATATGTATGTAATTACAGCAGCACAGTTCCACTATATATTACCCCAGACTACTTTTTTCAAACCAACATTTCTTTCACTCTCTCCCATTATATTCCACCATTCACACTTTTACTATTCCCGCCTAAACCATCATTGCAACACCCACACTGTTGCTCAAAACAGCACAATGACCCTACAAATTCCAACACACACCCACTCCCTTACTCACTAACCCAACACCATCCCACCTCTGCAAACTCTTACTCTCACAACCTTCCCAACCACCCCTAATATACCACCTCATAATCAAACAGCACTCTATTTATGTCTACAATCACACCCAAAAACCCATGCAAAGTACATGCATATACATTGCACAACTTTCCAATGCAAACTTTCTCTTTTCCCAACCGACATAACAAAATGCCTACTAAAAAGAAACTCTGTAGAAAAGAAAGAAAAATAGAGCACATAAGAATAAAACTACATCATATCGTCATCCACCTCTGAAACAATTTGTTGAAAACATTAAAACAAAAGTGCTAGTAACCTCACTCGACAAAAAAAAACAAGCCACCACTAAAAAAGTTAAGGCCCCTCTTGCAATACTCAAAAGTAAGGAAATATGTATGAAGAAAAGCAGACCTTCTAATGAACCAATCCCTCTATCTACCAGAGTTAACGTATACAGGGTAAAGCAATCCAAAAAATCTGTATTATAGAAAATGTCCCACCGTTTTCTTCACAATCTCATAAATACAGATGAAAAGTCATGATCTTCCCTTAAAAACTGCAGCAGGAACTAATCCTGCAAGATATCAATGAAAGCGCTTTTCTCCTAAAGAGAAGATTGTTTGTATTGATTTTAAACAGAATGAAACCTCTAACTAAATGAATCAATACATTACAAAAACGACTTCTAAAGATGTGCAGTGTCTATATATAAACCTTTCCAAACTTCTGTAGGTGAATGGATTGACACAAGCAGCACAGAACCATATTTCAATGTAGAAGCTTATAAACAAGAACAACAAAAAACAATTGCCATAGACAGTAATGGTTTAGGGTATGAAATGGTGGAATACACCATTAAGGCAAAAGAAACCCTTATAGAAAAAAGGTCCAACAAACTTTGAACCAAATGTTCCTTTCTCTCAAACAAACTGTCCAATGTACTAATGGACATGTAGCTCAATGTGTATTCCTTAATCACTATGTTAAACTAAAAGACAAAAGTAAAATGAAAACTTTACAAACAAATAAACTCCTGTCCAGTGCACAGCCACACTGGTCAGCAAGGACATTCATTAGTCTGTATTTGAGGAACTGCTTGTAAAGGCACTTTGCACCACATCAAAATTTTTGTGACACACCATTCTACTATATGGAATCTTGTGCATCCACTACACTATGCAAAAAGACCGGCTCTAGAACTGCAACATTTAAATAACAGTTTCATGGAACAGCCAAAGAACTACTTCAAGAAATAGAGCACATCCAACGTAAAAACTTTGGAACTGAAGTTGACTTAGAAAATTCTTTACCTCCAGAAAACATTACGGAAAACCTCATTAACACCAACGTCAAAATAAAGACATACAAAGAAGAAATAGCTAAGTTTCAACACACATCTGCTAAAATACCAGAGGAACTATGTGTCTGTTTTCGCAGAAAATTTTCTATAAAAGAGCTCAAAAATAGTAGATCTAGCATACAAAATAGAAAACAATGAAGAATCCCAATGGTTCCAATTAGCTGTATATCTAACAGCAGAAACTAAATACAAATGAACTGACCCCTCAACAGTTTGCTCGTACTGCAACACCAAGCTTGACAATAACCAAATGCCATCACGTGCTAACACTAATAACTTAGAAATATTCCACTTCTGAAAGCTCTCTAACAACTTAACTGGTATGAGAGCATTATAATACAAACAGTGCACTCATTTCTAGCTATAATACGCCTTCTACCGAAATCAGCCAACTTATCTCCATCTGAGTTACTAAAGGTCATTTGTGGCAAAGCAGTATATTTGTTATTAGATCTAAAAGAAAATGTACAAACTCTAAGAGTACAACGACCAATAGATCAATCTTTGATTATACTAGTTAATGGTGTGCCAACAAAAGACAAAATAATTGGGGAACAACTAGTCGACTTAGACAAATTTAGACAAGCTCTACAATATCTAACAGAAAACAATGACTACTACAAAGATATAAACATATAGGAAAATTTAAGAGAAACCATCCAAATGATTCAAGACTCACCAGCAACTGCCCAATTTGAACGTGTAGATCCTGTTACTGCAGCCAACATTTTAGACCAGTATACAATTCCCCCACTACACACCAAAGACACAATTGATGACACATTAGAAACATATCAAATGCATCAAGCCAAAGGATCCCCAATGAGCCCATGGGGAAAAAGTATAGAAGCACGTTCTTTTCCTCTACTCTTTCCTGCAGTAAAAGGATGAAGATATAAGGTCCACGCAAAGTAGTGCATCAGCATATCGCTCTTTAAGAATGTGTTCTGAAGACTACTGATTCAGCCAAAATGTCGAACATATTTTCCTCCTCCTCTTTGAAAGTGAACTCTATGTTATGGAGTTGCACACACATTAAAAACAGGCTCTAACATTTTAAACATATCCGCTACCCAACTGTTTAAAAAAAAGACTAAAATTACGTTTTGCATTCAAGTATCACAAATCTCTTGGCAAACATGCATGGTACAAAAGAATACTGGTGTATATTGTATGCTAAGGAACCAAGGCCCACCCACTTGATTTGTTACTTTAAGTTGTGCAGATTATGTATTGGATGACTTGCAGACTTCTTAAACACTGCAAACCAAAATAAAGAAGGACTAGGTATAAAGACACCAGGAGAACTCTGTTCTCTTCAGCCTGTCAATGTATCAAGGTACTTTCACCATCCCTAAATTGCCATGCTGCATTTTATCTGCAATGAATGACCCGTCCACTTGGGGAAGTGCAACACTTCTTTTGGAGAAAAGAGTATCAATCCAGAGGAGCACCACACACCCACATGTTTTTGTAGATAAAAGATTCTCCTAAATTTGGCCATGATTGTGATGCCACTGAAAAATACATTACCTGTGACATCCCTTCAGAAACCACAGATAGTGACTTACATGCACAAGTCTTACGCTTCCAAAAACATACGTTTGGCAAATACTGCCGACGTAGATATAAAAACAAAGGTAAATATTATACCCAATGTCGCTTTGGCTTCCCTAGACCGTTTAAAAAAAAAAGGACAAGTAAATAGCTTGATGTCTTCTGTTAGACACACCATAAAAGGAAAATCCCCTAAACATACATACAGCATTATAAGGGATGAAGCGTCCAAGTACATCAATGATTACACTGCAACCATTGCCCTCTTGTGGAATGCAAACATAGGAATGCAATACATTGCAGACTTTTCCACTCCAGTTGCAAGATATGTCACAGCTATCTCACCAAAGCTGAGAAAAACAAGCTAAAACACCTCTGGGGTGACATATCATCCGACAAAACACTATCACAAAAATTGTGGAGCTTCGGTATAAACATGTTCTCCCATCGAGAATGTGGGTGCTACAAAGCTGCAGACCATTTAATAGGTACATCCTTGTATGGCAAATCTGAACACATTTCCTTGCAGAACCTTGGAAGAGCTTCATCCTGAAAAAGAGTACTCAAATTCTACCAATAGATAGAAAACATAGCCACAAATGATTCCAACACCCAAGACATTTTCAAAAACAAGTTAATTGACACATACTACCCAAACAGAAGTACTGCTTTGGAAAACATGGGTCTGTACGACATTGCCCAAAATGACACCTACAGAAACAATGTCACACCAAATGACACAACTGGCAATTATTCAGTCTCATCTTGTGAACGAAGCTTAGTGAAACTCACCAAACCCAGATCAATTAATCATATAAAGTTATCATTTAAATCTCCACAACATTAAATCTCCACAACATAGATAACTGTTTTACATGGCCCTACTCCAACTTTTTAAACCTTGGAGAAAAGACAAATAATTATTAGGTGACTATGGGGGTCATTACGAGATTCGCGGTGGGGTTAATGGGGCCGGTAGAGCTGCCAGCCCTGTTAACCCCCTACTGCCTCATTATGAGTTCAGCTCGCGGGACCCATTAAGGATGCCTGGTTTTAGCAAATAGCAGCATTGCTACCTCTAAGGTCGTAATGACCTCCAATGACTCATTTGAAGCTGCTTTCAAAGCAAATAAAAGTATAACAAATGGCAATTTAAAAAAATACAAACAAATGCTGGACAATGACAGCCAACAAGAGGAAGAAATTGAAACTGAACTAGAAAAAGACACTCCTGAGGGCAGTCACCTTCCCTTACAGGAAGCCAAGAACCAGTTGGCAAGCCACTCATTCTAAATGAAACAGGAATAGCCATGATGGAGAAAATACCATGCAAACAATCTGAGGAAGACTTGTCAGTGGAAGACTTGTCAGTGCTCAAATCACAGTTAAAGGATGAACAATTCACTACTTATTTAGAAGTCACTCAAGAAATTGAACATGATTTTAAACATGAAACTAAAACCTGTAGCTGTAAAATAATAAACCTATGCTCCTGTATGTAAGTGGTGAGGCTGGTTCTGGTAAAACATTCTTAATTAAAATAATCAGCACTTTTCTACAAAACTTAACAAACCGCAACCTTTCAGCTGTAGTAACATCCCCCACAGGTTTAGCTGCCTACAACATAGAAGGTGTAATTTACTGCTCCTCCGCATAGAACACCATAACAAATTGGAATACTAAAAAATATCAGCAGAGGCTGCTGCAGAAGTATGCAGAATTCTAAAACAAATGGAAGTGCTCCTGATAGATGAGTTAAGCATGATTTCCAAACTCATGTTGGATTTAATCTATCTCAGAATGCAAGAAGTACTAAAATCCATCTACAAAGAACTGTTTGGAAGAAAACATGTTATTATTTACGGAGACCTCCTACAGTTAAGACCAGTGAAAGGACAACCTATTTTCAAAACATTAGGACACAAACAATGCCACAATACCCTCGGCAGCTTTGGAAATGTAAATCTCTGGAAAAATGTTCACTACAGAGAACTAACTCAAAAACTGAGTCAAACTGCAGACCTCACCTAGCTAATATGTCAAAAAGCATTCGAACTGGTCTGCTTACTAAAGATGCAAAATCATTCTTAAATAGTAGACTAATACATGAGCCTTATGAACAAAACACATCTGATCCTGATGTCATGGGACAATTAACGCAACCAAATCTAAAAGGTATGCCCTTAATGCCAACTCTTTCAACCTGTAGTCAACTCAATAAGACAATGTTGAAAAAAGAAATGCAACCTATACTGCATATCAGCTCCACAGACAAACTAGAGGTTCATGGCATGACATTTCCTATGTTTCAATAAGCAACAGCACCAATAAATAGCTTAGAAAAAAAACGTATCTCTAACGACTGGATTGGAGAAAATATTGACTTTGTGTATAAACTGCAGAGTAATTCTAAAATGTAAGCTTGACATAGAACAAGGTTTAGGCAATGGAGCAATTGGTACAGTTGTTGGCTTCCAAACATAGCCACATGACTACAACATTCAGTTTGTCAACATCCACTTTGACAATGTTGCAGAAGTAAAAAGAAATTGGCTGGACAATAGCTCGTTTCCTTCTTTTCAAAGTCATGTACGTACGCAGACAGCAATTTTCTCTATCTCTTACATATGCTGTCACTATTCACATATCACAAAGTCTAACCCTAGAACAAGCATTGATTGATATTGGCAGCACACTCTTTAAAGAAGGGATCCATTACATAGCACTTTCACTTCTGTGTACACTCAATTTTCTATTCCTAGTTAACTTTGATGCAAACAAAGTCAACCCTGACATTCCTTGCATCCTGAAATATAACAGGCTACGGAACTATATACCCCCATCTAGATATGTACCCTGTACTCAAAAAAGAAACCTTTAAAAAGACAAGTAAGACAAACAGAAGCTATAGCAGATCTCCCAATATTACAGCTAAAAAACAACAACCAACTCCTTCTGCATAAAACAATACAACCAAACAATTGTCTAGTAGAAAGTCAACTGCACGTCCATCAGAAAAGAAAGACACAAATGCCTCTTATCCAGAAAGATCTGCAAGCCCATCAAATGATCCACAAATAGAACTCTCTGGAAATTTTAATTCAGCAACACAACTGGAGTAAAATGTTATGCTAATGTTGCAGTAAATCTTCTCTTTCAATTGCCACAAATTGTTCACAACATTTACTTAACGGCTCGGACCAGTTGTGTTTGTAAATGCTTGTCCTTCAAAGAAATGCCACAAATAATCCTGACAACACATACATTATCTCAGGTATAAGGCAAGAATTGGACTATTGTGCAGGAATGGTCAAATATACCATAAACACACAGTAAGATCCAGAAGAATTCCTAATGTACCTACTATAAGTAATGAAAACCAAAAGCATCTCTATAAATGAAATCTTCCAGATCACATGCACCCTCAGCAACCATGATTCACAAGACCGCATCGCTAATGAACGATTTGTATATGTATCCATACCAAATTCGGAATCCATTCCATTTCACCAGCTTCTGCAGAATGCAAATCATGCGATATTATGCTCTTTTTGCAATTCAGATAATCGTTCCACCATACAAACGAACTGACATAGCCAATATGTCATACTAATGCTTCTAAGGTACAATGCAGATGTTATCAAACATAACTCTAAGCTTACAGGCTTCACACAAGCCAAGTATCTCTTGGAAAGAAAACCTTCACAGCAGAAGGCATAGTACACCACAATGGCGCCACAACCAATTCAGGGCACTTCAATGCATATGTCAAAAAGAAAGGGGTTGCTTGAATGTAACAATACCTGTTACTCCAAAACATAGGTTACCAGCAAATTTAACAAATGTCTACTTAATAATCCTTTAACCCAAATGAAATCACTAAACTATAGCACAATTAACAGTTAGAATATGTCAGCAGGTATCTAACTACATCCATAATACTACAATAGTACTTTTGAAAGTCAATCTAGTTAGAATATGCCAACAGGTATCCAACTACTTGAAAAATACCTGTAATTCCACAACACTTCAAATATGCTATCTCAAATCCTATACGGCAAAACATCTTCTAAACTGTAATGTAGTTAGAATATGCCCATAGGTATCTAACTACTTCAAGCATCCCCTTAATCACAACAAACTTCAAACAAACATATTTTCACCCTTACACACACATAACTGTAATCGGTTTTGTTAACCCAGTACAGATTTTTTTCCCAATGACCCAATTATTATTTAATGTCCAAACAAAAACAGTGTCTCCTACACTAATGGTGTATCAAACGTAGTACTTCGAATCTAATGTTCATGAGGGTCTAAATAAAGTATATGTACAATTGTATACAACCACAGCTTTTAAATTATCCTGCTTAACAAATGGTACTATTTTCTCCACAGAAAATAAACCAGATAGTCCAGCATCATAACACTATAAAACTAAGTAACCATAGCAATTATAATCAAATACATATTCTATGAGCACTATCCTCAATTGTACTACAATCATAAGTACCATATATATTTCAGTTACATCATTCTTTCATATTACAAACACTTTGTACTCCCACTGCATTACCTATAATTACTATACACATATTACAACTATGGTAATTCTGGCCATACTCCTACTACATTACCTCTAATTACTATACACATATTACTACTGTGGTGGTTGTGGCCAGTGGACATATTCTTGGGGCCATATCCTGCGGACAAGGCCCACAAGAAACTGGCCACTGGTCTCAACCACCACAATACAATGAACTATGTAAGAAGTACGTACCATACACCATCAAGTAATAAAACTCACACTGACCCCCCGCAATCAAAATGATGTCCACGGACTCCAAAATTAACCACAGACTTGTGGCATTTACAAACCCTTTTTAACCCATAAAAGCTCAACGTTACCAACATTCCACTTTTCTCCCATTTCTACACCCTCTTCCAGCCATCAAATAACCCCAAATATCTTTCACAAGCTGTCCGTTCACTGCGCTGTCTGTGAACTACTGTGGTGTCCGCTGACAGCTACGGCACCTGGCCGACTTATTTCCACATACAAAAATATCATCTTTTTTCCACTCCACCACCCTTCCCAGCCCTTCTTTCCCCCACTAAATAACCCAAAATGTGTTTTCCAGATGTTTCCCCAGCAGGCTGTCAGCGGACACCGGTAACTGTCAGCGGATCCAACATGGTGGGCGTTTCCAAAAATATGATGCCCCTCGTGCTTTTTACCATCCAATCCAGGGGCGTGTACGATGTCCATGGACCTCACGTTGGCCCCTGGACCAATAGGCGGCCCGTCCACAGACCAAACAAGGAAGTGAGCCCATGGATCGAAACCCGGATATCACTCATTTTTTTGACCCATTCATTTGTCATTTTAAAACAAATTACTGGACAGATTTACACCAAATTTACAAAAGCACAATTTCAAAAGCAAGCCACCACTCCTTTGGTAAATATCCCACCAGTGGGTTAAGCTGTAGGCATGTTGAAATATTTTTTTCCATTGCATCTATGGGAAAAACCACACATTTTGGGACCCCCCTATAACTTTGACCCCCTTTCCGAAACCTCACCAAACTTAGCAGAATCAATCTGATGGGGCCATGTACATTTTTTGAAATGTTTTGTGGGTATTTGTTCAGGGGGCTAAGTTATACGCCTCCCAAAAAATGCTGTTCCTATGGGTTGAGCAACTTAACCATTACTACATGGTCGCTAACACAGGTCCTGTAATGGCCTGCAGTAGTGGCCCTGTATTAATCTTTAAGTTGCTCAACCCATAGGAAGAGCACTTTTTGGGTGGCTTACAACTATACCCCCGGACAAATCCTTTTACAAATCCTTTTACCAATTATTTACACTGAAATTTGGTGTACATCCAGCCAGCATTTTATTTTTTAAATGACCAAAAAGTAGGTATAAAAAACTGTGATATCTGGGTCAGGTCCGCAGATTCACTTCCCTGTTTGGTCTGCGGACATGCCTCTGATTGGCCCAGGGGCCGAGGTGAGGTCGCGGACAATGGGTGTGCCGGCTGATTTGATGTAGAAAAGCGTGAAGTGCATCAGATTTTTGGAAACGGCCACCATGTTGGATTCGAAGACAGGTGCTGGTGTCTGTGAACATCACCGTAAAAACATATTAAAAAACACAACATTGCACTTGTCAAACTTATCAAACAATATCTGTGGAGGTGAGGGGTGATGAGGATGAGATGGAATATGGCCTTAAGAAGCTAAAATATGAGCATGGTTATTCTCCGATGTCTGCAAACAGTCGGGGACAGTGCTGTGATATCCGCAAACATCTTAGATGTTCAGAGGCATCTATGCTTATTTGTGCATTACAAGGTTGGTGAAAAGCAGTTTTTGGATGGCTTATAACTTTGGTGCCACTCAATGAAACTGCATGAAATTTGGAATTTCATTCTAGACTTGAATCTGAAAGGTTTTGGAAAATATGGTGCTGTTTTGTCAAGAGGGAACAAAATAAGAGGGGGGTGTCCCAAAATATTGTAAAGGATTATAAATGTGGTGCCGTTTGACAAATGTAGACAAACGTTTTCAGATTAGAGATCCAACCTTGAATGTTTGAGCAAAGTCTGAATGGATTTTGTGAAGTGATGTCATCAATGACATTTGTGATGTCATATTTGATGTCCTGGGTGTTAGTGTTAGTAGTGCACAGTGGTGCGGGCAGTTATGGTTGCTTAGCCTACCATAACTGGTGAATTTCAGGTTTTTTTTGGTTTTACTTTGAACCATAATGTCACATTTATAAAGTTTTTTTAGTGAATTTCACAGGTTTTTAGTAGTGCAACTTAACCATAATGTCCTTCTAACAAAGTTTTTTTGAGTGTATTTTAAGGGTTTTTAGTAGGGCAACTTAACCATAACGTCCCTTTAACACATTTTTTTTACTGAATTTCACAGGTTTTTAGAAGTGGAACTTACTCATAACATCCCGTTAACAAACTTTTTTGTAACTGAATGTACACTTTCATCATGTGATTTTGGGAGATATGAACTATCATTTCCTTACTTTATATCGAGGTAACATAAAACATACTGAACCCCCTCGCTAATAATATTTGAAAGGCACGGACTGAGCGCCTGTCTGCGGATGGGCGCGGACGAGATCCCCACTACCCAAACAGTCAGGGGGTATCTGAAATTGTACTATTGTGTTATATGAAAAATGAACAACTTTGAAAAAGAACACATAAAGACATTATAAGTACTAATAAATAACCAATTAAACCTAAACGTCTGAAACATTATCCATGCATTTAATGACCATGTAGAACGAAATGGATTATACCATAACAAAAAAAGGTATGCCTCCAACGTAATTACCTCATAGAAACTGTGCAGCCAGGAGCGACAGTAGACGCACACAGTACAACGAAGACATATTACAACAAAATAGTAAGTGACCTTCATTTGTCTTATATGTGTGTGTACTTTATTTGTATGAGGGGCAGAAAAAATAATGTATTTCTGTTGTTTTGACACAGAAATGTGCAGTACTTTGGAGTGGCTGGATGAGAATTTTCCGATTGGGGAAATGTCAGAAGTTAGCGATGGCAATGGTACAGTGTATTCTGCATAAGCAAATTAATGGTCAGTAATTTATGGGCATTTAACATATATATATATTTATTTTTAACAGACTAGGTAAAAAAAAAAAAACCCCAACAAAGGACACAGAGCAAGGCAGGCTGAAAAGGATAGAAGTGAAAATGGACATACTAAATGACAATTTTAACAGTTTAAGGCAATTTGTGGAGGAATATGTGAGATGAAAAATACAGTATCTGTGTCCCACTTGTAACTGCCCCCCTTCTCCATTTCCTAGTGAAGCATCCCCAAACAATCAAGAAGAAAATAAACATTTTGATGAAACATCCATCCCTTCATCCCCTCACAATTCATCCCCTCACAACCAGCCCATGTTAAACCCTAATTCCTCTATATTCGTTTCAGTATCTGCTTCCCCCTGTATTTCTCTTGATTGATGTGTGTGTGTGTTGACAAGGTTGTAGTGGAATGGTTTGAGGCAAAACATTTTTTTAAAAAGAGTTAAAATGTCCGTGGACAGCGCGCCTGTTCGGGGCTGGCCGTAATCAATATAGTATGGATGTTCTAGGGGCAATACACCTACCCGTACCAATCGCAACCAATTTGGAACTAATGTTATAACGCACCAGGTGTCCAAGTTGTCCATAATTGGACAGAATGGGGGCGTCCCAAGGACATTAGACCTCTCCGTACTGGTCACAACCAACATAAAACATGTTCTTAGAACACACCAGGTGTCCCGGATGTCTGTAAATGAACAAAATGGGAGTGTCCTAAGGACAGTATATCTATCCCTACCGTCCGCAGCCAAGATGGAACTGTCCGTAGAATAGGCGCGGTGTCCGGCATGTCCGTAGTCAAACAAAATGGAGGTGTCCTAAGGACACTGCACCTGGCCGTGCAGTCAACAGAACATCTACGCACATGTGCACCACACCCATAACTACTGCGAACATCGCGCCTGTCCCTAACTGTGCATCTCACTTGTGTCGCACTTTTAATAAGTTTCATGACCCGAATACTGTCCGTAGAACTCCCGCGCGCATGCGCACGTCCGTTACTCTGTATTTGGTGTCCATCGGGCAGCCATTTCCTTCGTGGATGTGTTCACAACGTCATCATATGACTGCACCCACGCTGAGCGTGTGGACTAATTTGCGCAGTTTGTCTGCTTCCGCAACATTTCAAAACAACTTATACAAACATGGGAAAGTATTTTACAGTATAAAATTACCATTTCACATGTTCCATACAATGGGCCAACCTTTCAAAGTATTGTTTAGAATTTTTGCAACGCATTTGAGTGATCGATATGGTCACGAGCTGTGTCCCTCCACCCCTATAAATGACCACACCCCTGCGCTCATCTTCATTGTGCTTCTGGCTATAGCAGATTGAGTTGTCCTGCCTTTACTGCTGTACCGAACATTAGCCGACTAATCCTTATGGCATCCATGGCTGCTGTTGCTTCATTAGGCTCAGCACCACCCCAAACCCTCCACCGCCACAACCTCCCCAAGGGCCTGCAGAGGGAAATACGGGTGAGGATGTAGAGAGCGAGGAAGAAGAGGAAGAAGAGCATGAGGTGGAGGAACTCCGCACTACAAGCACTTGCCGGGAGTCGTGGGTGTGGCGGTTGTTTACCGTTTTTTGGAACGTACCAAAACCACGCGCGAACCAGGTCATGTGTAAGCAGTGCAATTTGGTGCTGAGTCGCAGGAGACCTGGTGTGTACAGCTTTGGTACGTCAACCATGAAGCGACACCTAACTTTATTCCGTAGTGCAGACATTCACAAGGTGGTGCCATGTGGAGAACATAGTAGATTGAGTTCCTCCACAGCATCCTCCATGTCCGATACTCTCACCACAAGACACACTCCTGTGGGGGAGCGCATCCCTCCAGCTGCCTCACAGGCCATTCGCAATGCTGTTGACCCTTACCTTTCGAGGGGCACAATATTGTGTATGTACTGCGACACAGTACTCTGCAGGGGGGAGAGTCTTCGAAGTGCTTTTGAGACTACAGTCACAGAGCACCACAAGAACTGCCCGACCTAAGTAAAGGCCACCCTACATCTTTCTCTCTCCACCTGCCCCTTCTTATCCCCGTGGTTGGAGATCCTTCCTTATCCTTCTTTGCCCTCCTCTCCTAATGTGTCGTGTGCTGAAAAGCAATAAACTGGAAAACAACAAAAATTACAAAAAAGGCTCTTTTCAGAGCCGCCTTTCAGTGTTTAACAATAGAACTATCAAGTCACCGGTGTACGCCCCGCACATTTTTCAAAAAGTCCGCAGACAGTCCGTAGGATGCACATAAATGGTGTTTTGTGTGTTTCAAAAACTGTGGATTCGAAAAAACGGATTGCCAAATAGGTGACTATGAATCCAAAAAAGGTTGCAATGCATTTTGTACATTGCAAAGAAAAATCTGATCGCCAGCATATGTGAGGTGAACTCCATCTCTACGAAAAATGAAAGTGCTGCGAAACAAAATGTTTCTTTGTGGAATGAGGACATGCCAACATCTCTTAGAAAGGCACAAACAGCCTTATTGACATTGTGCCTCGCTTTCTCCATTGTGGACCAAATGCAGAAGAACGCAGCCATATTTGTCTTTGGGTAAACGGGAAAAAACTATTTGGCAATTTGGAAACATGTCCATGACCTTCGCAAGTCCTTCCTTCATTGCAAATTGCAAAGAAATTCCAGAGACATGGCCTAAACTGTTTCCTCCGCAGTGAATGATAATTATATCAGGATGAAGCTCTGTCTGTAAAGTAGCACAGATAGGTACCAAGTCCAGCCACCTCATTCCACGCACGACATGCCAGTGCACTTCCACATGAGGAAATCCAAGATCTGCAGATAGACCGCAACTTTCTGCATGCACCTTCAACCAATGTATCCATGAGTCTCCCAAAATCCAGATAATCTGTTTTCGAGCACACACGAGCCATGGCTGTCTGGTCTCCTGTCAGGGAAAAGACGTTCTCACTAAATTTCTCTGTTCAGAACACACCCACTGAATTTTACTGACCAATCCCTACCTTCGCACAATCTCATTTGCATGCGTCTCAGAATCCCCATTGGTAATACGCGCTGCCTGCAGACTACCGCCATATCCGCGGACACGTAGAGGATCACAGCGTGACGACTGTACATTTCAATATTATTCCCCTTTTCCCCTTCAAGGTGGGCTCTGAAAAGAGCCATTTTTTTTTCTTTTTTCGGCAGATGGCTTACAGACACCTGTTATTTTGTTTTATTTTTGATATTTCTTATACTTACTTTACTCCTACAATCATTACAGAACCTTCTCCAAAGCAAGCCTTACATTCCAAAAGAACATGGCATTTCCCAAAGAAGATAACGCAACACCATCTGCTTCAAAATAAGTCGCATTACTGGGAACAATGTTCTCGTGGGTGCAGAAAAACATACCATCTTGTAACATGAAAGCATGCATGACACGATTGATGTTACACCTCCCAATACTTTGATCAGGACAGAAAACAGAACTGTTGTCCCATTTTCCTCTAGGGAGTAAGCCAGAAAAAATTACTTTCACAGTTGGAAAGATGTTAATGACTGCTTGCACCAACTATTCCAAATCTTCCAACAAAGTATGTGAACTCACGTAGCCCAAATGGCAAGCACCGTAGTGCAAAAGTACCACATGGAGACTATTCATCCTACGCATGTCTCTGCAAACTTGGAGAATTGCCGCAACACTGCAATCAGTCTCAGCACTCCACACCACCTCCACCCCTCTCACATCAAAATAGTGTACCACATGCCTACTTTTGGAATAGTGCTGTAAACCATGGACAAAAATATCTCCAACCACCAAAACCCTGACTGTCTCCACCTCTGCCATCTTCAGTACACGCATAGTCTTTTGACACAAAAGAAGAATGTGAACATCTGATTGGCTGATGCCTACAGTCCCCTTTCCATGCTGGATTTGCTGTAGAACGCCGCATGTGGCACGCCCTACCCGCGGACAAGCGCTGTCTACGTGCGGCACGTAACTCTTAGCCAGTCCTTCTACCCTTTCCACATCACTCGCAAATCCATTCCCTCATTGGACAGAGCTAAGCAGTCACACAACTATCCACCAATCACATTCAACATCTCTACATCTAACTCCGTCATCAAAATTTCGCACTTCAAATGTACTATTGATCACTCTGAATGCAAGTCTTATATCATTGCAAAGCACCTACTTCAAAAACTACTGTGCAAGTGTCGTGGATTTCTGCGTACAGCTCCATGCATGCGCACATGCATGAGTATAAAGTACAGGTATGCATATTTTAATCAGAGAAAATGTGCAACCCTTATGATTTAATTTAAACAAATTAATGTCACTAAATCTGCATAGCCAATACATACCAACGCTCCCCCTTTAAATGCAAGACTTCCGATTTTTCATTGACAAATCACACTATTCCTTACTGTCTCCTGCATAACCTATACATACGTAACAACCCTCCCTATTTATGCCTACCAGGACAGAACGCAGTGGCGAGATCAGGAGGATCAATGACAGAACCCCTTCTTCCCATCAAGGGGCGGAGTAAGGGGCAGAAGCTGGCATCATGGAGCGTGTCAACAAAACAACTCAGGTGAGAGCGAACAACACATGCTTAATTACCCCAGAAGTAGGGGGAAGAATAGCAGCGTTTATACAAAATTGGCTCACCATATCGGGGGATACTTGGATA
Source organism: Ambystoma mexicanum (assembly GCF_040938575.1). NCBI lineage: Eukaryota > Metazoa > Chordata > Amphibia > Caudata > Ambystomatidae > Ambystoma > Ambystoma mexicanum. The sequence goes on from NC_090933.1 coordinate 1,144,429,730, forward strand.
ATAGAAACCATACAAGGTTTTCACATAGACTTTCTAGAGACACCTCATCAGAAGAACCTGCCAAGGGGATTAGAACTAAACAGGGAAGGAAAAATGATTGCTGGAAAAAGAGCTGAGAGGGCTAGAAAGCAAAAAGGCCAAAATACTAGTAACAGAGTACTCAAAGGGGTATATAGGCAATATGTTTCTCGTGAAAGGTTTAAACGAATACGTGGTGTACAGGCACATCAAGATGGAAGGGATACACCTGTTAAGAGATACATTAATTCAAGGGGATTGGCTATCCAGAATAGATTTAAAGGATGGATATCTAACCATACCCATAGCAGAGGAACATTGCAGATTCCTAAGGTTCATCTGGGAAGAATTGACATGGGAGTTTCGATGTCTGCCCTTTGGCCTAGCATCCGCACCATGGTGTTTCACCAAGATGATGAAACCAGTAGTGATGCATCTCAGGAGTCAGGGAATAAGGCATACTATATCTAGACAACATATGTCCTATGTGTTAGGAGAAAGAAAAACTACTAGTACAGGTGCAGACGACAATACAATTGTTGGAGGACCTGGGGTTCCTAATAAATTGGGAAAAATCAAAAATTGTACCGAAAAGTCAATAGAATTTCGGGGATTCATAGTGGACTCTATTCAGGGATCTCTCAGTCTACCCATTCCCAAGGTGATCAACATCAAAAAGCAGTTAAGACACACTCTAGTGAAGAGAGAACTGTCACTGAGGGACATTGGAAGGTTAGTGGGCCGCCTATCGTCTTCAATCCAAGCAATATTTCCGGGACCACTACATTACAGGGCACTCCAGAGGTTAAAGATCAGACACCTCAGGAGGGGCACTTCTTACGAAAGAAATGTTGCCATCTCCCAAGAGCTGAGGGAAGAGTTGAAATGGTGGCTACACCACATGGATGCATGGAAGGGGAGTGCCATATTTGGCTCTTTCCGGGACCTGATCATCGAATCCTACACCAGCAGATGGGACTGGGGAGTCCGATGGGGGAACCAGTTGACAAGGGGCAGGTGATCAACTGCCTGGAGTTGCCAGCAGGGTCCATCGCAGTGAAATGCTGGACTCAAGAGAGGGCACAATGTTGTGTACTGCTAAAGATGGACAATGTCTCATCAGTCAGGTACATAAACAGACTGGGCGGGACAAGATCCAGACTACTGGCAGCACTGGCAAAAGATTTCTGGTAACTCCGTCTTCAGAGGGAAGTGTCAGTGATGGCGGAGTACCTGCCGGGCCATCAGAACGAGGTGGACGATTGGAACTCCAGATACCTCAGGGATGCCAGCGATGGGAAGCTGGACGAGGAAGTGTTTCAAAATCTAATGACTCGATGGGGGCCTTGCCAGGATGACTTATTTGCATCGAGACTAAACAAACAGTTGGCCCGGTTCTTCAGCTGGAGACCGGACCCATGGGCAGAAGCGACAGATGCCTTCCTACAGCCATGTGGCCACCAAACAAACTACACGCTCCCCCCTTTCTCTATGATAGTGAGGACGCTAGCCCAGGTGAGGCACCAGAATGCATCCCTAGTACTAGATATGCCGGACAGGAAGGGGCAAGTGTGGTTTCCCAGTTTACTGCAGTTATCACACCACAATCCAGTGGTGCTACCCAACGACAAATTCATTGTTCGAGACCCCAGGGATCCAGCCATCCAATAGTGAGGTCAGGCAGACTCAACCTAATCGCATAGGTGATTAAAGGAGATCTTGGGTTTGGCCAGGACTATCGAATGAGGCTGAAAACATCATTAACGAATCCTGGGCCCCAGGAACACACAGGGCTTATAAATCGGCATGGGCTAGATGGAGTAAATGGTGTTTGGAGAGGAATATTCATCTCGATGGACCAGATGAAGTACACGTAGCCAATTTCTTAGCCCAGTTGGCAACCCAGGGGAAGGCATACAGAACTATTAACACGGCCAGGTTCGTGATATCGACAGAACTCCCTAGGATAGAAGACATAGTGTTAGGTGAACATCCCTTGATCTGTATAAAAATACACTCAATTGTGGGATGACGACACAGTTTTGAGATTATTTCTATCATGGCCAGATAATCAGGATCTGTCCAGGAAGGCTATTTAAGGCAAACTAGCCATGCTACTATGGGGCCAATTCATCGAACAAATGTGCGCCGAAAATTGTGGTGCAAGCGTGAAAAAGCAAACGCACGCGTGCCAATCAGGGAAGGCCCTGCGCGTGTTTTCCCCGGGATGTGTGCCAAATCCATGGGTGGCGCACACGGGCGCACATCTCACTTCAACATCCTGAACACTGTGCGTGATGCGCCCAGCGAAAGCGCACAACGTTTAGCGCACACACCACAAAGCGGGCGGAAAACGCGGAATGGGGCACAACACGTAAAAATGAAGGCGTAACTGGGATGTGCTGCTGGGAAATAGAAGGAACGCCCACACGCGCGTGAACAACACGTATTCATGGAATCGAATACGGGAAACCCGCGCACGCCAAAAGACACGCACAGGCGTAAACACGTCCGCCACAAGAAGGCAGGCTGAAGCATCCCCGCGCAGCATAAAAGTGCGCGCAAACAACAAACACGTATATACAGCTACGATGAATGTCCCATTTCTCGCAGCACTGATCGTGGGACACTGCCGGAGGAGGAGAATAGCCAGGCCCCACATTATTTTGCCCAGGATCAGCCTTTTTGGGATGCCTGATGACCAGGTCTATGGCAGGTGTAGGTCTCCACCTCGTATCATCCTAGACCTGGTCACTGAGTGGGAGGATGACCTCACATCACCCACCTTGTGCTCCCAAGCACTGAGTCCCTTGGAAAAGGTACTCAATGTCCTGCATTTTTTGGCCCTGGGTAATTTTAGCAGACAACTGTCATAGTTGGGGTTGTCTCACAGGCCACGCAGTCACGCTGCCTACACCAGGTGTTGGAAATCATGACTGCGCACTCCTCCGTCTGCAGGCACATATACATGCCTAGAACACCCGCAGAAAGGCAGGCCGTGGTCGAGGACTTTTACAGGGTGGCGCACTTCCCCAAAGTGCTTGGTGCCATAGATTGCACCCATGTGGCCCTACGTCCACCCACGGCGACTAAGCACATCTATCGAAACCGCAAGCACTGGCATTCCAACAACGTACAGGTTGTATGCGATGCCCATGGAATCATCACCTCTGTCTATGCAAACTATCCTGGGTCTACCCATGACAGTTTCATATACAGAATGTCCGCCCTGAGCCGGGACCTGGAAGCTGGGAAGCATGGCGACACATGGCTCATTGGTGAGTACAAATGTCTGTGCACATGCATGCATGTCCCAGACAGACAAATACACAAACCCAACTGACAACCATCCTCACCTCCCCAGGGGACAGTGCCTACCCTCTGAGCAACCACATGATGACGCCAATACGGAGCCCCACCACACCACCCCAGGTAAGATACAACACTGCCCATATTGCTAACAGGGGTATAGTGGAGCGCACATTAGCAGTGCTCAAGTCACGCTTTGTGTCGCTTGACCGATCTGCCGGGCAGCAACTAAATGCACCCCCAATAGTGTCATTGTGGCAGCATGTGTCCTGCATAATGTTGCAACACAGCAGGGCGTACCGGTGGACATGGTGGTGTCCCCACATCCCCAACCACAGGCACAGGCGCTGCCCATGGGCGGGGAAAGGGCACGTGGCGAGGCAGCCCGGACCCAGATTGTGGCCACAGCTGTGGAGTACACAAAGGCCTGGCACATACCAGGTGACAATCGATGATGACAAAGAGACAGTCAACTGTCACAACCTTACCACCCTGAGAATGTTGCCACGGCAGAGCTACATTGTGTGCATCCCTAGCTACTTAAACATAACCAATCTTGTGTGACCAAAAGGAACACATGCAAGGTGTATATCACACCACCCCCCTGCAAAACAGTCCATGACAATCAGTGGTATGTCAACCAAACCCTCCCAATCCACATCACCCTTGTCCGCCACACCATGACATGGCATGCAACAGCAAAAGAGCAAACCAAAAGCACAACACATGACCAATTAAATACAAAGTGACACTTGATAAATGGAAAGAGGCCTCACACAATCACACCTGACATGGAATCAGATGAAATGACTGACCAACAACATCCCAACCATACAAAGTCATACACAAATGCATGCCACCAGCGGTACCATCAACAAAAGACAGAATGATTGTTGGCATGCACATTGGCCAAGCCAAATCTGCAAATCCCAAACCCGTGTGCTGTGTGTGTCTCCTGTAACACATTGCTCAGCGCACAGCACAGTGAGTGTGTTGGGGATACACCTTGAGCATCATATAAAAAGGACAAGCAACAAAAATAACCTATTGATGCATGTACATGATCCCCTGATCCCCAAATAGTAAGTTTTCATGCACTGCAGGGACACAGCATGCTAGAGAAGGCAATCTGTGTGCACGTGTGGGCATGGAAGGGTGGTTGTATGTGTGGTGGAGCATTATGTAAGTGTGTGTGTCAGTAGGGACATGCACTCAATACATGCATGTGAAATCTAGTGACCCTCAGTGTCCTGTACACATCACATGTGAACATTGGCCATATGTACACCCCAGTATGTCAAACCACAACAATCCCCTGACACCTGATGTTAAGGAGAATTCTCATTCTATGGCTAATTTCCCTTACCTATAGAGTCCCCCAGCAGCTTTGCTGGATTTGAAGGGTTTGTTTTTTTCGACTGCTAAGAGTGTGACTCATTTTCACACTCTTAGGCACACTCTTAGGCACTCTTAGGCATTCACACTCTTAGGCACTCTTAGGCATTTCTGCTATGTGTGTTCTAGGCTATTTTTTGTGTTTAATGTCTATGGGGTTTTTCTCACCCTCATAGGAACCATCTTTATACACTTGTGTTATACAGCACCCTCCGTGCAGTAACAAAGGGGTGTTGTAGCGACCCCCAAACATAGACTCCATACCCTGGGACTGACTACTGTCTCCCAGGGCATGTAAAGTCCCCATTGACTTTACTAGTCAATCTTTATGAACAAAACCAGTACAACCCATCTTACTATGGAGGTACTGTCAAGGGTTAATAGTTTTTCCCTTAGGTTCATTTTCGAGGGGGTACCGTACAGACCCTCTCTCAAAGGTTTCAAGCTAGTGGCAGTGGTGACTACCAAAAATATTCGATCGCGAATAATTCCCTATGGGATTTTCCCATTGTTCGAGGCTACCACATTTACTGACAGCCTCTAACATACCGCCGGTTTTTTTTTATATTAACTTCTATATTAATTCGGTAAATTCTCTATTCAACATGTTATGTCATTTTACCAAGCAAAAGTGGTTCCTATATTATTGTATGGTGCTGAAACTAAACTAATACATAGTTCATCAGTATGGGACATGCTCGAGTCTAAATTTTGGAAAGCATTGTTAAAACTTCCTAACTGTACCCCATTGCCACTCGTAAGGTATGAACTTGGTTTGATCACACTTCATGTACAATTAATATGGAAAATGTGTTCATTTCTACGCAAATGTCTTTTAGGTCTTGAACATCGTGACCTCTTGAGTCCTGTTGCATACTACCTTGTGAATTCTAACCATATTTTTCCACGCACTTGGAGAAACTGTGTATTGAATGCTCTATTTGATGCTTCTATACCTTTACTTGTCCTTTTGACAAATCCAAACCGAGCTAAACTAAAATTGTATCAAAGAGACTGGATATGCACCAGGGACAAATGTTGCACTTACAAGGACTTTGACACTCAGCTATTTGGTCATAAAAGATTCCGGGTAATGTCTGATTACTTACTGAAATTTATCACCTTATATAAGGCAACAATATCTGCGTTTCAGGTTTAACTTATATCCAACAATGGAAATCATGGCCAGGAGGGGCTTGGTCGCTTCTGCCATGACAAATTGTGTCGTGAGACATTGAAGCACTTAATAGTAGTTTGTCCAGCTTTAGATGTGACAAGAAAGAAACTTTTCAGTAAGCAACTGCGAACATATGTACCTTTGACTGTTGATGAAATCTGGAACAAAATCTTTTCAAGCAATAAGCTGGGACTTAGATATAGTGTTGTTGGGGGAAACTGAAACTTATCATAAACCTACTTAAATGAGTCTTGAATACAGAACCCCGTGAATTGTTACGAATATGGAAATATGCATCTGCTCAAAAACTAGGAAAAGAAAAAAAAAAAAAAAAAAAAAAAAAAAATAAAAATGTTTTAGCTGCAATTTTAATTGTACTATGTATATTGTGCATTGTAAACTGTTCTCAATTGTTCTTAAATAATCGTTACATTGTTATATTTGAAAGGTTGATCTATCAACCAACCAAATAAAAAAAAAAAAAAAAAAAAAAAAATAACTTTACTCCGGTAGGTTTTATTTGCCAGAACTTTGATATAAATTCTTTCTTGTGTCTTTCTCTAAACTCCAAACCCAGGTCGGGGATCCTTTGTTCGTCCTTTTGGCAGGCTTCTGCCAAGAAGTCCTCCTTTCGGCGCCACTGAGTCTGGGATGGATCCATTGTGTGGGAGGCGGAGTAGGACCCCTGGACAGGGTTGCCTCAGCAACCCATGTCACACTCTGTCTGATAGGCTGGAGGGTCTCCTGCCAGGATGACCACTCCACTGTGTGAGTGACAGCTAGGCTGTATGAATGGGGATCTTTTTGCATAAAAGCAGGGTCCTGAGGACTGGAAGAGCAAGACGTCACCACTGGAACTAAGAAGCCGAAGAGGAGAGAAGCCAAAGACATCTGCAATGACTGAACCACCGGTGAAGCCCTGCTACAGTCTCTCACCACTTGTCTCCACACAACGAGAGAAGATCTTCATCTGCAAGAGCCTTCTTCCCTTGAGCTGGTGGGGCCAACCAGTTTGCCAATTGCCTCCCTGGACCTGCCTTGGTCGAATCTGCAGTACCCTATATTCGGAGACCGGATAGCCATGCGCCCGACCACCCGGACTGCGATTTAAAGGAGCATACCTTTTATTCGTTGGGCAGCACCGCGGCTGGTTTCATCCCTGGGCAGTGCAGTAACTCGAACCTTCCTCCACGACGAGAGCCTCTCTTCCTCTGCTGGATCTCCCGAACTGCAGGAACTGCCAGGAACAACCGCCGTCACAGGAGCCTCTTCTACATTTCAAGGTACTTTGTTCCGCCAGGCATCCCTTTCCGCATGGTAGTGCTAAAGGTGTTTTAAATCCTTTACCTACGTGTTGGGTTGGCCCCCCCCTATCCTCTAACATTGCCTTTCACCTTCTGCATCCACCTTTTCGAATTGTTAACTGAAGACTTGACTACAGCTAAAAGAACATTTTGCTCCTGGGCCCTTCTGCCCTGTACCACTGCCTCTGGCACAGGCCTATTGACTCTGTCTAAATTTGTTAGAACTGCCCTCTCTAGATTGCTCTTCAACTAGAACTGTGTTGGTGCACCCACTTCTTATAACCACCTTTTTCTTCCCACTTTTTAAACTTGTGAAGTGCCATTTTGCTCAGTTTTCATTTAAGTATTATACATGCTAAAGTACTTCCTTGCCTAAACTTGTTCACAAACCTAAGGGAAGTGTTGCTAGGGTGTGTAAGAAGATATCTCTGTATAACTTGTGCTTTCCCTCCCTTGTGAGAAATTGATACAGTGCCATTGGTGTTTGGGTTTTGCTGTGCCATTTTGCTCAGTATTCACTCTAGCTCCAGCTTGTCTACAGTTCAACTAGGGAGTCGTGTATACTTTTCTTGACTGATTTTAACTTGCTTTAAGAACTGTGGTTAATGCGTTAACTTAGAAGTGTGTAAAATAAATATATATATATTCTTTTTAATACAAAGCTTTGGTAAGTGTTTCCTTGTGCCATATTATTTTAGCCCTATTGTGTAAACCCTGAATACTGCTCATCTCCCTCTTGAGATAGGTCTGACTGCTTAGCCACAACTACCAACTAAATCTTTGTGGTACAGACTGATACCAAAGGGGATGTATTGCTCATACCTGTAGTGTTAATCTTCTGTATTTCTCCCTGAGGGAACTGCACAGGATTCTGCCTAACACCTGAAAAGTAAACACAACACAGGAACAGCCATTGACCAGCAGAACACATCATGAACATAGTACCCCACAATGACAATGTCAGAGAGTGCCCAAACACTGTAGCCTAAGGGTACTGTCCGACAACAAAAGGCCCTCCCTCATTTACTCATCACCATTACCTCCAGAAGAACTTTGTCTGTGGTCCGTTGGCTTCTTCCTTCTAGTCTACCTGGCTTCAGGATCCCCTTACTCCTTGGTTTCCTTGTTCCACCTTTCGTGTAAATAAGGTCCAGTCCCCTCAGAGGCCACCTTGACTGGTAAAAATACCAAATCGCAGAGAACTGCAAGGAGCCAAACCCCCAAACCTGGGAAAAAAGCCTGTAGCCACATAAAAACCCTGGAAGAGTCTCCAGTAGATGACTTGAAGTCGCTGAATATGGCCAAGCACATGTCCAAGCAGAATGATAGAATAACTACCAAGGTAGCACAGTTGAACAATGGTTCAACAGGATGGGGAGCAATTTCCGTAGACAACAATCAATGAGGATGGAACAACTGATGGGTAGTGTCACAGCTCCGGTCTCCAGGTGCAGGAGTGGCACAAACCAACCACCCCCGCCGTGGTCTGGGTGCCTGCAAGGTAAAACTTACACAGGCCTCTGAGACCCCAGTGGGGAAAGAGGGTTAGGGATCCATTGGTTGGATAGGCATCAATATTTAGGATAACCGGAAAGAGGGTCAGGAGAGGGGAGGTGGATGGGCAAGGGAAAGTGGTGAAAATACAAAATACAACTATTGACAATTACACATACTCAATCAGAGAAACCATGTACTTCATGAACATTGTACAAAATGGCTCCAAGGCGAGCACAAGAGGGACTTATCTCTGGGGTGAGTGCTGGCCTCCTGCCTGCGCACTCTCAGGTCCGGTAACAGGAGCAGTTTAATGCTGCAAAGAGAGTGTGAGTTACTATTCTGTGTGTGTTTTCCCCACACACACATAACACCATTCATGCCTCGAACTTAGTGACCCCTCCCCAAACAAGCACTCTTGTCTGCTGCTTTGCTCGTATAGTTTTGCTTGCCCCTGTGATGGTTTATACACTGTTAATGCGGTAAGAAAGCCGCACGTGGCCCCGCGGTAAACGGAAGACCATGTGTTAAGAATCACACATGATAGAATGTGCCTTGGATGTGCTGGTAGATGCGTGTTGCGAGGTGCGACTTCAATGCAAGTTGCATTCTGCCAGCAGTGGCTTTATATAGGCAGCACACGCGGCTAATTGCATATGCTAATGATATGCACTGCACTAGAGTTTGTGCGTCGCTGGGTGCCCCCCCCTGCACTCTATTAGTTTGTGGCTAGGAACATTGCTGCGCTAATAACTTAGCTTCTATGGAGCAGGGGGTACTCGAGGATAAGGGCGACGCCCCATGCGTGTGCCCCTGACAACTTTGGAAAGCTTCTTGGCATTTGCTCCTCAGCGCAACGTAGCTGTACTGTGCGCATCCTCCCCAATGCCTGGCTAAGCTCCCCAGTACTGGAACTACTTATCTTGCATATGCGAGGGGCTTGGAGGAAGGTCCGCTGGTGCATGGCCCCTTGTTCTGCTCACCTTGCTCAGAGCTCCTAGAAACACGTCTGCTTCTGTCAGATGTCTGAGCACAAGCCCCATGCGTCTGCTTGTGGACGCATGCGCACCACGTGTGCACCACCCAACGTGGCCAGGGTTTTGTAGTTCTTGGCCTGGTGTCTGCTGGGAAAGGTAGTCTTGAGGCTCCTTTTCCTGCCGAAAGGGCATAAAAGCTTTTAATAAGGCTGGAAAGTTTCCTGTGTGTGTCTTTATGCTGCTTGTCACTGGGCCATGCCTGAGACCTACATCTGACCTCCTTCCACACAACCCCAGGTTCTGTACCCTGCAAGTAGAGCTGGAACTTGAGTCGAAAATAACCAAGGAGGCTGGCACAACTGGATGGTTGAGCTGGAAACCAATCAATCCTTGATAGCGTGAACAAAGAAAGGCAGAGACAGCAAAAGTCTGGAAAGGCACAGAGAATATGAGATCGCCGGAAACAGCTGACACCAAGTTAAGAGCCACAACAATTGAATAGCATTGGTAAAAGCCAACAGGCAACATAAAGGCATGGATGTAATAGATGAAAGACAGGAAGAGCGACAGAAAGATGCTCTTGAATAGAAGTGTACTGAGGCAAACCGAGGCAGTGTAAGAGTACGTGGAAATAACAGCCCGAGAGACGGGTGGACAGATCTGCACCAAGGACAGTAGCAGGAAGAAGAACAGGGACTAAAGGCACCAGAATGTGAAAAACAAGTAAAAGAGCAGTAGTCCAGTAGGAAAACTGTGCCATCAGGCAGCCTCAAAGTCCAAGAGGGAAGCCAGACACAACATGCCATCCAAAACGGAACGGAGCGTAGTAGTAGTGTAGGCGGACATCTCATGTGAGGACCGGACCGTGAGTTGTGCCTCTTGGGTCGCATTTCTAATGCATCCTCCTTTGCCACAATCCTCAGGGGCTGAACTCAACATGTACCAACTTGACATTGTCAACATCCAGCCCCCTCCCACCATCAGTGTGACTTTGACAGCCAAAGGGTGCAGGCTACCGTCTACAGCATGAGTTGCATCAAGCACGTATACAGTCAAGAAAAGAACATACATCACAAATAACATCAAAAAATGGACAGTTCAATAATGTACTCACCAAAATTGGTTGCAGACATGCCGTGGAGAAAACATCCATAATCCCCACTAGGGGTTTTAACACAAGTAGTACAGCAGCAGACAGGCCACAGATATGATGAAAGTCCAATGCCCTTGTGTGAAGGGTTGCCACACCGAACCATCCTTTGCAAGCACATGGATAGGGGAAGCAGGAGTGGCATATGTGTCAGGACCCTAAGCCGCAAACAGATACACGAGGCAAGCTTAAATGGGCCCAGCTGGAACAGACAGTGAATGCTTTCAAAAGCCACAAAGCACCACACCGTCAAATGAATGCACAATAGACAAACAATTTTAAATTATATTAACTAATTAAACTGACTATCAAATAAAAAATGGCCACATACGACCCGGAGGGGGAGGTACAGGGTGCACCTCAACACCCACATGCGATGATGTTGAGATAAAACAAAAAACCTCCATGGGCTGAACGCCTGCATGGCCCGACCTGTGTGGGAGATAAGTCGTCGTCCAAGTCACCCTCTGGAAGGAAAGCAGAAGGTGGACATGGCACAGTACCCTGACCATGCCTATGCACAGCTTGCCCCTTGTCGGCAGCAAGTCTGCGGGACTGATAAGCCTAGTCCTGTGCGGCGATGACACTTAGGTCAGCATGCAGCACCTCATCTGAAACGTGTGCATGTGTAGGTAGCATGTGTAACACAGAGTTCTTCCTGCATGGCCTCTCATGAAATCCGGAGCACCTCCCAGCATGCACGTAGCTCAGCCGAGATGGTATTATGAAGCTGCACCAACCCCTCCTCTGTCCGCTGCCTCTGGGACATGTTGAGCACACCCAGAGTAGATCTGAGGGATTGATGGTCATCCCTCAGGGCCTCCCTGTGTGCCTCTGAGTGAGACATGTTCAGCCCGGCATGCCCTGTCTGAGGCCGCCATGCCCAGCCTAAGTGAGTGGGCCGTGGACTGTGCTGCCCGCTGCTGGAGATCCACCTGCCTAGCAGTGGAGCGCACAGATTGGGCCACATGTTCCATGCTCTGAGCGATCTTATCAATTGCTGCCCCCTGTTGTTCGGAGTTGACAACCATGGCTTGCTCCCACTCAGTATACCCCGATGGCGCACGGCCACCGTGTTGCTGTGCTTGACACCCACAAGGCCCAAGGAGCCGCAGTCCTCACTGGGTTGGCACTGCCCGCAGCTGCAGGACTACATCCCTCCATTGACGTGATGCCCAGACACATCAGCAACTGGTGTGGAGTGTGACCGTGCGTCCCAATCCACCACAGGCGGAGGTTCCAACACCGTCTGGCCCCTCAGTGCAGGTGTCACGGACAGAGGATAGTCCACATCAGAATCACTCACCGTTGACGAATAGACATGACGCGCATCCAACTCAACATTGTTGTCAGAGTGATCATCCGAGCTAGACCCATTGGCAGCCCTGGACACGATGGTCTGCAGCACAAGTGGGTTCTCGTGGCCTACCACCCCAAGACACCCACTTGTGCCAGTTTGCCTATGTAGTAGCAACCCCGTGTCAGGATTGACATCACCATCCTCTGGCTCCATTGCGTCATCCTCTGTAATGTTGAAAAAACAAACATGAGTACACATGTCAGATGCACATAACGCACACACACATAGACATCACACCGACAGCCAACACATGAAGCAAACATGTCACACTCAAATGAAATTCCGGCATGCATCCAGTGGCATCGATATGCAAACACATCCCAAAAGCAGAAATGGATGTTTGTAAATAGCAAAGCCTACACATGTACTGAATGTAGTATATCACCTCCATCACACACCACCTCTGTCAGGCACATGTCACAGGCAGAAATGACAGATGGCAACAAAGAGATGGCACATACCATAAGCATGTCTGGACTGCCAAATGGCCACAGCTGCAAGTGAATCCAAACACACCATGACTCACGTAATATGCAAGTACACATGCATCACAAAATCATCACCACCAATATTGCCATGGGCCATGTAGACATAGTGAATGTCCCGATCAAAGCGAGGGCCTGCAAACAGGCATGAGGGACCATAACACCCATTACGGTCTGAGCTGCTGGCCATGAAGTCTCCAGAACACCCCTCAGGGCCTGATTGAGCACATTGTGCTATGAATGTGCCCTAAACCATTATTTAGTGTGTCAAATCATCACAGGCCCTACCAGATTAGCTAAGTGGGCCTGGGCGTACACATACTGCACAACAGTGCACCTTCAGGATTGTGCCAGTTGAACATAATGGGCGCAATGCTGAAAATTCACGAGCATTAACGTCAATCAACTACATATTAGTCAGTCAGCAAAAAAGCTGCAGAAGACACATGTGTAAATGAACACTTTCACACACACATAAGTGAGTAGCCGCAATGTTGCACTACACAACGTTGAAGCTGCTTGCATATGTACAAGTGAAAGTGTTCAAAAACACCTGTTTCCCTATACACCTGTATTGTGATCATGAACAGCAACCAATACAGCAAAGCAAGCAGCTACAATGCTGCTTGCTTTGATGTATGTGAAAGTGTACACATACACATGTGCAGGCAGCTCCACAGTCATTACAACCCGATTGGCAGGCTACAGTCAATCTGCGGCCTGTACCGGTTAGTATAGGCCGCAGATTGACCTATCAACTTTGCTAAACACCCACTGAGTACATGTGTCACAGGATGCACCTGTGCCTGTGCCTTTCGTGAAGGTGAAGGGATGAAAATTTGACAATACATGCCAGGTCACTTTGAGATTGCATCAGTGAGTAGGCATGTAGAACGGTGTAACATGGCTCAGAAGTGGGTTGGTGCAGTGCAGAGCATGTGCACGTTACCGACGATCTACATCAACAAGTACATTATGATGTCAATCAATAAACAAGAAGGCAGTGTAAGTGCAAGATCAGGCATCACGTGCAATGTGCATGCAATGGGTTGCACGGATACAGGCATCCCCCCTCTTTGTGAAAATGCAGGGAAGCATTGCATGGCAGTGAAAGGTTGACCAGATAACTGTATTGGCAGACAGTGTTGATTAGCGTCAATTGCATCATCTGAGTCTACTGACAACACAGCCGATGAGAATGGCACAGTGAGCAGGACACATGATGAACCCTCTGTAGTACACCCATTTGTGTAGAAGGCACTACACCAGTTTGACAGAGTCAGGGGGCCTGAGACCGGGGGAGGTGTTAGGCAGAAACCTGTGCAGTTCCCTCTGGGACCACTGCAAAAGATTTAAGACTACAGGTGTTTGGCAGTAAACCCACTTGGTAGCAGTCTGTACCACACAGATTCACTTGGTAGCTGTGGCTGAGCAGTCAGACTTCCCTCAAGAAGAGTTAGGCAGTATACAGAGTATTTACAATAGGTCAAGAGAACACAATAGAACATGTAAACACTGACCAGGGCTTGGTGTAAAAGAGATATAATTATTTATTTAAAACCACATCTAGAAAAACACACAGGCACTAATAGTAAGCAATTCAAAAACACGGTCACTAAAAGATATACACTCCCTTAAAAGAATATTAGACAAGTCTTAAGTAAAACCCCACTTATTTTCAGACAGCGGTGAGCGCTTAAGATAGATGGCACTCTAATAATTAGTTTTAGAAAGGGAGAGAAAAGCAGAGAATAAATTGGAACAGATCCCAACACTTTTTCACGAACACAACAAGAGAGGAAGGCAAAGTAACACCGTGAATTCAGAGTCAGAGGGCCGGATCCGCTTGGGGGAAGGAGCACTCTCCAACCCCTCCTTGATCAGGGCCAATGGACCTCTGACCGGATGACCATAAAGAAGTTCAAAGGGAGAATAACCTACTCCCTCCTGAGGGACTTCTCTATAAGCAAAGAGAAGGCATGGCAGTAGAAGGTCCCACTTTCTTTTAAGGGGGTCCTCTAAAGCACCTATCATGCTCTTTATGGTTCTGTTGAACCTTTCAGCCAGCCCATTTGTCTGAGGGTGGTATGCGGTTGAGAACTTGTAAGTAACTCTGCAGGGTTTCCACATGGCTTTCATGTTGTGGGACATAAAATTTTACCCCATGTCAGAGATTACTTCCTTAGGAAACCCAACCCTGGTAAAAATACCAAGGAGGGCCTTAGCCACAGCCAGAGCTGTAACAGTCCTCATAGGAATTGCCTCAGGGTACCTAGTAGCATGGTCTACTACAACAAGTATAAACCTGTTGCCTGAGGAGGTTGGAGGATCAAGGGGACCAACAATGTCAATCCCTACTCTCTCAAATGGGACTCCCACTACAGGGAGAGGCACAAAAGGTGCCACATTCTTGGAGCCAACCTTACCAGAAGTCTGGCAGGTGTGGCAGCTCCTGCAATATTTATCTACTTCAGCCCCCATCTTTGGCCAATAAAAGTAGAGTGAGAGCCTTTCCTTAGTCTTCTTGAAACTCAAGTGACCAGCCAAAGGAATCTCATGGGCTAACTGCAAGAACTGTGGCCTGTTCTCTTGGGGTACTACAAGTCGTTTGTTGTCCCCAGGTGCAGACTCGGTTGGTTCACTGTAGAAGAGGCCATCTTCCCAGTGTAACCTATATTCCCCAGGCTCTTGCCCTTCAGCCTGAGCATCTGCCTGGTGGCGAAAACTTTCCAGAGTTGGACATTCTCTCTGTCCCTTACTGAAGTCTGCCCTGTTGGGTCCACCTTCTGCCAGTAAAGACTGCAGCTCAGGATGGTCAACAGGATCCAGATCTCCAATGAGTTCCTGGCCTTCCACTAGCTCTTCTTCAGAGTCTAGTTCAACCACACAGGGTTGTACCTCCCTCTCAGCTTCGGCTGGAGGGGGAGTTAGTGGTGTAACTTTGGACAACCTAGGGGGAGTCCTTGTTGGCTGCACTGGAGTGCTGACTGCTGGTTTCTTGTTAGAAGTCTTAGGTTTCCCCTTTGCTTTTGGTTGCTTAGAGACAGCAGCTGACATCTCCAGTGGAGCAGGAGTGATCTCTTTCTTCATCCTCTCCTTGGGAGTATCTCTCATGGTTCTCTCCCTTGCAGGTCTGGTGAGCTACTGTAACCTTTTACTAGGAGGTCTGGGGGTATGTGACACTACTCCAAGAGTTTTCAAGTCATTACCCAGCAGGACCCTTCCTGGCACCTCACTTTGTATGCTGACAGGTATCTTCACAGTCATGTCATTACACTGGATGAGAGCTGGTAATTGGCGAAGCATATGCACAGGCCCTCCAGATAACTTGGTGAGGCATTTGGGTGCCTTAGCAACATCCTCAGCCTGAAAAAACAATTCTTCCACCACAGTTATGCTGGCCCCAGTGTCCCTAATGGCAGGAGTCTCCTGACCATTCACCTGGACACTGTCCTTATAATATTCTTTAGTATTATCTGGGATAGAATTATAGACATCTAAGTTCTGTTGTTCCCACAAACCCAGAGACACTAATGAAACACTGGCTGAGACTCCAATGGGTTCATCAGCCAGTAATAGAAAGTTTCCACTTGCCATTTGTACTTCCTCCTCTGGAGCGAAGGCAAAGGAGACAAGCTGGACTCCTGAAGGTTTACCCTTACATCTGGGATCTCCTTTCACATGGTCAGTAGAGCCACAAACAAAGCATTTACCAAATGCTTTCTGGAATGGTGGCTTGTTCTGACCTCCTTCTGGTTTGGCACCAGGAGGCACACTAGCCTGATTTGGTTTCCCTGGGTTACCCTTTTGGTTCTGTTTGGGGCCCTCTTTGGAATTGGAATTATTAGAATTCTCTTTGGAGTCCTTTTTCGGCTGTTTTCCCTCATCCTTTTTCTGAGTAGCCCCAGAATCCTTGTGAGTGGCCCTGTTGGCAACCCACAAGTCAGCAGCCTTAGCTAACTTCCTGGAATCTAATTCCTTTGAATCAGCCAAGTGCTGTCTGAGCTCAGGAGAGCAGGCATCATAAATCGACTCCAACATTACAAGATTCTTCATTCCTTCATAAGTGTTAACTCTCTAACCCTTAATCCATCCCTCTAAGTTTTTCAAACTTTCACTTACCCAGGTAGCCCCAGGGGTACGATCATGCTGTTTGAGGGTCCTAAACCTCTTAAGGTACTGGGAAGGGGTCTTCCCAAATCTAGCTATCAAAGCTAGTTTCACACATTCATAATCCTTCTTATCCACCTCCCCCAACTCCATTACCACATCAGTTGCAACAGTGGGAAGCCTAGAGAACAACCAGGGAATTAACTCATTCCCTGTGATGTCCTGGAGCCCATGATTATACTCAAACATTTTTAACCAATCCAACACATCCAACTTAGGTTAATACATACCCACTAATTCCTTAGGCATCCGAGGTCTTTTGGGACTGGAACTCCTAGAAGAACCAGAGGAGAGAGAAGCATTTTCCACAGACAACTTTTTCATTTCTAGTTCATGATTAGGCTCTATTTCTCTGAGTCTTAACTCAGCTTGCTTCTGCTCAGCCTGGGCATTCATTCTTCTGAACTCTAGCTCTTGGTTTCTTTCAGATTGAGCTATAAAACGTTTGTACTCTAATTCAAGCTTCATTTTTTCAAGTTCAAAATAAGCAGGGTTACATGTAGGACCTGGTATAGGCCCAGTAGGTAGAGTAGGTAAGGCAGACAGAGGCTCAGAGTGGCTAACTTAATTAGGTTCACTTTCCTCTTCTGACTCATTATCAAGACTTTGATTCCGATCAATACCATCACTGTTTTCTACATTTGCTGGGGGGTAGATTCATCTGTACCACCCAGACTTTGGTTTTCTAACAATCTTTTAAAGTTCCATTTTCTTGCCCTTCTTAGAGAGATTCTTATGTCTACACAATACTTTTAAGCAATCAGCAGTTTTGGCAGACAATGATTCTAGGGTATAACTCTTCATAGCAGACATAGTTAGAAAATCAGCTTCTTAGTGCTAAGCTCTGTGGTTAGTTGTCCTAAAGTGTTCAACAAGCACTCTAAAGTGTATACTCAATACAAATCCCACCGCTGTACACCAGTGTTAGGCAGAAACCTGTGCAGTTCCCTCTGGGACCACTGCAAAAGATTTAAGACTACAGGTGTTTGGTAGTAAACCCACTTGTAGCAGTCTGTACCACACATATTTACTTGGTAGCTGTGGCTGAGCAGTCAGACTTCCCTCAAGAAGAGTTAGGCAGTATACAGAGTATTCACAATAGGTCAAGAGAACACAACAGAACATGTAAACACTAACCAGGGCTTGGTGTAAAAGAGATATAATTATTTATTTAAAACCACACCTAGAAAAACACACAGGCACTAATAGTAAGCAATTCAAAAGATATACACTCCCTTAAAAGAATATTAGACAAGTCTTAAGTAAAGCCCCACTTATTTTCAGACAGCGGTGAGCGCTTAACGTAGATGGCACTCTAATAATTCTTTTTAAATAGGGAGAGAAAAGCAGAGAATAAATTGGAACAGATCCCAACACTTTTTCACGAACACAACAAGAGAGGAAGGCAAAGTAACACCGTGAATTCAGAGTCAGTAGGCCGGATCCGCTTTAAGAGGATCAAAACGAAATGTGTCCAAGGTCACATGGTTGCAGTGCACAAAAGTCTTGTAACGGTTCAAAAAGGAGTTGGACCAAAGAAAGGGACCAGTTAGAGGGTCAAGGCAGCCAGCCCAGTCCAGAAGGTTAGGGGTTATTATTACCTTGTAGCAATCTTTAGAAAGGGAGGCCTGGCGGACACAGTACCTTGAAGTGGTGAGAATACTCCAGCGGGGGCAGTTGTTCCTGGCAGCGGATGCAAGTCGGTGCTCCGTCCGGGGGAAGAGAGGATCTCGTCGGGGAGGAAGACAGGAGTCCGTTGCACTGCCAGGGAAGAAACCAGCCACGGAGTTTCTCAGGTACAAGGAGCGGTCCAGTGGTAAGTGCCTATCCGGCTGCCGGGGTGCTTGGCACGGGCAGTTCGACCACAAACCGGTCTGAGGTGCGAAGAGAAGAAGGTAAACTGGTTGTGCCAACCAGTCAGGGGAAGAAGCCTCTCCAGCCGGGAGATCTTCTCTGTCGTCGGGAAGTGGTGAGTCGGTTCCGCAGGGCTCCACCGGTGGTGTCGTCGTGGTAGGTCGGCTCAGCTTCTCCCTCGTCGGATTCTCAGGTCCTGTGGTGACTTCTGAAGTTCCAGTCCCCAAAGCCCTGCTTTTATGCAGCATACCCCCATTCACTCAGCCTAGCTGTCACCAAACATGCTAAGTGGTGAGCTGGCCGGCTCACCACTTGGGCCAATCACACAAGAGTGCGACTTGAGTTACCAAGGTAACTCAGTCCAGGGTGCCTAAACCCCCTCCCACACCCCCTGTGGTACCCAGATAGAGTGGCACCACTTTTGGAGGCTTCTGCGGAGAAGCCCGCCAAAAAGTGGAACAAAGGGCTCGACTTGGGTTAGAGTCACAGAAGAGAACATAAACGCCATTTTAGAATCGAGTCATGGCAAAAAATACCAACCGGCGAATTAATATTAATTAAATAAACCGGCGGTAAGTTCGAGGCTATGAGAATTAAATAATTAAAGTTGGTAGCCTCGAACAATCGGAAAATCCCATAGGGAAATATTCGCGGTCGAATATAAAAAGTAGTATCCACTGCCACCAGCCAAAACTCGATCAGGGGGGACGGAGACGTGCCCCCTCGACTAACAGACCCCGGGGCAATCGAATTGCCCCGACTAGTACGTCCACAATATGATGGTTTGTACCGGTTTCTGTTAATAATTTGGGACTAGTAAAGGCAATGGTGACTTTACATGCCCTGGGAGACAGCAGTCAGTCCCAGGGTATGGAGTCTATCGTGGGATGTCACTATGACACCCCTGTGTTACTGTACTGAGGGTGCTGTGTAACACACATAGTAAAAAGACATGAGACCCTATGGAGTAAAGGACCCCAAGCCCATAAAACACATTAACAGTCAAAGGAACACCTTAAATCATGTCCAAGAGTGGGAGAAAAGGAGTCTCACTCTTGGCAGGAGAAAAAAACAAAACTCCAGAAATCCAGCAAAGCTGCTGGGGGACTCACTAGGTTAGGAAATTCAGCCTAAAGAGACAATTCTCCCTAACAGGTGGCCTGTGCCCCGCACAGACTATGACACCCTAAACATGTGCGTGATGCCGGACTGAGCCACAATGAGCATGGAATGGATGATGAAATGTAGGTCATCCTGGACACGTACTACAATGATCATCCTGTCAAGGACACATAGGGGCATGCATGTAATGCATATGGAGCATAAATGGACAATCACGTCCCTGCGGAGCATCTGCCATCTGCACAGTCTGAGTGAGGCACCCTGCATCAAGGACAAAGGATGTACCCCATAGTATGTGTCTGGCAGGTTGGCAGGGGGAAGTGTGCATGTACACAGGAGCATTGAACAGGCCATTGCAGTAGTCCAACATGTTACCCACCAGTGCAGTGGTGTAATAGTGGTGCAGGGGGGTAGAGGGACAAGGGAGCATGTCTACGTGGAGTACCAGCATGCAGGCAGAAGACACATGCATGTCAGTCATGCGATGACATAGTCAGAGTGCTGAGTGGAAAGACAACCCAGGCTACATGCAGAAGGGCCAGTGAGCTGGAACATGGAACGTAGGGGCAACTGGGTGACTAGCATGTGAGTAGGGTGCAAGTGTGGTGATGAGGACAGACCCTGTCTGCACTACATGTCCAGCATGCTGCACAGCAGGCACGCATTAGTGAAGCATTGCATGACTCGCACATGAGTACCATGTACATATAGCATGTATTGGCAGTCAAGCACAACAAATCGCACAAGCAAACCACACATGGCCTGGACAAACATGCAAAAACACTCAGTGGACCAGGCGTCAAAATCCAGCATCTGTCCCACTCCTTCGACCAATTCTGCCGGTATGAACTCTGCATCGATCAGCTCGTGCAGAGTGAGTTCTTCCTCCTGAGGTGGTGGTCCACCACCAGTCACCCCAGTCATGGCATAATTGGAGGCATGCTTTAGCTTAGCACAGCGTCAGAGGTCATCCCAACGCATTTTGCACTCCTGAGCTGTGCGCACCTCATGTCCGAATGCACTAACACTCTCCACAACATGCTTCCAGTGGTCCCAATGCTGGGCAGCCGTAGTGTGACAATTTGGGACCACTAGCATATCACGTTCATGTTCCGACATGTAGCCCACAAGGAAGTCCAGTTCCTGCTTGCCGAAAGGCTTCTTCCTCGAAGTGCCAGAGGCCAGAGCCGTGTGTGGGGTCCCAGCCTCTTGTGCAGGTGCAACCTTCCTCCTCTTGGGCAGTGATCCGGACCCTCACTGGCAAATGCCGCCCTGATCAGTAGGGGCAGTGGCGCTGGTGGATTGAACCAAGGGAGTGGCAGGAGGAACTAGGACAGAAGCCCTGACTTGCATCAGTGGCTGCTGGGTGCCCTTGACTGGACCCTGCGCAGCAGCATCTGCTGTGCCAAGGTCATTGACCGGGACTGTCCTGGATGGTAGACTCACAGTCCCATGCACTTGCCAACACCCGGCTGCTCGGGGCAGCAGATGACAATACTGCCCCACAGACATGTGCCTCAGTCAGGGCAGCCCTGCGTGCACTTACCACATGCCTCCTGATCTCCTGGAAATCATCCTGGGACTCTTCAGGTGCCAACGCAACATGCGCTGGCCGACCCAGAGCCTGGGTGGTGGTGTCCACAGCTGCAGCTAGAACTACCCTTGGGCCCGTGGCGGTCGATGAAACAGACTGCTGGGTCACATGGGTGCCAGTGCCAGATGAAAAAGCTGCATCTTCCGGAACCACAGGGGGTGGTGGCATAACTGCACCAACACGTGGCAGAACATCCTGCCGAAGTGGCGCACCCCTGCCTCTTCCCCCTCTGCAGCCACACTGGACACCCTGAAGTCCCCCTATGCCCTGGTCATCCTGGCCACGTCCCTAACCTCCCCCGCCACGTGGAGGATGCCCAGCTGAGGCGTCCCTCACCTTTCGTGGCCTCCCAACCATGGCACAGATGTAGTAGTGCCAACACAGATGTAGTAGTGCCAATGGGAGGTGTACATGACAATTGTCCTGGGCAATTGGGTTGAAGGGGGTGTTAACAGCACCCCTGTGCACCTGCAAGGCTCTATGTGATCCCGGTGATAAAGTCACGGGTCACGCAACGCTCAGGCACCCCAAAACTGCAGTAAAACCGTGCACGCAACCCCCGGTAGCCCACACAATTAACCTGCCGCAGTACGTGGTGGCACCCAAGGAGACGAAAACCACGTATGCGTGGGACACGCAGGCTACTATGACCTCGAAAATGGGTACGCTATACACAGGGGGACCCGAAGTGGGAAAAATAGCGTGCGCGACTTACCGTCTGACTAGCGTGGTAATGAAAATCACGTGTAGCCTTGTAGGAATGTAGGAAGCTGATTGGCAGATGTGAAATAGTTGCCGATGATTGCACTGTGACAACTGGTGGAGATGTCCAGATGCATGTCTATCTGGTGGCGTCATGTGCATGTCTAGATGCATGTCTGTCTGGTGGCGTGTGTGCATGTGTTGGTCACTCCCCATGTTGCTTGTGATGTCATGCCAACCTTCGGATGTTCATGCTGGTGTGTGTGTATGGATGCTGCTGCCTGCTGCATGATTCCTGTTAATTTGTGCATGTGTGTGGGTTCTAATGATCTGAGTGTTGGGGAGTGTGATGCCATCAGTGAAGTTTGACACTGCCAATCATGTGCAACTGTCATGTGTGTATCCGACCATTGTACAGTGCCCTGATGGTGGTGTTCTGTCTCTCCCTGTCTGCGGCGTAGACTGATAAAGAGGGCAGAGACAGTGCTGTGGAGCACAGCGACAGGGATCCCACCACCAGCCGGATGCAAGGCCCAGCACCCCTCCCACGTAGTGATCTCTTTCGGGAGTGAGGAGTCTAGTGCCGCATCTACGCCCGCAGCTGCTGAGGGGAGGTCCAAGTGGCGGAGTTTGGAGGTGGACTCCTCGGCAGCAGTAGGGGCAGTTCAGTCCCCACAGGGGCCTAAGGAGAAAGATGGCACAGAGTTATCCAGGTTGGTGGGGGGTTCGGTTGAGGGGGAGGCCATGGAAGGGCCACGCACGGGTCCTGGAGACCGGATTCCACTGGTGCCAGTGGTTCAGTCCAGGGGCAGGGACAGGAGGCAGCACAGGCCGTCGCGGAGGTGCCTGTGTGTAATCCTGTCCCCGATCCTGTGACTGCATCATCCAGCACCAGCAGGGATGCCTCCGTCCAGACCCATTTTCAGGGAGGGGAAGCGCATACAACAACTGGCCTTCCTCTCCCTGCGGACGTTGCAATCCGTGACCGGATTGAGCCTGTCCTAGCTGGAGTAGCGATGCGCCAACGTGAGATTCGAGGTGACGTGCAGGGTTCTCATCTGGACAATGCACATCATTTCGGGTCCCTCTCTGGCCGCGTCGACCTACTAGGACAGGTCGTCGGCACTGGGTTCATCCGTGTGCTGGAACTTCTTGCGACCATCTCCTCAATTGAACCCCCTATGCGCCAATCGTCCTCCGTGCCATCTTCCCACCCAAGTATCACCTGGGCCCCCTGTGGAGCTGCCCCTGAGCCAGCAGCCAGGCTGGTGGAGGACACATCCCTGCCACAGTCGGGAGTCAGAGGTCCAGCAGGGGTGGCCAACCCACCAACTGGACCCCAGCAAGAGGAGGACGTGCAGGCATCAACAGGCAGGGCACATGCACGGCAACAGCAGGCTCAGGGTGGGCGCGATCATGGCTCGGGTCCATCAACATCCCAGGGGCAGGCATCGGCCTTCAGGCAGGAGGACCCAGGATATGGAGTGCCTTCTGTGTGGCAGCGGTTGGGCCGACAGATAGATGTGGAGCGGCAGCAGGCAGAGGAGGCACGACTCACAATGGTCAGGGCGGAGAACTCCATGCGCTGGGCGTTGAGGCGGGCTGAGTGCCTCGAGGCAACTCGCAGGGAGTTGGAGGAGGCCATGGCTGCATCCTTGCGAGACCTAGGGGCCAGGGAAGAGGCCCACCTTCGGGACATTGAAGTGGAGTTCGATGATGCCCTGGCCCGGGACATCAATGAGTGAGCCGTCAGACTAGCCCGCAGCCTTTGTATGTAGTTATTTAGGATTAGGTTTCCTTTTTTTTTTATTTTTTATTTGGTGCGCATGGACTATGCCTCGCCTTTTTGTATATAGTTATTTATTAGGTAGGATTAAGATTAGGTTTCCTTTGGATTGTTGGGTTCATGGACCCTTGGATGTTCATTGTAAATAGTTATGGACCTGGATTTAATTTTTTTGGATGCATGGTGGAATACTTAGCTTTTTTTAAAATTTAATTTTTGTTTGATGGACGGACCTATTGGAGCCAATTTACTTTGGATTTTATTGGTTATAGCATTCATTTTTTATGAATCATTTTTGGATTTACGGACTTGGATTCTTTTTTTTTTCTCATTGTGTGCTTTTGTTTTATTCATTTTCTTTATAATTTAATACAGTTTTTTTCTATACTTTACTTGGGTGGTCTTCTCTCATTCGTTTTGGCCATGTCACAATGTGGTTTTTATCAGTCATGTGTCGCCATTGTGTGGGTCTGAGGGACATGTATTCATGGGCATGCTGGTTATTTGTTTTCTATCATGACATGGGGAATTCTATGTTGAGTGGACGGAATGCTTGGTTCGGTGTTTGGACTGGGGTGGCGTGGGGTGGGATTTGAGTGGCCATGGGTCTGGATTGTGATGACGTGTTGGGTGGGGAGACATGAGTCGGGGCCTGCTGGCAGGTGCCCATCACTGGGAGTGGGGTGGGAGGACATGTGTCAGGGCCTGCTGGCAGCTGCCTATCACTGGGTTGGGGTGGGGGCCATGAGTTGGGGCCTGCTGGCAGGTGCCCATCACTGGGGTTGGAGGGCATGAGTCGGGGCCTGCTGGCAGGTGCCTGTCACTGGTGGTGGGTGGGGGGGACATGTGTCAGGGCCTGCTGGCAGGTGCCAATCACTGGGGCTGGGGTGGGGGACATGAGTCAGAGCCTGCTGACAGGAGCCCGTCACTGGGGGTGGGGAGGGGGTACATGTGTCAGGGCCTGCTATCAGGGGCCCGTCACTGGGGCTGCAGTGGGGGGACATGTGTCAGGGCCTGCTGGCAGCTGCCTATCACTGGGTTGGGGTGGGGGCCATGAGTTGGGGCCTGCTGGCAGGTGCCCATCACTAGGGTTGGAGGGCATGAGTCGGGGCCTGCTGGCAGGTGCCTGTCACTGGTGGTGGGTGGGGGGGACATGTGTCAGGGCCTGCTGGCAGGTGCCAATCAATGGGGCTGGGGTGGGGGACATGAGTCGGAGCCTGCTGACAGGAGCCCGTCACTGGGGGTGGGGAGGGGGTACATGTGTCAGGGCCTGCTATCAGGGGCCCGTCACTGGGGCTGCAGTGGGGGGACATGTGTCAGGGCCTGCTGGCAGGTGCCCGTCACTGTTGGTGGGGTGGGGGACATGAGTCAGGGCCTGCTGGCAGGTGCCTGTCACTGGAGGTGGAGGGAAATGTGTCAGGGCCGGCTGAGAGGTGCCCGTCACTGGGGGTGGGGTGGGGGACATGAGTCAGGGCCTGCTGGCAGGTGCCCGTCACTGGGAGTGGGGGACATGAGTCAGGGCCTGCTGACAGGTACCCGTCACTGGGGCTGCAGTGGGGGGACATGTGCCAGGGCCTGCTGGCAGGTGCCCGTCACTGTTGGTGGGGTGGGGGACATGAGTCAGGGCCTGCTGGCAGGTGCCTGTCACTGGAGGTGGAGGGACATGTGTCAGGGCCTGCTATCAGGGGCCCGTCACTGGGGCTGTAGTGGGGGAACATGTGTCAGGGCCTGCTGGCAGGTACCCATCACTGGGGCTGCAGTGAAGGGACATGTATCAGGGCCTGCTGGCAGGTGCCCGTCACTGTTGGTGGGGTGGGGACATGAGTCGGGGCCTGCTGGAAGGTGCCCGTCACTAGGGGAGGGGCGGGGGGACATGTGTCAGGGCCTGCTGGCAGGTGCCCGTCACTGGGGGTGAGGTGGGGTACATGAGTCAGGGCCTGCTGGCAGGTACCTGTCACTGGAGGTGGAGGGACATGTGTCAGGGCCTGCTATCAGGGGCCCGTCACTGGGGCTGTAGTGGGGGGACATGTGTCAGGGCCTGCTGGCAGGTACCCATCACTGGGGCTGCAGTGAAGGGACATGTATCAGGGCCTGCTGGCAGGTGCCCGTCACTGTTGGTGGGGTGGGGACATGAGTCGGGGCCTGCGGGCAGGTGCCCATCACTGGGGGTGGGATGGGGGGACATGTGTCAGGGCTCCCAAGTGCATGGTGCCATGTGGGCTGCCTGCGGGGCATGGTCTGGGGTGATGGGCTACCTGCGGACCATATGGAGGGTGGATAGGCTGCCTGTGGGGCATGCCCAGGGGTGTAGGGTGCTTCCCTGTGGTGTGGGCTGCCTGCGGGGCATGGGGAGGGGGGGAGAGACACACCAGGGAGGGCCCACACTGCCAAATTGTATGTCAAACTCCCTGCGCACCCCTTGTAATACGCGTACCCCGCTCGCGCCAGGCTGATCGCGTGTTAAACTCCATGCGCACCCCCGGAATATGCGTACCCCACTCGCACCAGGCCAATCGCTTGGAAAACTCCCCACGGACCCCTCGGAATACACGTAGCCCACTTGCGCCAGGCCGATCGCGTGTAAAACTCCACACGCATCCCCGGAATACGCGTACCACGCTCGCGCCAAGCCGATCGCATGGAAAACTCCCCGTGCACCCCTCCAAATACGCGTACCGCGCTCGCACCAGGCCGATCGCGTGACCACCACTCGGAATAAATGCAAGCAGACCATCCACCTTCCCCATGGCCCGCAAGCAGCCCATCACCCCTGGGCATGCCACACAGGCAGCCCATCCATCCTCACCATGGCCCGCAGGCAGCCCATCACCCCAGGGCATGCCCCTCAGGCAGCCCATCCACCCTCCCCATGGCCCACAGGCAGCCCATCCACCCCTGGGCATGCCACACAGGCAGCCCATCCACCCTCCCTATGGCCCGCAGGCAGCCCATCCACCCCAGGGCATGCCACGCAGACAGCCCATCCACCCTCACCATGGCCCGCAGGCAGCCCATCACTCCTCCGCATGCCCCATAGGCAGCCCATCCACCCTCCCCATGGCCTGCAGGCAGCCCATCCACCCCTGGGCATGCCCTGCAGGCAGCCCATCCACCCTCCCCATGGCCTACAGGCAGCCCATCACCCCAGTCCATGCCCCACAAGCAGCCCACACCACAGGGGGAACTTTTTCCACAAGATTTGGCTGGCGCAAGCGGGATATGCGTATTCCGAGGGGTGCGCGGGGAGTTTTCCATGCAATTTCACTGGCACGAGCGGGTTACGCGTATTCCGAGGGGTGCGCAGGGAATTTTCCACTTGATTTTACTGGCGCGAGCGGGGTACGTGTATTCCGAGGGGTGCGCAGGGAGTTTTCCACATGATTTTGCTGGCGCGTGAGGGCTGTGTTGCATTTTTAGCGCATTTTCGTGGTTGGGGGGGTGTATGCTGGTCCACTGGCCTTTGCACCAGGTAGGGGATTTGTGTGATGTTTTTGATGTTAGGGCAGGGTTGGGGGGTGTAACTGGTGCTGCTGCAGGTTCTCTGCGCCACTCTGCACCATGGCTGATTATGGATGTAAGTATCCATGAATACGCTGTGCGCTAAACTGGGTTTTGGCGCACGCGGCTGGCGCAGACTGGTGCACGCGCACTCTGTGCACCAGCCACGTGTGCAACTTCTGCGCTAAGTTCTATGAATTACCCCCTATGTCTTTTAGCTTGTAAGAGATCATCAGACGTTAGAGCACTAGAAATCAACAGGAACAGTGTATCTATGATCTTTCTCATAACGAGAATGACCAAGACAGGTTTGAGATCCATATCATTTTCTGGGACAACCAAAATTATGCCATGTCAGATGCTTAGCAGCATATGAGGATATGACAAGGAAAGTAAGACCCCCAGGAGTATCTCAATTACTGATAGCAATTTGTAAACCCTTCAAGGCCTTAACTCCGTCTACCATAGCCAGATGGCTTAGATGGGTAATGTAACAGGCAGGTATTGATGTAGTAAAATATAGCGCTCACTCAGCTACCGGAGCGATGGCTACCAAGGCATTCAACATAGGGGCCAGAGTAGAGGACATTATGAGGTCGGCTGATTGGTCGAATGAGTCAACTTTTAAAACTTTCTATTTTAAACCAACGGAAAGTGTGGCATTGTTAGTGGTGAGTAAGCTTTGAACAAGCATAATCCAAGCCTCCAGTCTTGACATAGAATTCAGATATTCAACACATTTTTTCCAGAAAGTCATAATTCTACTAAAGACACAGAGGCGAAGGATTATCCCACCCTATCAACTGTAATAATGTAATGGAATGTAAAAGTACTGTAATGTTTTACATGTTTTTCTGTAACTACTGAAATGGTGCATGATGAATCCAGTAAAAATGGTACAGTTTTGTTAAATGCACAAAAGGATAATATAGATAAATTGTGGTTGGCTTTACGATTGTCCCACCCTCTTTCGGTTTATATTCACCATTTACTTTATATTTCTATAGGTACGGTGGCAGATAACAAACAATCCAGAAATTGAACTCTTATCGGCATGGAACGGACGGAATTATAAAGTTCACTGGACGCACCTTCGGCTGGACAAAGAAAGAGGAGGAATAGAAGAAGGACAGGGTGATGTATAGACAAGGAACACTATGATTGGTTGAGGTTATCACATGGTCAGTTTGAGGATCAATAAGAACAGAACTACAAAGACTCTAAAACCATGGTTATTGAGTTTTGTGTTTCATGTTTTATTGGTTTGTACTTTGCTGCTGAACAGTAAATATGGAAGAGAAGCATAATCCTTCGCCTCTGTCTCTTTAATGGAATTATGATTTTCTGGAATGAATGTGTTGAAAATCTGAATTTCAAGCATCTCTTAATGGGCACGCTTTGTGTGAGGGTTGCCTTTATTGCCCTGCACAACTTCCAACAGCATTAGGACCAGGGATGTCATTTAGGGGTCACCAGAGGTCACAACTGCATCCTTTGAAGTCTCCCTTGTGACCTCTGTGCTCTCACTTGCGACCTCTAAAAAAAGTAATTAAAAAAAAGTTTTTCTTTTTTTTTTGTAATGCAAGCTCCTGGGCTGTGGCCAGCACCATGTGGCTCTTTTCTTCTGGAGTGGCTGGCTTTCTTGTTCAGGCCCTGTAAAAAACAGAAGAAAAATAAGAACAGGGGTTCCACAGGTCTATCATTTTCAGCAGTGCCACTAAATAAGAAAGAATAAGAATACCAAACAATGTGTCTTTCTGGAATTCTATACAATAATTGCTAGACTCATTAAAGGTTTATTTCAGGCACACTTCAGGGGGTGAGTTACTGATTTAGTCTGTTCTTAAATGCCTCAACTCAGCCTTTCATCCTTCTGAGGTCAATACATTTGTATTTGTATTTGTTTTATTTATTTTTTTAAAAAAGTATTTTATTGGCATTTATATAAATACAACGCAACCATCAAATGGTAACACAACAAACAAACTAAGTCAAATTAACTAATTAACTACCACAGTCTTCGTAGTTCAATATATTGTTCGGAGTTGTGGCGGGGGGAGAGGGGCTGGTGTGCCGCACACCCAAGGTCACGGGGGCTTGGTTATCAGGTTGACCATTCTTGGGGGTAGGTCACAAGCAAGTCTCTAGTAGGGGTGAAAGCTCAGGGGGGTTTGTGGTCGGAGGCAAATTGGATGTCGCGCACCAGGGCCTAATTAACAAGGGGGGTCCTGGGAGTCCCTCTGCCAGACATTAGTCCTGGTTACGAGAGACTTACCCAGAGTCTTTAGCTCACTATCTTTCACAGAGAAGAAATATCCCAAATATATCAGTCTTTGTCCTGCCCTGGGGCAGTCCAGCACCGAAATGCTAGGCAATTCTCCTCTGAACAAGAGTACCAACAGAAACCCCAGACACGTGTTTCGGTCTGGTTGGACCTCATCAGTAGGGTGGATCTGTGCCTCTCTAAGAATAGTGAGCAAGGGGTCCACGTCTGGATTCCCCTAGTAACTTAGGGTGAGACCCAAAGTTACTTAAATATGCAAATTAACAAGGGGGGTCCTGGGAGTCCCTCTGCCAGACATTAGTCCTGGTTACGAGAGACTTACCCAGAGTCTTTAGCTCACTATCTTTCACAGAGAAGAAATATCCCAAATATATCAGTCTTTGTCCTGCCCTGGGGCAGTCCAGCACCGAAATGCTAGGCAATTCTCCTCTGAACAAGAGTACCAACAGAAACCCCAGACACGTGTTTCGGTCTGGTTGGACCTCATCAGTAGGGTGGATCTGTGCCTCTCTAAGAGTCTAGGGCGTCATTGGAGTCATCATCGTTTGAGCGGATTCCATGCTGCCAGGCCCTGGTCTCTGCCTGCGTCCACTTTTCCAGGTCCTTAAGCCAACGTCCATGCCTTGGGCCCCTTGGGGATTTCCATGCCATTGCTATGGACCTTTTTGCAAGGATGCAGGCTAGGTCCATTAGTTTGACCAGGTGTTTGTTTTTGCTAAGTCTGGGATGGGCTCCCAGTAGGCATTCCTTTGGGTTCCACTCATATCTCGTGTGTCCCGCTTCGGTGCAGGTACGTTCCACCATGGACCAGAAATTCGCTGTTTTGGTGCAGGTCCAAAACATATGGATCATGTCCGCTTTGTTGTTTCCTCACCAGTGGCAGTTCGGCGGTGCATGTTTGTTGAAGGTGGCAACTCTTAGTGGGGTCATGTATGTCCTGTATAGCACGTTCAATTGAACTTGAACTTGTTTAAGTCTAATGTTCCTCGACACCTCTTTGGGGTATAGTAGTATCCGCTCCCATTCACTGTCAGTTAGCGTGGTCCCTAATTCGGATTCCCATTTTTGTCTCAGGGACACGCTTTTCGGGTTGGGTCTGTCATTTAGTTTGGTGTACAAGCGGGAGACCGGTTTCCAAAAATCTGCTAAATCGTACATCTCCTGGAGGAGGGGGTCCGGTGGGGGTTCTTCTGGCCAGACAGGCCACTGTGCCTTTGCTGTCCGCTTGAGGCGGTGGTACCACAGGAACTGGGTGCTCGGGATGCCTTCATTGGCTTGTAACGATTCGAGTTCTCTGAACGTGCCGTCTTCAAACAGATCTCCCCATGTATAGATTCCGGCTCTCTCCCATTTCCTAGCTGTCGCTAAGTCTGCCTGAGTTTTGCACACATCCGCCAGGATGGGAGTATTGGGATTGTAAGGGTGTTTCAGTTGTCGAAGGAAGCCAATTCTGGCACATACCTGCCTGCCCAGGGTAACAATCATGGGGACTCCAGAAGTTTGTTTCGTCGGGTTCCAAAGCATTTCTTTGGGGAACAGCTTGGGAGTCGGATGTCGCAGGAGCCCTACTTCTGCTGACAGGTCATCAGCGAGCCATTTCGTTGTGTGGCTGAGCTGCACGGCTAGGTAGTACCTTTGTAGATCGGGTAGTTGTATCCCACCTTCTTTGTATGGGAGCGTGAGTGTGGGCAGGGAGATCTTGTGTCTGGACGACCCCCATATGAAGTCCTTGATTAGAGAGTCTAGTTTTTTGAAGAAGGGAGGTCTGATGTAGAAGCATACATTCGTGAAGTGGTATAGGAAACGGGGGAGAACTATCATCTTGACTATTGCCGCTCTACCCATTACTGCCAGTGGTAACTTCAACCAGAAGTTCATAGATTTGCGGAGGGCTCTTACTGCTTTTTCCGTTTTGTGTTCGTGCATGAGCGCTGGGGTACGACACACCTCGACTCCCAGGTATTTAAACTGCTCTGGTTGCCATTGTATCCCGACATCTGGGAGGTCGGGCTTATCCAGACCCCTGAGTCTGGCCAGCGGGAACGCACACGACTTTAGTTTGCTAAATGTTATTCCAGAGTATCGGGCATAGTTGTCGAGGATGTCCAACGTGACTTGTGCATTGAGCTGGGGGTTATTCAGGTACAGGAGGACGTCGTCCGCATACATGGATATTATGGCGTGATCACTGCCCAGTCCAATGCCCGCGTCGAAGTGTTGTGTCCTGAAATAGGCAGCCTCTGGCTCCAGGCCCAGTATGTATAACATTGGGGATAGCGGGCATCCTTGCCGCGTGCCCCGCTGTATCGGCCAGGCTTCGGACAACGTCTTACCAGTCTTCACTCTCGCTGTCGGTGTGTTGTACAATACCTCGACCCACTTTACAAAGCTCTGGCCAAAGCCGAATTCTTTTAGCACTTTGATCAGCCACTCCCAGTAGATGGAATCGAAGGCTTTTATGGCATCCAAGGAGAGTACTGCTAAGTCCTCGTCCCGATCATAGGTCTCTGCCATGATGTGTTGGAGCCTCCTCAGGTTCGCGGTGGTGTTGCGTCCTGGCACAAAACCGTTCTGGTCCTCATGAATCAGGGTTCCAATCACCCACGCCAGCCTCTTAGCCAGGATTGTGGTCAGGATCTTGCAGTCGTAGTTTAGCATGGCAATTGGGCGGTATGATTCACAGTTGTTGGCGGGTTTGTTGGGTTTGAGTATAGGGATGATAATTGACTCTTTCATGGAGTTGGGTAAGTTTCTGTTTTCGTATGCCTCCATATACACCTTGTGGAGTGTCGGAGCAAGGGTCGCTTCGTACGCTTTGTAAAATTCAGGCGGGAGCCCATCGCTCCCGGGGGTTTTGCAGGTGGTCAGCGATTTAATCGCGTCCATCACGTCCTCTGTAGTGATTCCCGCATCCAGTAACTCTCTTTGGGCCCCCGTCAGTCTTGGGAGCTCAATCTCGGCCAGTGTGGCCTTTATGTCGTCCACTGGTATTTTGGTGTCGTGGGCGTAGAATCTGGAGTAGAAGGCCGCAAAAGCTGAGTTAATGTCTCGCTGCGTCCGGTGAGTTATCCCCCTTTCATCGGTTATTTCAGTTGGGAGGTGTCTTGGGAACTCGCGCTTACATAGCCAGGCCAACATTCTACCAGGCTTATCTGCTTCTTTGTGAGCTCTGGCTATGTAGGTCGTGTAGTCAAATTTGGATAGTCTGTTCCAGGCCAAAAGGCACTCCTCCCGGTTGCCCTTCAGTTCTATTTCGGCGTCCGGCGTGATACTGATTTCGGATTCCAGGTGGGTGATCTTGTTCTCCAGTTCCTCCAGTTCCAGTCTCAGGTGCTTACGAATACCACCGGCACCTGATATAACTTCACCCCTTGTTACAACCTTCATGGCCTCCCATAGTGTGCCCCAGCTTGACACTGAGCCTATGTTAGTGTCTAGATATTCCTCAAGTTTGGTGCCAAGTTCCTCCCTAAATGCGTGGTCTGTGAGTGCTGCGGGTGGCATTCTCCATAGCGGGATGGGCGGTCTGGGTCCTCTAGGGACCCATTGCATGATCAGCGGTGAGTGATCGGATATGGTTCTGCCTAGGTAGAGTGTGTCGTCCACTTGTTGAGCCAGCTCGCGATCTATGAACAGATAGTCTATTCTCGTGTGGACTTTGTGCGGGGCAGAATAATAGGAGTAGCACCTCTCAGTGCGGTGTTGTTCCCTCCAGATGTCCACCAGGTCGAGCTGTTCGATTGCAGTGTTCAGCGCGTTGGATGCAGGGCTATTTGAGAGACGGGGGGGTCTGATCTGTCCACAGCACCGTTCCTGATGGAGTTGAAGTCGCCACCCCATATGAAAGCACTCTCTCTCCGAGGAATCATTTTGGCACTGAGCGTCGCGAGGTGTGAGGGTATTCCGTGTTGCGGAAAGTATGAGTTCACCAGGCAGATTGGCGTGGATTCAATGGTACCCCATAATATTAGGTATCTGCCCTCTTTATCGGCTTCTTAGCCCAGTAGGTGGAAGGGCACAGTCGGGCTCACCCACGTAAACACTCCTCTGGCAAATTTGGAGTATGGCACCCCTTTCCCTATACCTCCCCATCTATCGGATAATTTGGCCGTGGTTTCTTCTTTGAGGTGGGTTTCCTGAAGCATCGCTATTGACACCTTTTTCCTACGCAGGTAGGAGTGGATCCGGTTCCTTCTCAGGTACTTGCCCATGCCCCTCACATTCCACGTCATCACCTTAAGTTGGAGTGCCATTGGGCTTGTGTCTTGGTTTCATCTTCCCTGTCGCCCCTGTCTCCAGGTGGTGTGGCTTTCCCTCTGGGTTCTAGTGTTTTCTCTTCCGCCACCGCCAAGGGCCTCCGGTCCCATGTTTCCGCTCCGCTGATATTCTGAGGACTGTGGTGTGAACAAAAACAATTAACAAAACTGTAACTGGTGCGCCCAGCAACGACAAGGTCTTGCTGGTGCTCAGGCGCTCTCGTACCGTCAGGACCCATCCGGGTGTCGGGCACGAGGGAGGTCGGTCAGGCAACTGTGGGGGGTGGGGCCCTGTGCCTGGTGTGGACCGAGCGAGGGCCGCATCACTGTTGCTAACTGTTGGGTGATTTTACCTTCTCTTAGGTCATTTGCCTTACGTCCGAGTTGGGTTTATGAGTCACGGCATCTTCGATGTCTCAGGCGCGGGGGGTTCTTCAATTTTCAGTGGGTTGAGGGTCTTTATCTGCAGCTAGATTGGTGTCTTCTAGCCACATGTTTGCGGCTGCCGGGGATTCCAGGAAGATCGCCCTGCCCTTGTGGATCACTTTCAGCCTGGAGGGGTATAGCAACATATACTTCAGGTTCAGTTGCCTGAGTCGGGCTTTAATCAGCACAAATGAGTTCCTCTCCCGTTGGACTTTCGGGGTGTAATCGGGGTAGATCGTGATCTTCGAGCTCCCGCATTCAATGGGGCCCTCCTCTCTGGAGTGCCGGAGGATGATCTCTCTATCCTGGAAGTTGAGAACTTTAGCAATTATAGGGCGAGGGTGTGAGCCCGGCGGGGGTCTCTTCTGTAGTGATCTGTGCGCCCTTTCGATCGGATTCTATATAGGCCGTCGGGTTCGGGCCCTCACTTCCGTCCGGTACCCCCAGTATTCTGATGTTGGCGCGTCTGGCTCGGCCCTCGGCCTCCTCAGCCCTGGCCTCGAGTGTGAGCACCTTCCGTTCTAAGTCCAGTACCTTAGCTTTCAGCTCCGTTGTATCTCCCGACGTCTCCTTTATGGTTGATTCGGCGGAGGTTACTCTTTCTGTGAGGTTGCGGGCATCCTGGCGCATGAGTTGTAGCTCGGATTTGAACTCCCCGATTCTGGAATCTATGAATGCGCGCAGTGATGCAATTGCCTCCAGCACTTGAGCTTGATTTTCGGGAGAGTCTGCCGGTTTTGCTCGGGAAGGTTCGGGAGTGGAAGCGCATGGCTGCGGAGGAGTTTTTACTTTAGCGGACACATACGTGTCCATGGTGCTTGCCTTCGTCTTGTTCCTGGCCGCCATGGTGAGAGGCGCCACTCGGTCGTGTGGAGGTGAATGACGGTAGGCGAGATTGGGGAGCTTATGGTTCCGGAAGCAGGGTGGTCCCGTTTGCACAGAGTCAGTGATCAAGTTCTCGGAGGAATATACAATGGGACATGTTCAATTGGTTTATGCCCTCGCCCAGCGCTCTCCTCACCTCCACCTTCTTCTGCTGTCGATGGCAGGGCTCCCCGTACCGGGGGGTCGGCGCAGCCTCTCTCTGTGCCGTAGTCCAGGGCACGGGCCCGGTCTCCCCAGTCGGGAGCTCCCGGTTGGCTCCCCGCAGCAGAGGTTCGGACCCGGGTAGAGGTGGAGGCTCTTCTCCCCCGATTCAGTCGCAGCAGCAGTTTATAAGTCGGTTTCGCTGCAAAGGCGGCTGGTGTTCTCCTGCGACATCAGCTTCGAAAGATGGCCGCCATCTTGGGTCCCGCCAGGGGGGGGGACCTTAATCGGGAAGAATCCGTGGGTTTGGAGGTCCGAGTCCAGGGGAAGACCACAGTAACGTGTCCGGGGTCGGTTCCCCTTCCCTCGGAACCGGTTCTTTCCATCTCAGGTGCAATTTTAGGCAGGCAAAAGGATCAGGATACGGCGCCTCGGCCGGAGCACAGCGACTCAGCTTCCACTCGCCATGAGCTCCAGGCCACGCCCCCTGTATTTGTTTTATTCATATTGCGCACCTTGCCCAAGGGCTTCTGGGCGCATGTTTAGGAAGCAGTTACAAGTTACAGTATAGATGCAAAAGAACACATTTTCATTGTACTCATATTTACAACATGTTCAGAGAAAGTAGAAACAAGAGAAGAAGGGGCGATAATTAAGTTCCAGCAAATAAATACAATATACATTTTAAACATATATACATAATGTTCAGCATAGCAAGTAACGAGGGGCGCAGCAAATCTCAGTATGTGGTCTGGTCAGTCTATGAACAGATCCCCATAGGTGATGGGTTTAGCAGCTGTGGGAGTGTAGTGTGGGGGGTAAGGAATCCTGTTCATGAAGCCACAGTTTAGTTTTGGCTTTGAAGGAATGGCAATAGCGAATGTTTCTCAGAGCATTAGGAAGGGAGTTCCAGAGCTTCGCTGCAAGGATTGGAAAACTCGCACCACCAGCTGTCCGTAATTTGAAGCTGGGGATCGCCAGTGTGTGTGCCTGGGCAGATCTCAGTGGTCTGGCTGCTGTGTGTTGTGTGAAGCGCGTCAACAGGTAGGCAGGGGCTGCGTTGTTCTGGGCCTTGTGGGTAAGCACGAGTGCTTTGAGAGATATACGAAGAGAGATGAGTAGCCAATGCAAATTGCGTCTGGTGTTGGAGATATGAGAGCGCCTGGGTATGTTAAGAGCTGCCCTTATGGCTTTGTTCTGCGTAACCTGCAGTTTGTCAAGGTTTTTTTGACTAGTCCCTAAGTAGAGGGCATTGCAATAGTCAATTTTAGACATGATGAGGGTTCTGGCTAGATTGCCAGTTATCAAGAAGGGGCGACAGGCTGTGATCAGTTTACAGGTGTAGGATGACGCCGAGACAACTGCATTGGTTTGTCTATTGACGGATAAGGTGGAGTCAAGATATATTCCCAAAGTTTTTGTAATGTTGGAGACTTTGATGTTGTTCCCGTCAATAATAAAGGAGTTGTATTTGGGGTCAAGCTTGGTAAGTGTAGATTGAGCGCCTAGGATGATTAGCTCTGTTTTTTCATCATTAAGGCAAAGCCCATGATAAGCCATCCAAGGCCTGGATGATAGTGTAGACTGTGTTGAGAGCTTTGGCATCGGTTACATAATCACCAGTGATAGGGATGAGTATCTGGGTGTCATCCGCATAATTAGTGTAGGAGACACCCAGATAGTCAAGTATATCAAAGAGTGCTTTAGTTAAGACGTTGTAAAGTGTGGGAGATACGCAAGATCCTTGTCGGACTCCGCACCGGACGTGGGCTGGGTCAGCTGCAGCTAGGGAAGAGAAGACCCTTATGGTTTTGTTTGATAAGAAGGAGCTGATCCATGATATGGCTGCATCCAAAAAGTGAGCAGCAATCCTAAGGTGGTGACAGAGGATTTGATGATCGACCAGATCAAAGGCTGTTGAAAGGTCAAGGAGGAGCAGGAGCACCTGTTTACCCTTGTCTTTCAGATCCTCGATTTGAGTTTTTAGGTCTATTAATGCTGTTTCCGTTCCGTGTCTGGGACGGAACCCAGATTGTCTAAACCCTAGAAGATTGTTGTTTTCGTGGTAATCCTGGATTTGGAGATAGGCCGCACGTTCGAGGATATTGAGAAGGTAGGGCACTGTGGTGATGGGCTTGTAGTTAGAGGGATTACTGGGGTCAAGATTAGGTTTTTTAATTAATGGGATGACCCAAGCATCCTTGAGGTTGTCGAGTACAGTTCCCAATTCGAAAGATGCGTTAATGAACGAAGTAATGAATGGGGCGAGATCATGTGCAGCTTCCTTTATGATTGGAGCTGGGCAATCGTCACCTTGGCAATTGGAAGGCTTGAGCTTTGTAATGATATTTTCTACTTCCTTGATGGTAAGGGGTGAGAAACTGAACGGTTTAAAGGTGTGTTTGGGTGCCGGAGTTTTGTAGGACGTGGGGTTACCAGTTGAGTCAGAAAGGAGGCTTTTTTTGCATTCATTTTGCTGTGAAGCAAGGCAATTTTGTCAAGCAGTGCTTTTTGAATATTAGCACACCACTCAGTGTCAGGGGTACACGTATCAGGCGGGGCAACATGAGACTCAAGTTCCTTGAGGATCTTGAAGAGTTCCTTGGTGTTTGATTGGGCTTGAATGATCCTTTTGTTGTACACTTCCTTTTTTGCAGCTAGGATAGCTTATTTGTAGGTCAGGGAGGCTGACATAGGGTTATTTTTGTTGATTAGCGAAGGTAAGCTTTTCCAGTGAGCCTCAGCTTTCCTTTTTTCATTCCGCAGGTCGCGTAAGTACGGTGTGAACCAAGAATTGAGGTGTAGCACTGGTTTTTGTTTGCGCAGTTTGATAGGAGCGATAGTATTGAGGGGTTTAAGCATGGCTCGGTTATAGGTGTCAACTAATGCTGTGGGTTCTGAGCAGGTGGAGGACACCAAGTTCAGTAGAGGGAGGATGAGAGGGAGTAGTTTCGCAACCGTGATGTCCTTTTTATTGCGTGTATATGTGGGCGGAGCAAGGTTGGGTTTGACTATGGGTGGACTGGAGTTAATGGAGAAAGATATTTTGTGGTGATCGGACCAAGCGCACGGAGACACAGAGGTGACTTTAAGTGCACAATTGATGTCAGAAACCCAATCTAGAGTGCGACTCTTGATGTGGGTAGGCTCACTAACATGTTGGGTAAGGCTAAAGTCAGCAAGGACATTTCTAAGTCGGAGGCTTTGGGGTCATTCTTATCCTGGTAGGCTAGATTCAGGTCACCCAAAATAATAATTTGAGAGTTGGGCTTAGTACTAGAAGCTAGAATAGATGAGATGTCTTCCACAAACGAAGAGGTAGGTCCAGGGGGCCTGTAGATAAGATGTACTGTGGCCGTGTGATTGGGTGACATTGGTAGTTTAATGGACAGTAGTTCCGCTGAGGGCAGTTTAGGGCTGTTGGCAGCTCTGAGGTTAAGCAAGCTCTTAAATATGAAGGCCAGTCCCCCGCCGTTAGTTTGACTGGCATCTCTGTCACACCTGATGATTGAATAGTTGTCAGGCATGGCCAGGGTCAAGGTGGGACCAGAGGCTGCATGCAGCCAGATTTCCGTGATTGCAAGAAAGTCGAGGTTTTCAGTGACAATGAAATCTGCAATATCTGGGGCATGCGCAGGGATGGAATGTGCGTTGATGAGCGCACCTTTGAGATTAGTGATCGTGGTGTCATGTGCATGGGAAGCCGTGTCAACCCTCGGAGTTGAATGGACTATGGTTTTGTTCTTGCAAGAGTTAGACATTTTGTCGGTCACAAGATTGTTCTGATGGTAGGACCAGTGATGACATCAAGAGGCTAATCTTTGATTTCTGACTGATGAAGCACATGGAAGGCTAGGTAGATGGGGCAAGGTAGATGAGGGGTGGTAAGGCAATGTTGTGCAGTTGGTGGCGGAGTATGCCTGGGGTGGAAGGGATAGAGAGATAGCAGCCAGGTTCGGTATGTGTAAGCCACGCAAAATGTTTTGATGTGCAGGTGTAGTTGAATTGTTAATTGTTGGCGCTTGCTGGCGATGTGGGTGGTGCAGGCGCAAGCCTAGCCTCGAATTTCTAGAGAGAGTGGGGCAAGGTTGATTGGGGGTAGGTTTGGTAGCGTAATGACGTAACGAAACGGCTGGCTCGTTTAGATAGGGATTAGGATCTGTCATGGTGGATACAAACTGTGGTTTGGGAGAAGATGTGGCACTGTGTAACAGTGAGGGCAGGGCGTTAAGCTGTGTACTACTGGTGCAGAGCAGTGA
The DNA here is from genome assembly GCF_040938575.1 of Ambystoma mexicanum. Taxonomy (NCBI): domain Eukaryota; kingdom Metazoa; phylum Chordata; class Amphibia; order Caudata; family Ambystomatidae; genus Ambystoma; species Ambystoma mexicanum. Next base: position 1,144,469,376 of record NC_090933.1, read on the forward strand.
CCAAGTTAAAACCTGCAAGGTGGTCAGTAGGTAAGCAGCCGGGTGTAGAATAGGCAAGTGTGCATGCTTAAGTGCACTAGCATGTGTGGATAATAGGTGATGGTGAGTATCACCGGTACTGTGCATTTTAGATACTCAGTAAGTGGTAGCATGAAACCAAGGTGGGCAGAGGGTTACCAACCTAAAACACGTGTCAGAATCTGTTGGGTAGAAGAGTGCCGTAGGATGCAGGAAGGGCAGGTGCACATGGAATAGCAACTGGCATAAAGAAGGGAACCTACGGGTGCGCAGTGGGCAGAGTAGGATACAATTCATAAGCATCGCCTGGCATAGTCAATGCACATCAGTTTAGTTATCAGAGTGCGGCATGCACATCAGAGTGCACGGTGAACATGTTGAGCATAGCATGGAGCAATAATGGGTGGCATGGCAAGTATTTAGCGGTTAAAAGTGGCGACCGACCGCTAGAGGCATGGTGCCCAGGCTGTTGCACATTGACTGTCCTAGTATGAATGGTAAGGCAGGAATGGCAACCGACCAATAAAGCACAGTAGATATAGATCAAATAGGCTAACAAGGTGCATGTGCAGCAAGGCTAATGTAGCAATTGACCACTAAAGGCACGAAGACCAGACTATACAGGGGACAATACGACAATGACTGGTAAGGCACATGTATGACTGCTAAACTGGCGACCGACCGCAAGAGGCACAGTGCCTGCACATTAAAAGTCCTAGTGTGAATGCTAATGTAGTGACTGGCAACCGCTCGATAGAGCATTGACGAGTAATACACATTGACTAACCTAATATGAGCAAGGGAGTATGCACAGGCATGGGAGTGGCAACCATGCAATAAGCACAGTAAATACAGTCAATTGGGCTGGCGGGGTGCATGTGCAGCAGGGCAAATGTAGGCCCGACCGCAAGTGGCACGGTAGTACTGCTATACAGGGGACAATTCAAGTTGACTAGCATAGATCGAAGTCGGGAACAAAGCACAGATACATGAAGCACAATGGGGATTAGGTTTCACCCGTGAGACGCAAAGTGAATTGCAATGCTCGAAATCTTTCAGATTAGTAATGACAGTTACCAAGGCAGATAATAATTAAAGGAACAGGTGGAAAACAGATATCATAGCTACAGTTACCCGGGACATTTTCGCATACTTAAAACCGTAGTGTCAATAAAGATGAGAAGACGCAGACAGAGGGCGTTTCGGGGCGCGAGTAGGAGGCCGAACAGGGCCTTGTTCGGGGTGCGTTTTGGAGTCACAGTACCTTATGGGGGCAGCTTCAGGTCAGTTCCGAGGTGCAGAGTTGCTGGAAAGAGGCAAGTGCCAGGCATAGGACAGACTGGGACAGGCAGAACACCTTGTTGTGTCGGCCTTAGTGATGGAGGCCGGCTTACGCCTGCCGGTTGCTGGTTGGGCCAAATGAAGGTGGAGGCAGCCAATGAGAAGGTGGCAGCTGTCTATGTGGACACAGCAGAGAGGCTGAGGCCTAATAGCATATGACGGCCATCTTGGAATGGCTTCCACGTAGTCTAGTGAAGCAGGAACACTTGAAAAAAACACATTAAAGCACTAAAAGGCGTGGGGCAGATCAGGTAGCAGGATACATTTGTATTTTGTAGGACACGAAGCGCAATGTCAGCGCTTTTTGCTCATGCATTCAGTGGTGGATTTAAGAGGTTGGAAGTGCCCACGGGCCTAGCTCTAATGTGGAAGGAATCTCCGGCTTCCCTCCTACGGTGGTGCACTGCTCCTGCAGTGTTGGAGGGGCTCCTTCTCCGCTGGGGCTGTGCTGGTTTGAAGAGGCAAAGGCTGGGACAGGCAGAACGCCTTGTTGTGTCGGCCTTAGTGATGGAGTCCGGCTTACACCTGCCGGTTGCTGGTTGGACCAAATGAAGGTGAGGCAGCCAATGAGAAGGTGGCAGCTGCCTATGTGGACACAGCAGAGAGGCCGAGGCCTAATAGCATATGATGGGCATCTTAGAATGGCTTCCACATAGTCCAGTGAAGCAGGAACATGTGAAAAAAGCACATTAAAGCACTAAAAGGCGTGGGGCAAATCAGGCAGCAGGATAAATTTGTATTTTGTAGGATACGAAGCGCAATGTCAGCGCTTTTCGCTCGTGCATTCAATGGTGGATTTAAGAAGTTGGAAGTGCCCTTGAGTACCAACACAGGTTGGGTGATATTGGGTGTATATTTGTTCTATATAAAGTGCTTAAGTCATTTTGTCATGGACGTCTGCTTGCATTCACAGTAATTTGGTAATATGGGCCTATACACACTGATCTTAATGATACATATGGCGATCCATTCTTGAATGAAATGTACATCATATTATAGTGATATCATAATCATATTTTTCGTAGTGTACAATGCTATGTGATGCTACCTCCTGTTTTGTCAATGGGTGAAAGGTCATGTTCCATTGTTTCCTGCGATATCACTTTGAGGTGGGGTCAAATTAAATCACTTCCTGTGATGTCATCAGGGGTCAAGGGTCATGTGATGTCACTTCCACTACCCCTGGCATTTTGGTGAAATGACGTCCCTGATTAGGGCCCATGTCATTGAGCTCTATTGAGTGGTAGACGACCTTCGTTTTTATTAGAGGCGTTCCCCTTTTTCTCAGGACCAATACCTTGAGTGGCTGTCACCGACCACACAATATAGTGCTCTACTGCGGGATCTAACGTTTCTGTAAAATCACATTACAGCGCGTTGGCTTTTATGGGGACATGGTAGTCTTCCATGTTTTAAAATCAGTGACCGAAGTGTACGAAAAGAAGTAGCGGAACTATGTTCCCCACTGGCCTGCACCCACGACCCCTCAAACTCCATCGCTACCCCTCTCCCGCGCACAATACAAACTCCCAAACGCATGTGTCTGCTGTTTAAGGGAACGTTCACTGCTGTGCACTGAAAGGAAGTTTCAACTTCTTCCTACACTTTTATTTTAAAACGAAACGTTTCTGGAACGTTTTCTATTTGAAAATAAAAGTACAGGAACGGTAAAACCCAATTTAAAAAAGTAGAGGAGCACCGCTCCCTCGCATTTCGACCACTGTTTCTAATGATGCTGCATGGCATTCATTATAAGAACAGTATCTTACACTTGATAATATGAAGGTCGTGTGGAGCACTTCATCTATTTACAGTCAGCTGTTTAGACCGTTGTAGATGTTTAGGGTGACTAGACTATAAATAAACATGGTCCAGGACTTATGAAAGATCCTCTGAGAATGGATGGTCACTGTGCCAAACAAGGCGGGAACAATGGCGTCCATTCTCCACACACTGCATGCAAAGAAAGATGGCGCAGCCTTCAAGGTCAAGCGCTGCAACAGGCAACAACGGCGGGGCAGTAAGAATAGGGGTACACTCTTGTCTAAAACATGCGGAGCCGTTTAAAAGGGGTAAATATAACTTTAAATGAAGCAGACAACGCGGTAATGGAGATTCCGCCTGCCACTATAAGCACACGCTCTGCATGCATTATGTGTGAAGACTGATAATGCGAAGGGTTAAATAAAACGGCAAGTTAGGTAGGTGCTCCTCCGGTGGAGTGCAAAGACTGAACACATTCTTTCCCTGGGCGTCATCATCGACAAGCTGCAACACATGTGTGCGCTTTTGGTGGTAACATGATCATTTCTGCCTACCAGGTTTGCCTCGTCATTTTTGCTGCAAGGATCGTTTATTGACATTTTTGAGCTTTACTTTTCACATTTTCAATTTGTTGGTATGTGCTTTCATGTAGTACTTTTTTTGCAAATGTTTTATACCTAATAGTTTTGTCTTTACGACTTCCCTATGTTTCATAGTTTATATGTTAATGCTGATCTGGATTTGCCTGCTTCCAAAAGGTTGGATTAGCTCAGATCGTGTGCTTTAAAAACATGTTTTTGTTTTTTGTGTGTCTTTTCATTTAGTCCTTATTTTGTAAAACGTGTGCACCTCGTTCAGTTAAATGTTTAAGACTTATTCGATGGCGCTAGCCAACTTAAAAGACAGGAGCTTGAACTACCAATGGCATTAACCAAGGGAGGATAGTTTGATTTCCTTCACTAAGTTAGATGGAAGTTTGTAGACTTAATGATTTTCTTCACACGTGACTTAAGCGAGTGGTGGGATACAAATGAAGGGGTTGCACTTGTGAAACAATGGTGAGGTTGCTTAACTAATTTGAGACTTTGGACTGTAGGCCTGCAGTGTTGCAGCGACACCAATAGTTATTCAGCAGCAAATATTGGAGGCATTCTGAAATTGGAAATCCGACTGTAAGTTAATTGTAGCCCTGGCTTCCAACTATACGTTCCTCGACAGTAGCAGTACCTGCATCAGCTCCTCGAAGGCTGTGTGCTTCTTGGTTAGTTGCTGTGTTGGGAAATATCATGAGGGCTGCCAAGGGCTTTGCCTTCCCTGGAGATGCCATTGGTAGATCACTCAGCTCTATCTTTCGCTGTGGTTATAACAACAAAGCCAGGATTTTCGGTTCCAGTGTCAAATGCCCCCTACAGAAACTTAAAAGGAATTCATATGGACAATAAGTGTATTCCTTTACTAGAGAATAACAAGCCTACCCTCTCTGCCATCTCATGCCCGTGAATAGCAGCAAAGGTAATATCTGTTTGACGGAAACACTCGTCGCCACGGCACGCTTTAAACGAGGTAATACACCTAGTCCATGGAACAAGCCTAGATGATTCTCTGACCACCTAAATGAGTGAAAGAAGTTGAGCAACTCAATAACACCTGGAGCAAGAATCATAGACTGAGTGACAGACTAGCCTACCTCAGCCATAGGCGTGGCTACCATTCTGGGATAGAGAAATTCAAATCAAAATACTACTCTCACCGGAATCTTAATTCTACTAACCCCCAGGAGGGGGGTTTCAAAATCATCTCTGAATTCTGATTTCCTGCTGCCCAATCAATTTCCATAAACTCTTCCCAAGAACTCCTTAACTCACTCTCAGACCTCATGTACACCAAAACCCTTATCCTGGCCGAAAATTCAAGCAAAATCACATCCCATGGCTCCACCACACCTTCCCACGTACTCATCCCATCCTAACCTCAGACACCTACTCCTCGCCTTCACACTACTCTCTATACCAGATTTTGAGTGTCTCATCTCTAAGAGTTCCATGTCTGGATCACCAGCAGACTCCTGCCCACCTGCCGTGCTCAAAGCACCTCTCACTGTCCCTGACATGACTGAAGTCACCAGAACTCTCATTAACTACTCTGTTTAAACAGGGTTAGGTCCCCCAGAGATGAAATTAGCTTACTTTAAACCTTCACTTAAAAAAATAGGGCTCAACAGGACAAACCTATTGACTACCGAGCCATTTCTAACAGCTACTTAGCTAAACTGGCAGATAAAGATGCTTGCAATATGCTTATGAAATTCATTGAAGACCAGGATATCTTGGACCCTTGCACAAACGGTTTCAGACCTACTCTCTATCTGGGACAAGATGAAACTTACCAGTGACTGTAACAAGGCCACAGCCCTTATAATCTTGGACTTATCTGCAGCATTTGACACGGTTGATATGATATCCAACACCAGAACCTATTTGATTGTGGGATTAGAGATGAAGCTTGCCAATGGCTAATGTCTCTTCTCAGTGACCGATCACAATGCATCTATGTCACTGATTTCCATTCAGAGCAAATAAATTGCCCATTTGGTGTACGGCAAGGGGCCTAACTATCACCCTTACTTTTCAACCTCTCCCTAATCGGCGTACCTGCCTTCCTAATATCTCTCAATCTCTCCTGTCAATCTCCCCTACTACAACTATGCAGATGATACACAACTCATCCTCATAAGACAGAACAACTCTGGCCCTGTGTTCAACATCTCAGAATGCATTCATAAAATTGACACTTGGATGGTACGTGAACCATCTCCTACTAAACCCAGGAAACACTGAAATCCTTACAGATGGGAAAGCATCACTGAAAACCCTTCTTCTGAAACATACAGAACTAACTGCTCCAGCTCTATCTGATTTCCAGATGGTCAAAATTTAGGAGTAACCCTGAATGCCAACCTCTCCCTAGAACCCCATATCACCTCTGTCGTTCAACAAGCTTTCACTCACTTGAAAGTCCTTAGAAAGATCCTACCACATCTAGCCTTTCCCCAGAAATGCATGACTATTATAGCTATAGTAATTATCAGAGTAGACTACCCTAATAGCCTTTACCTAGGAATCCCAGCATTTGTCATTGCCAGACTCCAGAGAGGCCAAAATACAGGTGTGTGTTCCCTGCTGCACCTGGGATACAGAGATCATATCTCACTTGCACTGCAGTCCCTAGATTGGCTACCGGTAGATAGGAGAATTGCTTTCCAAACCCTGTGCATAACATTCCAAGGAATTCAAGGAAAAGGGTGCACATTTATTCAAGGAAAACTCAACTAATACACTCCCAGCTTAAATCTCCAATCACCTCTATGCATGACGTTGGAGGTGCCCTCCTAATCTAAGAAGAAATTGGGAGGATCTTCCTTTTCAATTCTCGCACCACAACTCTGGAACACTTTGCCCAAAGAGAATAGAACCTTACAACACTACCCCCAATTAAAAGAGCCATCAAATCTTGGCTGTTCACCTACTAAAAGCTTTAACTATTCTCCAAGCCACTTCCACCCACTAGATAGTGGTCCAATGACCCACATAAGCCAGCCACTCACATCCTAATTGCCTACGGAAGCAGGAAGTGAAAAGGTATGCGTCATTCACAAATCACTGCACCTACACCCTAAGGCTCCTTTTCACTACCCTATGTAAACAGTTTGAGTTTTCACAATCAATGGAAGGTTAGTCTTCCTTTGATATTTCTTGTTCTATATATTTCTTGCCAACCACGCATTCACTCGACATTTCTGATCACCACTAATCTCCACTGATATTATCTGTTTCTATCATATCTTGCTGTAACCTCGACTCATTTTACTCCCGATGATTTCCCAGCTCATCCGACCATATTTATAAGGAACTTACTTGCCTCTTTCAAATAAAGTTTACTGCTTGACCCTAAGTTGTGGATTCTTGCTTGACAAATTGTTTATGCACGTTCTGCAAATTTCATTTGACTTTTGACACCATCTCAGGCTTTCACTGAAGGACTATTCAACCCAAACACTTAAAGCAGCATTCTACTTAGAATAGACTAATACTCTCCATGACCCAAGGCCTTTTGATTTTGATGAAGGCTTTTGAATCCCGTGTTGGACTATATCATGGCCTGGGTGCTGGGGGACCAACACTGCACTTGTCTACTGCACGGAGGGGTGTTTCCATTCTTGCTCTACATCTTGCTGACAGTTTCGATCTGTCAGTTCAATGTTCTGGATCTGAGGATAAGCCTCATCACTCCATTTTCGCTGCGGGAACTGTGAAACAGCCTTTCCGAGTTGCTTCTTTGACCCTCGTGTAACTCTCAAAGTCTGATTGATATATTAGGGTGGATTTCTCACCACATGCCTTTCCCCCCTGGCTTGCCCTCTACCCTAGGGACCATAACTTAACTCTGTTTGTGCCTATCTTGTCAAAACATACCACTTGACATACGGCTGGTACATTATTGCAACACTCCTCCTTAAGTTCTATTTCACTCTGATTTTAGCGGCGGTACATATTCCTCTTGTACCCCACTTCCCTGGCCAATGTTAATAAGTGCTATATTTTAAGATGTCGCAGATGAGACTAAGGGGTCGATTCATGGAGCAAATGTGCGCCGAAAATCCCAGCGCAAGCAGGCGCAAGGTAGCGCAAGCGCGAGAAACGCAGCGCACGCGCACGTGTGCGATTCAAGGAAGACGCTCCGCGTGTTTCCCGCTGTCCGTGCACCCAATCCAGCCATGGCGCACGCAGGCATACACGGCGTGCGCTACGCTCACAGCAAAAGCGCACATAGCGCGGCGCACACAACCAAAGTGGGCGGAACAGTGGGCGTAACACGCGGAATAACGTGTGAAAAAGAAGGCGTAACTGGGGAAGTACTGCAGGGAACTACACGGAACGCACACACGCACGCGAACAACCCGTATTCATGGATTCGAATACGGGAAACCCGCGCACGGCAAAAGACGCACACAGGCATCAACGCGTCCGCCACACGAAGGCAGGCGGAAGCGTCCCCGCGCGCAGTATAAAAGTGCGCGCAAACAACAAACACGTATATACAGCTACGATGAATGCCCCATTTGTCGCAGCACTGATCGTGGGACACCGCAGGAGGAGGAGAATAGCCAGGGCATGCATTTTTGCACCACGGACAAGCCTTTTTGGGATGCCTGACGACCAGGTCTATGGCAGGTATAGGTTTCCACCCCACATCATCTGGTCAAGGAGTGGGAAGATGACCTTTCATCCTCCACCCTTTGCTCCCAAGCATTGAGCCCCTTGGAGAAGATGCTCAATGTCCTGCATTTTTTGGCCACTGGGTCATTTCAGCGGACTACTGCCATAGTGGGGGGGTCTCACAGGCCACGCAGTCACGCTGCCTACACCAGGTACTGGCAATCATGACAGCACGCCCCTCAGTCCGCAGGCACATATACAAGCCCAGAACACCCGCAGAAAGGCAGGCCGTTGTCCTGGATTTTTTCAGGGTGGCACATTTCCCCAAAGTGCTTGGTGCCATAGATTGCACCCATGTGGCCCTACGTCCACCTAGGGCCACTGAGCACATCTACTGAAACCGCAAGCACTGGCATTCCATCAATGTACAGGTGGTATGCGATTCAAAGGGAATCATCACCTCTGTCTATGCAAACTACCCTGGCTCCACCCATGACAGTTTCATATACAGAATGTCCGCCCTGAGCCGGGCCCTGGAAGCTGGGCAGCATGGCGACACATGGCTCCTAGGTGAGTACAAATGCCCTTGCACATGCATGCATGTCACACACACACACACAAATAAACAAACCTCAATAATCACAACCATTTACACCTCCCCAGGGGACATGCCTACCCTCTGAGCAACCACATGATGACGCCAATCCGGAACCCCACCACACCACCCCAGGTAAGATACAACGCCGCCCATATTGCAACCAGGGCCATAGTGGAACGCACATTCGGAGTGCTCAAGTCAAGTTTCCGCTCCCTTGACCGCTCTGGCGGGCAGCTACTCTATGCAACACCAGTAGTGTGCAGGATCATTGTGGCAGCATGTGTCCTGCACAATGTTGCAACACGGCAGGGCGTCCCGGTGGACATGGTGGTGCCCCCACATCCCCAACCACAGGCACAGGCGCTGCCCATGGGAGGGGACAGGTCAGGTGGCGAGGAAGACCAGACCCAGCTTGTGGCCACATTTTTCACCTAAACTCCCACCCCTGCGGAGTGCACACAGGCCTGGCACATACCAGGTGACAATCGATGATGACAAAGTGACAGTCAACTGTCACAACGCTACCACCCTGAGATAGTTGCCATGAAAGTGCCACATTGTCTGCATCCCTAGCTACTTAAACACAAGCTATCCTGTGTGACCAAAACGCACACATATGACATGACATGATATGGCCTATACACAAGTATTTCAAGGTGCGATGAGGCAGGGAGGGGGGAACAAGGGAAGACAGACAACAGTACTACTAGGCCAGGTGTCATTTAGATTGTGCAGGGGTATGGGGAAGGGGAAGGGGAGGGGGGGAGTGCAGTACAGGGTAAGTAGACCAAAAACCAAATACATAGGCCAGCTGGTGGCAACTGCAAAGGTAAGTGCAGACAAGTGCTGGGAAGGGGGGGCTGTGGGGATAGAGAGACAGTACCGCAGTGCAGGGGTTGCCAGGGAGGCAGTGCAAGTGGAGAGTAGCTGGGCCAGGGACCGAGGTCGGTAAGAGTGACCCAGTTGCAGATCCAGTGCAGTTCCAGTGAAGAATTTTGCAAGGGAGAGGCAGAGAGAAAGCAGAAGCAAAGAGGAAGGTCTTGAGGTGCTTCCCGAACCGGAGATGGTTCTCCTCAAGTTCCAGTGAGGCAGGAAGGCTGTTCCAGAGGGAGGGCCCTGCCGTGGAGAGAGATCTACCCCCAGCTAGTTGCTTTGAGAAGCAGATGACCTTGACATGCAAGGTGTGAATCACACACACCTGCAAAACAGGCCATGGCCATCACTGTTATGTCACTCAAACCCTCCCAAACCACAACATGACATGGCAAGCAATACCCATACACCAACACAGTAACAATAAGGTACGCATTGCCATGTCCAAAATGTACAGTGGCATCAGACAATGATGCCTGACCTGGAATCAGATGAAATGACAGACCAACAACCTCCCACCCAAAATAAGTAATTTCCAAATGCATTACAAGAGTTGTAGACGTAACATAACAATGAATGCATGTCTACATGCACATTGTGCATTGCAAAATTAACACTGCAGCTTCTGTGTGCTGTGTCCTACTCCTGCAACACACTGCTCAGCGCACAGCACAGTGAACAGCCATTGTGTGTGATGCACACCCTGAGCATCACATCTAAGCGACAGACCACATCAAAAAGCAAATTAGGCATGTACAGGATCCATAATTGGTCACAGAACATGTGCTGCAGGGACACAGTGGGCACCAGAAGGCAAACAGTGTACACGTGGATATACAAGGGTGGTAGTACATGTAGTGCATCAGAGTGCAAGTGTGTGGGTCAGCAAGGACATGCACTCAACATATGCATGTGCAATCAAGTGACCATCAGTGTTCTCTACACATCACATGTGAACATTCACCATGTGTACACCCCAGCATGTCAAACCACAACTATCCCCTAGCACCTGAAAGGTAAACACAACACATGAACAGGCATTGATCAGCAGAACACAACATGTACATAGGATACCACCATTACAATGTCAGGGTTCCCATTACACTGCAGGGCAAGGCAACTATCAACAACAACCCCCCCCATCCCTCACAAATGACCACGACCCACTGAACAACTGCACCTGGGCCATGGAGCCTTCAACCCTCAATTCTACCTGGCCACATGATCACCTTTACCCTTTGTCACCATCTCCCACCTTGTGTGTAAAAAGGTGCCTGCACCCTCATAATCCACACTCATTTCCAAAATCACAAAATCCCAAGGCATAAAAACGAACCAGAACACCCTCCAGTAGATGACTTGACGTAGCAGTACCTCACAAAGGCCAAGTACTACCACAATGATGCAACAACCAAGGTAGCACAGTAAAACAATGTCACAACAGGATGTGAACCATGTGTGGTACATAACATAGAATGATTCACCATGAACGGATGTGTACTGTCACAGGTCCCGTGTACAGGCGCGAGAGTGTCACGAAACAACCACCCCCACCGTGTCCCGGGTGCCTGCAAGGTCAAACTCACACAGGCCCCTGAGACCCTGGTGGGGAAGTAGGTTCAGGGATATGCAGTCGGGACAGGTGTTGGCACACTGGATAACTGGAATGAGTGGCAGGAGAGGGGAGGAGGAATGACACATGAAAGTAGGGAATGCACAAAAATGTACTACCTGCCTGAACACATACACATTCCAAACAAACTTGGACATCATTGTCATGGCCTTCTGTAGTCCAGGCTTAGGAGTGGCACGAACCAACCACTCCCTCTAGGGTTTTGCCGCCTGCAAGTGTGGGGCTTACACAGGCATCCGCAACCCCAGTGGGGAAAGAGGGTTAGGGAACGTTGCTTGGATAGGTACGGGAAGCAGGAACACCAGGTAGAGGGTACAGGGTTCAAAATTGCATAGGATTCCGGGTGATTAGGGGCAAAAAAACATACCAAATTGAATTACACATTCATCCATGCATTAGTGCACCCCCCAGCAAGCCTATGCAGAGCAGTTTGAAAGAAAAACAACAAGACACTTAGCTCTGGTTTTGAGTGCTGGCCTCCTGCCTGCGCACTCTCAGGTCCGGTTACAGGAGCACTGCAATGCTGTAAAGAGAGCCACAGTCAACAACCTGTATGTGCCAATTACACAAAAACACACCACCAAACATGCCCCATAGCAACAAACTACTCTACAAACAGACAATCTGGTGTAGATGCTTCGTACCCATATATAACATTACCCCTGTGATGGGTCACACACAGTCAATGCAGTAAGTCATCCGCCGGTGGGTGCGTGGCAAATGGAACACCAATGTGTCACAATTCACACAACATGCAATGTTCCCTGGGTAAGCAGACATACCCATATAGCAAGCCATGACTTCAGAGCAAGTTGTGTATCACCATGACCGAAACAAAGTTGGCAGTGCATTTATCATAATGTACATGGAAATGAAATGCACTGCACCCGAGTATGTCCCTTGCTATATGTCCCTGTGAGCTGCCCCTTTACATGTCTCGGAAGGCTACATGGTTGATACAAGTGCCTCGATGGACCTTGGTGTACCGGAGGGTGTGTGCCACTGCCCCTGCAGGTGTCCCAGACAACCTTACAATCAACAGCCATCAGTCCACCAACACATCTGAGCTGCATTGTGTGCTTCAACACCAATATTCGTCCAAGCTCACCCTCAGTGCTGTGACTAAGCCTGCATGTGCAACTCGCCTGGTGCAAGCATTGCTGTGTTGTGGCCCCCCTGTGCTGCTCACCTTGCCTGGGATTCCTTGGAACACGTCAGCAGTTCTAGGATGTAGGTCTGCAATCCATGTGCCTCTGCTTGTGCACACATGTGCATGTGGGCACCAACAAACGTGTCCAGAATTCCGTCGTCCAATGGGACATGTTTGCCGGCAAAGGTGCTCTGGAGGCTCATCCCCCTGCAGAAAGGGGATGAAACACATGATTAATGCTTCAAAGTCATGTGTGTGTGTCTCCTCTGGCATCTCATTACTTGACCATGTCAGAGTGTCACATCATAAATCACACCATCAGTCCGTCTTTCACATCCAAAGTGTGGAACACTATCTACAGCATGAATTGCAACAAGCACGTGTACAGTAAAGATAAGAAACATACTACACAATGCATAGCAATGAATGTACACATTAACCATGAAACACACCATCTAGCAAAAGCTGAACAGTGGACAATAACACCAAAATCATCCCCACTAGGGATGTAAACACAAGTCACACAGCACCAGACATGCCACAGATATGATAGTCCAAAGCCCTTGTGTAAAAGGTTGTGACACCGAACCATCCTTGCGAGCCCATGGATAAGGGAGGCAGGAATGGCATATGTGAGTCAAGGACCCCAAGCAGCACACACATACACAAGACAAGCCTGAAGGACCCAGCTGGAACAGACAGTGGATGCCTTCAAAAGCCACAAAGCACTGCACCGTCACATGAAAGCACAATAGACAAGCAATTTTAAACTATATTAACTAATTACACTAACTATGGAAAACCTACATTACCTAATTAAACTAACTATCAAACAGAAACTTAACTAACTAAACTAAAAGAAAAATCAAAAATGGCCACATACGACCCGGGGGGGAGGGGAAGCACCCAGGAGGGGGGAGGTACAGGATGCTGCTCAACATCCACATGCGATGATTCGGAGCCAAAAAAAAATAACCTCCATGGGCTCAACGCCTGCACAGCCCGACCTATGTGGGAGATAGATGGTCGTCCGAGTCTGGCTCATCCTGTAGTGGAGGACGTGGCACAGTAGCCTGGCCACGCCTAGCCGCAGCTTGCCCCTCATCGGCAGCAAGTCTGCCGGACGGGTGAGCCTGGTTCTGTGTGGCGATGTGACGTAGGTCTGCATGCAGAACCTCACTTGATACACGTGCCTCCTCTTGCAAGGTTGCACGTGTAAAACAGAGTTCTTCCTGCAAGGCCTGGCTGGACAACCGCTGCACCTCCCGGCAAGCCTGTAGCTCAGCCGAGATGGTACGTTCAAGCTGTGCAAACCTCTCCTCTGCCCACTGCCTCTGGGACATCATAAGGACACCCAGAGTGGATTTGAGGGAAGCATACTCCTCCCTCAGGGCATCCATGTGTGCCTCTGCGTGAGCAGCAATTGCTTGACGCAGAGACGACATTTCAGCCTGGCGTGCCCTGTCTGAGGCCGCCATGCCCAGCCTGAGCGAGCGGGCCGTGGACCGTGCCGCCTGCTGCTGGAGAAGCACCTGCCTAGCAGGGGGAGCACAGATCGGGCCACACGCTCCATGCTCTCAGCGATGTTCTCCATTACTGCCCCCTGCCGTTCTGAATTGGCAGTCATGTCTTGCTCCCACTCAGTATACTGCGGTTGCGCGCGGCGACCGCGTTGCCGGGCTTGACCCCTGCAGGACCCAAGAACCGGGGGTCCTCGCTGTGTTGGCACCGCCCACGGCTGCACGACTACATGCCCCTGTCGACGTGATGTCCCAGGCACATCAGTGACTGGTGCGGAGGGTGACCCTGCGTCCCGATCCACCACGGGCGGAGGAACCAAGACTGTCTGATCCCTCAGTGCAGGTGTCGCAGACAGAGGAGTGTCCACATCAGAATCACTCACCCCTGACACATGGACTTGATGCTCATCCAACTCAACATGGACGTCAGTGTCGTCATCAAGGCTGGACTCATAGGCAGCCAGAGACAAGATGGACTGTAGCACTTGGGGGTTTTCGTGGCCTACCACCCCACGACCCCCACTAGTGCCGGGTTGATGTAGTGGTAACAACCCTGTGTCTGGCATGACAACACCATCCTCCGCCTCCATTGCATCATCACCTGAAAAATAGAGAGAAAAAAGGTCACTACACATGTCAGAAGCACACAATACACACACACACCGACAGCAAACGCATCAGGCAGACATGTGACACACAACATATAACCTGGCATGCCTGCTGGGTCAACTTTGAATTGCTTCTGTGATCAGACCTGTTGAAAGGTGGCAGTTTCCATGGAAGTGGGTCTATACAGTGCAGAAAATGTGTACGCCACTCACTACCTACATGTACAAGGACCCCATGGTGTGTGCCAGGAAATGTGAAAGCAGTGCAATGTCAAATTCAGACATCACGTGCATTGTGCATTCAATGTGTACCATATCTAGAAGCCAAGCACCCCTCCACCCCAGTACCAAAGCAGGGATGCCTAGCATGGTATCAAAAGGCTGACCATACACCTCTGTATTGACAGGCAGTGTTGACTGGCATCAACAGCTTAATGTGATTCAAGTGACAACACTGCAAATGATGCTGGGACAGTAAGCAGGACACATGATGAAAACTCTGGATTCCGCCCATGTGTGAAGAAGACACAACAACAGTTGGACAGAGTCATTGGCCATTGAACAGGCTGAGGCCTGTGAGCCACAGAGATTGTCAGACCCTAAACATGTGTGCAACGCAGGACTGAGCCACAGTTGACATGGGAAGGCTGATGAGATGGCAGGCAATGTATGTAACCAAGGACTTGTATTACAGTGATCATCCAGTCAAGGACACATAGGGGCATGCAAGCAATGCACATGGAGCATGAATGGGCACTCATGTCCCTGCGGGACATCTGACCCATGCACAGTACAAGTGAGATACCCTGCATCAAGTACTAAGGCTGTACCAACGGCATATGTCTGGAAGATTCTACGCTGGAAGTTAGCATCTACACAGGACGCATGAACAAGAAAGTACACATTGGCAAGATTGAAGAACACCAGTGCAAAGGTGGAACTGGGTTGCAGAGTGGCGGAGGAGGGACAAGGGAGCATGCCTACATGGAGTCCCCGAATGCAGGCAGAGGAGACATGCATGACGGAAGCATTACATCACTTACACATCAGAACCATGTACACGTCACATGTAGTGGCAATCATGCAAAACACATCCCACAAGTGAAACACACATGTCCTCAACAAACACGCATCAACACTCACTGGACTGGGCATCAAAGTCCAGCATCTCTCCCACTCCTTCGACCAATTCAGGTGGTATGAACTCCGCAACGAGTGCCTCATGCGGAGTGAGCTCTTCCTCCTCTGGTGCAGGCCCACCGCCAGTCACCAGAGTCAAGTTGTAATTAGAGGCACGCTTAGCCTTAGTGCTGCGTTTCATGTCATTCCAACGCTTTTTGCACTCTTGCGCCGTGCGCACCTCATGGCCGAATGAACTGACATGTTCCGCAACATGCTTCCAGTGGGTGTCACGTTGGGCAGCCGTAGTCTGACTATTGGCACCCACTAGCATGTCACAGCTGTGGCCCCGCACGTAGTCCACGAGGAAGTCCAGTTCCTGCTTGCAGAAAGGCTTCTTCCTCGACGTGCAGGAGGTCGTGGCTGTGTGTGGGGTCACAGCCTGTGCTACAGGTGCAACCTTCCTCCTCTTGGACTGTGGCGCAGACCCTGGCTGGCTAATGCCGCCCTGACCAGTATGCCCAGTGGGTTCGGTGGATTGAGCCAAGGGAGTGGCAGGTGGAGGGACGACCAAAGGCCTGACTTGTGTCAGTGGCAGCTGGGTGCCCACTAATGGACCCTGCGCAGCAACATCAGCCGTGGCAGGTCATTGACCACAACGGTCCTGGTTGGCAGACTCACAACCAGGGTGTTGTTGGGTGCATCTGCCCTGCACTTGCCAACACCCGGCTGTTCGGGGCAGCAGATGACATGACTGCCCCAGAGACACGTGTCTTGGTTTGAGCAGCCTGGCCTGCCCCTATGGTTTTCCTCCTGGCCTGTTGGAGATCTACCAAGGGCTCCTCAAGAGCCAACACAGCCTGTGCTAGCAGACCCTGAGCCTGGGTGGCAGTGACCACAGCTGCACCTGCAGCTACCACTACCCTTGGGCCCGTGGCAGTCGATGGAATGGACTGCCGGGTCACACAGGCGCCAGTGCCAGATGCAGAAGCTGCATCCCCCGGAACCACAGAGTTTGGTGGCATGACTGCACCGACACATGGCACAACATTGTGCTCAAGTGGCGCACCCCTGTCTCTTCCCCCTCTGTGGCCGCCCTATACACCCTGGAGTCCCCCTACTCCCTGGTCACCACGGCCACGTCCCTGACCACGCCCGCCATGAGGAGGATGACCAGCTGAGGTGCCCCTCACCTTTGGTGGCCTCCCAACCATGGCACAGATGTAGTAGTGCCGGCACAGATGGAGTGGTGCCAATGGGAGGTGTACACCACAATTGAGCTGGGCAATTGGGGTGAAAGGGGAGGGAAGCAAGATGTTAACAGCCCCCCTGCACCTGCAAGGCTGTATGTGACCCCGGTGATGTAGTGACGGGTCACGCAACGCTCAGGCACCCCAAAACTGCAGTAAAACCGTGCACGCAACCCTGCAGCCTACGTGCGTGGATTCAACCTCCCGCAGTACGCGGTGGCAACCAGTAACACGAATAACGTGTACGCGTGGGACACGAAGGCTACTATGACATCGAAAATGAGTGCGATACACAGGGGCACCCGCAGCCGGAAAAAGAGTGTGTGCGATTCACCGTCTGACTAGCGCGATGCAGAAAAACACGCGTAGCCAATATCCCCGCCAAAAGAAGAGATACGTCCTTGATAGCTGTGAAGTTGTGATGGCGCGCAAAACAACAGGAAGCAGCAACACACGTTGGTCTCCATGAAAGGCACGTACAGCGAACTGCTGGTCCCGCTTACCTTTAACCCGTGCTGAGGGAAACGCCTGCGCGCGTCACGTTACTTACGCGCATGGGCCCTTTCCTCGGATTACACACGGACGTGTAGTTTTTCACGCGCGCTGAAATGCCCATGCACGCCTGTGCTCGTCACGTCACAGGGGTGCTTGCGCTTGAGGGGCCTTCTGTCCAATTAAATTGCGTATGCGTGCACACGCACTTACGCGCTAAGGGCCTTTCCTCGAATTACACGCTGACATGCAGAATTTTCACATGCCAAATCACTCCGTATCAAGCTGGCCACGCATAAGCACACGGAAGACCACGCTCCTGCCCAGAAGGCCGAATTACTGCCCTCCAGAGCCCCGAGCACGCTCCCAACTGCCATCTGCTGCTGCCTGACTGCCTGCTGCCCACGTGCACTGCCATTTGCTGCCTGCACATCAGCCAGGGGTGCTGTTGCTGTGACCACCCCTGCTGGAACCGAAGACTCCCGACTGGGATTCCATCGCTCCACAGCCCAGCCCCAGGACCCAGTTGCCCACCCACTCCTGCCTCTGGGATTGTCATGTCAGGCACTGCAACATCTGGCACCACTGACAACCCCCGGCCAGAGAGGCAGAGGGGCACCAGCTTCAGTGCCAGGGAAGTTGATGTCCTGGTAAAGCAAGTCCTGGGGCAGTATGATGCCCTCTTCAGAAGTTCCCGCGCCGACGAGGAAGGATGGA
This sequence comes from Ambystoma mexicanum, assembly GCF_040938575.1. NCBI lineage: Eukaryota > Metazoa > Chordata > Amphibia > Caudata > Ambystomatidae > Ambystoma > Ambystoma mexicanum. The sequence continues at coordinate 1,144,487,675 of NC_090933.1, forward strand.
CTCGGATCTGGACTGACATCGTGACTGCCATCAACGTGGATGGGGTGGCAGTCCGCAACTTACAACATGTTAAGAAGCGCTGGGAGGACTTCAGGTCCAGGACCCTGAACAAGGCCCGGCGCCTCTTGAAGGCAGCGGATGCTAAGGGGCGCTGGGGCCACTTGTCGGAAGATCAGATGAGGGCCCTGGAACGCATATCCCCAGCACTCCACATCCAGGTCCTTGAGAGGCAGACCCGTCTGGAGTCGAGCGGTAAGTGTACATGCATCCTGATTGTGAGCTGTGCGTGTGGTGATGTTTCAGTAGTGTGCAGGTTGCACATCTGTTTGTATGGGGTCGAGTATGGGTGGGGGTGTACACGGCCGTGAGGCTAAAACATGCGAGGGCTGTAATGTGTGAGACATGGATGGTGCTTGTGTGTAGGCTTGCATGCCAATTGCAGTTGTAGACATGTTCGTGATGTCACGCATGTATGTTGTTTTCAGCTGCATGTATCAGCACTGCGTACATGTGCATTTGTGTGTATTTGACAAGGGTGCAACAGTGATGCAACATGGATACATGTGACAGCGGGATGTGGAAGCCTGATTGGCAGATGTGACATGGATGCCCATCTGAACACTGCAACACTTGGCAGAGGTGTACAAATGCATGCAAGTGTGGTGATGTGTGTACATGTGTAGTGCACTTCCTGTGTTGCATGTGATGTCTGGCTTATCTTTGCCTGCTCATGCTGTTGTATGTGTATGGATGGTGCTGGCAGTTACGATATGGCTGTGGTGTAGCTCATGTGTGCGAGTTGACATGAGATGTGTGTTGGGGATTGTGATGGCATGTCTGAGGTTTGCCAATGCCACTTATGTACAACTGTCATGTGTGTATGTGTCCATTGTACAGTGCCCTGATGCCTGTGTTTTATTTCTCCCTGTCTGCAGCGTCAGCTGATGAAAAGGGCGGAGAATGTGCTGTGGAGCACAGCGGCGGGGATCCCACCACCAGCCGGAGACGCAAGGCCTGGCTCCCCTCCCATGTTGTCATCTCGTCGGGGAGTGAGGAGTCCAATGCTGCGTCCCAGGCCGCAGCTGCGATTGGGAGGACCAAGAAGCGGAGGTTGGAGTTGGACTCCTCGGCAGCAGAAGGGGCAGCTGGGACCCCACAGGGCCCAACGGGGGAAGATGGCACAGAGTCATCCAGGTTGGTGGGGGGTTTGGTGGAGGAGGAGGCCGTGCAAGCAACAGAGACGGGGTCTGGAGGTGGGGATTCCACCGGTGCTAGTGGTGCAGTGCAGGACCAGGGACAGGAGGCAGCACAAGCCGCCGCGGAGGTGCCTGTGTGCAATCCTGTCCCTGATCCTGTCCCTGCATCATCTTGCACCAGCAGGGATGCCTACGTCCAGACCCGTTTTCAGGCAGGGGATGAGCTGACGACAACTGGCCTTCCTCTGCCTGTGGATGTGGCTATCCGGGTCCGGGTTGAGCCTGTCCTGACTGGTGTGGCGTTGCGTCAACAGGCTATGCGAGGTGACCTGCAGTCTTTTCATGAGGAGACTGCACGTCATCTCCAATGGCTCGTTGACCGCGTCGGCCTACTGGGACAGGTCACCCAGGCCGGATTCCTCCGTTTGATGGGGCTTGCTGCGACCCCCTCCTCAACTGAACCCCCTATGCGCCAGTCGTCCTCCGTGCCATCTTCCCACCCATCAGTCAACTGGGTGCCCTGTGGAACTGCCTCTGACGGTGCGGCCAGGCTGGTGGAGGAGGCATCCATGCCACAGTCGGGAGTCGGACGTCCAGCAGGGGTGGCCACATCAACGACTGCACTCCAGCCAGCGGAGGATGTGCAGGCAGCAGGAGGCAGTGCACGGGCAGAGGCACAGCAGCAGCAGCAACGTGGTGGGAGCCATGAAGGCTCGGGGCCTTCGACATCGGAGGGCCAGGCATCATCCGGAGGGCAGGAGGACCCAGGACAGAAAGTGTCTTCCGTGTGGCAGCGGTTGGGCCACGCCATAGATGCGGAGCGGCAGCGGGCCGAAGAGGCACGGCTCACGATGGTCAGGGCGGAGAACTCCATGCGGAGGGCCCTGAGGCGGGCCGAGTGCCTCGGGGCAATCCGCAGGGGGTTGGAGGTGGACACATCGACGGCCCTGCGGACCCTCGGGGCCATGGAGGAGGACCGCCTCCGGGACATTGAGCAGAAGTTCGATGATGCCCTGGCCCGGGACATCCAAAAGTGAGCCGTCGGACTAGCCCGCTGCCCTTGTACATAGTTCTGTAGTTAGTGTTAGGTTTCCTTTGTTTTTGCATTTTTTTTTACCTTTTGGACAATGGGCCACATTTTTGTATATAGTTTTTTTTTATTAGTTAGTGTTGTTAGATAGGTTTCATTTCTTTTGTTGGGATAATGGACCCTGGCTTGTTCATCTGTACATAGTTCACTGTTGGATTTTCTTTTTATTTTACAATTTACCCATGGAGCAATGGCTTTCAATTATAATTTTCCATTGGATTTTCTTTTGTGGACTGTGACTTTGGACACCATTCCTTTGGATTATGATTTTTGGTTTTGCATTTTTTCACGGACATGCTTCTTTTCATTTTTTTACATTCCCATTTCTGTTTGTTTATTTTTGATTCAATGTATGTTTCCTTTAATACATATTTTTTTATCAAACTTCAATGCTTAGTATCATCTCATTGGTTTCATGCATATCATGATATGGGTTTTGAGATTCAATGACACCCATTGGGTGTATGTGAGGGACATGTATTCGTTTACAAACTTGCAATTGGTGTTCTATCACGTTATTGCCATTTCTAAGTGGGTGGATGCAATACTCGGGTGGGTGTTTTGCATTTGGAGGCTGACCATAGGGACCAGGGATCTAGACTGTGATGACATGTTGGCTGGGGAACATGAGTTGGGGCCTGGTGGAGGGTGCACCACAGTGCTGGGGGGTGGGGGTGCAGGGGAACATGAGTTGGACATGAGTGGGGGCCTGCTGGCAGGTGCCCCACAGTGCTGGGGGGTGGGGGTGCAGGGGAACACGAGTTGGACATGACTGGGAGCCTGCTGGCAGGTGCCCCACAGTGCTGGGGGGTGGGGGTGCATGGGAACATGAGTTGGACATGAGTGGGGGCCTGCTGGCAGGTGCCCCACAGTGCTAGGGGGTGGGAGTGCAGGGGAACATGAGTTAGACATGAGTGGGGGCCTGCTGGCAGGTGCCCCACAGTGCTGGGGGTGGGGGTGCAGGGGAACATGAGTTGGACATGAGTGGGGGCCTGCTGGCAGGTGCCCCACAGTGCTGGGGGGTGGGGGTGGTGGTAGACATAGGTGGTGGCCTGGTGGAGGCTGCCCCTGCACTGCTGGATGTGGGGGTGATGGGAGATATGAGTGGGGGCCTGGTGGAGGCTGCCCCTAGTGGCTGGGGGGTGGGGGTGATGGGGGACATGGGTGGGGGCCTGGTGGAGGGTGCACCACAGTGCTGGGGGGTGGGGGTGCAAGGGAACATGAGTTGGACATGAGTGGGGGCCTGGTGGAGGCTGCCCCTGCACTGCTGGGGGGTGGGGGTGGTGGTAGACATGGGTGGGGGCCTGGTGGAGGCTGCCCCTGCACTGCTGGGGGTGGGGGTGATGGGAGACATGAGTGGGGGCCTGGTGGAGGCTGCCCCTGCACCGCTGGGGGGTGGGGGTGATAGGGGACATGAGTGGGGGCCAGGTGGAGGCTGCCCCTGGTGGTTGGGGGGTGGGGGTGATGGGAGATATGGTTGGGGGCCTGGTGGAGGGTGCCCCACAGTGCTGGGGGGTGGGGGTGCAAGGGAACATGAGTTGGACATGAGTGGGGGCCTGCTGGCAGGTGCCCCACAGTTCTGGGGGGTGGGGTGGTGGTAGACATGGGTGGGGGCCTGGTGGAGGCTGTCCCTGCACTGCTGGGGGGTGGGGGTGGTGGTAGACATGGGTGGGGGCCTGGTGGAGGCTGCCCCTGCACTGCTGGGGGGTGGGGGTGATAGGGGAAATGAGTGGGGGCCTGGTGGAGGCTGCCCCTGGTGGATGGGGGGTGGGGGTGATGGGAGACATGGGTGGGGGCCTGGTGGAGAGTGCACCACAGTGCTGGGGGTGGGGGTGCAGGGGAACATGAGTTGGACATGAGTGGGGGCCTGGTGGAGGCTGCCCCTGCACTGCTGGGGGTGGGGGTGGTGGTAGACATGGGTGGGGGCCTGGTAGAGGCTGCCCCTGCACTGCTGGGGGGTGGGGGTGATGGGAGACATGAGTGGGGGCCTGGTGGAGGCTGCCCCTGCACTGCTGGGGGGTGGGGGTGGTGGTAGACATGGATGGGGGCCTGGTGGAGGCTGCCCCTGCACTGCTGGGGGGTGGGGGTGATAGGGGACATGAGTGGGGGGCTGGTGGAGGCTGCCCCTGGTGGCTGGGGGGTGGGAGGTGATGGGAGACATGGGTGGGGGCCTGATGGAGGGTGCACCACAGTGCTTTGGGTGGGGGTGCAGGGGAACATGAGTTGGACATGAGTGGGGGCCTGCTGGCAGGTGCCCCATAGTGCTGGGGGGTGGGGGGGGTGGTAGACATGGGTGGGGGCCTGGTGGAGGCTGCCCCTGCACTGCTGGGGGGTGGGGGTTATAGGGGACATGAGTGGGGGCCTGGTGGAGGCTGCCCCCGGTGGCTGGGGGGTGGGGGTGATGGGAGACATGAGTGGGGGCCTGGTGGAGGCTGCCCCTGCACTGCCAGGGGATGGGGGTGATGGTAGACATGGGTGGGGGCCTGGTGGAGGCTGCCCCTGCACTGCTGGGGGGTGGGGGTGATAGGGGACATGAGTGGGGGCCTGGTGGAGGCTGCCCCTGCACTGCAGGGGGGCGGGGGTTTTGGTAGACATGGGTGGGGGCCTGGTGGAGGCTGTCCCTGCACTGCTGGGGGGTGGGGGTGATAGGGGACATGAGTGGGGGCCTGGTGGAGGCTGCCCCTGGTGGCTGGGGGTGATGGGAGACATGGGTGGGGGCCTGGTGGAGGCTGCCCCTGGTGGCTGGGGGTGCAGGGGGACATGCGTTGGTGGGCAGTAGTGCAAGGTGACATGTGGGTTGGCTGGGTGGCATGGCCATGGTGGATGGGGTGCCTGCAGGACATGTGCAGGGTAGGCCCCTGTGGTGTGGGCCACCTGCAGGGGCCGTGGAGGGTGTAGAGGGAACACCTGGGAGGACCCACACGTGCAATTCATGTGTGGTGCTCCCCGTGCACCCCTGTAATACACGTACCCTGATGGACTCGCGTGTGATACTTCCTGCGCACCCCTGAAATACACGTACGATGCTGATTTTGCGTGTGATACTTCCCGTGCACCCCTGGAATACACGTACCCTGCTGTTTTTGCATGTGATACTTCCCGCGCACCCCTGGAATACACGTACCCTGCTGATGTCGCGTGTGAAACTTCCCGCGCACCCCGAAATACACGTAGCCAGGACATTCGCGTGTGGAACTTCCCGCGCACCCCTGATATACACATACCCTGCTGATATCGCATGTGAAACTTCCCGCGCACCCCAAGATACACGTAGCCAGGACATTCACGTGTGGAACTTCCAGCGCACCCTTGGAATACACGTACCCTGCTGATATCACGTGTGAAACTTCCTGCGCACCCCTGAAATACTCGTAGCCAGGACATTCGCGTGTGGAACTTCCCGCGCACCCCTGATATACACGTACCCTGCTGATATCGCGTGTGAAACTTCCCGCGCACCCCAAGATACACATAGCCAGGACATTCGCGTGTGGAACTTCCAGCGCACCCCTGGAATACACGTACCCTGCTGATATCGCATGTGAAACTTCCCGCGCACCCCTGATGTACACGTACCCTGATGGAATCGCGTGTGGAACTTCCAGCGCACCCCTGAAATACACGTACCCAGCTGAAATGACATGAGGTACTTCCCGCTCACCCCAGTGATACACGTAGCCCGCTTGCCGTGCTGGTACACGGTTAGCGCAGCCCTTTGCGCTGGATTGGGGATTTTGATGGCTTTTCCCTGCGCAAGAGGCATTCTTGGGGGCGTAACTGGCGCTGCTGCAGGGTTGCTGCGCCACTGCGCGCCACGGCTGGTTTTGGTAGCTGGAATCCATGAATACGCTGTGCGCGGAAATGGATTTTAGCGCACGCGGCTGGCGCAGGGATTCGCACGCGTACACTGTGCGCCAGTCGCGTGCGCCACTTGTGCGCTAAATTCTATGAATTACCCCCTAAGCATCATGGTCCCTTCTTCGCTTAGGCTAGCCTTACTTTCTGCCTGCTAATTGCTATGACATGCTAAAGGTTTATACTACGCTTCAACAGATGTTTTGTCTTACTATTTATAGATATTGCACTACGGACTACTAACGATAAAGCACAGGCTATCCCATGTAATTATCTAAAGCACAGGCTATCCCATGTAATTATCTACTGCAGCCGCCAGAACCCACGTAGTGTAACAACTTTCATTATATTTCCATTGTTTCCCCTGTAGCATTAGATAACGCCAGAACGTTCTGCTACATAAGGTGTGCACTCTCATTCTATCCCTACCTTGAGATGCTATCAGAGTATGGCTCCAGGTGGGACAGATTTGTTTGTCATGTTGCTATTTTGTGTCTGTCAACCTGTCTTTCAGCACACAGCCAACCCTTGGAGCTGACACCCCCTTCAGCTGGCTCAGTAGCACCAGGTATCTCAAAGATTTCCCATAAGGGATACCATATGAATATCTGGTCTATACGCCTCCACAACATTCAGGAACTCTTGAGCACATCAATAACCTACTTAAAATTAACTATACAACACATTGCACTACTTACCTACACAAAAACTGATTTGCCCAATTATGGGCACTGGGTATAAACATATGCTAGGGTACATGCATCCCAACTTACTCAACCATGCAATCCTTATGTGATCTTCCCCCTCAGCTTGTCACCTTTGTCCTCTGATATCTCTCCCACTTTTCTCCCTGGCTGTTACCTGTTGTTTTGTAAGTGTGCTCTCACTTTTGTTGTTTTGTTTTACTTGGATTCCTTTGTTGCTGTTTGTAGCTTTTTGCCATTTGTGTGTGTGTGTGTGTCTGTGTCTATCTATGATAAAAAAAACAATGTGAATTTGTCCATAGATATGTTGAGATATGTTTCTGTCAACAACTTTCCAGTAAATATATTACTAACAGCAATAATTAAAATATAAAAAATAACTGATGCCTTGCACTCTAGAGAAGCACAAGAAAGGTGAATGTTTTTACAGTAAGTAGTATAGTGATCTTTGCAAATAGGCCATAAGACAGCTCATAGTGGTTAGCGCTGTCTGCTGAGATCACTGTGTGATCACCAGGTCGCAGTTTTAGTTCCGATCAAGCTGAACCTAGCTTTTTATTCTTTCAAGGTTTCTAAATGGGTTTAAATTTTGACTATTACTCGCAATAGTGCGGATGAGTACTTGTTTAGTATCATCTGTGCTATGTCTGCTTGAAGTGCGTTAGAAATTCATAAAAAAATGAATGAAAAAAATGTGGTTGGGTAATACCAATTATGCATGGCAAATACTTTGCATGAAGCCCTGAGCAAATAACACATCTTTATAATGATTAGCTTTTCCAAACCAGGGCAACTCAGTGGAAAGAAAATATTCAAAAATGTAAATACTATTAAAGGATTTTACCTTTATTTATGTTCTTCTATGTTACATTTGATGCACATGAGGCTTGTTGGAGTTTTTTGTGGTTATGTCTAGTATTTTGTGGTATTTTGTGGTATTTTGCTATGGTGGTATTTTTATAGTGGTGAGACTAATTTCAGAATTCTGTCTAATAATTATTTCACCAGAGTCACTAATGGTAAACAAATACTGAACTTAGTACACTCTGAATAAATGGCTCATGCTCGCCTGTGATGCTTTATCTACAACATCACTTTTATGCCCTTTTGGCTGTCTTTTGATAGATATATATAAAGCATGCAAATGAAATACAAAAAAATCATTCAGCCTCTCTAATTTACTGTGACTAACTTTACTTTGAGATTTTTTACCACACGTTCTATGTAAAACCAATGGGACTGGACGCAGAAAAAAACAGTGAGATTTTGAGGCTGATTCATGGAATTAATGTGTGCTGAATATTCCCGTGCAACTGTGCGAAAGCATGCGAATCGCAGCGCAAGTGCGAAAAATCGCAGCGAAACCCGCGCACAGCGATTCATGGAAGTCTGTGTGCGTGTCAATCCCTGGATGTGCGCTAAAATCCTGCGTGCCGCACGCTGGCACACAGGTATCCAAACAGCGTGTGCTACGCGCACAGCAAAAGTGCACATAGCGCAGCGCACACAACTAAAGTAGGCGGAACAGGGAGTGGAACATGCGAAATGGGGAACAACGTGTGAAAATGTGGGCGTCACGGGGGAAGTACAGGAGCCAAATGTGCGGAACGCCCACACGCGCATCTACAACAGGTTTTTATTGAATCGAACGGGGCCAATGCGTGCCCCAAAAAAGATGCGCTAATCTGGAAACCCGTACGCCAGCAGGAAGCAGGTGTACGTGGACCCGCGCAGCATAAAAGTGCGCACAAACAACAAACAAGCTCAGACGCCAAGATGAATATACCGTTCCTCGCAGTAGTGGTTGTGGGATACCGCAGCAGGAGGAGGATAGTCAGGCCCAGAATTTTTACATCCAGAATCAGCCTTTTTGGGATGCCTGATGACCAGGTGTATGAGAGGTACAGGTTTCCACCTCACATAATACTCGACCTGGTGAGTGAGTGGGAGGATGACCTCACATCACCCACCCTGTGCTCCCAAGCACTGAGCCCCTTGGAAAAGGTGCTCAATGTACTTCACTTCTTGGCCACTGGTTCATTCCAGCGGACAACTGCCATAGTGGGGGGGTCTCACAGGCCATGCAGTCACGCTGTCTGTACTAGGTGTTGGCCATCATGACTGCATGCCCATCAGTCCGCAGGCACATATACCTGCCCAGAACACCTGCAGAAAGGCAGGCTGTCGTCCAGGATTTCTACGGGGTGGCACACTTCCCCAAAGTGCTAGGTGCCATTGACTGCACCCATGTGGCTCTACGTCCTCCCAAGGCAACTGAGCACATCTACAGAAACCGCAAGCACTGGCATTCCATCAACGTGCAGGTAGTATGTTATGCAAAGGGAATCATCACCTCAGTATATGCCAACTATGATAGTTTCATTTACAGAATGTCAACCCTAAACCGGGACCTAGAAGCTGGGCGGCATGGTGATACATGGCTGCTTGGTGAATATAAATGCCCCTGCACATGCATGCATGTCAGATACTGAGTAATGTCACAACCCCACTAATGATACCCATCATCACCTCCCCAGGGGACAGGGCCTACCCACTGAGCACCCACATGATGACGCCAATTCGGAACCCCACCACACCACCCGAGGTAAGATACAACATAGCCCATATTGCAACCCGGGGCATAGTGGAGCGCACATTCGGAGTGCTCAAGTCATGCTTTCGCTCCCTTGACCGCTCTGGTGGGTAGCTGCTATGCGCGCCCCCAGTAGTGTGCAGGATCATAGTGGCAGCATGTGTCCTGCACAACGTTGCAACACACCGTGGCCTGCCCGTGGACATGGTGGTGCCCCCACATCCCCAACCACAAGCACGGCCGCTGCGCATGGGAGGGGAAAGGGCACGTGGTGAGGCAGCCCGTACGCAGCTGGTGGCTAATTACTTCACCTAAAATCCTACCCCTGTGGAGTGCACACAGCCTGGCACATACCACTTGACAATCAATGATGATGACATAAGGGACAGTTAACTGTCACAACCATACCAGCCTGAGATTGGTCACCTGGATTTGTTACATTGTGTGTATCCCTACCTGCCGAAAGACAACCAATGCTGTGTCACAAAAAAATACACATTTATGCTTCATGAATGACTACCCCCTTGCAAAATACAACATGAAAATAGCGCCATGTCACCCAACCCCTCCCAAGCTCTGCCACCCAAAACACCATGGCATGTCATGCAATGTGAAAGCAAACAAAGCAATGCACAAGACCTGACACAAGTGTCACAAAGTGCACTGTCCCAAATGGAAACTGCCCACAGACCATATGCTCCCAGTAATCAATAACAAACAGCACACATGAACAAATACTTACCACCAACACAATACAGCAAGACACCAAGAAACATTGCAAAAACATGACAGTACTAAGTCAAAGTAGTGGTAGTCTTACAACCTGAATAAGCCAGCACATCGACCCCTTCCAACTGTAGAGTGTTGCTATCACGCAAATGTGTCAGTGTACTGTATACAACATGTGCTCCATCTGCAAAGGAAACCGCCTTGTGAAGACATGAGGAAGGAACCTGTAAATTAGGGGGAAGACATGGATGCACAAGCACATATCAAGACACCATGCAGTGTACAATACAACAACAATACCCACTAGGGATGTACACACAGCAATGGCTACAGACTGCCCACACAGCTCATGGGAGCCCATTGTCACTGTGTAAGTCACTGTCACTTGGTCACACCCTTTGCAAGCCCATAGAAACAGGAAGCAGGAGGGGTGTGTGTGTCACGAACCCAAGCATCTAACCCAAACTCAGGACAAGCCTGCATGTGCCCAGCCGGAATACAGGGGATGCCTGTAAAGGACCGGTAGGGGGTGTCTGTACTTCTGCTCTCTATAAGGTAGAAGAGAGGCACAGAAGACCCCAGCCAAGATTCTCTATTACGGTAGCAGAGTCAGGGCTTCCCAGGACTTTGGGAAACAAGGTAACAGGCAATAGAAAGCAAGAGGCCACAGGGGCCATCTTGTTTCCTATCAGGAATCAACTGATCCCAATGGCAGGGCCTGGGTATCCCAAAATGGAGGACACCCAGAGCACCTGTCAAATTCAGCATGGAGCTGCCACCAGCCCATACCCTGCTCTGTGGGCCACCCACAGGTGCCCAAAAACATACACTAGGGGTACAGGGTTGTACCCCTACCCATGGGTGCCATAAGGGTATCCCATGGGTCTGTTCACCAAACCAAAAGAGAGAGCTGCACTGCCAGGAGTCCCACATGGACTCCTGGGCAGAAAACATGACAGAACACACGATAAAAAGCAGTAAAGGACAAGGATTCAGAGGCCCTGTCCCTCTGATGCATTTCCAGCATCACAGTCGCCCCCCCCAGACTGAGGTGGAGGGTGTCTAATCTCCCACGGGATAGACACCCTCATCCAGACGGCCATCTGCATTATCGTGACTCTTCCCTGGTCTGTGCTCTATGGTGAAGTCTAGCCCTTGCAGGCTAATGGACCACCTGAGCAATTTCGGATTCTCACCCTTCATCTACATAAGCCACTTCAGGGGCTTATGATCTGTTTGGACCTTGAAGGTAGACCCCGTAAGGTAGGGCCTAAAACGCCTAAGGCTCCAAACTATGCTAAAACACTCCTTTTCAACAGTAGCCCACCTAAGTTCTCTACCCTTGAGTTGTCTACTGATGAATATGATAGGATGTTCTCTCCCTTTGTCATCTAACTGGGACAAGACAGCTCCAATTCCGGTGTCGCAGGCATCCGTCTGGACGATAAAGGGTCGGCTGTAGTCAGGCGCACACAACACAGGTGCCCTACACAGACTTTCTTTCAAGCCATCAAAGGCCCTCTGACAGTCTTCGGTCCAATTAACCTTCCTAGGCTGTTTGGGTGAAGTTAGAGCTGTCAGGGGTGCAGCTATGGTTCCATAGTCTGCCATGAAATTGCGATAGTACCCAGTGAGGCCCAAAAAGGCTCTCACCTGGGTTTGAGTAGTGGGAGTCTCCCAGTTCTGTACATCCTGTACTTTACTGGAGAGAGGTTGGATTTGACCCCCTCCTACCTCATGACCAAGATAGGTAACTTTCCCCTGAGCTATCTGGCACTTGGTGGCCTTGATAGTGAGGTTAGCCCTTTTCAAGGCCTGCAACACCTTATCCAGATGTGTCAAATGCTCTTCCCAGGTGGAACTGTAGACGGCAATGTCGTCTAAGTAAGCCACACAAAAGGCTTCCAGCCCACTGAGCGCATGGTTGACCAATCTCTGGAAGGTGGCAGGGGCATTCTTCAACCCAAAAGACATGACCCTAAACTGGTAGAGTCCCTCAGGTGTTGAGAAGGCCGTCTTTTCCTTGGCATGGTCCGTCAGAGCTATTTGCCAATAGCCTGAGGTAAGGTCAAAGGTGCTCACAAATTTGGCAGCACCTATGGTGTCCACGAGCTCATCACGAGCTCATCAGCCCTGGGCAATGGGTGCGCGTCAGTTTTGGTGACGGCATTGACTCCTCGGTAGTCCACACAGAACCTCCAATCCTTGGTACCCGCCTGGGAACTTGCCTTGGGGACAAGGACCACTGGACTGGACCAGGGACTGGTTGAGGGTTCAATAACACCCAGATCCAACATCTTGGCGACCTCAGCCTGGATGTGGTTCTTGACGGTATCTGACATACGGTAGCACCTGCTTTTGACAGGCACACTGTCACCAGTGTCAGGCCCTCTGTTGCTCTGTTGTCAAATCTGGAGAGAGATGTACTCCCTCCACTGAGCCATCCTGAGGGTTGCTATGCAGCAAATCAGGAAGGGGCTCACTCTCATCCTCTTCTTGCCCTGAAGCTAGCAAGAGACATGAGACTTCTGCTCGCCGGTGGAAAGGCTTGAGCCTGTTGACATGGAATACCTGAGGGGCTACCCCAGAGGCTCCCATGTCAACCAGATAATTGACTTCGCCCATCTTGGAGATGATCCTGAAGGTTCCAGTCCACTTGTCTGCCAAAGCTCTAGGCTTGGTAGGCTCCATCACAAGGATTTCCTGTCCCGGAGTCCAATCCACTTGCGAGGCTTTAAGGTCATGCCAGTACTTATTCAATTCCTGGCTGGCCTTGAGATTTGCTGTTGCCTGACCCATCATCTGTGTCATCCTCCGTCTGAGGCCTAACACATAGTCCCCCACTTGCTTGGCGGGACCTGGAGGGGTGGCTTCCAAGCCTTCTCTGATCAAGGCGAGGGGCCCCCTCACGGGATGTCCAAAGAGTAACTCAAAGGGGCTGAAACCAACACCCTCTTGAGGTACCTCTCTGTAACCAGGCATGGCAGGAGGAGATCCCATTTCCTCCTTAGGGGTTCTTCCAAAGCCCCTAGCATGCCCTTGAGAGTTTTATTAAATCTCTCAACCAGACCATTGGTCTGGGGGTGGTAAGAGGTGGAGAACTTGTAGGTTACCCCGCACTCTTTCCACATGGTTTTCATGTAACTAGACATGAAGTTGGATCCTCTGTCAGAGACAACCTCCTTGGGGAATCCAACATGGGTGAAAATGTCCAGGAGAGCCCTGGCAACCACCTTGGCAGTAACAGTCCGAAGGGGTATTGCCTCAGGGTACCTGGTGGCATGATCTACCTAGACCAGGATGAACCGATGTCCACCTGAAGTGGGAGGGTCAAGGGGACCGACGATGTCGATGCCCACCCTCTCAAATGGTGTGCCAACCACTGGCAATGGCTGCAGTGGGGCAATGACACTGCCTCCAGTCTTGCCAGACAACTGACAAGTTGGGCAGGTCCTGCAGTGGGACTCCACCTCTACTCCCATCCGTGGCCAGTAGAAATGGGCAGAGAGCCTCTGCTTAGTCTTCTTGGTCCCAAGATGACCAGCCAAGGGCACCTCATGCGCCAACTGCAGTAGGAAGGGCCTGTAAACCTGGGGTACCACCAACCTCTTGAGGGCACCAGGTTCAGGCTTAGTGGGCTCACTAACAAGGAGCTCACCCTCCCAATAAATCCGGAATGTCCTAGGCACTTCTCCTTGTGCCTGGGACAGGGCCTGTTTCCTCAGTCCCTCGAGAGAGTGGCACTCTCTCTGTCCCTTACAGAAGTCTGCCCGGGAGGGTCCCCCTTCAGCTAACAAGCATTGAAGGTCGGGATGATCCTCCGGGTTGAGAACCTCTCCCACATGAGAGTCTTCTGTCTCTTCTCCCACAGGAGTTGAGTTTGGGTTTTCCACTGGACCCAGCCCGTCCGGAGCATGGATCCCAATGGGTGCTGTCGGAACAGCAGGAAGAGAAGGTGTTCCCTCCACAGAGGTGGCCTTCTTGGTCTTCCTTCTTCTTGCCTTAGGCCTCGCCTTTGGCTCGGGTACCTGACTCACAGCCAGACCCGGTGTCACCTGTGACCTAGTGACTGCAGCAGCAGTCATGGGAAGACCATCCAAGATCAACCCCAACTCTACTAGATCATTTCCTAACAGAATGTTAGCAGGGACATTGTCCTGAACCAGGACAGGAAGCTTTGCTGTCTTGTCTCCAATCATGAGTGTGACTAAGGCTACAGGCGATACTTTGGGAGGCCCACCAGCTAACCTGGTGGTTCTCAGAGGAGCACCTACATAGTCCTCTGGCTTGAGCAGGGTCCTGTCCACCACTGTCATGCTTGCCCCAGTGTCTCTCAACCCAGTAGAAGGCTGGCCATTCAAGAGGACACTTCTCAAAAACCTACGGGTGTTCTGTAGGATAGTCGCCATTACTTCTGCATACTGGTCCCAGGCCCCAAGGGACACTAAGGAAATCTCTACCGGAGCACCAAATGTGATCCCGGTAGAGGAGGGGAGGACAGTGGCTCCACCTCAGACACGGGGTAAGGGTAGGTCAGGCTGACAGCCTGTACTCCAAGTGCCTTACCTTTACACTTGGAGTCACCCCTTCTGTGATCCAGAGCCCCACAGTCCCAACAAGCGCCAGGAGTGCGGGGTACGGTACTGGAACCACTGGGAGCCTGCTTTGCAGCAGGTGGACCACTACTCTTATTCCCACCCACAGATGACTTATCCCCACTAGATTTTTGGGTCTTGGGAGAGGAAGGTTTAGGTTTACCCGACTGTGACTGCTTGTGGGACTCCTCAGCTTTCTGAGAGGCCCCCTTTTCTTTGTCCTTCCCACTGGAGTCCTTAGGGGACACCCGGTGGGAGACCCACTTGTCAGCCAAATTAGCCAGTTTAAAGGGGTCCAAAATGTTCTGGTCAGCCACATACTGACGCAGCTCTGGTGAACAGGCTTCAGAAAAATGCTCAAAAAACAAGAGGTGGGACAATTCAACAAAAGTCTTAACCTTGTATCCATCGATCCACCCCATCATGTTCATGTGCGCAACACTCACCCAGTCAACCCAAGACACATTCTCTCTTTTCTTAAAATCCCTGAACCTTCTAAGGTATTGGGTAGGTGTCTTGCCAAACTTGGCAATCAAAGCAGACTTCATACACTCATACTGACCCCTTTCTTCCACACTCAGCTTCAGAATACAGTCATATCCAGTTTGAGGCACTCTGCTTAACAAACACTTAGCCCAATCTCTTTTATCAACATCATGAATCGCACAAGCCATTTCAAACGCTTCAATCCATTCGAGGATATCTGAACCCTCCACAAATACACCAACCAAATCTTTCATAAACTTGGTGGCTGGGGACCTGGCACTCTCACTGGTTTTAGCTGAAGTCTCCACTCTAGCTTTCTCTAGCTGGATTCTCTGACATTCAGTGTCCTGGCTCTTGAGTTCAAGGTCCTTATTTCTGAGTTCAAGATCCCTATTCTTGAGCTCCACTTGTTGAGCCAACTCCTCTTTCCTAAGTTCAGCATCTATTTCCAACTTGCGGTATTCAAAGGCCAATTTCATCCTTAATAACTCAAGCTCCAAGGAATTGCTGGGGTTTGGAACAGAGGCAGCAGGAATGGTGTCATTCCCAGAAACAGATTCAGCAGAAACCCCAGGGGCAGAGTCCTCATTGGATGCATTCCCCCCCTCATCAGGAGTTTCACCATCAGTCTGGTAGTCCACCAGGGCAGCTATCAGCTCAGCCCTAGACTTATCCACAAAGTCTACCTCCCTGGCTTCACAAGCACTCTGGAGAGCCTCCAAGCTCATCCGAGTCAATTTGCCATTTGCAATAGACTCCATTGTTTGTAATGCAGTTATCTTGTACACAACTAAACCTTAATTTAATAAAGTGCAGATATTTTGTAAGTGGCATGGTTATACACTGATTCTTAAAACCATAAGCATCCCACCGCTGCCACCAGTGTAAAGGACCGGTAGGGGGTGTCTGTACTTCTTCTCTCTATAAGGTAGAAGAGAGGCACAGAAGACCCCAGCCAAGATTCTCTATTACGGTAGCAATGGACGAGCAATCAAGGCCTAGCTTCTCAGGAGGTGATGCAGGCTGGTTCTTAAGTACAGTGTAGTCCCCAAGCCCCAACAAAGGAATGTCCACACACTGTATTGGTTAGAACACAGTCTTTATATAATCAATATTCAAGGTTATGTACACTTATCATAATAACTCGTGGTGTACCTGGTGGAGTCGAGTTCTTCGAAGAGGCGTCGACAGATCCTTCTTGAGCGACCCCCTTTCAAGCGGGAGTCACGGATCGTCGAGAGGCGTGGAGAAGCGTCGAGGAACTCGGCGTTCGGCGGCGGGGAATCGACGGCCCTTCTTGAATGTCTTCCCTTTCAAGCGGGAGACACGGGGCGTCGAACGTCCGTCGACAAACAGGGTAGAACGGCGTCGATGAGGCGGCAGCTTCGTCTGAGCGGTGCTCGTCGGCCTCGGAGCGTCGGCGTCCTGCAAGGCAGAGGCGTGCGGGGCACCTCGGTGACAATAGTTCTGGACCGCAAAGATTGTGGAGACGGAGGCCCAGCAAGGGCGTTGAGTCGTTCGAGTCTTTGTGGTCTTCGGGTGGCGGGAAACCCACCGGCAGGTTTCTCCTCGGCGCGTTGGTCCTCCTCGACTTTCTCCGGCAGGATAAAGCGGTCGACGGTGCGGATGAGGGAGTCCTTCGATTCGAATGTTCTTAGGCAAAGGAGCGGGCGGCTCTGGTCGTCGGCGGCACGGCGTCAAGTGGTCCCCACGGCTGGGCAACACAACTTCGACGGGCCTCCAGCGGTTACACAAACCTGCGAACCCTGGTCGACGGCAATGGACTTCGACGGCGGCGATGTCCGGGTGCTTCACTTCGATCTCCTCGGCGGTCCCGTCTCGGGTCGGCAGCCTTTCGAGGGTCTGTCTTCCAGGGCGCTTCGGCAAAGATGGAGCGGTGCTCGATGGTCCCTCGGAGCACGGGAAGAGGGCGCCTTACCAGGTCCTCTCTCGGGTCAGTCTTCGACGATTTCAGCAGCCTTTGGATCGGTCGAAGCAAATGCAACAGCAAGTCTTCTTCTTCCAGCTGGACGTCGAGGATCAGCAGTTCCAGTTACTCTTAGAGTGGAGACTCAACTCCAGAACGCTTCTGAACGCTTCTGAACGCTTCTGAACCAATTACCAGTGGTGAGAGGTCCCCAGATATACTATTCTGTCTCTCATCCACACTGCTGGCACACACTCAGCAGCCAATCATACAGAGGGGCATTCATGCAGTCAGTCAGCCAATCAGGCACACAGTGCATTCAGGCCACACTCCGCCCTTTCAGACACTCACAACAAGGAATGTGGATTGGGACAAGTACCCAGCCATTCAACACTACACACTGCATTCAGGCCAGTTTCGGGCAGGGCTGTCTCAGTCTTTGTCTCTCATGCCAGAAACCAGACAACCACAACAAGGAGTGTATATTGGTCACACACTCCATTCACCCAGGTCCCACCCACAGGAGGTACCCACAACATACAGTCACTGGGAAGGCTCCAGCCAGTCTAGCTGGTCCTTCACAGCAACACCAAATATGGAACTTCCAACCAACAGCCAGTCAGGGGGAAGGGACAGAGTCAGGGCTTCCCAGGACTTTGGGAAACAAGGTAACAGGCAATAGAAAGCAAGAGGCCACAGGGGCCATCTTGTTTCCTATCAGGAATCAACTGATCCCAATGGCAGGGCCTGGGTATCCCAAAATGGAGGACACCCAGAGCACCTGTCAAATTCAGCATGGAGCTGCCACCAGCCCATACCCTGCTCTGTGGGCCACCCACAGGTGCCCAAAAACATACACTAGGGGTACAGGGTTGTACCCCTACCCATGGGTGCCATAAGGGTATCCCATGGGTCTGTTCACCAAACCAAAAGAGAGAGCTGCACTGCCAGGAGTCCCACATGGACTCCTGGGCAGAAAACATGACAGAACACACGATAAAAAGCAGTAAAGGACAAGGATTCAGAGGCCCTGTCCCTCTGATGCATTTCCAGCATCACAATGCCCATGGGAGCCACACAAGGCAACACACTGTAAAAAAAAGATATATCAAAAATGGCAATGTGGGGGTCAGGGGGGGAGGCCACCCAGGAGGTTCGAGGACAGGGTGCACACCAACACCCACCTGTGTGGATGTTGCAGAAAAAAACATACCTCCATGGGCTCATGGCGTGCACGGCTATGCCATTGTGGGAGAACTGCTGTCGGTCTCTTCACCCTCTGCTGCTGCATCAGGAAGTGGTGGCACTATGGGAGGCAGCCCACGCAAAGCCCTGGTATGGTCCTCCATGGCAGCAAGCATGCGGGTCTGGAAGGTCTGATTCTGGAGGATTAAAGTTCAGAGATCCCCATGCAGCACGTCACGGGTTGCCTGCACTTCTGCAC
Organism: Ambystoma mexicanum; assembly: GCF_040938575.1. NCBI lineage: Eukaryota > Metazoa > Chordata > Amphibia > Caudata > Ambystomatidae > Ambystoma > Ambystoma mexicanum. Next base: position 1,144,506,294 of record NC_090933.1, read on the forward strand.
GCATGGCCTCGCGGGATGCCCTGATCTCCTCACGTGTTGCCTGCAGCTCAGCTGAGAGCGAACGTGTGAGCTGCTCCAGCTGCTGTTCTGCCCTAACATTTCGGGAAGCCTCACGTTCAAGCAGACTCTGCCTGAGGTTATGGAGTTCCACCCTCAGGGCTTCCCTGTGGCCCTGTGACTCTATTGATATGGATTCGCGCAGAGTCTCCAGTGCCGCCCATCGGTCCCTGTTGGACGCCAACATGTCTTCCCTGTGTGATTAGCAAATGGAGTCTGTTGCCTGATGTTGTTGCTCCATCTGCCTTTCAAGGGGGATAATGGAAGTGGCCACCCTCTCCATTGCCTGAGCCATCATTTCTACTGATGCTGCCTGTTGGGTTGCCATACCGTACATGGAGTTTATCCATACAGTATTGCCTGGTGGTGCACGGCCACCACGTCGGCGGGCACCACACCTGTTAGGGGCAAGGCGATCTGCACCTTGCTGTGCTGGCACTGCCTGAGGCTGCAGGACTGCGTTCCCCTCTGATCTGCTGGCCCAGGAACAGGATCAGATGCTGTGGAGTGTGACCCTGCATCCATAACCGCCAAAGGCGGACCCAACCAACACTGACATACCCATAGAGGGTTCTACCCCTGGTCCAGGTGGGTTGGACAGAACAGAATCCCTGCCTGAAGCACTGACCTGCGACAGCACATAGGTCTCATCATCCGACTCAGCACCTGAATAGAGGTCTGGGGAGCTGCACCCAGAGGCACCCCTCGACATTATGGTCTGCAGTACAAAAGTGTTTTCACACACCACCACACCACGTCCCCCACTGGTGCCTGGTCGTGTCTGAGAATCCTCCTGGGTCTGCACTATCTCCTGAACCTCACCAGCATCAAGTGTGTCGTCACCTGCAAAAACATGAAACACAAGAAATGGAAACAGGCATGAGCACCATAGCACACACATAGGCCTGACAAGACAGAGATCCTGTACATGGTTAACACATGTCCCACATGACCATAACCCTGGCATGCATGCACTGTAAATGATTCTGAAGGGGAGTCAAAAAGGCAGACAATGAGGACACCAAGATGGAAAAGCAACACATTCGCAGCATGTCGTGTAGCACTGGCATCACACATCAGCCTGTGAGTGGCATGTCCAATACACATACATGACACATGCCAGCGCACAGATGTTGTGTAGCATAGCCATGGTAAATTAGACAACTACAGCGATATGTCAGTGAATGAGTACAGTCACATATCCATGTCACATGGACATGATGAGAAGATTAATGCAGAATAGTGTTGCAAAATATGCATGTGCCACACCCTGCAACACATCCAGTGTACAATTAGACAGTGATTGTAGGCGGATGTGCACATCAATGGTTGGTCACTTCAACATGACAGGAAACAACTATCATGTTCCACATGCAAACAGGCCCTAAAAATACATTTCAGCTGGCGAATACTTCCTCGCCCTGAATGGTTTAAACATTCACATAACCAGGTAACTAAAGTGGCACAATGTGGGGTGTAAAGAATGACAGAAGCATGTCACATATGTGGCATTAGGGATGAAAAAAGCATATGAAAAATGGGATAATCTAAACAATCAGCCTGAATGAAAACAGAAAAAATCAGAATAATGTTGTTGCAAGATGATAGTTCAAGTGCAACAGCAGTAATGTGGGGCTAATTGGCTACTGTGGGCAGAAGTGATACTGTCATACCCAAATCAAAGGCACATGAATGGATTGGAGGAAGCACATGGGTGACCCATTACACTCAGGAGTACACACCCTCACCTGGCACTCAATGAGATCCCGTCACCCAAACAACATACACATGGATTACACCCACATGCATGGGCACTCACCGGACAATGCCTCGTAATCAGGTAGCTCTCCCACGCCTTGGATCTGTTCCTCTGTGACGAAGGTCCCAGCAACAGACTCATGTTCAGTGAGTTTGTTGTCCTCTGGTGGAGACCCACCGCCGCGGCATTATCTGAGGCCAGCTTGTTCTTTGCTCTGCGTTTCAGGTAATTCCACCGCTTGTAGCAATCATCAGCTGTGCGCCTCACAAATCCAAGGGCACTTATGCGGTCAGCGATGGTCTGCCAGTGTGCCCTACGTTGACCAGGTGTGGTCTTGCAGCCTGCAGTCACCACCATTTCGCGGCTATGTGCCGACACATAGGTCACAAGTGCATCAAGTTCGGGGTCATTAAAGCTAGGCTTCCTTGACATGCCAGATTGTGTAGCCGTGTCTGGAGTCTCAGCCTGCAGTGCCAAAACACCCTTCTTCCTCTTCTTCAAAGGTGGAGCAGATCCTGAGTAGCTTGCGCTGCTCTGGTCAGTAGGGGCAGAAGCGCAGGTGGACTGGGTACTGGGAGTGTGCGAATGCACAATGACCATAGGTCTTGTTGCAGGCTTTGGCTGAAGTGTGATGTTGGCAGGGGCAACATCAGTTTGATGGACCAGGACTGACACTGTCCCGGCTGGGAGACTCAGAGCTGGGGTGGATAGAGCTGCAGCTGCCCCTGCAGCCTCCCCACCCTGCCTACTTGGGGCAGGAGATGGCATCGCTGCCCAAGATCCACGTGGCCTGGTGACACCAACTTGCACCGGCACACGTGGCTTAGACTTGCTGACCTGGAAGTCAGCCTGGGAGTAATCCTGTGCCGAGTCAGGTGCCACAATGGGCTGGTCCAACAAGGGCTGAGCCGTGATGGTGTCAGCCAGGTTTCCCTCAACCATGGGGGGGGCATGGGTGTCCCTGATTGGTCCTCCACACATGGGGGTCGAGGGGCACCCTGCAAATCATGGCCACGTCCCCTACCGCGCCCACCACGCACACCTTTTCGAGGTCGGCCACCTTTGCCTCCCTTACCGCTTGGTCGCCTCCCAACCATGGCACTGATGTTGTTGTGCATATGGGAGATCAGTAAACAATTGTCCTGGGGAATTGGGGGTGAAAAGGGTAGGGTACTAGAAAGAATTCGTACCCTAGTGCTCTAGCAAGGCTGTCTGTGACCCCTGGGGGAAGATGACAGGTCACGCAACGCACAGGCACCCCATAAACAAAAAGTTACGTGCACGCAACCCCTCGTAGACCACGTGCGTGGAAAAATGAACCCACACTACGCTGTGGCACCCAGAAACACAAAAACAAGCGTACGCGTGTTACACGCAGCCTACAATGACCTCTGAAGGGGTACGCGAAACACGGGTCAAGCACAGTTGGTAAATGCGTGCGTGACTCACCGTCTGCCTATAAAAATAACGTGAAAAAAATGCGCGTGTGCGCGTAGGCAAAACCCCCACCAAAAGAAGAACTGTACGCTGTCTGAGGAGACAGGACAAAAGAAGAAGTGAATGCTGTTTGAGGAAACAGGCGACAAGAAGTACAGAATTCACCCACTCGCTCTCCACGAAAAGCACGTACAAGGGAATGGGGTCCTACACATACCTTTTAAAGCGGCCCACACATACAGCGTCACTTACGCGTGTACGCGCTAAGGCCCTTTCCTCCAATTACACAAGCTGACACTCGGACGTGCAGTTTTTGGATGTGTACGATGAACATGCACCCGTGTTGATGGAAACGCCCACGCGCGTCACGTCACTTACGCGCGTAGACCCTTTCCTCGGATTACACGCATTCACATGCGGACGTGCAGTTTTTTCACGCGCGCTGAACCACTATGCCCACATCACGAGGGAAACGCCCACGCGAGTCACGTAACAGAAGCGCTTACGCGCTAAGGGCCTTTGGTCCAATGAAACCGCGTACGTCTGCTGATGCGCTTACGCGCGAAGGGCCTTTCCTCGAATTGCACGCTGACGTGCAAGATTTTCACGTGCCAAATCACTCTGTATCAAGCTGGCCACGCAACAACACACGGAAGACCACGCTCCTGCCCAGAAGGCCGAATTACTTCCCCCCAGAGCCCCGAGCACGCTCCCACCTGCCATCTACTGCTGCCTGACTGCCTGCTGCCCATGTGCCCTGCTATTTGCTGCCTGCACGTCAGCCAGGGGTGCAGTTGCTGTGACCACCCCTGCTGGAACAGAAGACTCCCGACTGGGATACCATCGCTCCACAGCCAAGCCCCAGGACCCAGTTGCCCATCCAATCCTGCCTCTGGGGTTGCCATGTCGGCACAACACCATCTGGCACCACTGGCAACCCCCAGCCAGAGAGGCAGAGGGCCACCAGCTTCAGTGAAGTTGGTGTCCTGGTGGAGCAAGTCCTGGGACAGTATGATGCCCTCTTTGGAAGTTTGCGTGCCGACAATGAAGGACGGACCAGGATCTGGATGGACATCATGACTGCCATCAACGCGGATGGGGTGGCAGTCCGCGACTTACAACATGTCAAGAAGCGCTGGGAGGACTTCAGGTCCAGGACCCTCAACAAGGCCCGGCGCCTCTTGAAGGCAGCGGATGCCAAGGGGCACCGGCGCCACCTGTCCGACCACCAAATGAGGGTCCTGGAACACATATGCCCAGCGCTCCACGTCCAGGTCCTTGAGAGGCAGACCCGTCTGGAGTCGAGCGGTAAGTGTACATGCATACTGATTGGACGCTGTGCGTGTGGTGGTGTGCCAGTAGTGTGCAGGTTGCACATGTGTTTTCATAGGGCCATGTAGGGATGTGTATGAACAGGGGCGTGAGGCTGCCACATGTGAGTCCTCATAGGTGTGAGACACATCAATGGTGTATGTGTTTGTAAGCATGCTGTGCAAATGCAGGTATGGGAGCACACATGTTTGAATTTCTGTGTATGTACGTTGGCATGGTTGTGGTGTCACACATGGATGGTGATTCCTGCTGCATGTATCTGCACTGTGTACATGTGCATGTGTGTGTATTTGACAAGTGTGCAACTGTGATGCAACATGGATGCACATGACACTGATATGTAGAAGGCTGAATGCCAGATGTGACATGTATGGCGATCGCATCACTGCGACAGTTGTAGGAGATGTAGACATGCATGTAAGTGTGGTGGCGTGTGTGCATGTCTAGTGCACTCCCTGTGTTTCATGTGATGTCAGGCTCACCTTCGGCTGTTCATGCTGTTGTATGTGTATGGATGGTGCTGCCTGGTGCAATATTGCTGTGGAAATGCTCATGTGTGTGAGTTGAAATGACATGTGTGTCATGGAGTGTGATGCCATGTCTGAGGTTTGACACTGCCACTCATGTGCAACTGTCATGTGTGTATCACTCCATTGTACAGTGCCCTGATGTCAGTGTTTTATCTCTCCCTGTCTGCAGCGTCAACTGATGAAGAGGGCGGAGAGGGTGCTGTGGAGCACAGCGGCAGGGATAGCACCACCAGCCGTAGACGCAAGGCCCGGCTCCCCTCCCAGATTGTCATCTCGTTGGGGAGTGAGGAATCTGGTGCCGCATCCCAGGCCGCAGCTGCCGAGGGTAGGTCCACGAGGTGAAGGTTGGAGGTGGACTCCTCTGCAGCAGAAGGGGCAGCTGAGACCCCACAGGGTCCAACGGAGTAAGATGGCATGGAATCATCCAGGTTGGTGCGGGGTTTGGTGGAGGAGGAGGCCACGGAAAGGACACTCACAGGGTCTGGAGGTGGGGATTCCACTGGTGCTAGTGGTGCAGAGCAGGGGCAGGGACAGGAGGCAGCACAGGCTGCCGCGGAGGTGCCTGTGTGCACTCCTGTCCCTGATCCTGTCACTACATGATCTGGCACCAGCAGGGATGCCTACGTCAAGACCCGTTTTCAGGGAGGGGATGAGCACACAACAACTGGCCTTCCTCTCCCTGCGGACGTGGCTATCCGGGACCGTGTTGAGCCTGTCCTGGCTGGGATAGCGTTGCATCAACGGGGCATGCGAGGTGACCTGCGGCCTTTTCGTGAAGAGACTTCACGTCATCTTGGATGCCTCTTTGACCTGCTGGGATGGGTCACCAGTGCTGGATTCCTCCGTGTGCTGGACCTTCTTGCGACCCCCTCCTCACCTGAACCCCCTACGTGCCAGTCGTTCTCCATGCCATCTTCCCACCCATGTATCACCTGGGTACCCTGTGGATTTGCCTCTGACCCAGCGGCCAGGCTGGTGGAGGACACATCCCTGCCACAGTCGGGATTCGGACGTCCAGCAGGGGTGGCCACCACGACAACTGCACCCCAGCCGGAGGAGGACGTGCAGGCAGCAAGAGCCAGGGCACAGGCACAGGCACAGCAGCAGCAGCAACATGGTGGGAGCAATGATGGCTCGGGGCCTTCAACATCGGAGGGGTAGGCATCGGCCAGAGGGCAGGAGGACCCCAGATTCCTAGTGTCTTCCGTGTGGCAGCGGTTGGGCCACACCATAGATGCGGAGTGGCATCGGGCGGAAGAGGCACGGCTCACATTGGTCAGGGTGGAGAACTCCATGCGGAGGGCACTGAGGCGGGCGGAGTGCCTCGAGGCAATTCACAGGGAGTTGGAGGTGAACATGTCGTCGTCCCTGTGAACCCTCGGGGCCATGGAAGAGGACCGCCTCCAGGACATTGGGATTCACCCTCTGCATTGTCCACAAGGCCTTCTGGGGCCTGGGGTCAAAATACCTTCAACTCTCCCTTCCTAAATATCTTCCTTCTCGAGCACTTCGTTCATCCGACTCCAACTCCCTCACGGTCAGCCGCTTCTCCAAGAAATGAGTTGGGGGGAGATCTCTCTCCACAGCAGGGGCCTCCCTCTGGAACAGCCTTCCTGCCTCCCTGAAACTTGAGGAGAACCATCTCCGGTTCCGGAAGCACCTCAAAACCTTCCTCTTTGCTTCTGCTTTCTCTCCTCCTCTCCCCTGCTAAATCACTGAAACTGTACTGAATCAGCAACTGGGCCACTCACCAATCTCGGTCCTTGGCCCAGCCACTCTCCCCTGCACTGCCTTCCTGGCAACCCCTGCACTGCGGGACTGTCTCTGTATCCCTACAGCCCCTCCTCCCTGCACTTGTCTGCACTTATCTTGCACTTGCCACCAGCTGGCCCTTATTTTTATCTTGTTCGTTACTAACCCTGTACTGCACTTTCCCCTCTCCCTTTCCCCTTGCACTTTTCCCGTCCCCCCTACCCATGCACTTGCGTGATCTGAATGAGACCTGGCCTAGTAGGATCGTTGTCTGTCTCCCCTTGTTCCCCGCTCCCTGCCTCGTCGCGCCTTGAAACACTTGTGTATAGACGCGTTACAAATGCCATATCATATGATATCATTGAGCGGGAGTTCGATGATGCCCTGGCCCCGGACATCAAAAAGTGAGCCGTCGGACTAGCCCGCAGCCATTGTAAATAGTTTTTAGAGTTAGGTTTCCTTTTCCTTTTTCTTTGATTTGTGGTGAATGGACTATGCCACACACATTTGTATATAGTTTTTTTTAATGAGGTAGTTTATTAGGTAGGTTTCATTTCTTTCGTTGGGCTCATGGACCCTTGACAATGGATTGTACATAGTTGGACAATGGATTATTTTGACCTTTTTCATTTGATTTCACCATGGATCAATGGATTTTTCTTTTTACGTTTCCTTTGGATTTGCGTTGTTAGAGTGAGAGTTTGGACTATTTTTCTTTCGGATTTGTTTGGATTGGTTATACTTTTCATTTACTCATCTTTTGCACATGCTTTTCATTTCATGTTTGCTGTTTTTTTGTGCTTTCATGTCATTGATTTTTTTTTTTTTTTGTACATAATACATTTTCATATTTTAGTTCCATGTGTGGGATTCCCTCATTGGGTTGATGCATGTGAAAATGTGGGTTTACACAAACAATGCCAACCAGTGTGTGCGTGTGACGGACATGTGTTGATGTACATAGTTGACTATTAGTTTGTGTCTTGAGATAGGCATGTCAGTGTGGGGTGGATTGGGAAATCATTGCGTCTCAAGAATGGGGTGGCGTGCTGTGGTATTTTGGTGTAGAAGTGGGACATGATTGTGCATCTGTATTTCATGTAGGGGGGACATGAGTCGGGGCCTGCTGGCAGGTGCCCCTGACTGCTGGGGGGTGGGATGCTGGGGGACATGAGTGGGACATGAATGGGGGCCTGCTGGCAGGTGCCCCTGACTGCTGGGGGGTGGGGGTGCAGGGGGACATGAGTGGGACATGACTGGGGGGCCTGCTGGCAGGTGACCCTGACTGCTGGGGAGTGGGGATGCTGGGGGACATGAGTGGGGGCCTGCTGGCAGGTGCCCCTGACTGCCGGGGGGTGGGGGTGCTGGGGGACATGAGTGGGGGCCTGCTGGCAGGTGACCCTGACTGCTGGGGGGTGGGGGTGCTGAGGGACATGAATGGGGGCCTGCTGGCATGTGCCCTTGATGACTGCTGGGGGCTGGGGGTGCTGGGGGACATGAGTGGGGGCCTGCTGGCAGGTGCCCCTGACTGCTGGGGGGTGGGGGTGCTGGGGGATATGAGTGGGACATGAGTGGGGGGCCTGCTGGCAGGTGACCCTGACTGCTGGGGAGTGGGGATGCTGGGGGACATGAGTGGGGGCCTGCTGGCAGGTGCCCCTGACTGCCGGGGGGTGGGGGTGCTGGGGGACATGAGTGGGGGCCTGCTGGCAGGTGACCCTGACTGCTGGGGGGTGGGGGTGCTGAGGGACATGAGTGGGGGCCTGCTGGCAGGTGACCCTGACTGGTGGGGGTGCTGGGGGACATGAGTGGGGGCCTGCTGGCAGGTGCCCCTGACTGCTGGGGGGTGGGGGTGCTGGGGGATATGAGTGGGACATGAGTGGAGGCCTGCTGGCAGGTGACCCTGTCTGCTGGGGGGTGGGGGTGCTGGGGGACATGAGTGGGGGCCTGCTGGCAGATGCCCCTGACTTCCGGGGGTTGGGGGTGCTGGGGGACATGAGTGGGGGCCTGCTGGCATGTGCCCCTGACTGCTGGGGGGTGGGGGTGCTGAGGGACATGAGTGGGGGCCTGCTGGCATGTGCCCCTGACTGCTGGGGGCTGGGGGTGCTGGGGGACATGAGTGGGGGCCTGCTAGCAGGTGCCTGTGACTGCTGGGGGGTGGGGGTGCTGGGGGACATGAGTGGGACATGAGTGGGGGCCTGCTGGCAGGTGCCCCTGACTGCTGGGGAGTGGGGTGCTGGGGGACATGGGTGAGACATGAGTGGGGGCCTGCTGGCAGGTGACCCTGACTGCTGGGGGGTGGGGGTGCTGGGGGACATGAGTGGGGGCCTGCTGGCAGGTGCCCCTGACTGCTGGGAGGTGGGGGTGCTGGGGGACATGAGTGGGACATGAGTGGGGGCCTGCTGGCAGGTGACCCTGCCTGACTGCTGGGGGGTGGGGGTGCTGGGGGACATGAGTGAGGCCTGCTGGCAGGTGCCCCTGACTGCTGGGGGGTGTGGGAGCTGGGGGACATGAGTGGGGGCCTGCTGGCAGGTGCCCCTGACTGCTGGGGGGGTGGGGGTGCTGAGGGACATGAGTGGGGGCCTGCTGGCAGGTGCCCCTGACTGCTGGGGGGTGGGGGTGCTGGGGGATATGAGTGGGACATGAGTGGAGGCCTGCTGGCAGGTGACCCTGTCTGCTGGGGGGTGGGGGTGCTGGGGGACATGAGTGGGGGCCTGCTGGCAGATGCCCCTGACTTCCGGGGGTTGGGGGTGCTGGGGGACATGAGTGGGGGCCTGCTGGCATGTGCCCCTGACTGCTGGGGGCTGGGGGGGTGGGGGACATGAGTGGGGGCCTGCTGGCAGATGCCCATGACTGCTGGGGGGTGGGGGTGCTGAGGGACATGAGTGGGGGCCTGCTGGCATGTGCCCCTGACTGCTGGGGGCTGGGGGTGCTGGGGGACATGAGTGGGGGCCTGCTAGCAGGTGCCTGTGACTGCTGGGGGGTGGGGGTGCTGGGGGACATGAGTGGGACATGAGTGGGGGCCTGCTGGCAGGTGCCCCTGACTGCTGGGGAGTGGGGTGCTGGGGGACATGGGTGAGACATGAGTGGGGGCCTGCTGGCAGGTGACCCTGACTGCTGGGGGGTGGGGGTGCTGGGGGACATGAGTGGGGGCCTGCTGGCAGGTGCCCCTTACTGCTGGGGGGTGGGGGTGCTGGGGGACATGAGTGGGACATGAGTGGGGGCCTGCTGGCAGGTGACCCTGACTGCTGGGGGTGGGGGTGCTGGGGGACATGAGTGAGGCCTGCTGGCAGGTGCCCCTGACTGCTGGGGGGTGTGGGAGCTGGGGGACATGAGTGGGGGCCTGCTGGCAGGTGCCCCTGACTGCTGGGGGGGTGGGGGTGCTGAGGGACATGAGTGGGGGCCTGCTGCAAAGTGACACTGACTGCTGGGGGGTGGGGGTGCTGGGGGACATGAGTGGGACATAAGTGGTGGCCTGCTGGCAGGTGACCCTGACTGCTGGGGTGTGGGGGTGCTGGGGGACATGAGTGGGGGCCTGCTGCAAAGTGACCCTGACTGCTGGGGGGTGGGGGTGCTGGGGGACATGAGTAGGACATGCGTGGGGGCCTTCTGGCAGGTGACCCTGACTGCTGGGGGGTGGGGGTGCTGGGGGTGCTTGGGGACATGAGTGGAACATGAGTAGGGGCCTGCTGGCAGGTGCCCCTGACTGCTGGGGGGGTGGGGGTGCTGGGGGACATGAGTTGGTGGTCACTAGTGCAAGGTGACATGTGGCCTGGCTGGGGGGCATGCCCATGGTGGATGGACTGGCTGCGGCACATGACCAGGGGTGCAGCGTAGTCCCCTGTGGTGTGGGCTGCCTGCAGGGGCCATGGAGGGGGTAGAGGGGACACCTGGGAGGACCTACAGTGCTAATTCACCTGTGGGACTCCACACGTACCCGACTGGATACACGTACCCTGCTCTGACAGCGTAATCTCTTGTGAAACTTCCTGCGCACCCCCGAAATACACATACCCCACTCGCACTGGGCCAATCGTGTGTGAAACTTCCCATGCACCCCCGAAATACACGTACCCCGCTCGCACTGGGCCAATGGCATGTGAAACTTCCCGCGCACCCCCGTAATACACATACCCCGCTCGCACTGGGCCAATCGCGTGTTAAACTTTCCCACGCTCCCCCAAAATACACGTACCCTGCTCACACTGGGCCAATCGCGTGTGACACTTCCTGCACACCCAAGTAATACACGTACCCCACTCGCACAGGGCCTATCGCGTGTGAAACTTCCAGCGCATCCACGAAATACACGTAGTCCGCTCCAATCGCGTGTGAAACTTCCCGCAAACCCCAGTTATACATATACCCCGCTCCAATCACGTGTGAGACTCCCCGTGCAGCGGGGTACGTGTATTCAGAGGGGTGCGCGGGGAGTTTTACAGGCGTTTTCATATTTGGGGGCCTGTGTGCCATGTATGGGATTTGTGCACTGTGCATGGCGCACGGGGAGGGGTTGGGTGCGTAACTGGCGCTGCTGCAGGGTCGCTGCGCCACTCTGTGCCACGGCTGGTTTTGGAAGCTAAAATTCATGAATACGCTGTGCGTGGAAATGGATTTTAGCACACACGGCTGGCGCAGAAAGTCGGACGCGCACACTATGCGCCAGCCGCGTGCGCCACTTGTGCGCTGAATTCTATGAATTACCCTGTAATTTGCATTTTCGAGTTATTGTTATTTTTTTATGAAAAACTAGAAATATGCAAGTTACACAGAATGACACGTGCGCCCACGTTATGAATTCGAACATAAACACAGTTTTTCCTGCAATGGATTTCAACGCTCTATCTGTGATAATGTGCAAAGCTCTGCCTGTTATCGGCCTTTACTTTACAGGATAGATAAATTTTGACTTGCAGCAAAACTTAGAGAAATACGAACACAGTTTTAGATGCATGTTTAACTTCTCATTGCTAATGCAGTGCCTAAAAATGAACTGAATTATTTAATCTATGCTACATAGTATAAATATTCACTTCACAGGTCCCTCACTTAACGGCATAATTACCCAGGTTAAGCTGGTGATATTCCCCGACTTTGCAGTACCCAGGGTCATTCACAGATATGGTCGCTCGAGACTGCAGCTTTTCTAAGGATTACCAACCCAGGAGAGAGACAGCCACAGCCGACCAGACAGTCAGCTCTGGCACTGGAGACACAGTCTGCCCAGGAACCAGCACTTCTCCTCCCTCCGTCAGTGAGTGGAAGAATGAATGCCCAGCCCTCTCTCTTCAAACCTTTTTCACCAAACCCCCTGTCACTTAAAAGCACCTCCCTTTGACAAGATTATCCCACTAAAACAGCTTGTGATTTTCTCTGTGCCTTTAGCTGAAACACAAACTGCATTGCTGAATAGAACTTGTTATATCTCTTCCTGCCCAGAGACAATGCCATGTTTTTAGTTGAACAGACCTTCACATTTCTCATTTTACAGCACAGCGCAGATTCACCCTGCACGTTTAAAGTTTATTTTTCTTTCCAGACCAGCATGCAGTATCTGCTTATATAATGGACTAATTTGCACTAAATGTTATTATGGGAAGCTGTTAAATGTTAAATGGTGTTGGGTTAATTAGTATATTAGTTTCATGTTAGTTTCATTTTTAAGTGCAACTCAGCCCATTAAAATAGCATCATGGAGCAAAGTGATAATTTTCTAGCATGTGTTCTGTGCATTGGGATCTATTTAGATTCAGCCTCAGACCCATACCCTTGATTCACACCTATGTGTCTCACACCCTTGGACCTAGTTAAAATTCAAACCTTAGTTAAAATGTGAATGATGAAATGCAGTGTTTGGATGTTGAGATGCAGAGCCTACATTCCTACAGGCTCAAGCATGGCTGACCTGGTCTAATATAGGCCTGGGGACCAAACTAAGCGCTCCAAATTTTCAAATTGATATGTATGTATTTTTAAGAAAAGGTTTTAAAGTTATACCTATGGACGCAGGTTAGTTACAACGCATGGCTAATTGTCTGTCTTAATGAAGTTTGGATAAATAACACTGGTGAAATGTTTACATTGCACACTACGTCAAGTCATTAAAGTGGCTCAGAAAATCTCCAACACAGTTCTGTTGGCCCAGCACTTCAGTCATTGGCCTATGTAAGAATGTGTTTATGCCACTACACTTTTTATTTCGGGATCCTTGGCAAAATATCAATAAGGCTCGGTACCAAACCAGCAACACACCTGCAAATCTTGGTATCATCTTGATCCCTCTTCTGCCTTTTACACTGTCAACCATGCCATCCTGCTCAACCGGCTCCATGATCAACTGGGTATCATTGATCAGGCTCTGGGCTGGCTTACTTCTGTCCTTTCTGACCGACCCTCCGAGGTCCAACTCTATCTCTCTCTCCACCTGCGGTGTTCCCGAGGGGTCTAACCTTGCTCCCTGGCTGTTCAACCAATAACTGGAACCTCTTGCCCACTCCATTGCCTCTTGGGCCCCAATTTCCAGTTCTATGCGGATGACACCCAGCTAGCCTTCAGGCTCCCCTCTGCCACCTCTACTCCCTCTCTCATCCGGGATTGTCTGACTGCAATCAGGAGTGGCGCAACGCCAATGATCTCTGCCTGAATGCAAGCAAGACGGAGATCCTAATAATCGGCACATCAGCACCCCTCTTTCCCGCCACTCTCTGGCTGGCCTCCCTTTGACCTATTCCTGCTGCCACCTCCGAGGCTAAGATACTCAGGGTTATCTTTGACTCCTCTCTCTCCTTCTCTCCACATATTTCCGACATCTTTAAGAAGTCGAACTACCAACTGCACCTCCTCAGAGGAATTCTTCCTTTCCTCTTCTTCCCCAGAAGCACACTGTATCTAGAGCTCTGGTTCTCTCTAGGCTTGACTACTCTAACAGCCTCCTTTTAAATCTGCCTGCCTCTACTCTCCATCCTCTGCAACTCATCCAGAACAGGACTGTGAGACTTGTCCTTGGCCTCAAGCCCAGGGATCGTATCTCTCCAGCACTGACATCTCTCCATTGGCTCCCAGTGACTACAAGGATCAAGTTCAAGAACACCCTTTGCATTGTCCACAAAGCCTACTGGAGCATGGGACCAAAATATCTCCAGCTTTCTCTTCTGAAGTATCTTTCTACTCAAGCACTTCGCTCCTCCCCCTCCAACTCTATGAGGGTTCAAACAATTTTCCAATCCATGAGATGGGGTCAGATCTCTCTCTTTGGCTAGTGCCTTCCTCTGGAACAGCTTCCCTGCCTTTCTGAAACTTGAGCAGAACCATCTCCCATTCTTGAAACAGCCCAAGACTTTCCTCTTTGCTTTTGCCTTCTCTCTTCCGCTACCTTGCTGATCTCCTGTCTGATACTGCACTGGTTACCTGGCTACCCTCTGAACAATGGGCCCAGGTTCCTGCCCTGCCAGTTGCACATCTGCACTTCCCCCCGGCAACCCTGCACTGTATCTGCAACCCTACAACCCCCCCACATACTTGCACTTATCTATCAACTATTTGTTCTGCATTTAACCGTTTCACTGCCACCTGCTGGCCGCATTTCTAGTTTGCAATGTTTGATCATATGTCTTGCATTTGCTCCTCCTCCCCCACCCCTGGCACTTCTCCCCTTCCCTCCCCCCTGTACTTGCGCAATCCCAATGTCACTGAGCCTAGTAAAATTGTTGTCTTGTTCCCTCTTGTTCCTCTCCCTCGCCTTGTCGCGCCTTGAAACACTTAAAATATCATATCATATCATATCATATCATGCCAAGCTGTAAACCAACAGTCTCACCTTTTTTCAGAAACCAAAAAAATGTAGAGGTAATTATAATCATGACAATCTTTTGTGTTCGTTTTTTTTTTATATTATGTTTCATCAAAACCAGCCAACATGTAAGAACTACTTATCACACATGGGCACACATGTAGAAGAACATTTAAGAAAGGAAAAAAAAAATAAATAAATCCGAGCTTGCAGAAACACAGTTTTCAGGATCCATTGTAATATGTATATCCCATATTTTATAGACATGCTTTTAAACTCCATTGACAACCACCACCCAAGAATAGTGAGTTCCCCTACCCTTGAGCGAACATAGCTAGTACTCATTAGAAAACTTTGCAGAAGTCTTGAATTCCTTATATAAAACCTTGGAAATATAACTGGCAAATTGTAGCACTCCTGCAGGATAAAATAAAACTCCTCCCTTTCTCAATAAATTACAATTTATGCACAAGCAAACCCAGTTGTACTTTGGTACCGCATGAACAAATGAGCTCTTGTCCTTTTGTGTTCCGTTTGACACTTCACTAATTAAACTATGGGAGGTACTTTATTTAATGATCTATTGTATTACCTATACTCCACAAGATCCTAGTGGCTGAAGTCTCTGCCTGCTTTGCAATTCATTGCATTGGCACTCACCTTCCCTTCTTAGCTAGTGCCTCTTTCTGCCAAGATCTGCTGTTTCCAGGGCCACAGCGAGCCCAGCACAGCCACCGGCTCCCTCCTATGCAGCTCTTGTCTTCCCACAGCCTGCCCTGTCACAGCTCAGCCAGCTAGCAACACTGACCCGATTGCCTCACTTTTTGTTTTTCTCCTTCACCTTCACTCTCTGTTCTTCCTTTTTTGCATGTCCAACCCCTTTCTTTCTCTTCCCTTCACCTTTTAAGCTCTTTTTCGTTCACTTCCCCTCAATCTATATTTCCATAATGGATTCTTTATTGTTTCTCCTCCTATTCCCAGATAACACAGTGATGTATGCCTCTGGTCAATCACCCCCTCCCTTTTAGACATCACCCCTTTTTAGGTCTTTTCTATTATGGCCCCTGCGCAGCAATTTTGCCCAACATGCCACTAAAACCTGATGAATGTGAAACAAAACTTCTATTTTGCTTCCTGGCTTCTACCAGCTTGAACATGAAATGGTTCTTTCCAGCACACGTTTTGCTGTCTCACTGCGCTCTGAATCTAGCATCTGCAAAACACTCTGCTGTTCAGCTTTCAATTTTGCATTTGTTTCCTAAACTAACATCGCAGTGTGAATGTTCATGCACTTGCAACACTGCCTTTTGCCTAAGCAAAAGTCTAATGACTAATGTCAGTATTGTTAAAAAATGTGTATTGTTAATAGTTAGTCATGTTAAGGTTGTTATCACTAATACCCGAGACTGCACTACACTATACATCTGCTAGTTTTCTCTGCTCAGTATCCCTACACCTATTACCCTAAAGCCCAGCCCAGACCTGGTATTCCATTGCCTTAATACAGATTGGTAATTGAGAAAACTGTGATTGGAGCCAGGGTCTTCCGATTTGAAAATAGATACCTTAACTCCTACATCAAAGGATTGCACTGGACTGGGACCGGCGGCTCTGGTTGGGAATGATCCTGGGGCTCAACAGCTCGTGCAGCCACACATCAACAATGCTGGCTTGCTGCATGTTGGAATGGAGGATAGCACAGGGGAAACACACTGGTCTTGGAAACAAGACTGTGAAGAGCAACAGAGGTTCAAATCCCGGATCCACATCCAAATTAAATGTGAAGTAAGGCTGGCACTAAATATAGGTGTCTATCTCGACAGAAGAAGCCATGCAGTGTGGAGGTTGTACCACAGATCTCTCTGACTATGTGCCAGGATTGTGGGTGTCCACGTGAACAGAAAGATAACCACAGGCATGAAAGGAGTTGTGTGAGCTATTATGCAGAAGGATGTGATAGAAATTGGAGGTGTTTAGATTCTGATGTTCAGATTGTTGAACACGAGGTACATGACACAGACTGGGTCTGGTGAGCATTTCAATTTTCACAACATTCCCTCTAACATGGAGATGTTTGTAACATCAAAGCATATGCACTGATTCAGACAGCATCAGAATTTGAATTGTGAGGATACAATTCCTACGACAATCATTCCATTTAGCCCAAGGGCTGACTGGAGATACATTTTTCAGGAAAAGGATGACAGTGCACATGCTCAATTCCCACTGCACAGACATCCTAAGATATTTATATGTATAGAATACTGATAGTAATTAGGGGTGCACCAAACATCAGCTTCAAGTAGCTATTCAGATGAATTCTGACTGAAAAACCAGCATTCGGTTGTGGACGAAATAATTTCTGGCTTATCGACTCCAGTGAAATACTTTGTCCTTCCCTTTTGAATAAAAGAAAAAACTCAGACAGGCAAATATAGATCGCAAATTGCAAAACGAAAGGTACTGAAGCATTGTCTAATAGCATTCTTAAATAAATATCAAACTAAAGGGGTTTGGCAAGAAAGGCATGGTGAAGGTGAGTGAGATGGAAAGACCTAGGTGGAAACATGAAGAATTCACAACCTGTAGTGGAGGAAAGTAGGACTGGCGTAAACCCAACTATATGTCAGGCAGAGTGGAATTCCTCCCCTTAAGAGACCTGATAGTGGGA
This sequence comes from Ambystoma mexicanum, assembly GCF_040938575.1. Lineage (NCBI taxonomy): Eukaryota > Metazoa > Chordata > Amphibia > Caudata > Ambystomatidae > Ambystoma > Ambystoma mexicanum. The sequence continues at coordinate 1,144,523,618 of NC_090933.1, forward strand.
CTCTCCTGTAGTGAAATCTCTCAATATCCACTGTGGACTGGTCTGGATAAAGAAACAGGGAGTGCGCGATATGAGGGCTCTGTTTGTATGGGACATAGACAGAGATCCATGCTCTAATGCTGAAATTGGTAAGAGGAGACACGATCAGAGTCTGACTTTAATGTTTGTAAATTGGAACACTTCCCAATCATCCGGTGCCTCTTCTAGGCCAAGAGGGTTTGGGAAGATTTAGTTATCTGTCACTTGGTCCATGATGTGGCTGAAATGTTCCCGCCCACATTGGCTTTTTTTGGTAACTTGCTTATTGGGAAATCTCTCCATTGCTTTTCAGGCAAGTCTGCCTCAAATGGAAGAGTGTACGAGGGGAGAGCACTCCAATGTGTGGATTGTGTGAAAGATAGAGAGCCTGTATCTTCAGGAGGGTTTAGGAGTGAGACGCATTGAGAACGTCATAAGTGCTTGAGTCCTTCATTTAAGTGGGATGGAGGAAGGAGCATTAAGGGGACATGGCCTTAATATTTGGTGTAATAGACAGACTTCCCAAAATGCAAGTGCCTTCTTAGAGCTCATAGCCTTTGGGGAGATTCAGTTACATGTCAGGTTTTGTGATGTGTGACTGTTTCGATGCTTTAGGTCTCTCTGAGGAATCGTATTGTACAGAAGTAGCTCCCTCACTGTAAGACAGTATCCATTTGGGAGTGTGGAATAAGAGTTCAGAGTGCTCTAACTGTGCTTTCAAATAACCCTAAATCTGGGGCCAGGTGTACACAATGCCCTGATGGAAGACCTGCCATCAGACCTGTTCTTTGTCCTGTTCATGATGTAGGAATCTTGACCAGAGCAACAGACCTGTTCTTTGTCCTGTTCATGAGGTAGTAATCTTGACCAGAGCAACAGACCTGTTCTTTGTCCTGTTCATGAGGTAGTAATCTTGACCAGAGCAACAGACCTGTTCTTTGTCCTGTTCATGAGGTAGTAATCTTGACCAGAGCAACAGACCTGTTCTTTGTCCTGTTCATGAGGTAGTAATCTTGACCAGAGCAACCAGGCAATGCAGAAGGAGGAACAATGTTGGGATGTTGTTGAAGCAGGCGTTCAAACAGTGGATGTTTGTTAAGTGCATGCAGGGAATAGTAGCCCCCAAATCTGCATTTCCATGTGCAATGCAACTTTCATGGTAACCACCAACCCTTAAAGGGACATGGGTCTCAATTCATAAAGAATCGGTGTGGAGGCAGCAGTCTTTGGGGATTGCTGGCAGCAGAGCTAATTCCAGATGCTGCTCCATGCAAAGTAGAAGCAGTCCTGCATGAACCTTTTCCACTGTGCAGTTGGTTATCTCTTGTAACGGACATACTATTACTGGTCAATGCTTTGTGACCACATGAGCAGCCAGACACCATAGATACATCCAAGGGACCTGCAATGTCTGATGAAGATAATATATAACTGCAAGTCTTTGGGAGCACCCTATTCCACGCCTACAGTTTGCTTTTACTTTAATTTCATCTATATCCATTTGAGTCAGTTAGATTAAGCCAAGACTACAAATCCCAAAATTCGATTGGTGAAGACATGGACATAGTGTCTCAGATGACACAGAGTCGTCTGCTAAGAGGAAAACACACTTTTTGCCCAATGACATAAGTAGCCATGTGCGTTATACTCATTGATAATAAAAAAGCACAATGTTCATGTTGTTCATTGCAACCTGTCTTAACACACAAGAATGGTTTGGAGCGCACACAACTACAAACGTCTTGATATCGGAGTGAATCTCAAGGACCACTAGCAATGTCCCTAGATACAAGCACACCCTGTCCCTAGCAGGGGGTGCTATCCCTAGACTGGCGATGGTGTGCCGCCTATCCAAAAGGATAGAGAAAAGAGACCGTCCCTATAATTAAAACCCAATATTATGGGGGTGTCTGGTTAAAAACATATGATAGGCCACACCAAGGGGGAGTTGACTCTTAGGGGCCGATTCATGGAACAAACGTGCGACGAAAATCCATGCGCAAGCAGGCGCAAGGGAGCGCAAGCGTGAGAAACGCAGCGCACGTGCACGCGTGCGATTCAAGGAAGACGCTGCGCGTGTATTCCGCTGTCCGTGCGCCCAATTCAGCCATGGCGCACGCAGGCATACACGGCGTGCGCTACACGCACAGCAAAAGCGCACATAGCGCGGCGCACACAACCAAAGTGGGCGGAACAGTGGGCGTAACACGCGGAATGGGGAACAACGCGTGAAAAAGAAGGCGTAACTGGGGAAGTACTGCAGGGAACTACATGGAACGCCCACACGCACGCGAACAACCCGTATTCATGGATCCGAATACGGGAAACCCGCGCACGGCAAAAGACGCACACAGGCGTCAACGTGTCCGCCACATGAAGGCAGGCGGAAGCGTCGCCGCGCACAGTACAAAAGTGCGCGCAAACAACAAACACGTATATACAGCTACGATGAATGCCCCATTTGTCGCAGCACTGATCGTGGGACACCGCAGGAGGAGGAGAATAGCCAGGGCACGCATTTTCGCACCACGGACAAGCCTTTTTGGGATGCCTGACGACCAGGTCTATGGCAGGTATAGGTTTCTACCCCACATCATCCTAGACCTGGTCAGGGAGTGGGAAGATGACCTTACATCCCCCACCCTTTGCTCCCAAGCATTGAGCCCCTTGGAGAAGGTGCTCAATGTCCTGCATTTTTTGACCACTGGGTCATTTCAACGGACTACTGCCATAGTGGGGGGGGTCTCACAGGCCAAGCAGTCACGCTGCCTACACCAGGTACTGGCAATCATGACAGCGCGCCCCTCAGTCTGCAGGCACATATACATGCCCAGAACACCCGCAGAAAGGCAGGCCGTTGTCCTGGATTTTTTCAGGGTGGCACACTTCCCCAAAGTGCTCGGTGCCATAGATTGCACCCATGTGGCCCTACGTCCACCTAGGGCCACTGAGCACATCTACCGAAACCGCAAGCACTGGCATTCCATCAATGTACAGGTGGTATGCGATGCAAAGGGAATCATCACCTCTGTCTATACAAACTACCCTGGCTCGACCCATGACAGTTTCATATACAGAATGTCCGCCCTGAGCCGGGCCCTGGAAGCTGGGCAGCATGGCGACACATGGCTCCTAGGTGAGTACAAATGCCCTTGCACATGCATGCAAGTCACACACAGACAAATACCCAAACCCTAATAATCTCAACTATTATCACCTCCCCAGGGGACAGTGCCTACCCTCTGAGCAACCACATGATGACGCCAATCCGGAACCCCACCACACCACCCCAGGTAAGATACAACGCCGCCCATATTGCAACCAGGGCCATAGTGGAGCGCACATTCGGAGTGCTCAAGTCACTTTTCCGCTCCCTTGACCGCTCTGGCGGGCAACTACTCTATGCACCACCAGTAGTGTGCAGGATCATTGTGGCAGCATGTGTCCTGCACAATGTTGCAACACGGCAGGGCATCCCGGTGGACATGGTGGTGCCCCCACATCCCCAACCACAGGCACATGCGCTGCCCATGGGAGGGGACAGGGCACGTGGCGAGGAAGTCTGGACCCAGCTTGTGGCCACATTTTTCACCTAAACTCCCACCCCTGCGGAGTGCACACAGGCCTGGCACATACCAGGTGACAATCGATGATGACAAAGAGACAGTCAACTGTCACAACCCTACCACCCTGAGATAGTTGCCATGGAAGTGCCACATCGTCTGCATCCCTAGCTACTTAAACACAAGCTATCCTGTGTGACCAAAAGGCACACATATGACATATGACATGACATGGCCTATACACAAGTATTTCAAGGTGCGATGAGGCAGGGAGGGGGGAACAAGGGAAGACAGACAACGGTACTACTAGGCCAGGTGTCATTTAGATTGTGCAAGTGCAGGCGTAGGGGGAAGGGAAAAGTGCAAGGGGAAGGGGAGGAGGGGGAGTGCAGTACAGGGGAAGTAGACCAAAAAACAAATACATAGGTCAGCTGGTGGCAACTGCAAAGGTAAGTGCAGACAAGTGCTGGGAAGGGGGGGGCTGTAGGGATAGAGAGACAGTACCGCAGTGCAGGGGTTGCCAGGGAGGCAGTGCAAGTGGAGAGTGGCTGGGCCAGGGACCGAGGTCGGTGAGAGTGGCCCAGTTGCAGATCCAGTGCAGTTCCAGTGAATAATTCCGCAAGGGAGAGGCAGAGAGAAAGCAGAAGCAAAGAGGAAGGTCTTGAGGTGCTTCCCGAACCGGAGATGGTTCCCCTCAAGTTCAAGTGAGGCAGGAAGGCTGTTCCAGAGGGAGGGCCCTGCCGCGGAGAGAGATCTACCCCCAGCTAGTTGCTCTGAGAAGCTGATGACCCTGACATGCAAGGTGTGCATCACACACACCTGCAGAACAGGCCATGGCCATCACTGTTATGTCACTCAAACCCTCCCAAACCACAACATGACATGGCAAGCAATACCCATACACCAACACAGTAACAATAAGGTACACATTGCCATGTCCAAAATGTACAGTGGCATCAGACAATGGTGCCTGACCTGGAATCAGATGAAATGACAGACCAACAACCTCCCACCCAAAATAAGTCATTTCCAAATGCATTACAAGAGTTGTAGACGTAACATAACAATGAATGCCTGTCTACATGCACATTGTGCATTGCAAAATCAACACTGCAGCTTCTGTGTGCTGTGTCCTACTCCTGCAACACACTGCTCAGCGCACAGCACAGTGAACAGCCATTGTGTGTGATGCACACCCTGAGCATCACATCTAAGCGACAGACCACATCAAAAAGCAAATTAGGCATGTACAGGATCCATAATTGGTCACAGAACATGTGCTGCAGGGACACAGTGGCCACCAGAAGGCAAACAGTGTACACGTGGATATGCAAGGGTGGGAGTACATGTAGTGCATCAGAGTGCAAGTGTGTGGGTCTGCAAGGACATGCACTCAACATATGCATGTGCACTCAAGTGACCATCAGTGTTCTCTACACATCACATGTGAACATTCACCATGTGTACACCCCAGCATGTCAAACCACAACTATCCCCTCGCACCTAAAAGGTAAACACAACACATGAACAGGCATTGATCAGCAGAACACAACATGTACATAGGATACCACCATTACAATGTCAGAGTTCCCATCACACTGCAGGGCAAGGCAACTATCAACAACAACCCCCCCTCCCTCACAAATGACCATGACCCACTGAACAACTGCACCTGGGTCATGGAGCCTTCAACCCTCAATTCCACCTGGTCACAGGATCACCTTTACCCTTCGTCACCATCTCCCACCTTGTGTGTAAAAAGGTGCCTGCACCCTCAGAATCCACACTCATTTCCAAAATCACAAAATCCAAGGCATAAAAACGAACCAGAACACCCTCCAGTAGATGACTTGACGTAGCAGTACCTCACAAAGGCCAAGTACTACCACAATGATGCAACAACCAAGGTAGCACAGTAGAACAATGTCACAACAGGATGTGAACCATGTGTGGTACATAACATAGGATGATGCACCATCAACGGATGTGTACTGTCACAGGTCCCGTGTACATGCGCGGGAGTGTCACGAAACAACCACCCCCACTTTGTCCCGGGTTCCTGCAAGGTCAAACTCACACAGGCCCCTGAGACCCTGGTGGGGAAGGAGGTTCAGGGATATGCAGTCGGCACAGGTGTTGGCACACTGGATAACTGGAATGAGTGGCAGGAGAGGGGAGGAGGAATGACACATGAAAGTAGGGAATGCACGAAAATGTACTACCTGCATAAACACATACACAATCCAAACAAACTTGGACATCATTGTCATGGCCTTCTGTAGTCCAGGCTTAGGAGTGGTACGAGCCAACCACCCCCTCTAGGGTTTTGGCGCCTGCAAGTTTGGGGCTTACACAGGCATCCGCAACCCCAGCGGGGAAAGAGGGTTAGGGAACATTGCTTGGATAGGTACGGGAAGCAGGAACACCGGGTAGAGGGTACATGGTTCAAAATTGCATAGGATTCCGGGTGATTAGGGGGGAAAAACATACCAAATTGAATCACACATACATCCATGCAATAGTGCACCCACCAGCAAGCCTATGCAGAGCAGTTTGAAAGAAAAACAACAAGACACTTAGCTCTGGTTTTGAGTGCTGGCCTCCTGCCTGCGCACTCTCAGGTCCGGTTACAGGAGCACTGCAATGCTGCAAAGAGAGCCACAGTCAACAACCTGTACGTGCCAATTACACAAAAACACACCACCAAACATGCACCATAGCAACAAACTACTCTACAAACAGACAGTCTGGTGTAGATGCTTCGTACCCATATATAACATTACCGCTGTGATGGATCATACACAGTCAATGCAGTAAGTCAGCCGCCGGTGGGTGTGTGGCAAATGGAACACCAATGTGTCACAATTCACACAACATGCAATGTTCCCTGGGTAAGCAGACAGACCCATATAGCAAGCCATGACTTCAGAGCAAGTTGCGTACCACCATTACCGAAACAAAGTTGGCAGTGCATTTATCATAAAGTACATGGAAATGAAATGCACTGCACCCGAGTATGTCCCTTGCTGTATGTCCCAGGTGAGCTGCCCCTTTCCATGTCTCGGAAGGCTACATGGTTGATACAAGTGCCTCAATGGACCTTGGTGTACCGGAGGGTATGTGCCACTGCCCCTGCAGGTGTCCCAGACAACCTTACAATCAAGAGCCATCAGTCCACCAACACATCTGAGCTGCATTGTGTGCTTCAACACCAATATTCGTCCAAGCTCACCCTCAGTGCTGTGACTAAGCCTGCATGTGCAACTCGCCTGGTGCAAGCTTTGCTGTGTTGTGGCCCCCCTGTGCTGCTCACCTTGCCTGTAGTTCCTTGGAACACGTCAGCAGTTCTAGGATGTAGGTCTGCAATCCCTGTGCCTCTGCTTGTGCACACATGTGCATGTGGGCACCAACAAACGTGTCCAGAATTCCGTCGTCCAATGGGCCATGTCTGCTGGCAAAGGTGCTCTGGAGGCTCATCCCCCTGCAGAAAGGGCATGAAACACATGATTAATGCATCAAAGTCATCTGTGTGTGTCTCTTCAGGCATCTCATTACTTGACCATGTCAGAGAGTCACATCATAAATCACACCATCAGTCCGTCTTTCACATCCAAAGTGTGGAACACTATCTACAGCATGAATTGCAACAAGCACGTGTACAGTAAAGATAAGAAACATACTACACAATGCATAGCAATTAATGTACACATTAATCATGAAACACCCCATCTAGCAAAAGCTGAACAGTGGACAATAACACCAAAATCATACCCACTAGGGGTGTAAACACAAGTCACACAGCACCAGACATGCCACAGATATGACAGTCCAAAGCCCTTGTGTAAAAGTGTGTGACACCGAACCATCCTTGCGAGCCCATGGATAAGGGAGGCAGGAGTGGCATATGTGAGTCAAGGACCCAAAGCAGCAAACACATACACAAGACAAGCCTGAAGGGCCCAGCTGGAACAGACAGTGGATGCCTTCAAAAGCCACAAAGCACCGCACTGTCACATGAAAGCACAATAGACAAGCAATTTTAAACTATATTAACTATTAACTAATTACACTAACTATGGAAAACCTACATTACCTAATTAAACTAACTACCAAATAGAAACTTAACTAACTAAACTAAAAGAAAAATCAAAAATGGCCACATACGACCCGGGGGGGATGCTGAGTCAAAAAAAAAACCTCCATGGGCTCAACGCCTGCACAGCCCGACCTATGTGGGAGATAGATGGTCGTCCGAGTCTGGCTCATCCTGGAAAGGAGGACGTGGCACAGTAGCCTGGCCATGCCTAGCCGCAGCTTGCCCCTCGTCGGCAGCAAGTCTGCCGGACGGGTGAGCCTGGTTCTGTGTGGCGATGTGACGTAGGTCTGCATGCAGAACCTCACGTGATACACGTGCTTCCTCTTGCAAGGTAGCACGTGTAACACGGAGTTCATCCTGCAAGGCCTGGCTGGACAACCGCTGCACCTCCCGGAAAGCCTGTAGCTTAGCCGAGATGGTACGCTCAAGCTGTGCAAACCTCTCCTCTGCCTGCTGCCTCTGGGACATCATAAGGACACCCAGAGTGGATCTGAGGGAAGCATACTCCTCCCTCAGGGCATCCATGTGCGCCTCTGCGTGAGCAGCAATTGCTTGACGCAGAGACGACATTTCAGCCTGGCGTGCCCTGTCTGAGGCCGCCATGCCCAGCCTGAGCGAGCGGGCCGTGGACCGTGCCGCCTGCTGCTGGAGAAGCACCTGCCTAGCAGGAGGGAGCACAGATCGGGCCACACACTCCATGCTCTCAGCGATGTTCTCCAATGATGCCCCCTGCCGTTCTGAATTGGCAGTCATGTCTTGCTCCCACTCAGTATACTGTGGTTGCGCGCGGCGACCACGTTTCCAGGCTTGACCCCTGCGGGACCCAAGGACCGGGGGTCCTCGCTGTGTTGGCACCGCCCGCGGCTGCACGACTACATGCCCCCGTCGATGTGATGTCCCAGGCACATCAGTGACTGGTGTGGAGGGTGACCCTGCGTCCCGATCCACCACGGGCGGAGGAACCAAGACTTTCTGATCCCTCAGTGCAGGTGTTGCAGACAGAGGAGTGTCCACATCAGAATCACTCACCCCTGACACATGGACTTGATACTCATCCAACTCAACATGGACGTCAGAGTCGTCATCAAGGCTGGACTCATAGGCATCCAGAGACAAGATGGACTGTAGCACTTGGGTGTCTTTGTGGCCTACCACCCCACGACCCCCACTAGTGCCGGGTTGATGTAGTGGTAACAACCCTGTGTCTGGCATGACAACACCATCCTCCGCCTCCATTGCGTCATCACCTGAAAAATAGAGAGAAAAAAGGTCACTACACATGTCAGAAGCACACAACACACACACACACACCGACAGCAAACGCATCAGGCAGACATGTGACACACAACATATAACCTGGCATGCATGCTGGGTCAACTTTGAATTGCTTCTGTGATCAGACCTGTTGAAAGGTGGCAGTTTCCATGGAAGTGGGTCTATGCAGTGCAGAAAATGTGTACGCCACTCACTACCTACATGTACAAGGACTCCATGGTGTGTGCAAGGAAATGTGAAGGCAGTGCAATGTCAAATTCAGACATCACGTGCATTGTGCATTCAATGTGAACCATATCTAGAAGCCAAGCACCCCTCCACCCCAGTACCAAAGCAGGGATGCCTAGCATGGTATCAAAAGGCTGACCATACACCTGTGTATTGACAGGCAGTGTTGACTGGCATCAACAGCTTAATGTGATTCAAGTGACAACACTGCAAATGATGCTGGGACAGTAAGCAGGACACATGATGAAAACTCTGGATTCCGCCCATGTGTGAAGAAGACACAACAACAGTTGGACAGAGTCATTGGCCATTGAACAGGCTGCTGCCTGTGAGCCACACAGATTGTCAGACCCTAAACATGTGTGCAACGCAGGACTGAGCCACAGTTGACATGGGAAGGCTGATGAGATGGCAGGCAATGTATGTAACCAAGGACTTGTATTACAGTGATCATCCAGTCAAGGACACATAGGGGCATGCGTGCAATGCGCATGGAGCATGAATGGGCACTCATGTCCCTGCGGGACATCTGACCTATGCACAGTACAAGTGAGATACCCTGCTTCAAGTATTAAGGCTGTACCACACGGCATATGTTTGGCAGATTCTACGCTGGAAGTTAGCATCTACACAGGACGCATGAACAAAAAAGTACACATTGGCAAGATTGAAGAACACCAGTGCAAAGGTGGAACTGGGGTGCAGAGTGGCGGAGGAGGGGCAAGGGAGCATGCCTACATGGAGTCCCCGCATGCAGGCAGAGGAGACATGCATGACGGAAGCATTGCATTACTTACACATCAGAACCATGTACCCGTCACATGTAGCGGCAATCATGCACAATACATCCCACAAGTGAAACACACACGTCCTCAACAAACACGCATCAACACTCACTGGACTGGGCATCAAAGTCCAGCATCTCTCCCACTCCTTCGACCAATTCAGGTGGTATGAACTCCGCAACGAGTGCCTCATGCGGAGTGAGCTCTTCCTCCTCTGGTGCAGGCCCACCGACAGTCACCAGAGTCAAGTTGTAATTAGAGGCACGCTTAGCCTTAGTGCTGTGTTTGATGTCATTCCAACGCTTTTTGCACTCTTGCGCCGTGCGCACCTCATGTACGAATGAACTGACATGTTCCGCAACATGCTTCCAGTGGGTGTCACGTTGGGCAGCCGTAGTCTGACTATTGGCACCCACTAGCATGTCACGGCTGTGGCCCCGCACGTAGTCCACGAGGAAGTCCAGTTCCTGCTTACAGAAAGGCTTCTTCCTCGACGTGCAGGAGGTCGTGGCTGTGTGTGGGGTCCCAGCCTGTGCTGCAGGTGCAACCTTCCTCCAATTGGACTGTGGCACAGACCCTGGCTGGCTAATGCCACCCTGACCAGTATGGCCAGTGGGTTCGGTGGATTAAGCCAAGGGAGTGGCAGGTGGAGGGATCACCAAATGCCTGACTTGTGTCGGTGGCAGCTGGGTGCCCACCAATGGACCCTGCGCAGCAACATCAGCTGTGGCAGGGTCATTGACCGCAACGGTCTTGGTCGTCAGACTCACAACTGGGGTGATGTTAGGTGCATCTGCCCCTGCACTGGCAACACCCGGCTGTTCGGGGCAGCAGATGACATGACTGCCCCAGGGACACGTGTCTTGGTCTGAGCAGCCCGGCATGCCCCTATGGTTTCCCCCCTGGCCTGTTGGAGATATACCAAGGGCTCTTCAAGTGCCAACGCAGCCTGGGCGGCGGTGTCCAGAGCCCGTGGCAGTCGATGGAACGGACTGACGTGTCACACGGGCACCAGTGCCAGATGCAGAAGCTGCATCCCCCGGAACCACAGGGGGTGGTGGCATGACTGCACCGACACATGGCACAACATTGTGCTCAAGTGGCGTACCCCTGCCTCTTCCCCCTCTGTGGCAGCCCTGGATACCCTGGAGTCCCCCTACTCCCTGGTCACCACGGCCACGTCCCCGACCATGCCTGCCACGAGGAGTACGCCCAGCTGAGGCGCCCCTCACCTTTGGTGTCCTCCCAACCATGGCACAGATGTAGTAGTGCCGGCACAGATGGAGTGGTGCCAATGGGAGGTGTATACCACAATTGACCTGGGCAATTGGGGTGAAGGGGGTAGGAAGCAAGATGTTAACAGCCCCCCTGCACCTGCAAGGCTATATGTGACCCCGGTGATGTAGTGACGGGTCACGCAATGCTCAGGCACCCCAAAACTGCGGTAAAACCGTGCACGCAACCCTGCAGCCTACGTGCGTGGATTCAACCTCCCGCAGTACGCGGTGGCACCCAGTAACACGAATAACGCGTACGTGTGGGAGACGCAGGCTACTATGACATCGAAAATGGGTGCGATACACAGGGGCACCCGCAGTGGGAAAAAGAGAGTGTGCGACTCACCGTCTGACTAGCGCGATGCAGAAAAACACGCGTAGCCAATACCCCCGCCAAAAGAAAAGATACGTCCTTGATAGCTGTGAAGTTGTGATGGCGCGCGAAACAACAGGAAGCAGCAACACACGTCGGTCTCCACGAAAGGCACGTACAGCGAACTGCTGGGCCCGCTCACCTTTAACCCGTGCTGAGGGAAACACACACGCGTGTCACGTCACTTACGCGCATGGGCCCTTTCATCGTATTACACGCAGACGTGCAATTTTTCACGCACGCTGAAATGCCCATGCACGCCTGTGCGCGTCACGTCACAGGGGCGCTTGCGCTTGAGGGGCCTTCTGTCCAATGAAATTGCGTATGCGTGCAGACGCACTTACGCGCTAAGGGGCTTACCTCGAATGACACGCTGACGTGCCGAATTTTCACGTGCCAAATCACTCCGTATCAAGCTGGCCACGCATAAGCACACGGAAGACCACGCTCCTGCCCAGAAGGCCGAACTACTGCCCCCCAGAGCCCCGAGCACGCTCCCACCTGCCATCTGCTGCTGCCTGACTGCCTGCTGCCCACATGCCCTGCCATTTGCTGCCTGCACATCAACCAGGGGTGCTGTTGCTGTGACCACCCCTGCTGGAACCGAAGACTCCCGACTGGGATTCCATCGCTCCACAGCCCAGCCCCAGGACCCAGTTGCCCACCCACTCCTGCCTCTGGGGTTGTCATGTCGGGCACTGCAACATCTGGCACCACTGACAACCCCCGGCCAGAAGTTGGTGTCCTGGTGGAGCAAGTCCTGGGGCAGTATGATGCCCTCTTCGGAAGTTCCCGCGCCGACAAGGAAGGACGGACTCGGATCTGGACTGACATCGTGACTGCCATCAACGCGGAGGTGGTGGCATTCCGTGACTTCCAACATGTCAAGAAGCGCTGGGAGGACTTCAGGTCCAGGACCCTGAACAAGGCCCGGCGCCTCTTGAAGGCAGCGGATGCCAAGGGGCGCCGGGGCCACTTGTCGGAAGATTAGGTGAGGGTCCTGGAACGCATATCCCCAGTGCTCCACGTCCAGCTCCTTGAGAGGCAGACCCGTCTGGAGTCGAGCGGTAAGTGTACATGCATCCTGATTGTGAGCTGTGCGTGTGGTGATGTTTCAGTAGTGTGCAGGTTGCACATCTGTTTGTATGGGGTCGAGTATGGGTGGGGGTGTACAGGGCTGTGGGGCTAACACATGCGAGGGCTGTAATGTGTGAGACATGGATGGTGCTTGTGTGTGTAGGCTTGCATGCCAAATGCAGTTGTGTGGGCACACATGTTTGGATGAATGTGTATGTAAGTAGACATGTCCGTGATGTCACGCATGTATGTTGTTTTCAGCTGCATGTATCAGCACTGTGTACTTGTGCATTTGTGTGTATTTGACAAGGGTGCAACAGTGATGCAACATGGATGCATGTGACAGTGGGATGTGGAAGCCTGATTGGCAGATGTGACATGGATGTCCATCTGAACACTGCGACACTTGGCAGAGGTGTACACATGCATGCAAGTGTGGTGGTGTGTGTACATGTGTGGTGCAATTCCTGGGTTGCATGTGATGTCTGGCTCAGCTTTGCCTGCTCATGCTGTTGTATGGGTATGGATGGTGCTGGCAGTTGCGATATGGCTGTGGTATGGCTCATGTGTGCGAGTTGAAATGACATGTGTGTTGGGGATTGTGATGGCATGTCTGAGGGTTGCCAATGCCACTCATGTACAACTGTCATGTGTGTATGTGTCCATTGTACAGTGCCCTGATTCCTGTGTTTTATTTCTCCCTGTCTGCAGCGTCAACTGATGAAGAGGGCGAAGAAGGTGCTGTGGAGCACAGCGGCGGGGATCCCACCGCCAGCCGGAGACTACAAGGCCCGGCTCCCCTCCCATGTTGTCATCTCGTCGCGGAGTGAGGAGCCTGGTGCCGTGTCCCAGGCCACAGCTGCCAGGGGGAGGTCCAAGAGGCGGAGGTTGGAGTTGGACTCCTCGGCAGCAGAAGGGGCAGCTGGGACCCCACAGGGCCCAATGGGGGAAGATGGCACGGAGTCATCCAGGTTGGTGGGGGGTTTGGTGGAGGAGGAGGCCGTGCAAGTAACAGAGATGGGGTCTGGAGGTGGGGATCCCACTGGTGCTAGTGGTGAAGTGCAGGACCAGGGACAGGAGGCAGCACAGGCCGCCGCGGAGGTGCCTATGTGCAATCCTGTCCCTGATCCTGTCCCTGCATCATCTTGCACCAGCAGGGATGTCTACGTCCAGACCCGTTTTCAGGCAGGGGATGAGCAAACGACAACTGGCCTTCCTCTGCCTGCGGACGTGTGCAGGGTAGGCCCCTGTGGTGTGAGCCACCTGCAGGGGCCGTGGAGGGTGTAGAGGGAACACCTGGGAGGACCCACACGTGCAATTCACGTGTTGGACTCCCCGCGCACCCCTGTAATACACGTACCCTGCTGAAATCGCGTGTGGAACTTCCCGCGCACCCCTGGAATACATGTACCCTGCTGATATCGCGTGTGAAACCTCCCGCGCACCCCGAAATACACGTAGCCAGGAAATTCGCGTGTGGAACTTCCCGCGCACCCCTGATATACACGTACCCTGCTGACTTCGCGTGTGTGACTTCCCACGCACCCCTGGAATACACGTATCCTGCTGATATCGCGTGTGAAACTTCCCGCGCACCCCGAAATACACGTAGCCAGGACATTCGCGTGTGGAACTTCCCGCGCACCCCTGATATGCATGTACCCTGCTGATATCGCGTGTGAAACTTCCCGCGCACCCCGGAATACACGTAGCCAGGACATTCGCGTGTGGAACTTCCCGCGCACCCCTGATATGCACGTACCCTGCTGATATCGGGTGTGAAACTTCCCGCGCACCCCGGAATACACGTAGCCAGGACATTCGCGTGCGGAACTTCCCGCGCACCCCTGATATACACGTACCCTGCTGAATTCACGTGTGAAAATTCCCGCGCACCCCTGATGTACACGTACCCTAATGGAATCGCGTGTGGAACTTCAAGAGCACCCCTGGAATACACGTACCCTGCTGATATCGCGTGTGAAACTTCCCGCGCACCACGAAATACACATAGCCTGGACATTCGCGTGTGGAACTTCCCGTGCACCCCGAAATACACGTACCCTGCTGATATTGCGTGTGAAACTTCCCGCGCACCCTGAAATACACGTAGCCAGGACATTTGCGTGTGGAACTTCCTGCGCACCCCTGAAATGCACGTACCCAGCTGAAATGACGTGAGGTACTTCCCGTGCACCCCAGTGATACACGTAGCCAGCTTGCCGTGCTGGTACAGGGTTAGCGCAGCCCTTTGCGCTGGATTGGGGATTTTGATGGCTTTTTCCTGTGCGAGAGGTGTTCTTGGGGGCGTAACTGGCGCTGCTGCAGGGTCGCTGCGCCACTGTGCGCCACGGCTGGTTTTGGTAGCTGGAATCCATGAATACGCTGTGCGCGGAAATGGGTTTTGGCGCACGCGGCTGGCGCAGGGATTCGCACGCGCACACTGTGCGCCAGCCGCGTGCGCCACTTGTGCGCTGAATTATATGAATTACGCCCTTATTGTCTAATATTTTCACATTCTGAACATTCCAAAAGGGGTATAAAATCCTTTTATTAACCCAAGTGTAATATTTATATTATTTATTTATTTTATTCTAACGCGCGGTTTTAGGATCACGTTTAACTTTAAAAACAATACAGTCATCTCAGCCCGAATCAACGTTTCTGCGAAGGAACAGGATCAACAACTAAGTTCAGGTCCAAGGTAGCACTACAACAAACATTACTAAGAGAAAGGAAGGATGGGAGATTACTTTTACCACACCCCACCAAAATGCAGTCTCTGCCAGGCTGGGTACACCAATGTTCGATCTTAATCCTTCTGATAAACTTAAGGTCACACTTTCTGATGACACCAGGTCCAGTTTTCTGGCAAAGCTAAGCCAATACCTTGTATCACAAGGCATCCAGGGGTTCATAGCCAGCTGGAGACTCCACATTGGTAATCACCATATTTCTAGGGTCCATTACACTCTTTCTCAATATATCATCAGCAGTTGTGGGCATGGAGGTTTTACTAGTGCGTAAAAGTCTAGAAACGCAGTGGTTAGAAATGACAGCATCCTGCTAGCGGGTAGGGGGAGTGCCAATACCTGAGTCGATTCTCCTGAAATTACCGGGGACATAAATATAGGCACATGTGCTTGTTTATCATCGATGCTGGAGGGAGTACAGTGAATAGTTGCTATGGCTTGCACATTGAGTGTTATTTTTTTAACTTTCAGAAATTCATCCATTAGGGTCTGTGATGCATTGCTTAACCCAGAGACCATCCGGCAGACAGTGTTCCTGATATCTCCTGAGGTTATGCTCAACCAACTTCCAGAGGTAGTTGGTTGAATACCAGATGGGAGGTGCTGTTCAAATCACATTGAGTTGTTTGGGATCTCTGAAGGTTTACACTTTGGGAGCTCTGATTTTTTGTATCAGTGGGCTGATCACATTGACAGAATGTGTCCATTTTATCTGGACAGAATTGCAAAGCATATTATCTATCTCATCTAACGAGGTAAAAAATTTAGAGAACGGAAGTGGCGTAAATCTTATGACCCATTTCTCAAAGAAGTCTACAAGGCATGTTTTACCACATACCATGTCGACATTAAAGCAGCAAAAACTCAGTATCTATCTCAGAAAATCGACCCAAAGCCCACTTCTCCATTGTTAAATCACTCTCTTCATCTGACACACCGCAAAGGTCATACCTACACAAAAACTATGCGATAGCTTATCCCAAGTTTTCATAACTAAAATTGGTAATATTAGGCTGAATATCGAGATCTCGGCTGCCACCTCACCGAATGATATAGTGGTCTTCTTTCCTCATGTTCTCAGAGGAAACAGTCCTAACGGCGATTCAAAAGATTAAATCATGTTCCCCCTCTGACGCCATTCCGGTGGATATCATGAACTAAATCGCCCCCAATCTCCTGTCACTACCCACTGTTGCAGTGAATAATTCATGCCAATCTGGGTTTGTCTCACATGAACTAAAAGCAGCTAGAGTTGGCCCTCTTTTAAAGAAAGTAGTCACACTAAAGAAACACAGTTCTTTCAATTGGGACGGATTTCAAAGAGCCAGTTAGTCTAATGCCACCCTATGTCGATGGAGGTGGAGGTGGATCTCCTTTTTGAGGCGAATAACCTCCAGAGAGAAACCCATTGGAAAAGGCTCCTCCATGTTTTTAGATCAACCTGCACCTGTCAACACAGAGAAGACCTATTAAAATAAGATATATCCTTCATCTGTACGGCAGTCAACACATGGTGGTCTAGCATGCGTTTTTTAGCACAACACAGTGCACCAGAGACGATTTGGAAAGCGCAGTTAGACTAACTGGCTCTTTGAAATCCGTCCCAATTGAAAGAACTGTGTTTCTTTAGTGTGACTACGAGTTTGGGCAAAACACAGTTCGATACCCTTAAAATAGTCCTTTTTGTTTTACTTAGTCCTCTTTTAAAGAAGCCATCACTCGACACTACTGTATTGGCTAACTTTCATCCGATTTCCCTTCTTCCTTTTCTTACAAAACTTCTTGAATCTCTGGTATCACCCCTTCTATCATAATTTCTTGAATCCTCACACCTCCTTGACCTTGCACAGTCCAGCTTTAGAACAGGCAGAGGCACCGAGAGTGTACTGGTCTCCGTCCAGGACGACATGGTCAGGCTGGTGGACTCAGGTGGGGTTGGTGCTCTGATTTTGTAAGATCTGGCAGCAGCATTCGACACGGTCGACCACCCCATTCTGCTGTCTCGGCTGGTCCAGATTGTTATATCTGGCCAGGTACTAGCTTGGTTCACGTCGTTCCTGGCGGATCGGACCCAGACGCTCTCCTTGCCACCCTTTCTATCTGCTCCTTGCCATTTTAGCTGTGGTGTACGCAGGGATTGTCTCTGTCTCTGCTATTCAACATCTATATTTGGGCACTTGTGTGTCTCATCCGCTCCTACGTCATCAGGTGCTACTGCTACGCCAACGACACTCAGATCCTGATCCGATTAGATCTCTATCAGGCTGAGATGTTGTTGCACTTACGGGGATGACTGACTGCCGTAGGAACATGGATGAACCTCAATTGGCTCAAACTGAACAGAGACAAAACAGAGGTGATGGTGGTGGGGTGTCCCCCTGATCCCTCACTCTGGGTTTCTTCTTTCTGGCCTACCTCCCTTGGTGTCCTTCCCTCCCCTGTGGGTAAGGTGAAAAACCTGGGTGTTATTCTCTCGGCTTCCTTGTCTATGGCCAACCAAGTTTTAAAGAGGGTTCTCCCTTTGATTCCCGCTCCTCTTCACCCACTAGTGGTAGAACCCCTGATATTATCGCGGCTGTACTATTGCAACTCATTGTATCTGGCCCAGCCAAAGGGTCTAATTCAGCTACTACAACGTCTCCAGAATATGGCAGCCCTGGTGACGACCAGCACCCCCTACGGAGCACACATATCCCTGGTGCTACGTTCTCTGCACTGGCTCCCTGTTAACCAGCGCATTAATTTCAGATCAGGGCGCTGAGATTCTGCAAACTAAATTCTCACGCTATTGTACCAATCGTCGGCTGTGCTCAGTCTCCACTAACCTGCTTACCGTACCCCCTTACCATCGTATGAGGGTCGGAGGTAGGGCTTTCTCTATAGCTCGAACTGGACTATGGAATGAATTACCTCCCTCAATAAAGAAACTTTCCAGTCATCTGGATTTTAGGAAAGCAATTAAGACTCTCCTTTTTTTATCAATGTCTGTGTCTACTCTGTTAGTAGCTCCTGCTGTGGATATGTGCCTGTCTCTCCAGCGCCGAGATACCTCTAGTGATTGTGCGCTTAAGAAATGACAATAACATAACATAACCGAGAGGTTTTGGCATGAATTCAATACTCCAATTATTCTTTCTTTCATCTGGAGCAATTGCACTGGGCTAACATGAGCCAAATAAATGTATTTCTGTTCTGATAATCGCAAAAGGGGCTGCTGGGGAGGTTCCGTAAATGCTAACTGAACTTCATCCAGTGTTGCAAATGCAAACCCGGAAATTATTCCTTTGTTCATAACAAGCAGCGCATTAGGAACATTCGGGACTGGTGAATTCTTGATTGTAGGTGATGTGACTGGCAAATTGCCCAAGTTGTCCTCATTGTCCAGAGCACAGGATCCTCTGTTATGTACACACTGCTTCCTTTAGGCACTTAAAACTAGTACTGCCGTTAAGCTGCAGTTATCGGACAGAGGAAATCTGCCTAACGGTGCAGTTATCGTAGGCGCAGGCATTTTCTTAACTTGAGCTCTAGTGGTGCACATATTAAGCAGGTAGAAGGGGTGCCTGCAACACAGAGGCAATCCTCCCTGCTATGTGGCTACTCTGCTCCCTCAATAGATCCAGCCAAGAGAGCCTGATACCCACAAGTGCCTTCACGGGCAAGCACTTAAAAAAAACAGACTGTTCGAGTAGCAAGTAATCCTGTAGAACTGCCTACGACCCTGAAAGGGCCTCCCTTTACCGGACACTCAATCCATTCTCACTGTCGCAGCCAAGGGGGCTCAGGAAGACCATCCACCTTCCTTTAGGACACATACGGGAGAGGGGCACAGCCTGGAGCAGGACGTTGAACAATGGATCAATGGGGAAATATGTTCAATGGATGCGTGATGGGCGATATGTTGTCAAAAATATCTTGTTAACCACAAGAGAGGAGCAATGTGGGTTAATAAAAGGATTCTATACCCAGTTGAAATTCCCCTTTGGAATGTTCAGAATGTGAAAATATTAGACAATAAGAGTCAACTCCGCCTTGGTGTCTGCCATTGTATGCTATTTACCCAGATACCCGAATAATATTGGGTTTTATCGCCGGTCTAGGGATAGCATCCCCTGATAGGGACAGGGTGTGCTTGTACCTATGGACAGTGCTAGTGGTCCTTGAGATTCACTCCAATAGCAAAATCTTTGTACTTGTGTGTGCTCCAAACCGTTCTTGTGTGTTAAGACACGTTCTAGATATACTTTATTTTATAATTGCTTAGCTGTCCCTGACTGTCAGAGTGCTCATTGCAACCTGGCACTCCGCTTTCATGGAGACTGCCTGTTGGAGTTGCATTTGGTTTTCATATGCAACCTCCTTTCAGACGTCTGGCTCCCCTTTCTTTTGTTAATCTAGTCGTGTCTGACTTATATGCTTAAAATAAGAATGTGTCTATGAAAATGAAGGGAAATAAAAAACATATGAACACACATTTCAGTTCACATTTCACATTTCACACATAAAATAGTGCGATTTTTAAGCTGCAATGAACGATTTATTAAATCAAACAACAATTCAGCTTCATATTTGACAAACTATTCGGTATTCTGCCAAATGCTAATTATGCAATTCGGCGCACCCTATAATAACAGCGGGTACTTCTAAGAGGAAAGCCAGTGGGAGCTCTCGTTCCAGAAGCAAAAGAACTTTTTTTCTCAGCAGTATTATATTAGTGATGCCACGGGGAATATCTAACAGGAAACATGTGTTGCTCCGGTTCAGAACTGGCGCTAACATTCTGTTTTCAAAATTACAATCTTATTCTTGGAAAGGGAAAAGAACATTGAATCTGTGAGCTGTAAAAAAGTTAACTGCGGAAAGGTTTTGCAACAAACATTTCCAAGGAAGTTTGGTAATCGAATATGGCCATTGTACTGTTGCCCTGCAGGCAACATTCTTATTCTGCTATGCTGCAACCTGGGGCACCTGCCCACCCCCCACTGTAATGCTCTCTAACTTGCTCTTGACGTGCCTTAGCTCAGGGGTCTGCATCCTTTGGCTCTCCAGATGATTTGGACTACAATCTCCATCATTCCTAGCCAGCAGCATCTGGAAAGGTGGCGGGCTCTTGGTGGAGCACACTGGTAGAGTAAACGGTTGCAGACCCCGAACAAGCAGGCCACAAACAGGTCTGTTTCTGTTAGCGCTGGCACGTGCCCTCCCAGTAAGTAATGTCAAATGGCCACACCTCTGAACGTTGGTCTGGCATCACCCTGGAAAGTGCCCATGTTTCTTAACCTCTGGGTGTGCAATAGAGCCAGCCCCTCCTCAGAAGGTTACCTTGGGGCATATAATACCCAGTCCTTCCTAATGCGAGTGAAACATCCTCCCCCTGTGGTAGACTGGAGCTGATGAGCCGGCAAAGCGGACATGCACTTACTTATTAATTGTATTTATTTGGTGTTTTGTAAAGTGCTGCTATTGTACAGGGTACTTTCTAGCGTATAATAATAGTTTGCTTTGACTGGAAATGTGAATGGAAATTATGAATTGTCCTCTGACTCTGAGGGCTGAGGATTGGGCAAAGGTCCATGAGTGCACATATATTATGCCAGGCACGATGGGTACCTGGCATTTCATACTCCAGACAAAGTACAACATGCACAATCCCAAAACAGGAAACTATAAAACCATTAAAGGATATTTTGGACTAAAATGAAAAAAAGGAACCTTAACCACTGTGTTATAAGAAGTAAACCGCGCTGTCCGTGCGAAGGAATTAAAAGAAGGGGGTGGGTAAACAGAAGACTGTTCAGGGGGTGAAACTCTGTAGCATGACTCTTATAAGAGAGGCACAGGGAAGTGTTTGTAGTTTTGCCTATTAATGCGTGAGGAGTCTTGAAAACCACGGCGGGGACTTTGGAAACTTGAGTCTGCTTTTCTACTTTGCCACGGTGGAGGAGAGGTAGTTTTGATGCTTGAGTGTTTCCTTCAAAACCCCTGACTCAATACGTTGCAGAGTCTCTCTGACTGGAACCTACATAAGAGCAGTCTTTGAGGTCCTCCTTAGTCTTTTCATGGTGCATCTTCGGATCAGTCCAAGGTCAACCATTTCTAGCAGCCAGGCAGTGCTGGGTTAACAGCCTCTGAGGCCCTGAGGCACCCATCCTTTGATAGCCTTGTCTGATAGTTCTTAGGGTTTTTAGGTCTTCACGTTTTGCACGCTGGCTTTAAGTTACATTGGGGGTCATTACGACCCAGGCGTTAACCATGGTGCTATTAGCGCCATGGTTGACGCCGGTATTTTACCGATTGCGCCATGGTGGATGGCGGAATTACCGCCCCATTCCAAGGTTGGCGGGGCGGTAATTCACCATTCACCATTGGTCCTTCCCCATTCCCATTTTTGCCCCCATAGGGCTCAATGGGAATGGGGAAGGCGGTAATTACGGTACTACAAATTGCGGTCCCTTAATTTCCTCGAAAGTCACTTTGCAGGTTCCTTCCTTAACGGCTGGTAAAACTAGCCGTTAAGGTGGGGACCCGCAAAGGGAACACGTAATTAGGCGGTAAGGGGTTAACGGTGCCGCCACCTTTTACAGCGCCGTTAACCCCTTACCTCCTGGGTCGTAATGAGGCCCAAATAATTAAATAATAATGAGGCTACAAGTTCCAGCATGCAACGTGATATTGATTAAATATCCAAGACTGAATAAAAAATGCCCCTGATGATATCAGACTTGTTGGCAACGTGAAACATGATGTGACGTAAGAACGCATTAGCAGTACAACCAATGGAAACAAACTAATCTGCTTTTAGCCTTTTCTGCTTTACAAGAGAGTGAAAGCACACGTGCTCGTTACTGCTGTCAGCTCTGTAGACTGGTGTAATTCCTTCTAAATCGAGGAAGGATCCGCCCAGATCCGTCTACTAATGCATTTTACTGGCCTGCGGCACCAATGTCCTTTCGAGAGTCGATGCAATGCTCTGGCTTTAAGCCAGAAAGAGAAAGAACAAAAGAAAATCAGAAAACATTTACAGAATTGAGCAGGATTATAGTGAGGTCCGAATCATGTCCAAAACAAATATGGCGTGTCCTTTGAGGACTTGTAAAACACGCTGCGCCTACACAGATTATGGCACCGAAATGCGAGCCTTGTTTTATCCGTGTCCTTGGGGAGCCCTAGGCACTTGTCTGATGGGTATTGCAGCACTGCATTCAGAACAAAGTAATGTTATCTAAGCCTTCCCACGGGTCACCCCATGTGAGTGTAGGTACGTTGGAGATAATGTTGTTCCTCTGCCATCATGCTGTCGCCCACCGCATGCTAGGCTGCACAGGATTTGGATGGTTGGAGGGTGAGAAGCACAGCATTCAGTAGTTTGCTGATCAGTGAGGTGGGGAGTGGGCTGCCATTTTCTGAAGTCTGTGAGTGTCTTCCCTCCATGTTTAACCCTTTATGTCACTTCTGGGGTTTAAAGATGTATTCATTTTCTGGGTTCTCAGCCACAGACTTTAACCATGGCCTTTCAGTACGCCAATAGTCAATCTCTTTTTGGTACTGATGCTTGTGTCAGTATGCTAGTCGGTAGACTGATATGTTAGCTGTCATTTTTATTCTCAGTTTCCTTCCTTTGGTCATACACCTCTGCCACCAGCTTCAGGTATGCGAAGACGATTGGAGCTATTGGGAAACTTCTTCCTGTGCTTCCCAGCACTAGTGTTTCCTGTACGGTGTGTTCTTCATAGCACTGTATGGGCCATCATAATAGTCTTGCGGCTATCATGACATTCTGTGGGCTACATTAATCATCTAGGAGCTATCCTAGTATTTGGCAGAGGAAGCTTTGTAATGAGTGCAGGATATTTGATTTCGCTGAGCATGAGAATATGGGGCATGTTCCAGCTGGCTGATGGAGTAGATGGAACAGAGCCTCTGCTTCTCCAGGCTCTATTTACCTCACGTCCCATCCCTTCTGTTATTTCCCAGTGTGGCCTCTATCCTTTGCTAATTTGTTCCCCTTCCAAGTACAGGGGAGTTGGTCAGCATGGTTAAGTCAAGTCAGTACAATTGGCTTAGCCTCAGCATATAACCAGGTGAGGATACACCCAGAGTCAAAGGCTTATACCACATTTGGTGCTCATGAAGGCACTTATAGAGTTAAACGAATGCCTTTTGAACTGGTTTCTGCAACCACATTTTTCCAGGGAGTGATGTACAGCATGTTGAGGGCTATCAAAGGGGTGGCATACTTTCAGGATGACATTTTGATTACTGTGGGAAACAATGCTGAGAATGATCAAAGACCCACCCATGGTATTTGCAGGTGTTGTCCCAGGCGGGGCTCATGCTCTGGAGGGAAAGGTGTTGTTTCAGAGTGACGTCTATAGATTACCTGGGATATAAATTGAGCGAGAAGGGGCTAGAACCGAGGAGAGAGCTTGTGGTTGCTATAATGGATCTAGAACTTCCAAAGGACAGGCAAGATGTTATATGTTTATGTCTAGTTGAGTATTACTCAAAATGTGTCAGACACTTCGCAGATAGATGCAAGAACATCAGGTAATTGTGTAAAAAGCTGGTTGTGATTA
Source organism: Ambystoma mexicanum (assembly GCF_040938575.1). NCBI lineage: Eukaryota > Metazoa > Chordata > Amphibia > Caudata > Ambystomatidae > Ambystoma > Ambystoma mexicanum. The sequence goes on from NC_090933.1 coordinate 1,144,547,639, forward strand.
ATTGAAGTACTGATTGTTTGTGGGAGTCCCAGAATGTTAGGTGGGCTATTGTGAGTGCACCATTCTTAGGAAAGGTTGATAGGAGGTATGAGACCTTTTATCATGACTGATGCTGGTGATGCAGGGTTGGGGGCAGTGCATATACAGAAGCAAAGCAAAACAGTGTAGAAAGGGTTATAGCTATTGCGTTGCGGGTACTGAAACGAGCTGAGCTGTGCTAGTCTGTGATCGAACAAGATGTTTTTAGTGTAGGGTGGACTGTCAAGAATTTTAAGGCATTTCTATGGGCAAGGGCATTCACTGTGCCCAGAGGCCATAAGCTTTTAGTTGATGTATTAATGAATAAAGGACTCAATGGTGTCTATCGCAGGATAAGGAGGTGGGTCTTGTCAATGCGAGGGCTTGAATTTATACTGGAGCTTATTCCTGGGAGAGAGAACGTATTAGCAAATTTTCTTTCCAGTGCCGGACAACAATGTCAAATGGAAGCACAAGAAGAGATGAAGACGCGGAACAAGTTTTTCTCGATTGTGAGGGTGCCATTAGTGAGCAAGATTGGGCTGCAGTTGTGCACGAGGATATGGATCTTGCTAGTGTCATTAACCATGTTAAAACCAACTGGATTGAATGGTCGTCCTCAACTACGTTATGTGCACTCCAACAGGTTAAGGATGAGTTGAGCTTAGAGAGGGAGTTTTTATGCAAGGCAGGATGCATAGTGCCTCCACTGGGAGTCAGGCACAAATTGCTAGAGGTGGAGCATATTATCCATCTCAGCATGAGGAATACCTAAGGAAGATGTAGAAGTGATTATTGCCGGCCAGGATTAGATGCAGAAATAGAAGGACTAGTTAGGGGTTGCAGCATCTGTGGAGAGGCAGATAAGGCATTTAGGAAATATACGCAACCACTTAGGCCATTAGAATTGCCAAGTATTTCCTGGGAATTCATTGCACTTGATATACTGGTCCTGTTGTTGGTGAGAGGGGCAGCAAAAAGTATCTTATTGGCCTTATGGACCTTACTCCAAATGGGGGGAGTTGGAAGTTGTACTGGAAGCAGATTCTAGGGCTGTGGTTGGGTTCCTAGAGAAGGTGTTTCAGAGGGAAGGGTTTCCGGGGAAGATTCTCACTGACAATGTTGTTCACTAACCTCTAGAATAATGCAGACGTATTGGAAGGAATTGGTGTTCATCATCACAAAACGTATCTATATCATTCAGAGATCAGTGGGACAGTTGTAACGCTTACACTGCTCATGCAAGGTATCAGGATGTCTCTTCAGATGGGTCTTTTCTAGGAAATTAAGGTGGATAAGAGAGTTTGTGCATACAGATTAGCACCACATGCCACTACTGGATTGGTTCCGTTTAGAGTGTTAAGGAGAAAGAAACCACACATGGTTGTGTGTCTGCCGTGCTTAAGTAGGGCATGTTGTGTGGATTGCGATGAACATAAATTGAGGGAGGTTATGCGGTGTAAGGCTAGGAAGATGAAGGAGAGATAAGGCATACTCAAGAACACCAGGAAGAGTGAGTTCTCAGAAGGAAAAGGGATATATGTTAGGAGACCAGAGCTAGTACCGAAAGGTCAAAGTAGGTTTTGGGGACTGAGTCAGAAAAGTGTTGGATGATACAGTGGTGTTAGATTATGGCAGAGTATGGGAGGACGGCTAAGTGAGTGGATGTGTGATTGCATGGTGTGGGGATCATTAAAGGCCCTAAACAGAAATCACTTTCACCTGAAAAGCAGCCTTTGAACATTGCCACCAAAAACAGCCATGCTTTGATTTCCCTGTCACAAGTGGCAAGCATTTGAACACTGCAACCCAAAAACGGCCCTGTTTTGCTTTTATTTCACCTGAATGACAAGAAGTTATATGCTGCATCCAAAAATGGTCCTGTTTTGCTTTTCTTTCACCTGAATGACAAGAAGCTATACACTGCATCCAAAAACGGCCTTGCTTTACTTTTAATTCACAGGTGGAACAAGATTCTCCCAATTGACATTAAAAGACTGATTGCATTTTAGGCATTTTTCGCAGCAATCAGAATAAGAATTAATTTTGTTTTATGATATTTTTTCAAGTAATTTCCAGGCGGTTTTAAAGAGATAAATTTCATTTCCCTAGGACTTAGGGGACTGAAATGGCCAGTTAAACTAGTTTTCTGGCTGAATTTAAAATGGGACAAATATGACAGTCGGTGGAAAGATGGAAAATGAAATTAGGAACATGCTGGATCATTTTCAGATTTATAACTGTTATACATTTTATGAAAAGGACAAAAATGTGCCACTGTGCCATGTTACATTGTATGGAGTTGACGATTGGCTTACCTAATTCCCTATGACCAACTAAAACCACATATCTAGTTCATATGGCAGGGGCTCGTAGAATTATGAAGTTAGGAGATATACCTCGTTTTTGCCAAAAAGTGGCAAAGAGAACGAAGAATTGTAATAAATGCAAATAGATAGATGGTGCTTCCTTCCCATGAACCAATCATGCCAGGGGGCAGAGAGAGGAATGGTAAACTGTCCTATCTGAGCAGTAGGGATAATTACAGGGTTGTAATTAAGATTGCAACTAGATTGTAAATTAGTGATATCATTTGTGCTATATAAGGGGCACTGTATTAGGTCAAGAGAGACACCAAAATCCGGGGAGACAGAAGAAGGAGGACAGAGAGAAGGAGGCTGAACCTTACCATCCTTGAGAAAGCAGTGACCAGACCCCTTGCCCTACCTGTTTAGAGTGTCCTGAGATCCAGCTGGCTTTCCTGAACCCCAAAACAAGGCTTGCTTTGTAAGTAGTATATCACCCCAGCCCTAAATTGCATAAGCCCTTCATTTTTGTAGCATTGCATCCAAAATTTCTTCTATTGAAACCCCATTGAAAACCTAATTGAAAACCCCAACCATTGCCAGTGTAATTCAGTCACCTTACCATAGAAGAATCTGTTATTATCCTGTGTATGTTAGCATATCTCCTTTGGTAAACCTCCCAGTGTCTGTGTAAATCCTTGGTATTTATTTTTAAGTAAATCCAATAATTCCCTATTGAAATTCACGTTCAAGATTGTTGCAATTCGAAATCAACAATCTTGTCTAGTGTTTTTATTTAACTATTATAGTCATTAAAGTGTTGCCTCAAAAGTATTAGTCTCCTTGTAACTGAAAAGCAAATTTGTCAGTGTATTGTATGTATTACTAAACAAATTCCCATTTGCATCTGTCCTATTAAACCCCCAAATCATGGTTCCATGTAGAGCAATCCCTTTTGCCTAGAAGTCTACTTGTTATGTACCTTTGTCTGTGTCATTGAAAACTGATTTCCCTATTTTAAGCTATACCCCTTCACTGAGCTGCCTGTCATAGTAAACCCAGAGTAAACAGATTTCCATTTGCCACTGTATTTTCCCCTTTTGCCTTTGCTTTCTCCCAAGACCAATTTTCCCACCTCATTTCTATTTTGCCCGGGTGTGCTGATTAGAACTCCCTAAACTTTCCCTATCTCCTAAAGTGTAAGCAATTCAAATTTCCTTTCATTCTGTCCCCTAGCAGTTGTGAGTAAGAATCACAATCCCATTCTGCCCTTTCGCTCCAAAAAAGGGTTTTCACTTTCTTTGCTTTCTTCCCACCTGGGGTGGTGGGCTTTACCCCAAATCCAATTTTCTCTCTCTACTCCTACTTCTTTCCACTGCCTTCCATTCAAATGAATCAAGTTTAATTGCTGTTTGGGGGAGAGTGTTGCCGGGGGGAGTGCTAAAACCATGGCGTTATCACTTTCAACCTGATGGTGTTTTCCTGTTTTGTCATTAAAATAAAAGTGAGTGCAAAAGTCTAATTCAACCTTATCACCTTATCATATTTTCCTGTTTTGTCATTAAAACAAAAGCGAGTCTAACGTTCTATTTCAACCTGATTGTATTTTACTGTTTGTCATTATAACAAAAGTGAGTTTAACAGCCCATTTCCACTTGGTTGCTCTAGATAGGATATTGCATTTGTGTTGCCACAATTGTGGTGGCTGCTGTATATTGATTATTTTCCTTTTTCATTAAATACTAAATTAATAAATATCCCATTGATATACACCGGCCTGGTTCCTAGTCCATTGTGACACGGGGTGTTTGTGGAGGTTGGGTGCAAGACGGGTTGGAAGCCTACTCAAAGGAATCCATAGGATATTGAACATAAAAAGCATTTTATTGTGCGCCACAACCATTGTAGGGGAAGGAGTTCCCTAGCTGGCATGTGCCATGTTATAAACCGTGACAAGGTTCTACATCCACCCTGAGAACTGTAGTCATCAGGAATGTGAGAGGGGAAATGTGTTTTACTGGTCAATTCTAATCTTTGAATGTAGTTACACTGTGGTGCATTGTATATTGTGGAACTGTGGTGGGGATTCCAGGTTAGAACGATTGAAAGAGAGAATGCTGAGCAAGGTGTTATGATTGGAAATCAAACAGTTGAGTTGAGAAGGAGTGTGCAGCAGGAGGTTGATCTGTGGGCCTCCTTAACCATGTACTATTTAACATACAGCAAGATTGAATAAAGAACGTAACCACCTACCTGCGTAGCTGTGACTTTCATAACAAATACCCAATAAGCCTGAGAACCCAAAGGTGGTTCTTTCTCTGTTTCTGGCTCCCTCCTTGTTTCCACCTCCATTACTGTTGATGTTGCTTGTATCTCCTCCCTTATGTATGTTATGCCTGCTTTGCCCTGGCCGTTTGACATTCTTGTACTGCCACTTCCTCATATTTAAGGCTACATTATGAGGCAAGTCCACTGCTGTTTCATTAGGGGCTTTATGCTGAGGCTCTTGTTTGTAGCTAGACATCTTTTTGCTGTAGCTATCGGTTTGCTCGGTTTCCCGAGCAGCATGTCAGACCTCTTCTTTTAGCCTAATGTTGTACTGCTTGTGTCTGCAGTGTGACAAATCCTTGGATGTTTTCAATTCTCCCCATGATGCAGCCCATTTGCATGAGGCCAGGGAGGTGAGGACACTATGTTATAGTCCCCCTGTGGGTGGTACTCAGCGGGAAGATCTCACAGGGAGAGACTCCTCCTCTGGGGACAGGGACGACTATCCAAGCGAAATGTAGTAGTCTAAACCTAAACCCCCCTTCCATATATCCTCATATCCCTTGCCAACCACCTCAATGTTACCTAACCACCCCATGTATGTATGCAACGGTTATAGGGCTGACCTCCACTGAGACAAGGAGGAGAACAGATGACCCAAGTAAAACCTATTGGACTCCAACTGAAACGAAGAAGAGATGCAGCATCATGAAGAATACCTGGTGGAATGGTAATCACCATTGTAGACTTCTGCAGAGGAGGGACTGGGAGGTTAACATAAAAACTAACAAAGGACTTACAAAACTGTCTGTGAAGTCGGAGGCACTGCATTGGAGAAAGTGACCGCTGCACCAGCAGTCAAAACAGAAGGACCGTCCAGCCGGGGAGATTCAAACGAGACACAGAGAAGAAGCAATACCTCTGGTCTCAAAGGAATAAAGAAACCGGTGGCGTGGGGCAAACCTGGAGCAGCACTGGGAGCAGGAATCTGATACCGGGAACGAGAAGCATGGGACCAGAGCTAGTGGGCAGAGAAACACCTGTATAGCCCGGAAAACGACTGCAAGCACCCAAAGAGGATCAGTGGAGCATCTATGGGCCTGCAAAGGTAAAGGACTTGACAGCAGTGCTAGTGGGGGATTGAAAAGCTTGGTCTGGGCCTGTAACGCTCACCTGGTATCCACGGGGACGTCACTCAGCCTTTTCTGACCTCTTACGACCTCTAACCCTTCCCTGGAGTCTACTCGACTGGAGACTGGGCCTGAAACACAAGATTGGTAGAGTTTAACTCCCTATTGTCTCTGTGTGCTTGAACCCCTTCTTCCCCGGGTTCCTACCCTTCCCTTTGATCCACAGCTCACCTTGTTTTCTTGGAAAGTGTGCTCTCCATCCTGCTTTCAGCACAGGGGTGCGTTGATTGATGCAGGCTCATTGCTGCCTAGTTACTTCGCCGGCAAGAGTCCGACAGGTAAGTTTAATGAGTCTTTTGAACAGTTCTCTAACTCGTACCTTTCCTTCCTTAGATGATGGCTGGCGTCCGGGGATGGCGATGTGCTGCTGAGATGAATAGCGCTGAAGGTGAGTGAGAGCGCGATGCGCGATGCGACCCTTTCGTATTTGTATTGAACTGAGTTCTTTTTCTGTGTCTTTTAGGTGCTGCAATGTTTTCAGCGTGGATGCCGGTTATGAAGAAGAAATGCGGTGAGTAAGCGCGGTAGGCGGCGCCTCTAGATGTTTCCACGCTAACCTGGAATGTCTTTTCCCTCTTGCAGATGGATGAGAAGTTCCGGAGACAGAGTTCCCCCAGAGCGGCTGGGATTCGGGTAAGCGTTTGAAGCTCGTACAGTCTTTAAAAATAAGCGAAGATTTGCTGAATGCTAACTAATGCCTTTTATCTGTTCTTTTCCCTTTTCTTTCGGAAGCAGTGTGCCGGGATGGGAATGACACCGCCGAAAATGCCCGCAGAACAGAAGAAGCGATGAATGACGGGCAGAAGTGCCGCAAGGTAAGGCTGTTCCTAACAGTGTTCTTGTTCTTGCAGGAGCTGAGCACAGAAGAAAGATGCAGGCCTACTGGAGACCGATCCGAACACGCTGAGTGTCATGCTGCAGGTGCAGAAAACACAAAGCATGTTTCTCAGCCTGGGCGTGGCATAAATAGTCTCTGGGTATCCCAGGTGTCTCTCGGCTGAACCACACCCAAGAGACTAGACTGCACATGCAGTTCTGGGAACCGAAATATGTGGGGGCATCCATCTTGTCCCCATCAAAGCACTACAAGTCCAATCCCCAATGTTATTCTATGGGAATGAGTGAGTCTGGTGCCACAAGCGACAAGTCTGACAAGTGGGTCTTTGGAGGGATGGAAAGGCCCTTGAGGGCCATGTAGGTGATTGTGGCCTGGCTCCAGCCTGACATCTTGGAGGGCTGGGGACATGAGGGACAGGAATCATGACAGGGCCCCACATACAGAAACAAGGTATCTTCCTCGTGAGAATGCTTGGTGAGAGAGGAAGCTAAGTTGGTCAGAATGAAATGGAAGAGAAAGCAGAGCCTGCGACCCACATGTAGAAATTGGGTATCTTCCTCATGACAAGATGTTGCAAGAGATGAAGCCAGGTGGTCTAACTAAGGAGCAAGAGAGACCAGGGTCCAAGATCCCACAGAAATTAGATGGCTTCCACATGGCGACTCTTGGCAGGAGAGTGAACCAAGTGGGCCGAGCCAAAGAGAGGAAAGGAGATCTGGGATCTCTTTAACATTGTCAACTGAAAACCAATCCTGAGAAATGGCAGAGGAAGGGTAACATACCGCTGGTATTGTGGATTGCAAACCAAGCCTGAGAAAGCACCAGGGCAAGGGAGTAATTCCCCCTGGTATTGTGAACTCTAACGTTTGCCAGAGAAAATGTCAGGGGAAGGGAATCGGTCCACCTGGTATTGTGAACTCTAAAGTCCATCAGAGAAAAAGGCCAGGGGAAGGGAATCGTCCCCCCTGGTATTGTGAACTCTAAAATCTGCCTGAGAGAAGGCCAGGCGAAGCGAGTTATTCCCTGACATTGTGAAAACACTGAGCGCAAGATACCCGGAGAAGGGGGGCATTGTGACAGAACCCAATAGTGAAGTAACAACTATGGGCAATAAGGAATGTTAAAGTTTGAGTTAGAACTTTAATATGGATTGTTGTTTGGTGCCTTGGAAGCCTTGGAAAAGGGATTGGGAGCTGGGGAAGTGAGACATTCCCTCATGTAAAGATCCCACCTAAGAATCAGAACTTTATCCTTTTGAGCTGAACTGTGAACTTTACTGCTTGTTGACCTTTCAACGTGGAACTTTGTTTTATACCCTGGAAAAGGATTGAGACCTGGGGAAGGCAGTCATTCCCTCAGGTGAAGATCACAACTACAATTGAACTATGATCCATTGTCCAGAAGAAGGGAGTCATTCTTCTGGACCAAGAAGATGCACTACCCCTTTTGTTTAGTCACACGAGTAAGGGACAGAAGCAAAGTTTTGACACTGAAAGGTTTACTTAGACATCCTGACTGAATCCATATTACTTTGCTTGAGGTAGGGGAATCCCCTCTTAGAATTATGGAGAGGTAGGTTTTCTCATTTATTTTAAGTAATACACGTTTTTGCCAACTACCATTCCACCTGTGTCAGTCTGCTCCTTCTGCACCCTTACAGCAATCAGAATCCTAGATACAGGAGTTTTTCAGAAGCTATTCTTTCGGTGGTCTCAATGGGCCCCATTTGTGGTCCATGACTCTGGCCTACCAGAACCACTAGTTGATATATAACATACAGTAGTAGGTGCCTGTGAAAAATACAACCTCCATCACATGCTAGATCAACCCACTGCTCAGTATAATTTTCTGGGCCTGGAGGGGGGAAGTCAGGGCCCCCGGGGGATGTAATGGCCATTTAATCCTGACCATTCAAGGCTTATTTAGATCCTCATTCTGAACCTGCCTGTTCTTTGTGCTGGGTGAGTCATACTTGTCACAATAGTAACCATCATTATAACACTATACAGGATGGTCTTCGCGCAGCATCAGAGTATCATTTGGCATGTGCAGAACAACACCAACAGGAGCACCATGAACAGGACCAATGTCTTTACCACTGCTCCAAGCCAGATTGGCAACCATGAGAATAGCGTATTGAACCAATCTTCACTCTGCACCCCTGCTTCAATTTCCATGTCAGTCTTTAACTTGTGCAGGTCCCCTATGATATGTGTCAGAGACCCATTTTCTGCATCATTTGGGGGCTCGTATTTACAGCAAGACAGTCCTATTTTCTTACATATGCCCCCTCCTTTGCCATCAAAAGATCCACAATGTACCGGTTCTGGGGAGTTATCAACCGGATTACCCTCAATTCACTCTTGATACCATTCAGGCCTTGTTCAGTATCATTTGCCAACTGGATCACCTCCCATCTCACGATCTGCAGCCAGTTTGCACTTACTGCAGCCTGGACCCCTGGCATCAGAAGAAGGGCATAAAACACTTACGTCTTTGTCTACAGGTGATATTTATCTGCATTGCTTTGAGCAGTTTGGACGACTCTTCTGACGAATAGTTTGATCTCTTGTTCTGTAACTTCAGTGAGCGCATCTTTCTCTTTGGTTGGGTTAGAACTCAGATCTGTTGCGGTGAACCAGGCTTGGATGCACTGTCCCGTGCCCTCGAAAAAGGAACTCATATTCTCCAGCTGGTTGGACCTTCACTGGGGTTTCACGTGCCTCAATCCATGTTAGCTTTGAGATATACATAGTCCATATTTTGAAGCAGTTCTCATTGATGTTCCATATCACTTCTTCTACAAACCCTGCCAAACACCCTGCTGCTCAGCTCACCACCGTTTTCTACCATCTGTTCGGCATGAACAACAGTCCATCAAATTTTAACATGTATCATGGCTTGCATCAAGGTTTACTATATTCTATGGCACATTTCTCTTCATCTTTGTCCATCAGTACAACTTGCACTTTGTGCCCTTGGAACAAACACTGGGCCTCCAAAGGTGACATTTCCTGGGGCACTAACATTTTGGCAGGACCTGACATTTGGGCATTAAGGGGGCAGATATAAATGCTCCCATTATACCTCTGCTTCACCACTGAGCTAATGTGGCTGTACCATATATTACTAAATTCTGGATGGTGCACATCAGAAATTGTGTCAAAACCAAACACTCTTTAATGGTCATACTCACTTTCTTCATCTAGTCCCCTCTTAGCCTGCAGCTTCAGTTGACATATTACTGTATCCTGTACTTGCATTCTTTTAAAATGTACTATAGTGGTCATAACAACATGACTTACTGTTGTGGCATCAGAAATTTCTCTATTTAGACATCTCCCTATATTATACACTCAACCCCCTTTATATGCCCTAAACATAAAAACCTAATAGACAAATCAAACATTATACCAAACAAAAACCTGCATGCAAGATAAAGAAGTACTATAATGCAGTGAGACCTGAAGACACACTTTAGTGTGCTGGAAAAGAAGAGATAAACCAGGTAAAATAAATTGACAGAGGAAGTCATGCTTGTGAAAATAAAAACAATTATTCCAAATAACAGTGTATGGATGTTGTACTGCAAAAATACACACACGTACTGAGTTAATAACACGACAATGATACAGTCATGCAGAATTTATGAAAACAAATTAATGGGCATCTCCAAAATGTGTTTCTATCATCAACCAAATATCTACAAAAACAGTCAGATAATATACTTATAGAAGGAGGTGATGTTTTGGGTGCCTTCCTGACATCGGAGAGGTGTAACCAATACCGTAACTCCTTAACTTTGACCACAAGTGTGGTGTCATAAACTACCCTATAAGATCCATTATGGTGTGACTCACTCCACCTGTGGACAACATTTTTCACAGGAACTTTATCTCCTGGATATAACTGTAGTGGTGGTGAGCTCGCAGGAACTGATGCAGTTCTGCTCCCGTCTTCTTATGGGCATCGTGGGGCATTCTGTTGAGGATGAATGAAATTCATCTTCTAAAATCAACGCAGCCCTGTGAGCATCGGAGACACTACGCAACAGGGGACAGTTCATGGTCTTTACAGGACTGTGTCCTCAAAATAAATAAGGCCAAAGGCAAGCAGTGGACCCAGTTTTTCTTAAGTGTGACACACAGTTTAGAAGGTTTAGCCTTCAAGAGCCCGTTCATCCTTTCCACAATGCCATTGGCATGGGGATGGTAAATGGAGCACATCTTGCGTTTAATTCACAAAAGATCTGCAATATTTTTAAAGAGCTCATTGAAGAAGTGAGTGCCATTGTCGCTTTTGAGAGTCTCGTACACTCGCCATCAGGGAAATACTTCTCTCTACAAGAATATTGCTGCTGAGTTGGCATCATGAGGTGCACATCGACCAGTCTCAATCCAACATGAGAAAGAACAAACCACAACTATAAGATAATAGAAGGTATTACACCGTTCTCTGATATCTGCAAAATCAACGTGGAGGTTTCTAAATGGACTAGTTGGGTGGGGCAATGTTCCCCCTTAGTGTTTGCAGGGTGTGCCCAGTACTATATATCTGGCAAATGGTACAACTGTATGTGAACATGGTCAGTAACGCCTGTATATTTGGCATACACCAATCCTCCTGTATATCTGCAGCAATGTGCTGCTTGGACACACGTGAAGGGTAGTGCAACTGTTCAAATGCAACTGAAGCTAATTCCTGGGGCATTACTACTTTTCCTGTGATAACCTGCCTCCAATTAAACCAGTCAGAGATTGCACGCACACCCTTTTTTGCCACAGTAACTTCTCACTCTGCAGCGCTTGGCCCTGTAATTCAATAATTTCCATGATGGGTGAAGCAGAATATGGAACCTGTAATTGCACCTGCATATTAACAAGTGCTGTGCGTTCAGGGATGTCCGGCACTGGCAGGTATGCTGCCAATTGTGCTGCTGTATCTGCTGCTTTATTACCGAGCAAAACAAAGTCCCTTCTGTTCATATGGGTGGCACACTTGACGATTGCAGTAAGTGTGGACTGTGAAAGAGCATGAATCAATTTGTCTGAGAGAGCCACATGCTGCACTGGAGAGCCATCTACTCTGCAAAATCCCCTTCTCATCCACATCGACAGGCCTGAATATACGGTTGTTGTCACATATGCCAAGACAGAATATATTGTTACTCGACACCTTTGTGCTGCCTTTAACATTTCAATGAGAGCGATCAATTCTACCACCTGGGCAGAATAATGGCTCAGTAATCTTTGCTGGACAAAAACCTCATATTCTCCATCAACCAAGCGGACCACTGCTGCTCCAGTATGTTGTTGGCCTGTCTCCTGATCAATAGTTGACGAACCGTCAACAACAAACACTTCACTGTCATCAAAAGCATAATCACTTGCTTTAGGTATGTCATCTTCTGGGCCTTCATAGGTGACACAGTCATTAACTTTGTCTTTGGTAATGCGCTCTGTCAAAACGATGACAGTATTTACTTTTTTTCAGTGGACATGTGAATGGATGGGCAGGAATGGATCCCTTCATAGGCCAAGGCCCGCTGTGTAGTTGGTGTGATTTGGACCGCTAGTATTGCAAATACTGCATGTTCAACATATAGAATCACTGAGCATCCATTGACAATTGTGGCTGACTTCTCAATAGCAAAGGCAGCTGCAGCTAATGCTTGTTCACAGGAAAACTGCCCTTACATAACAGAGTCCAACATGCCACTATAGTAATCTAGAGGTGTATGGCCCATAACCCTTGGAAACTGGAACGCATCTCGGTTTTCCAAATAATGGTATTTTTAGTCCATTGGGCTTCTTTTTAGGGCCTGCAACAGAGGGAAACTGTATGATGAATAGTCAAAGATCGATGCCCTACAGTATTTTCACAGGCTGAGGAGTTTTTGCACGCGTCCTTAACAGTTACTGGCTGGGGTGTGATGTGCACCACCTTGTACCCTTTGTCAGCCAGTATCAGGATCTTCACTCCAATCAGACAGGACTTCTTTTTCCTCACCTGATTCATCCTGACTTGACAAGGATTCCTTTCTTCGTCATTTCTTCTTCTTTCTTGAAGGCTTCTTCTTCTTGAAGAGATAAGGTATGTCTCGAAGAGAAGCCACTATGGGCCTGATCACGACCTCGGCGGTAACGCTAACGCTATAAGCGCGGGGGCCATTAGCGCGTCCGCCTTAGCCCCCGGCGCTAATAGCGTGGGATCACGAGTTGGGCGGACTTGGAAGTCCCCATTCCCCATTGAGCCCATTCGGGAATGCCCCATTCCCCATTGGGCTCAATGGGGAAAATTCGCGCTCTTACCGCCGGCGGATTTCCCGCCGGCGGTAATAGTGCGAATTTTCGGTGGATTTCCCCCCAGCCAAGAGCTGGAGCGAAATCTGCCGAAGCCCTGATTCAGCGGACCCTTAAATCCGGCGGTAATAGCGCTACCGCCGGATTTAAGGGTTACCGCCGAGGTCGTGATCAGGCCCTATGTCTGCTGAGGAGTACTGGCAGACTAGTGGCCATTTCTCTGAGACAGCCAATTAGGGGGAAAGCCTGTGTGGCTGGAGGACCAGGTAATGGGCATGGACCGGAGTACTGGATGCCTGAGTTCAGGTAAGATATGGAATGTTCTGAGGAGAGGGAAAGCACTTCCTAGGGATCCAGAGAAGGGATATCAGTAGAGCTGGCCCACAAACAAATGCTCATGAACTAAGGCTCCTATCCTGAGCCTTAGTTCCAACAGTTCACTTCTTCATCCGAGCAGGAGCTCGTCCCGCATCAGACCGCACTGCTGGAGCAGTGCCCATTCAAGAAATCCTACCTGGGAGAAAAAAGTAAGCCTGGCCATTTATTTGAGTGCCTTGTGCCATTATCCGCTTACACGTAGGCTGTCCAATCTGATTGAAAAGATCACTGCTACATTTGAAAATACACTTGAGGTTCACAGCGCCGAAGAGCTGCATGTAAACATTTTCCATTTTATTACCCTGCAAAGAATCCTCTTCCATTACAACCCACGAGGAGGATACCAATTTAAGATGGCCGCCATTTAATTTGCTGAACAGCCCAACCAGTGACATCCACCAGTTTGCCGAAAGCAGCTTGTGGATTGGCTGAAGCTACATACATCAGCCAATCACTCAACGCTGACAGGCGAGAGCCGGCACAAAAAACAAAGGCTCATGAACTAAGGCTCCTGTCCCGAGCATGTCGGAGCCGGGCAAAACGGGCCACAGAACACCAACTGTACCTTCAAGGTAACCTGCTATTGTAATGACACTTGCCATTGTTCATACCCCTATTTCATGAGCCCCACTAACATCCTCAGCGCTTGACTGACGAAGCGCCTAAGCCTTGTCTCCCAGCATTGGCCCCACACTCACATTGCAGTCAGCAGTATTTCTTAATTGAACTCTTGTCACCTGCCTCAATGAGTACCCCGCCCTGTATGCTCTTTGATTGCGCCCATATGTAACTTTAATGTCCCACCAAGTCGCAATATGAACTTATAGCATGCTTATGCTACACTTAACTGGTTGTTAGCAATTTTGCTATCACCGCCTTGCTGTTGAACCTGTCTTATATTATAGGCCTTACCTTGTATCTAGCATCTTGTATGCCACGGATATCCGCTACTTGCCTCTCCCTCCTACCTGAGTGCACCGTTATCATGCTGTTGTGCCTATTCACCAGTAGCGCGCGCACAACATAGTTCCACAGGCCCATCACCCAGTGCCCGGGTGACCAAACCCCTCCCCATTGTCGGTACCGTGCAAACTGCCGCACCAAGTTCCTTCAAGGGCCCGCCATCTGACACGCAGATCAACACAGTCTAGGCAAGGTCTGTTTATTGGCATTAAAGTTGTCCCCCTGTGCATATGTATATTAGGAAGCCCCTCAACTCCTGTAGCCCTTGCAGGTACATTTGTCCCTCTCTTTATAACTGTATGAGCGTCTGTTTTACTCTCAATCACTTACCCCCTCCTGTTATGCAATCGGTGTGCACCTGGCACTCTGTATGTTCCGTTTGCTGTATCACCACACAAGCAGCCTTAATTGCCAAATCTATACCCCGCCTAAAGTTCAGCTAACCTAATGGACTTCTTTCCAGTATCTATGTAATGCCTGACTACTACAATGTACTACTTAAGCTAGGAGCATCTCTAGTCATTTGTTTAATTGTCTGTTTTCTTTGCTGCTAGGGATTTTAAAAGAATGAGTCCTGTTGCCTAAACTCTGCCTTATACTAATTATGTATATTTGAACTCATCCTATTGCCGGAGTATTTGCTCCCACCGGCCATAGATTGTACACTACTTAACCACTCCTCCTTTGCCATGCTAGTCATGTAGAACTAAGTATACCTAGCCCTGGCTACTGTTCCAAATAGGCTTACACCAGTGTGTGACAACCTCTAGCAAGGTACAGCCCCCTGTTGCCCTAGCCCTATTTGCTGCTACCCCAGCCCGCCCACCCCAGTTCTCTAGTATGGATCTTAAGCAGCCTAACCCAGAAGATATTCTCCCTGCACTGTTCTTGCCCTCCTTCTTCTGTGGACCCCCTGCTCCACACGCCCTGACTCCTATTGTTACTAGTAACCCTGCCAATCCCTTGGTCAGCAGACCAGCAAGGCTTCAGTGTAGCTCAGAGACCCTGCAGCCAACCACATGCCCTTGGCCTACCCATATGGGAAACCTACTAATAGGAGTTTGTTCCTTCTCATCAGCAGCCACCACCAAAACATAGGCTGACTACCTTACATAGCCCCAACAAGGATACTAGTTCTTTATTACCCACCAAGAATAAGAACACAACTGCCCCCAATCCAATTCCACTCCAATGTGCCCTCATTAAAACTCAATCTCTCCAAGCACACGCCATCTGTCTAGCCTTACCACCAGGATACACTATACTACATCAGGACAGAACAGATACCAAAGGAGGGGGTGTGGGCCACATAGCAAAGGAATCCCTTTCTATTAGACAAATCAACTCACCAGTAGGTGAGAATGCAGACTCATTATCAGTAAAACTCTCCCTTTCACCCAATATTACCATCACGCTCCACATCATCTACCGACACCCAGGCCCTCTACTCGACTTTCAAGAAAATCAACTCGACCTGCTAGGAGACAACCTTAAAATTACCACTAAAGCCATCCTTTTGGGTGACCTTACCCTCAGCTTCAAAGATCCTAGTGACAAACAAGGCAAGTCCCTGGACAAAGCCCTCCAGGACATGGGTTTTCTACAGTCACTGACCCTATGCATACAAAAGGATGTATATTAGATTGGATAGCTGACCATAACTGTGCTACAGATATCAGCTCCAAGACCCCCCCTCTAGACCGACCATCACCTCATACATTTCCACATCCCGACCACCAATATCACTAAACCTGACACATACACGCCTTCAGCACTAGCTAGGTCCTCAAGGCTCCTGACCAAAGACCTTTGCTTGAGGCCTCAGACCTGAAACCCCGTTCTCCAGTGACCCATTTGCACTGTAGAACTTTACAACACCACTATGAAAGCCGTTGTAGACTCCATTGCACCTTACAGAGAAAATAAGCTGAAGTAAAAAAACATGCTCATTCATGGTTCACCCAAGAACTACTAGAACTATGCTCACAGAAGAACTCTGCGCTTACCAAATGGCAAGCCTTCCCACACAAATCCGCCTTAGAGGACTACAAAGGAGGCCACACAATACAGAAAAGCCATCACATTAGCGAAATCCTCCTTCTACAATGCTAGAATCTCAAATGTGAAATCCGAGTCAAAAGAGTTGTTTGCAATCTTTAAGGAACTGACTGCACCACCCACTAACACACAAAAAAACTGTGAAAGATCAAACCTGGTGCACCAATATCCAAACCGCCATGCTGAATAAAATTAACCTCCTCCAGGATAAAATCAACTCCCACTTTAATGCCTTCCCCAAAGCCAGCCTGCCCACTGCTCCAATCAAAATTCCTGACAGTAAGGACAAACAGTCATTTTCTTTCTGAGAAATAACTGAGGAGGAAGTACTAGCCATCATGAAACACATCAAACCATCATTCTGCAAGGATATAGCTGCCCTGCCAACCTTATAAAAGACTGCGCAGATTCTATAGCCCCATTTCTTACAGATATTCATCAATGCCTCTTTCATCTCAGGCATTGTTCCCCCCTTCCTGAAAGAATCATGGGTTCGCCCTGTCTGCTGAAAAAAACCTCTGTGGATCCTGACTCGCCAAATAACTATAGACCCATTACTACGCTGCCATTTCTATTCAAAATACTTGATAAAGCTGCCTATCTACAAATCCAACAATTTCTGGAAATCAACAATATCCTGGGTAAAAGGCAATCAGGCTTCCACTCACGTCACAGAACAGAGTCAGTCTTATTCGACCCTAAGAACCAATTGGGGGAATGATGGACAAAGGTAAGCCAGCGCTGCTTCTGCTCTTTGATTTGTGATTTGTCTGCAGGTTTTGATCTTGTAGATCATAAAACCCTCTGCAGACATCTCAGGGATGCTGCCCAATTCTCCCAGGAAGCCACATCTCAGATCACCTCCTTCCTTGAAGGCAGACTCATGAAAGTCATTTCTGACCAGGCCTGTGCTGCTCCCACCACCATCCACGGTGGAGTCCCACAGGGATCCTGCACCTCACCGGCATTGTACAACATTTTTACCCTGCCTCTTTTCAATGACTTGTACAATCACAATATAGCATATACTAAATATGCTGATGATACCCAAGTCCTCCTCCCCCTTTTGGAATCCTATGAACTGGAATGAGCTGCAGCCAGTAAAACATATGCCCGCATCCAGGCCTGGATGGCAGCCATTGGATTGTGCCTCAATGGGGACAAAACGAAAATCCTTCTGTTTGGCCCAAAGGAAATTCTCAATAAACTTGACAGCCACTGCAGAGCCTTAACTTTTGAGAATACCACTATCACTGCTGCCGTAGTACTCAAAACATTGGGAGTTTTCCTTGACTCCACCGTTTCAATGACACGTCAAGTCAGCACCATCTCATCATCATCAGCACTCACCACCAAGATCATAAATGCGGTTAAACCATACCTATCCTCCAAAAACTGCCTTACCATAGCTAGAGCCACCATCGGGACGAAGCTGGACTACTGTAATGTTCTGTTCCTAGGCACCTCAACAAATAACGTCAACAAACTACAAATCACCCAAAATAATGCCCTTAGAGTGGCGCTAAGCATTCCTAAAAGTGAGCACATCTCTCAGGCTAGACGTGAGGCCCACTAGCTCCCATTCAAGGAGCGTATTCTCTTTAAAACCCTCTCCATCACACACAGGTTCCTCTCACTCACAGCTCCCCCTTACCTATCAGAAAAAATCCACTTTGCCACCTCCAACAGACCCAAGCGGGCCCATCACTCAAATCAGCTCCTCATCCCTATTATTAAAAGAGCCAAAGCCGGACACGTCAGCTTTCATTTTCTAGCTCCAAACAATTACAATGCCCTACCCACCTACCTCAGGAATGAGATCTCCCTCACAGCCTTCCATAAACCACTCAAAACAAAGCTTTTCAGCTAGACCTGCACTCCAAATCATAAGATCAGATTGTTCCCCTGTAACCTTGGAACCTGTTATGGACTATGTAGCAGAATTTTGTGTAAATATCTGTAAATGTAGCGTCTTGTAAATAGCATTATTACTGCTCTGTATCCGTTTCACAGTTTGCAATCCCTAATTGTATGTCACGTCAGCCACTGTAGCCAAGTAAGCTCTACTGTAACAATGCTGTGATGCCCAGGGACACCTGTGCGCTTTATACATTTAAATACATAAATAAAATAGAGGTAGGACGGCAAACCTGAATGAAGGAGATAAAGAGCACTGGAACAGGACAAGTGCAGTTTGCGCAAAGCCACCGTTCACTCAAGAGAGACCCTGGAAAGGGAGAACAGCAGGGGGACCACGAGAAGACCATTGCACCAGCAGAGGCACCGGGGCACACCAGAGAACCCTAGATAAGGGGAGAACCGTACAGGAAACAGAAGGAGCCTTAGAGCCCCGGACGGGGCAAATCAGCAAGCATGGGAGAAAGAGCAAGAACAATGATTCAGGAACATTGGGGCACCTAAACAGCACATAACCCATAAGGGAATCCAAGAGGGTTGCAATGAGCGGAAGCAAAGGAATTAATCCACCTTATAGGGCATGGTGGCCATGTTGGAAAACCACTAAAATTTTACTGCATGTTATGCAGAAACGTAACATGCAGTTTAGTGGCGGAACCTCCATTTCTCCCTGATTCGCCATGGTCTCCCGCATGTGACAGCCAGAAACTGTAACAATGTGATAGAATCTTCCCTGCACTGTTGCTCAGTGTTGCAACACCCCAACAGATCATACACACACTGAATAATAGTACTTAAGACGTGAATGTTCCCTAGATCTTCATGTACAGCCCTGTTGAAAATACTCGGGACTCACAGTACCCTTGAGGAAGCCTAGTATGTTGGAACCTCCTCCCAGCAAATGTAAACACAGTGAGGTACTGAGAATCTGGATGTAAAGGAACTAAAAAGAACACATTCTTCATATCCACCACCGTAAAGTGTGTGGCCAAAGTGGGTATATTTCACAATATCGTAGCAGGGTTAGGATCCCCAGGGAACTCTGCCTGCACCAAATCATTAAGGGCTATAATACCCTAAATTAGAAAGGCTACAATAAAAAATAATAATAATTAGGCTTTTATATAGCGCTACAAACCCTCAGGTATCTGAGCGCTGCTTATTATTA
Organism: Ambystoma mexicanum; assembly: GCF_040938575.1. Lineage (NCBI taxonomy): Eukaryota > Metazoa > Chordata > Amphibia > Caudata > Ambystomatidae > Ambystoma > Ambystoma mexicanum. The sequence continues at coordinate 1,144,567,045 of NC_090933.1, forward strand.
CCCACGGTGTGTGGTGCTCATTTATCAACCTCGGAAGGATGAAAGGCTGAGTTTGGCCCCGCCGGGATTCGAACCTGCGTTAACAGGCTCTGCACGGGTGTCAAAGCGGGCGCTCTACTCGCTGTGCCACTTGGCTTGACCAATGGTATCATACATCCCCTCCTCAGATGTCTTAGATAAGGGGTATTTCTTAACTCAGGGTAACACTGTGCCTGATCTCAATGTAATATAATGTAATATATACTCGCAACACTCCGCAAGAGCCCAACATCATGCCCACAATGTGTCAGGTAACTGGGATAAGTCTTTTGAAGGCAAAGAAGGGGCATTCCCTCCCAGCAACATAGGACAAGGAACGTGCCAGTACTGTATCATTTTATCTCACTGGGGACGCATACTTCCAATATTATCTACCCATCATTGTCTCTGTTCTCAAAGAGATCCTCATCTGTTATATCTCTCAGGGGCTGGTTGGGATCAATACACAAAACTGGGCACCACTCTCATCTATCAGAATCAACTGCTATTAACACAATCCTCTCTTTTGACACCAATACTCCTTTTATGAAAAGCATGATAATAGTCCATACAACTACTACTTGGGGCTGTGTGGGCCTGAAAAAGAATTCAGAAGGTACCCGCAAGTATTGATTGGCCAACTGCGGCACTGCACTGGGAAGTATTGTGATCCCGTACATGAACAAATCAGGGGCCACTAGTATTCCTCTCGCCACTGCCTCACTTCCCAAAGCATGTATGTTTAACATTACCCTCACGTAGAAAATGCTGGGCGTCGAACACAGCACTCCTCTCTCAGTGACCGAGATGGTCAGGTTGAGCTTACTTAAGATGTTCCTACCCAATACATTGATTGTTGTAGGGGTGGAAAACGACAATGTGGCTCATATCTCTCTGCCCCCTACTTTAATGGGTAACTCCTTTGTAAACAGAACCATTGTACGGCCACAGAGAAGCCCTGCATGTCAATTACCTCAACTGACAAAGGGAATCCTCCCTCACTAATGCAGGATTTTGTTGCACCAGTATCCACCCAAAAAATGTATGGTTTATTGCCTATCACCACACCCACCAAGGGTGTGTCTTCTGGGTTGGCAGAGACCAATGGAACTGGGCACACTAAGGCTCTCTGTGGGATGTCCTAGTTGGGATACATATTTGTTCCAGGGAAAACGAATGGGTTCCCTACAACAACAGGGCCCATTGAGAATGCATCACTGCTCCATTGCGTACTGCATTACTATTCTTTACTTGGATACCCTGCTGCTTCCCCAGGTGTACCACATATGCCAGTGCACATCCAGGGCCTGGAGCTGGTAGCTGTGGAAATGATGGTGGTGGAGCAGACATGGCTGTGGGCAATGGTGCACAATATATAACTGTCGGGCCCTTGCCCATAGGAAGGGTGGTAAGAGGCCCGGCCACCCTGGGGGTATGGGTACAACTTCTTTTTTGGGTATGTAGCTACATGTCTGCTTCTGCATTCCCTAGAAACATGTCCTATCCTCTCACATGTCCAACACTGTCTCGCTCCTCCATCCCCATCCCTCATCCACCTCAGACCCCTGAAAATCCTTCTCTTTCTTGCTGGTACACCGCAGGTAACCCCTCTTGATACTGAGCTGGTACCCACCTGCCCAATCATACTCGCTCCCCCACATGGGTGTCGCTCACACATCTGCCTGGACCACACTGGGCTCTGCCTGTCCTTTCATCAGTCCTTCTGACACTGCCCTTTCCAATGCTATTTTCATAGCATCTTCTGCACTAGTTTCACTTGCTCTATTTGTGCTCACTAACCCATTTCCTTCTCCTATTCTTTCAACCGTTTGCAAGGATGCATAATAATAGACTGTATTTCCACCCAGCACTTAGCTCCAATTCCCACTATCTTACCAAGAGGTTCTGTAACTCCTTTGTGAGACCTCTTTTTAAAAATAAAATGGAAGAAAGGAACTGCTTAATCACAAAAATTTTGAATTTCTGCCCTCCACATTTCCTGTATTTGCAAAATATACCGAGTGGGGTCTTCATCGCCCCGCATTATTGATTGAAGATCAGGCATGTCTGGATACGTATGCCGTAGCGCCACCCATACTTGGGGCCTGACATCATTGAAATGTGCTCAATCATGGCTATCATCCTCTATCTTCACTCCTGGGTACCTCGCCTTAACCCAAATGTTGCAAGCCTGGCCCCCTAGTATTGAGACCAATACACTTTTCAAAACTTCTGTGGCAAGTGTCGTGCCAGCCATCTGCTTCTCAAAGGCATATATCCACTTACCTGCTCCAGTGGTGAGAGATAGGAGCGTTTTTATGAGATCATTTTTATCCACATGAGCCCATGGTATATACTGGGAACGTCCTGGTCCTTTGTGTAGTAATGGAATCTGGGCTCACACTGTCCTAGCCACTTTCTTCTTCCCCATCAATTATCTTTTTGCCACTGCCAATGTACCCACACCTGTTTTGTAAGCTAGGTCCCCACAGGCTCTCCACTCATGAGGCGGTTTTTCATCTTCCAACTCATCAATGGTATCCCACTCATTACCCCCTTTTCATACACGGTAATACTCATCATCTGATCATACCGCCCCATAATCCAAACTGCCTGCCCGCCTTCTTCTCCTGTCCTCTCTCCTTTTCTATATGCACATCGGTAATGGCAGTACTGTCTATTCGAAACAAGATATCTCCTGCTCTCCATTCTTTGGTTCCCAAAGGTGTTCGTTGCCTGTCCCTCCTATCTAACTTCAGTCTGACAAATTCCGCTTCTGCTTTCCTCAATGCTTCTTCCAACTTGTTCTGGAGTTTCCTATCTATTTCTTCCTGTTTTCTAGTTCTTGCAGCGGCAGACGCTTTAGGATTGGCTATGGTACTGAGACGGTGTGGGTGGTGGGGGTGCAGTGGCGGGCAAAGGGACATAAGTAGGATTTATATATCCTGATGCAGCACAGGTGGTTACCACCCTAATGGGGGAGGAGGCGATTTGTTTCTGCAGGGATATCGGAGCGAGGGACACTGGAGCACTCAGAGTGGTAGGCGTGGTTGTGGGCTGGTCACAAGCTGCAGATGACACATTCACAGTTTTGAAGGGGTCTATTGGGTGTCTTCCAAATCTTCCACTATTTTCCACAGTTCTAATACTTCCTTTCTATATTTCAACTTCTTCCCACTATGCCTAGCTGCCAAAAAGGAATACATATGGCTCATAATATCTTTGATGTTTGTTCCCTGTTCTGGCCATGGCTTATACATCCCTCCTTTAGTCTCTGCTTACCATTCTTTGTGATTTTCAATACAACGGAGTAGCTTTGCACATGTACTCCAACAGGGGTTACCGGCTTCATTGTAGCTGCTCTGCTACAAAAGATGCCTAGTAACCATGCCTCAAACCCGTGGGGCTGTTCTCATCATTACCCTGTGTCCTCCTGCAGTCAATGCCCCACCCCTCCCCTCTGTCACAACTCTGCATACTACTCTCATACAGTCCCTCACACTGCACACAAACCTCCTCTAAAACAACTAAACTAGGCCTTCCCTTGGCCTCTCCTCGTCACAATAAAACTAACAATAACTCCACAATTAAGAACTACTTCTTCGTTCCAACACCCCTATATATTGGGTGAGGAGATCCAAGTTCCACAAAAGGGCCTCTACCACAACTACTTCTTGTTCTGACGCCCCCCTTATGCCAAGCAGAGAGATCCCAGGCCTTCTCAATAGACAGAGCCTAAATCCATATCTTTTTCCTCGTTACACAGTGCTGTCTTCTCCCCTATAATATAGGAAAGGGTCGCGTTAGACCACAGACCTCCACAAAATAATCACACCAACCTATGTACAATACCACATGGTATTCCAAATTACCCATCCACTCTCTTACTACACTCACAGCATTCTGCACACTGTGGGAAATATTGACCCAACTCGTCTGTACTGCCCCACATCACCAAGCTGCGTTTCAGCAGAAACAACAAAATGGCTCTGCTGGTTCCAGTAAGCACCATTGCACCAAAACTGCATTTTGCAGCAACAAAAAGACTGCTGCACCATCTTGCCAAGCACATATTGGGCAGGATGGAACAAGGGACGCACTGAGGGAGCATGCCAGTGTTTTCTTACATATACAAAAGAAATAGAGTGAAAAAGCAGCGGTGCTTTGCTGCCAGCCCAAAGTCCCCATTGAAAAGGGGGTATTTTACCTTAAAATGATGCAGCCCTGCTGCTATTTTATCTGTTCTTCCTCAAACTACTGTTAGTAATAAGACCCTGCCATGCCCATCCATATCCCCATTGTGCTTCAGCAAAACCAATCATGACACCTGAATGACAGGCTCTGTCAAATCAAATCTATGAAAAATCAACAAAGGAACTTCATTTTCCGCTGCACAAGAAAAAGCTTCACTTTTAAGTTACAAAGTGTCAAGGAGAAGTAATTCAAAGAAACTCCAGCTCTGGGCTATGTCAATTTCAGTGCATGGGTGGTTCAAATAAACTACTGCTTAAAAGAAAATAACTATTTCTGCAAAACAGTGTGGGAATACAGATGGAAAGCCAAAGACCGAATTTGAAAGCAAAGTGCTAGCAGTTTGCACCACATGTGTAAAAATGGGCTTTGCAAACGAAATGAGGAAAATGCTTGTTTGAGAGTACTATGTTGAACAAAAACGTCTTCTTGCCTAGCAATGTGAAAGGGTATTGTGCTGTGAAAATACAATGTATGGGATGGTTCTATTCAGCAGATTTTCTTCCCATTCAGAACAAAAATAAATACAAATACATTAAACATCAGTGGCTGCATGGGGGGAGGAATCAGCCCAAGACAGGTTTCTGCTGAGAGGATGACAGCAACAAAAGGGGCCCTCTCAGTAGATACTAACACCCTAATTACTAGGTTGGACGGAATCTGGTCTGGGCTGAGCCCTCTACAATGGAATTTCTAGGACACACATGTGCGAAGTGGAGAAGGGACAATAAACCTTCAATCAAGCTGGGAAAACCCATCCTCCCTCTGGGGGAATTGACAGTTGGTGGTAGCAGAAAAGAAAAAGAAATGGGCCAGTGTAGGACAAAGGATGTCCATTTGTTTCAAAAGACTATTTTATTAAGAAACTTTGAAGATGGTTATCTTTGCAACAGGACCTTGCAAAAATGTTTAAAAAAAATAGTAGTTTAAATGTGATTTTTGGGGCTTTCAAATAAGATATCTTGGCTGTCAATAGTATGTATGTGGCACCAACGCCAGAAGAATGCGAATCATGGGGAAAGGACACACAATGGAATTATTGACAAAAATAGGCCCCATGATAGTATGTACACACGTGTAAAGTCCCAGAATTTTAGGCCGAACATTTCACACTGAAAATGACCAAAGATTATTAAACATTCAAAATAATGTCTCACAGATTGCAGAGTTGGACTGCAATGGTCTGCATAAACTATCTAACCTGTTTATGTAATTTGCTAAGAGACCTTGACTGTATAAATGTACCATTTGTGGCAAAATTGGATTTGAGCAAAAGTAACTGTGGGAGGTTTTTGAACATTGTAAAACTCAAATCATAAATCTGACATCCTGCCCTTGAAATCCAACCAGCTGAGAGCGAGACGGGTATTAGCACCCTTGACCAATCCAGTGGGTTAGAGGTGTGTTTAGCTAAGCCTGCCCAGCCATATACTTCTATGATGTCACTATGCATTATAAATAAGAGTCCATTACATGACTCTAGACACACACTGTTCCTGAATGTCCTGCTCCTGCATTCCTGTTCTGCTCCATTCATCTTGCTGATTCGAACTACAAGGCCAAAGCATTGCTGACCCTACTCCACAACCCACTGCAAAAGCCAAGCATAGCTGATTCCTATCCCAGCAAGGCCAGTGATCCAGAATCAACCCACTAATCTCCTATTAAAAAGGGGAAAGCTGTGGTACCTTTTGCATCCTGAAATCAGACTGGCTTGCTGCCCACTAACTGCTTGCCCACTGACTGCATCCAGCAGTACCTGTGCCATCCAGTGACCTGAATTGCCCAGCTGTTCACTACCCGGTGATCAGATCTTGCCCAGCTGACTTTTGCCAGGCGCGCCACTGTGTGGTGACCAGATCGGTTGACTGTCCAAAAATCCCAAAACTAAAAAGTGTACTGTGAGTATAATCCCAATACCATAGAAACACATAGCCTATCTTGTCTTGCCTTTGTCCTTATCCCACTCTACGATTAGTCATATTTATACCCTGGTAACTTGTTGAAACTGTTAGAATTATCCTTGTATCCTGTCCTTAATGTTTAAATGCTAGCACCATATATTTTGAATTTTGTCTCGTGTAAATTATAAGTCCTTAGTTATATTTGGAGTAATCAAACTAATTTCCATATATTTTATTGTTGGGGTTGAGTACTGGGGTGACAAGGTTGACCTCGCGAATCAACCTTGGAGCTTACTGTGTTCCTCTTTAACAATATAGCCTAGATAATTTAGTGTAAGTGATATTTTCCTTTCCTTCAAAACTGATTTTCTCACTTTTCCTAAAAAACAAACCTCACTCTACCTTCCAAATCACTCTCAATTCACCAGCTAGAGACCTATCTTCACTTCTATATTATCCCTGGGATATACAACTATCCCCTAGCCCAAATTAGAGTATTTCACCCGTTTTTTTATTAAAAGCTGCTTGGGTAATTTAAAGCGGGAATAGAGAAAATTGCAAGTTTTCCAACGTGTCATTTGGCTGCAGCATGCTTTAAATTTTCCACTCATTTTCAAATTGTATGCATTGGGCTGATCCATTGCCTCGTGCGTGCCAGTGATATAACATACCTGCTATTGTGATAAAACATATGTATATTATAATTTAACCACACATTAATTAATAATTTGTAAAATGCAAGTGTTATTTTAGGCCTTTGCTAAGGGTTTAAAGTCTTGTCTCTTATTCTGTGAGGGAAGGTCATATTGTGATTCTGTTTTGTGGGTTGATGGAGCACTGCAGGGGGAAACCTTAACTTGGGCGCTATCTCTCCTAAAATCAAAAAAGTGCTCCTATTCAATTGTGCAGTGTATATGTTCTGGGAGAAGGTTAATTAAGCGCATTGCTTACATTTCTATTGTAATTATCACCCCATTGGTGATTGCTGCCCCCTATTAAAATTGTCTGATTTCATTTGATTTTAAAAATAAATAAATATTGCATTTTCATCAACCGGCCTGGTGCATGGTCCATTGTGACCTTGGGTATTTGAAAAAGAGGGTGTGATACAAGTTGTTTACCATCTCAAATTGAATTTGCATAAAATAAGGAGAAAGGCATATCAATTGAGCGCTACATCCTAGGCTAAGGCCAAGGTGTGTGTCGCCTGATTGAAATCCTCAACAACACAGTCGAAAACGTGTACTCCCTTCCTGTGCGTGTTTTTCTCTGGAAAAAGTTGCACTTACAACTGCGTGTTCAATCGAAGTCCTCCCTCACCGGGTACCATCCACACACCTGCATTCAAAGAACAGACAGGAATTCTGATAAGATGGCTCCTTTAAACCTCTCCAGGATGCGCACACAGGGAGTGGTTGCTGCAGGTGGGTGCAGCCCCTGCGGATGTGCGGCCGGGAATCCTCCATCCTCAAGGAGGGAGTCTGAGATCAGGTCGGGGTCACCAATCTTGTAGGGTATCCTCTCAACATCGAAACCGAAAAATACCCCACTAGAAAAAAGGCTAGGGGCACGCTTTTGCGAGAAGAACAAGAGCTTTATTTGTATACAAAAAGGAAATGGTGACAGGGTATTATAAATCCACTGCCGCAGAGCTTGATCCTTTCTTCAAAGCAAACTACACGTTATAACTGTGTACATTTTTACTCATGATCCATTCTATATACAGTGTTCATCCCCCACCATCATTGGCTGCTGCCTATTTACATGCTAATAATCAAATATAGACCCCCATTTCATTGGGCGCATCATCTTCTCCTGCACCTCCTTGAAACGTGGGCTTTGATTTCTTCACCTTGGGTTGTTGTTAAGTGATTGGTTATCATGTGATGTGCAACTGTCCATCAACGAGAGCTCAGTGGAAAACTTTGAGGTCAGTCTGGTCCTTGCAAATGAAACAACTCTTTTCTCATCTCAGACACACAGGTATCCCTCACACAAGCACACCCGCCATGCCTCCCTGTTACAATCTTCTAACGGTTGGCATCACCCTTTTCTCTCCCTGGTACATATCATGCGCCTTGTTGTCCTCGGCTCCTCCCTTATCAGCTACTCCTCCCAAGGCGTACGTCTGGGTTTCCTGCAGGTCCTGCTAATCAATCTGAACAGTGAAGGATTTAGGAGTTTTACTCAGGGGCATCTGGTAGTTCAAATGGGACGGCCATTATTCTGGGGGGCACTAGTTTCCTAAATCTCAACTTGCGTTTTGACAGCTCAAGAGCTCTGCCCTGGCTCTCATGGGTTTGTCCTTTAGAACCAGCAACATCCCTTGTTAGTGTAGGGTCATTCACATTCTTTTTTAATTTCAAAAAGCTCTAACAAGATATTTCTGTGTGTGTGTATATGCGATCCCTACCTCGCCTAGGGTGGAGGGTGGATTTTCATCCACAAGGTCTCATTGTTTTGTGTTTTCAAAACTGCCTGCGAGGATACAGTCCTACCTTCGAAAATAATGCCACTTCTACGTTTCTTGTTATTGGGATCCATGCTATTTGTATGTTTCATGTGCATGCAGTACATTTGCATATCATTCTATAAAGCTGGTCATTCATCTATGTTAAATGTATGTAGACTCGTACAATGGATGTGTCCTGTACCATTCTACTCTATCTCTCAGGCTCACCCTCCCGTGCCCACCTATATACATTTGCCACGCATTCATATGTTTTCCTCAATCTGAATTGTTTGGAAGGGTCTGGGATCTGAACGTGCATCCCGAGAAGGGTCGAATTTTCCAATTTCATCACAGTGCCCAGCTTTACCCTGGATATCATTACAATCTTTATGGATACAAAACGATCCTCGATACAAAAGAAATGTTACCTGGTTATATGAATCTCGGTATCATACATACACAAAGGCATTCACTATCAATCATAACAAACTCCATATAAATATGCTGTATTCTAATATATACCAAACATACTGACATTTCTGCTTTGCATTGCTCTATAGACATCACTAATATTTCTCACTAGAACCTTTTACAAATATGGTTAAACATTTGATTTTCTCCAGCATTAAGACAAGTATGATACCAGAGAATAATGACATCAAATATCACTCAAAATATATATATATGCACCAACACCCTTGTGCATATATTTACTATATAGAGGCCACTTGACACATAGGCAATGGCTGCTTAGCATAAGACTTTGGAGGTCATTACGACCCAGGCGTTAAGGGTTAACGCCGTCGTTAACCCTTAACGCCTGATTCCAATTTTAACGGCTGCTTTTAATTTAACGGTGCCGTAATTAGCGCCTTCTCCACTTCCCCATGGGGCAAAAATGGGAATGGGGAATGGGGATTTACCGCCCCACTCACCTTGGAATGGGGAGGTAAATCCGCCATCCACCATGGTGTAAACGTAGTTTACACCATGGTGGTAAAGTTGGTGTACTTACCGCCTGGGTCGTAATGACCTCCTTTGTGTTAAGCCATGTACATGCAAAAGGTGACGTTTTTGCATTGGCTCATGCAAATGTGAATTCACAGGTAATATTCTTGCAAGTTTTAAAAGGGGGTGTACATGTAATGCTGTTCAGTCGCTTTATATTCCGTTTAACAAAGTTTTTTCGTTTTTTCTTTGAATTTCATAGGTTTTTATTAGTGCAACTTAACCATAACGTATCTTTAACAAAGTTTTTTCATTGAATTTCATAGGTTTTTACCAGTGCATGCTATTTTCCTACAACTTACTAATACCATACTTACCCAATATAGCATATTTGTGTCCAATTTCCAAAGTTTCACCTCAAAACTCTGCCATTTCACTTAATCTGGAATACATTTTAACACTTTTATACACTTCTTGCAACTATTTCAACTAGTTTTGCATCCATAGACATCTACGAACATCTGACTTCATAGCGGACCTTCCAGACAGTGCCACATGACCATACGCTGGTGCGCGGCATGATGACGTGTATGAGAAGCCAATCCGCACTTCACGATAAGATCTCTGCTTGGCAGACAGTTCGGAGCTGCATTTTCTACTGATCTAGGAACTTCCAACTTCAAAATTTCCCTTTCACAGCTCCAACACCTATTCCTACTCATTATCCATTAACAATCTAGTACACAGTACATACTTTCAGCAAAACTGCTATTTATCTTAAAATGGCATCAGCTAATGCCATCCCTCCATCCCAAGAGCCACCACCACTGCTGCAATCAAGGAGCAGGAGAAACAGTGCCCCCTAACTTAGAAATAACACATGCGCAACATTTTTCCTTGTCCACCTACCCCTCCATATTAGTGTGTGGTTGCTCTTCCCCCATTTCCCTCCCCACCTTTCGTTCTCAGCTCTCCTGCCACATAAAATACATCCAAAAACAAAGACATATTCCTTTAGGAACCACCTTTCACAGTTAAAAAATTGAACTAAAAAAAAAGTATATATTTCTCAGTAAAGGACATAGACTAAATAAGATTGTCCAACATTACCATTTGCATTTTGGGCTATGCTAATGGGAAAATTGTGGCGTTCATCCTTTGTTCCAGGGACTGGAACGGTGGATACCGGCCCAACAGCCCAAGTTATCATCCCAAGTGAAGCGAGGGTGGATAACGAGGTCTCTGGACCATTATCCCCCCATTCCAGCCCCTGAAATGGGGGAAGAAGGCCATTAGCAACCTAGGTTCCCAAAGCGGGAACCCGGGGTGCTAAAAAATAGGATTCTTCTTCCAACACCGGGATGCCTGCGGCATCCCAGTGTAAGAAGAAAAATCCTTTTCCAGGATGGCCACCATGGAAAGGAAAGGTGAGGGTTCCATACAGGGCCCCTCTTCACTTTCCATCGCAGCCTGCAGAAGGCAAAAAGAGAACCCTATGACCATATTACCATAAGCACATTTTTCTTCCCTTTCAAATCTATCCTAATTACGAATAACTTTACCACAAAGCCAGACCCAGGTGGACATGGCCACTTTAATCCTATGTTTTGTCCCTTGTGGTCATGGCCAGTAGCCAGATTGTCTGGATCATGACCTTATTCCGTGACCCGGACAATCTGGCGACTGCCCATGGCCACAGGCTACCCCTCAGTCACTAAAGGTATACCGCTATCTTTTGTAGCTACATTATGACACTTGTCAAATAATAAAACACTGGCACATTTGCAAAACCATGCTTGTACGTCCTTGCCAATGCTCCTTATGCAAGTTTGCTGGAAATCCACCCATGTTTTATTTTTTCAAAAGTGTCAAATGTATGCACATACAGCAAAGTTTTTTCCCCATTCAGTCTATGGGAAAAAAAAGAAATTTTGGGACCCCCCTATAATTTTGCCCCCCCTGGACCAAACCTCACCAAACTTTGAAAAAAATTCAGAGTGGGCCATATACTTTTTTGGCAAAGTTTGGTGAAGATTCGTCCAGGGAGAGGGAAGTTATAAACCGCCCAATAAGTGCTCTTCCTATGGGATTAGCAAATTAACCATAACTACACGACCACAGTAGTATATATATATATATATATATCACAGGGCCTGCGGTAGCAGTTATGGTTAAGTTACTCAATCCGTAGTAAGAACACTTTTTGGGCTGCTCATAACTTCGCCCTCCCTGGACTAATACTCACAAACTTTGTAAAAACAATACATAGCCCTGTTAGAGTTGTAGGGGGGTCCAAAAGTTTTTCCCATAGATGCAATAGAAAATAAATGTTGCTCATGCCTGCAGCCCAAACCGCTGGATGGATTTTCACCAAATTTGCGCCAGGAGCAGCGGCTTGGTCTTGAAAGCGTGTTTTTGTAAATTTGGTGTAAATATGTTCAGTAGTTTTTTTAAAAAATGCCAAAAAGTAGATCAAAATAATTAGTGATATCTGAGTTAGGTCCGCGGACTCACTTCTCTTTTCAGTCCACTGACTGGCCTCTGATTGGACCAGAGGGCGGCATGATGTCTGCGGACATCAGACGTGCCCGCTGTTTGGATGGTGAAAAACATGAGATGTGTCATATTTTTGGGAATCTCCTGCCGGGTTGGATTCGCAGACAGCACCCAATGTCCACGACTATCGCAGTAAAACATATTAAAAACACAACATTGCATTTGCCAAACTTATGAAACAATCTCTGGGGAGGTGAGTGGTGATGTAGATGGGTTGGGATATGGCCATAATAAGCCAAAAAACTGCAGTTTTTTCATCCCCGAAGTCTGAGAACAGGCCGGATGTTTGGGTACAGTCCTGTGATGTTCAGGAATATCTCAGATGTTCTAGGACATCCATGACAATTTCTGAATATCAGGGTTGGTGAAAAGCAGTTTTGGGATGGCTTAATACTTTGGCGCTACTGAATGGAACTGCATGGAATTTTGTAATATCATTCTAGAGCTGACCCTGAATGGTTCAGCAATGTTTGGTGCTGTTTGCCAAGAGGGAGCAAATGTAGAGGAGGGGTGTCAAAATATTTGAAAGGCTTACAAATTTGGTCCTATTTGACGAATCTGCACAAAAGTTTGCAAAATGATTTTAGACCCAGAATTGAATGGATTTGCAAAGTTTGGTGGGTTGATATCAAGAGGTGGCAACATTAGAGGGGGGTTTAAAAATGTTTAGATAGCTTATAACTTTGCTGGCATTTGACAAATGTTCCCATGAAGTTTGCAGAAAGATTATAGACCGAACCTTGAATGTATGTGCAAAGTCTGAATGGATTTTGTCAAGTGGTGGCTAAGTTATAGGACTATTTTATGTATGTACATTTTGACACTTTTCAAAAATTAAAACATGGACGATTTGCAGCAAACCCTGCAAGCAGCATTGGCAATGACCTAAAAGCATGGTTTTGCAAATGTGTCTGTGTGTTATTTTTTTAAAAGTGTCATAATGTAGGTACAAAAAATAGTGATATATCTTTGGTGACAAAGGCCACCTGGACAATCTAGCTACTGGACATGAGCACAACTGACCGGCAATGGGGTTAAAGTGGGCATGGCCACCAGAGACAGGCTATTTGGTAAAGTTTTTGGAAATCGATATAGGTTTGAATGGGGAACAAAGTTCTGCTCGTGGCTACAGCTGGAAGTGCTGGACAGGATTGCAGCAAACATTCGCAAGGAGCATCAACAAGAACCTCAAAGCATGATTTTGCAAATATGTCCTGTGTTTTATTTCTTCTAAAGGGTCAACATTTAAGTACAAAAAATGGTGATATAACTCTGGTGCCTGGGCAATGGGCTGGCCCTGAGAAAGGACAAATGTGTACTCTGATTTGCTTATTGGGACACGCGGCATGGCCGAAGCTGAGGGTTTGAATGGGGAAAAAAATTCCGCTTGCAGATGCAGCCCGAAGTGCTGGACGGATTGCAGCAAACGTGCGCGAGGAGCATCTGCAAGGATCTGAAAGCCTGCTTTTGCTAAAGTGTCCTGTGTTTTACTTTGTTAAAAGTGTCATAAAGTAAGTACAAAAGATTGTGATTTAACTTTGCTGCCTTGGCACTGGGCCTGGCCCTTGGCAAAGACAAATGTCTACTCTGATTTGCCTATTGGTGAATGCGGCGTGGCTGAATCCCATGCCCCATAGATTGTGGGAACTGCCCATGGCTGCAAGCCATGAGCACTGACCATTGGTCACATTATGAGGGTAAGTGAACACTGAACAAGGGTATGTGGGTCATGGAGGCGGTTTGGTGAGCCTGGGGTCATGTTCGAACCTCATGCCTAAGAGAATTCAACCACTGCTTGCATCCCCAGCATGCAATGTTGATAACGACACACTTCAGTATGTGTTGCAAAAATTATGTTTGTTAAAGGAGGTTTACAGTTCTTTCATACATGTTAAAAGAGGAATTATTAAAAACTAATATACAGTGATGTAACATCATGAAACATTTTCACTCATAAAAACCTATGAAATTCAGTGAAAAACCTTTGTTAAAGGGACACTATGGTATCAAGTAAAACCGAGAAAAAAAACAGAAATTCTCAGTTATGGTAAGCTAAGCAACCATAACTCGCGGCTCCACCGTGCACTGCTAAGACTTACACCCAGTACATCAAAGATGACATCACAAATATCACTGATGACATCACTGATAACATCACATATGAAAATAATTTTGATGAAAAGTCCCTACAAGGGGTTGTGTTTATAATGTTGGGAACCAGATGTTAGGGGTGATCGGGAGACCTATCATGAACTACTTTATGTATTATTGGAGTGTTGTTGTTAATACAGGAACCTAATCTTACATACACATAGGCAATGGCTGCAGCATTCACCACAGAAGTACAATATTTTTATCTGGTAATTTGGGATAGTAAAATGACAAATGCTACCTTATCAGAGTTTTGAGTAACGTTAAACATGGAATAAATAGCTAATAATTCAAGACTTACTACATACTTGTGTTAGTACAAACAATACATATGAAGACCCACAATGCATACAAATCAGCGGCACCTACAAGGAAACTAAAGTAGGGAAGAAAGAAACAACATCACCAGAAAATGTCAATAACATTAAAGTTCATCATCATGTATACAAATGAATTGTGTGTTTGAGTCCTGCGTATTGCCCCATATATGTGCACCATGAGATGAGACCAAACTCTTAGGAAAGAACATACAAGCGGGTTAACCTCTAAATACATAGCACCTTTACAATTTTCTTATTCTGACTGTCAGTGAGTAAAGCACCAGGCTTAGATGGATATACGTGATTTGACCGTGGCAGAATTGTTTGCGGCAGAATTGACTGTGGTCAATTGCCCAGTGAATACAATTTAGCTGCAGTATAATCCGGCAAATCTTTGACGCCCTCATGCCCCAATACATCTCTGCACCCTACCCCCACTTACCCTTGTTTCTCCTCTTGATTCTGACCCTTCAGCATCAGGTCCATCCCTCTTACATTGGTCGGATCCCATGCCGCAGAGTCCACTTTTTTTTTTTTCCCGTCCCCCGCCTCCAGTCCTCAGTGAAGTGGGGGCCACGCCTGCTACCCCCAAGGCAATCATTACCGAACATGCAGAGCGGGGAACACCCCCACAACCCCTGATCCCCATGTTTAGTATCGATTGCCAAATTTGTTCAAATTAAATGGATCAAATGGTACTGGCCGAATTTGGCCCGATTTACCATGCAATCAATTTAATTCGAACACACTGGGCAATACAAGCTTAGATATGTCAGTGAACAAAAACAAGTGGCACAGATATGTGATGTCATCAATGATATTTGTTATGTCTTCTTTAATAGCCTAGGTATTAGTTTTAGCTGTGCACAGTGGTGGAGCAAATTATGATTGCTTAGCTCACCATAACTAGTGAATTTCTGCGGGTTTTCGGTTGTACTTGTAACCATAATGTGCCTTTAACAACGTTTTTTCACAGAATTTCATCGGTTTTTATTAGTGTAACCTAACCATAGCATCTGAAGCGCATTTAAGGAGAATAAACTTAATGCAACAAAATCCTTGAAATTCAGCGCATTGGGAAATTCAGGACATCCTTAACTCTGCGTGTTCCCGTTGATCTGCCCATAATGCCATATCCCCATAACGCCATTTTGTATGGCATTGTGAATCCTTTCTCTTATAATATATATGTGATCTTGGGCTTTGAAACAGGAATGTGCCAAGTTAAGCCATTCTTGAGTTTCCCAATGCGCCGAATTTCAAGGGTTTTGTTGCATTAAGTTTCCTCACTTTAACTTCACTTCAACTAAAGTTTTCTTTCCTTGAATTTCTAGGGCTTTGTTATACCATAGTTCTTTTTCTGTGCCACTGGCCATGGCCTTCGCCCGTGTGCACTGTATATTTTTGGCACCACTGCCCATGGCCTTTGGTCATGACCAGTGTGTATGGCCTTTGGCTGTGCCCAGAACTTGCTCCCTGTATATTTTTCAGTGCCACTGACCATGCCCTATGGACATGGCAAGGCCATGCCCACTATATATTTTCCGGCACAACTGCCTAAGACCCTCGGCTATGCCCACTGTAAATTGTTCAGTTCCACTAGCCATTGCCTAAGGACATGGCCAGTGGGCACATCCTTTGGCCGTGCCTGCTGTATATTTGTCAGCACCATTGTCCATGCCCTTTGAGCATGGCCAGTGTATTTGTTAAATCAGTCCCTGCTCAGTAGCCATGGCCTTTGACCATGGGCAGTGGCCACAGTCTTCGGTGGTGCTCACTCTTTATTTTTTTATCACTGACAGGCCAATGGCCATGCCCACTTTATATTTTACAAAACTACCAGGCCTTCAGTCATTTAAAAGGCTAGCAAGCCACTGGCCATGTGCACAGTGATTTTTAATTCCGACCTCAATGTAGCTGTATAAATATCCTTTTTTTAAATGTGTTCTCCATAACTGTAGTTATAATATCAATGTACTATATATAGCAGTGATTATCCTTAGTTTCATATAGCTGTGATTATCGGGAAAAACAGCAAAAAACAAAGCCTGTTCCCCTGGGCTCCCACGCCCTCGCCAAGTGCCACTCTCCCCATAGCAAGGTCCTCCCACTCTTACAAACTCACATTTGTCCCCAACCTTCCTACATACCCCCTCAAACACTTGTACCATGTGATGCATTTTCATTTCCAGATCTCGTCTTTGCTGGTAGCTGTGGATATCAGACCAAATACCCCCAGCTACGGGAAAATGTTTGTACTGCAAACTCGGACTCTAGCCCACCTCCAACTCCCAATTGCCCCAGCTCTCACCTCTAGCATGATGCCATTTCGCCAAATGCCATTTTTCTGCTTTTGGTTTTTGTGTACCTTCAAGTATAGCCGCGATTATCTCTCGCATTGGAGAAAAAAAAAAGATGGCAGAATTTCAGGTCTCTCAGCTGCAATGCATTACGGGGATATTGCTATAATTCTGGGAAAAGGGAAACCCCCTTCTCCATCAAATATTTAGAAAACTACTGGACAGAATAACCGCAAACCACAAAAGGATTGTGAGTCAACGCTTCATTCCCAAGTTGTTTTGGACCTGTTCCAAATCCATCCAGTGGTTTGGGCTGTGCAGTGGAACAAAATGTACTTTTTTTGTCTATTGAAAAATTCATGGGGACTAGGCTGAAAGTGCTTAATTTGTTTTCTTAATAACATTTTTATTTTTTAACAAAGCTTTCCCAAACTTTCCAGTCTGAGGGGGTGGGGGCCGTCGAAGGCTTGAAGGGGGACCCGGGCGTACAAAAATGCCAACCACATCCATCACACATGTCAAACATTATTAGCTATTCATGTTTTCAATTTCCAATAGACTAACATCTCACCTTAAATATAGGGTGGTAACCGATGTCCTATAATATATATGGAACACATAACATTGGGATATTAGCACATGTCCCTGTTTTCAGAGTACACCCACTTTGCATTCCCAGTCATTTTATCTTCCCAGATTCTACCCTGATAAAAAATTGGACAATTTGGGATTTGGGGTTGACTTACCTTTTCAAATGAAAATTCTGGTTTTGGGAGAAACAGCTGGAGCCCCAATCAGCCAGACATCATCCTCTCAACAAATCATCAATGAGGTGGCCTTTTGGAGTCAGTCACTAAGCACTGGCTGATCATTCTTCTATGGGCTGGCTTTCAATGGATAAATCTACCTTTGTGGGTAAATTTAGACCTTAGTCTCTCCAATCTTCAGTTTGTTCCCCTTCTCAAACCTCATCTTTGAATATTTCAGACCTATTTCAGTTGTATGGGCATCCCATTACATTTCCCTCCGACCCAATACTGGCTTTTCCAGTGTCCTGACCAAAAGTTGGAAGGGAGCCTGCTTGTTCTAAGAAAATACCAATTTCATTTGTATACTATAATTTTGTACCCATCTTTGCCATCTTGACAGCATGTATATTTTCATATTCTACACATCACAGCGAACATTTTGCGATGTTGCATGTTACATTCTGATAACATTTGACACATTTTCAGCAATTTTGAACAATTTCAAACATAGCAACATATCATGATTCTGGTAGTGGTTGTTTTTATCTACAAACTGTCCAGATACGGAGTCAAACAGATTTTCGCTGCCATGCACCACCTAATTTCATTAGTACACCTTTTAAGTATTCCCCTATTCATTCTAAATGCATTTGTTTTGTTGGTGTGCAATTGAAGCAGCTCTACACCAGAGGGCATTAGTGATACTTTGCCTTAATATTCCTTTATCATATTGCCACTATGGCCACTATTCGAAGTAAATTGTCTTGTTGTGGATATTTTCAATTACCTTTTTACCTTGAGTAATCCAAGGCAGGTGTCTGCTCGCAGTCCCTCTAATTGACAGTGATATCAGTTAACCTCAGATAGCTAATGCATCTTTGGCGGATGTCGAACTGGGTTACAAATTCTCTTTGATACTGATGCCTTGTGTTTATTAGGGAGTGCCTCAAGTGAAAGCATTGTTCTTATCTAATTTGAAAATCTACCTTGAATACAATGTAGGAGCATTTTGAGGAGGCCTTAAGCCACCTGGCATGCCCTTAACATGTAATCATGTTCTGACAGGTTTCACCCTGATGATAGGCCTGGGAACTCTTCGTGTATCTGATTCTGAAATGCTTGGAAATGTAAAGACACAAAGTGATTCCAATTCTGTTTCGCAGGAGTTTTGAATCACAATGTTAATCCTCAGATTCAGACATGTCATTTCAAATCTCTAATGCAAGAACTCCAAGTACTTATATATATATATTGAACTGTAACACTGAGTTCAGTCTTATCATTCATTATGTTAGTGCAGTCCTAGAAAATGCATGTAGGTATCTGTACCATACAATTTTCATTTTTCAATTGCTGCTTTGGATATGTTCAGGAAATCACACATGGCTGAAAGAACATATGAAATAGCATTATTATTTGGATATGATAATGATTAAATTGTGCAGTCTGACGAGCATCCATGTGATTGTGAAAGCAAGCAAGAGGCAGACATCTACAACAATTTACGAAGTCAGTGCATATTGGTTTCCTTGCTCTGCGTTGAAGGTATTTCTCATTTTATTTATGCAGGACTTCTTTTTATTATAAAATCCCTGACAGTGTTATATTGAAAGAATGAGATTTCACCCACCAAAAGCCACTAGTCTGGTCCATTTTAATGAAAATTCCACACTGGATCAACTCTGTGTTTTTATCAGAATGCTCACACGTTGCTTACCGGGAAAATATTTTAAAAAATCACCATATTATTACAAAAGCTATTAATCCTAAATGTGTAATGCTACATTTGTGAAAACAAAATAAAAATATCGAGGCTGAGTACCCCAAAAGGAAATACACCGAACACGGGTTACAAAGGAACATACAAAGTACTTTATTTTATACTGAATCCAGTTACAAAAACAGAGCAAAATCAGATAGCTATCGGCCCTCAGTACAACACAACGAACTCCAGCGTGGTTCAGTGTGTTCAGTGAGAGACGTTGTACATCAGAATGCATTTGCTTTTTATACACTTGGTGGGCACGATGTCCAGCCCCACTTTGGGTTAATATTCCACTTAATACATCACCGATGTATGGTTCGTGCCAAGTCTCGAACAACCACATATAACTGCTTTTCCTTTAATACATGTATCAACAAGCCTATGCAATAACTGTGTATTCTAAGATTTTCCATGCAGGCCTTCTCAAACATTAATACAATGTAGTAAAACAAGTGCTCTACGTTCAGTATTTGAACACATTGTTTCAACATATGCTCGTGGATTAGTTTCGTTGCACGAGTAATCCTTTACACATAGGTCAACGAAGGACAAGGTCTTAGTTCACGACCTCAACAAGTGGCCTGCAGGCAAGTTACATATTAGCTATGTACAGAGGTCAAGACGGCCATGTTGTATTCTGGAATGACATTGTCCACCATTTTAACTCACAGGGTGACTTTTACAAAGCAAATCCTAAAATGCCGGTTTGACCTAAAATGGCGGTTTACATTGATTTAAGGTCAGGACCTTGCAACACGGATTCTTTTGCAAGCGACTTTCGAGCAGCTTGGCGTAGGCCAATATTAATATATTTATTGCAATAGGAGGCATGATAAAATTTCACTGTTGACACATTGACACTGACCAAAGGCAAACACTTGCCCAGAAAAGCATGACATTTTATAATGCGCATATAGCGTGCCAATGCAATCAAAACAACACCAAAATCGCTATATTTACCTTGTCTTGAGAGTCTTTTAAACTGAAATAAGAATGGCCGTCAAATCTACCTTGAATGACAGAATTGCAATACCACTGGCTGGACTAAGATTATCCAAGTCCTGAGCTCCATTAAATAGACAAAATGACATCCCAGTGAGCACCCTGTTCCTATGCTGTCAACATGGCCAATAGGATGCCCTTCTTTGCAAGGGCCACCGCTTGCAGAATTTGCACCGGCAAAGGAAGTAGGCATGCAAGTGCTATAGTAGGTGCCACACAACCCTATCTATAATACCACTGTAAGCCCACTGTGGTGTAATTGGCACAATGTGTGAGCAGTGGGCATTTATGTATGGAGGCCGCTGATGGTGCGCAAGAAGGTATCAAGGAAGTTGTCAAGTGTACTGAGGTGCTAGTCGGCCTAGGGCAGGCAGACATGCAGCTAAATCAGCGTCAACATGTACATAAGGTGTTTTCTCAAATCCATTCGGAAAACGCTCCACAGATCTGGGGTTAGATTATGTACATTGTATCAGTGTCAGACTATTTTGCAGCAGTATTTGCACCAAACGAACAGTGCAAAAACAAAATGCAACGGTGACAGCTGTGTCTCTCAAGCAGAAGCGTCCTCGTATAGTGCATGCACAGCACATCAGCAAACAGAATATGAAAACGGCGCTCTTCATTGGTAAAATAATGCAAGATTGCAAATGACCTCCGGCAATACATACACCACAGAGTATCATCACGGGTCACATTTTAGTTAGCTTGCTGCGTCTATAAAAAGTATACGTGCCCATTGTTATTTGGCAAAGTCCTCACACATGTGTTTGACTTCACTTCACTAGTCGTACGTATTACAAGTGCCTCATACATTCTTCCGTCCCGAGAAAGTCCTGAACTTTTCAACTGCCATTCTGGCCTACTTTTCAGCCTCCCATTATCCAGCATGCATTCTCTTTCTGATATCAAGTCCTCTGTATTCCGTGCACCAAAGGACCCTGTGTTCCTTTCTTTTGTCGGTAAAGTGTTCCATGTTATCGCCCTCCCATCAATCAGTCCTGCTCCATGTTAAATGCAAGCCAACCACTTCGCTCAGAATCTCAATCTGAAATGGCTATTCCCAAAGCCCTCCTGTGGTGTGTCTGAAGATTAATTAGCTAAAAGCAAGCCCACCTCTTCTGCATCTCAACATATCTAGCTATGCCCAAAGCCCACCTGTACTGCATCGCAATATGGATTAGCTATCCCCAAGCCCACCTGTGCCACGCCACAACGCGAATTAGCTACAAACAAGCCCACCTGTACTGCATCACAGCACGAATTAGCTATCCCCAAGCTCATCTGTGCCACAGCACAACGCAAATTAGCTGCCAACAAGCCCACCGCTGCTGCATCGCAAGATGAATTAGCTACCAACAAGCCCACCTGTGCTGTAACTCAAAATAATATATACGTATCTCCAGTGCTTTAAGTGGGGTAAAAAATTGAGGGGGGGCCCTCGTTTGGGGGCGTGGCTTCCATTGCGGGCGTGGCCTAAAAGTGCACAAATCATGGTGAGATGCGCAAACAAATATATAAATGTATTTGAGCATTTAAATATTTGTTTGCGTACTACTATGGTTTGTGATTTTTCAAGCCTTCTTTTATATACATAGCAATGTTACATATTTCTATGTTTATACAAGGTGGCTTGTAAGTGCACAAACCATAGTAAGTTACGCACACTTGTGTGCTTACCTTACTATGGTTTGTGTACTTTTCAAGCTGACTTTTAAAAATATAGACATTTGTAACATATGTCTATGTTTATAAAAGACGGCTTGAAACGTAGCCATCTTTTATAAAGCGTTGAGGACGGACAAAACCCAAGGTGGCTTTGTCCGTCGACAAAGCTATATAAAATATGCCTTGAATTGTGTACGATTCAAGCCGTCTGTTATAAACATAGAAATATGTCTACGTTTATAAAAGATGGCTTAAACGTACACAGTTGAAGGCATCTTTTATAAAGCCTTGCCAAAGCAGAAAGGCGCCTCGTGCTCAGTGATCTCTGCTTAGAGCAGAGATCACAGAGCCCGAGGTGTCTTTCACCCTCTGCGAACCCGCAGGCTCCGTGATCTAATCTGCAGATTAGATCACGGAGCCCGTGGGTTCGCTGAGGGTCAGTGACCTGGCGAGGGAAAACTAAGGGACTCTAGCTTCCTCTGATGGCCCCTCAGATGAGGGGTCATCAGAGAAAGTTACAGTGACTGACGGAAGTGCCAGCCAGTCACAGCAACGCTGTGCCTGGCTGGCACTTCTGTCAGCTTGCCTGATGTTAAAGTGGCGGGCGCATCTCCCGTCGCGGCTGCGGCCGCGGCGGGATAATGCGTCCTGCCATGGCGTGGTGAGGCCGGGGGGCCCCGGCTCAGCCCCACTTTTTGGAGACTGCCGGGGCTTAAAGCACTGCGTATCTCTAAAGCTCACTTGAGCTGCATCCCAACAACAATTAGCTGCCCAAATGCTCACCTGTGATACAGCTCAACACGACTAAGCTATCGCTAAATCCCACCTGTGCTGCAGTTCAACACGGATTAACTAACGAGCAGCCGACCTGTGCTCCATCACACCACCACATAGCTATTCCCAAAGTCCACCTTTGCTAAATGTCAACAGGAGTTAGCTACCAACACACTCACATGTGCTGCATATCAAACAAAAAGCTATCCCCAAGTGCACCTGCGCTTCATCTCAAGATGAATAATGTAGCCCCAAAGCCCACCTGGGCTGCATCTCAGCATGAATTATCTTCCCCCAAACCCACCTGTGTTGCTTCAAGGTTTCAGTCCGACTCACTACCCGGGCCTCTGAACTGGAACGCCCTCATATGAAATTCATAACAGCGGCACGTTCAAGAGAGCCCTAAACCTCCTCCCATTACAGAGGTAGAATCAATATTATTCTTATAATTACTGCTTAGAACCGCTGCCTTCCCACCTATTATTGTACATGTACTGTAAGATGATCTGACCACCATGCACTTTTGTGGTATGCTGCTGTGCAATGTCCATCTGGGCCTCACCCACTATGGTGGCGAATGTTGCTTTTAACCACAGTTAAATATGAGCTGCCGTGGATTGTCCACTTCTAAACCTTGCGCCATGGACGTCATTTAGGGGTCGCCAGAGGTCGCAACTGCGACCTCTGAGGTCTCCCTTGCTAGCTCTGTGGTTTCCCTTGCTACCCCTAAAAAAAAGGAATTAAAAAACTGTTGTTGTTGTTATGCAAGCTCCTGTGCTGTGACCAGCACCATGTGGCTCTTTACTTCTGGAGTGGCTGGCTTTCTTGTTCAGGCCTCTTAAAAAAAAGAAAAAAAAAAAAGAACAGGAGTGCCACAAATCTAACACTTTCAGCACTGACCCTAAATAAGAAAGAATAGGAATACCAAATAATGTGTTTCTGGAATTCTATACAATAATTGCTAGACTCATTAAAGGTTTATTTCAGGCACCCTTCAGGGGGTGAGTCACTGATTTAGTCTGTTCTTAAACGCCTCAACTCAGCCTTTCATCCTTCTGAGGTTGATAAATGAGTACCCACACAGGTTGGGCGATATTGGGTGTATATTTTTTCTATATAAACCGCTTAAGCGTAAGTGCTATAACACATCATTATCATTTGGCCATGGACGGCTGCTTGCATTCACAGTAATTTGGTAATATGGGCCTATACACACTGATCTTAACGATACATATGTCGATCCATTCTTGTATGAAATGTACATCACATTATAGTGATATCATAACCATATTTTTCGTAGTTTACTTAGGAACAATGCTATGTGATGCCACTTCCTGTTTTGTCAAGGGGTGAAAGGTCGAGTTCTATCGCTTCCCGCAATATCACTTTGGGGTGGGGTCAAATGGCCTCACTTCCTGTGATGTCATCAGAGGTCAAGTTTCGTGTGATGTATCTTCTGCTACCCCTGGCATGTTGTTGAAATTACATCCCTGCCTTGCGCTTTGCTACATCAACACATTGCATGCGACACTGCCAGATTCTGCCTCTGCCCATGGCTGCAACAGGAGCCGAATCAGGTGGCCCCTCATTTCATGAACATGGAGAGAAAGCGGGTGGGAAAAGGTTAACATCTCGTCATTTCCTTGATCCGTTATTAATATGAGGCATCCTGATACCAAAACCGAGACCATCACCCTGCCTCAGTCAACGTGCAGCTGCGATGCTGAGTCCATGCCAACCAACCAGCCCCCTCTTATAGAAATCCCACTGGATCTATTTGTTTGCTACGTACCATATTCTCTCTCTCTCTCTCTCTCTCTGCTTGTCCGGCGCCGAGATGCCATTTGCCATGGCGTTTACAGAAACCACGTTGAGCTATTTGCCAGATGTCAGCAACCCTAGATAGAAGCCTGTATAATGAGCTGCCCTCGATCACCCTCTTATCACTAACGGCCCGCGAGCTGATCGCGTGCCCATACCTTATCCAAACATTCCATGATCAGTAGCACGCCGTGCAACAGGATCCGCACACACGGCAATAGACTGGGTACACACTGCAACAGGGCCCCTCTTATAATGCTGATAAAATGACAGGTGCCGCTCGGGAGGCTGCCTCGGACGTGCACATACCCGCTGCCTTCACGTGTTAGCATAAGTCAGCTGAAGGGGTATGCAATGGTGCTCAAATGGAGGGAGAGGACATTTAAAGTCGTGGAAACATTCAAGTATCCTGCTCTGACTTCCTAGCACACGTGTTTCATGTCTATTTCTGAACTCCCTTCCCTGTTCACCATCTGCCTTTGGAAAGGTTACATTTTACAACACCCTGTCTCTCTGGACTTGGGTCTGCGCTGTAGAGTGTCACATGCACGACCCCCGACAAGCTCCATTCGGAGGTGTCCGAAGCAATTGTGTTGATGTGCGGTGTTTAGCTGATGACCCTTCACGGCAGAAGCCTGGAAACCGTCACTCTGACAGCCAGCGAGGGGGCCTCGGGAGTCTCGCCTCTCTCTTAGTGTACGTTTTGCCGGTCATATTGCATAAATTGCTTTGGTTCTGGGGAATACTGTGCTGGTGATGGGCAGTGACCTTTGCTCTGACAGACTGGTGCACATTGTCCTCTTCGCTGTGGTGAGTAGAGGCAAATGCAATTTGCGCACAAGTTGGGAAGTTATATTTCAAAGTTTTTATCCTGGACCAAAGCACCCTGCAGTGGTCTCCGAGTGCATAAAGTAAGAGGAAATAGTGTTGCAAAACTCCCTGGCACCTTTTCAACATTGCCCAGCACTGCTGTAAAACTTCCCAGAAACGATGCGCTTCATTGAATTTAGCATTTAGACCGGTGCAGAAATTGTCATAAATCAAATTTTGACACAAATTAAGATTTATGAAAAACTTACTTTCTGGGCCATTTGGCTCAAATTTCTCAAAAATTATGCTGGGCACTGAAACTGTCAAGGAGAGCCAGGTGAAACTTCTCACTTATCATGCAAGTTCGCTATGTATGTCGACAGGCGCAATTTACCACAACCATGTGCAGTTTTCCAAGTGAAATTGTGCACCACTGGAGCAACACAGAAGTGCAATGTATTACAAAGTTCTGATTTACACAGCCCAGTGCAATTCATGCAAATTAGATTGCACTATAGTTTTTTCATGGGTACGTTGTTTGACCTGGCTTTTAAACCGTTGTCTTCATGAGAAAAGTTAATGAAATAATGTTCATATCAAGTTGTCTGCGGCTTTTTAAAGATGTGTTCGCTTGTCTAACGTCATTCAATGGGTGTCTGACTACATTCCTTGGTACTCTGTTTGCACAAAATTCGCTTCGTTGTGAAAACAAAAACAACTATCTTTTTATTGCACCTTTGCAGCTGGATACATTCTTTGTGAAGATGTTTCGGAATGTTTTGGGTTAAAAATGTAGAATCTGTTGACCTAGCCAGAACTGCCACTGACTGGGGAAGGTGGCTACACTGATGCAGCGCCACACATCTCACCGAAGTGGCCACACTGATGCAGCTTCACACATCTCACTTAGACAAACGCAATTCCGCTAGCAGTGCACAGTTCCTGTATTCCAGTCTCACTGATATGATAAGTTATTTATAACACGCTTAATACCCAGAGGTTTGTAAGCACAGACCCGGGGATAGAACCTGCGTTGCTCCCTGTCGTCTTGATGTCAAGGTGGGCAGCTTGCCTCAGAGCTATCCTCCCGAGACTCATTAGCTTCTCAAGTCCATTCAACTACGAAGTTGATACAAACCTACGTCACCCATTAACTTATTGCATTCTTATAAAGGCCTGTAAGTTTTAAGTAGGATTTTCTGAATCTCTTCCTCTCTCCAGAGGGAAAATGAAATCCAGGAGGCAATTATGCATTTCCTGCTTTTTCTCCAAAAAATATACTGCCATTACTCCCACTATATCTCCCACAACTCCATTTATCGGCAAACAAAATGAAAGTTCCAATAATTGTTTTACATGCTTCCATGTCTTGTTTAATTACATAAAACACCAGAGCTCATTTTTCGGCACTAGCGCAATCTGAGTTTGCAACACATACTGCCTGTCACCTGTATGGAAGAAGTTGTAGGAGGAGAGCATCGCCTCTGTGCCAGGGGCCTTTAGCCTCTTGGCCCAGGGAATGGTTAAACTATTTTCCTAGATGACTGAAATCTGGAAACATAACAGCAAAATGATCACTGCCTTTCATTCTTCCCTGACAGAACCTGTCCCTTATAGAAAAACTACGCTGAACACTACTAGAGAACCCACCCTATGGCATGCTGGTGCACTGCCTATCTAATAGTGGATAGAGAACAGAAGGACTGTCCCTATTCTACACTACAGAAACTGTGCAACTAAAAAAGCACACATTGTTGAGATGGCAAAGGGACCTATTTGAACTCCTTCCTGCACAGCTACTCAATAAGGTGTGTCAATTAAAAGGAGCAGGGTGCCAGTTCAAACAAATATACTAAACCCCTATTCATTGTGCGTGAAATATAAATAGAAAACCCTATTAAGATAGTTGTGTGTCTCCACTAATACAGGAATTTTCAAATACAAAATGGACTGAAATCTGGTCCACTTAAACCCACATCTACTCAGTTAACACTCAGCCGTGTTTAATTTTCATACCAAAAATGCCATAATGGGTGTATGGGTCGTCTCTCACAGCTTTCTCCTGTGTCGGAGAAACTGCAGTGCAGATAATGGCTTAAAAAACAAACAATTGAAAAGAATCTCTGAAATGGTGAAAGAGGGACCATTCACAAACGTATGCTTCCTATTGGATGGTGCTTCTTGCTCGCTCCATGATGAAAAGCATGCCCCCGAAAAATCCTATATGTAAATAAAAGCACATGCCCAAGAACGCATTTCAACAGAGTAAACATGAATCTAATCAATTGCTACAATTGCTAAGGGGTTTTAATGGAATTTAGAACTTAACATATAAGTGCTGAAGAAAAGGCCCAGAACTTTAGAGTGCTTTTTACATCCCAAATAATTCAGCTGGCTAATTCAGAATGTTTATTGGAGAACATGACACAGATAAACGTCTAGGATTTCATCACAGTGATATTCTGGCTACCAGGCACAGAGAAAAGAACATGTGTTTGCATATTATGAAGCCTGTATTGCTTTTCAATAACTGCATTTGCTAATTATTTTTTTTAACCAAAATAATGTGAAATGTAGGGCAGTACTGAAGTCTCATTTAAAATACCATGGCATTTGGCCATCTTTTCACTTAACTTTGAATAATGCTGTGATGTACTTCAAACTCGAAATGAAAATGCTGAAACTGAAATTAACATGCTGATGTAGCTTGGGGTGACTTGAAACTGTCTGATAATTAACCATTGTAAAGTCTATCCCCAGTTCAGGAATGTACATCTCGAAACCGATGACACATAGAACTATTGAAATTGATTGTGTTCAAATTGGTTCTGATAGCAAGGCCTCATAAAAGCACTCCCATATGTTGGATAATATATAGCTTCAAAGAGACAGTCACATATATAATTTCCAAAACCATCATAAAATCCATTAGCTGAAATCATGCAATACTTTATCTGATTCCCCAAGAACACAATTTTAAAATAGCCTTTGCCTTGACATGTTTTCACATACGGAAGAAGAATGTAAATAGGATGCATCAACAGTGCCATCTACAGGCTGAAGTCAGCATTTCTTCCTCTCATATCTAAATAAAAAGCAAATGAATGGGATTATAAAACGTAGTACTTGAATACATTTTATCTATGAGATCAAAGGCCGTTCAACCTGGGGTCAATTGCAAATTGTAGGTAGAAAATATATTTTCCGACACAAATAAAATTCGCCAAGCGTGTAATGGAAACATTTTGAGAGAAAAAGTAAAGATAATTAGCTCTTAAAATATCCAACAGATGAGGAGAAGAGTTAATGACTTGAACATTTGTCTTATCCATACTGATTACCATTATATAGATTGAAATAATTTTGCACATTCAAATAAAACATTAGGTCACAGAAATGAAATTGCCATTGTACATTAGTAGTCAGTGTACTCCTCCCTTTGCAGCCATGAGACTGATGAATGCCACACCTAGTTACAAGGCTGTGGAGGAGTCAAAGATATAAAATAGCATGCACATAGAATTAGGTAGCCGGAGATTAGATTGGGGAGGAATATTGAAGAATATTTTCTGGAAGGATGTCGCCAGGGGGAGCAGAACTGAACCCATCTGGATAATGTATCCCCATGCAGAATATAGACAGCAGCCATTGAGAGGGGAATGACTAGCTCATGTAGGACATTGGTTTCCAGGCAGCTAGCTGAAAACAATTTTGGGAAACCCTTTGTGGAAGAAACCCCTATCCCTGCTACGCTACCCATGGGCCTAGTCACATGGTATGTACCTGGTCATTAACGTGAGCTTCTCAGCGAATACTTTTGAGGTCAAATTGGCCCTTGAGAATAAAGGAGTGCTTCTCTTGATCCCAGACATATGATATGCTTCACGCCTTGCTCTCACATTAGCAGCTGCCCCGTCCAGGAACTTCTGCTTGGGATCTTGAAGACCACACTAATCAACCGAATTCTGATGGTTTTCGGGGTTCTGTTTGTGGGCATCTGGCAGTTCAAATAGGATGGCCATTATTCTGAGGGGTGCTAGTTACCTAAATCTAGAGCAGGTGTTTGGCAGGTCAAGATCTCTGCCTCGACTCTCATGAATTTGTTCTTCTGGATGGGCGCAGCCCTGCCCCTGCTCTTCCATTCACATTCCTTTCTGGTTTCTCAGGACTGTGACACAATACAATTGCATTTTATCTATCAGATCTGAAGGTTTCTATGTTCGATTTCCCTACTGGGGCTTGGGATGTGAAGGTGATTCAGAAGTCATTGCCATGCTGTGCTGCTACTTTCACTAAGGCCTGCGGCAGACTAGGCGTCACTTTAAATATGGCAGTGCTTCAGTATTTCTCACAGCAGAGACCAAGGCCTTAGTTTTGCCGAATTATTCGCTACATGTTCACTATTGTACTCTAATATCACACCTGCCGTATACCGCGGCCTATCTACATTTTCACAACTGCTATAAAACACTACATGTGTTACACTGATTTTGAATGTTTCAACCCCCTGCATCCGCGCACATTAATTTTCTTGTGCACTAATATATTTTCCTCAACCAAAATTGTTTGGGTAGGCATTTGTATCTCAACATTCCCCCTTTAGTTAATCCTCCATTAACTAACCAAGCTGCTTCCCCTCTTCTATAATCATCATCTGTGGGCACCCACACCCAGCACACTTGATATAAACTCGACCCACCCTGGGCATACTTCTTTGAGGTATGATATGATATAATATGACATTTGTAACGCGCCTATAGACAAGTGTTTCAAGGCGTGAAAAGATACACACAAGATAAATGCAGTCACCATCTACAGTTAGATCGACCCAGTGCTCTACATCATTTTCTGGATCCAGTTGGGGCGAAGTCCAAGGGGGATCAATAGGCTATTCAATTCTCACCCTGCGTGATTTTTTTTGGATCCTCTGTTTGAGCATGTAAGAAGTTTTTGTCGGAGGGCTATTACACAATTTGGTGGTATTTCAGTACCGTGGTAGAATAATGGTAAAATAGTGGTAAATTGGTGGTACCAGGTATTTATGGTGATGCCCTATAGGATATGACAAAACTTCCCTCTAAAACCTGTTTTCTACTTAGGGTCAACAGTAGGCGCAAGATAGCAGCCTTTGTACCTGCGGGGACTTGACAGTCTAACTATCGTTCCAGTCACTTATCTACGAGACTGGACTACTGTCTCTGACAGATCTGCTCAGCTTTCAGCATGCACAGCCGAGACATCACACTCACACAATCTGTCTATCTATAAACCCACAGTAAACAACTGACATAACCTGAGTACCATGAATAATGTATCAAGACACACGCTCACTTTTAGAATGTGCATTTATAATTGAACTTACCGTTTGAAAATTCAACAACATTGAATAGCAACACACATATTCATGGGAATACAATTCAGCAGAAATAAACAGCAAGAAAGACATTTCAACATGAACTCAGCTCAATGACACAATGTAAGCTTCACCCACTTCAACCATGGGTCATGAATATTTGGCAAGAGCCATGTTTAGTATGAAATACAATTTCCCCAAAAGACATTTGAAAGTTGCTGAAATCTTTTACGAAACAATAACACTTTCCTGACAATCTCAGAGTCCATTCCCACATGTGCGCCTCAATTATCACAAATATGCTCACATCAAATATGAGCAAGGTTCTTTGTTGTTCTGCCAGCATACAGCAGTACCGCAACTCCCACACTCAGACAACTCAGATTGAAGGCCGCAACCTCTCTCTGGCCCACCTTCTCAATCTGCTGCCTGGGAGAATCTTGCCTCTCTGCACTGCACAGCTCTGCTCCCCAGTTGCTGACAGCCAGCCACCCTCCTGTTCTCCTCTGGACAGAAGAAACTGGGCCACCTTTTCTGCCTGCAAAATGTATATGTTAGCTGTGTCACTCAAACTAAATCCTGCCCTTTCTTCTGACGTCTGCATATCCGAGCTGATTTCTCTAAATTTGCAACAACACTTCCCCATAACAATGAAACTGTTCACCAGAGCACATACTTCCACTCATAGTTTGTGCACTGAATCACAGCCAGCAAATGGCTTGCATGTTAAAGCAGCACATTATTATGACATTTCATCTACCTCATCTTGCACTGCTTTATTAAGGGTAAATTATTAATTACTGGGAATGGTTAGTTGGTGGTTAATTGGGTTAAATAAGTGTATACAGTGCAAGCTGGACAGATTAGCTATTCACCCTGAATTGAATCATTTTATACGTGTCTAATGTGCATTTCCATTTGCTGTGTGCATTTTGCATTCAGTTTAGTGTCTCTACGGAAAGTAATGCCATGTCCCACTTACTGCCTTCCATATAGAGTGTCACTACATCTCCACTATCTCTGCCTACACATCTCATTCTACAAGCATGCCTATCTTTTGTATTAGGAGGAGCTAGCAATACCTGCACCTAACGGGACCATCATCATGGCACTGTTCGGGAGTGTCTTTATGCAGTACCGGAGTGTCATTTGGCCTGTGCAGAACATCACCAGCAAGAGTACCATGATAGGGACCCAATATCTTTACTACTGCTCCGAGCCATGGTGGTATCCATGAGAACCTCATCTCAAACCTATCTTCAGCTTCAACACCTGCTTCAGTTTCCATGTGTGTCTTTAGCTTGTGGAAGTACCCTATGCTGGGGGACAAGGACCAATTTTCTGCATCGTTTGGTGGGAACATATGTGCAACTTGACAATTCAATCTTCTTGCACATGCCACCTTCCATGGCAGTCAATAGATTCAGGACATACTGTTTTTGGAGAGTCATCAAACAGACCGCGCGCATCTAGCTCTTGATCAAGTTCAGCTCTTGCTCGGAATTGTTCACCAAGTGGATCATTTCCCATTGCACGATCTAGAGCCATTTGTCATTGGCTGCGGCCTGGACTCCCAGTAGCAGAAAGAAGGTGAAGTGTAAGGTGATATTCGTCTGAATTTCTTTCAGATATTTGGAGGAATCTTCAGATAAATGATGTGATTGCTTCTGCTGGAATCTATGTGATGACTGCGACCCTCATAATTGCGACGGCCGAAAATGCTGATCTTTTCTTTTTAAACCCCCTTTACAGCACATACATATGGGAGGGGGGAGACCCCTGAAGCCCCCATATTACTATTATATCATATACCTCCCCCACATGTATATGTGGTGCAAGGGGGGATCTAATAAAAAAAGTTGGAATTTCGGGCGTCGTAATTATGAGGGCAACATTTTGGCCCATTACCCTTCTGATGTCTTCTTAGTGAGCGCTTATTTCTCTTTATTTGTGGGGATTGTGGTGGGGTTGGTCTCGAGTGTGATGTGATTGACCTGGGTGATATAGTAAGGTGGGCCTCAGGAGCCACGAGGATGGCTGAATGTATGATTATTAGCGAACAAGTCCCTCTATTTGATGGTAGGAGATGCATGTATGCTTGATGGCAAATAACCAAAGAATGTCCATAAGGGCTGCTGTGCCCTTACTGAGATCAGGGATGAATAATGTCTTGTTACACCTGTTGTTTCTTCCCACCGGAACAATTCTATGTCATCAAAAACAGAATTCATATGTGTCTGCTGCTTGCACCTTCATTGGTACTTCTTTTGTTTCAACCCATGTTAGTTTCAAGACATATGTGGCCCATATGGTGATGATATTCCATACAATTTCTTCACCAAACTCCACCAGCCCCACTGCCACACAGTGCACTATTGCCTCCTTCCATCTGTTGATACGAACAATACTCTGTCCATTTTTTGCAGTGGGCGTGGCTTGCATTGCGTGTCTTTGTTATATTTTGCAAACTTTTCTTCATCTTTGTCCATGAGTACAACTCATACTCCATGCCCCTGGAACATGCTTTAAACCTGACACAGTGCCAGATTAACCAAACACTGGGCTTCTAGAGGTGGCATCTCCCGGTGGCACTAACATTTTAGGTGACCCTGACACATGGGGGTTGAGACAGCAATTGTAGCAGCTCCCCTTTGACCTCTGCTTCCCCACTGAGCGCATGTGACTGTACCATAGATTACTGAATTCTGGATTGTGCACATCAGTCATTGTGTCAAATACGACCATTTGTACTGGTCATTCTCTTTCTCTTCCTCAACCCCTCTTTTCACTCGAGGCTTCTATTGCCATGTGACTATCCACTACCTGTGTTAATTTTATATTCATTAGATCACTTGGAAAAACCACATTCTGGACAGTACCATACTTAAAGAAAACATTTTGTATAAACCCTGTGCATTACACTCCCCTTTATATGCTGCAAACATACAACATGACTGAGTGAGTACATACAGAGACCCGAAACAAAACCAACAGCTATATACAACATTGAAATTATTACATGATTCTTTTCATGAGAAATCTGCAGCTTGGTGAGGAGAAGGGGTTAGAGATGCAATACTTAGATGCAAGAATTCCTCATATTACCACATGCAGCAATGACAGTTTGATAGCAGTGAATCGATATTACAGTAAAGGGAATGCACATTCTTCACTATACTGTTATTTGCTGCGAAGGTACTGAGGCAGAGAAGGTATGTAACAAGGTAGTAGGGTCAGTGCGAATAACAAAAGACAACTACTTTATGCTGGCTGACAGGTGAAGGAGGTGCTGCATGGGGAGCCTTCCAAGCATCAGAGAGCTGTACCCAATACTGCAACTCATTCACCTTTACCACAAATGGAGTGGCATATATGACTGTGTAGGGCCAGTTATACTGCGGCTCACTCCATCTGTGGACAAAATTCCTTATAAAAATAGAATCTCCAAGATGCAGTTGGAGGGGCGGCAAGCTTGCAGTTTTCGGTACAGCACTGTTTTCTTCTTCTGTTCTTCTTGGCACTATCTATTGGGAGAAGTGCTTTATGGATTTTGTTAACTGACACAAGTTTGCTCTAAATTCATATCCTTATATGGACTCAGGCCTGTGAGCAACAGAGACACTACGTGTAGGTGAAAGTGGCATGTGCATGTGCCCCCCTATTGCTGTTTAGAGAGTGCTGGTGCTGGAAGATGGTCTTTGTAGGGCTGTGTCGACAAAATGAATAGGGCCAACGGCAAACAGTGGACTCCATTCTTTTTGAGGGGAACACGCAATTTGCATAATTTTGCCTTTAGGAAGCCATTGATCTGATCAACAATGGCGTTAGCTTGAGGATGATAAATGGATCACATGTTATGTATGATTCCTTAGAGACCTGTTATTTCTTTAAATAGCTTGTTGAAGAAGTGGGTGCCATTATTAGATTTGAGTGCTACGCACACTCTTACGCGGGAAAACACTCCGCATACTATACATTTGGCTGCCGATTTAGCATCTGGATGTGCACATGGTCCAGCGTCAACCCAATTTGAGAAGTGGCAAACAACAACAATGAAATAGCCGTATGGGTTGCACTGTTCTCCCATGTCACCAAAGTTGATATGTAACTCTTGGTATGGCCTGCTGGGGTGTTATAATGTACCTCGCAGCATCCTCAATGCTTGCCAAGTGTTTTATGTCTGGTTCCTGCATATTAGGCATATACCAATCCTTCGGTATGTCTGCAGCAATATGCTGCTTCGATGCATGTTAGAGGTAGTGCAACTGTTCAAAGGCATCCATTATCAACTTCTGAGGCATTACTGTCTTACTTGTGATGACGTGCCTCCATATGAGGTCAGTGGTAGATTGCTCACACACAGTTTTCTGCCATAGCATTCTTTTAGCCTGAGGTGCCTGTCCATGCAACTCAATTTTCTGGGTAACTAATTGCAGCTGCATGCTAGCTACTTCTGGGTATGCTGTTATATCTGGTGCTGGAAGATATACAGCTAATTTGGCTGTTTAGTCTGTTGACTTGTTACCAAGAGAAATTGGGTCTGTGTTGTTAGTATGCACTGGGGACTTGACAACAGTAACAAGAGTAGGCCGCAAGAGAGCATAGATCATCCTGTCTAACAGTGCAGCATGTTCCACTGGAGATCTGTCTGCCCTTCAGAAACTTCTCCTCTCCCATCATAACAGTCCTGAATGAACAGTGATGGTGACATATTGTATTATTATTATTATTATTATAATTGTTATTTTATAACGTGCTTAAAACCAGAGATTGGTTTCTAAGCACAGGATTCGGATTCAAACCTGTGTTGCACTGGGTTATTTTGCTTCCAAGACAAAAGTGTTGCCCCTGATCTATCCCCCTCACCTCATTTATATTGACTCAGAGTAAATGGTAACCCACCACCCTTGGGGTGCCTCTAGAACTTCACTTAGGGCAATGAGCTCTGAAGCCTTGGAAGAGTAATACATGGGTAACCTGTTTTGCACTAACACTTCATGCTCTCCATCTACCAAATGGTCCACTGCCACACCTGTGCAGTGTCTTTTACCTGTCTCCTGCTCAATAGTTGCTGAACCATCAAAATATTTCTCAACCTCAAGAGCACAGTTCCTTCCTTTTGGTATGTCATCATCAGGGCCATCATATGTGGCATAGTCTTGCACGTCTTCAGCGTCAGTGATTGGTACACTTCTGAATGTGGCTGGTTACACTGCCTTACACAAGACAATATGAAGGGATGGGATGGACAGTATTACTTCATAACAACGGAATTGTCCCTGCATTACTGTGTCCAGAATACTGCCGTAGAACGCTAACATTTTCTGGCCCATAGTGCCTTTGTGTGTCAGGACCACTTTCATCATTTTCCCATCTGAGTGCGAAAACAGATAACACTCTTGTGCATAGCCAGTTGTTGCTAGAACTGGGGCAGTAGTAATTAAATCTTTGAGTTCTTGAAAACTAGTGAGCATGTCTTCATTCCATGTGAGGGTGCTCTTTGTCTTTTGGGCCTCTTTAAGTGCTTGCAGTAATGGTCGAGGCTATGTCGTATAGTCGAAGATCCAGGCCCTTCAGTAATTACATGACCCTAGAAATATATGCCTTTCTTTAGCCATTACTGGTTGGGGATTGCTGCGCACTGCTGCTGCATACTCTGGAGTTACCTTCTTGGCATGAACGGAAATCACTTTGCCTACTTATAAGACTTCCCGTTGACAATACTGCAGCTTTTCTCTGTCTACTTTATACCCTAAGTGATGGAGTCCTACCAACATTGCTGTTCACTGGCGCTACATACCAGCAAATCATCAACATATTGAATGATGGTACTCGGGAAATGTATGTTGCTTAAATCTGCATGCAGCAGCCAGTTAAAGGTATTTGGGGACTCACAGTACCCCTGAGGGAGCCTTGTATGTTGGAATTGCCCCCAGCCATACCTAAACATGGTCAGGTATTGAGAATCAGGGTGCAGTGGGACTGAGAAGAAATCATTCTTCAAATCAATGACTTTGAAATGAGTTGTTCTGGTGGGTGTGTTGCATAACGCACAATGGGAAACTCATCCTGTACTATATTATTTAGAGGGTGTAAATCCTGACTCATCCTCCAACTTAATCTCTTTGACTTTTTTACAAGGTATATAGCTGTGTTGCAGGGAGAATTTGATGGCATGATAATGCCTTGGTGTAAGAGGGTGTCACATATTCCTTCACCAGCTCCTTTGGATAATGGGTACTGTTTAATTCTGGGAAAAACTGCACCAGGCTAAAGCATTATGTGCATTGGTGTGACACTTTGTAAGAGCCCCACATCATGGGGGTTACTTGTCCACAAATAGTCAGGCACTCGCGCTAGATCGCTTTGGGCAAAGGCTCGGACTCTTGCTTCTAGGAACATGGGACATGAGATGTGTCTGTATTGCACCATTGTTTTGCATGGGACACAAACTGCCAATATTATTATTATTATTATTATTTTTATTTATTAAGCACACAGTTATATTACAAACTTTTGCTTTTCACAAAATCCTGGACTTCCAAAACCAAGAGATAAAATAAAATTCTCAGTAGACCCTTTCCAGTTCTTTCCACTGCCAGTGTCAGTACATTTTCACAGTTCGCATGCTTACCATGATCCTTTCTCCTACTGGCCATCTTTCTCACTCATTCTCACTTCAATATGATCCTATCTTGGCTTATAGTTGTTGACATTCCCAGCTAACCATAGGTTGGGCTTTCCTGGATGATTTAATCACAGCCTTTTGATGCTCTGACTTGGCTTAGGCGGGTAATTTCCACAGTGATGCCTTTGTAAGGCTGAAAATCTCATTTGGGTATGATCCCAATGCTCTTGTAGCTGCTTTTGATTGTCTGCCATGGAGAGCTTCCCACCAGGCATCAGCATTCAGGCTGTGAACTTTGTTTAGCACTTCTAATAAAATGGTGGTTCTCTCCTTACTCTATTTAGGGCAAAACAGTATCAGTTGTCATTTGTCATCTTTTGCCAATCCATATTTGCACAACGCTTCATTTGTCCTTACAATCTTAAGTTCAAATTTTGGAACTTTGGACAGGGACATTTTTGATAGTATTCAGCAGTGATATTTGGCAAATCAAACAATACCGCTGACAGGGTATGGCGTTTCGATTCTGATCATTTTACTAAGGTCTCAGCCAAGTCTGTGGCCAGCAGAGCTTCCTTCACCTTCTTTGAGTTTTCACACAAAGATTCGACGGAAAAGCCCAGATTATCCAATAGGGTTACGCATAAATCTCTCCACTGATTAAGGGGCCAAAAGGTCATTCCGTCTTCTTTGATTCTGATTATACGGTATTGGGGAGGGCAGTCATGACCTGCCACCTTTCTAAATGTTGACAGCGATCTCCACTGAATCCTAACATATAAAGAATAGTGGCCCAACACATGCCTTACGACTCCCAATGGTACTGTGTTTGGAAGCTGCATGACCCGCTTCCAATATTTACTTTCCAGTTGATCCGAAAATGTTTGGGGTAACTTCAGACCTGCTTCTCCCGTGTATGTCAAGGGTGGGACAACTTTCTGATTGTGATATGTGATCACGGGCTGCAATGGACATTTTCCATGTTTTCCAGAGGCCTTGCGCTGTAAATTGTTTCCTTTTCAGCAAAAGGCTTTCCTTCCAGGGGGAGTCTCCGCTGTCTGTGCTAGTCATGATTCCTAGATACCTGGTCGCAGTTGTTATGCTTAGAGTAGCCAAGCCCAGTGACCAAATACAGGCTCTTTTTGCCCTTGCATCTTGGATTCTTGAGCACTAATATGTCGGATTTTTTTATGTTAATCTTTAACCCATTTTGTGTTACATAGGCCTGGAGTTCATCTAACTTTCACTGAAGGCCTGTTTGGGTAAGGTCCAGCAAGACTAAATCATCGGCATAGAACAGGTGCCCCACAGCTGTTTAATTTATCTCTGGGAAGCATGATCTTGATGGATCTAGAGCTTCCTTCATATCATTAATGAAGTGGGCATCCTTGTTTTAAGCCTCTGCAATTTTCAATTTCTTTGGATAAAGTTCCTTGCTGAGCTACGTGGATCTGTAGAGTGGTTCCAGTATGAAGGGCCTTGATTGCCTCCTAGAATGCATCAGGGCGGTTTTTTTTCTCCAGTTTGGACCATAGCCTCCATCTGTCCACGCTGTCAAAGGCTGCCTCCGTATCGATACAAGCATATACAGATGTTCATTGGCTTGTAAGATCTTTCATTTTAGGATTTGATTAAAAGGAGGTTCAGCCCACAGTCTACATTATTTATGAATCCCATTTGCCAAGGATCATAATTTGCTGTTTCGGTTATCCATTCTTTAGTCTTTTAAGAAGTATTCCGGCAAAGACTTTACCTAGCACATCAAGGAGCAAAATTAGGCGGTAGTTTGAGGGGTTGTTTCTATCATCTTTCTTGTAAATTGGTATAATAACCGCATTTATCCAAAATGCCCAGATTTTTTGTCGCTGTTCTATTAGTTTGAATAGTTCAGTGCAGAAATCAGTCCATAGATCAGGGGCTATTTTAAGGATGGCGTTGGCTAGCTCATCAGCGTCAGGGGTTCTTGATGTACTTACTTTGCCAATGATAGCTCTTAGCTCTTCTATTTCTATGTTTATTGACCATGGGGTATTGTTCAATGGCAACTCTTCTGGTGGACTTATTTTAGTATTATTTGGACATATAATGTCCTTAAGTGGGTCACCCAGGTTTCCTCTTGGATGGGATTTAGTTGGCACGCTCCTCTGTCAAGTTCATTTCCATTTAACAAAGTCTGTATTTGACTCGAGTTTTTATTATTCTTCGCCAACAAAAAATGATCACCATCCTTTTGGTGAATGAGCATTCTATGAGACCTTATCCAGTGGGTGTACCTCCGCATAAGATCTTTCTTCTTGGCCAATCTAGAGATAGGCGGAACTGTTGGTAGTTGTCGCAAATCCTTTGATAGTTGGTGTTTTTTGTCTCTTATTTCCTTGTCGGGGCAATGTTTTCCGCTTTACCTAATGTCCCAGAGATGTTTTTATATGACATGAGGCATGATTGATACTCCACACATTTATCCTGGCTAGCACTCCAATCAGCTAGGTGCTCTGCCAGAGCAGGAGTAGATCTTGAATCGATCTTCAAGCAAGTCCCACTAGACTCAAGCAGGAGTTTGCAATCCCACCGTGGCCTGATGTTATTTATGTGGTGGATAGAATTTGGCCACAGACAGGACAGTATCAAAGGATAGTGGTATAGTGGTCACTCAGTTCACTGTGCATAACTTTTAGTGACTGTACGTTCTGGAAGGATACTTCATCCACAAAGAAGTAATCTAATGTAGCACTTGATTTTCCTGAGTACCATGTTTTGGCAACATGGGGGTCTCCATTTACTTGGTAATTTCCCATTTTTAGGTTTATACAGTTAATTTCATCCAACCATTTACGGCTTCTGTGAATTTTATATTCAGTGGAGAGCTCCTTCACTTTGGTAGAAAGGGTCCTTAGTCCATCGCTGTTCAGATCTCTGCATATTATTAAAGTGGGGTTCTCGAACTCTAGCGTTAGGTCGTCTAGCCATTTGGTAACCAGATCAGGGAAACACTTCCCTTCAGGGGCTTTTGCATTCCAATAAAAGTTGCAAATTAGCAAAGTCCTGTCTTGAGCGTTCTTGTCAGCTTGCATGTAAATTACAGTGATTTTTATCAAAGGATTGGGCTGGATAACTCTAGTTACTTTTCCCGGGAAACAGTTTTTCATCATTATGTAAGTAGTCCTGAAGTCGGTGTTCCACACCTTCCCTTTAATGCTTTGTTCAAATAACTTGTGTAGCCATCAAGAAGGGCGTCTCTCTTAGCCAGCATTCCTGTAAACACAGGACATCTAGAAAGGTTAGGGCAGAATCCATCACTTGAAACAAATGTAGAAACCCTCTGGAGTTCCAGGAACCGATCTGTCACTCTCTGGGTGCCAATAATGTTTCTTCATTGTCACTGTCTGTAACTCCTCTTATGGGCTGGGTTGGGTCAAGGCAGGGAAGTGCGCATCATTCTCCTTCCTCTGCAACTGTCCTTATCAAGACAATCTTCTCTTTTGACACTATCACCCCTTCTAAATTGAGCATAATTATTGTCCCTGCAAACATGTTCCTGGGGCTTGTCGAAACAAACAATTGGATGCCACTCTCCAGGACTGGTTGGCTATATTCGGCACTGTATTCAGCAATACTGTTGCCCCGTACATGAACAGATCTGGGAGTACAGGTATTCCTCAAGCTGCTGCTTCATCCCCTAATGTGTGCATTATCAACATTGCCACTATATAGCATATGCCTGGGGTGGAGCACACCACCCCTCTCTCAGTGAAGGAGATGGTCATGTTCAATTTACTCAGCATGTCTCTCCCCAATAGTGTGACAGGGGAACCTGTAAAAAACAACAATAATGGTTGATACCACCTTGTTACCTACTTTGATAGGCAGTTTGTTTAAAAATGGAACTGATATTATTGCCCAAGAGAATTCCTGCATGTCCATTACCTCACCTGTCAAAGGAACTTGACCCTCTATAATACTTGATTTGTTGCACCTGTGTCTACCATGAAAATATGGTTTGTTTGCTATCCCCACACCCTCCAATGGTCCCTCTTCTGGGTCAGCAGTGACTGTTAGGAATGGGAACTCTCAATTTCTCTGTGGGTTGTCCTAATGTGGATAAGTGTTTGCCCCTGGAAAGACAAAAGGATTTCCTCCAACCACACTGGCCCCTTGATAGATTGTTATTGTGCATGAGGCACTGTAATATGGTTGAGTACTTGAGGGGCATGTGGCTGGATGGGGTGTATCGCATATGCTGATGTGCCACTGGGTGCTAGTGCTTGCATCTGTGGAAACTGTGGTTCTGAAGCAGATGGGGCCATTTCCCATGACAAATGACCAATTCTCCCACATGTCCAACATTACCTTTTGCTCCCCCTCTTGGGCCCATCCCAACAAAACCCCCTCTTCCTCCCTGGTGTCCTGCAAACTCCCCTCTCCACCTGGGATACTCAACCGGGGGCCATCCCTGAAATTGTGTTTGGTACCCAGCGTTCCGGTTGAATCCACCTACTCAAGCAGGTGCCACTCGTACTTCTCCCAGGATGGCCCTGTGCTCCGTCTGCCCTTCCTGCGATGTGGGTACTACTGCCCTCTCCACTGACAGTTTCACTAACTTCTTTTCACCTTCTCTGTTTGTACCTTCTGTGCTTTTTGTTTTTCCTTCTCCTTCAACTGCTCACAATGGTGTACAATTATAGACTGTATCTCTGCCCACCCCTTTGCTTTAATCCCCACTATCTTATTGAGTGCTCTCTGCCCCTCTTTGGGAAGACTCCTCTTGACCACAAAATAGAAAAATGCAATTGATTGATCCCATGGTTCGCCCGTTTCTGCCCTCCACATCTCTTGTGTTTGTAAAATATATTGAGCCAGACACTCGTCATCCCCTATAGTATGTTGCATTATTGACTGGAGATCTGGTGTCACAAAGCATGCACACTGCTGCACCATCCACACCCGGGCCCTGATTTCATTGAAATGGGCACCATCATGGCTGTCATCCCCCAATCGCACCCTGCGATACCCTGCCTTAGCCCAAATGTCATCTGCCTGATCTCCCAGTATTGCGATGAACAAGCTCTTCATGTTACTACAGCTAAGTTAATATCTGCTGTCTGATTTTCGAATGCATACATATACTTTACCTCTCCAGCTGTGGGGGACGGTATTGCTTTTATTAAATTATTACTGTCCATGTGTGGCTATGGTACATACTGTGTCCTCCTTGGTCATTTGTGCAAGAGCGGAAACTGTTCCCCCACTTTCTTCATCACCTTCCTGTTGCCTACCTGCCTTCCCTTCAAGATGGCCATTCACCCATGGTGGTTCCTCAACCTAAGCCCCCACAAGCTCCACCCATGGCGATATCAGGGGAGGGACCTCTTTGTCCCTCAGCTCATCCTTCATGTGCCACTCCTCCTCCCCTGCAACTGCTCCCAAATCCAGGTTGGACCGCACAAATTGTAATCCAAGGTGCCTGCCCGCAACCGTACTCCACTTGGACCTCCAGACTGCTGCCCCTCCTTTCCTTCTGAATATGCACAACCTTGATTGCCGTACTGTCAATCCTGAACAATATTTCTCCCGCTGTTCACTCATCT
Source organism: Ambystoma mexicanum (assembly GCF_040938575.1). Taxonomy (NCBI): domain Eukaryota; kingdom Metazoa; phylum Chordata; class Amphibia; order Caudata; family Ambystomatidae; genus Ambystoma; species Ambystoma mexicanum. The sequence continues at coordinate 1,144,610,100 of NC_090933.1, forward strand.
GTCCAGTAGGTGTTCACTGCCAAACCCCTCTATCCAACTTCAATCTCACTAACGTTTCCTCTATCCTCTTTAACGCTTCTTCTAACTCTTTCTGTGGCTTCCGTTCCAGGCCCCTCTGTTTTTGAGCTTCAGAGGCTGCAGACACTACAGGGTTTGGGAGATTCTAGTACCGGGCCTAAGACGAAGGAGGAGGAGGAAGTGTGGTGGCGGGCAGCAGGACATAGGTGGGATTTGTGTCCCCTGATTCTGCATGTGTGGGATAGCACCCAAATGGGGTACACTGAGCTACTTGTGTTAGCGGTACTGCTGGTGTTGTGACCTACCGGGCAGGGTGTTCCTGACCAGTCAGGGCAATGGACATGGTTGGGGTCAGGGCACACGACAGAGGTGGTCCGCCTGCTGTCTTAACAGGGCCAGGGTGGGGGTTTGTCTAAATATTCTAACATATTTTCAACACTGCCTTTCTTTTCTTTAACCGCTTCCTCTTGTATTCTGCTGCTAGGAACATGTGCCTATGACTCAGAAGATCCTTTTTCTTTGTCACCTGTTCTGGCCATGTCTTAAACATGCCCCCCTCGTCTCAGCCACCCTCTCCTTATGGTACTTCATAATTTTCTCCCTATACTATGGGAGAGCTGTGCACATAAAATCCAATGGGGTCCCTGGTTCGAATGTAGCCACCCCTATTTGGATTTTATATAATACCGTACTTACTCAAGCTACAGTTGTGCCTTGCCATCCCGCTACCCAGACTTTTCCAATACCCCGACTACCCCCTCCATCACGTCACACCCACACATTCACACTCACCTCTCTATTGGTGCATGTTACTTTACTCCACAAGCCCTCACACTGCCTGCTTACATCTCCGTTTCACTGTACTCAAACAAACATATATATATATATATGTATATATATATATATATATATATATATATGTAAATATATATATATATATATATATATTCACTGAAAAAATGTTGTTTAAGGGACGTTATGGTTAAGTTGCGCAATTAAAAAACTATCACCTTTACTGAAAAACCTATGAAATTCAATTGAAAAATGTTGTTACAGGGACGTTATGGTTACAGGTTCAACCGAAAACCCCCAGAAATTCGCCAGTTATGGTAAGGTACGCAAGCATAACTCGTGTTACCACTGTGCACTGCTAACACTAACACCCACTTGGTTGTCATGAAAAGCCTCCACAAGGGATTGTCATTATAATGTTGGCATAACACTATCAGAGTTCATTGGGAGAACTATAATGACATACATAGTTCATTAATATATGCATTGCTATAAAGACCATTGCATTACAGAGTTCTTTCTATTACATGAACCTACTCATGTAGAAATGTAGGCATCGTCTGCAGCATGCACCATGAAAGTGCAATATTCAACAACTTGCCATGTTGGATAGTAAAATGATGAATGATATCGTGTCAGAGTTTTGCATACTATAACCATGTCATAAGTAGCTAATAATGCCTCACTTACTACATAATTGTACTACTACACACAAAACATAAAGAGACCACAACGCATACAGATATGAGCATACACAGGGGAAGTAAAGTAAGCAAAAAAGTAGCACTATTACCAGAAAGTGATCATAACCTAACTGATTCTCTTCATGGAGAGACATAATTGCTGTGTTTCAGGCTTGCTTCTTCCCCTACGTATATATATCAAATGATGTAACTAAACTGTACAGAAACTAGTGCAAGACCATATGAGAAGGGTTATATAGGACCTTTTGACTGTTTACTTGCTGATTGTCAGTGAAGAAAACCACCTGGCCTAGATATGTCAGTGAACAAAAAAAAGAGGGTGCCAGACATGTGATGTCATCAGTGATGTCATCAATGACATTTGTGAGGTCATCTTTCATGTCATGGGTGTTAGTGTTAGCAGTGCACAGTGGTAGCGTGAGTTATGGCTGCATACCTAACCATAACTGGCAAATTTCTGTATTTTTTTCGGTTGTACCTGTAACCATAATGTCCCTATAACAATGTTTTCCATTGAATTTCATAGGTTTTTAAGTAGTGCAACTTAACCATAACATCCCTTTAACAACGGTTTTGTCAGTGAATTTCATAGGTTTTTAGTAGGGCACTGTAACCAGAACGTTGCTTTAGCATAGTGTTTTTAATAAAGGCGATAGTTTGTTAGTTTAGTTTAGTTTAGTTTATTATTTGTATGGCGCGCCATGCCCTGGAGCATCAGGGCGCAAACAGACAAGGATATGCTCAACTTGGTTACAGTTACACACGAATAATACGAGGGTGCAGAAATATGCTGAGCTTGGTTACAGATATGCTCAGCTAGTTGCACGTACATGAAATAAGCAGATAGTATAGACATCGACAGTGTTACAGTAAGCAATTATGTACAAGGAGCGATCAAGGAACAGGGGAGCGGGGAGCAATCTCCTGCGTAGTTAAGGTCGCGAAATATGAATTATATACAGTTATGTACAGTGTGGCATATAGGGTCACGCGAGTTAGCTTAGTTGGCTGTCCTTGGCTCTTAACCACCTAGTAAGGTTCAGTCTAAAGTTTGCGAAGGGCTGGGGTTCTCTGATGTCATGAGGGAGGGAGTTCCATAACTGCACAGCCTTAACCGGGAAGCTATTTCCTCCTATGGTGGAAAGTTTGAAGCTCGGAACTTGGAGGCAATTGGCGTTGGCTGATCTAGTAGGTCTGGAAGAGGTTCTTTTGCGTAATCTGTCCATGAGGTAGGGTGGAGTTTTGTTGTTAAGGCATTTGTGGGTGAGGGAGGCGATTTTGAGATGTATTTTGTCTACGGTGGAGATCCATTTGTATTCTCTTCTTATAGAGGATATATGCTTGTTTCTATTAATTTTGAGTGCTGCTCTCAAAGCATTATTCTGAAGGACTTGAATTTTGTGGATGGTCTGTTTATTTGCCCCAATGTAGAGTCCATGACAATAGTCTAATTTGGAAAGTATCAAGGCTCTGGCAAGTGTAATGCAACTATCTGTGGAGAGGAATTGTTTGCTCACTCTGATAGGTTTGCATGTGTATGCAGTGGCAGAAGCTAAGGAGTTAACTTGTTTGGTAAAGTTCATGGTGGCGTCTAGGTAGAATCCAAGGGTTTTCACTTTGTTAGCTACTTTTATGTTGTTCCCGTCGATAATGAAGTTGTCATAATCCGGGCTAAGTTTGGATATGTAGGAGGTGGTGCCTAGGATGATAAACTCAGTTTTATCATCGTTCAGGCATAAGCCGTGTGTGGCCATCCATGCCTGAACGATGCTATATATTCTGTTCACTAGGGCCAGGTCCTTGGCGTAGTCTCCCGAGAGTGGGAGGAGGATCTGGGTATCGTCTGCGTAGTTGGTGTAGGCGATACCCAGATGATCCATTTCATCGAAGAGGGGCTTCGTGAAGACATTGTAGAGGGTGGGTGACACCCAAGACCCTTGTGGTACACCGCAAGTTATGGGAATAGGATCTGCTGAGGCTGATGGAGCGAAGACTCTCATGGTCCGGTTATTTAGGAATGACTTAATCCAGATTATGGCTTCTTTAGAGAAGTGGCTGCAGAGTCCAGGTGACTACAGAGGACTGTGTGGTCTACTAAGTCGAATGCTGCTGATAGGTCCAGAAGGAGAAGTAGGGCAACTTGGCCATTATCTCTGCATTCATCTATTTGGGCCTTAAGGTCTATTAGCGCTGTCTCGGTCCCATGTTGTTGGCGGAATCCTGATTGACGGGTACCAAGTAAGTGGATAGACTCTAGGAAGTTTTGTATTTGCATGTAAACCACTTTATCTAGAATTTTTAGAAGAAAGGGCACAGTCGTGGTGGGCCTGAAATTGGTCGGAATGGCAGGGTCAAGGGTTTGTTTCTTTAGTAATGGCAGTACCCAAGATTCTTTTAAGTTGTTTGGGATTGAGCCTGAAGTAAAGGATGAGTTGATTAGTTTAGTTATAAATGGTGCTAATTCTCTTGCAGCATCCTTGATGAGTTGTGCTGGGCATTGGTCGCCTTTGCAGTTGGACGGTTTGAGTCCCAGGATGACCTTTTCTACCTCTATGGTCGATACCTTAGAAAAGCAGAATCGGGCTTCAATATTAGGCTGTGGAGGTGGCGCTGCGCTCTGAGGGATGTGGGGCGTTAGCGATGTCTTCTTGATGGCAATTTTGGTTTGTAGATTTGCTACTTTATTTGTTAGAGCATGTTGTATGCTCGAGCACCATTTTTTATCCTTAGTGCAGTTTTCTTGGGGTACAATGGGCGTTTCCAGTTCTTTCAGAATGCTGAACAGTTCTTTGACACTGGATTTTGAATTAGATATTCTCGTATTGTAGGTTTCTTGTTTAGCTAATAGTATTACTTCCTTGTATTGGGAGGAGGCTTTGGAGAGGTTGAGCTTGTTATTGACTGATGGAGAGAGTCTCCATATAGTTTCAAGTTTTCTTTTAGCCAGCCTGAGATTTTTTAAATGGGGAGTGAACCATGAATTGAGGTGTTTTTTAGGTTTGCCATTTCTAAGCTTGAGCGGGGCTATGTGATCAAGGGCTGAGGTCATGGCTACATTGTAATGTTCAACTAACAGATTTGGGTCCATACTGTCTGGTAGTGAATTCAATTTAGGTGTTATAACAGGCATCAGATTTTCCGCTGTCATTAGTTTTTTGTTTCTCGTGGGCAGGGGTGGGGCAGGTGAGGACAGGGCAGTAGCCTGGCTAGTTGTCACTGTGAATAATATCAGGTGGTGGTCAGTCCAGATCTGTGTTATAGAGTCCGTAATATTTACTTCGCAATTATGTTCTGCTATCCAATCAAGGATACAACCTTTGTTATGGGTAGGTAATTCCACTTTTTGGGAGAATCCTAGCTCTTTCAAGGTCAGAGCAATCGCGGTAGATTGGGTATCCTTGTTGTCATTGTAACCTAGATTAAAGTCGCCTAGCACTATTGTTTGGGATGTATTTTTTAGGTTATTGGACAGGGCTGTTGAGATGTCCTCGGCAAATGTTCCGATGGGACCTGGGGGTCTATAGATGAGGATGATGTTTAGGGTTTGGGAGTTGGCGATGACTATTTTGACCGTGAGGCATTCACAGGATGGTATAGTGGTAGTGGTGATGATCCTCATGTCCAGGCTAGTTTTAGCTATGATTGCTAGACCTCCACCTCTGGAGGTAAGTCTGTCCGCTCGCAGAATTGTATAGTTATCTGGGACTGCTAGTGATAGGCAGGGCCTGCCGCATCATGTAGCCAGGATTCTGAGATGGCCAGGAAGTCTAGGTTGTCTGTAAGAATGATATCTGATATCTCTGTAGCGTGTGCGACTAGCGACCTGGTGTTTATAAGCGCACCTTTGAGTAAGGATTATGGTCGGTGTTGTGGCTACCTTTGGTTGTCCCTTTGGTGTTGTTTATTCTAGGTCTGTTGGGCTTGGACTGTTTCTTGGTGGGTTCTGCAATACCCTTCAAGGGTAACTGTGTTTTGTTTAGAAGTTTAAGTAGTTCGACTTTCTTGGCTGGTGGCTCATGTAGTTTGGACAGGCGAGCGCATAGTCTCAGGTTTCTGTCTGCAATATTGCATGACCTATGTAAGATGGTGTTCTCTGGATAAAGGGTCATTTTAGATCCAGTATTGGGTTGTTGTATGTTGAGCATGAAAGGGTGGATAAGAGGGGTGGAATATGACGTGGCGCAGGGCCTAGGAATGTTAGCTTTGGTGCTCAGAGTAAGTGATTGCACTCCTAGTGTGATGAAGAAGGCGATATACAAGGATAGCCAGGGTGGCCTGTAGGCAGGACTCAAGGTGTACATGCTAGGTGGCTGACTAGAGGCCAGTTGGGTTCAGTGGTGGTTAGAGAGTGGCTAAGACTCTGTAGGCTAGATGCAGGTATCAGGCTAGGTACAAATTCAATAGCAGTTTGAAGTGGCCAAAGACAGGCAGGCTATATGCAAGTATCCGGCTAGGTACAAATTCAATAGCAGTTTGAAGTGGCCAAAGACAGGCAGGCTAGATACAGGCATCAGGCTAGGTACAAATTCAATAGCAGTTTGAAGTGGCCAAAGACAGGCAGGCTAGATGCAAGTATCAGACTAGGTACGAATTCAATAGCAGTTTGAGGTGATCAAAGACAGGCAGGCTAGATGCAGGTAACAGGCTAGGTACAACAACAGTAGCAGTATAACATGGCCCAAAAAAAACCTCAGTTGGGCGCAGTGTCAGATCGCATGACATAGATGGCTTAGGGCCAATTAATGGGTTCAATGTGAGCAGCAATTACCAAAGGCAGGCTCATATTGACAGACATTACATTAATAATCAATGGTATACCGTCTGGTAGTCAGAAGTAAAGTGGCATGTATTGGGAAATATTAACAGATAGTTCGTGCTCTTGAGAAGTAGCTGGGAGATATGGTCACTGCGAGTGGCTGTGTGATGATGCAAAGTGTAGGGTGTAGGTAGACTGTACCTTAGTTTTTTGACTTGGCATCAGGTCCGGTTGTGCAGGGGTTCGTGCAAGAGGCAAGATCAGGCAAGGACAGGCAAAGACAGGAAGTTGCCTTTGTTCCTGCTTGCCTTCATTCCGGATGCCGGCTCACACCTTCCGGCTCCGGATTGGCTGGATAAAGATGAAATAGGCCAATCAGGGGGTTAGTGGGCAGGCAGGCTGGAGGTGCAGAACAAAGTAAAGGCCATCAAGGAACTAGGTCGCCATCTTGGAATGGCCGCAACGTGCATTACACAGGTGCATGCAATGTGGAATTGCCTTTAAAGGCAGCTTCGGTCGCTTCTCGTGGCTGGGGATGGTTTGCACGGTGTCGGCCTGCGGATCCCACGCTCGTAAGGGATGATGTCGCTGGTGCGGGTGCAGTCGGCAGAAATGGGCACAAATAAGCCCAGGGCTTGCCTTGATGAAGGGAAGCTCCTGCTTCACCTTCACAAGGTGGTGCACTGCTCCGGCAGTGAGGAGGGGAGCTCCCGCTCCATACGAAGGAGGGGGTGAATGGAACAGGCAAAGACAGGAAGTTGCCTTTTGTCTTTTAGTAGCGCACCTTAACCATAACAACTCTTTAACAATGTTTTTTCAGTGAATTTCATTGTTTTTTAGCAGGATACCCTTAGTTTGTAAAGATGTACTGTAGAACATAGTGAAGCTGCTGGCACCATGTTAATGCACACAGCAGTCGCGGACCATGCATTTGGTTGTGTACATCGGGTGGCATCCAACCAGCTCAGGAAGACAGGTGCTCTCTTACATAATGGTAACAATCACCAAACACAAGGAACATATACAAACAGCACCACGTACAGGAATTGCAAGAGAAAATAGAGTAGCTCTGCAAATTGTGTACCTATGAAGGAAAAAGGATAAAGGCATAGAGAGTACACCATAACAGAATGCACCAACAAGAGAAGTGACATTTGCCTTCCACAATCTTACTGCACTGCTACTGTACGGAACAAAGAACGAACGGCCAGAATACGGATTGGAAAGTACAAAGACCAGAACATCACTACAATGTAGTAAGCTCACTAAAGTTTGTCTAATAATTTCACATGTGCTGCAGTATACATTAGTAGAGAAGCATAACGTTTCTTTTATTACGCAGCAATAGCAAGCACCTTAGAGTGGCTGGAAGACATTTTCCCTCATGACGCAATGACTTACGATACTAACCCCATTGGTACTCACAGAGTGTGAAGCGTAAATTATGTAATATATATTGCTATATGTACACTAAACATATTTTCTTTTCTGTAAGAGAACATATTGGAAAGGGAAGCAAGGCAGCACAAGCGGCGAACCTTCCACAACAGCCTAGGAAAGGAATGAAACTCTGTGCATAGCAAAATGGATAGCCTGGAAGGCAAAGTAGAAAAATTGGTGAGCAATTGTATGACATTAAAGGTTGAATACAAGGGTATATTATGGGCAAAATAAAACAGCACTGGCAGACCTGCACGTGTACCCTTTCCCCATGTCAGAGCCCACCATCCCCTCAAAATCCATGTGATGGGAGACGTTACGGTGATACCTCAATCTCTTCCTCCCCTCACAAACAACTTGTGCAAATCCCCAATTCCCCGCAATAAGTGTCCACTTCTGGTACCCTTTCACTTTCCTAATGGTGTGTATGAATGTGTAAAGTAAACGTTAAAAATGTAAATGTTGCTGATTGTATATGTGGTATTGTTTTTCTGTTAAAATGCCATTCTGACTCAGCTGCACACAGTCCTCATTGGATTGGAATGACCGCAATTAAGGAAAAGGTAGGTTTCCTATGGACACCGCAGCTGGCCAGCCTATCTATAATAACATTGGAGGCATCCATACGACGCCACCACGCTCTGCATGTCTGCATGTTGTCCACCACCTATGATAACGTGTATCGGTTCCTCTGTGTCCTGGTAACACTGCCAGTGTGCAACATATGCAAACAAACGTTAATTGGGTCGAGGAGCCCACTCATGTCCTACAGGTAGCTATACAGATAAACATCCCACCTGCCATAACCTATAAACAGCCAGCGTCTCACAAAATGGTCGGCACACGTGTGATGCAGTATTATTCAATAGAGAAGTGGCAACGGTGTGCATAGGACACCTATGCACATGTGCACAACATATTCCTGCCAAAATGTATCCTGCGGACAGCCGTTCCAAAGGAGAACAGTGGCGACGTCACCATGCGACCGCACTCGTGCTGCGTGTGGGCCATTATTACGGGGACACTATCCGGATCCTCGGACAACAGCAAAGTACAGTGTTGAGAAATGTACGGAGTGTTTTTCGGAAGGTACACGCTTACAAACACACCACAATGTGCTGTTGTACATGTATATATGTTTTTGAACAATGTAGGCCTGTTTTCTGGGTGCAAGTTCTCCACAGCAGCCATACAAAAGGCCACAGCCCAGAGCTGCTCTACAATCTGTTTACACCTTTTCAGAACAGAGTAGCAGGCCACATAGGTTGACCGTGTAAGTGATGTTCGAAGAAATCTGCTGTGCTACATTGCATTTGCAACTGATCGCAACAATGTCAGTCCAGCTCAGTGCGCACAGTAATGGAGAAAATTATGAACGACACTTCATGTGACCCACACCTAAAGGTGTGATAGTCCCCACTGTCCCATTGTCATGGGCAGCATGCTGAAAACTGGACTGTGTGCACATGCATTTCCCCAAGGATGACGAGGGCTGTGCCCCAATAAAGCAGAAACAAGCCTTCTTGCATTTCCACTTTCTTCTTTCCAGCACACCGTCATTGCATACTGTTAAAAAGTTCCACACACATCCACCAATGACATTGAAGAGCTCTCCATGTAGCAGTATCAGTTCTGTTCAACAGTCCTCTGCGTACATACCACGCCCAGAAATGTTATTGCTCAATCCCCTTGCCTCCACAGTCCCGTTTCCATGACTGCCATCCTAAAAATCCCCAGATGTGGCTTTCGTGCTGTGTGCGGGTGTGGGGAGTACATTGCAACTAGGGTAGGGGGAGTTCATTGTAAGGTGCAACTCTGAAAAGAGCCTTTTTTTGTAAATGCTTCTAGCGAAACACTTTTGTTTTTGGTTTTTTTTGTGTTTTCTTGTGCTCATATTGTTACAGTAAACTCTTCACTGCATCTTGTAGATGGGCAAACAAAACAGCATTAGAAATGGGCAACAACAAAATGCTATTTGCTTGGAAAAACTCAGCATTTCCACAATTAATGAGGTTATTGTTGCAGAAGAACATCCCACCAGTGGACAAAAAAGTATACATCCTTCTGTTGAGGAGACACCTACCTGCCACTGGCTCAGAACAACATCCATGAGCATTGTCCTATACTCTTCGTGGTGTTATGGATGGACAGATGGTTTCTGGCAGGAGAGGCAGTCATTGTGGATGTGGAAGATCACCTCATTCTTCCTGATGTCACAGGTCACTTCTTCCTACCCATAAGGGCAGGAAGAGTACACTGGGAAATTCCCCCCTTGTCGGGTGAAGATCCTGTCTGGTGGTATTTCATAGTCAGTGTCCTTATCATGACAGCCATTGGGGATTGGTCCTATCAGTTCATTTCTGTCAAAGCCACCACTGCCACAGCTGTAATCAGTGTGGGGTTTGGGTCTTGTAAGGGCCAGTGCAGGCGTAAACTATTGTATTATAGGACACTGTTATGTCCATATTGCAGGAAATAGGCGCGAGCATAAGAACTACACAGGACAACGCCCGACGGTCTGCGCATATGCGCGGTGCGCGCACGGATCCCCGCTTGCGCTAAAGGACATGGACCGGAGCGGACACATCGGCTGAGGGCTCCTGCAGGCTGTGACCCACGGGGCCACCCCCCGCCTGAGACTACTGCAGGCCCCGCGTCTCTGGCAAGATAAGTGCATTTCTCTTCATACTCTGTTACGAGCAAGCGAATAGACAAGAGAAGAGAAAACTACCTGTTTAACTATAGCTAGACTGCCAGTGCATGCAACGTTGTGGGAGAAGTCCCCACAACTTTCGACGCTAACGTGTGCTTCGGACTGGGAGAAGTCCCGTTGACATTTCCTATTCAGACAAGGCTAAGTGGCCGGTTTATAAATCTGGTGTAACTAATTCTGTGAGCCGTGTGAAGCAACACGGCCCTTGCAGATACTTAGGGCAGATTGCCAGTGTGTGTGTGCTGTGTGAAGGAACGCTGTCCATGGCCTGAGCTCATACTTGTTTTTGGTTCCTTTGTAGCGGTGCCCTGTTGTATTAGCAGCAAGAACTCGATTCGCCGCTGTTGCGTTACGGCAAGAACTGTGGCACTCGCCTAGCACGCAACTCGGCAGCATCTAACGAAGCTAAGTGCTCATTTGATTATTCCAATATTGCGTTTGATAGTAAAGTGGCCGGCTTATAAATCTGGTGTAACTAATTCCATGTGTCAGTCTAGAAATGCGGATACCTCTACATTGAGACCGCAAACGCATTTTGGTGGCCATGGACCAACCGTCTCATGCACGATATGACAGAATATAGGTTTTTGAGTTTGCCAATGAACGGCCATTTTGATGTAACAAGAATCGCCATTTTGTTTTCTAACCATTGCTCATTGCTCATTTCTGTTCCTATTGCTTTGCAGTATATTTTCCGCTTACACTGCTCGACTGTGGAACATTGTTGTCTGTATGTGACAAGGACAAGGCCACAGGGCCGTGAGGATAACAAGAGTTCGCTGAAACACAAACATAGGCAGCGCCAGGAAGAATGCCCGGCTCCTTCCTTAATCTAGCCTTGAAGCAGAGCTTCAGGGCATTTAATCATTTCACAACTGCCAGCCAGTCTCGTTATATGGTAGAATATGTTAGAATAATACCGCTAAAGGCTTGAATTATGCTTTTCTAACGCCCCCCCTTATCTGAGCCCGCTAAGAGCATGTCGGCTCCCACAACGCAAATAGCACCTGATAGATAGCAAGGTCCGGAATGCAACTCCCCCCGTATGTAGTTTGCTTACAAGAACAGAAGCGCTGTGTTCTATTCAATAACCGAAAGATGCCTACGCACTCACAAATTGCAAATTGTTACTAGAATAGATGTTTGAAGGTGTCACAGGGGTCGGAGATGTCCATCATCACACCAAGTTCAAAGAAACCCATTAAAGGGGGGTGTTAAACATGTCATAGCTGATTGTTTGATATGCATTTTGTATATATGTAACTGATGTATGTAATTCACTCTCTTGCGTCCCTCGAGGTCTAGAGGCTTTGCAATAAAACCCTAGCTTTGGGAATACAACCTTGTGTCTGGCGTCTCTATCGTGTGTGGTGACCCGCCTTGTTTCCATAGACGTCAGGGTCCCCTGGGGGCCCCTTTGAAGATGGTGCCCGAATAGGGACCCTCCCCCACTTGTTCCTTCGCGTAACGTTGTAATTGAGAAAGGCAGTGAACGGCGAGGATGGGACGATCGAGCCGGGATCAAGAGGTGTTCGGGGCACCCTGTAAAACTGATGAGAGACTCCTTTGCAGATCTGCAAATATCTGATCCCTGATCGACGTGCCTGGCTAGAGAACAAGGAGGCGAGGGTCCCGAAACGAGGCGGAAGAAATGCAGACACAACGTCCTTTGGTGGGTCAGTATACAGACGACTTGATTTATCAGGTGAGTCATTCCCTGATTCAAAGTATCCTGATATTGGTTGAGAGTTGGCCCCTTTCACGTGTGCCGTGTGAAGCAACACGGCCCTTGCAGATACTTAGGGCAGATTGCCAGTGTGTGTCTGCTGTGTGAAGGAACGCTGTCCGTGGCCTGAGCTCATACTTGTTTTTGGTTCCTTTGTAGCGGCGCCCCGCTGTATTAGCAGCAAGAACTCAATTCACCGCCGTAGCGTTATGGCAAGAACTGTGGCACTCGCCTAGCACGCAACTCGGCAGCCTCTAACGAAGCTAAGTGCTCAGTTGATTATTCCAATATTGCATTTGGTAGTAATGTTGGTGTTAAACTTGTGGGTTGGTTGTGATAAGAACGACCAAGCTAATGTTTGAAACAAGAGCGTGACAAAAACGCTTTTGCATATGGTGTAATGTGCTAATGCTATTAGAGGGTCTTACATCTATGTCACAGTGATTTTGAGCCATAGCTTGCATGAGTGTGTGGAAGTGTGCATGGGCGGAGTACCTTCGGTTTCAGGAGCCCCGTCAGGGCACATCAAGGTGGACCTTTCCTCAAACCCTTTCACTATCCATTACCCTTTCCTTAGCCTTTACCCGGTTATCCTAATTCCCCCTACCTATCCAATCCAACGGATCCTAACCCTCTTTCCCTGGCGGGTTGCGGTGGCCTGCATTGTTTACCGAGCCAGGAGCCAAGACCCAACGGGGAGGTAGGTGTACGTGGTACCTCTGCGCAAGATTGGGAGTCTGATAATTTCCCAGATCCATGGAAATTTAGCAACCTCTTCAGTCAACGGAACAAACCCTAACAATCCACGTAACCCATAGGCATGCCACCGTACTGGATGACGATAACATTGACAGTAGCAAAAGTGGCCAGGTCTTTGCAAAGTGCAATCATGTCGGCAAACTGCACTCATAGACAGTGTCCACAATGCGTCCACTCACTCCAAAACCAAAATTGCCATCAAAGTATCCTTCCAGGGCATACTTGTTCAGATCTATCACAAAAGCATCACCCAAAGTCACACAATGCTTTTTGCCATGTCAGACAGCCTCACTATGTAGAGTAATGTACAACAGTGTGACCGCCCCTACCTGTGAACCACACCCACAGTACCTAATTGGATAATCCCCACAGTCCCATGTCCATTGGCCAGCATGGTGAGAAGCACAGATTGTGGCATGTGCACTTCCCAAAGTACCGCAAGGGCCGCACTCCAGTGAAAGCAGGAACAGTCCTTCTTCCCTTTCCACTATCGTTTGTCCACCACTACCTCATTGGGTACGGGTAAATATGCACACACGATTCCACCAATGCCATCCAAAACGTTAGCATCTAACACTGTCAGTTATGCATAACACTTCATAGGTAGCATTACAAATTCAGCCTGCAAGTGTCCTGTCATTCGACAGCACATCCAGTAGAAAGTTCAGTAAAACTTTGCAAGATTTGTGCATCCACATTCATCCTCATGAGCACCCATCACGAGAAAATGGAGGCATGAAATTTTTTTCTGCAGTATATTTACAACTGTGTTATAAGTGCACGGTATCTGCCACTGAGCGGCCATTACGTTCTTTAAAAGCAGACTGTTTTTTTTTCCAATTCCAATCCCAACCATCAAACCCATATCATGCATTGTAATATCGAAACAGGAACTCTCTGCTTTCCTTCCGAAAATGCTACAAATTGTTTTCCCCACTTACCCATCTCCTACGTCACTTTAACAAAACAATGTTTTTTGTTAGTGAATTTCATAGGATTTTAGAAGGGCAATATAACCAGAAAGTTGCTTTAGCATACTGTTTTCTGTAAAGGCACAACTTAACCAAAACGTCCCTTTAACAATGCTTTTTGTTAGTGAATATATATATATTGTTCTTTCCATTCCCTAATCACATGACTCTCAATATGCTACCACCGTTTTCCACACGCTCGCACTCCATACCCGTATTGTTTTCTTCCACAAAGGGTGCACTTACATCTATGCTCTATTGAGTTCCTCCATCACAGGGTCTCATCAATGGCCTGGACACTCTTGTAGTGGTGCCCCACTCCAAAGAACAGACAGAAATTCAGGCAACACAGCTCCTGTACACCCCTCCAATTTGTTCACACGGAACTGGTCACTGCACGGATGTGCGGCCAGGAATCCTCCAACCCTGCAGAGGGTCAGGGATCACATCAGGGTCACAAAAAACTTGTAAGGCAGCCTCCGCACAACCAGACAGAGAATGAACAATCCGCTAAGGAAAAGGTCTTGATGCACCTCTTTTCAAGGAATACAAATGTGTTTTGTATACAAAAAGGAAAAAGGTGAGAGATGGTGCCATAGAACTGAACTGCAATGGTGCTCTCTCTTAGTTCAAAGCAGTCACAGCCTTTCAAGGAGAAGAATCATCGTCATTTGTGACATAAACAACATACAGTGTTAGCCCCCACCCTCACTGTCTACCACCTATATACATACTACAGTCCCCTATAGTCTCTGGACCGATTGGCCGCATCTTGGTCTACCCCTCTCCTCTAACACCTGGTCTTCTACTCCATCCCCTTGGTTTCCCGCTACCTGATTGGCGGGTTGCTGGGTATGTTACCCTCCCCAATGGGCCTAGCTACATGGTGTGATCCTGGTCATTACGTGGAAACATCCAAGGTGAAATTGGCCCTTCAGAAGAGTGCTTCTCTTGATCCCAGACATACAGCTGCCCCATCATGCCTCCTTGTCATAGGGTAATGTTTTTTGGCATCACCTCTTGCAAATCACAGGATATTTTGTTTATTCCTTGCTCCCCCCTTATCAGCTGACCCTTCCTGAAGCTTCTCTTGGGCCTCTCGAGGACTGCACTAATCAGCCAAATTCTGATGGATTTAGGTGTTCTGTCCATGGGCATCTGGCAGTTCAAATAGGATGGCAATTATCCTGGGGGTGCTAGTTCCCTAAATGTAGACAAGGCCTTTGGCAGCTCAAGACATCTGCACCAGATCCGATGGTTTTGTCCTTCGGATGGGTGCAGCCCTGTTCGTGCTCGGCCATTCACATTCCTTCTGGTTTCGCAGGTCTGTGACACGATACAATTGTATTTTATCTATGAGGCCTGAAGGTGTCTATGTTCAGTTTATCTGCTGGGGCGTTTGAAGGAAAGGTGATTCAGAACTCATTGCCATGCTGTGCTGCTACTTTCGCCATGCTTGCGGCAGCTAGGCCTGACGTTAAATATGGCAGTGTTTCAGTATTTCTTACAGCGGGGACCAGGACCTATGTTTATCTTATTATCCACTACATTTCAGCTGTTATACTCTAATATCACACATGCCCTACAGCAGGGCACACCTACACTTCCACAACTGCTACAAAATACCACATGTGTTACACCTATTTTGCATGTTTCACCCCCTACAGCTGCACACATTCACTTTCTCGTGCACTAATATATTTGCCTCAACCTAAATCCTTTGGATGGGCATGGGGGATGCATGTGCATTCCAAGAGTTCATAAATAGTTACTTTGTTGCTGGATTGACCTCCTTTTCTAGTCGAAAGATTGAAGACTACCAGTATGTTGAGGTGATGGTGCTCCACCAAAGGTTTAGAGACCATGCCAGCGAAAGTGTTTAGGAATTATCAGTTACATAAAGGTGGTCTGTGGATGAGAAGGAAAGCTAGTGTGGGTGTGTCTGAGGTGGAACAGATTGGGAGTAGTCCTTTAAAATATGGGCTATTGCAAGAAGGTGCTATTTTAACGTTCATATAGTCTTCATGGACAAATGCAATTTCTCCTCTTTATGGGCCTATTTTGTTCCCACATTTAATCTAGTAGCCTGTTGAGGGCTTTGCGTATAGCCACAGAGTGACTGCCCAGACTGATTCTGCCTTGTGGGTAAACTACTGAACAATGAAGATTGTCATGTTCATCTAACAAAAGGTTGAGCAGGTTTTTCTTGGAATCTGGTTGGTCATTGGAGTCCAGTAAAGACTGGTGATAGGGCTTTGGTGCACAATGAAATGTTTAATCTTTGTTGTATCCTTGCATGGATGTGTGTTTGCTGGTGAAGATTTAGTGTTTGAGGGTTGTTATGTTATGTTATGTTATGTGTATTTGTAACATGCACGTTCACCTAAAAGGCATCTTGGTGTGAGGAAACACAACAGAGAGGCTACACCGGGTTGTACTTTCAAAATAGCAGGGTTTTAAGCTGATCACGGAAGTGCAAATGATTCACAGTATTTCTCAGCCGAGTAGGGAAGAGAGATAGACACCAAAAATTTTCAAAACTGTCAAGTTGAGGGTGAGGGTATTTGACCGTCGATGCTGTTTATTTTGTTTTGTACCAGTCGTCTCTCCTTAAAGCGTGTGATGATCTGTTGCTGGTGCAGGACGGTTTTTCACCAGGTATCTTGAGATAAAGGATGTCAGAGGTCTTTTAGAGTGGATTTATAAACTACCACTACTGTTTTCTCATTGATTCATGTGTTTGCATCCTGAAGGACTCCGCCTCAGAACTCTATTATTCTCGAAATCCGCTATCTTTCCATCCATTGTGCATGATTTGCTCTTGCTGTGTGGTAGGCCAGTATGAGAATGGTAATTCTGTGAAGCAAATTGTTGTAATAATGGTCAAGAGGCTATGTGCTGAAAGCATTTTACAGTGGCAATGAGGGCACAATATGTGACTATAATAACATTGATGGCATATATGGTGGATACATCATTATAAAAGTGCTTTACAGTGGGGCTGCTCATATATATATTATAGGTACAGGCATCATTTAAATATGTTGTAAAATGGTCCTGCATACTGTTGGTGACCCTATGGGATTTTTCATGTGTTAACCGAAAGAACCGTTTTTCACTTTTATGGAGTTTCGCCCATTTTTTCCCCACAACTTTGTGCTGTATATAACATTTAAAATGTTTACACCGTTATGTAAAGCCATTCTTGGGGGTGGGTATCCCAGACACTCCTAAGGTTTTATCAGGATTTCACGCTGCACTTTCTATAGTCAGTTTGGGGAAAATAGAACAATCACCAGACACCACTGTCCATGCTATCCCCTTATGGTTCGTTTCCAATTGCTTCCATCATCCCACATTCATGTCTGCAGAATACCTGAAGTGAACCAGCAAATGGCACCAGCAGCTGGGATCCCGCAGTGCCGCCTCTTTCATTTTCATAGCAGCGATGCATAAAACGATGCATGCAAAAAAGAAGATGCATTTCCCTTTTCCATATAAAAGCTGTGCTGATTATCACCACACTGGAGCAAGCTTGCAATGAATTATGGAAATAGGTCTCTGATTATGACATCTGTAAGGGCATTGCTTGTTCACCTTCTTCCGGTATCACTACATATTATCCCCACCAAAACTATTGCCATATAGAGGGTCATCGGGAACGGCCACAGGCAATATTTTGTGGGGGGGGGCAATTTTGGGGGGTTTTGGTAGTAGGAGTTGCAGGGCTGTCCCCCGTTCCTTTAAAAATAATGCTGGGGTTGCAGGGGTGTCCTCCGCAGATTGCATGCCTTAATATCTCTGCAAAAATATGGCGATATTTTTCTTTGGTGATATTTTTGCGGGGATATTAACACATGGAACCCTTCTTTCTTGGACATCGCTAACATGCATCACTAACATGCAATGTGAACATTCAGAATATTAGCCACTGCAATGAAAAGTGCTTGGGTTAAACCCAGGCAAAGTCTTGAGAACGTACTGAGCTTGCAGGCTTTCCACTGTCTCATACACTCCCAGGAGGCATAACCAATTTCGGATGAACAATGTGTCTAATATATACTTTGGACAATGAGCCAGATTTCATACATTGCTCCTGAAACAAGACATGTTGCACCAACGCTGGGCAATTTGGAACTGACATTTGGATTGCCCACCTGTTGCAACACATGTTTTGGTGTATGATCAGTCAGTTTTATCAGTCAGGGCAGGATACATGCCATTTCTGAAGTGGTCAATAAGTGCAAAAGCCATTGCATAGTTTACGTCACCAGAGCAAAATCTTGATTTGCACCACCCACTGCAATATATATATATATTTAAATTTCGTGTATTTTGTGATTTACTTATCAGAGATGGTTTCAATTCGGCTAACATACAGCACAATGGCGTCAGCGTCTTGCACCACGTCCCTTTTTTGCTGAGGTTTAGCCTCAGAGGTTTAGCACGCATGCTGCACGTTATCATGGGAACTATTTTACATGGGGCTATTAGGCACCTCAGTTCCAAATACCTTAGCCGTCTGCAGCATCTTACCGACCACCATCTTGTTTATTTTCCGAATTTGTATAGCTATGACCCAAGGGTATCTTGGCACTGGGAGACTCGACCCCCCTCCCCCACACACACACACACACACACAGGACGAGACAGTCTCAGTAGCATAATAGCATGCAAGGAAGTACTAGAAAGTCTAATTGAACAGAAACGTTTCCGGGGACTTTCTAAAGGCAACATGGTCAAGAATCGCCCATTGTCAGAGAGGCATGGAATTCCAAAACTGAGATGCAGTCACTGAGAAGGCTCTCCCCAATAGTGGCCCTAGAAAAGCGAAGAATCATCAGCAGCAGAGAATTAGCCGAACTTAAGTTCATGGAGGGAGTATACTTAAAACATTTCTCCTGGAGGTAAAGAGCACCTACCCTGTGGTGTGCCCGATGCACAATACACAGGGATTTAAAAGTAATTTGTGCATCCACTGGAAGCCGGTGGAGGCTCTGGAACACCAGAGCTACAGGTGAAAATCTAGGGTGACTGGTAGCCAAGCGTGCGGCAGAATTCTGCAATGCCTGCAGGCACTGGATCAGGAATTTAGGCATCTTGACACATGATCTGAATCGTAACCACTGACCAAGTGCATGAGGTCCGGCTTACCACAGAAACCTCCATTGGTATAAGCAGCCTGCTGGGCAATTGCAGTGAGCTATACGGAGCTTTTTCTAGGTGCACCCTGGCACGAATTTAAGAAGGAACATTCTAAAACCATTAGAGACTACTCATTTTGTGAATGTTCACGTTCATGCCACCTCATTTACAACCAACCGTGTTTTGGCAGACGTTACATAATTATTTAATGATTGATAAGTCTACGTCGTTTAAATAGCAGAACGCGCCACACGTGACCTCACCAGTGCCCTATGTCTATTTGATGGCATACTTTGAGCCTTAGAAACACAACTGATTACTTTTTTTCATAGTGTTTTGTAGCAGATGGATCAGTCTTCAAGCGCTGTGATAATAGATACTATTTACCAGTTGAATGGTACTTAATTTACCGACCTCACAAGAATGAAGGGCTGGGTCAGCCCTTTTATGTGTCGCACGTGTGGCTGCCTGGCGAGCACCCATCTCCACAGAAAACAGTTATAATCGCATAGCTATTTCACTGATTAGTATGAAAACTTTCAAAATACATAACTTAGCGTAACCAATCATGAGCTGTGACTTCAGGTTTGTGGATCTGATTTGCAAAATGAGTCCACTTTACTGAAAGCGAAAGAGAATCTCCATCCTAACAGTGTATTTATCTCACATGACATGTATCGAAGGCCAGTGTCTAAAAGTGCTAATAAACCAATCAAGTGATGTAGCAGATGTCCCTCTGTGCATAAGAGTAATCACTCTGACTTCCGGATCCTTTGAGGATATCTCAAAGGCACTCTTAGATTAGAATAATTAGTAGTGAGAGGGAAATGATGTTCTGAAATGATAGGTAAAATCGGTATCACTCCATAATATCCCCAAAAAAGATATTGCCGTAGAAATGGTCGATTGGTTCGCCATAGGCGATATTGGGGGATATTATGTGGGAGCAGGGGTGGCGGGGGTGTCCCCCGCAGGGTCCATGTGTGAATTTCGCCACAAAAATATGGCAATATTTTTGCATCGCAGTATTTTTGCGGCAGAATTAACTCATGGAACCATTAATCTAGGTTGCAAATGGAGACCACCATAGCCACATAGCTGTGGTGCAGCCCCATCATTTAAAACATAACGTGCATTTAAAGAGTGCAGGACATTTCTGTCATGCATCCTGACGCTGACAACTGATGATATTGATGATGGCAACGCACTTTCTGCAAGTGGCTTCTGAAGTGGCTGTTTGCTGGAACCACCGTATCTTGCTGTGGAATAGCAACACTGGATTTTCTCTACGGCGTGATTATTACAATGAGCAGAGTGGTCCGCCCCTTTTTACCCATAGGACCATATATACTAGGGTGTGCGTGCTCTATGCGTGCGTGCTTTCTGTAAGTGGTTTCTGAAGTGGCTGTTTGCTGGAACCACCGTATCTTGCTGTGGAATAGCAACACTGGATTTTCTCTACGGCGTGATTATTATAAGGAACAGAGTGGCCAGCCCCTTTTTACCCAGAGGACGATTTATACTAGGGTGTCCACGCTTTATGTGCGCGCGCTTTCTGTAAGTGGCTTCTGAAGTGGCTGTTTGCTGGAACCACCGTATCCTGCCGTGGAATTGCACAAACGTATCAACAAGAATAGAAAAACCATGATAGACTGTAGCTTGAATACAGAAAAGATTAATATATCAAGTGCCAATTTAACAAATACAGCTACCCAAACGAAATGGAGTGAAACGCCAGGAGGAGTTAGTACTCAAATTGAATGACATGAACCACAGTTATCAGCTGATTTATATACCTAACAGAAAAAAAGAAAATCAAAACATAATAGACAATACTCACAGGTGGCAATGTATGCTAACAAGAGAAAGATAAAAATTAGATATGGAAGTGTAGCCGCGACCCAGAGTAAGGAGGTGATAATAATTGATGCAGCTGACGCAGCACCAGGAACTAATGAAATAAGGAATCCTGCTAAAAATTGTGTACAAAAAAACACTTCCCGAGAGGAAGGACATAAACATGTGGTGTTAATTCACACGCCATGCGAAACACCTCAAGTAGCAAAAAGAAAAACTAACAAGACTAATGATATTCAGAATTATCTTGATAACGTAGGGGAACAAGAACAAATCCAATCTCAAACTAAAAAGGTAACCCCAGACCACTAAAGAATCGTAAGAATAAACAAAAGAGAAGCCTAGGAATACCTGATAAGATTCTAGTTGACATACAGAAAATATTCACTGAGACTAATGAAAGTGACTCAATGCGTATAAAGAATGAATATCGATGATGGAGATAATGGTAATGAAACAACAGGTTCATCGACTTCTCATCAATCACAAAAATCATCCAATAACCCGAATGGTGAAATTGGAAGCATAAACTCCAAACAACACAGAAAGTTATATCAAAATAAGATGCGTGCCCTACAATTCCAAATAATTGGAGATAATAAAGGAAATATTCTCATGGATAGAGCATGTAGTATTAAACTATGTCAATCAATCATTCCCCTAAGAACAATTTCGACAAATGATTTAGAAATCGTGGATCAGTTGGTAGGAACCTCAAAAATAACAACCAAATTCTGGTGTGATAATAATTTGATATTGGAGTATGTTTTACAATATTGCGATGAATTTGCAAAACTAGGATACTCCTGTGAAGAGACAACTATGTACACGAGTAAACATCAAAATACATTAGTAAATACTCTGAATAAAAAAGGTATTATTGTCCCCAAAGTACATTAAAAATTAGATAGACTTACAAATGTGGTGAATGAAAATCACACAGACCCGGCATAATACGAGAGGGAGCTTAGTAGAAATACCATAAATCATGACATGGATGGGTACTGGCAATGGTTGCCAGTAGCCTTTAGAGCGTCTCTTTGGTAAACAGTCTCGATGACAATAATGTCCTCTCATGGAACAGCAGAAGAGGGTCTCCTCACTAACATGAAATAGTTGTGGGCAGTGGCCCTACAGGAAACCTGGATGTATGAGAATTGCGAAATTGATGGTCATAGCACCATACATAAATTAGCAACGGGAGGACCCAGAGGTAGACCTAAGGGAGGCCTATTAACATCTATTTGACATCCATGGATAGGAGAGGACACCATTTGGTCTACTCACATTGTATTAATGACTCGATGCGCTTTGATAGCACTAAGACACCATCCATAGTGATCATAAATATATATAATCCCCAGTGGAAAATATCATAAGATTAATATACAGACTGTGTCTCGTATATGTGAGGAATGTGATCCTAAAACTCTGATTATTCTGGTTGGCGACTTTAATGCAATTATTGCTGACTTTGCGGTGTTTGTGGAAGATAAAATGGACTCTGGCCCAGTCACATCACTAGCCTCTAACAGACAGGGGGTTGCCTGGGCCAAGCTATTCCAACCCCACAATTTAAAACTATTAAATGGAAATTCCTTAAGTGATGCAAATAGAAGTCCAACCAGAATTAGTGGAAAATCAATGACGACCATAGATTATATAATCATTAATGAAAGAGCAAATGCATTTTTCCTTGATATGGCTGTGGGAAATAGGGAAGAAAGTGACCATTTACCACTGTATCTACTGTTAATATTAAGAGATAGTCATGCAAATGAGTATGAGAAGAATGAAAATATACACATAAACAATAGTGGAAACCATATTAAATGGAACCCGGTAAAACCTGAAAAGGGCAAAGCTATTGCAGAGTTAGAACTTAGAGCTTTTATTGAAAACATTCTGGAAAATTACTTTCCAATTCTTGAAGCATTTGAACAAGTTACTGATGCAATTAAAACAAAGCTTCTCCAGAAGGAAACTTATACCTCCACTAGTGAAAGATGGAATATAAAACATGAATACAAACAAATGTATGACAAGGCAATACATGAAGCTAAGAAAAAGCTAAGATTTACAATGAGTCATCTCAACAATGTGAAGGGTGATGATGCTAATATAAGAATACACCTAGATTTTTTTTACAGGAAATGGTTATGGCGACACAAGATGGAGAAAAATAATGAAATATGGAAAAACCTGGCGCAGATGACAAGGACAAGCAATAATCAAGGGGTATGGTCAATAATAAATGGAACAAAAAAGAAGGGATTACCCATTAATAGTGTGAGTGAACAAGAGTTGGTAGCGCATGTGAGTAAAACACGAGGTGCGCTTGATCCGCTTGATGTTTCAGCAGAGTTAGCTGAAACATCATAGGAATGTACGGCATCGGAATCAGAACTTAATATGATGATACAAGCCTTTACGAGCATCACGTGCGACAGGCCCTGATGGCACATGTAATGCTTTATTAAAACTATCATCTGAAAAATGGGCCCAAGCAATACAGATACTTTTTCTATGGATTGGCAAACATATGGAAGTGCCAAAATCATGGCAAGAATGTTCAATATTACCCATACATAAAAAAGGCTGTTGGAAAGATCCTATATGAATCAATGGATAACTTATAAGCAAATACTGCCATCAAATCAATCTGGTTTTCGCTCAGAATTGTTATCAATACATAACAATGCTATTTTAACGTAAGCAATAGAATATGCATGGAATAGGAGAAAATTAACAGTATGTTATGCTTTTATTGATATTAGCTCTGCTTTTGATACTATTTTACGTGAGAAACTGTGGATACATTAATGCAGTGGGACATACCAACAGGGCTATTATCCATGATACAAATTTTATATAGTAACACTCCCGTGAGAGTAAGATTAAACGGTGAAGGGAAAGTATCCTGCTTGGTTTCCACTAGTCATGGAGTCACGCAGGGATGTAACTGAGCCGCAACTCTTTTAAACTTATATTTTTCAGATCTATCAGTGGCTTTTAGTACGAGATTAACTGATGATGTGAAAATAGGCACATTGAAGGTGGGATGGCTTGGTTACACTGATGACTTCCTGTTATTTGATTATACCCCAGGAGGCCTTCAGCAGAAGTTAACCATGCTGGATATGTATGTAGCTAGTAATGGCTAAAAAATCAATCTGAGTAAAAGTGAAGTGGAATATTGCAAATCAAAACATTGAATTAGTTGACTCATATAGATACTTGGGAGTCATCATTGATCAGAACTTAACTTGGAAACAACACTGGTGTGAGACGAAAAGGAAATGCATGAATATAACAATGAAGCTCAGCCACTTTATCGGAAATCAATGTAGCTATTCCATTAATACGGTATTGATGTTGTACTCTGCAAAAGTGACTCTTTTTTTATTATACGGTGCTGAGATACGGGGTAAAAATTTCATGGTGGAACTAAGTAGATTTGAAGGAAAACTTTAAAAAATTCTACTTAGGCTACTTGAATCCCTATCTAGAACTAAACGCCTACTTAAAACGATAATTCACGAGGCTGGTAAAGAAAGAAAACTAATCCAACTAGCAACGAATGTGAACAATGGTACGTTCATCAAATACTGGATTAATCGGGTGGAAATCCCTAGGTATCTATATGCATTTCCCGATATGAACACTTTTAGATGTTACTTATTGTTTAAATTTAATATGGCTGACACTCTGGAAATTTTAGGAGGAAATTGTGATATCCCACGAGGCAATAGGTGGTGTAGGTTGTGCGGTACACTAGTAATTGAAACAGCGAAATATATCATTTGTAAATGTGAAAGCCTGGTAAAATTAAGACTGAAATATATAAAAGCATACAATAAGACATACGATCTGACAAATATTAAGCAAATGTGGAAGAATATCGTATTGGGGAATGATAATAATTTACAGTTTTTTATGATGTCTTTTTATCAGGTGTGTCTGAATATTCTTAAAATTGTATCTGAAGGGATTTTAAGGTGATCATGTGCTTTTTCTTTTAGGAATGTAGCATATGAATTCAAATATGTTATGACATTATCGATGTGCATTTGGTTTTATGAGTTTTATGCACTTACTGTTTTTAATGTAGAATATGTACTATGTTATCTGTGTTCATATGTAAAGTCTCTGTTGACTATATACATATTAAATAAATAAAATAAATTGTTATCCAATTCAGTGGTACACAGTGGTTCACCACTTGGTCCACGGCTTTCATATGTCTCCTGGCGGCAAGAATCACAGTGTCCCCTAGACATATTTTGTGAGGCGTGGACATGGGGTATTTTGAGTTATGCTACTGGGAATAGTCACTAGTAAAAGTGTTGTGAGTTCCTCAGCCAAGAAGACAATGGGCCCATGCATCTTATGCTAAGTTCATTAGTCTGCAGATACACATCAGGTAAGTGACATACATAGGTTCCTGGACACTAAATATTGGCAGATCCACACCTTACACTGTAATTGCACTTCCAGAGCTAATCTATTACACAACTAAAACAAATGGAGCATATCCATGAGGGGCCTCTAAGCAGCTCTGCATTGTAGACCCAAAACTAAGCAGCTCTGCAATGTAGACACAAAACTAAAATCAAAACCTCTCTCTCCCTCTGTTCACACTCCACCAACCATACATGCCCAAACACTACACAACACCAAGATCCGCCACACACACACAATGCACCTACACCATTTCAACAGACAATGACAATGATAAGCTCGCTCAGTGAGTGAACGTGTGGCCACCATGCAACCAAATGAAAGAACTAACTAAAGGCAAGAACAATAGGTGGACCCACAACAGCAAACAGATGGAACCCCGCTGAACACTCCAGGGCGACCACATACAAATCTACTGTGCAGCATAGAACACACGACACAAAACTGACCAATCTGACAGCACAGCAAAATTGGAAAAACTACAACGCTGCAGAAACCCCTAGGATACCCTAAGAGACATCATAGACTGTTGACAAACCCCTGCAGCACCTCACTGCAATAATGGCATACAACACAGCACCTATCTGCACCTGTTACCCCGAACCAAAAAGTGACAGGCAAACACCCTTGGATGCCAGTAAACACAGCACCTCACTGCATTCCAAACCCAGGACAAAAATCAGAAACACAATTCCAATGACAAAGCAAACCCCACAATGCAACTCCCAGTAAGCAGGTACAACTGAACATGACAAATGAAAGCATACAACACAGCCCTAGCAAGCCCATGCCCTGAGCCTGACGTCTGGCAGCAAATGATTAGGGGAAACATTTGTTGACACAAAAACACAGAGCAGCTCACTGCAAAATACTTGACCCGGCAGCACCTCACTGCAAAGCACACCAATAAACCCCAACATCATCTCAATGAAAAACGATCAGAACCTTTCCGGCCATTCCGTACCCTGGCAGCACCTCACTGCAAAGCACTCAGAACCCACCTGGCTATTCCAAACCCCGGCAGCACCCCACTGCAAAACACACCAAAACTCTCAGAATCCACTCAGCCATTCCAAGCACCTCACTGCAAAACACACACAAAATGAACCCCGGCAGCAGTTCACTGAAAAAACACTCAGAACCTACCTGGCCATTCCAGGACATACAGAAATCCGCCAGGGCAAAACCCTGCTATGAAAAATACACAAAAGAAATAAAAATCACGCACAAACGTATAATATGCTTTGCCCAGGACATGGGTCCTAAAATCCAAAACATGTGTTCTAGTGCCAATCCGGCACCCTCAGCTCCAAATTCCCCAACACATGAGTTCCAGTGCTTGCTCCATACCCCCATGTCCAAACGCATTGAAAACAACAAACATGAGTCCAGTAATAATAAGAAACCAATGTAACAATGGCCCCAAATCACCTCCCCATGTCCAGGTAGTGCAAATGTCCAAATGGTTCTACCTGCACGCCAACAAGTCCAAAATAAATATTTCCATTATCTTGCATGCTCCCTTTCACTCTCAAATA
This sequence comes from Ambystoma mexicanum, assembly GCF_040938575.1. NCBI lineage: Eukaryota > Metazoa > Chordata > Amphibia > Caudata > Ambystomatidae > Ambystoma > Ambystoma mexicanum. Next base: position 1,144,636,980 of record NC_090933.1, read on the forward strand.
CATCCCAAACGGAAAGGCCACAAACAATGAACACAACTGCATAGAGCATTTCAGGTAACTGGCCTTCAACTAACATTAACCTATGCCAACCCTCCTAACCTATCACTTAAGCTCCTGAGGCCACAACACAAACACCACACCCAATTAACTTGACCGGCCTCCACAATACCTCCTTAACTCCTTACCCCATTGACCTAAAGCTCCTGATCATCCGGCTCATGCACCAAAATACCTGCTGTTCTAGCATTACACCGTGACCACATTGCTCCTTTACACAGTAGTCGTTTTTTCAATTCCATTTGCCTTGCCGAAAAAAGTAAAACCACTGTCCAGCGCATACAAACAGTTGTTCTCTCGCCCGTCTGGGCAGTGACGACCTGCGAACTGGGCAAAATCCATGGAAAATGCTCCCTTCCTGAGCCGCGCACCATAGAGGCCAAACAGCTCCAGTCCCACATTGGCGCGTGATATGTGTTGACACGCACCAAAAAGACTCCACTGATGTCATCACACCAACAAACGGCTCCATGGTAGAAGAGATTCCCAGCCCCGTAATTCTAAGGCAGGCTCTCACCAGCACGCCTGCCCTTCCGGATAGCAAAACCAGGGCCTCCTGCTAACACCGATTGCCAGTGCCAGTAGCAGTCTGCTCACGGATTGCACTTGAATCGCCTGCTACTCCCCCTGTTTGCACTAAAGACAGCAAATGGTGCTCGAACATACAGAAAGCACTCTTGGCCAAAATTGCCACTCTCCAAACTAAAATCAAAGATAAGCAAAACTGTCTACAGACTGACAAGCAACTTATTATTCCTACCATTGTAATCTCCCATGCCACTCCTAACATTATACCCTTCAGCTTCTCTCCACTCACTATTGCTGAAGTTGAAAGCATCATCAATAAAATCAAACCTTCCAATTGTCAAGGTGACTCGTGCCCAGCCCCCATTATTAAGGAAGCCTCCCACGATCTAGCCCCATTCAATACTGTCTTTATAAACTCATCCCTCAAAACAGGGATAGTCCCGGACAACCTAACGGATGCCTGGGTCATCCCTCTGTTTAAAAAACCTTCCCTTGAGCCCAGCCTACCTACCAACTATAGGCCCATCACCACTGTCCCATTCATGCTCAAAATATTGGACCGTGCTGCCTACCTCCAGATCCAAGATTATCTGGAAGTCAACAATCTTCTTGGCTTAAGGCAATCCGGTTTCCGACCTAGGCATGGGACGGAAACCGCCCTCATCAACCTAAAAACACAGATTGAGGTACTGAAAGACAACGGGAAATTAGCCTTGCTACTATTACTTGATCTCTCAGCAGCCTTTGATTTGGTTAATCACAAAATCCTGTGCCAGCACCTCATCTCAGCCAACCATTTTTCTGACACTGCCACCGCCTGGATCAGATCCTTCTTAAATAACAGATCTATACGGGTTTTGTCTCTGTCAGCATCTGCCAAGCCTGCTCCTATTCACTGTGGCATACCCCAAGGTTCCTGTGTCTCACCAACACTTTATAATGTGTTTACCAAACCATTATTGATGTTCTTTACTATCTGGGTGTCTCGTATACTAACTATGCCTACGATACCCAGATACTTATCCCCATCACGGGTGATTACGCAGTGGACACTAAAGCCCTGAATGATGTCTACATGGTTATTCAGACATGGTGGCGCAACATGAGCTTTGCCTCAATGACGACAAGACGGAACTACTTATTTTGGGTTCACAACCAACGTCTTAATAAAATTGACCCTTCCTTCAAGTCGTTCATCATTGATGGCAACTTCATTAAGTTCTCTAAGGATACTAAAACTTTAGGAATTTACCTCGACTCTAAACTATCATTGTGCAGACAAACCAATGCTCTCAGGTCAGCGTCTGCCTATACTTGTAAACTTATTTCTGCCTGTAGACCATTCTTGACTACTCCCAATTGCATCATCCTGGCTAGAACACCAGTCATGTCTAAAAAAGACTATTGTAGCGCATTTTATCTAGGGTCTAGTCAATCTAACATTAACAAACTGCAAGTCACTCAGAACAGTGCCATTAGAGCACCATTAAACATACCCAGACACCACCATATCTCTAACCACAGGCTCAATCTACACTGGCTCCCTGTTAAGCACATAATCTCCTTGAAAACACTTGCCTTAACTCACAAGTGCCTGACTAATCAGGCCCCCATTTACTTAGCCAACCGACTCACACCCCACACCTCCACATGACCCATGAGAGTGGCCCAAGCCCACAGTCTATACCTCCGTAGGTTTAAACTACAAAAAGCTGTCGGCGCTAGCTTCCCGGTCTTGGCCTCTAAGCTTTGCGATACCCTTCCCAATGCTATCCTTCCAATCCTTTAAGAGCAAAACCAAAGTGTGGCTCTCAGCACAAAACATATGAGTTATCTGACGTCATACTTGGATACTGCTACTTTGTCAATCACCTTATCATTTTGCTGTACTGTTCAAATGTATATAACGTCTGTATTCCTCTTTGGATTTAACTCTTGCACGTAGTTAACGTATCCTCTTGTGCCCAGTGCTTTAAGTGGGCCGGGGCCTGCCGGGGCCGGGCCCCGCCAGTCTCCAAAAAGTGGGGCTGAGCCGGGGCCCTGCCGGGGCCCCCGGTCCCACCACGCCATGGCAGGACGCATTATCCCGCCACGGCCGCAGCCGCGACGGGAGATGCGCCCGCCAGTGTAACGTTAGGCAAGTGGACAGAAGTGCCAGCCAGCCACAGCGTCGCTGAGGCTGGCTGGCACTTCTGTCAGTCACTGTAACTTCCCTGATGACCCCCCCATCTGAGGGGTCATCAGGGAAGTTACAGTTCCTTTGTTGGCCATCGCCAGGTCACTGACCCTCTGTGAACCCGCAGGCTCCATGATTTAATATGTAGATTAAATCACGGAGCCCGCGGGTTCGCAGAGGGTGAAAGACGCCTTGGGCTCTGTGATCTCTGCTCAGAGCAGCGATCACTGAGCCCGAGGTGCCTGTCTCCTTTGGCAAATCTTTATAAAAGATGCCTTGAAATGTGTACGTTTCAAGCCATCTTTTATAAACGTAGAAATATTTCTACGTTTATAACAGACGGCTTGAAACGTACACAATTCAAGGCATCTTTTATAAAGCTTTGTCGACGGACAAAACCACCTTGGGTTTTGTCCGTCCTCAACGCTTTATAAAAGATGGCTTGTACGTTTCAAGCCATCTTTTATGAACACAGAAATATGTTACAAATGTCTATGTTTATAAAAGGTGGCTTGAAAAGTACACAAACCGTAGTAAGGTAAGCACACAAGTGTGCGCAACTTACTATGGTTTGTACACTTTCAAGCCACCTTTTATAAACATAGAAATATGTAACATTGCAATGTTTATAAAAGAAGGCTTGAAAAATACACAAACCATACTAGTACGCATACAAATATATAAATGCTCTACTACATTTATATATTTGTTTGCGCACCCTACTATGTTTTGTGCACTTTTAGGCCACGCCCACAGCGGATGCCACGCCCCCAAATGAGGGCCCCCCCTCAATTTCTTACCCCACTTAAAGCACTGCTTGTGCCTATATAACATTTGTATGCTTTATTGCTAAAGGAACTGATTGTATCTCCCTCCCGCATGTACTTGCCTATCTATACTTTATTTTGCATATATTTTTGTCATACCGTAGCCCTACCCGCATGTTAACTGTAAGCCGGTAGAGTCTACTATTTCTTCATGTATGTAATCGCAAACCTTGCCTCCTAAGATATGCGCCCAGATGCCCTTGGGCCTGGTGCGCTGTACAAATAAACAAAATACAAATACAAACACACCTTGGAGCAAAATGAAATAATTCCACGGCCGGGCCAACAGGACGGGTGGCGCACCTTCAGTTCTCTGTCTTCTTCTTCCCTCGACAATGGCTGGTAGACTACAGCCTACTGTTACGGCTGCCCCAGCGGCTTTCGCTGTGCCGTTCCAACTGCCGATTCTTTCCCCGCTGGCAAACAAACACACACGGCACAGCCTGAAAACTGCTTGGGGAATGTGCTCATTGGCCCCCAGCCAGACGCCCACCGTTAGCTTACACAGCTGTTCGTGCATCGCCTGTTGCCCTTGATCACCTTCTCCTGTCAAGCTTGATGGTGCCTACCTCCACGCAGGCAGGCCCCAGGTACTGCGTAGTAAAGTACCCCTTCTCCTGCCAAAACAATCTCACTAGTGCTTGCTCTGCCCGGCTTGGGTTCATCCTACCCGGTCCCAAACTCCTGCTGGCACTCTGGTGTGGATCGGACCTCGGGAGGGCAGTGATTGTCTGCTGGCTGCTTCCTCTGCCACAGCTCCACTACCTGGCACCTGCTCTAGGTACACTTTTAAGACCAGCTCTTCACCAAAATGTTGTGAGTTCCTCAACTAAGAAGACCAAGGCTTCTTAATTTAAGTTTATTAGTCCGCAGGTATAAATCAATTAAGTTACATAAGTAGGTTCCAGGACAATAAACAATGGCACTTCCATTTTTATTGCACATCCAGAGCAAAACTGCTACAAACAGCATCCCTTGACTGATTCTGTGAATTCCTAGACCCCTAAATTACACACAGAAGTCAGTGAAGGACTGGGGACCGAAAGCACAACCCGGCCTCATTACAAGTTTGCCGGTCCAGAAACAAGGGTGCCGGTAAACTCACCGGCACCCTTGTTTCTGGACCCACAATCTCTGTGTTTGCCGGCCGGGGCCACTGCACCCGACTGGTCTGACCCTGCAATGCTCAGCGGCCACAGTAGGCAGACCATTCATGGATGCACTGGCACCATTAGCAACGGTGCCAGCTCTTCCGAGTCCCCACTCCCATAGAGGCCTATGGGACTCTATAGGGATGGGGGCTAATATTTTACACGCACCTGACTTCCTGGACCACCGGACTTGTAATGTCCCGGTGACACTGGGAAGTCAGGCGCCGGTAAAATTGTACGAGTCCGGCGGCAACCCGACACTGACTTTATATCTGAGGAATTGAGGGCTTGTTGGAATCGCACTAGGAATCCATTGAGGCACCTTAGCCATAATAACGTGAAAGCAGTCTGGAGGATGACCCAGTGTTCTGCATAACTTCTGAAAAATTATTTGAGATGTGAAATGGAAGTTATAATATCAAGTGCATCCTTGAGATACCTAAACATAACCGGTCACATCCTCAAGAGGTCTTTCAATTTATTTGGGATATAAATCAACATTTTCTGTTTGTAGAAGCTTCAGTTTAAGGTCACATTCTGAACTTTTATTTGAAAAAAGCTTAGGTAAAATAAAGTTGGGGTTCTTTTGTGAAGGTGCACATAGCCGCTATAGAGTTCAACTGCTTTTAATTCAATTTTACCACAGTAGACCACAAACACAAGACAATAGCAAAACATAACACAATGGTGAAGAGAAAACTGGATCTAGTAGTCATCTACTGACAAAATGAAGACAGTCGACATGGTTAACAAAGCAAGGTTTGGAGCACACAAAAAGAATTAGCAGAGCATGAATGTTTTGGTATTACCCAAATTGTTCGTTTACAATTGTTCGAATGAACAATTGACCGAATTTAAAGGTTTAAAGGGTCACAATTGACCTTTTCACAATTGACCGTATATATACGGGGTTGCCCCGCATATTTGTTACAATTGACCTTCACAATTCGGTCAATTGTGAAAAGGTCAATTGTAATTTGAACAGTTGTAAAACGAACAATTCGTATACAAACAATTATTTATCGAGATATTTCCTAGATCCGAGCTTCAATGCATGATGGTGGTGATGTGGGCTGTAGGTATTTGCAAGTTCCAGCTATGTTTAGCCAGGGACACCAGGCAAGTGATAACAATGGTCTGTGCCTGCCCAGCCCAACCCATTATGTGCAAACACAATGATCTGGCAAAGTCTGGTGGATGGTGATTAGGTGCATATCAGTGAAATGAGGCCAAGAAGGTTTGGAATACGCTGTAGCCAAGCAGTGCAGATTGTTCTTTTAGTAAAGAAAAATGTCAAGAGCACACAGCTTCATGCGGAGAGGACACATTTACTAACTCTATAATTGCAACCGCTAGCTTTCAAGACCACATGCTTCTCTTCCTCAGGCAGTATTAGTAATACAATAGAAACAAAAGAGGACTTGTATTCAGTAATTATGAAATTGTAGGTGTGCAGGGGAATCAGAAATATAGTACAGATAAATTGTTGATTTCTTGAATCAGGTCTTCAGGCCCATTTGGCAGTAACGTGTATTTCACCAATGACATGATATGCAGTCAACATACCAAGGCTGATGTGGGGAAACTCTCTGATAGGTGACTGCTGAAAGGACTCTGATCTTACACTGGAGAATAAGGGAGAGCGGAGAAGGGGATGAAGGCTGAGTTTGAGGAGTGTCCTTTAGAAATCCTGAAGATACTTTGTCATGGAGCTTGTTTAGCAAGGCCATGTTCTGGAATGCTGTGAAAAGATTTGTTATGGAGCCTATTCTGGTGCTGCCAACCAATTAAATAACTAAGGGAAACTGCTGTAGATAATTTTCAATTTGTTTGTTACTCTTGGGACCATGCAACTGTGCATTTTAAGGTTAAGTTTAATAGTCCTTGTAGGAACATTATTTCCATTGGTACTATGAGAAAGTCATCAAACCAGCGCTCTGTACCAGGGACATCTCCGGACTTCTACAGGGCTACATTTATCCCCTTTCTACCTTGGATGTACCTTGGTTTTAGAATAGGTTCCTACATGCTGTAATATATGATTGCAGCTGGATAAAGAGTTCTTATCTCATAGACAGAACCCGGTAGGAACAGATAAGCTTCCTGTTGTATTCACTGCATGTACTCGCACGTGCATTGACAGCCCAATGTTCCAGGTTGGAATGCCATTGCAAGCGTCTCATGAACGGTCATTTTCAGCCCTGAGACTCAGGTTGTGGACTCGCATGGGGTCTTCCATTCTAATAAACGTTGTGTATTGTCTTACTACACATACTTGATTTGCCCATTTCATTATGGCATTTTGTGTTGACGAAGGTGAGGAGGAGAAAAAAGACCTTTTTGTGAAGCAGGACTTCCTGGACTGGTGTGTAGTCGAGCATTGGTCAGGGTTGCCTCCACTGTCCCATGTTACCTCAGTGGCCCCACCAGTTGTCCGGCCTATGTGCACCTGGTGGGTCTGTGGTGAGGAACCGCAGGAGGTCAGACGTAGTGTCCTTGCCAGATGCTGGGAGTTCCGGTGCAGGTGTGGGGCAGGGGGCTGTTTGCATTTTCTGTCCAGTTCAGACGGGCCTTGCAGTGAATTTCCAGGCTCATTGGTGCGCCCGCATATAAGCTGGTGTCGGGGCTGTCATTTAGGCCCACCACAGTCTAAGGTCTCTCTTCACCGGAGTCCGGGTCTGGGCTCGGGAGGCCGGTGAATCCAGGGGGGTGTACAGAAGCCCGATCAGGGATGATGCTGTCTTCATTTCTTTAAGCAGTGTGAACTTGGGATCCCCTTTCACTCGCCATCACCGTGTCAGCGGCAGATCGGAGAGAGGCTGACTGACACATCCCCTGCTGGCACCTGGTGATGGGATGGTGCCGTTTCGCACTTGTCCCTTGCTGCGGTGGATTCCTTTGCCCGATTGCTATGGCCATGGGCAGAGAGGGACAGTGAGCTGCAGACATGTGCATGAGGATATCGGCCTGAAAAGGAGGTGGAGGAGGGTTGCGTTGTAGCAGCGGGAGTGTGCATACATCATTACACCCATAGCCATGCTCCTCTAAGCGGACATTCCATGGTCGGGAAGCCGCAGTGACACAATCAGGTCAGGCAGAAAGTGGAAGGTCAGTGGGCCAGATTGTCTCCAGGCAAGACATTCAGACTGATTCCATGTGTATTATTACAGTGATATTTTAAGCCATGCACATTTCAGCTAAAGTGCATTTATTACAGCTTTCAATTGAGGTGGCCATACGTATTGAAAACTTACTTAAGAAGCTGGTGCACACAGACCAATCAGGCTTTGTTCAAGGTCGTAGAATGTCTAGTAATATCAGAAACCTGTTGATGATGATGTCGCAGGCCCAGGACTCAAACAAAGACATTGCAGTGTTCTCTCTAGATGCTGAAAAAGCATTTGAATAGTTTAACTGGCAATATCGATTTTCGGTCTTGCGTGCTATGAATTTAGGTGATGACTATATTTCATGTATTGCCCTTTTATATGCATGTCCAACAGCCAATGTCAAAACTTATGGACAGCTGTCAACTTCTTTTGAGTTACAGAGAGGTACAAGACAGGGGTGCCCACTATCGCCACTGTTATTTGTTTTAGCCATTGACCCACTGCCGATTGCTCTGAGGTGTGATGCTGGGGTAAGAGGTCTAAACTGGTTGCCAGACATTTGGTCGAAAAAAATTGGTCGACCAGACAAATGGTCGAACCAATTTGGTCGAAAACCAAATGGTCGAATTTTTTTTATTTTTTATTTTAACCCTTTTTTTTATTTTTTTTGGGGGGTCCCCCCCCAACCCCCTTTTTTTCTCTAAAAACCCCTTTTTTTACTAAACGAAAACCCAAAAAATAAATATATAAATAAAAAAAAAAATTCGACCATTTGGTTTTCGACCAAATTGCGTCGATCAAATTGCAGTCGACCAGTTTTTTTTCGACGAATTGACTGGACACCGTCTAAAACTTTCAGGGAGTTGAACAAAAGATATGGTTGAATGCAGACGATTTGTTGCTAGTATTGCAGGAGCTGGCTGTGTCATTACATACCTTATTGAGCTTACTAGCTAGATTTCACGATTTAGCTGGATCCCAAATTAATTGGTCTGAGTCCGAGGTCTTACCTATTACATGGTACTGAGATAAGCATTTGGTGTCTAACTGGGGCTTCCACTGGTGCGACAAAAGATTACAATATTTGGGCCTTTGGCTGACACCGGTGCCAGGTGATATGGTGGAAGAGAACATGGCGGATGTATGCAAGGATCTGAAAATGAGTCTTCAGAGGTGGTCTTTGTTACGTTTATCACTCTGGGGCAAAGTGAACGTTCTGAAAATGAATGCGGTTCCAAAAGTCAATTACATTTGAGCATGCTTCCGATGAAGATAAGTCTGTTGTATTCGAAAAAGATTGATGGCTTGCTGCAATTGTTTATTTGGGATGATAAACCACCGAGACTTAAGTTCTGGAAGCTTCATCTGCCTATGGAGAAGGGGGGCCTTGGTGTTCCAAATTTCAAATTTCAAAGCTTATCATTTGGCCTTCTTAAATCGCTGTGGCGGAGTCGAGTCCATTAGGCCCACTTCCTCCTAGGGCAGTTCTCACAGCCACAAGTAGGCATTGTGGGAAAGTTCCACTGACTGTGTTTTTGGGGGAGACATGGAAAAATGTACATGAAATGTTGGGCTCAGTGGCTTTGAAGACTTCTAATGCTTCAATTTGGTTGAACCTGAACCCGGCGATAGCTGAGAGGGGTAAGCCTTTATTCTGGCTGGAGTGGTTTCTCAGTGGAATGAATTGGATTGGTGATATCAATAAGAATGGTAAGTGGATTGATGAAGAAGAGTTATGTGCAAAATATAGCATAGACAATTATTCAAATGGTGACTTCAGAAAATTGAAACGATGTATAAGAGAGGTGGATGAGTGGGGTAATGCAATTGGATATCTCTTTCTTAAAGAGAAAGAACCAGGTAATGGATCTATAGCAAGCAGGGTGTACAATCAAATTGTGTCGAATTATAACGAGAATAAAGAACTAAGAGCAGATTGGGGCAGATGATTGGGATGTGTGATTTCAACTGAGATGTGGCTGGGGATGTGTGCTAATATAAAACTTTGCTCAATAAACTTGGAAGAACGATTGAGGCAAATAAAGATCCTCTATATTGTGTACTGGAGTCCAGAAAGGTTGATGAAGAGAGGTATATTGGACTCTGATGACTGCTGGAGCTGTAGTAATGAAGTGGGTAGCTTGGAACATATGCTCTGGGACTGTGTACGAGTTTGTGGATTTTGGCAGGATGTGTGTAGAATTTGCTTGTGAATTCTAAATGTGGATATTGCTCTGGATCTTAAAACGATGGTCTTAGGATGTGATGATTTTCTATGGGATCTTTCAGCATCTCAGAAGAAAAATTCTGTTCAGAGGGGCTTGTATTTACAAAAAGATGATATTAAGGAGCTGGAAATCACAAATTGCTCCAACGGCTGTGGATTAGATTGAGGAGATGACCTGTCTTGCAAACATGGAGAGAGTAATCTACAAGAGGCAAGGGAAGCTTAAATTGCATGCAAACATTTGGGATGACTTTCTGAATATGTACTAGTTCTTTAATTGTAAATATGTATATTCTTATCTGCATGTAGTTATACTGTTTTAATATGTATTGTTGACTATTAGTTGTTGTTCTGTAAAATGTACAAATAAATATTTAAACAAAATAAAATTAGGTGGCAAAGGGACATCGTCCTGCCAGGGACTGTTAGGTTTTAGTTTCAGGAATATGTACAGCTGTTGTTAATTGTTGTTTCCCATCTCCCTTCTGCGGTGGTGGTGGCACATTTTGTTTTGGGAACTGTGAAAAAAGTGTATTTTCAACAGTTTTCAATTTAGGTGGCAGTGGAACATCGTCCCGCTAGGTACTTTTAGGTTTTAGATTAAGGAATACTTTCATCTGTTGTTATTTGTGTTCCCATCTCCCTTTTTCATTGTTTGTATAATTTATTCGGAACTATGGTGGCAGTGCGAGGTTGCTCCTGCCTTCATGCGCCACAGGTGGTACAGTCTAAGGGAGTTTGGGAGAGAGCCCTGGTGATGGGGTGATATTTATCTATTATTATTTTTTTGGGATGCATGTTATTATAAGCTTTATTGTTTTACCTAAAATATATTGCCATCTATAATTTGGATTCGCCTCCCAAGTTTCTGGATCCGCCGATTCGATGGGAGGACTGGAAAGATCTCTTTAATTTCTATTGTGTGGCATCCGGTTTCGATAGATTCTCTGATGAAAGAAAATTCTCAACCCTCATTTGTTGTGTGGGGGCAGAAGTGGTCAGGGTGATACAGAAGCTGCCAAGTGGTTGACGGTGAAGAGGGGGGGAGTGGGGATGGTGATGGATTGTATGGTAAAGCAAAGAGGAAGCTGGAATATCAGTATGGTAAGCAGGTAAATGTTGTGTTGGAAAGGTACACATTTTCTTTTCAAGGAAGCAAGGGGCTGGTGAAACAGTGGCTTTATTTGTGGTTGATCTACGGGGGCTGTTGGCATCATGTGAGATTTCGGGGAGAGAGGATAAGTACATCCGTGACCAACTTATGATGCACACATCCAATCCCAAGATTCAGGAATGGCTATGGCAGGCAAACAACACCCCCCTTAATGGAAGCATTAACTATAGCCAAGGTTTAATGCTCACCTGGTATCCACGGGACGTCACTCAGCCTGTTCTGACCTCTTACGACCTTGAACCCTTCCCTGGAGGCTATTTGACTGGAGACTGGGCCTGAAACACAGGATTGGTAGAGTTTAACTCCTTATTGTCTCTGTGTGCTTGAACCCCTTCTTCTCCGGGGTCCAGCCCTTCCCGTTTGATCCACAGCTCACCTTGTTTTCTTGGATAGTGTGCTCTCCATCCTGCTTTCAGCGCAGGGGCGCGTTGATTGATGCGGGCTCGTTGCTACCTAGTTACTTCACTGGCAAGAGTCCGACAGGTAAGTAAAATGAGTCTTTTGAACAGTTCTCTAACTTCGTTCCTTTCCTTCCTTAGATGATGGCCGGCGTCCGGAAATGGCGGCGTGCTGCTGAGATGACTAGCGCTGAAGGTGAGTGAGAGCGCGATGCGCGATGCACCTCTTTCGTATTTGCATTGAACTGAGTTATTTTTCTGTGTCTTTTAGGTGCCGTGACGTTTTCAGCGTAGATGCCAGTTATGACGAACAAATGCGATGGGTAAGCGCGGTATGCGTCGCCTCTAGATGTTTCCACGCTAACCTGGAGTGTCTTTTCCCTCTTGCAGATGGATGAGAAGTTCCGGAACAGAGTTCCCCCAGAGCGGCTGAGATTCAGGTAAGTGTTTGAAGCTCGTACACTATTTAAAAATTAGCGAAGATTTGCAGAAGGCTTACTAATGCCTTTTTTCTGTTCTTTTCCCTTTTCCTTAGGAAGCGGCGTGCTGGGATGGGAATGACACCGCCGAAGATGCCCGCAGAACAGAAGGAGCGATATATATATATGGTCAATTGTGAAAAGGTCAATTGTGACCCTTTAAATTCGGTCAATTTGGGTAATACCAAATTATTGATTCTGATTTTTAGTTATCCTCGGGTTGTTCTTGGTCTTCTTTGGAGGTCTGCCATAGTTAGAATGTCATGGTATTTCCCTCCAGAGAGGAGAACCTTTCATTATTTGGAGGAAGATGTATTCTCCAAGAGTCTGTGGCGGTCCCTTCACATCCATCTTGTTCTTTCACAGATATGATAGTGATGTATGGGACTTTGGAGTATTTTGAAAATGAATCTCTACTACTTGATGAGGATTACTCTCAATCAAATGACAGGTGCCAATTAAACTGACATAGTTGGCAGTACTTTTGAGGTTAATTGGGTGGTGAGTTTGCATCCAGAGGACCTGCTTCACACAATCTATCAGCGGTGGAAGCCTCAGAAGAAAATAATTTCCAAGTAAAAACAGGTGCGCTCTGGTGAGTCAGAACTATCACCGAATGGGTGAGTGGTCGTTGCCCTATTTTGATTTCAATTTCCGTAACCCCATCTACTGGGATCTGGTTCCTTTCGAAATTGTGAATCTCTCTAAGGAGAGTTTTGAGAGACATGTGGTGACTTTCTCCTCTTACTTGGTTGAGAGTCCTAGATATAAAAGTCATTTGGGACCCTGTGACTTTGAGAGCCGATGAATCACATGCTCGCTCTCCCTGAATCCGGTGAGACACAAACAACCTTTCATCTTTCATCTCCAATTTAGAGAGAAGTGTCAGTTAGTGGATAATTTGATTGCAATTGTTGTATGTTTGGGGTTTCATAAGCTTGACCTTCAGCAGTAGCCTCAGGGACAGTCCCTTCATGGTCAAGTTCATGTGAGCGGGTCAATGTAGGAATAAAATAACATTTTGAGATTACATAAGGAATCGGGACTTCCCCCTGTCAAGTGGGCTCCAGGTCATTGTTACTGTTTGAAGGCCTAGACACACTATAAGCGGGAGGAATATCCTTTTGTTTTTGGGATTCTCTCAACATTATTGGCTTTGTTAATTTCTTTCTTTTCTTTCAGGTTTTTTGTCGGACTTCTTTTCACTCTGATTCTCTGTTCTTCTGCAGGAGGTATTAAATCTGGGAAAGAAGCAACACTGGGTTTCAACACTGGGTTTCATCACCACAGAGTTCTCTTTATTTTCAAAGTTAATGATTACATTGTTCATCTCACTGAATTTCCCTTTTTTATTGTTCTCTGGTTTTAATTCAAGGAAAAAAGAGGGTTCACTATCAGCCTTTGCCATTATAAGGGTTTGCAGGAGGTCAAAGAAACTTTATTACAGGATTAGCATATCTTTTCTGTTGCTTTTCCCATTTTCTCTTCTCTGTGTGTCCACCCTGTCCTGTCGATTCGTTCTAAATAGGGGTTCAATGAACTTTAGAATCTGGATTCTCCTTTTGGGATCTCATGAATTGCCTAATCCTCTCTGGTTGATCTGCCGCTCAAGTTATAGGAATCTCTCTCCACTTTCTGAACTACGTGGTCTTCTTTATTCATATATCGGTTCTTCTCTGGAAGGGTAACTGTCTCTTGTAGGGGAGTAGTTTTGGTATTTCTGTAGTGTTGTGTTTGGAATTTGAATGCCAGTCACCTCTTCATTTGACCTCTCATGGCTAATGCATTTTTTTTTTACAAGTCTCTCTCTGACTTTGATTGATAATAATAGACTAGGTTACAGAATAGGTTACAGATTTTCTTTTTGAAGAATTGAAAGAACCCATTATATGTGACCTTCAAGGGCATTCTAACTGTGTCAGGCCAGGTCGACAGTTAAGCATACAATGTATTTCACCTTCTGTTCCTGTTCACAGCAGTTTCCAGGCTTCTCCTTTCCAATTTGCTTAGCAAAGCAGAACTGAAGCCAAAAGACTGCTTCGGCCTTATTCTCTCATTTCAGATTTGTTTGATTAAATTAAGCCTGTGTACTTTTAATCAGAAGATTCTATAATAAGGTTTAATGGGCATTCAAATAACGTCATGCCTCACGATGGCTAGCCAGATTATTGCGGTCTGTCAGACGGGGCATCTTAAACTAAAAATACTTTGTAGGGTTCTTCATTTTCTTTGTTCACATCTTTGTGCCCCAGTGGTTTCTGCTCTGGGTTTGTCTTCTTTAGATTATTGCAACTCCTTGTTCCTTTCAGAGCCGGCGTATCTGATCCAGCGGTTGCAGATTCTCCAGAATTATGCAGCTTGCGTGGCCACTGCTACTCCTCGGTCATGTTTCTCCCATCCTGTGCAGCTTGCACTGATTTCCAGTTGCAAAGGGTGTTCAATTCAAAGCAATGTGTTTAGTGCATCGGGGGCTGCATGGGTTTGTGAATTGTATTTGCAGAGTAAATGCAAGTTCTATGTCCCTTGCCGGACCGTCCAGTCTGCCGAAGCCTATTCGGTTGAGGTCTCCGTTCTATAATGTCCCGAGTTGGTGGCCAGTCTTCTGCAGTAGGGGTCACCTCCCTTCTTGCCCTCCGGATGGTGGCTGGCCACTTGCCATTCAGGCGCTCTTTAAAGACTTTTTAGTTTTCTTTTTCCACAGTCCTGTTATCGCCAAGTTGCCTTCTGCATTTCTGGCACTTTATACGTGTTGGTAAGATAAGAATCATGCTACACCATGGTCACACATTAAAGCAAATGCATTTTTGTATGCCTAAAGCTGCACTCAGCCTTGTATCTTTTTACTATTTTGTTTAGCACTCAAAATAAGCAGTATCTTATCTGGGCTCAGGAATTCACACAGGACAGAACTATGCTTTACCAAGATAAATCAATGTATTGAAAACACTGATTAAAGATGGACAATCAATAGGAAATACATTTCCAATACACTTTCTGTGAGTTGTGCAATGTCTGAAAGAAAATAGGTTTCTGTACATTGGTATTATGAAGTCTGGCTTTGAAATTAAAGGCAGTTCAAAAGTTATTTTCTAACATTTGGGCACATTATGCAATTTGACAGCAGTCCCTTTTAATCGCGACATCAAGCAAGAGGCAGAAACCTTCCGTAATGTACAGAGTCCATGCTTGTTGGTTCTCTTGCTCGGTCAGGAAGACCTTACACATTTTATTCATTCTACGCCTCATTTTCTATTAGTTATAAAATCTTCCAGAGATAGTAAAAGCATTAAAAGAGATATGAAGAATTAAAAAATAGAGACAGTGATAACGTGAGAGCTTTGTGGGTGGGTGCTGAACATTTTAATTACATTTAAACTGTATTCCTGCATTTAATATAACAGGAGGGATTGCTAGCTAAATAAAATTAAAATAATGAATTTGGGGTATGCCAGGAATGTCATCAGCGTGTCTTAGTTTTCACTGATGTCACTGGCAATGTCATAAGTGACCTCAAATATTATATCATATGTGTTGTTATCATTGTGCCTATGGTCTGCACAACAGGGGGGGCTCTGTTCAAAGGTGATGTATTTTCCAACTCCTGCTGAAATGCAATGATTCTCTTGCCTTAAACATCACGTCTGTGTTAGCCAACATTAATGCACAAAGCATTGATGATAACAAGTTCAAGTGTAAATATATATATGAATTATAAAAAATGAATATGGATAGTTTTTTGGCAGAGTATATGCGTATCCACTGTGTTGCAATGAAGGAATCAGAGTCACCGTTTTTGATTCTCTGCCTGCCTTACACTCAATCAAGGAAGCATCATTTAAAGCCCATTCTGATATCTATGTGTGTGAGAACATTGCTCAAGTCCCTTCACAGACGCACAATGTCTACCTGTCACCATGTGAATCTCATTGACAATATCTTATCAGAGCCCGGCTGATGAGAAGAAAAGAACATAGCCTGGCATATTAGATCCCAGCCAGGTCTAACATGAGAATCAATTATTGTTTTCAATGTTTCCTGTGTATGTTATCAACACTGATTGTAATGTATTAATTATATTGTTGGCATGTTATGTGTTTATGACTTGTACAAGTACCTGTACTTGATAACGTTATGGAGTCCTGTACACTGTAACTGCAACTTTTATTGTGTGAGTGACCGCCTTATAACAGCAATGCCAATGGATCTCCGTCCTCTATGAACTGTTGCGTGTTACATGAATAGGCATGTTAGTTACCCATGCTACTCTCATGTTGCATTGTTTCGGCTTCACGTGTAAGCATTGCCCAGCATGTAATGGCATGTTGGATGTGAAAAGCCACCCAGCTAATTTGAAGGCTATGTAGGATGTGTTCTGGGACAGCTGTGCAAGCAATGCTGAACCTTTCTGCTCAGGGGTCTTCTGGTATATTCATCCAGTGCTGGTTACATAGCCAAGATACGAATGTTACATGTGAATATCACATATAACCTGCCCAGTCGTACAGGGTTCCGAGCCAGGCATTGCCCTTCCGTGTCTCAGTATGCAATTCCATTTCTGAGGTACAGTTCACATAATCGGTCTCAATGATTTCATACTTACAACTACACCTAGCGTTAAAATTTCGACCAATTACAATGAACTCCTCATCACTTAGAACCTTTATACCACCAAGAACTTCCACAACAGATTCTGCAATGTGATCCGTATGTTGTTGACCTGGAGGGTCATATACGTTCCGTATTATGACGTGTGTATTACTGTTCGGTAGGCAGACCCTTACAGCCAGCATAGATGGATCTTCTCCATTGAGTTTAATTCTAGTGGCTTTCATACATTTTTTCACGCTAATTCCCAGACCGCCGTATGGGCATCCCTAAGGGCATCCCTAAGACCTTTTTTTGCCATGACTTGAAATGTTTGATGTGCATGTCTGCAGAGCTCAGAAAGCAGCCAGCACTCCTGCAAAAGAAAAACATCATTTTCGAGCAGCAAACTCAACAAGCCTTCTGCCTCTAATAAATGAGAGAAACCTCGTGTATTCCAAGAACTTCATGTCCAATTTCAATTTTTTGATTTAACAATAGGTTTGTTATTTTGAATCAACAAGGTCAGAACTCTCATTATAAGGTGTTGGGGCAGTTCATACTCCCCACGTTTTATCCAACCGATTTCATGGTCTCCCAAGGGAGGGAAGACAGAGGGAGGACAAGACAAACGAAATTACTAGGCTTTGTGTTATTCAGATCGTGCAAGTGGGACAACGCAAAGGGCGGGGGGGAAAGGAGACAGGGGACCTGCCAGGGAGAGGGAAGGGGGAAGTGCAATCAGGCAGCATTGGGCCCAATAGCCTGTGATGTGGGTGCTGTAGAAAGTGTAGGTTCCACTACTGCATCCAGCGCGTACCCGAGTTCAAGGAACCTTTGTTTATAAGACTGCAGTAAGTTATCAGTCACAGCCATGGAACAACGGACTCTGCTGAAGTGATGCTTAGAAGTACTTGTCGGCTCAAAGTAATCAAAGTCTTCCTTAAAGGCATAACCTTATGATTCCTTTTTAAAAGGTCTGATCTGTTAATATGGAACCTGTGTTTAGTTGTGCCCTGCAAAGTCCGCTTAATTGTGAACACAGGGGCGTGATTACTTATCACCTTCTCAACGCTTTTGGTGTTAACTTTCCTTACAGAACTGTGCGGCGCATTAGGCAGCAGTACATCAAGTTTACTTGTTGTGGGGACCTCCCTGGGTATTTGCAGCACTATATTGAGTATAAGTGCAAGAGCAGGTTGCTCACTAATAACAATGGGCCCATTCACTACTATCTCGACTTGGCTTCTTTCATTAAACAGCCAGCTGGTTGGAATGCCACTCCTTTTCTTCTCTCTATTTGTCTTACTATTGGTCTTCTTGCTTGGAGCTACCTCTAATGTATTAACTTTTCCCAGAACGGTCGCAGCTTCTTGAGATTTGATGCCAACACGTGGATGGTTATGTTGTTTCTTTTGTCTTCCTTGTTTCCTTGTTAAATAGATAGTTGATCTTTCACTTATAGCATCATCATTCCCAATATGTACGGTACCAGCTGCCTCAGTTCTTGAAGCCTGTGCTAAAGAGCTTCCCAGCAGTGGTTCCTGGCTCTGGGCTTGTATTTCAGCAGCTGCAATAAGTACGTCCAGCTCTTTGTCTCCATCCACTGGATTTAAATACATTCTTGTAACAGGTCAGGGATGTCGTTTGGGGGCTGCCAGGGGTCGCACGTGTGACCCCTGGGGTCTCCCTTGGTACCCCTCTGGTCTCTTTTGCTACCCCTGAAAGGGAAGAACATGGTTTTCTTCTTTCTTTTAAATTGAAGCTTCTGGCCTGTGGCCAGTGACATGTGTCTCTTTGTTTCTTGAGTGGCTGGCTTTCTTGTTCAGGCCTATGAAAAAAACAGGGGGTTCCACAAGTGTAACACTTTGAGAAGTGACCTTAAATAAGAAATAATAGGAATAACAAACAATTTGTGTTTCTGGAATTCTATGAAATAATATCTAGACTCATTAAAGGTTTATTTCAGGCACACTTCCGGGGGTGAGTCACTGATTAATTAATACCTCAAATTCATGATGCAGACAAAAGCGTCCAAAAAGTATTTAGAGAAGAATAAGCATCCATTTCAAACTATGGCCCTCATTACGACCCTGGCGGAAAGGGGAAAACGATGGCGGAAAAGCAATACCGCCATCGAAAAGCGCTCGGTGCGACTATGACCCGTCACCGCAAAGTACGAAGCCATTAGCGACACCGTAGTGAACGCCAACGCTAACTGCACTAAGCACGCGCGCGCGCACCATGCCAAACCGCAAACACCACCATGGTGCAACGGTACGCCAATTCCGACCCTAGCGGACATGTACCTAACGCCATCAGGCATGGCGGAATGGACCATCCCGCCATGGCGAGAAATACGGCATCGTGAACCAACCGTAAATGGCCCACTGAGTGCCTGTACTCCACTCCCTGGCCACATTGCACAACTCCTGGCAGGCGCAATGTACTCACACCATGCAACCAGTGAAATCTACAATTCACCCATGCATGCCAACGTAGAAATGCATGCAGGTGTTCAAAGCGCCCCGTGAGTGGGCATCCATGTACGGCATGTCACCATAGCCGTACTGATGCAGCACAGGCATGTGAAGGTACAAGACATCAAAATGGAAATCAAGAACACATGACACAAAACAACAGTAGTCCCCCATCGCTTGCCACCAGCGCAAGGCAACATCCAAAACAGCATCCTGAGGGGGATTGCACCAGCCCTGTACTCTTGCCAGTAAACAAACCAACCATCAGCAGAAGCATGTACCACACAAGTTGGCAGAGTGACTGAGCAGCCAGGCACATCCCAAGAGGGGCCGATGGGAGCTGC
Source organism: Ambystoma mexicanum (assembly GCF_040938575.1). Lineage (NCBI taxonomy): Eukaryota > Metazoa > Chordata > Amphibia > Caudata > Ambystomatidae > Ambystoma > Ambystoma mexicanum. The sequence goes on from NC_090933.1 coordinate 1,144,656,515, forward strand.
AGGGCACAGATGGCATCAATACAGAAGCTATTCCAATGGACATGACCCCAGTCCCCCTCCAACAAACGCACGCAAACACAGGCACCTGTGACCAGCCACATTCTGAACATCCCATCATACCATCAATCGACCTGGCTGACAGGCACCAGTCGGCCAAAAGCCAATCCCCCGCCCCTGAACAGCACATCATGTAAACAGTCACAATGGCAGCCCCTATCCGTGACCACACTGTGCTACGTAGGCAAAAGCGGCCAGTACTGTACCACACAACTCAACTCAGAAGGCGGAACACAATGCAGATCATCTCGCAATACATACCGCCACAAATCGAAAATCGCCACATCACCTGCAAAGAATAACGCAACACGCCAAATATCGGAATACAATTTAAATGCACATCCAAATGACAAAGGCCTCACAGCAATTTGTAAAATAACACCAAAACATCCATCATCACCGAGGGCTGCATCTGCAATAATTGACCAGCTTCCACTTGTGTGACGCCCTGTACCATCATGGCACACAGGGCCAACATCAACGTTCCAAAAGGCAACATGGAAGCGGCAAGAACCGCAGGTCCGTCCCATGAGGCAGGCACTAGTCCAGCTGAAAGGCCGAAATGTTGCACCTAGCCACCAGAACAGCGTAAGGGCATGTGGCCCATTGGCGATCGTCCCATAAGATCGTAATGGTGCTCCACTGATTCACCCGAAGCTGCAGGTGTCGAGAGTAAAATCCATCTGGAGGAGTGGCGTACAGATGGCATCTGCAATAGGGCAGGAGATACCTGTCACCAAAATGAAACACAAATTAACCGATTGCACTACAGGACACATGATGCATCACTATCTTCATTCAACACACCAAATCCACACCCATATGCATGCTAGCCCACTCCAAAGGAATATACACACCCCTAAATCAGTATCGATACATAACGAAACCAATCGAGGTTAATACACCATTGGCAACGTCGGTTACTGTGCATGCGTCCGTCAAGATAGAACCCATGACATGGGATTAGTAACGTGCCTAGACACAAGTGTATGAAGGCGCGTCGAGACAGGGAGGATCCGACAAGGGCAGATAGACGTAAGTCCCACTATGGCAGCCTTGCATCACATAGCGCAGGGGAAGGGGATTGAATCAAAAAACACATGTACATGGCAGACCCTAAATGGAATCATCTGTCCATGCATCCATTCATCATTCCCTCATCCCGCAATGAAAACGCATGAACATTCACTCACATAATATGTGAAACTTCCATCGCGTCTGTGCGTAATGCAGTCTGCAAAAACCACTGTGCTCCTGGCCGGATCTGTAGTGTCGTGAAGCTAGATGGACTTGGGAACGTCCTGCCTTATCGTCCACTACGCTATTGCGCATCCCATTCAATTCATGTCATTCATTGCTTGCTCGTTATGGGCCCTGTCCCAAGGACATTCAACAATAGAACGTTACATTTCCAGGCAGACCTGTGGGCGTCTCCTCACCGCTACTTCGCAACCAAAAATCCTGGCCTTCGAATTCCTCACTTGCAACATTACGTCGAAAAGGCTTCTGTGAACGCTTGCATTCACAATTACATCAATGTAGTGCGGCTGTGTGTCATAATGCTAACTGGCTGCAATCACAAATGGGACGCCACGCCCGTCGGTGAAGTACGATACTGTGCTGCATGAGGGTCGGCCATCGATCGAGCCCTACATACCACTGACTCTTCACAGGTATGTAAGCGGCTGCAATCATAGCATGTGTAACAATGGGAGCATAGCATGAAAATCAGTCAAAGTACATCACACTGCCATCGGGATTTGATACATGATTCCAATCCCAAGATGCCATGCGGCCAAATGCAGCCTTACGTGCGGGACGTGCTCGGCCAGAAGGGATTGCATCCGCCACAGATTCATTCAATCAGCACAGGTGGAGGCCATACAGGCCGACAGCACATATATAGCAGACCCAAACCCCTCCCACAACCACTCCCACTCCAAAATGCTACCGGCAGGACTAGCGATGTTGGGCCTGGGGCACCAGATAGCACTGCAAGTGCTACAACTACAAGAAGACGACGAACAACAACAGGTACAACAACCGGGCGCACAGGGGAGACGGAGGAGAAGGAGGAGGAGGAGGGCAAGGCAGGGTCAGCAAGGCCCACAAGCACTGCCACTACCAACACGCAGGCGGCCCGCAATCCCACGCCTCCGAGCTGATCCGTTCAACCTCACTGCTGAGCAGATCCACACCCTCTACCGTTTTGACCGGGACACCATAATCGCCATTGTGGACATGACACATGCTGACCTCGTGAGCATGATAGATAGCCCAACCGCCATCCCACCCCTACTGAAGGTGGTGTCTGTACTCCACTTCCTGGCCACAGGCACCTACCAGCACACAGTGGGACAGTTGCATGGCATTTCACAGCCACTGTTCTCACGGACACTCTCCCAAGTGCACGATGCCCTCCTGAAGCACGCCGACGACCACATCACACTACCACGCACGTACCAGGAGATTACCAACGCAAAGGTGGGATTCCATGCACTTGGCGGCATCCCGGGTTGCATTGGTGCCATCGACTGCACCCATGTTGAATTGGTTGTCCCACATGCCATGGAGGTCCAGTACCGCAACCGGAAACAATTTCATTCAATCAATGTGCAAATGGTGTGTGACTCCAACAAGATCTTTACGCATTGTTGTGCCAGATTTCCAGGATCTACCCATGATTCTATGGTCCTGAGGAACACAAGAATACCACGCTACATGGAGCGACACGCAGGGCACAGATCCTGGCTACTCGGTGAGTCTCATTCCATGCATGACATCGTGGCCCATTTGATGCGTCAATGACCTTGCAGGAGGGGGGGGGGGCTACTTAGCACTATCATTCCACTGACACCCTTTATTCGTCCCATACAGGTGATGCCGGGTATCCACTGAAGAGATGGCTCCTTACACCAATCCGGAACCCACAGAACCAGCATGAGGAGGACTACAACCATGCCCACTCACGTAGCCGTGTGGTCATTGAACAGGCATTCGGCCTACTGAAGGCTCGTTTCCGCAGCCTCAGCAGGTCTGGCGGGGCACTCATGTACAGCCATGAGAGGGTTTCTAAGATGGTCATGGCATGTGTCATGCTGCACAACATGTGCATACGTAGGAATGTGCCCATGCCCCCTGACGCTGTACTGCATGCACCTGAAGATGATGATGATGAGGGTGGGGATGTGGAGGCACCCCAAGGAGTCCATGAGGCACAGGATGCACGTGCAATCCGACAGAGCATCATAGATGCATGCTTCTAGCAACCACGCATGGTGCCTATTACACGGAAAGGGGACCTGTGGCACTGTGTGTGTGTAGTACAGGCACATAGTGGACTGTACGCCTATGAAGGCCTCGTACGCAAATATCAATGTCCACACATGTCATTGGATGATAATGAAGTGCTGTATTGTTAATGTGATTTGATTCATACACCCTATGGACCCGCCACCCAGTGAAGCCCAACACACCCCCTCCACCCTACTTCCTCCCCCCCCAACACCAGTGTCCAAATATGCATGCTGCCCGTGGGTAGACGCTATTGCAAGCCCCCTCTACGGGTATCAGGGGCACCCCTGCCCGTGGAGCGCAGGTTCCTGCCAGATCTGCGTTGGGGGCTGCCCTGGACGGAACTTGCCACGGATGACGTCTCTGCCTGCTCGCGTCCATGCATGTCTCTGAGGGTTTGTGAGAGCTCCGAGAGCACACGGCGCACAGCAGCAAGTTCAGCACAAACGTCTTTGGACGTCGCATTCAGTTCCCCCCTCAGGCTCTCGGTGCTTTTCTCCATTTGTGCTCTCAGGCTCTCGGTGCTTCTCTCCATTTGTGCTCTCAGGCTCTCGGTGCTTCTCTCCATTTCTCCCCTGAGGCTCTCACTACTTTTCTCTATTTGTGCCCTGAGTGTCTCGGTGGATGTTTCCATGGCTGCCCTGGAACCCCCGCATTCATTCGCATGGTCCTTGAGTAGCGTGGACACTTCCTGCTGTTGCTCGATCAGCAGGTCGAGGGACTGTTGCCTCTGCTGGGCCATGGACATTTGCGGTGGTGTGACAGGGGGGCTGCTCAACACATGTTGCCTTGGCACAGGACTTGTGGGGGTTGGCCAGTCGTCGTCTTCTGGGTGCCCCTGCGTGGTTTCGTCATGGTGTAGGGGATGGGACATGCAGGGGGATTGGGAAAGGTCATGGATGGTACCTACGTCGCCAGCACTGTTTTCCGTGTCGGAGCATGCTGGCATGACAGCTGTGTCACCTATGGTGCTGCTACCACCAGAGGCAGTGCCATCAGATACGTTCTTTGGGGGGACCTGTGGTGCTGGGGTTGTGGACTTGCTGGCTGCTGGGGTGCCTGTTGCAGTCCCCTCCAGTGTGCTGGCACTTGATTCCTGCTGCTGCCGTGTCTTGATCCTTGCACCTGAGGTGGAGGCTCTTGGGACGTTGGTCCTGGCCCTCTTTGCAGGCGTGCTGGTAGGGGTGTCCTGCAGCTCGTCGTTGGTATCGGACCCTGTGGTGGAGTAAAGAGGGGCGAGCGTTAGTTATGGGTCTGTCGGATTTGGAATGGCAACGTATCAAATGCATTGGGGTGGTACATGAGGCTGATATGGGACTGGGCCTTGGAGGTGGTCTCATTTTCGTGTGGATTGAGGATGCATTCATTTGGCTGCCTGCAGTTAGGGGGTGCATGCTGCACATGTAGGGGTTGTTTATGGCATCTTGATTAATTTGTTTATTCATTCTGACTTTTAGAGGGCGCTGTCAGGGCAAAGTATGTATTGCACTATGGGGTCACATGGTACTGCACATGTTCGTGGTTTGTGGATTTCGCATTGTTTCTCTTGGCCAACCTACCTGATTCTCCGGATGTCGGCACTCCTTTCTCCATCCCTCCGACTCCCTCTATGCTCTCCATTCCTATGGTGGAGGCGCAGATCTCCTCCCAGGGGGTCAACTTGATGGGCGACTCTGATCCCCCCCCGGTAGCTGTGGCGATGTTCCTGTTCGCAGAAAGTATGCTGCGTACGCGGATCCGCAGGTCGTCCCACCGCTTGCGACATTGCTGTGGCGTGCGGGGTGTTGTCCCCACCGCACTTACGCGCTGTGCCACAAGGGCCCATATGGCCTTCTTGTTGGCAAGGGCCGTCCTGGTCATTTGACTGGAGAAGACGACGGCGGCATTTTCCTGCAGGGTCTCGGTCAGCACGGTCAGTTCCTCTCGGGAGAAGTGGACCTGCCGCTTGCGATCACACGCTTTCTTGGCTACCTTTCCCATATTTATTTTTTTAACTGGGGTTGCTAACGGGTTGGGATGTGTGTCAGGGTCGGATTTTTAATGGTTGTGTTGGGATTCGGATTTTATAGTTGTGCGGCGTGCTGTTTCCCGTTCCGGCCACATGCTTTTACTTCCGTTTCCGTATATTTACGGTGCCCGTAATTTGCGGTGCCCGCTCATTACGGTGCCCGCTCATTACGGTGACCGCTAAGATGGGTGGCGGTATTGCACCTGGTGCAGCGTACGGCGGCGGTAAGGGCCGTTTTGGGGTCATTTCCGCCATCGCAGCCTTTCGGATTCCGCCATGGCGTAATGCTCGTGCCCGATGGGTCGTAATTAGCCGCACTTTGCTCCTTCGTGCAATGGCGGAAACGCTATTTACGCTGTTGCGGTCCGGTCAGTCAATTTCCGCAAGGGTCGTAATGAGGGCCTATGTATTTTGCTTTTCGCAAGTTGCAGTTATAGCATGTTTGTTTCTGCCACTATCTCTGTTACGATCATCACAAGACATTCCATCTCGGTGTCCTCGGTCACTTGACTAAATCTTTGTGCCTAAAAGAGCTTGTGTACAGTGTGGACATAATAATAATAATAATTTAGCATTTATATAGCGCTACAAACACTCGGGTATCTGAGCGCTGCTTATTTTTGCACACGGTGTGTGGTACTCATTTATCGACCTCGGAAGGATGAAGGTCTGAGTTTGTCCATGCAGGGATTCGAACCTGTGTCAAAGCGAGCACTCTACTCGCTGTGCTATCTGAACAGCTGTGTTTGACCATAGTACATAAGGTGGCTCTTGATTTCATTGTGCCACAACTAAAGCTTTGTTGCAATGTGTCTATCTTTCCTATCTCCATAGCATACTGCTCAGGATGTTTGTTTGCATGTATGAGGTAAAGAGTGCTCAGAGTACGGGGTACTGTGCGAGTACGCTGCTTTCCCTGTGCTACTTTAAATTCTTTAATACATAGTTATGAACTCTCCCAAAGGTATGTATTTTGCCAACCTCTGAAGCCTGAAAAGTAGATCCACGCAAGCTTGACATGTGGCCAACTTTGCACCAGACCTGCAGATGAACTGACCTGCCGTTAAATTTCAGTTACCAGTTTAATGGTATCCACTACAGAGTGTAATTTGCTTTCTGACTTTGAGAACACTCAGACATGTAATTGTTCATTTTACTATAGCTGGTAAGATGAGATTTCTAACCATGCAGTTTCTGATACCCACGATAAAGATTTTAACATACGGTCCACCAACAAATCTTTACCTGGGTGTGACCATATTAGTGGTGATCCGGCATGGGCTTTTTAAATTATGAAATAAAAATGTTGCTTCGTAAGAATGCTAATATTAATAATGAGAACGATGCTAACATAACAAACCTTATGGACGACAATATCAATGATGAGAGTGCTGCGGTAGTTGTTTCTCCCCTCAGCTACCCTACCCACAAACACATCTGCATAAATAAAAAGTTAAAGAGAAAAGTGAACACAAGTACTAAGCCAATCTATGTAGCAGATCCTTCAGAAGCAGGAACCGTCCATCCCTTGAACTCTACAAATTGTTACAGTGGTGTTGCAGAGCCAGCTGACGAAAAAGGTTAGAAAGAAAATAACAAGGAGGAAAAAAAGCCAACAACAACGTGCTGGTATATTGAGCAGCTGGCTACTGCATGAGAATGAAACTAAAGCCTCACTGGTCAGTAATGATCAAGCTGAAGTGTTAGCAGTCAAGCTAGTGAAAGTAAATACTTTACTCCTTCCTTCAAAGATCGAAAACTTGTGTTACAGTTAGTGTGGCGACAGCTGCTTGCCAAGGCCCTAGTCGCTTAGATACTTTTAGACAGTGTGATTTTGGAATGACTTTAGATGCACAGATTTTGACTATTAAGTATAAAGACAACGCAGGATCTAGGAAACATATAAATAGACCTAACCTTTTTGCGGATGTACCCTATCTTCGTATTTTAAACTTGTGTGACTTTGATTTTATTGCTCCAGAGCGCGGGGGTTCAGGGAGTATGGCAAGTTTATACTTTGTGTTACCCATGACTGCATCTCTTATTAGAAATCAGGTAGAATCACTAGAATTTTTAGGATACGAGCAGGATAAACCTTGTACAACCTCTATTATAAATGCATGCTGTGACCACTGTAACCAGTGTTTACCAAAACTTCTTATTGCAAGTGTGATCAGTATAAAGCCTAATAAATACTTTGATGATAAAAAAGGTTGGCTATGGTGTTAAAAAAAAAACGATCTCTGGGCTTGATCCGCAACAGCGGTGATATATGGATATTATCTGCTGGAATACGCTTGGCCATTCGCACCTTTTACAAAAGACAGCCTCTCTTGATATTTTGTGTAATTCATAAGTATTCATTTTTCAGGAGACATGGCTGCTGGATCAGCTGTTAATTGATGGCTTTGTTATTGGCCAATCAATAGCAAAAAAAGGTGTAAAAGGCTGCCCTTTTGGCGGTTTGCTGATTGGAGTTATACAAGAGATCCCTTATAAATTAATCAATCACTCTGGTGCAAATGACCACGTTTTGGTGGTTGAGATGATGCTTAATGATGGGTTTAAAAATCAACATATGCCCATCATTAATGTGTATGACCCTCCAGTTATTGCAATGACTGATAATATCCATGAACTAATTGACAATGTCATTTCCGACTGGTATAACGACTCGGATTTGGATCTCATTCCATTAGCAGGGGACCTTAGTGCAAGATGTGGGGAACACATCATAAAGGAAATTTACACTAATATTAGATCTGATTGTGTACTAGAACAAAAAACTGTTAACAAATGTGAACAGGGGAATCAATGGCTTTGCTTCCTGGAATTATTGAACCTTGCAATACTAAATGGTAGAACAATAGGCAATACTCCTGGAAAAGCAACATGGAAGTGTGGAAAGAAGGAGGCCAATCTTGATTATGTATGTGGCAATTCATCTTTAATTAAGAACATTCAAAATCAAAATATTAACAAATTGAATTTAGTGATCTGATTATATCGGGTGGACGAAAATATGCCACCTGTGACGTAGATACTAGTCAAGCAGGAAATCGGGTGATCTGGACCGATCGAAATATCAGCAGGACATGTAAAAAGCTGGCTCTTACTTTACATGATTGTACTAGTTTACATACAGGAGAGAAGATTAAAACATGGCTTACAACGTTTATATATGAGAATGCAAAACCTACAAAGAATAGCTTGTTGTTACCCATACAAAAAGCATATTCCACGCTTTGATGTTGAAATTCAAAGAAAGAAGCAATGGTTGCATACTGGTATTCGCAATTTCAAAAAGGAAGGATCACCAGGTTGTGAAATCCACGCTAATAGGTGTAGACTGAAAACTATATACAGAAACAGGTTAAAACCAAGGAAAAGGATGAACATGATAAAAGACTTAATAATAAAGACACCAAAAAGGTCTGGCGTATTATCAACCTGGCTGGACCTCCTACTAAGTATTCCCTTATTAATCCTATTGCCGAGCATGTTTGGCGATCTCACGTCGAAGCAAAAATGAAGAATGATGATATTAATTAAGTCCCCTTTTACACTAAAAATGAAAAGTGGCCTATGGCTTTTGAAATAGCAGAAATGATAGATCATATAATCAAACTTAAAAATTTGATAGCACCAGGGACCAACGCGATTTATGTCCCTGTTTATAACAGTGGAGATCGATTGTTCCTGGCACATTACCGATTATTATCACTTCTTGACACTATGGGAAAAGTCTTTGCGGTTTTTGTTTTATCCCACTTGCAGGCATGGGTCACAGAATATAACATCTTACACCCCCTCCAGACGGGATTCTGTAAAGGTTCTTGCACTACACACAATATGCGTCTGTGAGACGCTATCATGGCTAAAGCAAAAATGAAGGGAAGTCCTGCAGTGTATATAACCTTTATAGATTTCCGAGCTGTATTCGTTCAAGTGAAGCGCGGATTGCTATGCAACAAAATTCGAAATTTGGGATTCTCGTAATGGCTTTACAAATATTAGTGGCTCTGCACACTGGAACAACTGCACAGGTTCGACTGGGTAACAATGGCCTCTTATCTGGAGATATTACCATAGATATGGGGTGACACAGGGTTGCATGCTTGCGGCGCGGTTATTTATTATCTATATCTCTGACCTTCCACTGAGCATGATGACATATGCCAAATGCCCTCCTAAGATTGGTAACTGGACCAGGGCAGCCATTCTTTATGCGGACGATCTGGTGCTGTGTGACCAGATTTATGTGGGAATGAAAGCTATGCTGTCTGGACTTGGGAGGTATACCCAGGAAAATGGGGTAGCTTTTAATCTGACGAAAACAAAATCTATGCTGATCTGTACACGTCATGTTAAAAAACTACCTCTGACTACTGCGTTGGGCCATATAGAATACACTCAGCAGTGCAAGTGTCTAGAAGTGGAGATGTCGGTATCTAGGGGCTATCGAGAGCTGATTACGATAAAGGTACAAAAAGTAAAACCTATCGCTCTAATGGTGCATAGGTATGTACATGTCCACCCTGGATTCTCATTAGGAGGAATCCTAAACTTGTATAGACAATGGTTCTTTCCGGTAGTCCTATATGGACTTGAGGCCCTTGAGATGAATGACTTGGATTGGTTTAAGATTATTGAGGGATATGTTTGGCATTGTGTGCTTCAACTTCCCCCGTCTACTTCTATACAATATATCTGTTTAGAGTTAGGACTAATGTCATTAAGATCTTTGGTGCTAAAACATAGAGGGGAGTTGTTTTTAAAAACTAAAACATCCACCAGGCAATACTCCGCCCATACCGACTAGCCAACCAGCTGCAACCACTACGCAACCAACGTTCAAATCCTTTAGTCCAATATAATCAGAGCAATTTCTCAAACTTCTATCTGCCCGCAAACCATCTGGCTCGCCGCTAGACCCTTGCCCAGCAACAACCCTCAAAGAAATCTTTGCTTCCACCTGCGCAGGAGAACACCCAAGATCCATCATAAATGCCTCCCTTTCCTCTGGTATCTTTCCCGACGCATTCAAAACAGTCCATGTCAAACCCCTGATTAAAAAACCTTACCTCGACCCTCTCGAGCCCAAAAACTAAAGCCCCATCTCAAACACCAGGTTCCTTGCCAAACTCATTGACCGAACCGCCTACTCCCAACTAAATACCTTTGTCGAAGCCAACAATCTCCTAGACCCCGCACAATCAGGTTTCAGAGCCTGTCCCGGAACTGAAACCACCCTAACCTCAATCTGGGATGACCTTAAAATGACAGCAGACTCTGCGGGATGCACCGCACTAATCCTTCTTGACCTATCCGCTGCCTTTGACTCAATCAATCACTCAATTCTCCTAGACCGCCTCCACTCCATAGGAATTCGTGGAACCGCTCTTAAATGGATAGCTTAATTCCTCAAAGACAGGTACCAAATAACGATACTCTCCACCTATACCTCCCAAGCCCGACCTGTCGACACGGGAGTCCCACAAGGAGCATGCCTACCCACCCTCCTGTTCAATCTCTACTTGATCACCCACCCACCAATAATTCGTTCACACAACGTCCTGTGTTACAACTACGCCGACGACACCCAACTAATTCTAAAACTCCTGAACTCAAAACCCAACTCCCAACCTGACCTGGCCTCCTGCCTCCTTGACATAGAACTCTGGATGACCCAGAGCCACCTCCTGTTAAACCCTTCCAAAACGGAAATCATGGTTTGTGGCAACTCCGATCTTCTTCCGCACCCAATACCCTGGCCACACGCCATGGGCAACTCACCGACCCCCTCCAACTCAGTGAAAAATCTTGGATGCACCCTTGACTCTGACCTAACACTCTCGCGCCAAGTCAACAACGTCTCAAAGTCCTGCCACTAACACCTTAAAACCCTTAGGCGCATCTTTCCATATCTCTCCTTTCCCAACAGACACTCCGCGGTCCAATCAATCATTATATCAAGACTGGACTATGCAAACCCCCTATAACTCGGAATCCACACCTACCAACTGAATAAACTCCAAAGGGGACAAAATGCGGCAGCCAAAATGCTTCTTGCGCTCGGACCAAGAGACCACATCTCCCCAGCCCTTAAAATGCTGCACTGGCTTCCTGTAGCGCGAAGGGTGACCTTCAAAACCTTATGCATCTCCCATCGAGCACTGCATAAAACCGGACCTCAATATCTTCAAGACAAACTAAAACCTTGTCTCCCCCACACACCCTAAGATCAAGTTAAGCCGGCCTCCTAGTTATACCTAAGACAAACTCAGTCAGGCTAGGCGGATCATCATTCTCAGCCTTGGCCCCCATGCTATGGAACTCAATTCCCCTGAACATCCGCCTAACTGAGGATTTAGCGTCTTTCCGCAAACTGCTGAAAACCTCGCTCTTCCCCTAAAATCAACCTATACCAAACTAACCCAAACAGACTACAGCGTCTCAATGACACCAATCCAACAAACTACCTGATGCGAGGAATTGACAGCCAGTAAACCCCTAATATAAACTAAAATGACAATAAGAATTAACCGAATAAAACAGATCAAAACAATGAAGTGGTTAATAAGAACAAATCATACAGAAACAGTAAAGAGACTTCAACTCCTGAAATGGACATAATGCCAGAGGAGTGAACGAAATGAACGGCGTGGGTGAAATAGTTAGAATAGATGAAGCATGTGGACCAGATGAATGCGTTGAGTGGAAGAACTCACGAGTAGAAGAACAGATGACTATATAATTTGAATGAGTGTATAAATCAAATGAATATGTAAATGGGATGAGTGTATAGAATGGATGATCAGGCTGAGTGGTTGCGTATGAAGAGGGGATAAATGCATAGAGCACCTGAATGTATAGAGCAGCTGAGTGCATAGAGCGCCTAAGTGGATAGAGCACCTGAGTATATAAAGCGCCTGAGTGTATAGAGCGCCTGAGTGTATAGAGCGCCTGTGTGTATAAAGCGCCTGAATGTATAGAGCGCCTGAGTGTATAGAGTGCCTGAGTGTATAGAGCCCCTGAGTGTATAGAACGCCTGGCTGTATAGAACGCCTGGGTGTACAGAGTGGATGAGTGTACTGTCATGATCTCTGCTTCCAAAAGATCAGGACTTGCCCAACTCCCTTGGAAGCAGACCCATAACCCCGGTTCCGAGTGCCAGCCAGTCCCAATTGGGACCTTTTGGACCCTGTCCTGGCGCCAGTGGCACCAGGCTCATAAAGATGCCCAGTCCCAGCGCTGGAAGCGCCGGGCTCATAATGCTTGGGTGGACTTACCTGCAGCAGACCATGCTGCTTACTTACCTGCCAGTTGAGCCCCTGATCCTCTTCTGTTTGGGACTACTTTTCCTGTTGGGTGGGGCAGGAGCCACTCCCTAGGTTCAGAACACTGGAACTCTTCTGGAAAGCAGGAACTCTTTTCTTACCTAGGCGAGGCTGTGGAAGGAGACACCTAAGCACTCCAGGAGGCTATTTAAACCACACCCGATGGATGAATCTTGCTTTGCGTTATTCTGCATTCTCTGCAGCAGAACGCTCATCGTGTCTTCTGCTTCTGATCCTGGGCCTAAGGGAACAAAGGCTTATCATCCTGGAATCCAGTCTTCAGCAGCACCTGTAAAGACAAAGAAAGAACAGGTTAGCACTACGGTCTTCAGTGGCAGCGCATCTCTTACCTGGTCCATCGGCTGTCACCAACGCCTCGCGCTGCATTCCGGCATCTGAAAGACAAAGGCTTACCTACTCTTCGCATGCTCCGGAGGTCTTCGCACTGCATTCCGGCATCTGAAAGACAAAGGCTTATCTACTCTTCGCATGCTCCGGAGGTCTTCGCACTGCATTCCGGCATCTGAAAGACAAAAGCTTACCAGCTCTTTGCACACTCCGGAGGCCTTCGGCGCTGCATCCCGCATCTGAAAGACAAAAGAAGGGGCGTTTAAAGACATTGGGCAACTTTATTACTCACGTGCCATTACTCCTTTCCACGCCGAATCCAGTGGGTATTCCAGCACCCTTCAGCTTCTCTAAAGCTCCGAACTTGTACCTGCAAGATAAAAGGGACAGTTAGTGCGCATCGTGAAGCAGGCTACAAGCGCTTACTTACGTGCTTCCAGGCGCTTCTATTCCTCACGCGGGTTCGATCCTCAATTCTCTTCAGCCCGCCATCCGCCATCGCCGGAACCCTGCAAAACAAGAGATATCATTACAAAAGACTTTTAAGACATTTGAAGTGCCCAGAACTTACCGTTCGTGCAGTTAACGACGGACAGCAGCCTCTGAGGTCAAGAGGCCTGCACCCTTATCCAGTGAAGAAACTGGTTACGGCACCCTGCCCCGAGGCAGATGGAGAGCTCGGCGTTCACTTACCTAAGGTGAGGGCGTTAACCTTTGGGGTTCTACAGGAGAAGAGAAAGGGAAGAGGAGAGAGGCACCCAATAACCCCAGTTCATTAATCCCATATTTTCTATCTGCAGACATCTTACTCTTCGAGTCAGACATACAGTGCACAGAGGTCCAGCCCAAAGAGCCAACCGTGTGTTACACATCACCTTTGAAGATACGGCATTCACCCAGTCAAGACCGGCGCCTCTGCGGGAATCAGGTGAGCGTTACAGAACGCAAAGCCCGCCGCAAAACTCCTAACCAGGCGCTATGGAAACCTCGGATACCGACCAGCTAGCCCAGTTACTTGGGGAACTAAGAGCAGAAGTGCATGCAGCCCGTCAGGAAACGAATGCTCTAAGAAGGGAACTGATTATTTCCAAGGAGCGAACAGACGATCTCGCTAGACAATTGCTACAGTCACAAGCCGGACAAACTCCGTTACCCGCATCAGGGGCAAATCTTCCTTCAACATCCTCTACGAACCCAGTGCAGATCAACCTACCTGGGAATGTACCTCTGGCTCCGCCCGAACGATTTTCTGGTGACCCAAAGAGGTTTGCAGTATTTATTAATCAGTGCCGGTTGCACTTCTTATGCCGGCCAGCAGCCTTTCCAACTGATCAAGCTAAGGTAGCTTTCGTGCTTTCGTACCTTAGTGGCAATGCGGCAGACTGGTCGATCCCTCTAGTTAATCAAGATGATCCTGTTCTCCATGATTTTCAAGCTTTTCAGCTCAGTATGGAAAAACTGTTTGCAAGACATTCACAGGGGCAGGCCTTGGACAATGAGCTCCTTTCATTGCGACAGGGTAATCAAGACCTTTTGGCTTATATTGCGTCTTTCAACAGACTGATAGTGGAAACTCGATGGCCTGAGGACAAAAGGATTACGCTGTTTTATAGAGGTTTACGTGGAGAGCTCAAAGATGTGTTAGCCCAAGTAGTGAATCCCCCGCAAGACTGTTCGGACTATATTGACTTAGTCGTTCAAATTGACCACAGACTGCAGAACAGGAAGGCCGATCGTTCAAAGTTTGATGCTCGAGTATTTTCCAAATCACCAACTCCTACCAAAGGAGTAGACTCCGGGGAACCCATGCAAATAGGGGGCCTGAAAGGACCACTAACACAAAAGGAGCGGGAAAGGAAAAAACAGCTGCAATTATGCCCCTATTGCGGAAACTCGGGACACTTTCTTCGAGACTGTCCGGTGAAACCAGCCAAGAAGGCAGTAGGAGCTGCAGTTACCAGGGTCACAAACTCTGAGCAGGGAAACGACCTCGCCCGACAAGAATAGAGGTCCTCTTGCCGAGCGTTAAAACCAGTTCCGTGACCTCGCATTTCGTGATACCTATGGTCCTCATTAGCCCTGAACATCCGGATCGATTACATGCGATTGAAGCTTACGTCGACAGCGGTGCCATCGGCAATTATGTGGATCATGAAATGGTTTTGAGGATGAATCTGACTCTTTGTCCAAAGGCTGTAAAGGACGTCATTACTACGGTGGATGGTACGGAGATAGCCTCCGGACCAGTAACGCATACCACCCAAGAAGTGACGCTAGTAAGTCAAGATGGACACCATGAGAAGATCGTGTTCGATGTGATCAAGGCCCCTCAGTTCCAGATTATTCTAGGAATTCCTTGGTTAGAAAAGCACAATCCTCAGATCGATTGGCGAGCAAGAACGGTTCAGTTTCCAGAATGTGTCTCTACTTGTCACCCTCGACCTGGTGTTGCACTGGCAGCAATTTCCTCGGAGGCTCCCCAGTTACCTCCTGAATACCTAGAATTCCAAGATGTTTTCCGGAAGGATCAGGCTAACTCTCTACCTCCTCATAGGTCTTATGACTGCCAGATAGACCTGATACCTGGATCTACTCCTCCTTGTAGTAGAATTTATGCCCTCACCGAGCCTGAGAATCTTCACCTCCGACAATACCTGGATCAATACCTAGCAAATGGGTTTATTCGTCCTTCCAAGTCCCCTGCTTCCTCAGCTTTGTTCTTCGTTCCAAAAAAAGAAGGGGACCTTAGAACTTGTATATATTATCGCGCCCTGAACCAGATCACCGTTAAGAATAGATATCCGTTACCTTTGATCCCTGAACTCCTGGACCAAGTCAGAAAAGCATGCATATATACAAAGCTGGATCTTAGAGGAGCCTACCACTTGGTACGAGTAAAAGAGGGCGATGAATGGAAGACGGCCTTCCGCACCAAGTATGGGCTATTTAAATATCAGGTCATGCCCTTCGGACTTTGCAATGCCCCGGCCGCCTTTCAATATTTTATGAACGATGTCCTCAGAGAGCTCATAGATGTGTGTGTTGTTGTTTACATTGACGACATCCTCGTTTATTCTTCATCGGAAACTGAACATCGGAAACACGTGAAAATGGTCCTCGAGAGATTGCGTCAACACAAACTTTTCGCTAAGTTGGAAAAATGTGTTTTCAACGTGACTGAAGTTGAATTCTTGGGATTCATATTATCACCTAGCGGAGTGCGTATGGATTCAAAGAAGGTCGATGCAATTCTCAAATGGCCATCGCCATCCTCCGTAAAAGGTGTTCAAAGCATGTTAGGCTTCGCTAACTTTTACCGCAGGTTTATCCCTGAATTCTCTCGAATAGTCCAGCCCATCACCGCCTTGTTAAAGAAAACCAAACGTTTTGAATGGTCTACCGAGGCGGAACAAGCTTTCCAGAATTTGAAGACTAGATTTATCTCTGCACCGATCTTAAAACATCCTCGCCCAGAACTCCCCTACATCGTTGAAACTGATGCTTCGAGCCTTGCCATGGGGGCAGTCCTATCACAAAAGGACCCAGTAACCAATCAGTTGCATCCCGTGGCATTTTGGTCCCGCAAATTCTCGCCTCCTGAAATCAATTACACTATTACTGATAAGGAACTTCTAGCTATCAAGTCCGCCTGTAAGGCTTGGCGGCATTATCTTCTGGGGGCCCGACACACCGTTACTGTGATTACAGATCACCGAAACCTGCAATATTTGAAAACCGCAAAAGCTCAATCCTCTAGGCAACTCCGTTGGGCACTATTCTTTGCCGAGTTTGACTTCATAATTACCTATCGACCTGGTACAAAAAACGGTAAAGCTGATGCCCTTTCTCGGATGGGAGTGGAAGAACATTTGATCAATCCTAATCCTGTACCTATCATTCCCGAACAAAGAATTCTGGGTGTAATCGCCACACAATCCATAGAGGAAGTTAAGGATAAAGCCAGGCTACTGGTAACTCCAGCAGACATACAGAATTGGCATCTGCAGGGAAAGGACTTTACGGTGAAGGACAACCTATTATATTTCCAAGAACGGTTATACCTGCCCAGCACAGATTTACAGAAAAAGGTAATCTCTTGTTATCACGATTCTTTAATGGAAGGACATCCCGGTATGGCCAAAACCTCGGAAAAGATCAAGCGCTACTTCTGGTGGCCGTCTTGGAAAAAAGATATCAGAGACTTTATAATGTCCTGTGGAGTATGCGCCCAAAACAAGAGTCAAAAGGAAAAACCAGCCGGCCTCTTACGCCCTATTGACATCCCACCTCGCCCTTGGCATACGCTTTCTATGGACTTCATCACCGATCTACCTCCAGGCTCCGGATACAATACGATCCTAGTAATCGTGGACCTATTCTCCAAGATGGCGCATTTCATTCCACTCAAAGGCTTACCAACAGCAGCAACTCTGGCCCGAGAATTTCTCAAAAACATCGTCCGACTGCATGGTTTTCCTTCAGTTCTAATTTCGGATCGAGGGAGTCAATTTATTTCTCATTTTTGGCCAAGTTGCTGTCGGTCGGCTCAAATTGATGTGAGACTTTCGACCAGCCACCACCCTCAAACCGACGGACAAACCGAGAGGACCAATCAAACTCTGGAACAGTATTTGCGCTGCATGCTACAACAAACTGAAAAAACTTGGAAAGATATCCTTTGGATAGCCGAATATGCCTACAATAATTCTGTCCACTCGGGAACTGGGAAGACCCCGTTTTTTCTTTTATACGGTAGTCACCCTCGAACCTCAGAGTTGGATCCACTCCAAGATCTTGGAACACCAGCAGTAGACCACCTGCATTCTACAATCACCCAAGCCTTTAAGGAAGCCGTTTCTCACCTTCAAAGGGCTAAAGAACAATACAAGAAAGGAGCAGACCAACATCGGAAGGAAGCCCCCCAGTATCAAGTAGGAGATCAAGTCTGGTTATCCACCAAATATCTACCTCTAAAAGGACCACGCACATTCAACCCAAGATACCTTGGTCCCTATTCCATCACTACCATAGTAAATCCAGTAGCGGTCAAGTTGGACTTGCCCCCTCACATGAAGATACATCCGGTCTTCCACGTCTCTCTATTAAAACCCGTGCAACCTCAAACCCGACTAACTAAATCTCCAAAACCTATTCTAGTTGACGGAGAACTCGAGTTTGAAGTCAAAAGCATCCTGGATTCCAAGATCTCTAAATCTAAACTATTTTACCTAATTGACTGGAAAGGCTACGGTCCCCAAGAAAGATCCTGGGAACCTGCAGAATATGTCCACGCGCCTCGTCTAATCAAAAGATTTCATCGAACATTTCCTAACAAGCCAAAACCCCCGGAGAAGCCCGGTTTGGGAGGGGCCTTGAGGGGGGGTGCTGTCATGATCTCTGCTTCCAAAAGATCAGGACTTGCCCAACTCCCTTGGAAGCAGACCCATAACCCCGGTTCCGAGTGCCAGCCAGTCCCAATTGGGACCTTTTGGACCCTGTCCTGGCGCCAGTGGCACCAGGCTCATAAAGATGCCCAGTCCCAGCGCTGGAAGCGCCGGGCTCATAATGCTTGGGTGGACTTACCTGCAGCAGACCATGCTGCTTACTTACCTGCCAGTTGAGCCCCTGATCCTCTTCTGTTTGGGACTACTTTTCCTGTTGGGTGGGGCAGGAGCCACTCCCTAGGTTCAGAACACTGGAACTCTTCTGGAAAGCAGGAACTCTTTTCTTACCTAGGCGAGGCTGTGGAAGGAGACACCTAAGCACTACAGGAGGCTATTTAAACCACACCCGATGGATGAATCTTGCTTTGCGTTATTCTGCATTCTCTGCAGCAGAACGCTCATCGTGTCTTCTGCTTCTGATCCTGGGCCTAAGGGAACAAAGGCTTATCATCCTGGAATCCAGTCTTCAGCAGCACCTGTAAAGACAAAGAAAGAACAGGTTAGCACTACAGTCTTCAGTGGCAGCGCATCTCTTACCTGGTCCATCCGCTGTCACCAACGCCTCGCGCTGCATTCCGGCATCTGAAAGACAAAGGCTTACCTACTCTTCGCATGCTCCGGAGGTCTTCGCACTGCATTCCGGCATCTGAAAGACAAAGGCTTACCTACTCTTCCCATGCTCCGGAGGTCTTCGCACTGCATTCCGGCATCTGAAAGACCAAAGCTTACCAGCTCTTCGCACGCTCCGGAGGCCTTCGGCGCTGCATCCCGCATCTGAAAGACAAAAGAAGGTGCGTTTAAAGACATTGGGCAACTTTATTACTCACGTGCCATTACTCCTTCCCACGCCGAATCCAGTGGGTATTCCAGCACCCTTCAGCTTCTCTAAAGCTCCGAACTTGTACCTGCAAGATAAAAGGGACAGTTAGTGCGCATCGTGAAGCAGGCTACAAGCGCTTACATACGTGCTTCCAGGCGCTTCTATTCCTCACGCGGGTTCGATCCTCAATTCTCTTCAGCCCGCCATCCGCCATCGCCGGACCCCTACAAAACAAGAGATATCATTACAAAAGACTTTTAAGACATTTGAAGTGCCCAGAACTTACCGTTCGTGCAGTTAACGACGGACAGCAGTCCTCTGAGGTCAAGAGGCCTGCACCCTTATCCAGTGAAGAAACTGGTTACGGCACCCTGCCCCGAGGCAGATGGAGAGCTCGGCGTTCACTTACCTAAGGTGAGGGCGTTAACCTTTGGGGTTCTACAGGAGAAGAGAAAGGGAAGAGGAGAGAGGCACCCAATAACCCCAGTTCATTAATCCCATATTTTCTATCTGCAGACATCTTACTCTTCGAGTCAGACATACAGTGCACAGAGGTCCAGCCCAAAGAGCCAACCGTGTGTTACACATCACCTTTGAAGATATGGCATTCACCCAGTCAAGACCGGCGCCTCTGCGGGAATCAGGTGAGCGTTACATGTACAGAGCGGATGGGTGTACAGAGCGGATGGGTATACAGAGCGGATGGGTGCACAGAGCGGATGGGTGTACAGAGCGGATGGGTGTACAGAGCGGATGAAGGTATAGAGCAGATGAGTGTAGAGAACAGACGAATAGATGGAACAGGATTACTGCGTATTAGCGAATTACTTTATATGGCTGATGAGTGCATATTGCTGTTGAATGCGTGGGGACCGGATGTGAGCGGGGAGCAGATGAGCGGGGAGAGCGAATGAGTGCGGAGAGCGGATGAGTGCGGGGAGCGGATGAGTGCTGGGAGTGGAAGAATGCGGGGAGCGGATGAGTGCGGAGGGCGGATGAGTGCGGAGGGCGGATGCGCTTGGGGAGCTGGTGAGTTCCGGGAGCGGGCAAGTACAGATAGCAAATGTTGCGCAGGATGGATGAATGCGTAGAGCAGATGAAGGTATGTTGCATATGAGGGATAAAGCGGACAAATGCCAAGAGCAGAGGAGTTACTTAGACCGGGTGAGTGCGCAGAACGGATAAGGATGTAGAACGGATGAGTGCAGAATGCATGCAGAGCTGATGAGGGCGTAGAACAGATGAGTGCGGGGAACTGATGGATGAGCAGAGCGGGATGGATGGGCAGAGCAGAAGAACGTATTGAGTGGAGGGCCGCATAGAACAGACTAGTGTGTAGGGCCGACAAGTATATAGAGCAGACAAGTCCATATGAGTGAAAAAGGGCATATGAAAAAAGGGGTGCATAGAAGGGGCTGAGTGTGTAGTGGGTACAAGCGTATTGAGAGGGCGAGTGCGTAGAGCCGATGAGTGAACAAAACAGGTAAACACATAGTGCGTGTGAGGGCATAAAATGGATGAGTGCCTGGAGCGAGTGAGTGCCTAGAGCGAACGAGTGCCCAGATCGGAACTGACCGGTTACTAGAGCGGACGAGTTGCGTAGAGATACTGAATGTGTAGAGTGGATGGATAGAGTCAAGTGGAGCGCGTGGGGCTGTCAAGTGTGCATGCATGGAGTAGACAAGAGTGTATGCGTGGGGCAGACTAGAATGTGCAGGGCGGACTTGAGCGCGCTGGGCGGACTGGAGCGCGCAGAGCGGACTGGAACACATGAGTGCATCGAGTGAACCGGAGTGTGTGGAGGAGATTGGGATGCATGGAGTAGATAGGAGTGCATGGAACGGACTGGAGGGCATAGAACTGCGTGACATATATAGTATGATCTGGAATGCAGAGAACGTTTTGAAAGAGCATATAACACATCATATCACACCACCACGCTTACTCTCCCCTCTACACCACCACTCAACTAGAACACAGGGATACTATGACACCATTCGGTATAACTGTTCCCATACTAACATCCACCACATACTCCACAGCATTCTAAGTAAAACACTGCTGGTTACACACCATCCAGCCAGGCGTTCTCCTCAGGCCTAACACAGCCACACTCGGTCTGGATAAATCCTGTCAGAACTAACACATACTCCTGATGTCTCAACCACCACACCTACCGCTAAGAAGCAGCTATTACACGAATACCGCACCAGCTGCACACATAGCCGGTGTTCACACGCAACTTTGACTCTCTCTACTCTCTCTACTGATCTGAACTTCGGTTCCCAAGGGCGTACCAGCGCCTTCAGACCATACCAATGGTATATAAGGCGCTATATAAATGCAAAATAACATAACATAACATAACATAACATAACAATATGTCCCCTGCTTGGAAAATTGAAAATTGGGAGCCAATTGTTGCCTAATACATGAAATTAGAAAGGAATGTGGATTTATCAAATTGGTAAAGAATCTGTTTCAAAGTCTAGACTGGGTTCCTAACTTTCGGTGCTGTTCAAAACTTAAAACACTAAAAGAAACCTTCAATCGTTGGTTGAACAAGTGGGACTTGGTCTCAAATTATGACTATTTACAGAAGCTACAGAATTACGGTAAAGCTTCCCTTTTAAGTAATAAGTTCATGAGACCCCAGAGCTATCTTCTCCGTTGCTCTGACCCCCTTTGTGCGACGGTTTAGATTATTGTTGAGAACAAATCAGCTCCCATTGAGATCCAGCCAGGGCGGGCAATGGACAATCAAAAGACATTGCAGATACTGCAAAATCTCTGAGATAACTGATTGTATTGAAATTGCTCATCATCTTTAGGTTGAATGTTCTAATTTCGGCCATTTATATATATATATATATATATATATGTTATGTTATGTTATGTTACTTTGCATTTATATAGCGCCTTATGTATCATTGGTATGATCTGATTATGCAAGGAAATTTGACTCTCAATTAAAACTCTATGAAAACCCTTGAATTTCGGACATATACTGAACACAGAGTGTAGAGGAGTGCATATTGCTTTGTACAAAATGTGGTGCATTGTTAAAAACAAGTTGGGTAATAGTCATTGAAGATATCACTAGTTAAGTAGGTATGTAGTTGTTTCCTGATAGAAAAGGAATGAGGTTTTATTTAAATGTTATTATAGAATATTGTGATGACTGTGTTTACAAAACTTTACCAAAGATAAATTGTCACAAAAGCTAATATTTGGTGTTAAGTTCTAAACATGTACCTGTGCAATAATTTTTAAGTACCAGTTTTTATATTCATAGTATCAATTTTAAGTTTTATGAATCACATTATGTATTACAAGAGTGTTATATGTTTGTTTAAGGATATGAATAAAATGGTTTATTGCTAAGAATATGTGTATTTGTTGAGTAAAAGTTAATGTATGAACTAAATACAAATAAATAAATAAATAATACATTACACGGCCACGCTAGTGGCCGTGTAGTTATGTTTAAGTTGCTGTTTCCATAGGAAGAGCACTTTTTGAGCGGTTTATAACTTCGCTCCCCCTTGACGAATCCTCACCAAACTTTGAAAAAAGTATATGGCCCACTCTGAATTTTTCCGCAAAGTTTGGTGAGGTTTGGTCCAGGGGGGTAAAGTTATAGGGGGGGTCCCAAAATTTCTTTTTTTCCCATACACATAATGGGAAAAAAACTTTGCTCACGCCTATAGCCCAAATCGCTGGACGGATTTTCACCAAATTTGTGGCAGGAGCGGCGGCTTGGTCACGAAAGCATGCTTTTGTTAATTTGGTGTAAATCCGTCCAGTAGTTTCTTTTTAAATTGACCAAAACATAAAGCAAAACAATTAGTGATATCTATGTCCGCTCCGCGGACACACTTCCCTGTTTGCTCCGCGGACAGGACACCGATTGGCTAATTGACTTGCGTCATGTCTGCGGACACCCAACGTGTTCGCTGATTGGTTGGCGTGAAGCGTGAGGTGCGTCAGATTTTTGGAAACACCCGCCATCTTGGGACATCGGCCGGTGTCCGGGGACATCGCGGTAAAAACATATTAAAAAACACAACATTGCACTTGTCAAACTTATCAAATAATCTCTGGGGAGGTGAGGAGTGATGAGGATGGGATGGACTATGGCTGCAAGAAGCAAAAAAAACGGGTGTTATTTTATCGCGAAAGTCTGCGAACAGTTCGGATGTTCGCGAACAGTCCTGAAAAGTTCACAAACACCTCAGCATTACAGGGTTGGTGAAATGCAGTTCTTGGATGGCTTGTAACTTTGGCACCACTTAATTGAACTGCATGAAACTTTGCATGCATATTCCTGGGCTGATTCTGTCTGAGTACGAATGCAAAATTTGGTGGGATTCTGTCATGAGGGGGCACAATTTGAGGGGGGTCCCAAAATAATGTAAAGGCTTATAACTGAGGAGCCATTTGACGAATTCTCACTTAATTTGGGAAACTGATTATACATTTAGATAGGAACGTTTTTCCGAAGTTTGGTAGGATTTTGTGAAGAGGGGGCAAAATTAGAGGGGGGTCCCAAAATAATGTAAAGGCTTATAAATGAGGTGCCATTTGACAAATCTACACTTCATTTGGCAAACTGATAATAGATCAAGATATACATGTTTTTGCAGAGTTTGGTCGGATTCTGTCGAGAGGGGGTCCCAAAATATTGTAAAGGCTTGTAAATGTGGTGCCATTTGACAAATCTACACAAAGGTTTGCAAAAAGATTGTAAATCTAGATTTAGATGTTTTCGTAAAGTCTGAATGGATTTTGTCAAGTGGGGGCTAGGTTATATGACTATTGTATGTGCATACATTTGATACTTTTGAAAAAATAAAACAGGGGTGGATTTCCAGAAAACTTGCGTAAGGAGCATTGTCAAGGACCTACAAGCATGGTTTTCCAAATGTGCCAGTGTTTTATTATTTGGCAAGTGTCCTAATGTAGCTACAAAAAATAGCGGTATACCTTTAGTGACAGCGGGGTAGCCTGTGGCCATAGGCAGTGGCTAGATGGTCCAGGTCATGGAATAAAGGCATGATCTAGACAATCTGGCTACTGGCCATGACCACAAGGGACAAAACATAGGATTAAAGTGGCCATGTCCACCTGGGTCTGGCTTTGTGGTAAAGTTATTCGAAATTAGGATAGATCTGAAAGGGAAGAAAAAGGTGCTCGTGGTAATATGGTCATAGGGTTCTCTTTTTGCCTTCTGCAGGCTGCTATGGAAAGCGAAGAGGGGCCCTGTAATGAACCCTCACCTTCCCTTTCCATGGTGGCCATCCTGGAAAAGGATTTTCCTTCCTACATCTGGATGCCGCAGCCGTCCCGTTGTTGCAAGAAAAATCCTATTTTTTAGCACCCCGGGTTCCTGCTTTGGGAACCTAGGGTGCTAATGGCCTTCATCCCCCATTTCAGGGGCTTGAAATGGGGGGATAATGGTCCAGAGACCTCGTTATGCACCCTTGCTTCGCTTGGGCTGATAACTTGGGCTGCTGGGTCGGTATCCACCGTTCCAGTCCCTGGATCAAAGGATGAACGCCACAATATTCCCGTTAGCATAGCACAAAATGCAAATGGAAATTTTGGAAAATGTTATTTAGTGTATGTACTTTACTGAGAAATATAAAGTAGATGGAGTCTATACATTTTTCTTTTTAGTTATATTTTTTAACTGTGAAAGGTGGTTCCTAAAGGAATATGTCGTTTGTTGTTTTTGGATGTATTTCTTTTGGCAGGAGAGCTGAGAACGAAAGGTGGGGAGGGAAATGAGTGGAGAGCAACCAAACACTAATATGGAGGGGTAGGTGGACAAGGGAAAATGTTGCATGTGTGTTATTTCTAAGTTAGGGGGCACTGTTTCTCATGCTCCTTGATTACAGCAGTGGTGGTGGCTCTTGGGGAGGAGGGATGGCATTAACTGATGCCATTTTAAGATAAATAACAGTTTTGCTAAAAGTATGTACTGTGTACTAGCTTGTTAATGGATAATGAGTAGGAATATGTGTTGGAGCTGTGCAAGGGACAGTTTGAAGTTGGAAGTTCCTAGATCAGTAGAAAATGCAGTTCCGAACTGTCCACCAAGCAGAGATCTTATCGTGAAGTGCGGACGGGTTCTCAGACACGTCATCATGCCACGCGCCAGCGTATGGTCATGTGGCACTGTCCGGAAGGTCCGCTCTGAAGTCAGATGTTCATAGACGTCTACGGATGCAAAACTAGTTGAAATAGTTGCAAAAAGTGTATAGAAGTGTTACAAATTATTCCATATGGTGTGAAATGGCAGAGGTTTAAGGTGAAACTTTGAAATTGGACACAAATATTGCTATATTGGGTAGGTATGATACTAATAACTTGTAGGAAAATTGCATGCACTGGTAAAAACGTAGGAAATTCAATGAAAAAACTGTTAAAGGGACGTTATGGTTAAGTTGCACTAATAAAAACGTATGAAATTCAATGAAAAAACTTTGCTAAAGGGACGCTATGGTTAAGTTGGACTAATAAAAACCTATGAAATTCAAAGAAGAAACTTTGTTAAACAGACGTTATGGTTCCAAGTAAAACCGAAAAACCCCTGAAATTCGCCAGTTATGGTAAGCTAAGCAACCATAACTCGCGCCACCACCGTGCACTGCTAAGACAAACACCCAGGACATCAAAGATGACATCACAAATGTGGATGACGCCAGTCTGTCTTGTAGGGTGCTTTTTTCCACAAATTATAGTTGTTGTACCTGGGGCGAAGTTTACCCAGCATTGTTATAAACGCTCAGTGCTTGCTCAGTTAGTGTCCAGCGCCCTCCGGTC
This sequence comes from Ambystoma mexicanum, assembly GCF_040938575.1. NCBI lineage: Eukaryota > Metazoa > Chordata > Amphibia > Caudata > Ambystomatidae > Ambystoma > Ambystoma mexicanum. The sequence goes on from NC_090933.1 coordinate 1,144,682,654, forward strand.
ACAGCACTCTAATAAATAGGGGAAAATCCAATATCTAACGAGGAATATGCACTCCTTACCAGGTTTCCCGTTGAGGTGGATGAGTTCAGAACGTTAGATCTTATCCAATGTGGGTCAACCGGAAGCCAACAACAAACAGTAGGCGTTGGCCCGTAATTACAGAGCCTCAGATCACCGAAGAACACAGTAGAACATTCCTGTCACACTCCGATGAGAATATCTGCACGTCGTGTGTAAAAACATAGCGCCCAAACTATAGACGTTGTAAAGTCAGATGTTAAATGCTGCTGCAAAAATGCATTAGTCGTAACAAGCATTTGCAGAGTCATCGAACGAAACAGGACATTTGGAAATTAAAAGTAAGTGTCACGTAAAAGGAAGGCTAAAGCAACTAATAGGCCCAGTGAGGTGACTTGAAATAATAAGGGCACTGACAGTCCTTATAGAAGCCTCCTTACTCAGGGCAGCCTGTGATCAAGAAGCAGGCAGGTAGTGAAGACCTGACTGTGGGAACTTTCTGCACTGGGAAACCTCTACAGACCCACCGCTTCTTTCATCCGGGGGGCAATATTACACATGAGGTTCTACAGATGCATTAATTGCCACATCTCTGCCTACCTCACGTAAGAAGGAAGACATCTGGGTGGGACTGCTCTGAGCAAGTGCAGTAACCGTTTCCTCTGCATAGTGCAACCATTGCACATGCCTTTCACTCTGGAAGATGCGTGCTCGCGGGCAAGAGCTGCTGGAGAGAGGAGGGCATGTGCTTGGCACATGTGGAAACTTGCTGGCTGCATGGAATCCAGTGCCATTAGCACCCTGTGAGGGGGTGCTGGCCAATCAATTATGCTCGCAACGTGGCCTGTATTGTATGGTACGAGCCTGAGTTACCTTTGCTGTGTGGCCCAGCGCCGTACAGTGCTGTCCAGGAAGTCAATTTTTGCTTGGGCCCTTCAATCGAGAGGCGGGCCGTTACCGACAGGGTCGTCCCGCCGCCTGGGTATATTGCCTCAGTCATGCCCCTGTTCTTTACAAAGAAATGTACACTGTCCCTGTCCATATTGTGTCGATTAAACCTGTTAGGGAAGATTACACGAGGCTTGCTCATGCTCTAAATGTATCCAAATGTGAGGGAAGTTTGCAAGAGCGCAACCATGCTGTAGTGGTAACCGTTTGCTTGAGAAACTTGAATGTGCTGTCTTTTGTGAAATAACTTCTTCTGGCCTTGCCCATGCAGTATAATCTGCCTGCTCTCACGTTCCCATACATGTCTGTGATGGAAGCTTGGATTAACCCTGTGCATGCTGTACATGTACTATATTTACTGTTTGTGAACGAAGCTTACAGATACTGGGGGGATTAGTGGTGAGAGGAGTACAGGTAGAGATCAGAGGAACACTGAGGGAAATAGTACTCAGAGGAGAGCAGGTAGAGGAGATCAGATACTGGAAGGAGTAGTGGTGAGAGGAGTACAGGTAGAGATCAGAGGAACACTGAGGGAAATAGTACTCAGAGGAGAACAGGTAGAGGGGATGGGATACTGGAAGGAGTAGTGGTGAGAGCAGTACAGGCAGAGGGGATATGCACACTGCAAGGAATAGTGGTGGGAGGAGTACATCTAGAGGGGAATGGGAGAATGGGAGGAATGACAGTGAGGGAAGTAAGGTGGAGTTAACAAGAACACTGGGGGGACTAGTTGAGAGTTCAGCAAAGGTAAATCTCAGAAGGACTCTGGGAGGAATAGTGGCGAGAGAAGCACAGATGGAGGGGATAAGGACACTGAGAGGAATGACAGTAAGGGGAGTGCAGGTGAAGTTGATAGGGACAGAGGTGGAATTAGTCGATATATAAAAACTGGGAGGAATAGTAGTGAAAGAAGTACAAGAAGAGTTGATATAGTCACTGGGAGGAATAATGGTGACAGGTACACAGGTGGAGTTCCTATGGGCACAGGGAGGAATTGCGGAATAAAATGAGAACAGGTAGATGTCAGCGGGACACTGGCAGAATAATGGTGAGAGCAGTAAACATGGAGAGGATAGAGGCGCTGGAAGGAATGGTGGTCGAGTCAATAGGGAGCTAGGCAGGAACTGTGGTGAGAGGAATATGTGTGGGTGTAGGTCATGGAAACACTGGGAGATATAGTAGTCAGTCGAGGGGAAATGGACACTGTGAGGGACAGTGGTGAGAAGAGTGCGTGCAGTGTTAATACGGACACTGTGAGTAATAGTGGTGACGTATGTATATAAGTGGTTTATAGTCTTCCAGAGACATCCCAGAGTTCAGGTGATGAAGCTGTGCCTTCCCAGGGGATTACCAGGCAGCTGGATGGTGGCAGATAACAGATCTCCACCAAAGATCGGCACTACATTGATTGTGGAAGGCTTGGCTGACAGGTCTTTGGCCATGAGTCGTGTGAGGACTCTCTGAGTCCTCTTTAACTCTGCAATGACAAGGGAAAGATTGCATTGCCTATCCTTGTATTTCTGCCTTACCCCCAGTCGCTCCACCCCGCATCCACTGTTTGATTGCATGGTAGCTGAAGATGAACAATGTTGCTCCCACTGGAACCGCCAATAGCTAGGACTCTCCCTCGAAGGCCTTGCAAACACCTATTCTTGGTTTGTGGCACAGGCTTCCTTTGCATCCGTGACTGTTCGGCAGAACACTATGCTCTGTGGTAGTTCTTGTCAAGTATTCATAACCGAGTTCCAGTGTTAAAGGTAGAAGTCCACTCACCTCTATTGTCTTTCTTAAAGTACATAGGCCAGTTCCAGTATAAGCGTTGACAAGGTTTGTTTCAAACCTACGGGTGACTAACCTCTCTCTCTGCTTTTTCTTGCAGGTAAGTTTTTTTTAATTTATTTTTTTACCTTGCAAATGCAACGAAGGCAGAAACGGCAGCAGCTTTGGGAGTGCTGCCTTTGTTACCCACTGGTCCTATGCCAGCAAGCTCCTCCGCATACCACCTGGCCTTCCAGTGAAAAGGGAGCTGGTTCCACAGCTGCCTGAATTAATGTGGGCCGCTGTATCATCACAGTCAATAATGAAAACAAAGAAAGTAAACATGTGGCCTGAAAGGAAAGCTGCTGTGCTCGTTGCCACCAATTAATTGGCAATTGCTAGAATAGGAAAGGAGAGGCAACACAGCCACAGATCTACACGCATATGGCATGTTTCTGTTGTATAAACGTGACTCTGAATAGTGATTGCTAACAATGCCCAAGTTAAACACAAATTTAAAAATAACAATGCTTCATATGAATGATGTTGTCCAAATATTATTTCGTTGTATCCATATTTAGGTTCTGCTCCAGTTGTGTTTAGAGCATATCTGTTATCCCACCAAAGACTACTGCGTCCATTGCCAGAAATGTGTGAGTGAGGAGAGGCTGACAGAGTGCCTTTCATGTCCAAAAATCCACAAGAGGAGACACTGCGCTGGAAAGAGCCTTGAGCGGTGGTAGATCACCCAGAGGAGCTGTACTGCTGCTTCCACCCATTCTGAAAAAGGCCGGAAAGGATCAAATACATCTTTCCTTCTACATACATCACTATTTGTATCCAGTGGCGTATTTAGGCGTTCTGCTGCCCTAGGCTAAAATAAGTGCATGGGTCCCTCCCCCAACTTTACTCCACCTCTGCCAGACTCTGCACTTTCACCAGATTCCACCTCACCAAACTCTGCCCATCTTGACCAAACTAAGCCCCTTCACACCCATTTTGCCCCCCATTTTTGCTCCAGATCATTATAAGGATATTTTTAAGGTTGCTGGGATTACAAGGTATTGCTTCCTCTCTGTTAATTCAAGCCTGTCATCTCTATGTTATGTTAGTTTAAAGACTGTTTTCAGACCTCTGCCAACTGGACACAAGTGAGAGAGGTTTGGAATCCGGAATTTTAGTTTAAATGCTAATATCTGGTTTCTCTCACAAAAATGCCCACTGACACTCTCTCGAAGAAGCACTTAGTTGGTCTGAAACATGAATGCAACATAACTAAATGTCTACATCTGGTCTTGTCAAATGGTGCAGTTGACATAAGAAATATATGCAAGTGGTACAGGCACATCTTATAAAAATGTTGAATACAGAGAACTCAACCCCATTCTCATGGTTACATCTCTGGTGTTATGAGGAGACAACATGGAAATAAGGCAAGGTACCTGCTGCGGCTGATGTACCTCCAATCCCTTCAGCTGGAACGCCATTAAAATATAGCAAAATTAAAAGTGACATTTGTAAACTCTTCCTGTGCATAAACACCTCAGCAGAGTAAAGACAGTTGGTGAGGATCCTTGTAATCGTTAGCTGTGCATTCTCATGGTGCAGAAATGGATTAGGGCGACCCTGAACATTCATGTGTTGGAAGCAACAGCATTCCTCGTAGCTGCGTAATGCAGGCACCTTTTATAACAAATGAAGTGGAACATACTGTTTACATCATTGCTGTTTTTGCAATTGTTCAAAATAGCCAACGCTCCAAGAGTAAAATTGAGCACTGTATCAGGTGTGGTTTAGGCTATGGGTCATGCCTGCTTGCCTTTAAAGTAATTTAAAATGTTTGTTAATTCCGTAGAGTTGGTTGGACTGTACAAGACGTAGGAACATTTTTGAGATTTGTGAGTGTAGATATAGCTGTCAAGCTGTCGTTTGAAATACTGTTTCACAGTGAAAGTCCTACCTTGTATTTAAAAAATAATTAATGTAAAGATTACTTATAAACATCACAGTTATGCATTTTGTGACATACTTTGCAGTTGGTTATTCTGGTAGTACTGGGTGGGCAGCAGAATGTCTGATCTGGTCCGATAGCACAGTGAGTAGCGTGCTCGCTTTGACATCTGTGCAGAGCCTCATCTGACAGCGACATCTGAACTCAGCCTTTCATCCCTCTGAGGTTGATAAATGAATACCACACACTGTGGGTAATAATAAGCAGCGCCCAGATACCTGAGGGTTTGTAGTGCTATATAAATGCTAAATTATTATAATGTCATCAAAGACAGATGAGAGACCCAGCAGGGATGCCATTTGCCTGCTTAGCAGTGAGCAGCTTCTGTAAAGATGGCAGAATGGATATCTTTCCGGGACACCTTTACATCTGTGAAACAGTGTGTACCTTTGGCACCGTTTTTGTTCTCACCCTTCTATGGCTTTGGGACCCTTTCACAGGTTCCTAGATGCACTTGTTCATTCAGATTTACTTTTCGCCATTTTAACTTCTCTATGATCTATTTCATGCGTGCACCTTTTGGGCACCAAGAGACCTCTGAAATGTGGGGCCACAGAGGGAAATGAGTGCTTGCTTCTGAAAATCATATTAGTGCCACCTGTGGGAACTCTATGCTTGACTTAGGCGAGGCATGCTTTTAATATTGTAAAATGAGGCATCATTTTTTACCTTTAATTTTCTGAAGGTAAAACCCTCATTTTTGCAACGGTTTAAAAAATGCATGTTGTGTATTTGAATATAAAAGTGATTGCTTAACACAGTGTAGGTGTGTAATGATTAGAAAGAACTCCAGTTAGCACCAATCAAATCAATGAGATGTTGGCCTGTTTTGCATATTAAAGAGCATTTTGGGAAAATAAGAATGATCAAAGAGGTTTATATCTGCCATATTTGTCTGTGAGAGTTATATAATTGAATCACTAAATTCCTAAAGCACGCTAGGTTTGGTATGTATTTCCTTTTTTTTCTTTTCAAACAAAAGTCACCATAATAATAAAGCTTTTGCAAATATCAAGCATATATACAAGTTTGGCCATCATACACTTCAGCTGTCAGAGTGGATCAGAGTGGAATGACTACAAACAAGCTGGTTGTGAATTTGCAAGACTTGGAAAAACAAATTGGCTCCATATTTAAAAATGACAGTCAGTAGATTGAAAATGAACTGCAATAAAATGCTGCCCTCTGGTAATCTGCCACCCTGGGCCTTGTTGTAAATTGTATCAAAGGTTTGCAGTTTAATGAAACTGCTCATGTAATTAAATATGTCATTTTTTACTAAGGACTTCATTTGAGGGTAGTCAGTGATAGCAGTTGCTCCATTTGTTTGTATCCCACGCACTGGCCTTACGACCCCTGGGTCAAAGGTTGCTGGTAACGTGTCGGGAAGAGAGAAAAAACACAGTGTCAGCCATGATTGTTTTCTGGTGTATGTGTGCACAACCACAGGCCTACCTGAATCGCAGTTCACCCCCTTTCTATGCGGAACACACTGCTTTCTACTTAAAGGAACCCTCAAAAGGATTGTAATACAATGTTCCTAACAAAAATGGGCACACCACATACGTGACACTGTATAAAAGTATGCAGTGAGATACCAGATAAAGTTGTTCAACAATGACATTAACACGTTTTACAAATATGTTTTGTAATCTCCAAATAACCAAAGGAGCTGCTGAAAGAGTTTGGGATACAGCAGTGTACAAATACATCCCTGGTGAACTCAAGAATACCTCAAGGAAAGGTACGAAGGAAGTGCTGTACTCTATTGTAGCTGAAAAGGTTGAAGGTAGCACGTGTTATGCAGGCAGCAGCACATGTCTATAAATTAAAAGTGTGACATTCCTTCAAAGCTAAGAGTCTTGAAATTCCACAATGAATCATGCAGAACAAATATCCACCATGTCATGGCATCCTGGGTTTTAATGCATCGTGGGGGAAGAGGGGGCTCCCCAAAATTAGCTTGCGGAGAAGTACAATTTAAACTGCAACCAAGTACATCAACAAAAGTGTCTGGTGTCTCAGGCTCGATTAACTCATCCAGTTATGTTTTATTCTTCATTGCCTGAGGACGTGAGCTTCTAATCAGGTGTTTGCCTCTTTTATTTTTTTATTTTTTAAACCTTTGTTTTGTAGACAGACCGATATGACATACTCAATATATATGACATGCGTGTAACAAATGACAAGATACCTTATACACACATTAGATATTAACAGTTTCAAGTGAACATTTATTATAAGTAATGGTACATTAATACCTGTTAGACTGTGTTCTCTGTTGTGTACCCTTGCCCAGTTCGCCGCCTGCTATATACACCCTAAGAGAATTCCAAATGTTCCTGGGTCTGCTAGGCTGTGCAAATGTGGTCACAAAGTACTCTTCTCTTTGATATGATAGGTTATTTATAACGCGCTTAATACCCAGAGGTTTCTAAGCATGGACCCGGGGATCAAACCTGTGTTGCTCCGTATCGCCTTGCTTCCAAGGTGAGCGCATTGCCCATCAGCTATCCTCCCGAGACTTCATTAGTATACATCCAATCCTTCGACCTATTCTTACTGGTAGGAGCGACCTTTGATTTTTTCACCTCCTGATCTGGATCCCTGTTGCTGGTCTTTTTGTTCATCTCATTACTTCGTCTCTCTGGTTCCACCTTGTTTTTTTCTGTCACTTGTGCACACTGAGACCTTCGGGCAGGTTGCGAGCTACAAGAATTACTTAATAATGATAATAATAATAATTTCCAATGGTTTAAAATACATTTCTTTGCAACAATACAGGCAATGTTAAAAAATCGTTGTACAATTATTGATACTTTACCAATGTCACCTAGTAAAGGTGAGCACAGTCATCACATGCGTGAGGTCCACCACACCATTCAACATTGCAGCTATCTCCAGCTATCTCCTGCCAGAATCGTAAACTCTGGGGGCAATCCCAGAACATGAGAAACAAGTCCGACATTGCTCTACCACAGTTACCACAGGCGCTCGGATCAGTGGAGAACGTATCCAGTTTGGACAGGGTGTAAAGTCACTGATTTAGTACCTTAAACTGAATTAAATGTTATCTAGTGTTCATAGACAGCTCTTTTGTGAGAAGCAACATCTCTTCCATTGATCTTCTTGCAATTCGCTTCTCAAGTCACTTTCTCACTTCATACGGATCGTATTTCAGGATTTACAATTAGTCTGGAATAAGCTATAAAGTTTAGATACCATTTGTCTTCAATTCCTGTCACTTTTTCTTCTGTGCATTCATGAGACTCTGGCTCAATCATAATAGAGGGCCAGATACTACAAATCACTGAGAATGGGATTACCCCCTAACTTGGGTGTAAAATCCTGCAATGACACAGGAAAATGCTCTAATGACACAAGTCGTCCCTCAAGGAACATATCTGCCAAGGTCTATTGGTTCTCGTCATCCCAGGCCTTCTGCAGCTCTACATCATACGATGGGGAAATGCCGGGAAAGTTCCACAAACGTACTTTACCATTGTAGGGGGCTGACAACCCGTCTATGGAACAGCCTTAACATGCATTTACCGTGGTGCAGGAATCGATATATCTATCGCTGAAAATGGCCGTTTTAATTCCGTAGGTGCCGCCCCATATTTTTCTAATGTTAAGTCTACAACCTCTGAACCACGGGGAATACCAATGTCCAGCAAATTGGGCATGATCCCCCAAATAATATAACTCGAAGTCTGGTCACCCTGTTCATAATGTTCTGGCATTTTATCTCAGCTAATCCTAGCCAAACCTGATCCCCCAAGAAACATCACCGCTAGTGACTTAGGTTTGGTGAAGAAGACTCACCCAGTCCAGACCAGGATATTGCAGAACAAATATAATCATTTTGGAACTACAATCATTTTCAACAGCGAGAGCCTCCCATAAAGTGACACAGGGAATCCGGCCAATATTTTCAGCTTGGTGGTAAAGTGTTGTAAATAGACCTCATGATTATCAGCATAAAGTAACTGCTGTGTCCTAGAGATTATCACCTTGAGGTATCTAAAGTGTAGGAGGACCCATCTAAGCCACAAGAATGCGCCTTGAAACCCTTTTTTAGGGGTGTTACAAATGCCATATCCTATCATATCATATATTATGAGATTCACCGGAGGCGTTGTAGCATTTGTGAGGGGAAAGAGATCCAATTTACTTCTCTTTATTTTATAGGCAGAGCGCCACATGAACTTGTATATCTTGACCATCACTGGACCGAGATTTCTCTATGGGTCCCGTATATACAGAGCAATGTGTCATCAGCATAGAACGAAATCACTTGGGGTAGTCCGGTCATTCAGATACCTCTGTGTCCATGTGAGTGCAAAGGGTAGTGGGGACATGGAGCAGTCTTGCTGCATGCCTCTCCCCAATCTCAGTGTCTCTGAGATTGTACTGTTACTGCATAATCTAGCCACAGAGCCAGAATATAGTAATTTAACAAATCCAATAAAGTAATGTCCAAATTTAAATCGCTGAAGAACCTCAAATAAATACTGCAAGGACACAGAATTGAAGGCCTTTGTAGCGTCTAATAACGCTGCTAAAAACCTTAGCTTTGGAATGATTTGCGATATGATGCAAAATAATCTCAAGTTGAATGCCGGGGATCTACTTGGAATAAATTACGATTTGTCAGGATGTACCTGCTTGGCCATATAAGGTAGCAAATGAGTGGCCAATACTTTGGAAAACACCTTCGCATCCACATTGATCAAAGACAAAAGCCTATATGAGGCAACCTCTTGAGGGGGGTTGTTGGGCTTTAGCTCCCCCAAATCGAGCAATTCTACTCAAACCTGCAATTATCGCCAAGGGCAAGGATCTTCCTATATTCTTTATATAAGTCTATCCCCAAGCTGTCTGAGCCAGAGGCCTTACCAGATGCTAACGATGATATAGCATTTACTATTTCCTCAATTGTCACTAGTTGCTCTAAAGGCAGACATGCCTCGTCAGGCATTTCAGGAAGATCTACGTTGTTTCAAAGACTGCTCCAGGCAATCCTCTGTTTCCATGTCAGAATTAGCACACAATGACGAATAGAAAGTGCGGAAGACATCATTGATATCAGCCTTTGCTGTTAAGACCCTGTACACCAATCCCAGTGATAGGTTGTTTGTCACTTTCTGCCCTGGCTACACTAGCCAGCGATCTGTCTGCCTTCTCACAGCAGCTGGCTAATACAGTTCTGGACACATAAAATACTTTCCTATCTGCCAATTCTTGAAATCTTGACACATTCCCTTTGATCACTCCGAACAGGGCCATGTGGTTTGTTCAGCCATACTAATTTTCCACTATCCTCAATTGTACCTTGACCCCCTCGACCTAATTTCTTTCAGTGCCCTGAGTGACACAGAGAGCAGCTCCTCACAGAGACACACCTTAAACGTTTCTCATATCGTAGAGTGCAATTGCACCGATCCTGATTTGTTTGTGAAGTAATCCTCTTTTCTACCATGATGGGTCTCTGCCAATCCAGCATCCTTCAACATGGAAGGGGCCTTTCTCCACAATGGGCGAGGCCTCGGCTATTGATCGACCAAATAGAGCTAACTAAACCAGAGATTGGTCTGCGAAGGTACGAGGGTAGATTTTACACAATTTTGCTCTCTGCACCAGTTCGGAGGTGAGCAATCAGAAATCCATCCCGTACACTGTATCATCGACTGATGAGTAAAACGTATACTCACTAGTAGTAGGGTTCCTATCGCGCCATCCATCAGTTAATTAGAAGTATGACATTAACTGTCTCAGTGTATGAGCTGCATTGGTCAGCCCTCTAGTGGTAGTAGTCGATCGATCCAATACAACATCCAGAATAGTATTAAAATCTCCTCCCCATACAACCGGGGTATCAGTAGCCCTCATCAATACATCAGAGATCTGTTGATGATAGAACTCTGGTTCATCAACATTGGGCCTGCTCTCCAACCTTGACTCTAACACCCCTTGCGTCCTCATCCTGCTTGATCTCTCCTCTGCATTTGACACTATCAACCATGCCACCCTGCTCAACCGTCTCCGCGATAAACTGGGTATCACTGGTCAGGCTCTGGCGTGGCTGACTTCTTTCCTCTGCGACCAACCCTCCAAGGTCCAACTTGGGTCCTTCCTCTCTGCTATCTTTTTCTCCACCTGTTATGTCCCCCAGGGGTCTAACCTCTCTCCCTGGCTGTTCAACCATTACCTGGCACTCCTGGCCCACCGCATTGCCGCTCTCTGCCCCAACTTTCAGTGCTACACGGATGACACCCAGCTCATCTTCAGGCTACCCTCGGCCTCTCCCTCTACTTCCCCATCTCTGACTGTCTGTCTGCTATCCAGGAGTGGTGTGCCGCCAATGACCTCTGCCTTAATGCCAGTAAGACTGAGATTCTCCTCATCGGCACAACGCTCCCTCCTTTCCTGTACCTCTCTGTCCAGCCTCTCTTGGCCCTCTTCCTGTTCCCACCAGCAAGGCTAAAAACCTTGGGCGTCTTTCCTTGACTGGGGCCTCCCTCTGGAACAGCCTCCCTGCCTCCCTGAAGCTTGAGGAGAATCATCTTCGGTTCCAGAAGCACCTCAAAACCTTTCTCTTTGCTTCTACTTTATCTCCTCCTCTCCCTTTCTGACTTCCGGGCTGCACACTGATATTGCACTGGTCACCTGTTCACTCTCAGATCTCGGGACCAAGTACCCCCCCCCACCAGTCACACTCCTGCACTAGCTTCCTGGCAACACCCGCACTTGTGGACTGTTCCTGTATCCCTACAGTCCCACAACCACCACTTGACACTTGTGTCTGCACTTAACCTTGCACTTGCCACCTGCTGGCCATACTTTTACTTACTCTTATGTATTATTTATATTTTGTTTTGTTTTTTCATATCTCATGTACTGCACTGTCCACTTCCCCTTGCCCCCCACACTTCTCCTTTCCCCTTCCCATGCACTGCGCGATCTGAAGGACACCTGGCCTAGTAGGATTGTTGTCTGTCTTCACTCTGTTCTCCCTCCCTTGCCTCATCGCGCCTTGAAACAATTGTGTATAGGCACGTTATAAATGCCATATCATATCATAACCAGTCTGAGCCACATGCCAGCTATCTAACCCCACACTATGACATTGGGTCCACACAACAGTTATCGACCTGAAACCCAACTGATTGTTGAATAAGGGTAATGATGCCTCTCACTTGGGAAGAGTAATCTGTGTAGAATCTTTGAAGATCAAAACGCTCATGAACCTTTCTCAGAGCATGCGTTTTCTGAAGCATAAGGATCTAAGGGCAATGGCGTTCGACATAAGCTAAAAATCTTCTGTTCGGATGAACGTCCACCGTCCCACATGTGAGAGAAAATATAAACTAAGAAAAGCCAGAGGCCCAGATATCAGGCATGACACACTGAGACTTCCACCATCTGCTTTTGATGTGAGATAAATAGTATCCAGCAAGACACACATTTATACACTTAGAATTCAGCTTATATAGAATGATGACAGAGACGATTAGCAAGTAAGCACTCATTAGGATTAACTAAGCCCAAACCCACAATGTGTTTCAAACACATTGTGTATAGGCGCTATATAAATAAACTATCATATCATATCATATCATACCTGTGCACCTGTGCAAGCGAGCAGTCCCAAGACACAATTAGCATTTTAAACAGCAACGTCAGCAACGTGAGCATTCATTAGAAACATAAAGAGCTAGGAGATGCAAAACACAACATATACACAACTAATATCTTTAACACATAGAGCAGGCCACAGAATAGAGGTAGTTCGTAGGCCATATAGGTTTTAGTAGGCCTCAAAATTTCATTAATTATTCCACACAGAAAAATGCATTCTGTTTCAGCTCATACCCAAGAGATGCACAGACAAGATCACAAGCCCATCACAAACTGTATATACTGTACATGCCACATAAATGTTTAACTGCTAGTTCTAACTACCTTTGACTGTGTATATTGTATATTTTTCTCTTTGTTAAATGTATAACTGCAAATTCTATGTATATTGTACTTTTGTAACCTGTCCTTAATCACCCTTTTACTCCTGGGTCTGGAGCGCTATATAAATAAAATAAACAAACAAAACAAACAAACAAACAAGATCCGCAGTCCCGAACAGGGTGTAAAGTCATGCTGCGGTTGTTCAGAATTATGAGGTGAATTCCTTTCCCAGGCACTGAATGAGAAAGAATGATTCAATCAGATGTTGCAACCATGAGAAGCCCTGCTTAGGGGAAGCTGTAAAATCCATGCAGGGATTGGTTACAAACAGGAAGTTGCAGCAAGATCCCACACATCTAACAAATAAAACATAAAACCAATGAAGTTCCTACCCATGTTCTTAGAAACTAAAAAATACAAGGCCACTGTTTGGTGGGAATGAGGCAATGTGCAGAAATGTGCACAAGACAAAGTCACTCAGGCAGGAGACTTGCATTGCCTCCTGTAGGAAAATATCTACTTAGGACTAGAAGCAAAAGCATTAAACAATATAGGCACCTTTTACCAAGAACACACAGAGATGGTTAAAACATGATTGTAGAAGCCAAGGAATATATTAAGTAATGTAGGAACAATATACGTAGAGTGTCCTGGCACTAAGGTAGGACTTACACCCGTTTTTTCTAATCTGTAAAAACTCACAATTGTATTAAAAAACAATTAAATGCATTACAGTCAGTGCCAAAACACTAGTACAGTTCCTAAAAACAACAAATTCATATACCTTCTTAAGAAACACCTAAAAAGACATATAAAAGTGACTTGTTCCATATTCGTACCACCCTAGTGAAAATATGCAAGGGTATGGTAGGGCAGGAAGCTTAAATTAATAAATTATCCTCCCTCTTCTCTTGCTCAACATGTTTCTGTTCTCCAACCTAATCGTGGTGAACTTTCTTCGGGAGATTTTTCTTTGCATCACTTCTAACCAAGTTGTAATGACTTGATAACATTAGGGACTCCTCCTCGTTAGTTCTAAGATAGGAAAAATGAGAAAAAAGTGGATATTACTAGCATTAAATGCTACACTATTTAGTGAGAGTGGTCCACTCTCCTCACTGCCCTCATTCGGTGTGATTAACTCTGAGGGAGTCTCTGGCATACAATGTGGATTTGGGCATCAACAGCTGTTTCCACTCATCCTTTGTCCACCTACAATAAAGGAATATACTGTTTAGCTAATAAGTGGGTGTCTCTACTCTAAGTAGAGTCTACAGAATTGTGCTACCATCCCTCAACAAATATACCTGTGTGGGTTTGACGGCATGTAGCAATGCTTCAAATCTAGGCAGTGTTTCTCTTTTTCTGTCAGAATCCTTAGGGGAGGCGTGTCTTCTCTTGGCTGTTCTTCAGCCTTTAGTTAGTTCTAGGCATGGAGGACACGTGTAAGTCACATTGTTGTAATATTCAAACAGTGGAAACTGGTGTGAGCTCAATTCCTTACCTCTATATCTGGCTGTGTTAACTTCCGCTATGATTTCATCTACATTACCCACTTCATGCAAGGAGTTCTTGTACTCCACCGTGTTGGAGAAACAATGATTCTGACCACCAGAGCCTATTCTATCTGAAACGGTACTCTATGGTCTTGCGGTTAGTGTCACAGCCATCTTTGTGTGGGTCTGTCTCTGATGCCCCACATTAATGAAAGCTGAGTGCCTGAATACTGTGCAGACCCAGGATTCTGGCTACTTTAGTAGTGGTCATATCAATATGTCACGGGTGTGAGCACCCTGTAAAACTAGGAGTGGGCCATGCCCAAATTAATAGGGTTATTATGTATACATATGGTTGATTAATACTGGACAAAATGTAATTATGTGGTTATAATATGGCCCGTGTATAATAGTTATGCCGCAGCCATGACCTTCGGTATCTCTTATAATAAAAGCGTATTATGGTACCCTAAACTCTTAAGCTCATATAATTTGCTTGTAAAATGCCCATTTAGCCCTCAGTATAGTTGGGGAGAGTTAGTTAAGCTACTGAGTTACTGTGTACTGTATTAACAGAATAACTCATAATGAGGTTCCAATTTAATCCACCCTCTCTATGTTGTGGCATCTCTTTGCCCCTACTTTAATCCACCTTGGTAAAGAGTTTAGATTGTGTGCCACTCCACCTCTCCATTAAGGCCTCTGCTGTCACTTTTGGTAATAAAGATCAGTTCTTGCTCACTTCGGATCAGTATCTTCTCTTTGACCCTTACATTGCTTCCATGGATTTGTTGTAGAACGGTCCATGAAAAATCATCCCACTTATGTTTTTTCATGATGAAGGGTTTCACTAGGGGGGGCCACCTCTATTTCATTTTTCAAGCAACTTCTATGTTCCATGATTCGTACTTTGATTTTTCTGTTGGTCTTTCCTATAAAGTGGAGTCTATAGGGACAAGTAATCATGTATACCAAGTGGTCAGAATTGCAATTAGTAAAACCATTCTGCACCCATGGTTGGGCTAATCCAACCTATACTGTTTTAGATTTTTTGGTATGTTTGTAAACCCCGCATTTCGACACAGGAAATGCCCTTTAATTGAATCCAGCCCCCATGATTTTTGTATGGTATTACAATTTTCTTTAGTGTTGCCTAGCCTACTTTGGCTCACTGGGTTTCCAATGTAGGTGCTCTTTCTATAGGCAAACAGTGGTTGTTGTTCTTTCATTCCTGTACAAACACTCGCCAGTATTTATACATTATATTACGTATAAGTGGACATGTAAATCAATGTATTATCCGTGGGGGATTTGTCATCTTCTCCAGTCTTGGGTCCAGTCTTCTGGAAGTGAATCCAGAAAGAGTAGGGCAGACTCCTAACCACAGTATAGGAGGGGTAATGGGGAAACATGTCTCTGTGTGATTTATTAGCACATAATTAGTTAGCAAGCAACATATGGCTGCACCACAAAGTTGGAAAAAATAGAAAGAGGACAGGGGGAGCCGGCGGAGAGTGGGGAGCAAGAAGGGAAGAGGTGCAATCAGGGAGTCACTGCATGACGAGGTATTCCACGAAGAGCAGGCTCTTCGGTTCCTTCCTGGACAGCAGGAGAGATGTGGCCTGAAAGAGAAGAACATTAGTCTATACATTTACAGGCTGAGCAGTTCTCCTTTCCACCCACACAATTAGCCATGGCCTGTGAAGGACTAGAGTGCACTGGCCATGCAGCAATGTGTTCTTGCATAATTAAGCCCAGTGTCATCAACAAATATAACATGGCAATAATAGATTGTTTTCAGGCCCAGTAAAAGAGATTGTGCATAATTAACTAATTGTGTAACTAAAGGACTTGTATACTGTAAATAAATAAATAAACCTAACCAAAATGTTATAGGACACATTTTTTATAATTTTTCAAAAGAAATCATACCTATTTACAAATTAAGATATTATGTGGTTTCCGAAATGGCTGTGTAATTCAAACATTATTGAAAGTGTGAATTATTAGGACTCTATTAACATATTAAACTACTGTAATAAAAGAATGCAATTCTTATGAACATAGCCAGTGCAAAACTATTAATTGAATAACATGTTTTCTCTTTGACAAAGCCCCTCTATATTTCTCACTGTCTTTTTTGTCTTCAACTTTCTTCAGGAGTATGTTAGGAGTAGCCAACATGGCTCCTTCTAGTTATTCTGCCCATGATTCTCCATCACTAACTACAGTGCAAGGGCTGGTGGGAGTTGTAAGCCAGAACTTCTGTAAGGTGAAATGTGGCTTACCCCTTATATATGTTGGTATTTTTAAAAGGTAAGGAAGGGCAGTGGAATTCATATGCAACAGTAACAATGTAGGTCAGGATGTCGGGGGGAGTGTACATCATAATAGTTAAGAAAAATAAGAATGTAGGTTAAGTAGGATTACATATTTATGTTTACTACACTTAGTAATTGAAAATAAGTCCCATCGTCACTTATGATTTGCTACTGGCTGTTTTAAAAGGAAGTCTATTTAGTTCCTCTGCTGTCTCATACTGTGATGTTTTTGCCTGAACTATCTCATATTTGCACTCGCTGCTAAATCAATAAGCAGTAGGTCTTGCACAATGCAGCAAAAATAGATTAATTGAACACCGTGTACTGTGATAATAATGGCATTAACCCCTCTGCATATACTCTTTATTACAGGCTACGCCTAACATTAGAAAAAGCCTGTGATATCCAAACATGGAAAATATCTCTTGCGCTAGGTTTTTACAAGCATGGTCTAAGTTCACAATGTTCCGGTGCCAACCCAGCTCAACGCTGGTGTGTGTTGGCAACAGCTATGTAATTAGATCTTGCTAGGGGAGCCTCAGCAGTCCTCTTCAGCTAATGCTGAGGCGAACACCTAGCCGAAAAAGGCAGCTGAAGTACTTCCAAGAAATCTACATTATGCCAAAGACCTACTGCATGTCTTTCCACATAGATGAGCATCAAAGGCTTTTTTATGAGCAGCACAGGCACACTGTTAATGGATTAGAATAAAAGACACCCTGCCATAATTACAAATAGAGGGATTATAAATAGTGTCCTAAATTAGAAGAGAGTTGATGATCTTTCTCTATTGTAAAGGCAGTCTGCAATATTAGGAATTTCGAGTGTTTACAACTATTATAATGTTTAGCATATTCTATGCAGCTATCCAAAATATACAATTAATACAAAGAAAATAATTGACCTACTTATAAACATAGACAAGCAGATTCGTTTTGGAAATTCAGCATTTTTTTGGAGCCCGATAATTAAAACATTCTTTCAGTACAAAAAATAGATGAGCCATAATATTCCTGACTGCATTAAATCTAGGTTCTGCCATAATGCCAAGTCTGGTCAACAACAGGGAGACATAGAGAGATATACTTCAAATACGCTTTATTTTGTATATCTACAGTGTTTGTCGTAATAAGCAAGAAAAGACAACTCAAATCGATGTTCAAAAAGAACAGCATGATGGATTGAGGAGGATGCTAGTCACTTGACCAAGCCCTGCCACTCAGCTACCCCACCGACCCCCGGCTTCCCTCCTGGCGGCAACACAAGTACTCAAGGCCATCTTCGAGGAGGCAACTGGTCAGGTGACCAGGTCATGCCACTCAGCTGCTCCACCCACCACCTATTTCACCAGATCTCCTTAGGTGTCCTCATCACTGGCATCCTAAGTAAAGGGCAGATGATGATAAGGACTTGACGGATTTGTGCCTGTTTTGGGCCATATAGGGTCACAGCCCAGACCCACTATCCAAATTTCAGCTACAAAGTTGTCGCTAGACAACTACTAGTCAAAAGACTTCACAATGTGTCTCCTCCGTCCACAGCCTGCCCTGTCACTTGCTAGGGTTTTAAACCTAGGCAGCCCTGGCAAGCTACTCTACCGCGCCTTATCACACCCAACATGCCTCTTTCTCCCATGCAACATCCACAGAACATGTGCACACACCCTCTCATGCTGATCAATGCTCCTTCAACTGCCCACCTCTCAGTCTACATAGCTTACCTGGTCCTCCCCCCATGTTTTCGATATCCTCCTACCACCCATGTGCTGCATCTAACATCAGCCAGGAAGGGCAGGAAGTGGAGTGATAATCATTCACAGGAGTGATTGGACGTGGTCCATCACCCTCTAACCAGAACAAGATCCCTCAGATCACTCGTTTGCAAGCTCCCATTACCACACAAGGAACCCATCACCTTCCAAATCATCTACAGAACGCCTCAAGGAAATTACTCGTTAATTGATGGCTTTTCCACATTACTCTCCTTTGCCAAATTAGCACACAATAATTATGTCTTTCTCAGCGATTTATTAGCTGACAACCACATTCAAAGCTTTCTGTTCACATTGAACGGATCCATGGGCATTAAGCAACACCCTAGACCTAGACTTTACGTCATCCCCCGGATCATCTGTGCAGACCCTATCCCACTTGATATGTCTGACCACACCACCAGCCAACTGGCGATCACTCACTCAGCCCCTATCCACATTGGTCATGCTAGATGGCCCAACACTCATTAACCTATATTCAAAACTTTCCCAGTCATTGAGCATGAAGCAAACTTTGCAGACTTCCTCACAACAGGAAATGCCTCAGCCCTTCTAGAATTATTTAGTAACTTTGCTACGAACCTGGTGGACACACCTGCCCTCCTAAAAACAGCTCTGCTAAGATCAAACCATCTGCCCTTTGGTACACCCCCTAGCTCACAACAAGCAAACTCTCTATCAGAGCCCTAGAGAAATGGTGATGCAAAATCTGTAAACCCAGAGATCTCAACAAACTCAAATTTCTACCAGCTAAACATAATATTCTGATCATTGATGTGATAGGTGCTTATTAGTCCACCATTATCATGGCAGCCTCTAACAGGGGTAAGGCCCAGTACCAAGTAGTAAAGCATTGTACCAAACCCTTACCAACTCCAGGGTGCGAGCAACTGTGGAAACATGTGACTGAATTAACAGATTGTTCATTAAAGAAAACAACACAATTATACAGATCGTCAAATCAACTTCCCCCAGAGTTAGCCCCTCTGCACCGCTGCACGCACACTGCCACTCTGGACCAAATTATCTCCTTTCTCTCCTGAGACCTTCTAAAAATACATGCCTCTCTCAAATCTATCTCCTAGTTTGACAATATCACCCCAGCTTCCATCATTAAACAATTGATGGACCATGCACTCAATGCACTCACCAGCATCATTAATGCCTCTCTTCCGAAGGGTCATTCCCAGACACCTTCATATGACCTTAGACCCAGATGACCTGGCCAGCTATGGACCTATTATGAACCTCTAGTTCATGCAAAATCTCGGACATAATAGTTGCTACACAACTATTTTCCAGAATCGAACAGCTACACCTCCTACATGACCATCCTTCAGGGTTTCTGCCCCTTGTCCATAAACCAGGTGGTGGACGATGTCCTCCATATCACAGATAAAGGGGAGTCCTCCTTGACCTCTTGTCTGTATTTGACACTGTCAACCACCACATCTTCGTCACCCTCTTCACAAAGTGGATGGAATTCACTGGCAATGTCCCGAATTGGATTACCTCTTACCTCTTATGCAGATACCAACCATCCAGGAGAGTAGTCTTCTCCTTCAAAGGCACCATCCTCACACTGATCATCTTTAACATTTTTTTTCAATACATTTTATTATTTATTTATTCTGATCATTTTCATAACAGGTATAGTTAAATCAGCATTCCTTGGTATTCACCCCCACCAGAAGTCTGCACCGCTTCATTTAGCCTCAGATTCTTTCAACAATGTCCAAAATCCTTATTTTATGTGGGCACCATTATATCATATAATCACTGTGCAGGCAGTTCAGTACTGTTCCCCCGGTCCTGCTTAAAGGAGTCACTGCCTCCCTGTAAATTGTAGGTTACACATTCCATTGCCACGAAGCTCCGTACTTTCTGCAACCAATCTTGATTTGTCGGACTTTGCCTTTGTTCCAATGTTGAGCTACCATGAGCCATGCAGCCTTTATTAGGGTCATAAAGGCCCTCTTCTGTTTCTTGGAGAGTGTTTTCACCTTTGGCTCCCATATGCCACATAGCCAGACCCTTTTGTCCAATAAGTCTATAGCCTAAAACATTCCCCTCATTTGTGTCTGCACACCCTTCCAAAATGGCTGCAAGATCAGGCATTCACACCAAACATGTAGCCAGTCTCCTATGGCCCACATTCCCCCAACAGCTATCCGACATGGAGGGATACATGACATAAGCCTTTCCGGAATATAGTGCAATTGATAAAGTTCTTTAAGCCACATTTCCACACTTTTATAGAGTGCGTTATTTTTGGGATTAGACCCCATACATGAACCCAGTGATCTTCCATTATAGTTATACCGAGTGTCCTTTCCCCATCTTTAAACTTTACATAGAGCTGCTGTGAACCTGATACAAAGATCCCAATATAGCCTTCCACCTATGTGCAGACAACACTCAGTTATAACTGAGAGAAAAAAGCCCACAGGATATCAGTTGTCTCTCTGATTATCTAGCCATCATCTACTCCTGGATGTCGACTTTGTAACTCAAGCATAACCCCTCAAAGACCGAGTTGTCCTCACTGGTCTCCCACTAAACAACAACTGGTTCAGCAATGGATCAATGTTCTGCACCTAGAAGGATTGGATCTGCAACTTTCAGATTGAACATAATCCTTAGGCTTAAACATCTACACCAGCCTTGCCTTCCAGAAACATATAGCAAAAAAGGCCCAAATGGCTTGGCTCAAAATCTCCACCCACGCCAAATTAAACCCTTCATCCCATCACAGGACTTCTGCAATGTAGTGCAGGCCCTTATGGCCTTGAACATTGATGGTGAAAACAACCTCCTGACAGAGTTCCCAGCCACTCAGATGCACCCTTAACAGCAGTCCACCACCCCACAGCATGCTCATTAAGAGTGCTTGGAAATTTTACAAACTCCCCCATCCGCCACAAACTACACTGGCTTCTTCTCCAGGCCAGGATTCTGTTCAATACTGCATGTATCATATAATAAGCAGTCACAAGTACCACACCACCGTAGCTGGTGTCACAACCCTTCCCCAGACCCCCACTGGCAAGTCCACTTGCCAGGTAGGAACAGGGCACGGGGCTCCATTAAGGCCTTAAAGGCCTGGGACTCACTCCCGAGGCCCTCCTGGAGGCAGTCCTGGCACCTCTGGCGCCAGGCTCATACTCTTTGAAGAACGTGTGCAAAAGGGGACTACTTTTTTTATTTGGGCCTGCAGCTAACATGGAGGCACCCACATAGCTTGATTCCTAGGAACCAATCTAAGCGGTATAGTGTTTTGGGTGTGGTGGCCTGGGACTACTTTACCTGGACTACTTTGTTGAGGCTATTTAAACCACACCCAAGCAACAAAGCAGGGTTTGCGTTACTTTGCAGACTGCAATGTGCCGCTCACCATGTCCTGTGAAACCCACGAGCCTCGCAGAAGAGAACCTGCAGAGGAGACAAAAGGGACATCGTTAGCAGCATCTTACCTGCAATCTCCATCCTGTCATCCGCTCCCAGCTCCAGTGAACGGCTTCCTCTGGACATCGCATATCTTCCGGTTCGAAAACACCTGAAAGAGAAAAGGAGAAGACACTATTAGAAAAGGCAGACTGTGGCATTGCTACGCTGTGAACAGCACAAGAAACTTACCTGTCTGGTTGCCTCCCGGCCACGGTCGCTCTGGAGTTCCACACATGCTGGAGAAGCACTGCGACCTGTAAGAAAGAAAGAACACAGGTTAGAAAAGGCAAGACAAAGCAGCGCCGCACATAGCGCTTACTTACCGCATTACAGCGCTCATCACGCGCCACCATTTATCGGCGAGGCCCAATTTGACCAATTTGCCACGCTGAAGCTCTGCACAACTAGGGAGAAAGAAAGACATTATTAACCACAAGAAAGGCATGCGAGGATAACAGCACTGCACAGAACCTGCAATAAGACCTACCTTAGAGACATTGAACGGGCACGCGCCAGTGAAGTAACTTGGTCGCCCACGCCCACTGAAGACAACGCACCCCTGCTAAAAAGGCAGGACGGAGAGCACGCCTAATTCCACAACAAGGTGAGGAGAGGGCCCCGAGGGGCAGAAGCCAAAAGGGGTGGTGGGAGGATACTTACCTCAGTTGGCCCGTCTTGAACCCAGCCCTCCTGTGTTTTCAGGCTGAACATCTTCCATAGACAACATATAGGGAAACTGGGAAGAAGATTCCGGAAACCAACCCGGGCTGAGTGGCGTCCCCGTGGATACCAGGTGAGCGTAACAGCTGGCTTAAGCTCAACAAATCTGGTGGCACTGCTCCTGGAACAGAAAATCGACCAACCTGCTTGAACCGCAACTCGCCGGAAAAGAGAGGACCCACAAACAATCCTTCTCTTGTCACACGCCCATCCTTTGGAACACAACCCCTGAATCCTCTCAGAATGACCCCCCAACTAATCAATTCTGCAAAGCTCTCAAAACATTACCTTTTCAATAATATCTGACCAAGGCCTAAATCTGATGGATGAACAGACTGATGCACAGTTGCAAACTCACAGCACTGCTGTTAGAAACCCCAGCCTAAATGCTGGATATCCTCACCCTGTACAGCACTCCACTGTTCTTAATCTAGGTCCTTGCTTCTTATTGGGTGCAATGGTTCTTGGTTTAATAACATCCAAGGGTTAACTTTTCTTTGAGCTCAAATTTATGAGAATCAACAAAACTCAGAGGATAGGATCTCCTTTTCAATAATTCTTGATTTTGAAAAATTCAAAAGGGCGCCTTCTCAGGGAAGATAGTGGATTCAAAGCAACTGAAGGTACTGGAATTTTTGAGTGTCCATGACACTTTTTCATTTTCTTTTGTCTTAGTATGATCTGGCCATCTGCTTCTCCTCTGCAACACAGCAAAAGATCCTTCCCAAGAATCTGCAGACCTACATGCATCAGCTTGCTGGGCCTGCAACGGCATGAAGTTGTTTTTTTGGCAGGCTGCAAAAGCCCAGAGCCCTACTACATCTCCTGTATCTTTGTTGACATCTCCAACTCCTCATCTTCTGTATCTCCCAATCTCCTTTAAAAGCTATTTTCTGTTTGCAATCTACTACAAGACAGACCTATCCTGCTTCCTCCTGATTTTTTAGACAAATGCACCTTTGCTGGATTGTCCTCCTCATTTCTCACAACTATGTCCAACTTTCTCCTTAAAACACCTTACAACTCCCACCTTACAACTCCTGCCAACCTCCATTCTGATGTGCTCCACAGCAAACTCATCACAACTCACATTTTCATACTACTTCTATCTCCTTACAACTTCCTCCCCACAACCACTGCTAATCTCCTCACAGACCCTTCCCAATAACTCCTCACACCACCTTCCAATTACTTCTTCATAGTTTTTTCCAGCGACTTCCCCCAATTTGTTCCCAACCTCCTCCTTACAAATTCTACCTGTTGCCTCATCACCGTTTACCTCCAACCCTCCACTTATAATTTCTGTGCCTCCTTTGCCTAGCTTTCAGCCCTCTTCCTACATAATACGTTAACCTACTCCTTGCCACAGCCTTCTCTATCTTGCAATATCCGTACCCCACTTGGCAACATTTAACTCCTACATTGAAGCCACAGTGTCTGTGGATTTTATCAAGCCCCATCGCCTCCCTCTGTGTTGTGGTAACTATGAGCAAAGGCACCAATGGGTGTTAAATGGATTTTGGACTGCAATTGAATTCCTGGCCCTCCATGATTCAGTACACCTGATAGCATTTCAGCCATACGGGCCATTGGCACAACATAGAATGTGCGTGTGTGCCATCTTGGATTGGAACTGCAAAGTGTGTTCGCTGCCGAGTGGACGGACAGCCCTCAAGTCATGTTCCGACTCTCTACTGCTGTGTAATCTGGATAACATTGCATGCTGCCGAACCATCTACAAGCAATCCTATAGCTATATAACATAAATAATAATGTTCTTTACAAAAAAATACTTTTCGAGTCAATGGGTCAGGCTGGGAAAGTCTCTATTTCAACATGGCCGCTCTGAAGTAGTAGATTATGTTTTTGTGTAATTCTATTCCCTCTACTTTGTATTTTCCTTGGTCTCAGACCCTTGAATGTGCCGGGGTCCTATTTGTCTTTGCAAAGAACCTTGGAAAAGTATTTGATAGTCCCTTGTTCTTCACCATAGATTCATGAACTTACGCAGAGATTTCTCAAATCCTTCCACTCCTGAACATGGTTCAAAAATTCTTTCATTTCTCCTTGATGGCCTCCTGATCAATGCAGCCAGGGTTGGACCACATCACACCTGCACCTCTTTCCTTCATCTGGCTCTCTGTAAGAGCACACATTAACTTTCAAGTTATGTGTCTCATTCACAGAGCCATTTGGAGTAATGGCCTGGTCAACTTTAGAGAAGAGCACCTCCCTTCTTGGCGCCTACATTTTGCAGACTCTAAAGCAAAAGTCATTGCTGCCTTTAGGAAAAAAGGAAGTTGGTGGTGGGGTCCTTGCACTGGAATGAAGGTCCATTTGCCATCAGATCTGGGAGATTTATCTTCATTTCATCATAAAAGGCTGAACATCTCTCTCTTCAGCAAATCATTTGGAAATAACCTAATTTCTTCCTTATGGACTACCTGGCTCCCACTTGTATTAGCTGGCTATTTTGTCAATTCCTGGCTCCCTTCTGCATAGCCCTAATTCCCATTTCTTTCAATGTACTTCCTTCTTAGCTTTTCCCTTGCTCTTATTGTACTATACTCTTTATATTCATTGTATAATGCTCTTCTCCTTGCTCCCATCCTCTGATCTTAACGTATCTGAATTATTCCATTGCATGTGATCAGAGTTCCCTTCTCCTCCCCTTTGCTTTGGCAGTAAAAAGTGACCTTGTTAGCGGTTGCAATCTAACTAAACGTCAAGCAGATACATAAATAGGTATTTGATATAGGTAAACAACACCCACAGGATGTGTATTCCTCCTCAAAGCCATCTTCGTTGTCTACACTCCCATACTGATGAGAGACAGAGTTGTTGCCACTTTGAATATTAAACATGATGAGGTATTCCTGTGTGATAGGTTCAGCAGCCCTACTGAAAAGTAAAGTTGTAGAAGTGTACCAGAACATGTATTGCAGACATTATCGTTGGAAGTCCTTAGCGTGGAGATGGTGATATGTAATTTGCCAGTAGCATATCAGATTTTCAGAGTCACATGTAGGCCTACTCACTATAGGAAATATTTGGCCACATTTGGGAGAGGCCAAGAACACCCTTTTGGGTGAGTGTGACATTGGAAATGTACAGGATAGGAAGGAGAGCCTCTAATGTGCCTCTTTCTATGTTTCATGCACACAAACCATCCAGAACATAATGGCCAGATTGATACATAGTACACTGTACTCCTGTACAAATCAATATCAATGGCCATTCACCCTGTAGCACCCTGTGTTGCTCCTGCACTCTGTAGTGTATGCATAATTTATTACTGTGATCTATTATGATCATGTATGTGCATGTAGTTTGTGCTGTTACTCTGCATTGCATTCCATTTAGGTAAAGCATCTCCCAATGGTGTGCATCGTATGCAAGGCAGGTGAGTTCCACGTACAGGTGAGAGTATGGCATTTGTGGACACTTTGGTGGTGTTTGCATGGGAGCAGGCACCGTGTGTGTTCAATCTGGATTTACAAGCCTTTTGCTCAATCCCTATTGTTGGAGGGTGGCATTCATCACCCAGGGGTGCAATGTTACACATGCTGTGGTTGTCTCCAGGCTACACTACTGCTACTGCCCATTGCACCAACTCCATGCTTCAAATCCACAGCCTGTGTAATTCATTCTGAACAGGGCACAAGTATTGTGCCTGATGTTAAGGCCAGCGACCACATCTGTCTGCCAATGATTGTCCTACACTGGCTAGCTGTGGCAGACCGCGTAAAGTCATAGGAAGTATGCATTGTGCACTGTGATTTGTGAGGCCTGCATACTCCCTATATTCTAATATTGATACCTCAATGCTGTCCCTCCAGAACCATCTCATCATGTTACTCCGACTTTCTTCAGGTGAGCCAGTTGTTCATGGAATCTTTTTTTAAGGGGATCTTTATTGTCAGAAGGTGCCAACCTCTGGGATACTCATCCTGCCGCCCTCTGTTTGGGGACTCATTTCCTTCTTTTCCATGTACAAGTCATGTGTTTCTTCTTTTACTCTTAGTTTGCTCTCCCTCTTCCCTGCTAAGCAATCCCTCTGCTCTCTCACTCTCTCCATTCCTTTTGTCCTTGCTGCTTAATGACTGTCTGCTTGATGTACCTCAAGGCCTCACACGCCCCTGTCAACCCCAGCAATTTGTGGGGCAGTTGCCTCCATGACCTTGACTATTGTCATCATCACTGCACATGGGGAATGACACGAGGGAGTGGCATCTCTTTGCACTTACCCGAGCATGCACTGACTGGTTGCACTTGAACCACCCCTGAACTTCTTACCACCTTCCAAATACCGCACCCCTCTAAACATTGGTGCACTTGCTCCTTCTGATTGCAACATGCAGATACTGTGTCTGTCGATTCCACCCTGTCCTCGGTCCCTGCATGGTTGCACATTGATGCACTTGTGAAAATATGATGAATCACTGTCCGACAGAGTGTTACATGCACTGTTGATAGTCTAGTATAGTTTAGTATGCAATTACTGTTCCTGTCTAGAATGTTATAGATCTCTATGAGTAGATGTTATTTTTGTACTTGTTCCATGCATTGTTGAGCGCATTGAGACATTGTATTATGAATTGGCCATTTGTCTGTCTCCTTTGACATTACATACCATAGCACAGTCTGGTGATGATTTTACATGACATATGGGACAGTGCATGTGACACACAGACAATTGGATGTCTAGTTTGGCATGGTGGTAGTGGCATAGTCCCTTTTCTATGTGTTTCTTTTGGAATCACAAAAGGAAATTAGTTTTAGTTCTAAGGGATGCACATAATGTTGCACTTCCAAGGACACATTCTCAGGGTGGTTTGGTGGGCACAGATGATTGGCCCTTTGTGATCATTGAATGACACCTGGAATGTGCCAGGGCTGTATGCACTCCACAGAGGTTGGATTTTAGGTGAAAAATGTAGCCACAAGCTGGGTATGGACAGCCTCGCCACATGCCCTTTCACCTGCCAGGGGCAAGCGGCATGCTTATCGTTGCAGGTTTGGGGGCACCACCATGTCCACCGGTACGCCATGCCGTGTAGCAACATTGCACAGGACACATGCTGCCACAATGATCCTGCACACTAGTGGTGGTGCATATAGCAACTCACCACGAAAGTGGTCAAGGGAGCGGAAACGTGACTTGAGCACTCCGAATGTGCGTTCCACTATGGCCGGAGTTGTAATATGGTCTGTGTTGTATCTTACATGGGGTGGTGTAGCAGGGTTCCGTATTGGCGTCATCATTTAGGTGCTCAGAGGGTAGGCTCTGTGCCTTGTAGAGGTGAAAATGTTTGTCATTGGTGTGTATTTGTCTGTGTGTTACATGCATGCATGTGCCCAGGCATTTATACTCACCAATGAACCATGTGTTGCCATGCCTCCCAGCTTCCAGGGCCCGTGTAGGGGTGACATTCTGAATATGAAACTATTATGGCTGGACCCTGGATAGTTTGCATATACATAAGTAATGATACCCTTGGCATCACATACAACCTGCACGTTGATGGAATCCCACTGCTTGCTATTGTAATATATGTGCTCTGTCACCTTAGGTGGATGTAGAGCCACATGGGTGCAATCATGGCACCAAGCACTCTAGGGAAGTGAGCCACCCCATAAAAATCCTGGACCACGACCTGCCTTTCTGCAGGTGTTCTGGGTATGTAGATGTGCCTGCGGACTGAGGGATGTGCATTCATTATTGCCAACACCTTGTGTAGGCAGCGTGACTGTGTGGGCTGTGAAATACTCCCAACTATGGCAGTTGTCCGCTGAAATGACCCAGTGGCCAAAAAATGCAGTACAATGAGCACCATTCCCAAGGGGCTCACTGCTTGGGAGCATAGGATGGGTGATGTAAGGTCATCTTCCCACTCCGTGACCCGATCTAATATGATCAGAGGTGGAAACCTGTAGCTCCCATAGACCTGGTCATCAGGCATCCCAAAAAAGCTGGTCCTGCGTAGAAAAATCCAGACCCTGGCCATCCTCCTCCTCCTGAGGTGTCCCAAGAACACTGCTGCGAAAATTTAAACATTAATCGTAGTTCTATACGCCCATTTGTTGGTCGTGCAGGCTTTTTATGCATTTGTTTTAGTGTGCAGTGATGCTTACGCGAGCTTTCGTGGGGCGTACGTGTTTCAGGATTTGCACGTGCCGGCGAGCCCTGTTCAATTCCATGAATATGGGTTTTTAGCATGTGTATGGGAGTTTCAAGGATTTTACTGTGGGACTTTCCTCGTTGCGCCCACATTTTTGCTTGTTGTCCCCATGCATGTGTTTGTCCCCTTTTTAGGTGACTGCGCTGAACCGAACGCCCCTTCACTGTGAGTCTCGCACAAGGCGTTTGTGATGTCGCAGTGACGTGTTGGACCGGCACAGATTCCTTGCAAGTCCCTGGTAAGCCCAGCGCATTGTGTTCCATGAATACAGAAACTGGTGCTTGCGCAAGATTTTTGCGCCCAAGTCCCATAGTTTCCACGCTAATAATTACATCAATCGGGCCGTTAATGTTGGTTTTGAAAATGTGGAGCGGATGTTGTATGGAGTTCATATTACAAAGTAGAATCAAGTGTTACGTATATGTCAGGACATGGTGAATTGCAAACACCTACACATGATTATTGTTCATTGTAGAGGTAATAGTTTAGGGTATGCACTGGAATATCCTTACAGTTTGCCATGAAAGATGCATGAAGAGTTTTGATTAATCATTTTTCATGAGCCACATTGATTTTTTCACAAATTACACAAATGTGGAAACAGTCAAAACTATTTTGTCCACAAACTGAAAAATCCAGACATAATGTGTATAAAGCTGTTTGTGCATGTCTCTGAGATTTTGAAATGGCATCTTTTGAAAACATCACCAGCCAACATGATGCAATGAATAATTTTCAAAAAGATGGAGTACATCCACCAAATCTTAGAAATAACCATTTACTGCAGAATATTCCGAATTACAGTCCATACTTTTCTTGTGAGAAAATCATATTTACGATACCCAATATATAGTGACAAGGTCTAGCCCTGGTCCTTGCACTTATAGATATTGGTAATACGGTTTTAAGATGATCTACAAAGAACCCCCATTAAAGAGTTAAGTAAATGGACATTTGCTGATATAGCTTCCATTCTCTGTTTTTGATCATTTAGTCTGCATCCTTTTCCACATGTCCAAGGACAACCCAGAGGAGAACATAAGTGGGTACATTATTTCAATTATTCTACTTTTTAACTAGAAAAGGTGGTTCTCATTTGAACTTTTTTTTCTTTTTCTTTTTGTGTTGTTTTGTCAATTTTCTA
Organism: Ambystoma mexicanum; assembly: GCF_040938575.1. Classification (NCBI taxonomy): domain Eukaryota; kingdom Metazoa; phylum Chordata; class Amphibia; order Caudata; family Ambystomatidae; genus Ambystoma; species Ambystoma mexicanum. Next base: position 1,144,712,435 of record NC_090933.1, read on the forward strand.
TTTTTTGGGGTGGACACACCAACCAACAGAAAAGTAAGAGAAGTACAGAAGGAGGAGGGAATAACTGGGGCATTTGTGCTGTAACATTATGGGAAGTGACAATTCTTCTCATGTTGCTTCACTGCTGCCTCGGAAACACAACAAAATTGTGCCCCCACTCCCAGGCAAAACAATGCATCACAATATATTTGAAGAACAGTCGTCTGTTGGAGGCAAGGGTCTACTGCCTCTTGTATATGCGTTTAGGTCACAGGAGGACCTCTCTGTCCAACCAAGATGTCTTGATTGTGGGCAGAGGTGCAAGGTGATAGCAATGTAGATGAAGTCTGATGTCCCTTGAAAGGAATAGCCTTTCTTAAGGCAGCCACATGGGCCATGTGGGTTTGCAGGGCATAGATATCAAGCTAAAGGGTACTGCCCTTTTTGTGGCTCCTTTGGTAGGTCAGAAGAAGAACACAGACTCTGACTTTTCATATCGCTGCTATTATTTATTAACTGAAAGGTGAGAGCTCTTTTCTTTCCCTATGCAACAGGTGTTCCCTACCAAACAAAGCTAAATAAGGTGCTCATCCTTCGTCAGTGAGAGTTCAAATAAAGATCAGTCTACTATCCAAACTAACATATCCTAGCCATACCACTATTAGAACAACAAAGTACAGGATAATGACTCCCTTCTCTTGTGAGTTTTTTTCACCAAGTTCACTTGAATAAAGTAACCTTAGGTAGTTCTTGGGGACTGCTTTTATCAAATCATACAGTTCTGATACTGGGATCTTCAATATTTCAACCGTCGCTTTCAGTTGATTATTCTTTCTTTTGCTCTTATTCTCTTCTTGTTTTATTCTATTTAATTTTCCCCCTCTCCTTTCATGGGACAAGCTTGTTCCTTTCTCTTTATTCATACTTAATAGCTTCCTTTTATTTGATGTCCACTTTTTCTCCTGTAGGGGTGAGTTTGAAGGCTCCAGTACTGATTCTCACTCTCTTTATGTATTCTTGACACTTTATCTCAACTGGAACAAGTATGAGTGTTCCAGTAATGATTATCACACTCTTCAGAAATTCTCCACATTTTAGCGCGACTGGGACAAGTATGAGGGTTCCAGTAATGGTCTTCCGTACCCCACCCTGGTCTCCCACTTTCCCTGTTGCCTGGATTGTTCAGGAATAATATCACCAGGGTTTGAAACATGCTGTGGCCCTTTCCTTCACTCGTTTCTTTGGTGGATCGCTCCCTGGTCCCTCAATAGGAGTGGTATGAGCATTGTTAACGAACTTCCAGATCCACCACAACTTGCTTGCAGTCATGCCACCACTTGTCTCCTGCTCAGGATGCCTTGTATTCACCTTGCAGCTCTTTTCTTTTTCCACGCTGTGCATTGGAAGCAATACTTAAGCTTGTCTCTAGCATCGGGTGCCACGTGTCCACGTTTTCCTCAGCAGACCTTGGAAAAAAGATTTGAAACTTCTGGGTACTCTCTCTCTCAAGGTCTCTGCCTCCAAGCTTCATGACATTGCTGCGGGACTTCCCCGGCACAATGTCAAAGTCCTTCTTCTCTGTTTGACTTATACTCTGTATTCTTCCAGTGTTTTTCTTCATCCCAGTACCAAATATGCTTTCCTTCACAGGTACCAATAGTGTATTTGAATGACAACATATTCTGATTTGTTCTTCATCATTTTCATCACAGGATAGTATTGAAGGAGGATTAGTGATGTGGTGCTTAGGGAGTTCCTCATAAGAACAGGAGAGAGTGGGAGTCTCTCCGGTGAGGTTGCGCTTGCCTCTACCCCGAGGGAGGGTTTTGTGTAGCAGGCTCACCCCCTAGCCTCACAGGAAAGGCTCTCCCCTGGGGAGAAGCGACAGAATCCTATGCCACACTAAGTGCAGCATACAGCAGCAGCCTGAGCTTTGGGCATGCCACCAACCATTGTGAAGAACCACCACACCGAAGATTCCTTATGGCTGCCTGACTTCTCCGGGACTTCATCATCCTCCTACTGTTCCTCCTGCAGTTTGTTTGTCCAATGTCCCTGTGCATTCCCTCCTCGTCCTCTAGGTGATCGTTGTGGTAGCCCCTGAGATGGAGGAATGGCCTTGACAGCTGCCATCTGTCCAGAAGTTGTAAAGTTGCTCCTGTACTGTGTACAGGTACAGAGTTTGATTCAGAATGAATAGAATACATGGATGCGTCCCTCTGTATGATCCGTCCACAGACACTTTTACATGTCTGTGGACTTTGGAGTTTTGAAAAAAGCAAAAAAAGTTGAGGAAAGTGTAGAGTACAGCAATACGTGGTATTAGCACTTGTGCAATGGCACAGTTTGAATCTAAAAGTTGGTGGGAACCAAGTAAAATGGCCTTGTATGTGTCAGCAAACAATGGGCACCAATCGCTACAGTGTGATCAGACCAGATGGCCGCAATTGCATTATGATGTTCGTGGACATCCCTGACCACGTCAAAGCATTTGTAGACGTCAGCGTGCTCAAAGAATTAAGTCAACTGGATGTGTTAATGTGAACATGGGTCTGTAATGTTGTTTGCAAACTAATTAAAAGTGCATCAAAAGACAGCATCCAATGGCACCTGTTCACAGACATGTCTGTTATGGGTGGACATGTTTGTTGACCGTGGACATTATAAGAGAGGAGAGCAGGTTATACATACTAAACACGCTCTCTGTGGCCATCAATATGTGTTTTAACAAAAAAAAAAAATATATATATATATATATGTTATATATATATAATATATATATTTGTAAATTTAAATATTTCTTGAATCAATTGATATGCAGGCATTGTATCCTTCTCAGAGCGATGATCTTTAATTGTAGAGGTGTGACTTTTTGTTTCCTTACAATCAAACTCCTATGTCTGCTCTGAAGTTGTGATCATCAAATTCTTGTTGCTATCAGTGTCCTCTTTTATTAATTCACACAATTGTGTTATGAAGAAGAGCTTGATGCCTCTACACGTGTTTCACCACCTTAATTGTGTGGATCTTCAGGAGGTCTTATTTATCTTTTAGGATTTCAATCCTGACAAAAATATCATTGCTCTCTAATGTTTCCAAAGTATAATGGTGGCCAGAATAACTGATGAAGGAATCCTGTGTTCCTTTATTATTTACGAAAGAACCTGTATATGATAGTCCAGCATTCACTTAATGATGATGCAGCCACGCAGTTTAAATATGTATATATGTATATATAATACAAAACACGTGCAATACCAAACTTTAAACGTTCAAATAAATTAGGCAACTTTGTAAAGCATATTAATATGTTGAACTCTGTGGGCCCACGTAGAGGTATACCTATCACCACAGTCCATTTATTCCTCCACACCAACTCAGAATCATATTACAAAGTGTAGGGAAAAGCATGGAAAATCTTACCATCTCACACAAAGGGCCAGAGAAAAATGAAGGCAAGTGATAGCAAAGAGCCACAGAGATCAACATATTAACATGCTGTACAAAGTTGTCAAATTTATATATACTTATATATATATTAATATATGTATATACATGTGAATTTGTATATATATTAACACAATTATTTAAAATGTTAAACAAATAAACTATGTATGGACATTATTTACAACGAAAATAAGGACTGAAAATCATTGTAGCTAACAAAAATGAAAGACTTGGGAAAAATACAGGTTCATACTTAGAGGACAGAGGGATACAAACTCCATCAGATCTTTCATCGCTAATGTCCTCTGTGCTTGATTGAGGGGTTTATTGGGGGCAATGATTGCATGTAAAGTGCCACATTCATATTTATTTTTTCTTTAAAAAAGTTCTTCATATATGTACATGATTTAATTACTTGAAGTTGTGTGAGTTTGTAATTTCTTGTAATCTTTCCTCAAAACGTCTAGATACTGCATTTCCATGATTATTCTCTGGAGCTTCAACTTGATTCTGTTGTTGATGTGCTACATTGTGAAGTGTGAAATATATGCAATACATTAAGATGTATGGTTTATTTGTAAATGGAATGAGTTTATTAGTTCATGATAAAATACATAATAATTTACTGTTTCTAGTTTCTTCTTCTTCATCACTAAAATCATCTTTTGGGAAGTTTTGTTCCAGCCATTCTAGTGTACTTTATTTATTTATTTACTAAAATCACAGGGCAAGCAATACATTTTTGGCACAATAACGCTTACAACATTTACCATTGCTAGAAGAACAGAGAGAACATGGGTCCTTTACAATGGGGTCAGAGAATATGATTTGAATTCTATCATGTTACAGGGGAAGGTGGAAACATAAACCAGGGACAAGGACAGGACAGAATGACATAGGAACAGATGGTGGAGGAAGTGATACAAGAAGGATGGAGAGATGATGGAAACGTGCTGTAGGGTTGTCTGTGAGGTGTATGTATAGAGGAAAACAGGGTGATGCAGTAGCGTAGAGTGCTAGGAAACAGGTTCTTCAGAAAGAAGGAGGGCTTTGTGGTCAGATTTAAATAGTGGTAGAGCTGGGGTAGCACAGAGAGGGAGAGTAAGTGCATTACATGTCATGCGCTAGGATATAATATCTGTAAAACAAGAAGCAAAGATTAGAACAGAAGCATTGGACCTCAAGATGGTTAGAGATTTTCCTAAGTGAAGGAGGCAGAGCATTCCAAAGTTTGACTGCTGCCACAGAGAAGGCACGGTCACCCACCCTGGCTAACCGAGAGGAGGGGACAGATAGTAAGTAGGCAGATAAAGAACGAAGAGAGTGAATAGGTAGATAGTGCACAAATCTGTCCTGTAGCTAACTGGCTTCCAGGCCATAAAAGGCCCAATGCACCAGGCAAAGAGATTTAAATTTAATATGCTTCACCACCGGAAGCCACTGGAGGGCACAAAGTACTGCCGTGGTATGATTTCCATAGGGAGCATTCCTAGCCACCCGAGCAGTGAGATTCTTCAGCTGTTGTAGTCGATGGATCATGCTCTTGGGCTGCGCGAAGTATAGAGCATTGCAATAGTCAATGCGACTCAGTACAAGGGCCGCGACAACCAGAGGGCGCACATGAAAAAGAAGCATAGGAAGAACTTTCCTAAGAATCTAAAAATGGTAATGTCCGGATCTGCAGACAGCAGCTACCTGGGCATCCATGGAGAGTGTTGATGAAAAAATAACATCCAGATTTATGGCAGCAGTGACCGGTGAAGTAAGAACACCCAGGGATGGTTCTTTTGGGCACACTACCAGGGATTTTTGCTGTGGCCTCTTGACATGTTGTCCACTAGGTTTTGTTGTGGTCCATCAGCCATGGCCTTCGGCTGTGGCCACTTTCCATATTGCATAATTTGGTTCCTTAAAGTAACCCAGTAGCCATAGCCTTTGGACACACCCATTACTACCCACCTCACTGTAGCTGTAAAACGCCTCTTTTTTTGTCTTAAACTCATTTGTTAACTCTCTCTTTTTAAAAAAAAACATACTACAGATAACCGCAGTTACCCATAAATGCACACAAATACCTGCGGTTATCTGTCAAAAGAGCACAAAATTCAAAACTCTTCCCTGGCCTCCCAGGCACTCACCAAGTGCCCCCATCCTCGTGTTATGCTCCCACCACTCCTCTCAAGTTCGTTTTCCCTCCCTATCCCTCTCCCATTCCCCAAACACTTGTCCTTTCGTCTAACACACCTTTATTGCCGATCTAGTTTTCTATCATAACTATAGTTATCACTCGGGATAACCCCGGTTATGTGAAAACCTTCGAGCTCTGAACTTGGTCTCCAACCCCTCGAACACCCCAGTTTTTACATGATACCCACTTTCTCCCTCCCCACCTCTAGCCTGATGCCATTTCATTCTATTTTCCTCCTACAAGTGACATTATTTCTCCTTTTAGTTTTTGGCTAACCCTGGTTGTACTTATTATAACCGTGGTTATCTCACTGGCATCAAGCAACAAAAGAAATGCCGGCTGATGCATTGTGGCACATATTTTATATAGCGATAATTTTGGGAGAAGGTGACACCCCCTTCTCCGTCAAATGTTTTAAAAACTAACAGCCGGAATAACCACAGACCCCTCCCGGAGGTTTTATTAGCCCCTCTCAGCCTCTCTGCTGAAAAGCAACAAGACAGGTAATAAAGGTTTGAAGGCACAGAGGGCACCCTGTTGTCTGTCAAAATATTTTTTTTAAATACTGAATGGATTTACCCCAAACTAGTCAGGGGAATTAAGTCAACGCTTTGTGCCCAAATTGTTTCTTGTTTGGTCCAAATCATCCAAGCGATTATCACACTATGACTGTTCAAACACTGCACATTTTCACTATGGAAAAATGAATTGGAGCAGGCTGAAAACGGAATTTCTATCTTTTCTTAATAACTTTTTCATTTTTTGATGAATTGTTCCCAAAATGTCCAGTTTGGGGTGGGGGGGTTGACAATCCCTAGGTTTTTTTTTCTTTAATAACTTTTTGATTTTACAATATTTTGTTCCTAAAATTTGCAGTTTGTGGGACCCTCAACAAACTCTTTGTTTTTAAAATGTCATCCAAATCAATCTAGCAAGTCAAACGGTATTAGCAATAGAATTTTTGGGGCATCAATGGCTGCTTTTTCATTGCTGAAAAGCCTGCCAGCCTCTCTGCTGCAAAGCACCATGGAGATAAAGCTATAATTTTGGGAGAAGGGTACAACCCCTTCTCCGTCAAATATTTTAAAAACTACTCAGCACAGTGTTACGCTTGTCATGACTTTGTCATGATCTCTGCTTCCAAAAGATCAGGACTTGCCCGACTCCCTTGGAAGCAGACCCATAACCCCGGTTCCGAGTGCCAGCCAGTCCCAATTGGGACCTTTTGGACCCTGTCCTGGCGCCAGTGGCACCAGGCTCATAAAAATGCCCAGTCCCAGCGCTGGAAGCGCCGGGCTCATAATGCTTGGGTGGACTTACCTGCAGCAGACCATGCTGCTTACTTACCTGCCAGTTGAGCCCCTGATCCTCTTCTGTTTGGGACTACTTTTCCTGTTGGGTGGGGCAGGAGCCACTCCCTAGGTTCAGAACACTGGAACTCTTCTGGAAAGCAGGAACTCTTTTCTCACCTAGGCGAGGCTGTGGAAGGAGACACCTAAGCACTACAGGAGGCTATTTAAACCACACCCGATGGATGAATCTTGCTTTGCGTTATTCTGCATTCTCTGCAGCAGAACGCTCTTTGTGTCTTCTGCTTCTGATCCTGGGCCTAAGGGAACAAAGGCTTACCATCCTGGAATCCAGTCTTCAGCAGCACCTGTAAAGACAAAGAAAGAACAGGTTAGCACTACGGTCTTCAGTGGCAGCGCATCTCTTACCTGGTCCATCGGCTGTCACCAACGCCTCGCGCTGCATTCCGGCATCTGAAAGACAAAGGCTTACCTACTCTTCGCATGCTCCGGAGGTCTTCGCACTGCATTCCGGCATCTGAAAGACAAAAGCTTACCAGCTCTTCGCACGCTCCGGAGGCCTTCGGCGCTGCATCCCGCATCTGAAAGACAAAAGAAGGTGCGTTTAAAGACATTGGGCAACTTTATTACTCACGTGCCATTACTCCTTCCCACGCCGAATCCAGTGGGTATTCCAGCACCCTTCAGCTTCTCTAAAGCTCCGAACTTGTACCTGCAAGAAAAAAGGGACAGTTAGTGCGCATCGTGAAGCAGGCTACAAGCGCTTACTTACGTGCTTCCAGGCGCTTCTATTCCTCACGCGGGTTCGATCCTCAACTCTCATCAGCCCGCCATCCGCCATCGCCGGAACCCTGCAAAACAAGAGATATCATTACAAAAGACTTTTAAGACATTTGAAGTGCCCAGAACTTACCGTTCGTGCAGTTAACGACGGACTGCAGTCCTCTGAGGTCAAGAGGCCTGCACCCTTATCCAGTGAAGAAACTGGTTACGGCACCCTGCCCCGAGGCAGATGGAGAGCTCGGCGTTCACTTACCTAAGGTGAGGGCGTTAACCTTTGGGGTTCTACAGGAGAAGAGAAAGGGAGGAGGAGAGAGGCACCCAATAACCCCAGTTCATTAATCCCATATTTTCTATCTGCAGACAACTTACTCTTCGAGTCAGACATACAGTGCACAGAGGTCCAGCCCAAAGAGCCAACCGTGTGTTACACATCACCTTTGAAGATACGGCATTCACCCAGTCAAGACCGGCGCCTCTGCGGGAACAGAACGCAAAGCCGACCGCAAAACTCCCATCCAGGCTTTATGGAAACCTTGGATACCGACCAGCTAGCCCAGTTACTTGGGGAACTAAGAGCAGAAGTGCATGCAGCCCTTCAGGAAACGAATGCTCTAAGAAGGGAACTGATTATTTCCAAGGAGCGAACAGACGATCTCGCTAAACAATTGCTACAGTCACAAGCCGGACAAACTCCGTTACCCGCATCAGGGGCAAATCTTCCTTCAACATCCTCTACGAACCCAGTGCAGATCAACCTACCTGGGAATGTACCTCTGGCTCCGCCCGAACGATTTTCTGGTGACCCAAAGAGGTTTGCAGTATTTATTAATCAGTGCCGGTTGCACTTTTTATGCCGGCCAGCAGCCTTTCCAACTGATCAAGCTAAGGTAGCTTTCGTGCTTTCGTACCTTATTGGCAATGCGGCAGACTGGTCGATCCCTCTAGTTAATCAAGATGATCCGGTTCTCCATGATTTTCAAGCTTTTCAGCTCAGTATGGAAAAACTGTTTGCAAGACATTCACAGGGGCAGGCCTTGGACAATGAGCTCCTTTCATTGCGACAGGATAATCAAGACCTTTTGGCTTATATTGCGTCTTTCAACAGACTGATAGTGGAAACTCGATGGCCTGAGGACAAAAGGATTACGCTGTTTTATAGAGGTCTACGTGGAGTGCTCAAAGATGTGTTAGCCCAAGTAGTGAATTCCCCGCAAGACTGTTCGGACTATATTGACTTAGTCGTTCAAATTGACCACAGACTGCAGAACAGGAAGGCCGATCGTTCCAAGTTTGATGCTCGAGTATTTTCCAAACCACCAACTCCTACCAAAGGAGTAGACTCCGGGGAACCCATGCAAATAGGGGGCCTGAAAGGACCACTAACACAAAAGGAGCGGGAAAGGAGAAAACAGCTGCAATTATGCCTCTATTGCGGAAACTCGGGGCACTTTCTTCGAGACTGTCCGGTGAAACCAGCCAAGAAGGCAGTAGGAGCTGCAGTTACCAGGGTCACAAACTCTGAGCACGGAAACGACCTCGCCCGACAAGAATAGAGGTCCTCTTGCCGAGCGTTAAAACCAGTTCTGTGACCTCGCATTTCGTGATACCTATGGTCCTCATTAGCCCTGAACATCCGGATCGATTACATGCGATTGAAGCTTACGTCGACAGCGGTGCCATCGGCAATTATGTGGATCATGAAATGGTTTTGAGGATGAATCTGACTCTCTGTCCAAAGGCTGTAAAGGACGTCATTACTACGGTGGATGGTACGGAGATAGCCTCCGGACCAGTAACGCATACCACCCAAGAAGTGACGCTAGTAAGTCAAGATGGACACCATGAGAAGATCGTGTTCGATGTGATCAAGGCCCCTCAGTTCCAGATTATTCTAGGAATTCCTTTGTTAGAGAAGCACAATCCTCAGATCGATTGGCGGGCAAGAACGGTTCAGTTTCCAGAATGTGTCTCTACTTGTCACCCTCGACCTGGTGTTGCACTGGCAGAAATTTCCTCGGAGGCTCCCCAGTTACCTCCTGAATACCTAGAATTCCAAGATGTTTTCCGGAAGGATCAGGCTAACTCTCTACCTCCTCATAGGTCTTATGACTGCCAGATAGACCTGATACCTGGATCTACTCCTCCTTGTAGTAGAATTTATGCCCTCACCGAGCCTGAGAATCTTCACCTCCGACAATACCTGGATCAATACCTAGCGAATGGGTTTATTCGTCCTTCCAAGTCCCCTGCTTCCTCAGCTTTGTTCTTCGTTCCAAAAAAAGAATGGGACCTTAGAACTTGTATAGATTATCGCGCCCTGAACCAGATCACCGTTAAGAATAGATATACGTTACCTTTGATCCCTGAACTCCTGGACCAAGTCAGAAAAGCATGCATATATACAAAGCTGGATCTTAGAGGAGCCTACCACTTGGTATGAGTAAAAGAGGGCGATGAATGGAAGACGGCCTTCCGCACCAAGTATGGGCTATTTGAATATCAGGTCATGCCCTTCGGACTTTGCAATGCCCCGGCCGCCTTTCAATATTTTATGAACGATGTCCTCAGAGAGCTCATAGATGTGTGTGTTGTTGTTTACATTGACGACATCCTCGTTTATTCTTCATCGGAAACTGAACATCGGAAACATGTGAAAATGGTCCTCGAGAGATTGCGTCAACACAAACTTTTCGCTAAGTTGGAAAAATGTGTTTTCAACGTGACTGAAGTTGAATTCTTGGGATTCATAGTATCACCTAGCGGAGTGCGTATGGATTCAAAGAAGGTCGATGCAATTCTCAAATGGCCATCGCCATCCTCCGTAAAAGGTGTTCAAAGCATGTTAGGCTTCGCTAACTTTTACCGCAGGTTTATCCCCGAATTCTCTCGAATAGTCCAGCCCATCACCGCCTTGTTAAAGAAAAACAAACGTTTTGAATGGTCTACCGAGGCGGAACATGCTTTCCAGAATTTGAAGACTAGATTTATCTCTGCACCGATCTTAAAACATCCTCGCCCAGAACTCCCCTACATCGTTGAAACTGATGCTTCGAGCCTTGCCATGGGGGCAGTTCTATCACAAAAGGACCCAGTAACCAATCAGTTGCATCCCGTGGCATTTTGGTCCCGCAAATTCTCGCCTCCTGAAATCAATTACACTATTACTGATAAGGAACTTCTAGCTATCAAGTCCGCCTTTAAGGCTTGGCGGCATTATCTTCTGGGGGCCCGACACACCGTTACTGTGATTACAGATCACCGAAACCTGCAATATTTGAAAACCGCAAAAGCTCAATCCTCTAGGCAACTCCGTTGGGCACTATTCTTTGCCGAGTTTGACTTCATAATTACCTATCGACCTGGTACAAAAAACGGTAAAGCTGATGCCCTTTCTCGGATGGGAGTGGAAGAACATTTGATCAATCCTAAACCTGTACCTATCATTCCCAAACAAAGAATTCTAGGTGTGGGGGGGCGTGGCCAACCGCCATGTGAGAAAGCCGCGCTTTGTTGCAGCTCCGCAGATGCGCCCATCATTCTGCCCACAATCTGCATCTAACTTGAATTAAACTATACCTGCTACCCGGAGTTCGCCTCAGTACAGCCTGCTGTCCTTCCGACGTTGGCCCGAGACCTGGGCACAGCTCCAACGAGGAGATACGCCGTGGTGAAGGTGGCGAGTGCATGGCCTAAAATGGCGGCTGCCTGCTGACGACGGAAGATACGAGCGCCGCGCCGAGGAACAGTGCGGGGGAGGAGGATTGCCCCAGGCTCCGGCGGCCCGAGGACTGCTGACCCTGTCGTCCGTTGACCGGGGACTGCACCAGCCTCCGTGCGCCTCCCTGGCGCGTGGAGCATACATCGAAATGCCTGGAACCCGAGGATCGGCCGCCCGGAGGCGACACCACACTGCGAGGTACGGAGTGGAGGTGGGGCTGCGGGGGACACTCGGCTCAACTGATCGAGCCCACTGCATCACCCCGGAGACGGGCTGCACCCAACCGCCGGTCCCCCTTCTTAGGCCGCGGAGCACACACTCGCACTGAATTGAACCGCAAGACCGCGCGCTCTGGGGTGGCGCCACAGTGCACACTCCGGGCCTCGACTTCCACCCCCAGGCCCGCCTGCACAAGAGATGTCCGCAAAAGGCGCCAGGAACAAGCACAAGCAGACAACGATGGAGGAATTCGCAGCCACAGGCACCCCCAAACCAGGCGCCGCCGCCGCGGCCCTGGCGGCCTCGGAGGCAGAGCCCCCCGAACCCACGAACTCGCAACTACTGGAAGCCATCATGGCGCTCCAAAAAACCATGGAGGGCAAAATAGATGCCGTGGCCATCGACTTAAATCTACTTAGACAGGATGTGCACTCCATTGCAGGCAGAACTGAAGCGTTGGAGTCCCAGTTAAAGGAAAACACCGAAGCAAAAACCCGCCTCTTGAGTGAGGTAGATTCCCTGGCCCAAAAAGTTAAGAACCTCGAAGACAGGGCGGACGAGGCGGAAGGACGGGCGCGCCGCAATAACATCAGGATCATTGGCCTGCCGGAGGGAACAGAAGGTAACGACCCCACGAACTTCGTCGAAAATCTGCTGCTACAAGGGGTCGGAGCTGGTAAACTGTCTCAGGGGTTCACCATCGAGAGGGCGCACAGATCCCTCACTAAACGCCCACCACCGGGGAATCCGCCAAGGCCGATAATCGCTAAAGTCCTCAATTATAAAGACAGAGAGACTATCCTGGCTCACTCACGGAACGGGGGCCGCATAGAATTTGGCTCTGCCAAAATTACAATCTTCCCGGACTATACCCTCCAGGTTCAGAGAAGTAGAGCTCAATACGCCCACATTAAGGCCAGACTGAAAAATGCAGGCTTGCGATACATGCTACTGTACCCGGCCAGACTAAAGATCATCCACAACAATAGAACGCACCTCTTCGAATCGCCGGCAGAAATTAACGAATGGATGGACAGGGAGCAGATCCCTGACATAGATGGAAGGCAACGGAAAACACGAGAAATCGGCACCCCCAGGGAAGCCTAACGAAACCTCCTTATTGGGAAGCATGCGCAGCATCCTTACCTTGCAGATTGTGGCACTAATGAGTGTCTAGGAGCTGACCGAATGGCACCGCGTGGTGTCGGACACTACCAAGGGATTGGCCCGCACCCCCGAATCTCTTTGGGTGACTAACCCGCCCGTAGGGCACCAAGAGACCGTAGGTCTAATGGAGCGGAAACGGGGATGTCAGAACGGGGGGAACCCCGCTAGACTAGTTCTGTTAACGGCTAACGCCGAGTTCACTGTTCTTAAGGACGGGAGCCCGCCTGTTGGAATCCCGTCCCAGTTAGTTGAAGGGGAAGTCCAGGACCACCTTGATCACCACACAGCACCACTCCGACCTAGAAACAGCAGGAGCTCCTGCCAGAACAAGCCACTGAACCGCATACAGATAGGCCAGAGGGCGTCGCCACAATGCAGCCCACCCACATACCCACATATACAACTACATCCATGAATAACACAGTCAAAGTCATGTCATGGAACGTGAGGGGCCTGAACAGCTACATTAAACAGCACAGGGTTCATACCTTCCTTAAACGCCACAAGATAGGAATTGCCCTATTACAGGAGACCCACCTGAATGCACAGAAGCTAGCAGCACTGGCTAAGAGTTGGAGAGGAACCCTGATAGGCACCACGTACTCCAACTATGCACGGGGAGTTCTGATATGGATTGCCCCCTCCATTCCCATCAACCTAACATACACTAATATCGATAACGAAGGGAGGATGGCCTTGCTCAGAGGCACCATTGAAGGCAGAGAATTCTGCCTAGTGAACACTTATGCCCCTAACCACGATGCGACAGTCTTCTTCCTTCGTTATACACCCGGGTCAGTCCGGACAGAGACGGCACGTTCATATGGGGTGGGGATCACAATTGCACCCTTGATCCACGCATGGACAGATCAGATAGCAAACATACCCGCCCTTCCCCTCCCGCTAAAATACTGAAAGCTCTTTTACATCAATACGCCTTACTAGACCTCTGGAGGACTCGGCACCCGGAAGGCAGAGTCTACTCCTTCTACTCACCTCCACATGCGGTACATACCAGAATTGACAGTTTACTGGTGAGCGAAGAACACTTAGACACATTTGAAGATACGCAATACCTTGCCAGAGTACTGTCGGATCACTCCCCCATAGTAACCTCTTGGACAATAATGGCACCCCGACCCCCCATACCCACATGGAGACTCAGAGGCGAAGCACTGCTAGATAAGGCATTTCAGGAACAGATCAGACAATGCACGGCAAACTATTGGCAGACGAACATGGACAGCGTCCAGCACGTCCGCACGGCATGGGAAGCTTACAAAGTAGTGATCAGAGGGGAGATGATAGCCATCACAGGGGGAGTCCAAAAATCTATCACAGCTAAGTTGGCTGGCGCCGAAGATGAGCTGAAGCACCTAGAATCTATAGCCTCCTCTGACCCTGCCCACGTACACAAAATAATCGAGCTAAAGAAGGCCTGCCTACAACACTGGGAGGCCCTCGGGAGACTCAGCTACACCAAGTACATCGAAAGGAACCATGCCCTCGGTGATAAACCGGGCAAATTACTAGCATGGCTTTGCAAGCGGGAAACCCCCAGAATACCCATCTGCCGCATACGCGACGATAACAGCATAGACGCGCACACACAAGCCGCTATAAACCATACATTCGCGGGGTTTTACCAAGCCCTCTACACCGACTCCCCACCGCCCACAGACACTGAAATAGAGGATGCACTGGACATCATTAGATTACCACACCTTGAGGAACATGTGGCTGAGTCCCTGGAAGGGCCAATAACCCCTGATGAGGTTGCAGTGGTCATTAGAACGCTTCCCTCTGGGAAGGCACCGGGCCCAGATGGACTCCCAGGCGAGTTCTACAAGGCCTATGAAGACAAACTGGCCCCGCTGCTCTCTCAAGTCTTCAATGAGGCATACGATACAGGTCAACTACCCAGCACCATGAGGGAGGCGACCATTATACCACTCTTAAAACCCGATAAAGAAGGCGCAGAGTGCGGCTCATATAGGCCACTGTCCTTATTAAACACAGATAGTAAGGTTCTCGCGGCAATCCTGGCCATGAGGTTACGTAGAGTCATCCCGACACTGATCCACCAAGACCAGACGGCATATGTGCCCGGCAGAACCATCACAAAAAACCTACGCAGACTGCACCATGTCATCTACAGCACCGAAGGCAGACGGACGCAATGCGCAGTGGCGTCCTTGGACGCCTCCAAAGCGTTCGACTCAGTGCGCTGGAAATGGCTCCTGGCTACCATGTCCAAGCTGGGGTTAGGGCCTAGCTACATTAAGTGGGTCACACTCCTCTACACCAACCCGGAGGCCAGAGTACGCACCAACAACACCTTCTCACACAAATGGGAGCTTTCTCGAGGAACCAGGCAAGGTTGCCCCCTATCACCCATGCTGTATATCATGGCTATAGAACCAGTGGCAGCATACCTGAGACAAGAATATGGAGATGGGGGCATAATGGTAGACGGGGTGAACCATGTGATTTCTATGTACGCCGACGATATGCTCCTCTACCTAACCAACCCTACACACATGCTGCCCTACATACTAGAAACCTTAGACAGGTTCCACAGATATACGGGGATCCAGATCAATCATAATAAATCCTGCCTATTCCCCCTAGCCGCCTTGAGCGGAGTAGCGACTGACAAGCTTCCCAAACTAGCCCTGAAATGGGAACCCTCCTCCTTTAAGTACCTGGGCATTGTGGTGCACAGAGACCCCAAGACAGAGCACGTGCTGAATACAGTAAGGGCAAAGGAAGGTCTGGCAAGATCAATGGAATTCTGGAGCAAGCTACCACTGTCGGTGGCGGGCAGAGTGGGCCTACTAAAAATGGTGGCGTTGCCCAGACTCCTATACTTCTTCACCAACGAACCATATAACATACCACGACAATTCTTCACCGAACTACATAGGCTGTGCAGGACGTTTTTGTGGCAAGATGGAAGGCGCAGAGTCGCCCTGGAAATGATGCAGAGACCGTATGACAGGGGGGGCCTCAGGGTACCTAACTTCGAACTATATTACCTTGCAGGACAATTGAAGCATGTGATACAATGGATGGCCGATGAGGCCACTACAGACACTCGCCTGCTGCAACCAGGAGTCACGCAACTGCTCCTCAGAGATCTACTATGGTCTGAACCCAGAACCAAACAACCTCACTCGTACCTGATCCTCCTGGGTATCCAGATATGGAGAAGGGCCTGCAGGGCCGCATTGCTCCCGGACCCCTACTCTCCACAGATCCCAATAACTGCCATCATGACTAACAGACCGGGAAGCCAAAGGATAATAAGAGACACGTGGGAACCTTGCGGCATTGCCACCCTGGGCGATCTGGTGGACGACCAAGGGATCTTAAATTTCACAGAGCTACACGAAGTCTCTGGAATCCACACCGGACAGTTCTTACTACACAATGCAGTGGTCAAGAGACTAGCAGCACGCTGGCCCACGATGGAGAACTTGAACACCGGACACGAAAACATAGAGAGCCTGCTCGGGGCGGCGGAGGGAGGCCACGAGACCTCCAGAATATATGACACATTGCTAGACAGCGTCACCCAGCAAAGCCTTAAGTGCAGGGAAACGTGGGAACAAGAACTTGGATCGCAGTTTGAAGACAAAGAATGGGAGGCCATAATGGTATACCACAAGAAGGTATCCAGGAACGCCAGGTTCCAACTCATCCAATTTTACATTACGAACAGAGCGTATCTCACGCCAGACATCATTTCCAGATTTAGTGGAGCCGTGAGTACGGGATGCCCTAAATGCAACGAATCCCACGCAGTGATGACACACATGTTCTGGGGATGCCCCGCCATACAGTCCTTCTGGGCCCAGGTCAAAACTAAGGTGGCCGAGGCGAACATCACCCTGGAGGTCCACACGCCACAAGCATGTATCCTTGGTAGATACCCCAGAAGTAAGAAGAACAGACCACTCAATAAACTAAAAGACCTAATGTACATGCTGGCAAAGAGACGCATTGCCATGAACTGGAAGCGCCCGCAGGCCCCCTGCCTGCTAACATGGTGGGAAGACCTTCGCAAATGGACGAATGCCGAAACTGCGGCTTGGGAGATGGCCCAGCGCCAACAAAGACAGGACACCTCAGACGACCTCCTACAATGGGTGGAGCTAACTGATACATTGTTCAACCCCAATGCAGAAAGCTCCTCTGGCAACGACACAATTGACTCACAACAATCACAAAGCTGAACTTGTGGTGTATCACGTTTGGGTCCGGACAGTTGGGATTGGGGGGAGGGAGGGTGGGGTGGTTGTAACTGCACTTTGTTTGGTGTGTATCTATGTTATTGGCACAATGTAAACAATAAAAACAGATTTAAAAAAAAAAAATTCTAGGTGTAATCGCCACACAATCCATAGAGGAAGTTAAGGATAAAGCCAGGCTACTGGTAACTCCAGCAGATATACAGAATTGGCATCTGCAGGGAAAGGACTTTAGGGTGAAGGACAACCTATTATATTTCCAAGAACGGTTATACCTGCCCAGCACAGATTTACAGAAAAAGGTAATCTCTTGTTATCACGATTCTTTAATGGAAGGACATCCCGGTATGACCAAGACCTCGGAAAAGATCAAGCGCTACTTCTGGTGGCCGTCTTGGAAAAAAGATATCAGAGACTTTATAATGTCCTGTGGAGTATGCGCCCAAAACAAGAGTCAAAAGGAAAAACCAGCCGGCCTCTTACGCCCTATTGACATCCCACCTCGCCCTTGGCATATGCTTTCTATGGACTTCATCACCGATCTACCTCCATGCTCCGGATACAATACGATCCTAGTAATCGTGGACCTATTCTCCAAGATGGCGCATTTCATTCCACTCAAAGGCTTACCAACAGCAGCAACTCTGGCCCGAGAATTTCTCGAAAACATCGTCCGACTGCACGGTTTTCCTTCAGTTCTCATTTCGGATCGAGGTAGTCAATTTATTTCTCATTTTTGGCTAAGTTGCTGTCGGTCGGCTCAAATTGATGTGAGACTTTCGACCAGCCACCACCCTCAAACCGACGGACAAACCGAGAGGACCAATCAAACTCTGGAACAGTATTTGCGCTGCATGCTACAACAAACTGAAAAAACTTGGAAAGATATCCTTTGGATAGCCGAATATGCCTACAATAACTCTGTCCACTCGGGAACTGGGAAGACCCCGTTTTTTCTTTTATACGGTAGTCACCCTCGAACCTCGGAAGTTGGATCCACTCCAAGATCTTGGAACACCAGCAGTAGACCACCTGCATTCTACAATCACCCAAGCCTTTAAGGAAGCCGTTTCTCACCTTCAAAGGGCTAAAGAACAATACAAGAAAGGAGCAGACCAACATCGGAAGGAAGCCCCCCAATATCAAGTAGGAGATCAAGTCTGGTTATCCACCAAATATCTACCTCTAAAAGGACCACGCACATTCAACCCAAGATACCTTGGTCCCTATTCCATCACTACCATAGTAAATCCAGTAGCGGTCAAGTTGGACTTGCCCCCTCACATGAAGATACATCCGGTCTTCCACGTCTCTCTATTAAAACCCGTGCAACCTCAAACCCGACTAACTAAATCTCCAAAACCTATTCTAGTTGATGGAGAACTCGAGTTTGAAGTCAAAAGCATCCTGGATTCCAAGATCTCCAAATCTAAACTATTTTACCTGATTAACTGGAAAGGCTACGGTCCCCAAGAAAGATCCTGGGAACCTGCAGAATATGTCCACGCCCCTCGTCTAATCAAAAGATTTCATCGAACATTTCCTAACAAGCCCAAACCCCCGGAGAAGCCCGGTTTGGGAGTGGCCTTGAGGGGGGGTGCTGTCATGATCTCTGCTTCCAAAAGATCAGGACTTGCCCGACTCCCTTGGAAGCAGACCCATAACCCCGGTTCCGAGTGCCAGCCAGTCCCAATTGGGACCTTTTGGACCCTGTCCTGGCGCCAGTGGCACCAGGCTCATAAAAATGCCCAGTCCCAGCGCTGGAAGCGGCGGGCTCATAATGCTTGGGTGGACTTACCTGCAGCAGACCATGCTGCTTACTTACCTGCCAGTTGAGCCCCTGATCCTCTTCTGTTTGGGACTAATTTTCCTGTTGGGTGGGGCAGGAGCCACTCCCTAGGTTCAGAACACTGGAACTCTTCTGGAAAGCAGGAACTCTTTTCTCACCTAGGCGAGGCTGTGGAAGGAGACACCTAAGCACTACAGGAGGCTATTTAAACCACACCCGATGGATGAATCTTGCTTTGCGTTATTCTGCATTCTCTGCAGCAGAACGCTCTTTGTGTCTTCTGCTTCTGATCCTGGGCCTAAGGGAACAAAGGCTTACCATCCTGGAATCCAGTCTTCAGCAGCACCTGTAAAGACAAAGAAAGAACAGGTTAGCACTACGGTCTTCAGTGGCAGCGCATCTCTTACCTGGTCCATCGGCTGTCACCAACGCCTTGCGCTGCATTCTGGCATCTGAAAGACAAAGGCTTACCTACTCTTTGCATGCTCCGGAGGTCTTCACACTGCATTCCGGCATCTGAAAGACAAAAGCTTACCAGCTCTTCGCACGCTCCGGAGGCCTTCGGCGCTGCATCCCGCATCTGAAAGACAAAAGAAGGTGCGTTTAAAGACATTGGGCAACTTTATTACTCACGTGCCATTACTCCTTCCCACGCCGAATCCAGTGGGTATTCCAGCACCCTTCAGCTTCTCTAAAGCTCCGAACTTGTACCTGCAAGATAAAAGGGACAGTTAGTGCGCATCGTGAAGCAGGCTACAAGCGCTTACTTACGTGCTTCCAGGCGCTTCTATTCCTCACGCGGGTTCGATCCTCAACTCTCATCAGCCCGCCATCCGCCATCGCCGGAACCCTGCAAAACAAGAGATATCATTACAAAAGACTTTTAAGACATTTGAAGTGCCCAGAACTTACCGTTCGTGCAGTTAACGACAGACAGCAGTCCTCTGAGGTCAAAAGGCCTGCACCCTTATCCAGTGAAGAAACTGGTTACGGCACCCTGCCCCGAGGCAGATGGAGAGCTCGGCGTTCACTTACCTAAGGTGAGGGCATTAACCTTTGGGGTTCTACAGGAGAAGAGAAAGGGAGCAGGAGAGAGGCACCCAATAACCCCAGTTCATTAATCCCATATTTTCTATCTGCAGACATCTTACTCTTCGAGTCAGACATACAGTGCACAGAGGTCCAGCCCAAAGAGCCAACCGTGTGTTACACATCACCTTTGAAGATACGGCATTCACCCAGTCAAGACCGGCGCCTCTGCGGGAATCAGGTGAGCGTTACAGACTTCCCACAGCCGCTGGGTTTTGTTATACGTAGTTTGTTTTATAGGCCTTCGGCTGGGTCAACCGTATATGTTCCCTCAATATGTATCTTTTGAACCCACTGGATGACCACTCCATCTCCTGTGTCCATCCTACATGTCTTTCGGGCCCATTCCATGTCCTTTGGCACTTGCCAGTGAGCACGGCCTTTGGCACCCAAAATTAATTGCTTCAAAATGATTTACACCTTACTTCACTAAATGGTAAAATCCAAAACATGCTGTTGTCATTTTAAAAACATTATTTTGATTTATAAGCTTAGAAGATAGATAAAAGACAAGATGCTTAAAAAATGAAATTTGTTTTACTTTTGTTTTATTTTGTTTTAGTGAAATATTATTTTGTATATAAAATATGCAATACGGAATCCCCCTGTTAATTTGGATACTATTGATGTTGCGTGCCCTGGGCGATGCCTGTGAATGTGTGTGACTGTTTGTGGACATTTTACATATTATAAGGGGTAGAGTAAGATTGTCAGATTCATAGGGCCTCATTACGGGTCCGGTGGTAACCCTGCCGGTGCTACCGGAGGGTTGCCACCTTCCTGGTGCCACTGGGAGATTACATCTACGGTGGCCGGGGAAGTCAGGCGCAGGTAAAATGTAAGTCCCCATTCCCATAGAGTCCCATAGGAGTGGGGACACAGAAGCACTGGCACAGTTGCTAACGGTGCCAGAGCTTCCGTGAAGGGTTTGCCTACCGTGGTCACTGCACCCGGTAGGGTCAGACATGTCGGGCACAGCGGATGCAGCAGGCAAACACGTAGTTTGCCAGTCCAGAGAAAAGGGTGCCGGGGAGCTTACCGGCACCCTTGTTTCCGGATCGGCAAACTTGTCATGAGGCCCATAGTGTCTATTAAAATTATCGCTAGTGGAGAGAAGTTGTGAAATTGATGGTAAAATAAGTTGCAGAAATAAAAATCAGTTACAAAACATGTTTGAAGTGACGTGACGGTTAATTTGCTTCAATAAAGAGTGGGAAATTCAGCAAAAAACCTTTGTTAATGGGAAGTTATAGTCAAATTGCTGTCATAAAACCTGTCAAATTAAGTGAAAAAACGTTGTCAATGGGATGTTATGGATAGAGTATAAAATCCAAAATCCAAGGAAATTCACTAGTTATGATAAGCTATGCCACAAAACTCACGTCCCCAGCCTACATTGCCCAGACTAACACTGAGGACATCAAACATGACATCACAAATAACATTATCGACGACAACCATGGAAGAGCAGGCAATAAATGAGTTTCAGTAACGAAACACATAGTTTGGCACGAAACTGCGTCTTATAACTGCTACACATCGTGGCATTTCCACACCACCCTCTTTACGTGCTATGGTACTCCTGAGATTAACAATTTGAGCTTCGCTACGCCACAACTCTAGAAAAGATTCTCCATTGTTGTCTACAACGATCACTTGTGCTGTTATTTCCCTACTGTGATATGTGCATGTGTCTTCTTATGCTCTAATCTTTGTTCACCGTTGCCACATAACCGCCAGTATTATCCTGCATTCCACATATATTGTTAGCACACTAGCTAACATTATCGGAACCCTTGTAGATGTTACGCTGTACCTTGCTGCCTTGACCCTGCTCTGAAATGCACTGTATAGCCTTGATGTTATTGCGCACTGAATAAGCTTTTATGCTACCTTTTTATCAGTTGCACACATTTTAGAACAAGTGCATTATGACCATGATGTTGCAGCAACCTTACAATCTATAAACTGTCATCAAATGTATCTGCATACCTTTGAAGTGGGAGAATGGAACAAAAGGCTCCCACTAATCCCCTCAAACCCCTGGCCTAGAGGATCGCGGCCCAGACACCCGCCACGAGAGGAGTTTGCCCATCTACCAGACGACCAAATACCCTGGTACAGGAACATACGGATGTGCCCACCAGCCTGCCCACCAGCCTGCCCTGCCCATGCCGACACCTGCGGCATGGATGAACTCGACTGAACCATTCAACAGTAAATGAACACATCGTTAGAGATGCCATGACGACCCAGCCAACGGTCAGCACACCCGTGCAAACATGCACACTGGACACTCCCAAGAACACGAAGAACATATTCAGTGCTATGACGTAGGTGACGGACACACCCACTGACGCGCATCTTTACTATTTTTCACATAGGTTTTTCAAAATGCAGAAACGCAAGACGCACAACAAACTCATCTAAAATGCTTGCTAACGATTCTCCTACCCCATGCATTGCAATGAGAAATATAACGAAGACATGATACTAGGGATAAAGCAATATGATACCATAACCTAAAGCGCCGTGCATCAAACGTCCCCACCTATGCACCAGGCCCAAGTAGGCCGTAAGCAAGAGCCTCCATGAACATTGAACGAGCAAGAGTACAATTGCTGGCCTTGCAGAATGAGCCCGGCGAGAGCAGACAGTCAAGGGCACAATGTTGCAAACTCGCATGCCACAAGCCGAAGCCAAGGTCACACCTGCAAATTAAGCCAGGCACACAGTGGAAAATGCAATATTAAATGTGCAGAATTCTGCCTCAACCACGGTCTTTCCTCACGTGACCAAGCCGAACCTGACAGGGTGCCAGGCCCAGGAGGAGGAAGGCACCGGGATCCCACGTTTTAAGACACAGGCAGATACAATTAAGCGACTCAATGGACATCTGCGGCGTTGGGAGTAGTCTGCCCTCCAGCATATGAATAAATCCTCGCATTGTCTGCACATACCCATAGTGATACATTGTTGCAAATGACAGGTGCACCGCGAGCTGGGAACAGCGATGGTCCCAGACTGTGGGGCTCGCGAGTTGACCAATCAGAACATGGGGCTTTTATCACTGACGCCATTAACATTAGCCAATCCTCAGTGGTCTTCATGTAACAATTTTCATGTATCTAATTGAAGGGACAACCCAAGTATACCACCTGACTGACCCTCAACCACTAACAACGTTCTCTATACGTATGCTATACTAACCCTACCACTCGAGGAACCAATCCAGAGTGGCGATAGGTTTTTTGCTAACTTTCCCAGGTGACGCAAGTAGCGCGTCATACTAAGGTAAAAAGGGCCTGCGAGCCCCACGATTAGAGAGAGAGTGTCAGGACGGACGCGTATGATCCTTGACCCATCCCTGCCGTTTGTTTAATAAACAGCAGAATCACCTTGCTTCTTGCGTGTGCCTCATACTCATTTTTTTTGGGATACATGGGAGGAGTTGGGGCCTCCCTGCCCGGAGGACCGCGGACGGCCCAGCCGACCACGGGAGAATTTCCCCCCGACAAGTTGGAGGCACTGCTGAGATCTGTTTAAGATCTTCTTTTATTTTATTTTTCCGAGTGCTCCCGTTGCGAGGAGGCCCGGCGGCGCGGCCCCCTCTGCCGCTGCCCCCTTTTGAGGACCACAGGACCATTGCGGAACTGCGAGACGACCTGACAGTGCAATCCGGGTATTGGCCTTCGGGAGCCGGTTGAGAAGTATCCAGCCCGCGGTTGGCGAGTGTCCAGACGTGGTCCAGACGAGGGGAGGTGGCGAGCCGCTTGGAGGGGTGAACGCAGTCGAGCGGCCCCGCATCAAGAGAACTTGGTGAGTATGCCACGCCCAACAAGCAATGTGAAATTGTGAGGGAGGGGGGAGGAATAGAATACGGGAGGCGGGAGGTGTTACACAGGTGCGCGGCGAAGGTTTGATAAATTAGTGTTGACGGTGAAGTGAATGGTAGCTGGACAAGTGCGAGAGCAGTCCGCTACGTTACGGAAGAGGAGGGGGCGGAGCACGAAAACATCACGTGCGGCCGCCCGTAGACACTGATTGGCCTAGGTCGCAACCACGTGTAAGGTTGTGTGTGTGTGCGGCTTCCTACGATTTGGTGATTCTTGATCAATGAATAGATGAGGATCCCTATTGATCGAGCAGGAAACTCAATAGATAGATGACGTTTCCCTGTAGGCGGTAGCTTGCTGGTTGCCTAATACGGAAGATAATTGGCTGGTTAAGCCCTCCTGTCGAGGGGCGTATCACACGCGAGGCGACGCAGCGTGTGCAGTCCGATTATATTGTTGATTACCTTGTTCCAGGCGTGACAGGAAGACAGCTGTGGGGTTAACGGGGGTAGATTGCAAGCGTATTTCGTACTTTTAAGAACGTGTAAAGAACTTACCAGTAGTTTTTAAAGAGATCAGTGACGTCACCAATAGGGCTTTCATAGGATATCTCGAACACAAGGCATTTTTCTTTGGGAGAGTGGTGGGGAAGAGAATTATGGTAAGGGAGTGGAGACGGAGATAAACGGTAACGAGTTGATCGGGGAAGGGTGAAAAGGGGGACGTGGCTGCGCACGGAGAACGCCGGCCACGGCAAGTGAAGAAAGTGGAGGAGGGGTAAAAGAAAGTGGGACGGCTGTATAAGAACGTCACACGGGGCACGCAGCCGCAGGGGGCTACGTGCGCCTCGGCCGCAGGGGGCCGTAAAGGTGTTTGGTAAAGGAAGAAAAGAAAGAAAAGAGTATACAAATGCAAATGCTATATCTTTCTATTTTTCCTTAGCGGACAATCGCAAGTCCCCAAATTTACGGGGCCAGGTAAGGATCTAAAATTGTATAGCGTACACTATTAGCAAGATAACCACTACTATATAGAGGGAGAATAACAATTGGAGTGCTACTATGTCACACGGGATAGGATCGGGAGGGTGGAGAAACACCCTCACTACCCCGCTGCAGCATATATGTAAAACACTGTCACCCCATAGGGAGAAACTGATCAAATACAGCATAGAATGGACACAGGGGACGGACAACAAAATGACGACACCATGGCCGCCTAATGGCAGTTTCGATCCATATACCCAACATTCACTATTAACTCATCTGCATAACACATACAAGGGGAAGAAGTTGACACACCACGTGGAGGTGTTTAACTTATGGAGGATGTTCCAAGGGTCCCGACCGGGACCAAACGGAATGTCCATTGTGGGGGAAACAACGGAAGAAAAGGAGATTAAGGAGGAAGGGGAGAATGGGGAAAAAGAGAGTGAAGGCAAACAGAGCACGGGGAACGGACAAGAGGGTAACAACTCAAACGAAAATGAAATAAAAAAGGAGCAAAGCGACGATATACCCCTAGCGAAGGTAGTGAAAACGGAGGGAGGGGGGTTGTATCCTTTAAGAGAACTAGGAGAAATAGCAAGAGAACAATTAAGGGCGGCTGAGGGGTACTCGAACCCGGCATACAGCCCGCCACCATATACAGCTACAGGTGGCCACACGGGAGGGGAGCAGACTAGTACGACGGGATCAGCTCATAGGAAGATGCCCTGCAGGGGAGGGGAGGACTGGAGGAGAGCAGATAGCGGAAATAGGACATGATGAGTGGGTAGCTGCGCAGGTACTATTAAAATTACGAGGTTCATTAACAGGAGAAGAGAAGGAGGTAGTAAGGAAAATGGACGAGGATAATACCAGGGAGAGTGAAATGAAAGGGGAAAGGGGGAAAAGGAAGGAGGAAGAGCTGTTACGACAAAAGGAAGAGATTTTGGAGGAACGATTAGCAGAATTAAGGGATGAGCAGAATGCATTGATCAAGCAGCTCGAGAGAGAGGAAAGAGAGAGAGCCCGGGAAAGGAAAGAAAGTAAGAATGAGTTGGAAAAAATGAGGGAACGAACTGAGGAGCAAAAGAGAGAAGCCGAAAGGGTGAAGGCAGTAGCAGAAAGGGTATCCAGAGCAGCACTGCGTGACAAGAAAAGAGAGGAAGAAGAGAAAGAAAAAGAAATGGAAATATGGAAGAGGAGATTACTATCAGAAACGACAAGGAAATACGAAGAGGGGAGGATGATAGAGGGTATATTAGAGCGGGAAAGAGCGAGATGGGAAAGGAAGAAAGAAGAAGAAAGGATAATGGAAAAGATGAGTAGTGAAGTAATGGAGGAATTGAAAAAGAAAAGAGAGGAAATTGGTAGAGAAATAGCGGAGAAAAATGAAGGGGAAAGAGAAGATAGGAGAGGGGAGAGTGAAGTAAGGAGGTATATATACAGAGACACAGAAGTAGCAACAACGTCAGCACAAAGGGGAGCAATTGGTAAAGAAGAAAAGGGAGGAACGGATCTAATAGACTTAAAAACAGTAACGATTAGGGGGAAAAAGACAGATTGGGGGTTGCCATTCCTGAATGACTTTTGCAGTGAGGAAGGAGAGGGAATGGAGAAGGAAGGAAGAAACAGTGAAAGGGAAAGCTTAGATAAATTATACATCACCCGGACAAATAGAGAATCATCATGGATCTGCAGGAGACAGGAAGAACTGGAGGGAAGTGAGGAGGAAGAGCAAGGAATGGCGGAAAGGCAGACACGTGCAGCTACATCCTCACCACCCCGTCCAACATGCTCCACTACCTCACGCTCATTACGTGCAACATGCCCACCTAAATCGCACCCTTCCCCCACGAACTGACACCTCCCTGGACGCAGGCAGGGAGAACGAATACACACGCCCACATTAAATAAAGGAAATGATAAAAGAAGGGGAAGAGATGGAGGAGAAACAGTTACGAGCAGGGGAAATATGGACCCAATTGACGATGTAGAAGAAACGGAAGAAGAGGAGGGGTGCACAGACTCGATTTTGTGGAACCCAGGGGTCAAACAGGACACAACTTAATGCCACTTCTGGAGAGGGGAGGGGTTAGACCACAATACGTCCCTTGGAAGCATGCAGACAAGGAAAATATAAAGTGCAGGCTCCCATCATTAAGTGGAGGTGCGGGAAAATGGATATATGAAATGGAAAAACACACCGCAGGACAGAAACTGGCAGTGGGGGATGTAAAGGGCCTTCTAATATCAATATTGGGGGATGCAGCAGATGACATCTGGAAGAGAGCAGGCTTCCCCGGGGTCACCATAACAAACACATCACACGATGGGGCACCATTCGCAAACTGCAGACATGCATTATGGCAAGCGCTGAGGGTACAGTACCCAGACACATTAGACATAGGAGCAATTACCTCACGCAAGATGCGTGAGAATGAAGATCCTGTTGATTATATCCAGGAAATTCAAGAGAAGAGGCGTATGGAAACTAGAGAACAATGGGACAAAACACCAGCAATATTCTATCATATACTAATACAAGGGCTCCCAGAAGCAGTTCAGAAACAACTGAAGAAGGTGGTGGGGATGGAAGCAAAAGCATGGCCAGAAATACAGCTGACGATAATATATCATTGTAGGACATGGCAAGAAAAGATGAAACAAAAAGAAGAGGATAGAAAAGCGGAAGAGGCTAAATTGGTACAGAAAAAACTTACTAAATACACGATGGAAGGTGCACTAATAACTACACCTGCAACAATGACTCAAAACCCCACACAAGTAGTGGCTGCACAAGATCCCTCCCAAATACAATCATCACAGATTGTAGCACAACAACTGCCACCACCTCGACCATACATGACTAACATGGGAGGAGGATACTCAACGCCTGGAGCTGGATA
Organism: Ambystoma mexicanum; assembly: GCF_040938575.1. Lineage (NCBI taxonomy): Eukaryota > Metazoa > Chordata > Amphibia > Caudata > Ambystomatidae > Ambystoma > Ambystoma mexicanum. The sequence goes on from NC_090933.1 coordinate 1,144,740,105, forward strand.
TTATAATTACAACAGGGGAAGGGGAGGAATGGTGAGGGGGAGGGGATACGGCTATAACACACAACAGCAAGGGGGAAGATTCAGAAATTTCTACCCCACCGGGCAACCAGTATACCAGGACAATTCAGGAAGCTTTCCATGGCAGAACAGGGAACCACCGGTATGTTGGATTTGTGGATTAGTAGGGCACATGTCACGCACATGTAGAGTGAGACCAGGCACACCATCATGGGGAGAACAGGGACAACAAGGGCCTACAAGGGAACAACAGGACATCCAACAACAGCAGGCACTGCAACCGGGAAATGTGCAGCAACAACTAGTAACACAACAAAAGCCACAGGCATATTCACTGCCACAACAACAGGTAGCGATAACTCAACAACCCCAAGTGCAGCAAGTACAGCAACCTGCCCAAATTCAAGACCATAACATAACCTCTACCAATACACAACTACAGCAAACACAACTGGGAAGGGTGACGGTCCTGGGACACAACCCCTACACAGGAAGTGGTCAATCATGATACCCACAATAGGACAGCCCACAGACAGCCTTGGTGTGTCCCATCCTGTCGGTAACACCTAATAGTGCGGAGGAACCACGCATAGAGGTAACGATAGGTGACAAAAAATTATCATTCCTTGTTGACACCGGGGCGACCCGGTCTTGCATAAGGGAAGGTAAATTTAAGATGTCAGGTGAAGCCATGAACACCCAAGGATTCTCTGGGGGTAGGGGGTTGGTTCCCTTTACTGATAACATTCCCTTATCGATAAGGGATTATGACATGTCCGTCCCGCTTTTATATTCTAGGGCCTCACCAGTAAACATACTGGGGAGAGACATAATGAGCAGGTTGAATATGACGATCTCCTTTACGGAGGACGGCATAATTTGCTCCACTCCAAGAATAAACATGCTCACTGCACGACAAATTATGCAAGCATACTGTGGACAGATAGTGATTAGGGCTGAGCCAGTTGATGGTGAACTGTTCCAATATGGAACGGACATGGCATTTGCATGGATGCCAGGAATAGAAAGAAAGATCTGGAGGAGGCCAACAGCCTATTTGTTTAGACCAGAAACACCAGCCAATGAACCAGAAGGAAAGGTGATTTCAGTGAGCATAGAAAGCATTATAGCAACTGCTGATTATATCGCAGTACATGCCCAAGACAGAGAAGGAAGAGCATGGAGGGCAGTGATAGCCCTAGCAGAGGGATGCAGGCTCACCCAGGTGTCAGACGAAGAGCTCTTCTCAGAAGAAAAGGAAGAAGGTGAAATGGTATTTATGATGAGTGTAGAAATATGGCTAAGAGTGACATACAAACAAGTGGCACAGAAAATTGCAATGGCACTTGAAGCACCCACATCAACCCCAGTTCCCTTCTTTGAGGAGGATATGGCAAAAGTACCAACATCATTATGGACTACTACTCCCTATGACGTGGGGTTCATAAAGAGTATAGGGGGAGTAAGAATAAAATTAAAAAAAGGTGCAATACTCCCTAGAGTGAAGCAATACCCACTATCAAAAGAGGCAGATGAGGGCATATATGAAACAATAACGGCCCTTATAAATAATGGCATATTGGTACCATCAGAATCACCATTTAACACAGCTGTATACCCAGTGCGCAAAGCTAAAGGAGGGTCTTGGCGTTTCATCCAGGACCTCAGGCCCTTGAACAACATAGTGGAGGCAGAATACCCCATAGCAGCAAACCCGGCCACAATATTGTGTGGCATTCCAGCAGAGGCATCACGATTTACAGTGATTGACCTCAAAAATGTCTTTTTCTCAATACCCCTGCATCCAGACTCACAAGATCTAACAAGCTTCACGTACAGAAACACAAAATGGAAACACACCAGGGTGCCACAAGGGTACTGCAAGTCACCCTCAATTTTCAACAGAGTATTACAGATGGACTTGGGTAACATTGAAGTGGAAAGCACAGTGTTGCAGTATGTTGATGACATAATAATTTGCAGCACAAGCGAAAAAAGATGCAGAGAGGACTCATTGAAGATGCTGACAATATTGGCTGAAAAGGGTTACAAGGTAGACAAAGAAAAGTTACAGTACTGTCAGGAACAGGTACTATACATTGGTCAGCTCATATCCCAATACGGAAGAAAGATTGCACCACAAAGAGCACAGGCCATATCAAAAACGCCATTGCCCCAAACAGTGAGGGAACTGCAGCAGTTCCTGGGACTGTGCAACTACTGTAGAGCATGGGTATTTGATTACAGCTCATACATAGGACCCCTACTTGAGGCCTTAAAAGAAGCTAACAAAGGGGAGAAAAAATTGAGGTGGACAATGGAAATGAAAGAGGCCTTTGATGAACTGAAAGATGCAATATCAACTGCTCCGGTACTGGAATCCCCAGATTATGAACGACAATTCATTATATTTTCACATTGCGACTCAGCAGTAATGAAAGCAGTGTTGGCTCAAAAAACAAGCATGGGTTACAAACCAGTAGCGTTTTACAGTGGTCACTTGGATCCTGTGAAGTTAGGACATTTCCCTTGCGAACAAGGTCTCGTCGCAGCTGCCTTTGCGGTAGAGAAAGCATCATCAATCACAATGGGGTGCCCAACCACACTATTTGTGGAACATGCACTATTTGCAATATTGAACAAACCTAAGTCCACACTAACCACGCAGAGGGCGTCAGGTTACGAGATCATCTTATCTAGACCAGAATTATCAATTGTTAGATGCAGCACAGTTAATCCTGCAAGGTTTATAGCGGAGGTAATTGAGGAAGGAGACTATGCACATGATTGTACACAGACTACCGAAATGTACTCATGTACTAGAAAAGTTGAAGAGAATGCACTAGATGGAGGAGAGCTTTTGTTCATTGATGGGTCATCAACAATTGACCAAAGTGATGGGATAAGGAGAACTGGGGCAGCAGTGGTAAAAATGACAGAGGAACCGGTGTGTGTGGCGGTGAAATACGTACAATTACCACAACATTACTCTGCTCAAGCAGCAGAATTGGTTGCACTGATCTTGGCGTTAAAGGAAGCTTTGACAAAAGAGTGACTATATATTCTGACAGCGCATATGTAACGTCTACTGTCCACTCAGCATTGTCCAAATGGAGGAGAAGAGGGTTTAGGAGAGCTGACGGCACCCCAGTGCAACATGCTCTCTTATTAGCTGAACTAATTGAAGTAATAAATGACCCACAAGAATTAGCTTTGGTCAAATGTACCGCACACACAAATGGAGAAGATCATATCTCAAAAGGAAATGCAGCAGCAGACGCAAATGCGAAGTATGCTGCATATTTTGGTGAGATATGGAACCCCCCAGAGACAGAGAGAGGGAGAGGGAGGGGGATAGCTAAAGAGATGCTGATAAGAGAAGGGTACACCCATCTCCCAGCCACACAGATAATGGAGTTACAAGCGGCTGCACCAATGGCAGAAAAAGAAATATGGGTAAAAAGAGGATGTACAATGTCACCAACTGATGCGCTATGGCGCCAAGGTAACAGTGGAAAGATGGTAATGCCATTGGCACTATTGAACACAACCCTGAGCCAACTCCACCACCCAGCCCACACAGGCAAGGAAGTTATTGCAGCACGAATTAGGGAAGATTGGTTCTGCCCCGAGTTAAATTCCCATGTGACAAATTTTATCAGCAATTGTCTCACATGTCAACAGTTTACGCCCGGTCACACGCTGAAAGTGATAAAAGGTACTATACCCCGGCCAGAGGGACCCTTCCTGCACATCCATATTGACTATGTTGATATGATCAACGTATGTCAAGGAAGTAGGTATATGATTGTAGTAGTATGCCCATTCTCCAGGTGGATTGAGGCAGGACCCTGCTCACATCCAGATGCATTTAGAGCAGCTAAATTTCTAGTGAGGGAGGTTTTCCCCAGGTGGGGAGTGTGCGAAGTACTGCGGTCGGATAATGGCCCGCATTTCGCTAATGAAATGTTCCAGCACATCACATCCTTGCTGAACATCAAGCATAAATTTGCATGTGCATATCACCCACAGGCCAACGGTGTATGCGAATGCCTGAATGGCCTACTGAAGGAGGCAATTGCAAAGATACAGCAAACAACAAAGAAGAGTTGGTTGTATTGCCTTCCACTAGCTCTATTTGAGCTGAGGAACAGACCAGGCTCCGACCACCACCTCACTCCTCATGAGGTGGTGACCGGACGACAAATGCGCCTTCCTCTAACGCCAACATCAAGGGCATTCACAGACTATGAAAACACTGCAACTGTTCTTGGTGATGAAATGTACCAATATGTGTCTTCTTTGATTACTAGTGTAGTGTTTGTGTCTCAACAGCTCGAGCGCAAGCGGGGCGGGTCTAAGAGTGATCAGCAAGAAGACGCGGATAAAGAATTGGAAAAGGGAAAACTGTGCAAAATTGCTAAAGGTGACCACGTGCTACTCCGCAATTTCAATAGGAAGTGGAACAGCCCACGCTTCACTGGCCCCCACCTGGTAGAGGAGGTATCTACGAGAGCAGTAAAGTTGCAGGACAAACGTGTTTGGAATCACCTACACGACGTAAAGATCTGTAAACTCCAGACCCGCCCTAGCATCACCGACAGGGCCATTGGAAGAACAGCAACAGCATCACCCACGGAGGAAGAGACTTATACCACAGCTGACGACCTAAGTGTCTCCATACCCTGCCACCCCCCAGATTCCACAGAGACAACTACTGAAATAGAAACTGGTAATTCCCATAACGCCCACCCCATGGTCACACGATCAAAGAGTAAAGAGACTTCCACCAGTTGAGCCCCAAACCCTCTGCCCATCGACCCCCTACCCACTACGGTAACCACCCAATTGAAGGACATTGTCTTGCACATATACACATGTAAACACTTCAATGTTCTCTTTTTTCTTTCTCGCACATGCAGGTACCGCGTATTATTGTATTGCTAAGAAAACAGATAACTAACAAAGTTCATTGCCCAGGAGTAGATGCTACCCTCAGACGATAACTACCCTGAAGAGCTATCACACCAATTTGTCTATCACATAAAAAGGCCAAAGTACCTGAAAAGAAGGAAGGTACGTGTCTACTACACAGCATTTATCTTGGCCATAGAACAATCAATGCCCCATCTTCACCAACACTTGCCTGCCCTAAGAGATAGATCACTTAGATTGGCGTGGGAACAGCTCTTCGCCTGGGCACTGAACGACTACTTGATAGGGAGAGCTTGAAAACAACAACTAACACTAATAACAAGCATATTGAGAATTTTCAGGCGGGCAACTTTAACGTCGCAAGAACAAGCTGCCGGACTGCAGAAAGGTAAGAGCAAAATGCCGGTGAGACTAGCCTCTGTAATAAAGATGATAGGGATTTTGATTATCACCGGGTTTTTGGCTGCCTCTGTATGGCAGAAAAGTTATGCTATCAATATTTTGGCTGTACCCAAACCTAATATACCCCCACCCACGGCTGCAACAGGTGTTACGTCAGGTGGTACTAGCAAGATTCCACATAAGGGAAATAGAGCTAAACGCAGCACATACTCAGATAATAAAGGTATTGACAACTACATAACAGATTCAGCACACGTCTCGAACAACATGTGGTACCAAGACATGACCCAAATAGGTAAGCAGACAACAGAAGACAGCTGCTACGTCTGCTCATTGATCCCATACGCCATGAGCGCTTCTCGAACATTCGTTGCCACGGAAATAGATGAAAAGACAGCACGATGTATAGTATACTTGGCACTGTTCCAAACGAAAGGGAGATTTCAAGGGACGGTGGTGAACCTGGTATGGAAAACGCGAGACACATATCCATACGAAAACAACTTCCTCAAGACTTATTTGAGTTACCACAAGACCAGTTTGCATGCTGAAGCATTCAGATACATGACAAGTGGCCCTGAAAAAGGAGAAACAAAGAAAGTAACACTACAATACCTACCATGTGACTGGTACGCCACTGAAGTTCCTGGTAAACAAGGATGTTGGGAAAGACCACTGGTAACAATAACAGGGAAGGTGTACATGGACAACAAATGGGACATAGGAGTGGATGGCAGCAACATGGTAACAAGAGAAAATATTACAACCATTAATGAACACAACAACAGATGTTGGACGATTTGGGTCAAGTACGTACCCATGCTAACGTGGATAGAGAAGGATGAAGACCCAATAACCATACTGCCGCTGTCTGCACCTAAGGTATGCTACCAACATAGAGGAGAAGTGGACGTGGGATACAACACCAACTGTGCCAGCGTGATGGAGTTACCTGAGGGGGGAGCAGGAACAGCAGTATTAATGGACCATTACTGGGCCTGCGGAGACCAGGCATACCACACACTGCCCCCTCTGTGGAATGGTATATGCACAATGGTACACGTTAATGTACCATCACTAGTGGTGCCCCAGAAACATGTGAACGTGGCGAACTTCCCTAAAATGGATGAAGGAAACAAGAGGAAGAAGATATCTGTAAAACCTCAGAAGGGACCAGAGAACGAAGACAACAACAACAACAATGTCCTGAATAGAAAGAAAAGACAAGGAGAACCTCTGACAGGAAATTACCTATGGGGAAGGTCGGAAACAGCACTCACTTCAATCCCACCAGAACACAGACTATTCAGCAGAGCAGCAATGTTCTTCTCGTCAATAATACATCCGGGACTACAAGCTTACGCAAACGCAAAATGGCTCCAGATAACTAGATGGGAGCTAATGATGACAATTAATTCTACAGTAAATGGATTCAACGCAATAAAAGAGGAACTGCGAGCAGTGAGGATGGTAGCACTACAGAACAGATATGTATTGGATCTCCTTAGAGCAATGGAAGGAGGAGTTTGCGCAAAGATAGGACAATCATGCTGCACATTCATTCCTGCTAACGATGCTGACAATGGTACACTGACAGAAGCAGTATCACAACTGGCCCAGATGCACTCCAAAATGATGGAAGAAAGTAAAGGAGTGAAGAAGGATGACAGCTGGTTTTCATGTTATGGTCATGGATGCCATCTTGGCTGTCGGACGGACTGAAGATTATAGTTGGATGCATAATACTGGCTGGAGCTGCACTGATCATAATAAGATTTTGGAAGGCCCGGAAAGCACGCACCACAGACGAAATTATCGAAATGGTTGGTATGCACCCCTTGATGCGGGCAGATGATGGCCAGCACACAGGCACAATAATAAAAGAGAGAGAAAAACTGCGCAAACAGATCATCACCAACCACCTGGACCCACCATCTGTGAAGCTCGAAAACCCAAGAAACCCAAGGAGCTACATAGGGAAATGGGTATACTGCACACCTGGAGGCACTTGTGTATATATGTATTGGTCATTTGAAGACCATGTCAACCACTATGGACATTTGGGAGGAGTAACTAAAATATGGACAGTAAGAGGAGATAAGGAAAAAGATATGTTTATGGTCGACAAGTCGACCAGAGGGGGGACTGAAGTGGGAGAATGGAACAAAAGGCTCCCACTAATCCCCTCACACCCCTGGCCTAGAGGATCGCGGCCCAGACACCCGCCACGAGAGGAGTTTGCCCATCTACCAGACGACCAAATACCCTGGTACAGGAACATACGGATGTGCCCACCAGCCTGCCCTGCCCTGCCCATGCCGACACCTGCGGCATGGATGAACTCGACTGAACCATTCAACAGTAAATGAACACATCGTCAGAGATGCCATGACAACCCAGCCAATGGTCAGCACACCCGTGCAAACATGCACACTGGACACTCCCACATCAATCCACACGAAGAACATATTCAGTGCTATGACGTAGGTGACGGACACACCCACTGACGCGCATCTTTATTATTTTTCACATAGGTTTTTCAAAATGCAGAAACGCAAGATGCACAACGAACTCATCTAAAATGCTTGCTGACGCTTCTCCTACCCCATGCATTGCAATGAGAAATATAACAAAGACATGATACTAGGGATAAAGCAATATGATACCATAACCTAAAGCGCCGTGCATCAAACGTCCCCACCTATGCACCAGGCCCAAGTAGGCCGCAAGCAAGAGCCTCCATGAACATTGAACGAGCAAGAGTACAATTGCTGACCCTGCAGAATGAGCCCGGCGAGAGCAGACAGTCAAGGGCACAATGTTGCAAACTCGCATGCCACAAGCCGAAGCCAAGGTCACACCTGCAAATTAAGCCAGGCACACAGTGGAAAATGCAATATTAAATGTGCAGAATTCTGCTTCAACCACGGTCTCGCCTCACGTGACCAAGCCGAACCTGACAGGGTGCCAGGCCCAGGAGGAGGGAGGCGCCTGGATCCCACGTTTTAAGACACAGGCAGATACAATTAAGCGACTCAATGGACATCTGCGGCGTTGGGAGTAGTCTGCCCTCCAGCATATGAATAAATCCTCGCATTGTCTGCACATACCCATAGTGATACATTGTTGCAAATGACAGGTGCACCGCGAGCTGGGAACAGCGATGGTCCCAGACTGGGGGGCTCGCGAGTGGACCAATCAGAACATGGGGCTCTTATCACTGACGCCATTAACATTAGCCAATCCTCAGGGGTCTTCATGTAACAATTTTCATGTATCTAATTGAAGGGACAACCCAAGTATACCACCTGACTGACCCTCAAACACTAACAACGTTCTCTATACGTATGCTATACTAACCCTACCACTCGAGGAACCAATCCAGAATGGCGATAGGTTTTTTGCTAACTTTCCAAGGTGACGCAAGTAGCGCGTCATACTAAGGTAAAAAGGGCCTGCGAGCCCCACGATTAGAGAGAGAGTGTCAGGACGGACACGTACGATCCATGACCCATCCCTGCCGTTTGTTTAATAAACAGCAGAATCACCTTGCTTCTTGCGTGGTGCCTCATACTCATTTTTTTTTGGGATACACGTGAGGAGTTGGGGCATCCCTGCCCGGAGGTCCGCGGACGGCCCAGCCGACCCCGGGAGAATTTCCCCCCGACACCTTCTACTTCCCTATTGTGACTTGACAGTAGAACTTGCCACTAGCATCTTTGCCACACAGGCATCCGCTACCCTTCTGCATTTAGACTACTGTGCCCCACCTTTTGACTCATGCATTTAGCCTATTGTGCCTCGCCATTTGACTTTTGCATTTAGCCTATTGTGCCGTACCATTTGAGTTTTGCATTTACCCTATTGTGCCTCATCATTTGACTTTTGCATTTAGCATATTGCTCCTCACCATTTGACTTTTGCATTTAGCCTATTGTGCCTTACCATTTGACTTTTGCATTTAGCCTATTGTGCCTCACATTTGACTTTTGCATTTAGCCTATTGTGCCTTACCATTTGACTTTTGCATTTAGCCTATTTTGCCTCCGCTTTTGACTATTGCATTTAGCCTGTTGTGCTCCACCTGTCCTAGCATGCTCTCTGCAGCCACCAACCAGATTGCCTGTATCTCACTTTTCACATTGAGTTTTACACTCTGCATTGTTAGACCTCATACAATGTGCTTTGGGGACCTATCAAGTATGACATTCCCCACATTGACTAACAATAACATAATTAAACGTCCCCTAGCTATGAACGACCTTCAATGCCTAATCCCGAGCAATCCTTGCACAACCGAGTCTAGGAACTCGCGTCTCAGAGCTAGACTAGCCAAAATATGCGAGCCTCCTATCAGCTCGCTACCCACCCTTATAGGAAAGAGGACCCCAAAAACCTTGCCTGACCAAACCCCCACGAGTACCAAGTTAGCATACAACGGCCTTCCTAAGACTAAAAACTGCACACCCCAGCACCTCAAACGTAAAGACCATCTAACTTCCCGCCTAGCAACCACAACTCTCATGAGCCCGCCTAGTAAAGGAGCTCTAATAAATTCTAGATCTCTAGTAGCACATGCCACAGAGATTGCTGACCCGACCCTGAGTGATAATTTAGACTTCCTCACCATCACTGAGACATGGTTGCATGCTGCAGCGGGCCCTATGCTTATGCTAGCAGTTCCTGATGGCTATACAATCTTAAGACAAGATAGACAAGGGACTAGAGGCGTAGGCATTGCCATTATCTGTAAATGCAGCCTCTCTATGTGATTAGCCCCCCCTTACGACATCCAATCGTGCGAAGTTCTTTCAGTCAAATTACCACTGATCAACTCCCAGACCCTTAACAGCCTCCTGATCTACCGCCCCCCGGGCCCAACCGGGACATTTGAGGAAGACATCCATACTATACTCTCTAGTAACCTCAAAAGCTCAATGCTAGTACTACTACTTGGGGATCTCAACTTGGGATTCAATGGCCCTTCGAATCAGTCTGCCTTAGCAACGGCAAACATCTTATCAGAATATGGCCTTACCCAAAGAAGCAAAACCCCCACCCACAACAAAGGGAGAATACTAGATTGGGTAGCAGACTACAACTGTCTTGCACATATACACATGTAAAGACTTCAATATTCTCTTTTTTCTTTCTCGCACATGCAGGTACCGCGTATTATTGTATTGCTAAGAAAACAGATAACTAACAAAGTTCATTGCCCAGGAGTAGATGCTACCCTCAGACGATAACTACCCTGAAGAGCTATCACACCAATTTGACTATCACATAAAAAGGCCAAAGTACCTGAAAAGTTGGAAGGTACGTGTCTACTACACAGCATTTATCTTGGCCATAGAACAATCAATGCCCCATCTTCATCAACACTTGCCTTCCCTAAGAGATAGATCACTTAGATTGGCGTGGGAACAGCTCTTCGCCTGGGCACTGAACGACTACTTGATAGGGAGAGCTTGAAAACAACAACTAACACTAATAACAAGCATATTGAGAATTTTCAGGCGGGCAACTTTAACGTCGCAAGAACAAGCTGCCGGACTGCAGAAAGGTAAGAGCAAAATGCCGGTGAGACTAGCCTCTGTAATAAAGATGATAGGGATTTTGATGATCACCGGGTTTTTGGCTGCCTCTGTATGGCAGAAAAGTTATGCTATCAATATTTTGGCTGTACCCAAACCTAATATACCCCCACCCACGGCTGCAACAGGTGTTACGTCAGGTGGTACTAGCAAGATTCCACATAAGGGAAATAGAGCTAAACGCAGCACATACTCAGATAATAAAGGTATTGACAACTACATAACAGATTCAGCACACGTCTCGAACAACATGTGGTACCAAGACATGACCCAAATAGGTAAGCAGACAACAGAAGACAGCTGCTACGTCTGCTCATTGATCCCATACGCCATGAGCGCTTCTCGAACATTCGTTGCCACGGAAATAGATGAAAAGACAGCACGATGTATAGTATACTTGGCACTGTTCCAAACGAAAGGGAGATTTCAAGGGACGGTGGTGAACCTGGTATGGAAAACGCGAGACACATATCCATACGAAAACAACTTCCTCAAGACTTATTTGAGTTACCACAAGACCAGTTTGCATGCTGAAGCATTCAGATACATGACAAGTGGCCCTGAAAAAGGAGAAACAAAGAAAGTAACACTACAATACCTACCATGTGACTGGTACGCCACTGAAGTTCCTGGTAAACAAGGATGTTGGGAAAGACCACTGGTAACAATAACAGGGAAGGTGTACATGGACAACAAATGGGACATAGGAGTGGATGGCAGCAACATGGTAACAAGAGAAAATATTACAACCATTAATGAACACAACAACAGATGTTGGACGATTTGGGTCAAGTACGTACCCATGCTAACGTGGATAGAGAAGGATGAAGACCCAATAACCATACTGCCGCTGTCTGCACCTAAGGTATGCTACCAACATAGAGGAGAAGTGGACGTGGGATACAACACCAACTGTGCCAGCGTGATGGAGTTACCTGAGGGGGGAGCAGGAACAGCAGTATTAATGGACCATTACTGGGCCTGCGGAGACCAGGCATACCACACACTGCCCCCTCTGTGGAATGGTATATGCACAATGGTACACGTTAATGTACCATCACTAGTGGTGCCCCAGAAACATGTGAACGTGGCGAACTTCCCTAAAATGGATGAAGGAAACAAGAGGAAGAAGATATCTGTAAAACCTCAGAAGGGACCAGAGAACGAAGACAACAACAACAACAATGTCATGAATAGAAAGAAAAGACAAGGAGAACCTCTGACAGGAAATTACCTATGGGGAAGGTCGGAAACAGCACTCACTTCAATCCCACCAGAACACAGACTATTCAGCAGAGCAGCAATGTTCTTCTCGTCAATAATACATCCGGGACTACAAGCTTACGCAAACGCAAAATGGCTCCAGATAACTAGATGGGAGCTAATGATGACAATTAATTCTACAGTAAATGGATTCAACGCAATAAAAGAGGAACTGCGAGCAGTGAGGATGGTAGCACTACAGAACAGATATGTATTGGATCTCCTTAGAGCAATGGAAGGAGGAGTTTGCGCAAAGATAGGACAATCATGCTGCACATTCATTCCTGCTAACGATGCTGACAATGGTACACTGACAGAAGCAGTATCACAACTGGCCCAGATGCACTCCAAAATGATGGAAGAAAGTAAAGGAGTGAAGAAGGATGACAGCTGGTTTTCATGTTATGGTCATGGATGCCATCTTGGCTGTCGGACGGACTGAAGATTATAGTTGGATGCATAATACTGGCTGGAGCTGCACTGATCATAATAAGATTTTGGAAGGCCCGGAAAGCACGCACCACAGACGAAATTATCGAAATGGTTGGTATGCACCCCTTGATGCCGGCAGATGATGGCCAGCACACAGGCACAATAATAAAAGAGAGAGAAAAACTGCGCAAACAGATCATCACCAACCACCTGGACCCACCATCTGTGAAGCTCGAAAACCCAAGAAACCCAAGGAGCTACATAGGGAAATGGGTATACTGCACACCTGGAGGCACTTGTGTATATATGTATTGGTCATTTGAAGACCATGTCAACCACTATGGACATTTGGGAGGAGTAACTAAAATATGGACAGTAAGAGGAGATAAGGAAAAAGATATGTTTATGGTCGACAAGTCGACCAGAGGGGGGACTGAAGTGGGAGAATGGAACAAAAGGCTCCCACTAATCCCCTCACACCCCTGGCCTAGAGGATCGCGGCCCAGACACCCGCCACGAGAGGAGTTTGCCCATCTACCAGACGACCAAATACCCTGGTACAGGAACATACGGATGTGCCCACCAGCCTGCCCTGCCCTGCCCATGCCGACACCTGCGGCATGGATGAACTCGACTGAACCATTCAACAGTAAATGAACACATCGTCAGAGATGCCATGACAACCCAGCCAATGGTCAGCACACCCGTGCAAACATGCACACTGGACACTCCCACATCAATCCACACGAAGAACATATTCAGTGCTATGACGTAGGTGACGGACACACCCACTGACGCGCATCTTTATTATTTTTCACATAGGTTTTTCAAAATGCAGAAACGCAAGATGCACAACGAACTCATCTAAAATGCTTGCTGACGCTTCTCCTACCCCATGCATTGCAATGAGAAATATTACAAAGACATGATACTAGGGATAAAGCAATATGATACCATAACCTAAAGCGCCGTGCATCAAACGTCCCCACCTATGCACCAGGCCCAAGTAGGCCGCAAGCAAGAGCCTCCATGAACATTGAACGAGCAAGAGTACAATTGCTGACCCTGCAGAATGAGCCCGGCGAGAGCAGACAGTCAAGGGCACAATGTTGCAAACTCGCATGCCACAAGCCGAAGCCAAGGTCACACCTGCAAATTAAGCCAGGCACACAGTGGAAAATGCAATATTAAATGTGCAGAATTCTGCTTCAACCACGGTCTCGCCTCACGTGACCAAGCCGAACCTGACAGGGTGCCAGGCCCAGGAGGAGGGAGGCGCCTGGATCCCACGTTTTAAGACACAGGCAGATACAATTAAGCGACTCAATGGACATCTGCGGCGTTGGGAGTAGTCTGCCCTCCAGCATATGAATAAATCCTCGCATTGTCTGCACATACCCATAGTGATACATTGTTGCAAATGACAGGTGCACCGCGAGCTGGGAACAGCGATGGTCCCAGACTGGGGGGCTCGCGAGTGGACCAATCAGAACATGGGGCTCTTATCACTGACGCCATTAACATTAGCCAATTCTCAGGGGTCTTCATGTAACAATTTTCATGTATCTAATTGAAGGGACAACCCAAGTATACCACCTGACTGACCCTCAAACACTAACAACGTTCTCTATACGTATGCTATACTAACCCTACCACTCGAGGAACCAATCCAGAATGGCGATAGGTTTTTTGCTAACTTTCCAAGGTGACGCAAGTAGCGCGTCATACTAAGGTAAAAAGGGCCTGCGAGCCCCACGATTAGAGAGAGAGTGTCAGGACGGACACGTACGATCCATGACCCATCCCTGCCGTTTGTTTAATAAACAGCAGAATCACCTTGCTTCTTGCGTGGTGCCTCATACTCATTTTTTTTTGGGATACACGTGAGGAGTTGGGGCATCCCTGCCCGGAGGTCCGCGGACGGCCCAGCCGACCCCGGGAGAATTTCCCCCCGACACCTTCTACTTCCCTATTGTGACTTGACAGTAGAACTTGCCACTAGCATCTTTGCCACACAGGCATCCGCTACCCTTCTGCATTTAGACTACTGTGCCCCACCTTTTGACTCATGCATTTAGCCTATTGTGCCTCGCCATTTGACTTTTGCATTTAGCCTATTGTGCCGTACCATTTGAGTTTTGCATTTACCCTATTGTGCCTCATCATTTGACTTTTGCATTTAGCATATTGCTCCTCACCATTTGACTTTTGCATTTAGCCTATTGTGCCTTACCATTTGACTTTTGCATTTAGCCTATTGTGCCTCACATTTGACTTTTGCATTTAGCCTATTGTGCCTTACCATTTGACTTTTGCATTTAGCCTATTTTGCCTCCGCTTTTGACTATTGCATTTAGCCTGTTGTGCTCCACCTGTCCTAGCATGCTCTCTGCAGCCACCAACCAGATTGCCTGTATCTCACTTTTCACATTGAGTTTTACACTCTGCATTGTTAGACCTCATACAATGTGCTTTGGGGACCTATCAAGTATGACATTCCCCACATTGACTAACAATAACATAATTAAACGTCCCCTAGCTATGAACGACCTTCAATGCCTAATCCCGAGCAATCCTTGCACAACCGAGTCTAGGAACTCGCGTCTCAGAGCTAGACTAGCCAAAATATGCGAGCCTCCTATCAGCTCGCTACCCACCCTTATAGGAAAGAGGACCCCAAAAACCTTGCCTGACCAAACCCCCACGAGTACCAAGTTAGCATACAACGGCCTTCCTAAGACTAAAAACTGCACACCCCAGCACCTCAAACGTAAAGACCATCTAACTTCCCGCCTAGCAACCACAACTCTCATGAGCCCGCCTAGTAAAGGAGCTCTAATAAATTCTAGATCTCTAGTAGCACATGCCACAGAGATTGCTGACCCGACCCTGAGTGATAATTTAGACTTCCTCACCATCACTGAGACATGGTTGCATGCTGCAGCGGGCCCTATGCTTATGCTAGCAGTTCCTGATGGCTATACAATCTTAAGACAAGATAGACAAGGGACTAGAGGCGTAGGCATTGCCATTATCTGTAAATGCAGCCTCTCTATGTGATTAGCCCCCCCTTACGACATCCAATCGTGCGAAGTTCTTTCAGTCAAATTACCACTGATCAACTCCCAGACCCTTAACAGCCTCCTGATCTACCGCCCCCCGGGCACAACCGGGACATTTGAGGAAGACATCCATACTATACTCTCTAGTAACCTCAAAAGCTCAATGCTAGTACTACTACTTGGGGATCTCAACTTGGGATTCAATGGCCCTTCGAATCAGTCTGCCTTAGCAACGGCAAACATCTTATCAGAATATGGCCTTACCCAAAGAAGCAAAACCCCCACCCACAACAAAGGGAGAATACTAGATTGGGTAGCAGACTACAACTGTCTTGCACATATACACATGTAAAGACTTCAATATTCTCTTTTTTCTTTCTCGCACATGCAGGTACCGCGTATTATTGTATTGCTAAGAAAACAGATAACTAACAAAGTTCATTGCCCAGGAGTAGATGCTACCCTCAGACGATAACTACCCTGAAGAGCTATCACACCAATTTGACTATCACATAAAAAGGCCAAAGTACCTGAAAAGTTGGAAGGTACGTGTCTACTACACAGCATTTATCTTGGCCATAGAACAATCAATGCCCCATCTTCATCAACACTTGCCTTCCCTAAGAGATAGATCACTTAGATTGGCGTGGGAACAGCTCTTCGCCTGGGCACTGAACGACTACTTGATAGGGAGAGCTTGAAAACAACAACTAACACTAATAACAAGCATATTGAGAATTTTCAGGCGGGCAACTTTAACGTCGCAAGAACAAGCTGCCGGACTGCAGAAAGGTAAGAGCAAAATGCCGGTGAGACTAGCCTCTGTAATAAAGATGATAGGGATTTTGATGATCACCGGGTTTTTGGCTGCCTCTGTATGGCAGAAAAGTTATGCTATCAATATTTTGGCTGTACCCAAACCTAATATACCCCCACCCACGGCTGCAACAGGTGTTACGTCAGGTGGTACTAGCAAGATTCCACATAAGGGAAATAGAGCTAAACGCAGCACATACTCAGATAATAAAGGTATTGACAACTACATAACAGATTCAGCACACGTCTCGAACAACATGTGGTACCAAGACATGACCCAAATAGGTAAGCAGACAACAGAAGACAGCTGCTACGTCTGCTCATTGATCCCATACGCCATGAGCGCTTCTCGAACATTCGTTGCCACGGAAATAGATGAAAAGACAGCACGATGTATAGTATACTTGGCACTGTTCCAAACGAAAGGGAGATTTCAAGGGACGGTGGTGAACCTGGTATGGAAAACGCGAGACACATATCCATACGAAAACAACTTCCTCAAGACTTATTTGAGTTACCACAAGACCAGTTTGCATGCTGAAGCATTCAGATACATGACAAGTGGCCCTGAAAAAGGAGAAACAAAGAAAGTAACACTACAATACCTACCATGTGACTGGTACGCCACTGAAGTTCCTGGTAAACAAGGATGTTGGGAAAGACCACTGGTAACAATAACAGGGAAGGTGTACATGGACAACAAATGGGACATAGGAGTGGATGGCAGCAACATGGTAACAAGAGAAAATATTACAACCATTAATGAACACAACAACAGATGTTGGACGATTTGGGTCAAGTACGTACCCATGCTAACGTGGATAGAGAAGGATGAAGACCCAATAACCATACTGCCGCTGTCTGCACCTAAGGTATGCTACCAACATAGAGGAGAAGTGGACGTGGGATACAACACCAACTGTGCCAGCGTGATGGAGTTACCTGAGGGGGGAGCAGGAACAGCAGTATTAATGGACCATTACTGGGCCTGCGGAGACCAGGCATACCACACACTGCCCCCTCTGTGGAATGGTATATGCACAATGGTACACGTTAATGTACCATCACTAGTGGTGCCCCAGAAACATGTGAACGTGGCGAACTTCCCTAAAATGGATGAAGGAAACAAGAGGAAGAAGATATCTGTAAAACCTCAGAAGGGACCAGAGAACGAAGACAACAACAACAACAATGTCCTGAATAGAAAGAAAAGACAAGGAGAACCTCTGACAGGAAATTACCTATGGGGAAGGTCGGAAACAGCACTCACTTCAATCCCACCAGAACACAGACTATTCAGCAGAGCAGCAATGTTCTTCTCGTCAATAATACATCCGGGACTACAAGCTTACGCAAACGCAAAATGGCTCCAGATAACTAGATGGGAGCTAATGATGACAATTAATTCTACAGTAAATGGATTCAACGCAATAAAAGAGGAACTGCGAGCAGTGAGGATGGTAGCACTACAGAACAGATATGTATTGGATCTCCTTAGAGCAATGGAAGGAGGAGTTTGCGCAAAGATAGGACAATCATGCTGCACATTCATTCCTGCTAACGATGCTGACAATGGTACACTGACAGAAGCAGTATCACAACTGGCCCAGATGCACTCCAAAATGATGGAAGAAAGTAAAGGAGTGAAGAAGGATGACAGCTGGTTTTCATGTTATGGTCATGGATGCCATCTTGGCTGTCGGACGGACTGAAGATTATAGTTGGATGCATAATACTGGCTGGAGCTGCACTGATCATAATAAGATTTTGGAAGGCCCGGAAAGCACGCACCACAGACGAAATTATCGAAATGGTTGGTATGCACCCCTTGATGCCGGCAGATGATGGCCAGCACACAGGCACAATAATAAAAGAGAGAGAAAAACTGCGCAAACAGATCATCACCAACCACCTGGACCCACCATCTGTGAAGCTCGAAAACCCAAGAAACCCAAGGAGCTACATAGGGAAATGGGTATACTGCACACCTGGAGGCACTTGTGTATATATGTATTGGTCATTTGAAGACCATGTCAACCACTATGGACATTTGGGAGGAGTAACTAAAATATGGACAGTAAGAGGAGATAAGGAAAAAGATATGTTTATGGTCGACAAGTCGACCAGAGGGGGGACTGAAGTGGGAGAATGGAACAAAAGGCTCCCACTAATCCCCTCACACCCCTGGCCTAGAGGATCGCGGCCCAGACACCCGCCACGAGAGGAGTTTGCCCATCTACCAGACGACCAAATACCCTGGTACAGGAACATACGGATGTGCCCACCAGCCTGCCCTGCCCTGCCCATGCCGACACCTGCGGCATGGATGAACTCGACTGAACCATTCAACAGTAAATGAACACATCGTCAGAGATGCCATGACAACCCAGCCAATGGTCAGCACACCCGTGCAAACATGCACACTGGACACTCCCACATCAATCCACACGAAGAACATATTCAGTGCTATGACGTAGGTGACGGACACACCCACTGACGCGCATCTTTATTATTTTTCACATAGGTTTTTCAAAATGCAGAAACGCAAGATGCACAACGAACTCATCTAAAATGCTTGCTGACGCTTCTCCTACCCCATGCATTGCAATGAGAAATATAACAAAGACATGATACTAGGGATAAAGCAATATGATACCATAACCTAAAGCGCCGTGCATCAAACGTCCCCACCTATGCACCAGGCCCAAGTAGGCCGCAAGCAAGAGCCTCCATGAACATTGAACGAGCAAGAGTACAATTGCTGACCCTGCAGAATGAGCCCGGCGAGAGCAGACAGTCAAGGGCACAATGTTGCAAACTCGCATGCCACAAGCCGAAGCCAAGGTCACACCTGCAAATTAAGCCAGGCACACAGTGGAAAATGCAATATTAAATGTGCAGAATTCTGCTTCAACCACGGTCTCGCCTCACGTGACCAAGCCGAACCTGACAGGGTGCCAGGCCCAGGAGGAGGGAGGCGCCTGGATCCCACGTTTTAAGACACAGGCAGATACAATTAAGCGACTCAATGGACATCTGCGGCGTTGGGAGTAGTCTGCCCTCCAGCATATGAATAAATCCTCGCATTGTCTGCACATACCCATAGTGATACATTGTTGCAAATGACAGGTGCACCGCGAGCTGGGAACAGCGATGGTCCCAGACTGGGGGGCTCGCGAGTGGACCAATCAGAACATGGGGCTCTTATCACTGACGCCATTAACATTAGCCAATCCTCAGGGGTCTTCATGTAACAATTTTCATGTATCTAATTGAAGGGACAACCCAAGTATACCACCTGACTGACCCTCAAACACTAACAACGTTCTCTATACGTATGCTATACTAACCCTACCACTCGAGGAACCAATCCAGAATGGCGATAGGTTTTTTGCTAACTTTCCAAGGTGACGCAAGTAGCGCGTCATACTAAGGTAAAAAGGGCCTGCGAGCCCCACGATTAGAGAGAGAGTGTCAGGACGGACACGTACGATCCATGACCCATCCCTGCCGTTTGTTTAATAAACAGCAGAATCACCTTGCTTCTTGCGTGGTGCCTCATACTAATTTTTTTTTGGGATACACGTGAGGAGTTGGGGCATCCCTGCCCGGAGGTCCGCGGACGGCCCAGCCGACCCCGGGAGAATTTCCCCCCGACACCTTCTACTTCCCTATTGTGACTTGACAGTAGAACTTGCCACTAGCATCTTTGCCACACAGGCATCCGCTACCCTTCTGCATTTAGACTACTGTGCCCCACCTTTTGACTCATGCATTTAGCCTATTGTGCCTCGCCATTTGACTTTTGCATTTAGCCTATTGTGCCGTACCATTTGACTTTTGCATTTACCCTATTGTGCCTCATCATTTGACTTTTGCATTTAGCATATTGCTCCTCACCATTTGACTTTTGCATTTAGCCTATTGTGCCTTACCATTTGACTTTTGCATTTAGCCTATTGTGCCTCACATTTGACTTTTGCATTTAGCCTATTGTGCCTTACCATTTGACTTTTGCATTTAGCCTATTTTGCCTCCGCTTTTGACTATTGCATTTAGCCTGTTGTGCTCCACCTGTCCTAGCATGCTCTCTGCAGCCACCAACCAGATTGCCTGTATCTCACTTTTCACATTGAGTTTTACACTCTGCATTGTTAGACCTCATACAATGTGCTTTGGGGACCTATCAAGTATGACATTCCCCACATTGACTAACAATAACATAATTAAACGTCCCCTAGCTATGAACGACCTTCAATGCCTAATCCCGAGCAATCCTTGCACAACCGAGTCTAGGAACTCGCGTCTCAGAGCTAGACTAGCCAAAATATGCGAGCCTCCTATCAGCTCGCTACCCACCCTTATAGGAAAGAGGACCCCAAAAACCTTGCCTGACCAAACCCCCACGAGTACCAAGTTAGCATACAACGGCCTTCCTAAGACTAAAAACTGCACACCCCAGCACCTCAAACGTAAAGACCATCTAACTTCCCGCCTAGCAACCACAACTCTCATGAGCCCGCCTAGTAAAGGAGCTCTAATAAATTCTAGATCTCTAGTAGCACATGCCACAGAGATTGCTGACCCGACCCTGAGTGATAATTTAGACTTCCTCACCATCACTGAGACATGGTTGCATGCTGCAGCGGGCCCTATGCTTATGCTAGCAGTTCCTGATGGCTATACAATCTTAAGACAAGATAGACAAGGGACTAGAGGCGTAGGCATTGCCATTATCTGTAAATGCAGCCTCTCTATGTGATTAGCCCCCCCTTACGACATCCAATCGTGCGAAGTTCTTTCAGTCAAATTACCACTGATCAACTCCCAGACCCTTAACAGCCTCCTGATCTACCGCCCCCCGGGCCCAACCGGGACATTTGAGGAAGACATCCATACTATACTCTCTAGTAACCTCAAAAGCTCAATGCTAGTACTACTACTTGGGGATCTCAACTTGGGATTCAATGGCCCTTCGAATCAGTCTGCCTTAGCAACGGCAAACATCTTATCAGAATATGGCCTTACCCAAAGAAGCAAAACCCCCACCCACAACAAAGGGAGAATACTAGATTGGGTAGCAGACTACAACTGTCTTGCACATATACACATGTAAAGACTTCAATATTCTCTTTTTTCTTTCTCGCACATGCAGGTACCGCGTATTATTGTATTGCTAAGAAAACAGATAACTAACAAAGTTCATTGCCCAGGAGTAGATGCTACCCTCAGACGATAACTACCCTGAAGAGCTATCACACCAATTTGACTATCACATAAAAAGGCCAAAGTACCTGAAAAGAAGGAAGGTATGTGTCTACTACACAGCATTTATCTTGGCCATAGAACAATCAATGCCCCATCTTCATCAACACTTGCCTTCCCTAAGAGATAGATCACTTAGATTGGCGTGGGAACAGCTCTTCGCCTGGGCACTGAACGACTACTTGATAGGGAGAGCTTGAAAACAACAACTAACACTAATAACAAGCATATTGAGAATTTTCAGGCGGGCAACTTTAACGTCGCAAGAACAAGCTGCCGGACTGCAGAAAGGTAAGAGCAAAATGCCGGTGAGACTAGCCTCTGTAATAAAGATGATAGGGATTTTGATGGTCACCGGGTTTTTGGCTGCCTCTGTATGGCAGAAAAGTTATGCTATCAATATTTTGGCTGTACCCAAACCTAATATACCCCCACCCACGGCTGCAACAGGTGTTACGTCAGGTGGTACTAGCAAGATTCCACATAAGGGAAATAGAGCTAAACGCAGCACATACTCAGATAATAAAGGTATTGACAACTACATAGCAGATTCAGCACACGTCTCGAACAACATGTGGTACCAAGACATGACCCAAATAGGTAAGCAGACAACAGAAGACAGCTGCTACGTTTGCTCATTGATCCCATACGCCATGAGCGCTTCTCGAACATTCGTTGCCACGGAAATAGATGAAAAGACAGCACGATGTATAGTATACTTGGCACTGTTCCAAACGAAAGGGAGATTTCAAGGGACGGTGGTGAACCTGGTATGGAAAACGCGAGACACATATCCATACGAAAACAACTTCCTCAAGACTTATTTGAGTTACCACAAGACCAGTTTGCATGCTGAAGCATTCAGATACATGACAAGTGGCCCTGAAAAAGGAGAAACAAAGAAAGTAACACTACAATACCTACCATGTGACTGGTACGCCACTGAAGTTCCTGGTAAACAAGGATGTTGGGAAAGACCACTGGTAACAATAACAGGGAAGGTGTACATGGACAACAAATGGGACATAGGAGTGGATGGCAGCAACATGGTAACAAGAGAAAATATTACAACCATTAATGAACACAACGACAGATGTTGGATGATTTGGGTCAAGTACGTACCCATGCTAACGTGGATAGAGAAGGATGAAGACCCAATAACCATACTGCCGCTGTCGGCACCTAAGGTATGCTACCAACATAGAGGAGAAGTGGACGTGGGATACAACACCAACTGTGCCAGCGTGATGGAGTTACCTGAGGGGGGAGCAGGAACAGCAGTATTAATGGACCATTACTGGGCCTGCGGAGACCAGGCATACCACACACTGCCCCCTCTGTGGAATGGTATATGCACAATGGTACACGTTAATGTACCATCACTAGTGGTGCCCCAGAAACATGTGAACGTGGCGAACTTCCCTAAAATGATTGAAGGAAACAAGAGGAAGAAGATATCTGTAAAACCTCAGAAGGGACCAGAGAACGAAGACAACAACAACAACAATGTCCTGAATAGAAAGAAAAGACAAGGAGAACCTCTGACAGGAAATTACCTATGGGGAAGGTCGGAAACAGCACTCACTTCAATCCCACCAGAACACAGACTATTCAGCAGAGCAGCAATGTTCTTCTCGTCAATAATACATCCGGGACTACAAGCTTACGCAAACGCAAAATGGCTCCAGATAACTAGATGGGAGCTAATGATGACAATTAATTCTACAGTAAATGGATTCAACGCAATAAAAGAGGAACTGCGAGCAGTGAGGATGGTAGTACTACAGAACAGATATGTATTGGATCTCCTTAGAGCAATGGAAGGAGGAGTTTGCGCAAAGATAGGACAATCATGCTGCACATTCATTCCTGCTAACGATGCTGACAATGGTACACTGACAGAAGCAGTATCACAACTGGCCCAGATGCACTCCAAAATGATGGAAGAAAGTAAAGGAGTGAAGAAGGATGACAGCTGGTTTTCATGTTATGGTCATGGATGCCATCTTGGCTGTCGGACGGACTGAAGATTATAGTTGGATGCATAATACTGGCTGGAGCTGCACTGATCATAATAAGATTTTGGAAGGCCCGGAAAGCACGCACCACAGACGAAATGATCAAAATGGTTGGTATGCACCCCTTGATGCCGGCAGATGATGGCCAGCACACAGGCACAATAATAAAAGAGAGAGAAAAACTGCGCAAACAGATCATCACCAACCACCTGGACCCACCATCTGTGAAGCTCGAAAACCCAAGAAACCCAAGGAGCTACATAGGGAAATGGGTATACTGCACACCTGGAGGCACTTGTGTATATATGTATTGGTCATTTGAAGACCATGTCAACCACTATGGACATTTGGGAGGAGTAACTAAAATATGGACAGTAAGAGGAGATAAGGAAAAAGATATGTTTATGGTCGACAACTCGACCAGAGGGGGGACTGAAGTGGGAGAATGGAACAAAAGGCTCCCACTAATCCCCTCACACCCCTGGCCTAGAGGATCGCGGCCCAGACACCCGCCACGAGAGGAGTTTGCCCATCTACCAGATGACCAAATACCCTGGTACAGGAACATACGGATGTGCCCACCAGCCTGCCCACCAGCCTGCCCTGCCCATGCCGACACCTGCGGCATGGATGAACTCGACTGAACCATTCAACAGTAAATGAACACATCGTCAGAGATGCCATGACAACCCAGCCAACGGTCAGCACACCCGTGCAAACATGCACACTGGACACTCCCACATCAATCCACACGGAGAACATATTCAGTGCTATGACGTAGGTGACGGACACACCCACTGACGCGCATCTTTATTATTTTTCACATAGGTTTTTCAAAATGCAGAAACGCAAGACGCACAACGAACTCATCTAAAATGCTTGCTGACGCTTCTCCTACCCCATGCATTGCAATGAGAAATATAACAAAGACATGATACTAGGGATAAAGTAATATGATACCATAACCTAAAGTGCCGTGCATCAAACGTCCCCACCTATGCACCAGGCCCAAGTAGGCCGCAAGCAAGAACCTCCATGAACATTGAACGAGCAAGAGTACAATTGCTGACCCTGCAGAATGAGCCCGGCGAGAGCAGACAGTCAAGGGCACAATGTTGCAAACTCGCATGCCACAAGCCGAAGCCAAGGTCACACCTGCAAATTAAGCCAGGCACACAGTGGAAAATGCAATATTAAATGTGCAGAATTCTGCCTCAACCACGGTCTCTCCTCACGTGACCAAGCCGAACCTGACAGGGTGCCAGGTCCAGGAGGAGGGAGGCGCCTGGATCCCACGTTTTAAGACACAGGCAGATACAATTAAGCGACTCAATGGACATCTGCGGCGTTGGGAGTAGTCTGCCCTCCAGCATATGAATAAATCCTCGCATTGTCTGCACATACCCATAGTGATACATTGTTGCAAATGACAGGTGCACCGCGAGCTGGGAACAGCGATGGTCCCAGACTGGGGGGCTCGCGAGTGGACCAATCAGAACATGGGGCTCTTATCACTGACGCCATTAACATTAGCCAATCCTCAGGGGTCTTCATGTAACAATTTTCATGTATCTAATTGAAGGGACAACCCAAGTATACCACCTGACTGACCCTCAAACACTAACAACGTTCTCTATACGTATGCTATACTAACCCTACCACTCGAGGAACCAATCCAGAGTGGCGATAGGTTTTTTGCTAACTTTCCCAGGTGACGCAAGTAGCGCGTCATACTAAGGTAAAAAGGGCCTGCGAGCCCCACGATTAGAGAGAGAGTGTCAGGACGGACACGTACGATCCTTGACCCATCCCTGCCGTTTGTTTAATAAACAGCAGAATCACCGTGCTTCTTGCGTGTGCCTCATACTCATTTTTTTTTGGGATACACGTGAGGAGTTGGGGCCTCCCTGCCCGGAGGTCAGCGGATGGCCCAGCCGACCCCGGGAGAATTTCCCCCCGGCACCTTCTACTTCCCTATTGTGACTTGACAGTAGAACTTGCCACTAGCATCTTTGCCACACAGGCATCCGCTACCCTTCTGCATTTAGACTACTGTGCCCCACCTTTTGACTCATGCATTTAGCCTATTGTGCCTCACCATTTGACTTTTGCATTTAGCCTATTGTGCCGTACCATTTGACTTTTGCATTTACCCTATTGTGCCTCATCATTTGACTTTTGCATTTAGCATATTGCTCCTCACCATTTGACTTTTGCATTTAGCCTATTGTGCCTTACCATTTGACTTTTGCATTTAGCCTATTGTGCCTCACATTTGACTTTTGCATTTAGCCTATTGTGCCTTACCATTTGACTTTTGCATTTAGCCTATTTTGCCTCCGCTTTTGACTATTGCATTTAGCCTGTTGTGCTCCACCAGTCCTAGCATGCTCTCTGCAGCCACCAACCAGATTGCCTGTATCTCACTTTTCACATTGAGTTTTACACTCTGCATTGTTAGACCTCATACAATGTGCTTTGGGGACCTATCAAGTATGACATTCCCCACATTGACTAACAATAACATAATTAAACGTCCCCTAGCTATGAACGACCTTCAATGCCTAATCCCGAGCAATCCATGCACAACCGAGTCTAGGAACTCGCGTCTCAGAGCTAGACTAGCCAAAATATGCGAGCCTCCTATCAGCTCGCTACCCACCCTTATAGGAAAGAGGACCCCAAAAACCTTGCCTGACCAAACCCCCACGAGTACCAAGTTAGCATACAACGGCCTTCCTAAGACTAAAAACTGCACACCCCAGCACCTCAAACGTAAAGACCATCTAACTTCCCGCCTAGCAACCACAACTCATGAGCCCGCCTAGTAAAGGAGCTCTAATAAATTCTAGATCTCTAGTAGCACATGCCACAGAGATTGCTGACCCGACCCTGAGTGATAATTTAGACTTCCTCACCATCACTGAGACATGGTTGCATGCTGCAGCGGGCCCTATGCTTATGCTAGCAGTTCCTGATGGCTATACAATCTTAAGACAAGATAGACAAGGGACTAGAGGCGTAGGCATTGCCATTATCTGTAAATGCAGCCTCTCTATGTGATTAGCCCCCCCTTACGACATCCAATCGTGCAAAGTTCTTTCAGTCAAATTACCACTGATCAACTCCCAGACCCTTAATAGCCACCTGATCTACCGCCCCCCGGGCCCAACCGGGACATTTGAGGAAGACATCCATACTATACTCTCTAGTAACCTCAAAAGCTCAATGCTAGTACTACTACTTGGGGATCTCAACTTGGGATTCAATGATCCTTCGAATCAGTCTGCCTTAGCAACGGCAAACATCTTATCAGAATATGGCCTTACCCAAAGAAGCAAAACCCCACCCACAACAAAGGGAGAATACTAGATTGGGTAGCAGACTACAACTGCCATGCCAATATCCTCTCCACTTCACCGCTAGCCTGGACTGACCACTACCTGCTCTCATTTACACTTTCCACCAACAGACCCCCTTCCATACCTGCCCCCAGGGTGCCACCCACCCTAACTAGAAATAAAAAGAGCATTACAGTGGATAGACTCATCCCTGCTATTCCCCCCATCCTTAACGTACTTCCTAACAGTACTGACCCAGAAAGCCTGGTCGATGACTATAACAAAATTATGGCTTCCTCCTTAGATCAGATTGCCCCTCTTAAACTGAGACCAAGTAAGCCAAAAAACCATTTAAACAAATGGTTTACACCATTCCTAAAACATTTAAGGCAACATAAAAGAAACTGCGAGGCTGCATGGAAACTACTACCATCGGAAGCCAACAAACTAAAGCTTACAAAACTTTCATCACTCTACAAAAAAGAAATCTGCCTTGCTAAAAAGGAATCCTACGACACCCATATCTCCCTAGCTAACTCCAATATGAAAGAATGATTTACTATTCTTAAAGAATTAGAGTCTCCCATTGCAATACCAGACACTTGCACCAAAGATAGAAAATTGTGCTCAGATATCCAACACGCACTAGCAAACAAAGTATCTACGTTACAAAATAAAATATCCCCAAAAAAGTTTCTTTAAATGTTCCACCCACACCTAAATTATCCGTGAATACCGCTGAAATCCATCCCACCAGATTTAACTTCTCTAAAGTATCTATCATCGAGGTGGAAAGAATTATTCTGTCTCTCAAAACATCCAATTGCCAGGGTGATCTCTGCCCAGCACAGCTCATCAAGGATGCGGCTTGAGACCTATCACCTTTCATTTCCAAGCTCATCAATGCTTCCTTTGCCACCGGCCATCCCCACCAACCTCAAAGAATCGTGGGTACTCCCATTTTTAAAAAAACGTACTCTAGATCCCTGAACACATACCAACTATAGGACAATCACAACAGTCCCCTTCCTTCTAAAAATACTTGATAAGGTGGCCTACATGCCAATTCAAAAATACTTGGTTTTAGACCACCTGTTAGGAGCCAGACAGTCAGTCTTCCGTCCACAACATGGAACAGAGACCGCCCTCATCGGTCTCAAAACCTAAGTCGATGATCTTAGAGACAGTGGTAAATCAGCTTTGCTTCTCCTCCTGGACTTCTCAGCTGCTTTCGATTTGGTGGATCAAACGATCCTATGTAACCATCTCGACACAGCAGCACACTTCTCCAAAGATGCCATAACTTGGATTATATCTTTCCTAAGCGGCAGAACAATGAGGGTCTTATCGCCTTCAGCAGCGGCAGATGCCATACCTATCACCTGCAGTGTGCCACAGGGATCCTGCGTCTCGCCCACACTGTACAATATCTTTACCAAGGCCCTTTTCGATGATCTGGGCCATCTTGGTATCACCTACACTAACTATGCAGATGATACTCAGATTCTCCTCCCACTTACAGGGGATTATGACAAGGATTTGGTCTTGGTGAATAGAGTGTACATCATCATACAAGCATGGATGGCCATGCATGGTCTATGCCTGAATGATGATAAAACAGAACTCATCATCTTCGGTACCCCTACTAACCTAAAAAAATTAGGACTTGACTACGCCTCCTTCATAATTGATGGCAACCTCATCAAGGTAGCCCAGGTGGTAAAAACGTTAGGGTTTAACCTCAACTCTACCTCAACTCTACCTTATCCTTCTCTAAACAGGTCAACACGCTAGCGTCCTCCATGGCATACACGTGTAAACTCTGGACTATTGTAACACCTTATACATAGGCTATAACAAATCCATCATTACTAGAATCTAAACCCTACAAAACAATGCCCTTAGTGCGGCCTTAGGTATCTCCAGAAGAGAGCACATCTCTGAGAGTAGACGACAGAACAACTGGCTCCGGACAAATGACAAAATCTTACAAAAAATTGCGTCGCTTACCCATAAATCTCTTAACAATGCTGCACCCATCTACCTCTATGAGAGATTCCACAAATGGACATCCCTAAAATCAACTAGTTCAGCAAACCGGGACTGCTTGTCCATCCCCAGATTCAAACTATCCACGATTGGAGGCAATAGCTTCCCCGTTAAAGCGGCCAAACTATGGAACTCACTGCCCCCTTCTCTGAGATTATACCAGTTCTACCAGAATTTCAGAACTAATACTATCTCGTGGTTAAAATCCACTGACCACTATTCTGCACGATGCACTATCCATGCCTGTGTAACCGAAATGCAACTAGTAATACCTACCTGCTAACACCATGGTGCTAACTTCATTTTTGTGTACAAAGCCTGTAATATCTGTAAATATCTGTATATCCTGCTTTGTAAAGTAATGTATTTCATTGTATGATTCACTGTAACTAAGCTTTGCATATTCTTGTAACTGTTGCGTCCTGATACCCTTGGGTCTGGTGCGCATTACAAATAATAAAACAAACAAACAAACAAACATAGGTGGACTGCTCTGTAGCATAATCAGCATGATAGATGATGTGCACGTGCTGCTCTGCAGGTGTAGCTCCTTCTACATCACAGGGTGACTTAGCACATAGGAGCTGAAGTATGACATCTTCCCACATAATACAATTTCTTATTTCCGAGTGCTTTGCCAATGGGGCAGACCCAGGGGGAGTGGCTGCCAGAAGCAACTAGCAACAAGAGTGCACGTGACTGTTGGAATGCTAGGCCGCTGCACTGTAAACAGAGCACCTCGATGGGCAGCATGGTGCTCGCCGCACTCTAATCTGAAGCTTTGAGTAGCACAATCATGACATTTGCCAAGGGGTGCACGCTCATTTAAAAAGGCTATTTTGGTCTCCTGGGTGACCCCATTGTGAAAAGGGATACTGTTGGATGCAATACAGCATGGCCATAGGATTGTTGCCGTGAGGGATACTGTGCACTTGCTAAAGGTAATGCACCAAGATTGCGCCTTCACCATGATTTAAGGGAAATATTGAAAGCAGTCTCAGAGAGTGCAAATAACGTATTGAGTAGTATACTATTCAAATATATGCTCTTGGTTGCACGTGTTTTCGCCACCTTAACACTGCATGTTTGTATTATTTTTTAAAGATCACATTGATTTAAGAACATTCCATGCATAAAAAGATTATAACATAATAATAAACATAGTAGACAGCATGGGTGTGTTTGAGAAATAAATGAAACAACAGGGGTGCCTAGTTTGAAAATAAGAGGCATGACTATACGAACTTCAGTTTGTTTAATAGGCGGGGGAGAGAAGACAAACACTGAGAACGACACAATAACATCACATGTACATAAGGGAAGGTGGGGAAAAAAGTGGGGGAGTGGGGTTGGGACAATGTGCATAGTGTAGATATAACAAGAAAACAATTATACAGGAGTTGAATATGCTAAACTTTATAAAAATGATTTCCATTTGAGTTCATGTTTAAGTGACAGAAGCAGGGTAGAGGCATTACAAATCTCTAATCTATGAGTGTTGCAGATTGACTTCCACCACATTTTGTACTGCAGATTGTTCAAGTTTTTCCAGTTAGATGTTATGGTTTCGATGGCAATTAACAAAAAAGGATCAAATAAACAGCAGTTATCCTTGTTTATATCGTATTTGAGGAGAACACTTCCTGAAAAAAATAACTTGAGGCTGAAATGCATGTTGTGGTTTGAAGATATCTTTCAGAGTCTTCCATATATCAAGACAAAAAGAATGGACACATTTACATTCTAGAAACATATGCTTAAATGAGCCTGAGGGCAGTAGGCAGATCCAGCAGTTATCATTTTGCATATGGTCACATTGAAAAGTAAAGGGGTGACAAAGGCTCTATGATGGAAGAAATATTGGGTTTGTAGTAGACTTTAGATATATGATTCCATACTTGAGGCCATTGCAGCTGATTGTCCAGGAGTGCAAACTCTTGCTGCCCCGCTATTCAGTTGTGACTGAGATTTGCCATGGAAGAGTTACCAACAGAGATTTATAGAATGATGAAGCAGACATATTAAAGATCTGTAAAGATTGTAACCTAGCAGCATTAGGGGAAATGTTAGTACAAATCAAGAAGTCATAACTTTTCATAATTGCATCAATGAAAGACACGAAATGTTGCAAATAGGAGATCAGTGCATGACATTGGGCTTCAAATTCGTTGAAAGAAATGGGAATGCCTTGCACAAATGATTGAACAATATATTTAATGCCAAGAGAGAGCCATGGCCTCCAAAGAATTGTTAATTAATGGGTTAAACCATACGAATGGCGAGATAAACTGGGAAGAATTAGAGATGTTTGGAAGCGTATATGTTCTAAAGTAATGAGCAGATAGGATAGTAATGGCACATTTAATAAATCTGTTTTTTGTTTTAATAATGTAACAGTCAGCGAGATCTAGGGGGAGGACCATGGCTCTCTCTAGACATACCCAGTGAGGTATATCATTAGGTTGTTCAGGAGAAAACCACAACTGTACTTGTTTCAGAACAAAAGCCATATGGTATTTTCTAAAATCAGGAAAACCAATACCTCCAGATGCACGTGGTTATTTATGTTTGCAAAGGGGTAATCTATGGGGGACATTATGACCCTGGAGGTAGCCATGCCTCTATTTACGGAATAGGGAAATACCGGGCCATTCCGACCTTGGAGGGCCCGGTATTTCCCCATTCCAGGAACCCAGACCTGTACATTCCCATTCCCATTCGAGCCCCCATGGGGCTCAATGGGAATGGGGAAGATGCAAACAACGGGCCCGTTAATAACGGGCCCGTTGTTTGCATCGTGGTCTGCTCGCGGGACCCGCTAAGGATGCCTGGTTTTACCAAGCGTCCTTACTGAATCCCGCGAGCAAACCTCGTAATGCGGTAGTAGGGGGTTAACAGGGCCGGCAGCTCTACCGTAATGACCCCCTATGTCTCCCCCCCCAGAGGAACTTAGTCAGACAGGAGTCTATAGATTTAAAGAAAGAGGAGGGAAGGGGGATTGGTAGGATAGAAAGATGGTGCAAAATGATTGGGGAGATCATCATTTTAATAGATTCTAGCCTGCCCGACCAGGACAAGTGAAGGGGGACCAGGAGTTTGTAAGTTCATTTATGTTAGAGAGTATAGATTCAGTATTACCTTTGGTAATATTTTTAAGAGAGGCGGAAATGTGTATGCCGAGATATTTAATTCCATCAAGGCACTAGGGCATGCCTGTAGATTGGATGTAATGTTTGGTACAGTGTACATTGAGGGGCAACATTTCTGATTTATCTGTAGTAAGTTCATATCCTGAAGCTAATGACAATTGGGAAATAAGGCTAAGGAGAAGTAGCAAAGACATGTCCCGGTCTTTAATGAATAACAACACATTATCTGTGTAGGCTGCTGATTTAATCTGTGTATCATCACACTGAATACCTTTTATATAGTAATTTTGTCTGATACCTCCTAGAAAAGGCTCCAGAGCTGAAATGAAAAGCAGTGGGAAAGAGGGCATCCTTAGCATGTGCCTCTAAATAAGGGGAAATATGAGGACATTTGGCCATTAATGAAGATGGCTGTCTTGGGATTTGAATAAAGTACTTTTATCATGGAGGGTAAAGGGGTTTCAAAACCATGCCACTTGAGTGCTTCAAACATGTAGTTCCACTCTACACGATCAAAGGCTTTTTCAGCGTCTAGAGCTACTGCAGCATAGGGATCCATGGAGCCATGTATTTTATCTATTAGTTTACGTAGATGGGGAAGGAGTCTGTTGGCTAAGATTTTAGCAAACATTTTGCAGTCTGTATTAATGAGTGATATAGGTCTGTAGCTTTGAGGAATTTCAGGACCTTTATTGGGCTTAGGGAAAACTATGAGCATGGCTTCTAGAAAAGAGCCTTGTGCTTTAATATCTAGGGTGAATTGAGAGAAGAGCTCACCAAGTTTGGGTACAAAAAGGTCATCAAAATGCACTAAATAATCAGCGGAACAACTGTCTGGGCCTGGGGCTTTCCCTTTTTTAATATCTTTAATCACTTTATGAATTTCGCTAGTAGAAATAGGAGCATTAATTGTAGGTTAATTTCAGGGTACGAAGTGTGGGATATATTTTGAAGAAAATTTGGAACATGTGTGTTGCATGGAGGGGATTCAGACGTGTATGCATTTTGGCAAAAGTTGGAGAAGACTTAAATGATATCCTTATCTTTAAAGATTCTGTTACCTGACTGGTCTTAATAATAGCGATTCTGTTATTTTCCTTGTTGAATTTTAGGAATGACGCCAGAGATTTACTTGATCTATTAGAAAATTGATACATTTTTGCTTTATATTTCAAGAGAAACGCACAGGAATATTGTGCAACCAGCTTATTGTATTGTAG
Source organism: Ambystoma mexicanum (assembly GCF_040938575.1). Classification (NCBI taxonomy): domain Eukaryota; kingdom Metazoa; phylum Chordata; class Amphibia; order Caudata; family Ambystomatidae; genus Ambystoma; species Ambystoma mexicanum. Next base: position 1,144,773,672 of record NC_090933.1, read on the forward strand.
TCTGAGTTTCATAATATTATTTAGAGTAGCTTCTGAGTTGGTGCGTGTGTATTGGGATTCTAGGATTTTAAGTTGTTAGAGAATATTTTCAATTTCTTGTTTGAGTTTCTATTTTTTATTGCAACAAAGGATATGATGCACCCTCTAGGAACTGCTTTATAGACATCCCAGTTATTACTAATGGAAGTGTCTTGGCTTACAATACAGGCAATAGATGGCTTAGGTCTATTTAGGTGTGATAATATTTTCTGTCTGTTTACAGAATTATGCAAACCTTTAGCATTCCAAGAATTAACATTTAATGTCATTGTTTACATCAGAAGGGTACAATAGTTTTAGGCGATAGTTTCCTTGCATAAGAAGTTGGATACCCAGGGGCACAAGGAGAAAACAGAGGGGAAGGGACACAAAAGGAAGATGGGGAGACAAACAGAATCGGCATGGATAAAGTATGACCATAAAAATAAAAGATATTAAAAATTGTAGTGGCTAACAGGAACCAGCCACATCGGTCCATGTCAAGAAAAAAGAAAATTGGAGGTTGGAGCGCCATTTAACATCCCGCTCTGGTGGATGATAAAACAGCAGATAACTATTGTGGCAGGTTAGTTATAGATATTCGATGTAAATCAACCTGGAGATCTTGACATATCCATTTCTTCTTTCTTTTGGTTTTGGGTGAAGTGTCTTAGGTCTATTGGGTTTTGGAAGGCTTTGGTATGACCATTGAGGGTTACTTTAAGTGTAGCTGGTTGAATCATGCCATATCTTGCATTCAGCTGCTTTAAGGCTAGTCTGAAGGCTAACATTTATTTTCTCCTGGCAGCAGTGACATTGGACACATTCTGGGTAATAAAGATCTTGTTGCCATTCCATGAGAGCTGCTTACTTAGTTTTGTCTTTTCCAAGATAAGCATAACATGTGTGTAGTCTAGTAGTGCAAATATGAGGGTTCTGGAGGAATGGCTGGAGTATTGCACCAAGCTGATTGGGCCCACACAGTGGATGTTGAGTAGGGTTGACGTTGGTAGGTCCAGAAGTTTGGTAAGCAAATTGTTGAGGAATAGAATTGTATCATGTCCTTCAACACCTTTGGGAAGGCATACACTATGCAGATTGTTCCTCCTGTTTCGATTTTCCAAGTTTTTTGTTTGTTTTTTCAGGGAATTATCTGTGTTTTCAAGCATTTGCATTTTGTGTGTAACATCCTCAGAGTCACTGACTCATCTCTCAACTTCTGTAATCCTCGATTCAAATGTGGACCATTTTTCATCCAGTTGCTGGAGTGTGACATTTGTTGCTTCCATAAATGGTCACAAGGCTCTAATTTCAGTAAGGATAACCTGCATGTTTGGGTCAAGTGGTTCTTCTTTTGGCATAGGTGAATCACTCTTCTGTCTTTTAAGAGTGTTGGATGAAACCTCCTTAATTTGGCCTTTTTTTGATGCCATAAAGGGTACCTTAGAGTAGAAAATATGGAGTTGCACAATCCTGAGGTATTTTAGAAAAATGTATTCATAAATAAGTGCTTCTGGAGACTATTTAATAATATACCAGATGTGCAAAGTTATGTGGACTGGCAGTTATTCAAATTCCACCAGTTTAGAAGCCATAAATAGAAAGGCTTCTTGTACTTATATATGTAAATTAGGAGGTTTCTAAAGCAAGTTATGGTAGCCACACTAACATCATGTTATTTTCTTGAAAAATGCCTTAAAACACCCACCACAAGATTTCGCTTAACTGAGGAGCCTGTGTTGTTGAAGAAACTTGTATTTTAAAGGTGCAGTTTTCACCGCAGTTGTTTTCCTTTTTTTTAAATGGGGAGTTCCCCCCAAACTCCTTGTAATGGTGTGCTTGGACTGCAGCCTCGCACCATTGCTAGGCTAAGGGTCGGGTTATGGTGCAGCGGCAAGAACGGAAAATGGCACAGGGTTAAAGAGGGGCTTCCGGGCGTGGGGACTTGGAGAATGGTAGTTTAATAAAAATTAAGTATGCAACACTACACCGAGTCCTGCCTCTTTGATGTACCTGAGCGGTCCTCCAGTGAGACGCTCCATCAGAACCTTACACCCCTCATCTAACCTGCCCCCAGTACCTCACCCTGCCACCCACCCCCCCGAACCATCCCCAAACATACAACACATATATGTTTCACAAAATAAACCAAAACGACCGCAGTGAGAACTGCACATTTAAAATGGTAACGTACAGTTTCACAGTGGCAAAAACACGACATACAGCTCTTGTCATGACCCCCATAAATACAGCACTCTGGGGAACCACTTTGTGAGGAACTAGCAGTGTGCACCTTACTTGAGGGTTGGCTGTTTAGATGTTGTGGCACTGTGATGCTGCCCGCCCCACGCATATCCTATTTCTCAGCTGACCCTACACACTGAATCTGTTGATTCTTCCACGACCACCAGTCTGGCTTTAGAGCATCCAGAAAGCTGGAAACTGCTCTTCTGAACACCTGTGAATTTCTGCTCTCAAATCTTGATTCTAACTCTCCCTCTGTCCTCATTCTACTCAACCTCTCCTCTGCCTTCAATACAGTGAACCACAACACCCTGATAGCACATCTCTGTGATATCCTGGGCATCACTGATCAGGCCCTGGTGTGGCTAACCTCCTTTCTCTCCGACAGTCCGATCCCAGGTGGATTTGGGGTCCTTCCTATCCCCTATCACTCTCTCTATGTGCAGTGTCCCCCAGGGATCTAACCTATCCCCCTGCATTTTCAATGGCTACATGACCCACTGCCCCGTATGATAGCCATCTTCACCTCCAACTTTCAGTGTTACGCGGATAACATGCAGCTCTCCTTCAGGCTACCCTCTGCCTCTGCCTCTTCCTCACTCATACCTGACTGTCTGCCCGCAATTCAGTCATGGTGTGCTGCAAAAGACCTCTGCCTCAATGCCAGTATGACAGAGATTGTCCTCATCGGGACCCCTTCTTCCGCCTTCCCTCTTTCTCTTTGGCCGGTCTTGCGTGGTCCTGCGCCTCCACCTACCAATGAGTCCAAGAGTCGGGGGGTCATCTTTGACTCCACTCTCTCCTTCTCATCCCACATCTCTAAAAAGTCGCACTACCAACTACACCTTCTCAGAGGTATTGTACCTTTATTCACCTTCCCCCAGAGGCTCACCGTCTCCAGAGCCCCAGTCCTCTTTAGGCTGGACTACTGCAACAGCCTCTTTCTCAACCTGCCCTCTTCTACCCTCTGTCCTCTTCAACTCATCCAGAACAGAACTGAGAGACTTATCCTTGGCCTCAAGCTCAGGGACAGCATCTCTCTGATGCTAAAATCCCTTCACTGGCTCCCCGTCTCTGTAAGGATTAAGTTCAAGACCCTTGGTATTGGCCACAAGGCTTTCTGGGGCTTTGGCCCACTCTATCTGCAATGCTAACGTCCTAAATACTCTCCTTCCCCAGCCCTCTGCTCATCTTTCTTCAAATCTCTGCAGGTGAGCCGCTTCTCCAAGCAGAGACTTGGGGGGAGATCTTTATCCACCGCAGGTGACTCCCTCTGGAACAGCCTCCCTGCCTCCCTCACTCTTGAGCTGGATCTCCTTAAGTTCCAGAAACTCCTCAAGACTTTCCTCTTCGCCCCCTCCTTCTCTCTCCCTCTCCCCTGCTAACCACCTCTTTCTGCTCTGTCGCTCTCTCTCCTCTACTTCTGCTCAGTTTTGCTGGCTGGCTGCCTGGTGCACCTTCAGAGCCTCACAGGTCCAAAGCTTTCCGCGCCAGTCTCCTGCACTTGGCCCCGGGCCTTGCACTTGACACAGCACTACTGCACTTTTTACGACCCATGAGTGTAGTATCTCTCTGCACTTGACCCATGTTCTGATAGGATTTGGCGCACTTGGTCTCTACTGCCCCCTCACGCACTTCCTGTTCTGTTCACCTGCATGATCTGAATTTACCATACCTAGTAGGATCATTGTCTTGTCTTCCTTATGTCTTCCCCATCCATGGTTGCGCTTTTAAACACGTGTGTACAAGTGCATAATAAATAAACAATCAATCAATGAACATAATAGGACATTCAAGGGACAGTGGTTGATATGTACATCTGCACCTAAGTGGCAGCTTAGCACCACAGAGTGCTTAACAAGTGCTGTACCACTGGGCACTTTCAACAGAAGCGCGTTCCACAGCAAAAGGAAGGAGAACCGAAAGCACTGGAACTCATGCTCCCAGGCCTGGGGTGATGTAATGGCGAGTCGCGATTTGAGCACACAGCAAAGTAAAGTGTGGCACTGGCACAATTAAGACATGCCTAGACATGAGCATCAACTGGAAACAGTCTTTCTTCTCTTCACTGAACTCATCCTCTGGGAAACGTAATCCAATATACGTATTGTTATATAAAAATAATATGCACAGTGTGTTCTGGTGAGGCAGAGAGGCAGATAGCAGAGTTCTGCTCCGTTCTACTGGAGTCTATCTGGAGTCAATCTTCACTGTCAACTAGACTCCCTGGAGGCAGTCCTTAAAGACCCTACCTACCACGGAGTGCGCGCTGTGCTCAGTGTGTTCTGGTGAGGCAGAGGGCAGAGTTCTGCTTCGTTCTACTGGAGTCTATCTGGAGTCTATCTTCACTGTCAACTAAACTCCTAGGAGGCAGTCCTTAATGACCCTACCTACCGCAGAGCATGCGGTGTGCGCAGTGTGTTCTGGTGTTCAGGTGGGCTGGTGGGAATGGCTCCTGTGGCTATAGCCTGGCCAACGGGCCTGGCCAACGGCCTGCCCGTAATTCTGCCTTCTCTCTGCTGCCAGCTCGATCTCTAAAGGTACTGTGATTGCCTTCATACTCATGGCATCACACGCTGTATTGTATGTGTTGAGTGTCGATAAGGCGAACTGGTCGGTGGCCATGACAACATCCATGAAGAGGTCAAAACACATTCCAATTTTTCAGAGGCTGTAGCACGGAAGCTGGATCTTATGGGGGACATCTTATGTTCCCTCCCCTTAGCACCTCCAACCGAGTCAATCCATGAACTGCAAAAGACCTCTGAGCCCATTGTTGTCGGGGACTCTGTGGAAGAAGTAGGATCGCCAAGTCCAGGCCTTATATCCCAGGAACAGAAAGCACAGCCTCCGGCAGAACCAGTGGAGATCCACAACAGTGCTACCGACCACAGCGATGTAGTGGAAATGTGCGCTGATGCTGTTGCTCGGAAGGAGTACGTTTGTGTGCCTCCAAAAAGAAGTGAAAAAACCAAAAGCGGCAAAAAAGGAAAAACATATCATCAAGGAAGTACTTGAAAAACCTAACAATCGTAGAATCGATGTTCAGAAGCTCCAGTCAGAACCAGCCTATGGATACGGAAACCGGTCAGTGAATTGGCCCATTCCAGGGAGGTGCATCCGTGAGTAGCATCTGCCATTGTGAATGCAAACACCAGGGAAAAGGAGGAGGACACTCCACCGCCGGGTGCCTATCAATTTGAAGGAAGAATGGCTGTATGAGTGCAAACTATTACTACCTATACATCTAGTGCCCAAACTGACATATTCCCCGACCACGAATCAAAGACATTCCCACTTAGTCAACAGGTGAGCTGAACAAAGCTGTGAGGTGACAGGCGGATGCGACTCTGCAAACTGACAGTCTGGTCTTGTCTGCTTACGTAAATTCGCCCCTCCTTGCATGGAACTTGGTGTAAACTCCAACAATCATCAAAATCTTGGGTTGGGGAACCCAGGCACCAATACACTCTACTTATCCAAAACGTCCAGTAGCCCTGTTTTTTTGCGGGGATTGCTGGCAAAGAAACTATAAGAGTTCATATAAAGTTGATATGAATGTGGAGCTGGTGGGAAGATTCTATTGGCCGGGTCGTTGAGAGAGCCAGGGAAGCCCGTCCTGACATAAGATATGCCTGGCAACAATTATGGAAATGTGCTGAGCAAAGTTACTGACATGCCTGCTAGGTTCCCAAAAAGGGGCACCAGCTCATACCTACACCTCTGCTGTGTTCCACGATCAAACTCCTACATTCTGAAGTTTGCTGAACAGTGTTAAGACTGCTAGAGGTAATTTAGACCTGCATCCCACCATGAGCAGCTTACCTATGACCGGCAACAGGCCATTTTACCTCGCAATTTGAATAATGAATGTAATTCTCTGTTAATGTCCTGTACGTTGGCATGTGGTGCAGAAGTCTGCTTAAATAGATCAAATGTTTTAACCATCTTATCAGAAATCCCAAATCTGAGAGCTATTTCTTCACTTGATATAGAAAGAATCCACATTCCAAACAGACTATAGCCAGATAAGTGCGTCATCCACTTCCATTCCCGCTTAATCCTTGGACTTGTCCTACCTGAAGCCCCATCTTGGGTTTTCAAATAGAAAGACAGGTCTCCCAGAATGTATACATGAATGGGATGAATGCACGCAGTGGTGTAAAAGTTTCATTCAATACTGGTCCTCCTGAATAGGCAAATCGAACGTGCAACCTTGCGTTTAGCAGGGTAGCAGGAGCCGATTTGTCAACATTAACGTCCTCCCTGTGTTCAAAGGGGTATTAATGATCAATGTAAAGGCGCTGTGTTGATGGGTATCAGGTTAAAATATGTTTCTTGGAATTCTCGGGGGTCTGCTAATTTGTGCAACAACACAGATGCCTGGGTACGCCTATAGGAAAATAGTCACGGTCTGAATGTTGGCGCAATACCCAATCCACCCTTATGGGATGCTGGCCGTTCAGTTACTCAGTAATAACCCTTCTCTTTCATTGCTTTTGATCAACATCTACTGGCATAAGGGTGTGGCTGATTTCTATGTCTTCTTGCAGTATATTCAAGAACGGATAATTGAATGGAAGATTGTCAACGGAAGTGGATAGGTTTTAGTTAGCCGTGGATTTAAACATTGATTACCCAGACACTTTCCCCGGTGAGGAACTACAGGAAGTATTCCCGGAGTCCGTTCCATCTAACCCAAAGCAGGCTTAAAATGGGTACCTATGATGATGGGTACCTATGATGACATTGTTGGGTTTACATATGCTTAGCCACGTTGACGTGAATCTTGGTAAGCGAACTCCTACTTGGCAAAGGGGAAACAGCTACACTCGATTATGTTTTTGTTGACCATGTATTATTCTGGGCCTATTCAGAACTATCTATATTGGAAAAAAATTGGAGTGGCCACAGTATGGTGAGCACACATTTTGTTTTACAGTATAGCGAAGTCGCACAAAGTGATCTAACTAATATTGATCTGAATGATAGGGGGAATAGGTTGAGATGGTTGCCTAGGGCCGTATCTAAACTAAATAGAGACTTGCTAAGTCTCTTAGGAGCTTAAGAGACGCCTTTAGAAAGGCAACTAGGGCCATAGCGCACAGTTCAGAAGACCAAGGTGTGAAAAACTGTAAGCGTAAACTCTTAAAGCAAAATTATAAGAACTTCCCTTTTACAGAGGGATGCAGAAATAATACTTACAATTTTGATTAAAAGATATGCCTGTTCCTTCTGGGCTACAGTTAACTCACTGAATCCTCTCCAGCATATTGGTCAACTGAACATAGTCTCAGAAAGTGTGTGGGGAAAGCATTTTGAGGAACTTTATTCTAGAATCCCTCTTTCTCCAGTTGAAACACAGACGGTCCAAGTAGAAATTCAGTGAGGTAACCAGATTCCAAAACCTGACCCGAAGCAATTTGTGGCTTGATAAAGTCCCTAGTCCAAATGGCCTTACAAATGTTGTCCTGAAGGAAGATCCCAATACTCGGGCAATAATTCTCTCTCTCCTATTTTCCAGTGTAATAGACACAGATTGCTCTACGGAGTGATGGAGATTCTCATATGTTGTCCCAATTTATAAGAAAGGGAACAAGCTGGACCCTACAAATTATAGGCCAATTGACCTCCTAGATGTGGAAAGTACATGGCGCACCAGGAAGTGAACAGCAAGTGACTGTTGACTGTTCGTCACTCTGCTCCTGTGGACTTCGTTTTCTTTTTGAAGCGGAGGAAGGTTTTACCTGCGACACACTTGGTGTCTTGGACCCTCCCCAGAACTCAGCCCTTCCACTGGCCCGGCGTAGGAAACACGCCCCCATTTTACCAGGAAGTGCCTTCATATACTCGGGCACCAGCGCACCAGCGCACCAGCGCGCGCCTCATGAAGTGAACAGCAAGTGACTGTTGACTGTTCGTCACTCTGCTCCTGTGGACTTTGTTTTCTTTTTCAAGCAAGTGACTGTTGACTGTTCGTCACTCTGCTCCTGTGGACTTTGTTTTCTTTTTCAAGCGGAGGAAGGTTTTACCTGCGACACACTTGGTGTCTTGGATCCTCCCCAGAAGTAAATATCCCTCGAATCCCTCCCTGACCCCACCGCCCACTCCCCCCTGCTGTGCACTACCTGCCCCCCCTCCCTGTTCCACTCTCCCTGGTCCCCCCCTCCTGATCGCTTTAGTCTCGTTAGCGCTAATACCCGCCGACCCCGTGTGGCGCCGCTAACCCAGGTGTTTTTCTGTGTCTCCCTTAGCTCAGCCCTCCCACTGGCCCAGCGTAGGAAACACAACCCCATTTTACCAGGAAGTGCCTTCATATACTCGGGCACCAGGAAGTGAACAGCAAGTGACAGTTGACTGTTCACTGGTCGCGGCGCGTGGTGCGCTGCCCGGTCTGGTGATCCCTGCACTACAGCCTTTAGTCTAAAGATCAGATAGTCTGTTTTGGCGCCTTAATCCAGTACGTCACCCGACATGGACTTAAGGTCATCCAAAACACACCAGCTAGAGCGTGATATTGCTATTGATGATCACGGAGCTAAGAATAAGGCAGTTAAACAGCAAGACCCAGTGAAAATTAGCCGGGCTTGCAAAAGAAAGACCATTACACACCCTGGCTTACTAACTGAAGGTACGTTAGCTAGAATGACTTCCTTTTTTGACCAAGTGGAAAATGTGCAGTCTTCGTCACTAATTACTTCTACACCTAGAATGACTGCACATGATGTTGGTAACTCTGTGACCGAAATTATGAAAGATCTGGCAGTGGCATTTACGTGTTTAAACAGTAAATTAATTTCACAAATGTTGATGCCTACTATACCTGAATCCATTTTTACAAGCGATGGGGAAGAATCCGACTCCCACATGACCAAGACCACAACTCTTGCTACAGCGAAAAATAGCCATGGTAATGACACTCAAAAGGAACATAGAGTTTGCAAATTACCTGATGGCCATGAAGGTGTGGCGCTCGAACACGTCTCTGGGCAGGATAATAAAGCATCTCACGAGGCAGCCACCGACAAATATGAACCACTCAACCCTGGTGAAAGGTTTGAAATAGACCCAAGATCAGGCTTGATTGTAATAGGGAAAGTACATCTGGCGATTGACAACAGTGAACAAAAAGAACTCACCACTCCTATTATAGAAAATAATGCCAGTGCCCACGTACAAGATATTTCTCAAGATACTAGCTTTGTAAGCATGAATACAGAAGAATTATTTCAGTCCTTAGAAAATGCGCTAGTCTCCTTGGTTGAAAAATGGGAAGCAATAGATAGCAAACTAGCCATTCACTCGTTGCTACTATACGATCTCAGTAAAAGAAATAACCTAAAACTGTGTGATAGCAGCACGAACACAGATATGAGAATGAACTTAGAACAAGACAAGCCTTATCTAAAAAATGACCAAGGCAAAAAGACAGCAAGTAACCCATCTAATAATAATATGGAATATAATATAACAGAAAATAACTTTAAAGAGTTAAACACAGAAGCAAATGGAGAATGCAAATCCAAAAGAAAGATGAAGCAGAAAATGTCCAACAGGAAAAAGAAAGTTAACCAAGCAGTAATGTACACCACGAACAAAGTCAAAAAACTATTAAAAAATGGGTGTATAGCAGACAGCAACAAACTGATTGAATTGAAAAAAATTGTCCCCAAAGAGACAGAAAAAAAATTTGCAAGTGAAAAATAGAGACCTCAAAAGTATATCCATGTATAAAGAACCCAACTATGTTGGCACACATGTTGTCGATATACATGAACCACTTAGCAAAAAAAGAAATAGTATAAAAATCAAAAAGCAAGTTAAGTTCCCAGACACTGATATAAGAGACTTTATGATACCATCTAAGAGACTAAAGAAGACACAAGTTAAAAAGAACAAAAAAAGAGTGAACCACGCTGATCAAATATTAGAAGATGTGCGAACACTGTATGAAGGTGTAACTAATGAAGAAGAATGTAAGGCACAAAAGGACAAAACAGGCAATCAAGTAACAGCAAAACATCTTAATCTGGGCGAGAATGCCAATATAGCTATACCTAATGAGAGTGACACTATTTAGGCATTGCAAATAGAAAAAATAGACACAAACAAGATGCTAGTTCTAAATCGAAAGCATGTACTACAAATATGTGCGTCAATAGTTCCCCTAAGGATGATAGTCTCCGAAGACTTCAAAATTGTCGATCAAGTAGTAAGTGCTGCTAAAATCATAACTAATCTATGGTGTCGGGATGACATAATACATGAATATATATTTAGCCACAGACGACAATTTGAACTAATAGGATACATATGCAATGAGATATACATGCCGAAAGTTAAATATGAAAATAATACAGAAAAAAGATTAGGCATTAACATGAAAGAACAATGTAAATCTAAAGATCAATTAAAACTACAGGTTAAAAATGAAAGCGTCAAACCAGAGAAACCCTCTAATGAATAGATTGACGGTGGATATTGGTAGTGGCTCCCTACAGCTTTCAAAGCTCACTTCGAAAAAAGCTCCTGATGCCCCTGACATCATAATGTCCTGGAACACCCGTGGAAATTCACACTATAATAGCGATGAGGGACTGCTTGAGAATATAAAAACACTTAGAATTATAGCCCTCCAAGAAATAGATGGCCGCAACAACTACGTAAGTTCTGCCACACAAGGAGCCCGGGGTAGACCTAAAGGTGGGCTTTTAATTTCTATCAAACAACCTTGGGAGGGCGCCAGACACTCTGAATCCACTAAGATGGTATTAGCTGTATCGGTATCATGTAAGACACTAGCAATAGATACTTTTGTCATTATAAATATATACAACCCTCCTGAAGCCAAATATAGCAAAGAAAATATTGCCACACTTACCAAAATCCTTACTGAAGTAGGTAACACCTTACCATTGATCATTGTAGGCGATCTAAACGTAAGATTAAACTATAAAACTGAGGCGGCCATAGAGGAAATGGTGTCAGAACCCATAACCCAGATTTTTGATAAAAAAGCAAAAGACTGGCTAAAGTTGTTAAACAAATTTGAACTGATAGTACTGAATGGTAACACGTCTGGAGACTGGGAGATGAATGTGACACAGATTTCGGGAGTTAGCATGAGCACCATAGACTATATGATAGTAAACAAAAGGGCACGGATATGGGTCAAAGACATGGTAGTAGGATGCAGAGAAGAAAGCGATCATCTCCCCCTGTATCTCATACTAACTAGTAAAACTCCACACAGCGAGAAATATCAGAATAATGGGCAGATTAGAGTAAACATTGCAGGGAATAGAATACAATGGAACCCTAAAAATATCGAGAATGGTAATAACATAGCTGAACCCCTGTTAGACCTTTTTGTTGAAACAGCCGGGGCAAGTGAAATGCACCACAATAACAAGAAAAACATAATAAATATGTTTGATCAATTAACAGAACAGGTTAGCGTATCCATTAGTGATAAATGAAGATACAAGACAACTAATGAAAGATGGAATCTAGTCCATAAGAAGAAATTTGATAAAACAATTCATCTAAAAAGGAAAATCTTACGGAAAGATATACGGGCTGTATTAAAGAGAAAGACGAACAAGCAACAAATAAGATACATATACTTAAGACTATATACAGAAGATGGCTGAAATACCACCTAAAAGAAAAAAAAGAAGAGACATGGCGCTCGCTAGCCGATGCATCTAACCAAAAGAACAATAAAATGATGTGGGATATTAATAATGAGAAAACAGACAGGAGCATCCCGATCAATTATGTATCCGAAAATAAGTGGATCACTCATGTTACTAATACAATTGGTAGACTAGCAGAAGATGAAACTGATTACAAACTAGTGAAAACTGAATGGAAAGGCAACTATACAGTTGACTCGCTAACAAAAATACTAAGTAAACTACCAAAGTCCAGAGCAGCTGGCCCAGACAATACCTGCAATGCCCTACTAGAGGAATCCCCTGAAAAATGGGCTAAGGTCCTATACATTGTTTTTCAATGGATAGTATTACATGGGATGATCCCTAACACATGTGTACACTTGTGTATAGGCGCGTTACAAATACCATATCATATCATATCATATCACATGGAAGAAAAGCATTATACTTACTGTACACAAAAAAGGAGATTGCAAAGAACCTAGTAATTACAGGATGCTAGCGATATTAGATATACCCGGTAAAATCTTTGGTAAAGTTTTGTTAGAAGAACCAAACAAGTGGATAACCAGGTGTAAAATCCTGCCCGAATACCAATCTGGCTTTAGATGTGGGTCATCCACAACCCATAACATAGCCATTTTTTTTAATGCAGTTGAATATTCTTGGAAAAACCGAAGGCTGCCTGTGTATGTTGCATACATAGATTTTTCTGCAGCCTTCAATACGATAGAACGCAGCAAACTCTGGGCCAAATTGGAACAATGGAAGATAACAAGAGGCCTTCTGTATATGATCTAACTCCTGTATAAAGATACCACGGTCAGGATTCGGTTAGATGCTGAAGGACAACTATCAGAAAATATCCAGACCTTACGTGGGGTTAAACAGGGGTGTACTCTAGCTGCCACCCTGTTTAACTTATATCTCGCCGATTTCCTCCAAAATGTGAATACCACTAACATGAATGATATCAAGTTAGGTAAAATCATGCTAAGATGGCTGGGATATGCTGACGACCTTATTTTGCTTGACTATACACCCAAAGGTCTACAGGTAAAACTGAATGAACTCGAAAAGTACGCAAATGCTAATAATCTTGCTGTGAATATTAGCAAGACTAAAATTATGAAGTTCGAAATACAGTCAGCTAATAAGAAGAGATAAACTGGTGGGTGGAAACTAAACGAACAACAGATTGAAGTAGTTCACAAATATAAATATCTAGGAGTTATCATAGATGACAAGCTTACATGGAAGACACACTGGATATAAACTAAAAGGAAATGTATGACTGCAAATATGGCATTGAGCAAGTTCATAGGCAATCAGGGTACTTACTCTGTCGCAACAGTTGTAACACTATACTCAGCCAAAATTGTTTCATGTTTGATATATGGTGCAGAAATCTGGAGCAGCAAATTTGGTAACAATATGGATAAATTTGAAGCCAAGATGTTAAGAATTCTGTTGCGAATGCCAAAAACATTACCATATGAATACATGTTACTAGAATGTGATATACTGAGTACAAGAAGTAAAGTACAACTGTCCTCCGCCATACTATATGCGAAACTTACTTGACTCACTAACGATACTTTTATAGTACGAATGAAGGAGCAATATAAGGGAATAGACCGCAAATAGATTTTAAAACAATAGACAGAAGGAGATTTACCTCCAACTGATCAAAAATGAGACTCACTGCTGGCTACTATACTCTGTAGCCCAGATGAAAAATAAATTGAAAAAACTGATTTGGGAACTAGATAGAGAACAGAAAATAGTAAATATGGCAACTAAATCGAACAGTGGAACATATATAGAATATATCAAAATGAGGACGATGAAACCTAAATATCAGATGTCATACCCAAATTGCTCTACCATTCAATGGTACCTGTTGTTCAAATTTAATGCATGTGAGGTTTTAGAAATACTAGGGGCGCGAGTGGGAATCCCCCGTGAACTTAGATTTTGTCGACTCTGTGGTACTAACGTTCTTGAATCAGCATACCACATTTTATGTGAGTGTGAAAGTTTGCAAACAATACGTAGTCAAAGTCTGATGAAATATGATAACTCTATGAATATGTGCAATATGCGTAGTGTATGGGTGAAGCTAGTTGAAGGAAACAATGCAAATTTAATTTTCTACTTAATGAAATTTTATGTGATGATTTTAGTAATTTTAAAAGACCTGTCTCAAGATATTTTATACTATTAAATGTGTAATGAATAGTGAATTATTTGAAAAAGGATACACCCAAGAGATGTATATATTTTAGCAAGTGTTTTAGATGTGATGTTTTGATTAAAACAAAATATGTAAAACTGAACTGTTATATACATATTATAAAAATTTAATTTAAAAAAAAATCTTCTAAGCAGTCCTGCTACAATAGTTGGAGGACTTGGCCACGTTGATGGGGAGATTGGATAGATTCCAAACCTGTTTTCGCAGGGGGCACTCAACAAACATCAGTGGTGCAGTCTTCAGAGACTTTCAGGCAAGGTCCCGTGCAGAGCGCAAATCACGCACATACATGGCTTCCATTGATCTCTCTGTGGCTTTTGCGAGGTCAACTGAGGTAGACTCTGGTACAAACTATAGAAATGTGGTCCCTGCAGTATCTCCTCTGGCTGATCATTGGCCTGCATGAAAAGTCTGGAATCTATGTCCATTTGAATCCAGTTGGTGATCTCTCTCATTGTATAAGTACTGACTCATGACTAAGGCAGGGATGCATTTTAGCTCCCTGACTTTTTATTCTCTATGTCTCTGACAGCTTAAATCCAGCTGCTCTTATTGCTCCAAAATTCGGGTCAATGAAAACATTGTGGATGGCTTATGTTGATGATTTTCTTCTCTTTGATGGCCCCAGGATTGGAATGCAGAGGGTCCTCCTGGCTTTCTCTAATTATGCAAAAGAATTTTTTTTGATAATGAACCCCTTTTACAACAAAAATCCTGGAGCTATCGCAGGGGAGGAAACAAGGGTTCCTCTTGTGGCAACCCCAAAAGCAGTCGGTAGGCAGTACATCCAGCCTAACATATCTGGGACACCATATTACAGCAAATCAATTAACAATGATTGATAGATAATTTGGTATATTTTTAATAAAGGCAGCTATTAAATTCTATGAGGGTAAGGTTATCCCTAAACTAACATATGGTCTGGGGCTTTGGCCCACGAGACTGCATTCTTCATTGGACACGATTAAGGGCAAGATGTGGATATGTGTACCGAAAGTTCCTAATGTGGTGCTGGTGGCTGTAATGAGATATGAGCTCGGGCTCTTATCTCTTAAGGCTCAGGTTCAGTGGCTGACTTTGTCTCTATATCAAAAGATTCTTACTTCTGGCACCGATACCTTGTATTCTGAGGCAAATGTTGTTCTACGGGATAAAGCCCGAGCTTGTGTAGTCTCTTTTAGCTTTTTAGGAAAAGTGATAATTTATTGTGAATCTCTCTTAAGCGATCTTGATATAGACACGGATGTATTGGCATTAAGACTGACAAAAGTCACAGAACCGTTATACAAATCCGACTGGACTAATACCATTGATTTGTTTCATGGCTATCCATCACTTCACCACCTATCCCATGAGTACAAACCCAGGGGCACGACTGCACCTTATTTATTGTTGTTCCCAAACTTATATTATCGTTCACTCATAATGCATCTAGGCTGGAATGTACTCCCCATGAAGAAGATACTTCTAAGGAGAGGGCTGATCGATTGATCTGAATCTACTTGTAGGTTCTGTATGAACGCAGAGGTCCTTAAATACGCTAAACACTTGTTTATGGAATGTCCATCCATGCACTCAATTGCCAGTTCATACAGCAAAGTGCTCTCCACCCACACCATAATTAAGAATGACTAATATACCTAGTAATATATTAATACTCTAAATGCTTTTATGAATCCATTTTATATTTGCTTTTAAAAATGTATGTTTTTATGATGTGTTCTTTTTCTATGATTGTAAAGGATTGAATAAAGCACATACAATAAAAAATAAATGTAAAAAAGTATACCTTTAACAAAATGCATATTTGTATCATTTATTTCCAAATTGTATTGTTATTTTATGAAACAATTATTCTGAGGTATATTTGAAATAATACACCATACTTCTTTGATGAAAAAATTTATTACGGTAATATAGTTTTCAATAATATTTTTCTAAATGAATATGTAGTGCCTTATTTTAAATAATAACATGAAATAATAACATGAGGTGTTTTGAAAGAGTGATTTTAAAATAGAAAATGATAGATACTTTCACTTATGCTTATAAAGAATCTTTATGAATTTAGTAAAGTTAAATATATTTTTATAAATAATATGGAAATTTGCTTTTGGTTTATTTAAGAGTGTACTACTGACATTCAGGGTCGGACTGGGACAAGAAATGGGCCCGGTCACCCAAAGAAAAGTGGCCCAACACTCGCCTCAAAAAAATGGCCCACCCCTCGCCTTATGACCCTTTACCTCTGGTGCCATAACCAGAAGTGATGTCTTTTGACCCCACCCCAAAATGACATACCAGAAAGCGATGGAACACAGCCTTTCAACCCTTGACAAAACAGGAAGCGGCATCAAATAGCATTGTTCCTAAGTACACTATGAAAAATATGGTTATGATTTCACTAATGTGATTTACATTTCATACAAGAATGGATCACCATATGTATCATTAATATCTGTGCGTATAGATCCATATTGTCAAATTACTGTGAATCTAAGCAGACGTCCAAGGCCAAATGATAATATGTTATTGTATACCACTTATGCTTAAGCTCTTTTTTTATAGAAAAAATATGCATACAATATCACCCAATCTGTGCTGGTACTCATTTATCGACCTAAGAAGGATGAAAGGCTTTTTAAAACAGAAAAAAGAAAAAAAAGAAATGTTCAAATTATTTTTTTTCTATTTTTTTTACCAAAGCGGCCCAGACTCCCCATGTACGATTTCGGCCCAGCCACGGGCCGAAAGGCAGAGGGGCCAATCCGACTCTAAATGCTGACATTTCTAAAGTAGTTTTCTGCACTGCAAAAAATGATGAAAAAATGCTGTTTTCCAATACCTGTCAGGTGTTGAAGTGAATTGCTTTAAAATAGTTTACAGCTTACTTCACTACATTGTAGAATCTTAAACATGCTGTAACGGTTTATTGAGAGGACACCCTCAACACAGGGAGTTCCTTCCCTCCCCAAGCTAAGTGTCACGCAATAAACGGTTAATATCAGTTCTTTTATTCAGCCCTATCTCAGCCTCATATCAAGCCCCTTCAGATCCCTCCCCCTGAGCTACCAATGAGCCAAGAATCAGGCCGGTGTACAGGAAATATATTTGTATTTATTTGAATTATAGTTAATAGAAATCACACTAAACTACACACGCCACCTTCTTTGTGGCTCAAATTTAACTTCCTGTTACACAAATCACACCAATGGGTTGGGAAAAACACAAATTACAATACTTTTCTTTCTACAGATTTCACTTCAAGAAATAACTAACGCTTGTCAGTGAACACAAACAATTTAGAGATGTAGTTTTGTGCAATTTTGATGTTCCTGCATGCTTAAAAGGCTAGCAGTTTGACTTGCGGATTTGAAGAAATGCATATGGCAATTACTAATTCACCCACACCTTTGCTCAAAATAAACACTGGGTGATTTAGCAGTGGGTGTATCAGACCCTCCCTACTTTGGTCTGTGTTTGGGAAGTATGACAAAACAATTGGGATGATTGAATAATTTTGGATTAGGAACAAAGGCACATCTCTTCCTAAAAGAAGTCGTAGTTAGCAGGTAAATAGGATAACCAAATTACATTACAGTCTGTAGTTTTCAGCGCACACCGGGAATTGGCATTGTTCATTTAGAATTTTAACAAAATCACCCCATGGTGTTCGGCCAAGGAGAATTAATTCAATTAATATTTTTAGTTAAGTACGGTAAGTATCTTGCCACCATCCCTGTCCACTATAAAAGGAAAGGATTTAAGGCCAGCAGATTCCCCAACCTTTTTGGGTACAAAGGGCTCATGTCTACTTAACTTGAAAACCTCTGTTTAAAGTTCAGGAAAGGCAGCTGCATTTCTGGACCCTCTGGAAAGATAATGCATGAGTCGGGTCACTACACGCTCAAAGATGGTCCCAACTCTCCACCTTAGGACCCATCAGCTGTTAGGCCTTCCCAGCAATAGACAGCTCCACCCAGAGCAATATCTGCAGAATCACCTTTTGGTGTTTCCGTGTGGTTGTCAGATGGTAGGCTTTAGCAGCTCCTTCCATGGTGGTAATTTTAGGAGCACTCCGCTTTCCTCATAGTTCATCCACTTTAGCATTGATGACACCATCAAGTGTAGAATCTGGGGAAGCTCCCTGCAACAGTTCTCGTACCCTGATTGGACCTTTACTCTTCTATAATAATAATAATAATAATAATAATAATAATAATAATTTTGCATTTATATAGCGCTACGAACCCTCAGGTATCTGAGCGCTGCTTATTATTACCCACAGTGTGTGGTGCTCATTTATCGACCTCGGAAGGATGCAAGGCTGAGTTTGGCCCTGCCGGGATTCAAACCTGCGTTAGCAAGCTCAGCACAATGTCAAAGCGAGCGCACTACTCGCTGTGCCACTTGACCGGCGATCTCTCCTCCCAAATCTCTCCTCCCAAATCGAGCTCCTCTCCAAGCATTGGTTTAAGAGTCTGGCACAGACATATGGCAACTTCCATCTGAAACTCCCTTTTTTTCAAGTCTTCTTTTTGGCAAACATTAGTTATGTGGCCAAATTTCAGAATTGAATAGTAACTGCCATAGTACATATATTTTCCAATTCAGCTAATCATGGGGAATTAAACAAAATGACAGCCGGTTACGCACCATTTCGCACAGCCATTTGGCAATTTTCCACTGTTTTTTAGAAAAAGCAGAATAGTTAGGTACATGTAATTTATTACCCACATTCCTAATTTTACTCCCCCCATCAGTTCCCCAACCCTAAATCCAGGACATGTTCATAGCAGCCAAGAACACCTTTTAGCTCACCATCACCATTCCCTAAGTCACAGGGGAGGAATTTTATTTCAACAGCATCTCCTGGAAATTGCCTAACAAATGACACATCAATCAAGGAAGTACGACTTATGGTTGCTGAGAAAAATGCCTAAATGATAATAGTCCTTTTAAATTAATAAAACATCTTTAGGTTATGACAGCTGGAGCCTTCCTGTCCCAAGTCCCATTTGCCTCTCTTGCCCAGTGTTTTTGTTAGTCTCTTTATCATTTGAAGTGTAGGCACAGTGCATGCCCTTTTGATGGGTGACAGTTTCAGTGAAACAAAAATGCTTCATTTATTTCTCAGCCTGCATGGGATGAGCTTTTGCAATATTTGATTTCATTTTTGTTTCAGCCTTCTCTGGATTTCCCATACAGTAAGACACCAACATAGTATGCCTAAAAAGGCACAGTTTTTCAGTGTGCAGGTTTTTGTGTGCTGGCAGGTCTGTTTCCCAGTGGGCCCGTCAGTTCGGTTGGTTTGGGGCCCCTGCAAAATAAAAGATGCGCAAAATAAAGCAGTGCAACATAAAAGGTGTGTGATTTATTGCCACGTTTGCAGCCCCCTCCAATTTACTGTAAGCATCCACAAATACCACTCCCAAAAACCTTTATCCTTTATAACTATTTTCCCTTATGCTTGTTGTTTTACGGCTTTCCCTGTAATCTCTTATAGGGTAACACTTTAGGTCTGTACTGCTGGAGGAGCGTCAGTCAGGGGTACTTTTGAGAGTCTTTAGCACACTTCTGTCTGTGATTAAAAGCAAACCCAGGTTTTTTACAAATGGGATGCAAGGGGACCCCACCGTCAGTTTGTCAGGTCTGTATCTTGAAAGGCGCAGAGGCAGCACAAACACCTACCTCCCCGTTCGTCTTGGCACCTGGGATCTGGATATACCACAGGTTTCCGCAACCCGCCAGGTAAAGAGGGTTAGGGTCTGATGATTGGACAGGTTGGGGGTTCGAGGGTAACCGGAAAGAGAGTTAGGAAGCGGTTATGGATAGGAAAGGGGATTTCTAGGGTACCATGCTCCTCAGACCTGCCGCTGGTTTTCGGTATTGAGGCTCCGCCCTTGCATACACTACTCACACACAAGCACACTTAATGACAATGGGCTTTTGCCTGGAGCTCTGAAACAGGTGCTATACTAGTGGGAACACTCAGAATGTGCTGGATTGAATAAGCCTTTGCTTGTGGCTTGTACCAGAGACACCTATTCACTGGATGGTGCAGCTATAGCTGAAGGGTAATCACTTACACATGAAAACACTTAAGCCTCTTGGCTTACCTTGCACCTACGCACTGGATGGTGCAACTATAACTGAAGGCAGATCACCTACACATGAAAACACTTAAGCCTCCGGGCTTACTATACAATTGTGCTCTAAAAAACACACCAAGCATTGGCAGCCCAAATCAACAGTGGGCGTTATTTCACAAAACAAAGAACTGCTACTTAGCTGCGGATGTCTTGACCGTGCCTGGCTAATGCAGCTGTGAGGAACTGTCCGTGCCTGACTAGTGCCGCGGTGAGGATCTGGGAAAGTGTTCAAGATCTGTGCTGGAAGATACCAAAGAGAGCAGTTAGTATATGCAGCTTATACATTGCAGCTGCTCAAGAGTCATTACAGGACCGGCTACCACTGGTTTCGTGGTCCGGATGTGCACGGTTGCTTTCACTGTGTACGTTACTTCCACTGTTTATAGTTTCATGCACATTAGTCTAATCACACAGTTATGCGTCATGCACAGTAGTCCATGCAGACCAGTCTATGCTCACTGGTTAGTCCCCCATGCGGCATGCTCTGCTTGCCCCACTTTAGCAAAACTAGCAACACTGCTATGTGTTACGAGTTCTGGCACACATATAACTAGTTCCCCCAATGCAGCGCTGATATGCTGCACTTATCTGTATGGTAGAGCGGGGCCTGTATGCAGATTTGGGCTGCCGGAGCATTGGGAAGCACGTCTTATCTTTCCAAGTTCCAGTATTGTGAGCCACGACTTAAGGCGCGGCTCACGCTTGCGCGGTAGACTGGGTGTGGCATTTCTCCTTCCAGCAGGCTCGTGAGCACACAGGCCTGATGGGAATTGTAGTCTATTGACTTTCTTTGGGCTCCAAACGCTACTCCTGCAAAAAGGATGGAGACTCCTTTTTGTGTACTTAGTTGTAGGTCCCTGCCTATCCCTATTTGCCACAGTTATGTGGCACACAGTCCCCACAGCCTGTCTAGCCCTTACACAGTTGCTCTCAGATTGTCCAAATACTTGTCTTTTCCTCATGCAGTGTTTATATCAGATGCCTGTCTCCACACTTTGCATGGGGGAGGGGGTCTAATTTTGTGTTTTATTCTGCACAAATGGATCCTTATTAGCACAGATTGGCCTCGTGTATTTCCAAAGTTCCATTCATGATGTCTGCCATCAGGAAGGGTTTGAGATTTCCCCATCTGCCTCACAAACTTTGACTTCCATTCTTCCTTTGCTCCAGTCCTACTTTTTGCTCCATGGTCAAACCTTCCTACAGTTCCATATGTCTATGAACATAACCTCACCCACCATGTGCACTTCCCAATTCTCACCCCTCACTCTTTCACTCACGGATCCCATGATTTTAACTCCTTAATGGCACCTAATTGATACTCCTTCAGATGTATTCCTCGTGATTTAGTCTTTCTCTTTCCATTTTAAACTCAAGCGCCACCAATGGATGGCTCTTGACCTGAACCACCCATTGCCTTCAGTAAGTGTTGCATGCCCGCAGCTGCACTGCCACTGTGACATACTGAATCCCTTGTACAACGGAACAAACAGTTGTAAATACCAGTTTACTCTTTTTTAAATGTGCACCTACCATAAATGTAAATTATATAAACGCCCTGTCTATGTCATTATTTATATTTGGGTAGGCTAAATATTCCACAGAGGTACCTGGTTGCCTTTGTGTTCTTGGAAACATTTTATTGTGACTAATCATATACTGTACAACGATTTGTGTGCTGCACTTTATCAGGCTCATCACGTTAAATAGATTTCTTTCTATACATGTCTATTTTTAACGAAAAACACATATTTTCATCTCAACATGTTACTGTTTAACACTGAAGATTCAAAACACTTCTCTGCTACGCTTTGCAGGTATGTTGTGTCCATTAGTTTCAACTGAATATTTCAATAAGGGTTGAATGCCTTCAATTTCTGAAGATTGCTTAGAGAAAAATGGCACCCGCGTGTTAGATATTGTGCTTTAAAGATGACCAATGTTTCTTTCTGAATCAGAGCCTTAGTGTGTACGATACATGGTATCACAGTGGTAAATACAACCAATACAGATGTTTAGTTCTAGATATCTCTGGATCCTGAAGGCATGAACCAGAATTATGTGGTTCAAATGAGGATCCTGCGTGACATTAAAGAACCTATCAGCAGATCATATGAAGCACGTTTGGAGATATATTCCTTTAGTGTAGTCCAGTACCTGGGCTCATCTTTAGATGAGGCAAACACATTTGCCATGGTGAAAGTGGTACAGCCAAACTTAATGCAAGCTTTTAAACACTTCAACTTGATACTTGCCTGTAGTTTCTTGTGAATCATTTTACTAACCCCATTTATTTGTTTTCGATCCATGCTGCTACCCAGATCAGAAAGCTTCCCAAATCTGTTTCAACATCTGAGATTCTGCATAGATGCCAAATTGCATTCATATTCACTTTTGGAATATGATATTTAGGTGTGGTTTATAGAGATTGTAATATCATTAACATCCCATGTCATCATCTTGAGAATTCCCATCTAGTGAGAAGTTACCAGATGCACAATCAGGCATAATGGGCAGAGAGTTTGAGACTTAAGTGACATCAGAAATGGAGGTTGTAGAGGAGCAGCTGAATGTCTCTGCAGGAAGTCCCACCCCCATTCTTCCTATATGGTGGAAACCAGAAATCGCGCCATGCATGACACCAGTGATTGTGCCTATTCCATGGACAGCCTTTGATACAAGGTATCCACTAAGAAAACCCTATCTGATGTATCCCTGTAGAGATGACAATCTCTTGGAAGAAGTCCCCGAAGGAATAGGAAGATGAAAGAAAGAGAATCTGGTGACGTCACGAAAAGTGAGTGTGACGCACTGAGAAGATAGGCTGAAGAAGAGGATGTATGGTTCTTATGGAATCTTATGACAAAATAAAGAATCGAGTAAACTTTCATATGCAGAATCAAGATTGCACGTGTGAAGAGCCCTGCAGAAAATGCAAGCCATTTTATAACTGTACAGATGAAGCAACGCAAGTAGACTAAGTAATCATAAAGGCTGGCTATACGTACTAAATAGACATTCGGTGTCACATATTTAGTAAGCTCAGACTCACAGAGAAAGTAGGATCGGAAAGCTGTGTCGCAGAAACATAAAGCTAAGAGCATGGAAAGGCCTGCAAGAGCTGGCTGGCCTGGAGTCAAAGGCTGGAGCAGCCAATAAATGGTTATCTATTCTCAAAGACAGTAATTGTGGGAAGCTGAATAAAGGTACAGAGGAAAAACACCATGAGTGCCAAGTTTGCTCCTTTAATACAATTAATTGCTGCAGAAAGGGCATAATCGTGGTCTATTGTCACATGGACTATGGATAGAAATAGAAGGTGGACATGCTGTGCTAGAATTGAGATACAATGTGCTCATACTCCCATATATCCCAATAAATACAATAAGAATAAGAATAATAATTCATCAGTAACATCATAAAAGCAAGCGTTTTGATTTTCCTACTTCACTTTTCACCTGCAAAGGCAGACTATTTACAAAATAAAATTATCTCAGGGAGTAGGTATCACAAAAATACATTTTTTAAATGCTTTCCAGTAAGTGATAGCAATTTGATAATTTAGGCGGACACCAGGGTATAATACATTATGTTCAATCCTGGTTGTGTCAACTGGAAAGAAGGCTATATGAAGACCGAATGTATGCATTTGAACGTACCGGAAAACAGATTTCAACAATATGGGGAAGAGAAAAAAAGTAATTCACTTCACTCTTTATATAATTACAAATCACGTTAGAATATGTATTAATAAGAATCAATAAAAGATTGTTAATGAAGAAAAAGGGTAAACAACTCTTAGAACATTATTTGTACATTAACTTCAAAACTTCTAGGTGTATTCACAAATAAAGTAACCTAGTCGGGCAAGATAACATATACCATATTACTCAACAGACACTAATATGACAATTGATTCAATGACAATCTCAATACATTACTACACATAACATTTCAAGGGATGACAATACAAAAAAAATGAATCAATCATTACATTTCTTTTCAAATGATTAGTCTTTTATTGTTGATGAAGGTCATATATATCCCAACATGTTTCTTTCCTTCTGACTTTTTCTTAAATAATAAAGGAAATTTTTCAGGGGAATGTTCAGAAATTGAATGTTGAGTACATATGGCTGTAGGGGGTTGTCTATCACTCCCTTATCATTCTTTCTTTTCCTGTATTAAGAAATAGAAATGAACACTTGTAATTTGTTGTTCATTGTGTTAAAAATGAATCTCTCATTTATTAATTATTTGTAAGTTAATTAGTCCCATTCTAATTATAAGTCGCCCCTCTATTAATGACTTATCTTTGCGACTCGATGCGACTCGAATTAAGTAGTGAAGAAGATCAGTTTCTTCTATATCTCTCTTCCTGGATGATAAGAAAACAAAGTTATGCGAGATCACTAGCTTTTAAAATTCCTATGTACACATAAATACAGTGTCAGTCTATGATTTAGAGTAGCTGTTCACTTACTTCATATATTGAATATCATGTGTACAGACTCATTTAGCAACTTAATCAATTTCAGGAAAATATTATTCAATTCCCTCTAGAGTCGCGTCGTGGAGTAAGGCAGCTCTACAATCAAAACAAGAGAACTAAATGTTACTCTCTTAACGTTATAGCAGCTTTAGTCATGTAATGCACTATGCCACTTTTCCTTAACACGGTCTGAATTTAGTCTTATCATGATTCTTAGCAAGATATAAACTTACTTCTTTTGTCCGCCAAATGTAATTGGAGTACTTTTATCCTGCGTGGCTAACATAGGCTTACGGTGGTCCTTTTTTAATCACAGAGCCCAGTTCTTTTCATCATTAAATATAAATATTCGGGATAACTGTGATGTCAGAAGTGCTTGACTTCTATAGAAATGATAGTAGTGACATTGGTACTATCAGTACACTACTATTAGATGCCGCCCTATGTCAATCACTTAGCAACTGTCTAGATTCATTCATTGTCTAGTGTTCTGTCCTCACCTCAATGTTATATTTCCTACTCTCTCCGTTCTGTTGCTTTGCAGGATCACGTTTTCGAATGAGCATCAAGCTGCTTCTTTCGTAGTTAGTATATAATTCGGACTTCTATCTCCATAATACACTAGAAACCGCTAACATGAAGTCAGCCATCTTGTAAAGTCGTGTTAATACTAGTGTGTTCATGTATACTACAGTCTATATGGATAGCTGAACTGTCGTATGTAATGTAACTCTACCGAATTACATTAAATCATATGCTTGTCAGTCATTAACTCAGCATGACTACGGGCAGGAAGTAAATGTATTCAAGTATGTAATTTATATACTAACAGTGTGCAGGTCCATGCTTTCATTTAGCCCTGTCACGTGACTATTAGAAAGATTAAGCCCATGTCTTCTCTATTTAGTCTCGTTTTGAATGAGCATCAAGTTGCTTCTCTGATATATAAATCGTACTTCTATCTCCATAAGACACTAGAAACCACTAACATGAGTCAGCCATCTTGTAAAGTCGTGTTAATACTAGTGTGTTCATGTATACTACAGTGTATATAGATAGCTGAACTGTCGTAGGTAATGTAACTCTGTACGGAATGACATTAAATCGTATGCTTGTCAGTCATTAATTCTGCATGACTACGGGGAGGAAGTAAATGTATTCAAGTATATCATTTATATACTAACAGTGTGCAAGTCCACGCTTTCATTTAGCCCTGTCACGTGACTATTAAGATTAAGCCCATTTCTTCTCTATTTAGTCTCTTTTTATCTAGATCTTTATTATAAGACATGTTAATTTTTCTTAATACGGACCATTTCAGTTTTTCACTTTTATTATTGCCTATCATAAAATGACGACCCATCGGGGCAGTAATAATCTTATTTTTTATACAAATCTTGTGTTCACCTATGCGTATCTTTACCTTTCGTTCTGTTTTACCAATATATGTTTTCTTACACAGGCACCATATAATGTAGATTACCCACATTGTGTTGCAATTTGTAAAACCTTTAAGTGATGCCAGATGTTGGAGAAAGGAAACCACTTTCAGGTACAATGTTAACAAATCTAAGGCTTGCTCTTATTGATTTGCTCACCTCTGAAATCTGACTCATGCTTAATTGCAGCTTCCGCAAGTTCATACAGTGACAGCTATTAAGAAGCAAATTACTGTTCTGTGTGAATCAATTAGTACCATGTACTTCTCTAGGTGTGACTCTCATTTAACTTGTCTGACACATTTTCAGACTCATCCATTTTGCATATGCAAGGTAGGCGTGCATGTCAGTGCACGCCTTTTCTGTGCATCAAGTGAGAGGTAGCCATTTTTGTATCGCACCTGGTCACAAATGGCTTTGGTCATAATTAATTGTGCACAGTTTACATATTATCTAGCAGCAATTGCAGCTGAGTCAAGAAAAATGCATTGTGAATATGGCTTCATATGCCTTTTTTTATATATATTATTTTTTAATTCTTGTGTTTAATCAATAAGATTTTTACCAGGACAGTAAAAGACTAAAAAATCTTTAGTACTTTGGACCCCACTTACTCGATGGAAAACAGTCTGAAAAGAAGAAATGAGTAAAAAGAAGAAAAAAAGAGGGATCATGATGCAGGTAGTTCAGACAATGGCGTTTGCTGTTTAGTCTTTTTTAGCTCCAGTTCGAGGAATTTTTGCAGTAGCCATGGTCCATCTGGCACTTTCGGCAGCCATTAGGCGGCTCCAACAAACTTCCTCTTCCACGATGATCGAGTCTGAAAAAAGTGGTGCCAACTTAGTCAGTTGTGGGCATGTCACGAGGAAATGTCTTACAGTTTCAGGTTGCTGAGGAGTGTTTATGTTATACCACAGGCATATACTCAGTTCAAGAAATCTAAAGCAGAAAATGCCAAAACAAAATAAATTAGAAACAGGATTGGGAGCCCAGATCTCTCCACCTCCTAGAATTGTCAAAGTGGTTCTCATAGGTAGGGGGCTGAATTTCTCATCCCCTCGAATGAGTGTGCTGATGCTGCTGCAGTGACGTGGCTTCCAAAACACAAATGAAATATTTCTGTTGAACGAAATGTTGGTCTCATTTAGTGTCCCCATGAATAATCTGATTATAGGGTGTTTTAATTTTTGGATTGCTTGTGGCATAAAATATCAAATAAACTGTAAGAACATAAGAACTATAACATATAATTGCAAGTTCCTACAGTAAAGGGTAAAGATTACTAGCCAACTGTAAAAGGATTCTGGGGGAAAAGAAAGAATGCATGAACAGATAGCAAAGCGATTGTATTGATGATTTGGTCAAGCACGTTGGGTAAATGTAATGCTGATATCAATGTGTGTGTCCTCCATTTCTCGATTCATCCGGATGAAAGTTTCAAGAGATTATTTGTCACTCTCAATAGTGGCTCCATAAAACTAGAGCCGGTTATATCCATAATGTCAGCCCACGCTTACTAAAACCTAACAGTGTGATACATGAGGGCTGTGTAACTCTAACTTTCTCACACAACACAGCACAGACACTACCATCATCCAGGTTATCAATGATGATCCCCGTATCCAGGACAAAAGGGACCTCTGCTTAAATGTATGGCTTGACTTCCCTACCGTGCATGATATATTTATCATAAATATTAAACATTATATTATATTGTATTGTATGTTATGGAATATTTTTCTAAAAAAATGTTTTATGTACTAAATAATAAAATTGAATAATGACTAATTAAAGTTTAGTTTAGTTTAGTTTAGTTTATTATTTGTATAGCGCCGCCTGGCCCTGGGGCATCCAGGCGCTTGAGTTGATTACAACATAACAATATAATACAGCATGGTCCGTAGGTGGACAATAGAGAAAGTATAGAGCATTATCAAACAGTTACAGGTAACGTACAAGGTATTGCAAAAAAGGTAGAATTTACACGGGTTGCAGGCAGTAGGTGTGATAATAGGATAGAGATGGGCGTTCTAGGCATCTTTGGTCAGTAACCAGGTTTTGGCACTGTGTCTGAATCTGTGAAAGGACGGTTCAGATCTAAGATCAAGTGGTAGTGAGTTCTAGAGTTTAGTGGCAAGTACAGGGAAGCTAGAACCTCCTGCTTTTTGGAGTTTGTATCTAGGGATATTTAAGCAGTGTGTTTGAGCTGATCTGGTTGGATGAGATGGGGTGTGGTGAGTGAAGAAGTCTGATAGGTATCTGGGCACTTGGTTAGATAGGCATTTGTGAGTGACTGAGAGGGTTTTATATTCGATTCTCTGCGGTATAGATAGCCATTGGCAGGAGCGTCTGACGTCGGAGATGTGTTCATGTTTGGGTATGTTCAGGGCTGCTCGAAGGGCGTTATTTTGGATAATTTGCAGCTTATTAATGTTTTTCTGGCTGGTGCCAAGGTATAGAGCATTACAATAATCGACTTTGGAAAGGACTAGCGCTCTAGCTAAGGTGGTGCAGTTGGAGGGTGAGAGGTAGGGTCTGCTAGCTTTGATGATCTTATAAGTGTAAGCAGTGGCGGATGAGATGGCGTTGATCTGTCTTGTCAGTGTGAGGGAGGAGTTGAGGTAAATCCCTAGGGTTTTGACGCTGTTGGAGACAGAGATGTTATTACCGTCGATAGTGAATGACTGATAGAGTTTGTCAAATTTGTTGAGTCTGGGTTGGGAGCCTAGGAGAAGAAGCTCAGTCTTGTCATCGTTGAGGCACAGGCCGTGCTTGGCCATCCATTCTTGGATAATGGAGTAAATGTTGTTGAGTGCTGTGTTGTCTGTGGAGTAGTCGCCTGTTAATGGGATCAGTATTTGAGTGTCAGCTGCATAATTTGTGTAGATGACACCCAAGCGGTCCAGTATGTCGAAGAGGGGTTTTGTAAACACATTGTATAGTGTAAGGGAGACGCAGGAGCCCTGAGGGACGCCACATTTGACTGGGGCTGGTTTGGCAGAGGCTGTAGGTGCAAAGACCCTCATGGATCTATTGTTCCGGAAGGACTGGATCCACGCATTGGCATTGTCTGAAAAATATGGCTGCAGAGGATAGATATTTGCAGAAGATGTCGTGGTTGACCAGGCCGAAGGCGGCTGATAGGTCGAGGTGGAGAAGGAGTGCAAGTTTGCCATTGTCTTTGATGTTGTCCGTTTGTGTTTTGAGGTCAATCAGTGCAGCCTCAGTGCTGTGTTTAGGGCGGAAGCCTGATTGTCTAAGTCCTAGTAAGTTGTTTTTCTCAAGGTGGTTCTGTATCTGAAGGTAGGCAGATCTGTCAAGGATTTTTAGGAGGAAGGGTACAGTCGTGATAGGTCTATAATTGGTAGGGACACTTGGGTCTAGGGTGGGCTTCTTGAGTAAGGGAAGAACCCAAAAGTCCTTAAGGTTGTTAGGCACTATGTTGGATGTGAAAGATGAGTTAATTAGGGATGTGATAAAAGGAGCAAGATCTTTGGCTGCGTCTTTGATGACTGGGGCTGGGCATATGTCGCCTTGGCATTTGGAGGGTTTCAGCGAGTTGATTACTTCTTCAACCTCTTTGGTAGTTATGGTGGAAAATTCGAATGGGTTATTGTCATCCCTTTGTGGAGTGTGGTGTGGGTGGAGGGGTGGTGTTATCAGCGAAGGTGAGACTTTCTTTCTTAGACTCGAATTTGGCTTGTAACGTGGCATTTTTGCCTAAGAGAGCTTCTTGTATGTTCGTGCACCAAGAGATATCTTTGTTACATGTATCTGGAATGGGAGAGGGGCTTTGGTATTGCATTTGGCATTGCAGATTCTTTCATTATACATGTTTATTTTAGTCTGGATGATTGCTGACTTATAGATATTGGAGGCCAGTACGTAGGATGTCTTATTATTGGTGGATGGTGACTGTTTCCATGCTAATTCAGCTTGTCTTTTGGTTTTGCGGAGCGTTTTTAATTCAGGGGTGAACGAAGAATTGAGATGTGTGCATGGTTTGGCTTTCCTTAGCTTAAGTGGTGCTACGGTGTTTATGGCCTTAAGGATAGTTGTATTGTAGAGCTCTACTAGTTCAGTGGGGTTAGTAGTGGTGGGTGAAAAGTCGATGATAGGTTGGGGTAGAGAGAGGAGTTTCTCTACTGTGATGTTTTTGTTATTTCTTGTGAGTGTGGGTAGAGCATTAGGTGGAGGCACAGGTGTTTGAGTGCCTTTGTTGATCGTGAAGGTGATGAGGTGGTGGTCAGTCCAGGCGCATGGTTTGTTGGAGAGGATGGTGGTATTGCAATTAAGATCAGCTATCCAATCAAGGATGCAACCTTTGTTGTGTGTGGGTTGCGAGATGTGGTGGGTGAGTCCTAATTCTGAGATGGTGTTGGCGATGGTGTTTGCTTTGTCATCTTTCTCGTCGTTGAGACCTAGATTAAATTCGCCTAGGATGAGTAGACGTGAGTTGGGTTTGGTGTTGTTAGAGAGTAAGAGAGCTATGTCATCATTGAAGGATAGTATGGGGCCTGGCGGTCTGTAAATGAGGTGGGTGGTGATTGTGCTGGTGTGGGTTGAGGATAGTTTGATGGTGAGTAATTCTGCGGATGGGAGGGATTGGTTTTGTATATGCCTTATGTTGAGGGAGCTTTTTGCGATAATGGCTACTTCGCCACCTTTGGCTGTTTGTCTGTCTGCACGGTAGATAGTATAGTCATTGGGTATAGCTAGCGCTAGTGCAGGGCCGGAGGCTGGGTTGAGCCAGGTCTCGGTAATAGCTATGAAATCAAGTTCACTGAGGGAGAGGATGTCGGCTATATCTAAGGCATGGGCGACTAAGGATCTCGAGTTAATGAGTGCACCTTTTATAGTTTCGGGGGTATGGCATGGTTTTTTGATGAGGGTGCGAGGGGAGGAGGCGTTCGGGCAGGGAGTGATCTGGTCAGTAGGTGGTATATTCTTTGTGAGATGTTTGGCAGGTTTGGGTTTGGTGCTGTTTTGTTTATTGCCTGAATTGGGAAGGGTTGAAGAGGTATGTGTTCTAGATATAAATCGGGCGAGTCTTGATGTGCCTATGCTGGGATAAGAGTTGCTAGTAGTAAGGTTCATGAGGGTAGGAATGCCAGGAGGGGTGGTCTGTATTGCCTTTTGGAGGCTGGAAGTATCTGCTATACAGTGAGACTCAGTGGTAGAGGCATGCTGGAAAGGGTTTATGTTAGGTAGGAAAGTGGTGGGACAGGGGATGGGATGATGTTTTGGGCAGGCTGGTCTGCTAAGGCCATTGGGGGGGGAGAGGAAGTGTAGCCCTGTGCAAGGGATGTCATGAGGGACCAAACAGAATGCAAACATGATGAGGAAGGTCCAGGTTAACATAGCTGATGTTGGATTGGCCAGGGGGTTTCAGTGATCCTGTATCAATGTGCTGGGGCGCGAACCGGCACAACGGTAGATAGCATGCTCAAATGGTGATGCACAAGTAGGTAAAAATTCTAATGCACACTTAGGTAAAATATAGGTTCAAAAGCTAATGCACAATCACAATCCAGTGCACAATATGCAGCTCAGGGCAGGCAGGTAGACCAGTACATAATATGCAGCTTGGGGCAGGCAGGTAGGCCAGTACACAATATGCAGCTCAGGGCAGGCAAAGTAGGCCAGTAGACAATATGCAGCTCAGGGCAGGCAAGGTAGACCAGTACACAATATTCAGCTCAGGGCAGGCAAAGTAGGCCAGTACACAATATGCAGCTCAGGGCAGGAAAAGTAGGCCAGTACACAATATGCAGCTCAGGGCAGGCAAAGTAGGCCAGTACACAATATGCAGCTCAGGGCAGGAAAAGTAGGCCAGTACACAATATGCAGCTCAGGGCAGGCAAAGTAGGCCAGTACACAATATGCAGATCATGGCAGGCAAGGTAAGTACACAATATGCAGCTCAGGGCAGGACAAGTAGGCCAGTACACAATATGCAGTTCAGGGCAGGCAAGGTAGGTACACAATATGCAGCTCAGGGCAGGAAAAGTAGGCCATTACACAATATGCAGCATGGGGCAGGCATGTAGGCCAGTACACATTATGCAGCTCAGGGCAGGCAGGTAGGCCAGTACATAATATGCAGCTCAGGGCAGGCAGGTAGGCCAGGACACAATTTGCAGCTCAGGGCAGACAGGTAGGCCAGTACACAATATGCAGCATGGGGCAGGCAGGTATGCCAGTACACAATATGCAGCTCAGCGCAGGCAGGTAGGCCAGTACACAATATGCAGCTCAGGGCAGGCAAGGTGGGATAATGGACAATGGGTAAATGGGCCCAGGTTAACATGTCTGCATTGGACTGCTGTAGTGCATGGTGCAGGTAGAGAGTATAGTATTTATTTTATTTATTTATTTTATATTTTACATTTGTAAAGCGCACTGCAGCCCTAAGGCATAGAGGCGCTGATAAGCGGTGCGTAAGAAGGCTTGATTAAGGGTTACAAAAAAGCTGCCCCAGAAGAGTTCTTAGAATATACATACAGTGTTACAGATACATAGGTCCAGGGTAGCGAACAAAAAACAGGCACATTATTTGAAGAGACTAGTCTTGATGGCCTTGCGAAAGGCAGTGTGAGAGTCGAGTCGTCTGATGTGCGGTGGAAGGGAGTTCCAGAGGGTGGATGCCATGGTGGGAAAGCTCGTGCCACCAGCACGCACTCTGTGGGTTTTTGGCACAGTTAGTAAATTGGAGTAGGCCACTCTGGAGGGCCTGGAAGCACAGGGTTTAGAAAATCTCTGGACGAGATATATAGGGGCCTGATCGTGAAGACATCTGTGCGTGAGGGCAGGGGTTTTGAACAAGATTCTTTCCTTGACTGGTACCCAGTGGACCTGACGCCTGAGGTCAGAGATGTGGTCCCTGCGTGATAGTCCAGTGGCGGCCCTTAGGGCATTGTTTTGGACTAGTTGGAGTTTAGCTAGGTTTTTTCCTGACGTCCCTATTAGAAGGGCGTTGCAATAGTCCACTCTTGAGCCAATGATTGCCCTGGTGATAGTTAGGCAATTCTGTTGGGAGA
Organism: Ambystoma mexicanum; assembly: GCF_040938575.1. Classification (NCBI taxonomy): domain Eukaryota; kingdom Metazoa; phylum Chordata; class Amphibia; order Caudata; family Ambystomatidae; genus Ambystoma; species Ambystoma mexicanum. The sequence goes on from NC_090933.1 coordinate 1,144,806,994, forward strand.
GGCACGGTCTGATTGCATTGAGCAGTTTGGAGTAGTAGGCTGAGGAGGATGCAATGGCATTGACCTGCCTGTTCATGTTCAAGTTCGGGTCCAGTTAGACACCCAAGGTCTTGACTGTTTGGGAGACAGGGATAGGAATGTTATCTTTGGTGAAGGTTTTGTGTTGCTTGTCCAGCTTGCCCAGGGTGGACGGGGAGCCAATCAGCAGAAGCTCGGTTTTCTCGCTGTTGAGGCATAACCAGTCTTCTGCCATCTAGGATTGGATTGTGGTGTAAATGGAGTTGAGCGTGTTCAGGTCAGACAGGTAGTCCCCGGAGAGGGGGATAAGCACCTGAGTGTCATCAGCATAGTTCGTGTATGAGATGCCCAGGGCATCAAGGATCTTGAACAGCGGCCTTGTGAAGAGGTTGTAGAGGGTTGGGGCGATGCATGATCCCTGTGGGACGCCACATTGGATGATGCTCGGGTCAGCGCAGGAAGAGTCGGAGAAGACCTTCATTGCTCTGTCCTGCAGGAAGGAGGTTATCCAGTTGCAGGCAGTCAGGGAGAAGTTGGCTGCAGTGGCAAGATGGTGGCAGAGGGTCTTGTGATCCACCAGATCGAATGCAGCTGATAGGTCCAAAAGGAGGAGTAGAGCAGGTTTGCCTGCATCTCTGAGGTTGTCCATCTGGTTTTTGAGGTCAAGAAGTGCCGTTTCGGTGCCATGTCTTGGCCTGAAGCCTGACTGCGGAAGACCAAGAAGATGGTTATCTTCGAGGAATTTTTGAACTTGCAGGTATGCTGCTTTGTCCAAGATTTTTAGTAAAAACGGGACAGTGGTAATGGGTCTATAATTCCCTGGGACCGAGGGGTCTAGGCAGGGTTTTTTGATGAGCGGACAAACCCATGCTTCCTTGAGCTCAGCTGTAACATGGCCAGACTTGAATGAGGCATTAATGAAGGCAGTGATGAGGGGGACAAGGGCGGGGGCACAGTCCTTGATCACCTGGGCTGGGCAGACGTGCCCTTTACAATTGGAGGGCTTGATGGATCTAAGGAGGGCAGCGACTTCGGTTCCAGTCATGTCCTTAAACTCAAACAGAGGGGCTTGGCTGGTGTCAGCTAACGGAGCAGGGGAGCCAATGTGTTTGGCTAGAAGGCTGTTGAGTGCTTTTTGGTGTGCAAGGATCTTGGCGTGAAGAGTGTCCAATTTATCCAGCATGGCAATTGAATTTTGTTGCACCAGGCTAGATCTTTTAGGAGAGTAGGAGGGGGGGAGGCAGGAGTCTCAAGCTCTCTAAAGATGGAGAAGATTTCTTTGGTCCCTGATTTGGCTTCTGAAATCCTAGCGTTGAAGGAGGACGCCTTAGCCTTGATTATGGCGTTTTTGTATTCAGTAGATAGGGCCTTAAAAGCTGCTTTAGTGGTGTCTTTGGGGTTATTCTTCCAGGCAGAGAGTGCAGCTCTTTTTTTTTGACGTAGCTGTGAGAGCTCCTGGGTGAACCAGGCATTGGTATGTTTGACCTTCATTGCTTTTTTGAGGGTAAGAGGGGCTACAGTGTCCACGGCCTTGTTGATGATCCTTTTGAAGTCTTTAGCAAGTACTGATGGATCATTAGAGAAGGGTGGAGATAGTGCAGGTACGAGGAGATGTTTAGTAAGGTTCTCCTTTGTGAGCTGCCGAGAGCTTCTGACGAGTGCGTCAGGGAGCGAAATCGCTGGCCTATGCAGCCCTTTTGATGTGGTGATGTCAAATTTAATGCACTGGTGGTCAGACCAAGGGATAGGGGAGATGTCTTTGACCTCAAGGGTGCAGTTGTGGTGGGCAACCCAGTCTAGCATCCGCCCTTTAGAGTGGGTGGGCCTGGAGATAGATTGGGAAAACCCAAGGTTGGAGAGAGCTTTATTGAGGGCAATGGCGTGGGAGTCCTTAGAGTCTTTGAGACCGAGGTTAAAGTCACCTAGGAGGATAACTTTATATGAGCTTTTTAGATTGTCTGAGAGCGAGTGAATTAGGGCTTCCTGGAAGTCAGTGCTCGGCCCAGGCGGGCGGTAGACAGCATGGAAAGCAATGGTACAGGTGGCTGAGAGCTGGAGTTTGAGCAGGAGGTAGTCAGAGCTCTAACCCAAGTCTGCTTGAATCCTTCTGAATTGTAGATTCTCCTTGGCAATGACAGCCACCCCCCCCACCTCTATGAGTGGAGCGATCTTCTCTATGGATGGAATACCCTTCCGGGATGGCAAGTGAGAGGGCAGGGCCAGATGTATCGTTTAGCCAGGTTTCACTAATGAAGAGTAGGTCAAGTTTATTAGAGGTGATAAGGTTGTGAATATCGAGAGGGTGCGCCGGCAGGGACCGGGCGTTAACTAAGGCACAATATAATGTGGTGTCCTTAGGTTGCAGGGTGTGGTCGGTGGTGGCAGGAGTTGCCACAGTGCGAGTTAGCAGTACAGGGCAAGGCGCAGCACTATTACCAGGGGCAGCAATCATAGAAACAGGCAGCAGAGTACAGGGCTCATCAGTATTAGCAGGGGCAGCAGTCATATAAGCAGGCACCAAGGTAGAGGGCGCAACACTTTAACCTGGGGTAGCAGTCATAGAAACAGGCAACAAAGTACAAAGCGCATCAGTATTAGCAGGGGCAGCAGTCATATAAGCAGGCACCAAGGTACAGGGCGCAACACTTTTACCTGGGGCAGCAGTCATAGAAACAGGCAACAAAGTACAAGGCGCATCAGTATTAGCAGGGGCAGCAGTCATATGAGCAGGCACCAAGGTACAGGGCGCAACACTTTTACCTGGGGCAGCAGTCATAGAAACAGGCAACAAAGTACAAGGCGCATCAGTATTAGCCGGGGCAGCAGTCATATAAGCAGGCACCAAGGTACAGGGCGCAACACTTTTACCTGGGGTAGCAGTCATAGAAACAGGCAACAAAGTACAAGGCGCATCAGTATTAGCAGGGGCAGCAGTCATATAAGCAGGCACCAAGTACAGGGCGCAAAACTTTTACCTGGGGCAGCAGTCATAGAAACAGGCAACAAAGTACAAGGCGCATCAGTATTAGCAGGGGCAGCAGTCATATGAGCAGGCACCAAGGTACAGGGCGCAACAATTTTACCTGGGGCAGCAGTCATAGAAAAAGGCAACAGAGTACAAGGCGCATCAGTATTAGCAGGGGCAACAGGCCTCGATACTGGCAGAATATTGCAAGACACTTTATCAGTAGCGGGGTCAAGGAATTGCTGAACGTGGTCAGGAGTGGTACCAAGGTTGTATGTGACACGTAAAGGGTCCAATAGGGTCCGCTTGGCTGACAAGGATGGATGGTCCCAGGTGAAGAGGTGAGTCGGCACGTATCTTGGTGTGAGCCGATGGGCAAGAGGCACCACACCAGAGTGCCGTTGGGAGCGTGGGCGCAGGTTCTGCTGCTGGATGGATGGAGGCAGGCGAGTAGCGTGGTTGGCCTTCCATGGAGTGGTAGTGCGGGAGCAAGCCCCTACATCAGTGGCTGGAAAGGAGGGAGGGGCCATGCAAGGTGCAGGAGCATGGCAGTGGGGGGTGACGCTACCACAGTGCCAGAGGGAGCGGGAGATCCTGGCCCCAAGGCGGGCTAATCTGGAGGCAGCCCCAGGGGAGGAAGTAGGCAGGGGGTAGGCAGATATGCGTGACCCGAGCCGCAGGTTCCTGGTTGCGAGTGTGCAGGGTAGCATGGCATGCGGGTAGTGAGCAGGGTCATGACCCTTACCTTGAGGAGAAGATCTGGAGGCTGCGGTCTGTGCGGTCGAGCAGCGGAGAGCCACTGAGAGCGAGCTAGGCCTTTGCTCCTGGCCTTCGCTCTGCTGCGGAATGCTATTATGAGCGTTGAGCTATGGCAAAGTCAGAGGTAGCATCAAAGTCATTTCACTGTAGTGAGTATTGGTGGTTTCTTACCCAGTTACACAACATCATTGGAGAATCATGCCTTGTTCTTTCGAGAGAGGGGCGCCTGCTACCTTTTTTGTATCATTGGAGAATGGGCAGGGTTTGAAGCCCTGGCCTCTGCAGCCTCTAGACAGGCTTGAGACAGGCACTGATCCTTTGTGTGAAGATCCTTGGTGGGAGGGCCAGCTTCGCCTGCCGGCTCACCATTGGCCCTGAAAAGCGGTGTCAAACCAATCAGATTGTATTGTGCTGGTGACTAGGAGGAGGAGGTTTACAGGAGAAGGGTCAGATGTCCTCAGTGTTAAAGCTGACGGCCATTTTTGAAAAGGAACACCTCGTGTGTTCTAATGGCGACTCGGCTGTAGTTGGGGCAATTTTCGTTTGTAATTAAATTAATAAAAAAACAAGTACAGCAGCTCCGTTGCTCAAATGGGTAAATAACACGCGGTTTTCGCGTGAGGTGGTAGAGTAAAGAAATGTTACCTTGCTTCTGGTAATCCCAGCAGAGCTCCTGTGCCTCCGGTGTCCAGATTGCAAGTTGCAAGTATGCAGTTGTAGTCTCTCTCCTCCATACCCAACCTTTTTGTAAGGAACGCTAGATTAAGGTTGTTTCTCTTTCTCAGGACATCACACCTGTTTAATATATAACTTACCCTAGATGTCCTTGAAGTAGGGGTTTCCCATCTGTTGTGGTTTTTGATCTTGATCACAAAGCCCTCATTAACATTTTGCCAATGCACATGTTATTTGGCGAACGATCCTGCATTGGTTAAACACCTACCCCTTTACCAGTGGCCAAATATTGCAGATGGTTCTCAATGACCCCAAGGAGACCAAGTAACCTGTGGGGTTCCACGAGGCTCCATCTTGTCCTCTATCATCTTGAACCTCTCCATGGAATCTCTGGAGAAGATTCTTGCCAAATATCGAAATCAAGAAACCCCAATATGCAAGTGGCATTCAGCTTTAGCCAAAGATAACATGCAACAATAACATCAATTGACTAAAGCATTATCTTCCTCTCATCTAAAGCTAGCTAGCTGAAATGGAAAACAATAAAGATTGAATTCATTAATTCTCCCAGGAAACCCCCACAATTATACCCAAGCACAAAATAGACTTACTGGCATGAAGTACAGTGGATCCACAGCCTAAATCTCAACCAGTGAAAAATATTTCGTCTTTAGCATTTACTGTGACCGTTCAATCAAAACACACATTGCCAAGAAGACCCAAATAGCATGGTACCAGCTTGTATTCGTCCGCAAAATGAACTCTTTTATCCCTGTGCTTAATTTCAGACAATTTGTCCAGGCTCTGGTCATCTTCCACCAGGATATGATATGATAGGTTATTTATAACATGCTTAATACCCAGAGGTTTCTAAGCACGGACCCGGGGATCAAACCTGTGTTTCTCCATGTCGTCTTGCTTCCAAGGTGAGCATGTTGCTCCTGAACTATCCTCCCGAGACTCCCGAGATGGAGACATTTCCCTATTCTCAGAAGGCCCAGATGCCACACTGGCCCCTGTTTAACCTATCCAGCCCACTGCAGCACACCACATTACAGGACTATGAAAATTCGACTCCATGACACCCATCCTCAAGGAACGGTATTGGCTACTGCTTCCAACATGCATCATTTTCAAGACAGCCTACATCACACTTAATCAATACATGTGTGGAACAGCTACCATCACTAAAGGTCTAGATGCATATTAGTCACTATACATCAATACATTCTATTAAAATGTTTTCGAACTGGGACTTTATCATTTTTATGATTCGTCACCTACAAAGCAGTCACAACAAAAACAACACCCTACCTGGCTTAGAAATGGCCCATCTCTGATGCCAACACACCAACAGAAGCCAGACCCTCACCTGACTGAAATCAAAGAAGCGATCGAGGGGAAAATGAAAGGTGACGGGCAGAAAGAGTGAAAGTCTTTTTTCCTGAAAAGATGCAGTCATTAGTCTATATGAAAAATTCAACCACATAACCCCCCCCCTCCCTAAGGAACCTCATTTGCTACCCCTTCAATCATGCATCATGTTCAAGAAAGCCAGCACCCTCTACCATCAATACATTTGAGAAGCACCTATTGTGGAAAAATGATAACGGTCCTATAACTTGGCCCACCTAAAATCAGTCCATAGCGATTTGTAATGTGTACGCTTTTCTAGCAGCAGGATTCAATAGCTTCCTCCACAAAACCTTTACATTAGGACCCTGTGCCCGATCCTTGACATTTCTGTAACATATATGTATTTAAACAAGTGCTAGTGTTACTGGAATACCGTTTCACTCAACAATACTATCTTGGGGCAGATACAATAAACTGCACAGGAAACAGTTTAATTTAGCACACCTTTTCCCCAAAAATATTTCTTTCTTTCTTTCTTTCTTTCTTTCTTTCTTTCTTTCTTTCTTTCTTTCTTTCTTTCTTTCTTTCTTTCTTTCTTTCTTTCTTTCTTTCTTTCTTTTTTTCTCTCTCTCTCTCCTTATTCATCATTTCTTTCTTTGAGATTGAAACAAGGGAAGAGATGGAATGTGTGGGAAAAGGTTAGTTGCCAGAATGTAGATCAGGGGTGTGACATATCTAGCTTCTCTCCCACCTGTGTCCCAGCAGTGTACCCCCACAAATACCACCACCAAAAACAGGGGATGTGATCTGAACCTTTATCCTTTAACTCCTTTCCCTTATGCTTGTTGTTTTACGCCACTCCTCGTAATCTCTTATAGGGAACCCTGTAAGTCTGTACTGCTGGAGGGGTGTCAGTCAGGGCTACTTCTGAGGGTCTTTGGCACACCTCTGTTTATGATTAAAAGTAGACCCAGGTATTTTCCAAATGGAATGTAGGGGGACCTCCACCATTCAGTGGCTCTCAGATTGTCCTAATACTTGTATTTTCCTCCGAGCAGTGTTTATATCAGAGGCCCGTCTCCACATTTTGCATGGGGGCGGGGGCCTCATTTTGTGTTTTATCACAACACAAATGCCTCGCTATTTTCACAGACTGGCTTCGTGTATTGCCAAAGTTCCATTCATGCTGTCTACCATCAGGAAGGGCTTGTGATTTCCCCATCTGCCTCATGACCTTTGACTTCAGTTCTCCTTTCCTCCAGTCAAACCTTCGTACAGTTCCATATGTCTATGAACGTTACCTCACCCACCATGTGGACTTCCCAATTCCCACCCCTCACTCTTTCACTCACGGCTCCCATGATTTTAACTCCTTAATGGCTCCTAATTGCTACTCATTCAGATGTATTCCTCGTGATTTACTCTTTCTCTTTCCATTTTAAACCCAAGCGCTACCAATGAATGGCTCTTGAACTGAACCACCCATTGCCTTCAGTAAGTGTTGCATGCCCGCAGCTGCACTGCCATTGTGACATACTGAATCCCTTGTACAACGGAACAAACAGTTGTAAATTCCTTTTTACTCTTTTTTAAATGTGCACCTACCATAAATGTAAATTATATACACGCCCTGTCTATGTCATTATTTGTATTTGGGAAGGCTAATTATTCCACGGCTGTACCTGGTTGCCTTTGTGTTCTTGGGGACATTTTAATGTGACTAATCATATACTGTACAATGAGTTGTATGAGTGTGCTGCACTTTATCCGGCCCATCTTTCTATACAGGTCTAATTTTAACGAAAAACACACATTTTCAGTGCAACTTGTTACTGTTTAACACTGAACATTCACAACATTTCTCTACTACACTTTGCAGGTATGTTGTGTCCATTAGTTTTGACTGAATATTTCAATACGGGTTGAATGCCTTCAATTTCTGAAGATTGCTTATGAAAGAAGCGGCACCCGCATGTTAGACATTGTGCTTTAAAGATGACCAGTGTTTCTTTCTGAATCAGAGCTTAGTGTGTACGATACATGGTGTCACAGTGGTAAATACAACTAATACAAATTTTTAGTTCTAGATATCTCTGGATCTTGGAGGCATGAACCAGAATGATGTGGTTCAAATGAGGATTGTTAGGCAATGTTTGAATGCAATAAACATTAGAAACAACTATGACTACAGGTATAGGAAACCCAACCTTTGGTATAAGCTTGTACTACACAGTTTTGTTAGCATGTTGAGCACCCAGGCTTATCTCATGAGGGGAAATGTGAGGTGTAGTGGAGTTACACAAATGTTCACAGTTACAGGTATTCAGATAAACTCTTACACTCAAGATTTCTTGCATAAACAATGTTTAATTTATCAGTCAGTTATAAAGCCTTCTTCGGAAGGGAGCAATGGAATAGTAACACACAAATATACTTCAATGCTGTACACTTTGAGTTTCTGAATCAGACAAGACCCTTTTTGGATGGCCCACGGACACAACCTACACCCACAGGTGACTTCAGTAACAAGGGTGCTGGGGACATTAATATCTCACTGTTGGCATTCAGAACATTCTTAAAAAGTTGGTAAAAGGCAAAGGTTATTAGAACACAAGAGACCACAAATATTCCTAAGCAGGTATGTACTTCTGGAGTTCACTAGAAGAGTTATTCAATTCGATAGGCTAAGCCAAAGTCAATGGGCACAAGTCTTGGATAGGATAAAGCACTTCTGTTAAGTAAATGGAGAAGTCTTTGTACAAGTTCTTAGGAGTCTTTGATGAAAAGAAGAATCAAATGTCGGGCCACAAGCTGATTAGGCTTGTGAGTTGTGGAAGTTACAAGCACTTCTACAGTAAGAGGTAAGTTCTCTTAGACTTGTTTTATATTACCTTGGTAAAGAAGAAAAGATGCAGCTGGTGACATCTGTTCCTGTGCAGCTCTGCAGATCACACTGTCCCTGGGCCTCAGTCGTGGGGACAAGAGGGAGGACGTCGGGGGACTCATGCAATGCACTGGGACTGTCAAAACCCGCAACCGGCATACTTCACTTTCAGTGGCTGTTTCGCATTTCAGCTAACGCAAATCACAACAACACAGTTCCTGGCTGTCCAGGTGGATCATCCTTGCTTCTGGGTTCTGCACTCTGCTGAGGCGGCTCAGGCTTGGTCAGTCCTGCTTTGTGGGAGTCTGGAGGATCTTCCAAAAGCTTTAGGCCAGCTTAATAGTAACGCACACAATCTGGTGTCCCTCTCCCTGGCTATACGGTTTCCTGCAGCAACTCTGAGGAAATTCAACGAGCTCCGAGATGGGTGTCCAGGTGGCTTACTTTGGAGTTGATTGGTCCCACCAACTCAAAGGGAGAAGTCGTCCTTGCAGGGGCTTCTCTGTCGATACGAACTTGGCAAGTTGGCACTGCAGCAGGGCTTCACCAGGCAAACCAATGGTCCAGGAGTTGCAGCAGGCGTCCTCTTCAAGCTCTTCTTCAGTTCCTTCGTCCACTGGTTGACTCTGCCTTCCAAGCCAAAAGACTCGGCTTTTATTCAGTTCTCTCCCATTGATTCCAGCCTAGCTGTCACTCACCTAGCAGGGTTGCTGTCCTTGCTGGACAGTCAGCCATCCAATCACCACAGAGTGCATTTGGGTCTCCAAGGGGACTAAGCACAGGGAGTTTTGTTCACCTCCCTCACTTCCTGCCTACCCCAGACACTCTGGAGCCAGAGGCGGGTTTCAAACCTGAAGCCCGCCAAAGGCGAAATGAACAAAGAGACAAAACCTGGTTTGGCGCGTAGAGAAACTCTCTAGAAGGACCTTTCCACAAAGACATGGTGAAAAACAAAGACTGGGACCATTTGGTCAAAGATGGCTCTGCGCCATTTTGAAAAAGATGGCTCCCGCGGGTAAGTGTTACCGGTGCTTTGAACAGCCATGGTAAATGCTAACTATGGTAGTTCAGTGCGAAACCACTGCTACCAGCCATTCTGTGAGGAAAGGGTAACATAAGAGCAGTTAGACACAGGGGATACTAAGTAACCACTCCAGCACTCTATTGTAAGATAGGTTGTGCTGGGTCTAGCAAGTACACTGCTATGTAAAGTCAATTTCACTTCACTGTTCTGGGAAACAGTAGTTTATCACAGAGAAGGTATTTAGAGACTTCCCTGTGTCACTGCACTGAAGGTGTTTTGGGACACAATTGTAAAAGATGATGCCTATGGAGTTTGTTAGACTCCATAACCAAAAGAAACAAACATAGAAAACAAATAGAATTAAAAGTACAACGTCCCAAAGTTCAGCAAAAGAGCTGGGGGTCTCTAAGGTAGAGAGGAATTAGCAAATTTTTGAGAATTCTCCCTAACAAGGATCCAGAGTGACATTAAACCACCCATCAGCGGATCATATGAAGCATGCTTGGAGATATATTACTTTAGCGTAGTCCAGAACCCAGGCTCATCTTTAGTTGAGGCAAACACATTTCCCATGGTCGAAGTGGTACAGTCAATCTTAATGCAAGTTTTTTAACACTTCTAGTTGAGACTTGCCTGTAGTTTCTTGTTAATCCTTTTAGTAACCCAGTTTATTTGTTTTTTTTCGAACCATGGTGCTGCCGAGAACAGAAAGCTGCCCAGACCTGTTTCAACATCTGAGATTCTGCATAACATAAATGACTTTCCTGCAGTGTTGCCAAATTGCATTCATATTCACTTTTTGAATGTGATATTTAGGTATGGTTTATAGGGATTGTAATATCATTAACATCCCATGTTATTATCTTGAGGAATACCATCTAGTGAGAAGATACCAGATGCAAAGTCAGGCATGATGGGCAGAGAGTTTAAGACTTAAGTTAACATCGGAAATGGAAGGGTTTAAGGAGTTAAATGAAAGTTAGTAGTAGGCTGACGAACCATTACGTAATCTTTAGTAATGGATATTCCCCATGTAAAAAATGAAACGGATAGAAGAAGAAAAGATAAGATAGGCAACCTAAGGAGATTGAGCTGACAGGTCCAATATCAACAGCCAATGCATGTACTGAAGAGCTACACAGTGCCCCAATGGTTCACTAATGCACTCTGTCAGACCCCTTAATGATGAAAGGAAAATAATTACAAAAACAATATCCCAGCTGAAAGAAGTAATGACATACATAAACGTTCACAGGCATTCAAGACCGTATGAGTTGGATTAATTAGTTGGGCTCACGGCTTAACTCATGGAGGTATGAGCGGATCCGTAGATGAGTTGGGCATCATCTCCAAATGCTTTTGGGTAGATTAAATTAATATTGAATTGCAGTTGATGAGGATCATCATAGGAGGTGGTTTTATCAGGTGCAATTTATACTCAAGGGCCATATTGTGTGGTTTACTCTGAGGGTGAATTTCATAGCCAAGAGACAATTTCTTATTTCAGCTGTCAGGCCAGAGAAGTCTTGAAAAATGAACAACATTTTGCTAGCCCACATGAAGGGCTTATTGGTTTGGCTGTTTGGATAATCGCCAGGGTGATCGAGTAATTTAGAACACAGTAAATCATGATTATTATAATAGGTCAGTGAGAGAGAACACACTGTTGGCCAATCAATATGCATGTAGTTTCTTGAGACTGGCCTTATGGGGAAACGTGACTAGCTTAGATCAGAACTCGAACAAGAAGGCTATCAAGTCTTTTTCTTCTCATTCTAGCCTTCTCTACCTATACCCCAAAACTATGGAACCTCCTTCCCGTCAGCATCAGAGTCGCCCCCACGCTCCTACAATTCTGAAAAGAACTCAAGGCCCACCTCTTCAATGAGTCTTTCCTCCTCAACACCTAGGCCATCACATCGCCGATCATGCCACCTGACTTGCTAGATGCCACCCGTCCCTCTCCTCCCCGCCACCTGGTACAGCTGTATCCCTCCTCTGTGCCCCTCTATATACTACCCCCCGCTGAATATCTGTTCAGTTGTTACCACTATAAAGTGCTCTGTTATGTTTGTGAATTGTTGTATACCTTTGCAAAGTGCTCCATTGTTTCTCAAAGATAGGTCTGCGCTCAATAAATATAATAATAATAATATTTATTATTATTATTATTATTTATCAGTAATATCATAAAAGCAAGCGTTTTGATTGTCCTACTTCACTTTTCACCTGCAAAGGCAGACTATTTACACAATAGTCGCTGCTACCTGGAATATCTCAGGCAGCTGGTATCCCAAAAATACCTTTTTAGAAATGTTTGCCTATAATTGAAGCCAGACGGTGGAGGAAGGGAACCACTTTCAGGTAAAATGCTAAAAAATCTAAGGCTTGCTCCTGTTGATTTGCTCACCTCTGAAATCTGACTCATGCCTAATTGCAGCTTTCGCAAGTTCATACAGTGTCTGCTATTAAGAAGCAAATTACTGTTCTGTGTGAATCAATTATTACTATGTACTTCTCTAGGTGTGACTCTCATTTAACTTGTCTGACAAATTTTCAGACTCATCAATTTTGCATATGCAAGGTAGGCGTGCATGTCGGTGCACGCCTTTTCTGTGCATCAAGTGAGAGTTAGCCATTGTTGTATAGCAACTGGTCACAAATGGCTGTTGTCATAGTTAATCAAGCACAGTTTACATATTATAGTCAAGATAAATGCGTTGTGAATATGGCTCCATATGCCTTTTTTACTTTATATCACATGCATATACCAGTTCAAGAAATCTAAAGCAGAAAAAGCCAAAACAAAATAAATTACCAACAGCATTGGCAGTCCAGATCACTCCACCTCCTAAAATTGTCAGAGTGGTTCTGATAGGTAGGGGGCTGACTTTCTCATCCCCTCAATGAATATGCTGCTGCTGCTGCAATGACGTGACTTCGAAAACACAACTGAAATATGCGTGTTGAAAGAAGTCTGGTCCCATTTAGTGTCTCCATGAACACTCTGATTATAGTGTTTTAATATTTGAATTGCTTGTGGCATAACATATCAAACAAATCATAAGAACATAAGAACTATATTATATAATTGAATGTTCCTACAATACAAGGTGAGGATTACTAGCCAACTGCAGAAGGATGCTGGGGGGAAGAAAGAATGCATGAACAGATAGCAAAGCTTTTATATTGATGATTTGGTCAAGTACATTGGGTAAATGCGATGCTGATATCAATGTACACGTCCTACGTTTTTCCCTTCATCCTGCTGAAAGATTCAAGGGAGTATTTGTCAATCTCAATATTATCTTTTATAAAACTAGAGCAGGTAATATCCATAATGGCAGCCCACCCTCACTGAAACCTAACAGTGTGATGCATGAGGGCTGTGTAACTCTAACTTTCTCACACAACACAGCACAGACACTACCATCATCCAGGTTATCAATGATGATCCCCACATCCAGGACAAAAGGGACCTCTGCTTAAACGTATGACTTGACTTCCCTACCACGTATGATATCCTTATCATAAAGCCCTCATCAACATTTTTGGCACTGCACATGTTATTTGGCGAATGGTCCTGCATTGGTTAGACACCTACCCCTTTTCCAGAGACCAGCTACTGCAGATGGTTCTCAGTGACTCCAAGGACACCCAGTAACCTGTGGGGTTCCACGAGGCTCCATCTTGTCCTCTCTCATCTTCAATATCTCTGTGAAATCTCAGAAAAAAATCCTTGCCAAATATCTAAATTAAGAAACCCCAATATGCAGGTGGCATTCAGCTTTACCCAAAGATACATTGCATCAATAACATGAATTGACTAAAGCACTACCTTGTCAGTCTAGAAAAATGGATACCTCTCTTGATTGACGGCAAATGTATTTTGGTGGCCGAAGGTGCACGATACGATAGAAATACAGGTTTCCGAGTTTACCAATGAACGGCCATTTTGATGTAACAAGGATCGCCATTTTGTTTTCTAACAATTGCTCATTGCTTTCTGTTCAAATTGCTTCGCAGCACATTTTCTACTTACACTGCTCGACTGTTAATATTGTTGTCTGAACGTGAAAGGACAAGGCCGCAGGGCCGCGAGGCTAATAAGAGTTGGTTGAAACACAATGTAGGCAGCGCCGGGAAGGAATGCCTGGCTCCCTCCCGAATGTAGCCTTGAAGCAGAGCCGCAGGGCATTTAATCATTTCACAGATGCCAGCCAGTCTCGTTATATGGTAGAATATGTTAGAATAAAGCAGCTAAAGGCTTGAATTGTGCTCTTCTTACAGCCCCTCTTTACCGAGCCCTGTAGAGCGTGTCGGCTCCAAGGACACGAATAGCATCTTATAGATAGCAAGGTCTGGAATGTGACTCTTCCCCCGTATGTAGCTTGCTTCCAAGAACAGAAGCACTTTGTTCTGTTCAACAAGTAAAAGATGTCTCCGCACTTGCAAAATTGCATATTGTTACTAGAATAGATATTTGAAGGTGTCATATTCGTCGAAAGTGTCCATCATCACACCAAGTTCAAAAAACCCAATAAAGGGGGGTGTTAAACATGTCACAGCTGATTGTATGATATGCATTTTGTATATATGTAACTGATGTACATAATTCGCTCTCTTGCGTCCCTCGAGGCCAGAGATACACGTCGCGGGGCGTGAGACCGAATTGGCCAACTGAGACTATTTGCTTTGCAATAAACCCTAGCTTTGGGAATACAACCTCGTGTCTGGTGTATCTATCGTGTGTGGTGACTTGTCTTGTTTCCATAGACATGAGGGACCCCTAGGGGCCCCTTTCAACCTGTCTCTCATCTAAATCTGTATATCAAGCACCTACCTGAAGATTGAATAAATTCTCATAGGAAACCCCAACAATTATACCCAAGTCCAAAATAGTCTGACTGGCATCAAGCACAGTGGATCCACACATTACGTCTCAACCAGTGTAAAATATTTTATCTTTAGCATTTACTGTGACCTCTCAATCAAAACACACATCACCAAGAAGACCCAAATAGCATGGTACCAGCTTGTGTTCCTCCGCAAAGTGAACTCTTTTATCCCCGCCCTTAGTTTCAGACCAGTTATCCAAGCTCTGGTCATCTTCCACCTGGATGGAAGCATTTCCCTATTCTCAGGGGGCCCAGATGCCACACTGGCCCCTGTTAAACCTTTCCAGCACACTGCAGCACTCCTCATCACAGACCTATGAAAATTCGACTCCATCACACCCATTCTCAAGGAACTGCATTGGCTACTGCTTCTAGCATGCATCATGTACAAGGCAGCCTTCATGAAAATATGTAATACATTTGTGGAGCACCTACCATGGCTAAAGGTCTAGATGCATATTAGTCAGTATACATCAATACATTCTAATGACATGTTTTAGAACTGGGACGTTATCATTTTTATGATACATCATTTACAAAGCAGTCACAACAAAAACACCACCCTACCTGGCCGGGAAATGTCCCATCTCTGATGCGAGACCCTCACCTGACTGAAATCAAAGAAGTGAGCGAGGGGAAAAATGAAAGGTGAAGGGTGGAAAGAGTGAAAAGTCTTTTTTCCTGAAAAGATGCAGTAATTAATCTATATGAAAATTCAACCACATAACCCCGTCCCTAGGGATCCTCATTTGCTACCCCTTCAATCATGCATCATGTTAAAAAAAAAGCCTGCACCCTCTACCATCAATACATTTGGGAAGCACCTATTGTGGAAAAATGACAACAGTCCTATAACTTGGCCCACATAAAATGTGCCCATAACGATTTTGATGTGTACGCTTTTCTAGCAGCAGAATTCAATGTCTTCCTCCACAAAACCTTTATGTTAGAACCCCTGTGCCTGTTCCTTGGTATTTCAGAAACATATATTTATTTAAGACATTGCTAGCATTTCTGGAATACCGTTTCACTCAACAATACTCGCTTGGGGCAGATAAAACAAACTGAACAGGGAACAGTTCAATTTAGGACATCATTTCACCAAAAAACATTGTGCAGACAGAATTTTAAGCATTGTATTTCTTTCTTTCTTTCTTTCTTTCTTTCTTTCTTTCTTTCTTTCTTTCTTTCTTTCTTTCTTTCTTTCTTTCTTTCTTTCTTTCTTTCTTTCTTTCTTTCTTTTTCTTTTCCTTTCTTTCTTTCCTCCATATCTCCTTCTTCATCATTCCTTTCTTTGAGATTGAAACAAGGGACAAGGTTGAATGTTCTGGAGAAGGTAAGCATAAGAGCTGAGCCAGAAGGTAGATCAGGGGTGTGACATATCTAGCTTCTCTCCCAAAGTGACCCAGCAGTGTGGCGATTTATGTGAAATAAACTCTCTGCAAAAGAAAGGATGTGCAAAATGAAGGAACACAAAATAAATGGTGTGTCATTTAGTGCCACGTTTGCAGCCCCTTCCAATGTATTGTAAGCATCCACAAATACCACCACCAGAAATAGGTGATGTGATCTGAACCTTTATCCTTTAACTCCTTTCCCTTATGCTTGTTGTTTCACGACATTCCTCGTAATCTCTTATAGGGAACCCTGTAAGTCTGTACTGCTGGAGGGGTGTCAGTCAGGGCTACTTCTGAGGGTCTTTGGCACACTTCTGTCTGCGATTAAAAGTAAACCTGGGCATTTTTCAAATGGGATGCAGGGGGACCTCCACCATTCAGTGGCTCTCAGATTGTCCTAATACTTGTCTTTTTCTCCGAGCAGTGTTTGTATCAGAGGCCCGTCTCCACATTTTGCATGGTGGCGGGGGTCTATTTTTGTGTTTTATCACTGCACAAATGGCTCGCTATTTTCACAGACTGGCTTCGTGTATTGCCAAAGTTCCCTTCATATTGTCTGCCATCAGGAAGGGCTTGCGATTCACCATCTGCATCATGACATTTGACTTCCGTTCTCCTTTCCTCCAATCCTACTTTTAGCTCCATGGTCAAACCTTCCTACAGTTCCATATGTCTATGAACATAACCTCACCCACCATGTAGACTTCCCATTTCCCAGCCCTCACTTTTTCACTCACGGATCCCATGATGTTAACTCCTCAATGGCTCCGAATTGCTACTCGTTAATATGTATTACTCGTGATTTACTCTTTCTCTTTCCATTTTAAACCCAAGCGCCACCAATGGATGGCTCTTGAACTGAACCACCCATTGCCTTCAATAAGTGTTGCATGCCCGCAGCTGCACTGCCATTGTTACATACTGAATCCCTTGTACAGCCGAATTAACAGTTGTAAATACCTGTTTACTCTTTTTGAAATGTGCACCTACCATAAATGTAAATTATAAACACGCACTATGTCATTATTTATATTTTGATATGCTAGTTATTCTACATGTGTACCTGATTGCCTTTGCGTTCTTGTGAACATTTTAATGTCACTAATCATATTCTCTATGATGATTTCTGTGCAGCACTAATTCCAGTGTCACAAAATAAACGCTCCCCCTTAGCAAAGTTTCCCCCAGGAGATTTTATTCAGAAATAAAGTCTCCTCAGCAGAATTTATTCTGAAATGGAATGTTCCCCTGTGAAATAAATTCTCCCCCATGACAAGAAATTAATATCCTCTCATTCATAACCCTTCACCATCTGGCATTTTTTAAACAGGGTATCTACTCTTCTAGGGAGGGTTTTGGAAAAGTCCAGTCAGGCGAGGGAAGACTCTGTTTTGAAATATGGTTGAGCCTTCTCCTTGATGGGGAGAGACTCTGTATCAGAATAATGTCTCCACCTTGAAAGGGGAGAATGTGTATCAGAATAAACTCTATCCTTAAAGGGAGGACTCTGTGGCAGAATACACTCTCCACCTTGAAAGGGGAGTCTCTATCAGAATAAACTCTCCCCTTTGAAGGGGAGATTCTATATCAGATTAAATTCTCCCCCTAGATGGGGTAGAGTCTGTATCAGAATAAACGTATCCCCTTGATAGGGTGGACTCTGTATTAAAATACACTTTCCCCCTTAAAGGTGGAGAAACTGTATCAGTATCAACTCTCCCCCTTGAATGGGAGACTCTGTTGCAGAACAAACTATCCCCCTTGATGGATGAGACACTACAGTATAACAAACTCTCCCCTTTGAAGGGGAGACACTGTAGCAGAATACACTCTCCCCCTTGAAAAGTAAGCTCCATAGCAGAATACAACCTCTCCCTTGATTTGGGAGACACTTTATCAAACTATGCTCTTCCCCTTGAAGAGGAGACACCCTATAAGTCTGCCTCTTGAAGAGGAGACTCTGTAACAGAATAAACTCTCTTCCTTGATAGGGGAGACTGTGTATTAAAATACACTCTCCCCCTTAAAGGGGGAGACTCTGTATCAGAATCAACTCTACCCCTTTAAGGGGAGACTCTGTTGCAGGATACACTCTCCCCATTGTCAAAGGAGATTAGATGTCAGAATAACTCCCGCCCTTAACGGGTCGACACTGTATCCAGAATACACTCTCCCCCTTAAAGGAGGAGACTCTATTGCAGAGAAACCTCTCCCCATTGACGTTGGAGATTCTGTGTCAGAATAATTCTCCCCATTGAAGGGGAGACTCTGTACTAAAATCAATCCTGCCCCTTTAAGGAGAGACTCTGTATCAGAATATACTCTCCCCCTTGATAGGGGAGAGTCTGTATCAGAATAAAGTTTCCCCCTTGAATTGGAGACTCTGTACCAGAATCAAATATACCCTTTAAGGGGAGACTGTAGCAGAATAAACTCTCCCCCTTGAATGGGAGACTCTGTAGTAGAATAAACTCTCCCCCTTGAAGCGGGAGACTATATCAGAATAAACTCTCCTAGTTTAAGGCAGGACTCTGTATCAGAATAAACTCTGCCCCTTAATGGGGTAGACCCTAAAGCAGAATAAACTCTACTCCTTGATGGGGGAGACTCCGTTCCAGAATCAACTCTAGCCTTTTAGGGGAGACTTTATAGCAGAATAAACTCTACCCCTTGACGGGTGAAACTCTGTACCATAATCAACTCTACCCTCAAAGGGAGACACTGTAGCAGAATAAACTTTTCCCCTTGATGGAAGAGATTCTGTATCAGGGGAGGGGGAGACTATATATTAGAATACACTCTGCCCCTTAATGGGTTAGACCCTGGAGCAGAATCAACTCTCCCCCATGAATGGGAGACTCTGTTGCAGAACAAACTATACTCCTTGATGGATGAGACTCTATATTAGAACAAACTCTCCCCTTTCAAGGGGAGACACTGTAGCAGAATAAACTCTCCCCCTTGAAAGATAAGCTCCATAGCAGAATACAACCTCTCCCTTGATGTGGGAGACACTATATCAAAATATGCTCTTCCCCTTCAAGAGGAGACAATGTATATGAATAAAGTCTGCCTCTTGAAGAGGAGACTCTGTAACAGAATAAACTCTCTTCCTTGATGGGGGAGACTCTGTATCATAAGACCCTCTCCCCTTTGATGTGGGAGACTTGGTAGCAAAATAAACGCTTCCCTTGAATAAGAGACTCTGTAGCAGAATAAACTCACCCGCTTGATGGGAGAGTCTCTGTAGCAGAAGAAACTCACCCCTTGATCAGGAGACATTGTATGAGAATAAACACTCCATCTTGAAAGTTAAACCCTGTAACAGAATAAAACATTTCCGTTGATGGGGGAGACACTGTATCAGAATAAGCTGGACTCCTTTAAGAGGAGACACTGTATAAGAATAAAGTCTGCATCTTGAAGAGGAGACTCTGTAACAGAATAAACTCTCTTTCTTGATGGGGGAGACTCTGTAGCAGAATATAGTCTCCCCCTTAAAGGGGGAGACTCTGTACCAAAATGAGCTCTACCCTTTAAGGGGAGACGCTGTAGCAGAATAGACTCTCCCCCTTGAATGGAAGACTCTGTTGCAGGACAAACTCTCCCCTTTGATGGGCAGACACTGTACCAGAATCAACTCTTGCCTTTAAGGGGTGAGACTGTAGCAGAATAGACTCTCCCCCTTGAATGCGAGACTGTTGCAGGACAAACTCTCCCCCTTGATGGGGAGACTCTGTACCAGAATCAACTCTATCCTTTTAGGGGAGACTTTATAGCAGAATAAACTCTCCCCCTTGATGGGAGAGATTCTGTATCACAATAAACTCACCACTTTGAAGGGGAGATACTGTAGCAGAATAAACTCTCCCTGTTGAAAGGTATACTTTGTAGCAGAAAAAAAACCTATCCCTATGATGGGGGAGATACTGTATCAGAATACGTTCTACCCCTTAAAGAGGTGACACTGCATCAGACAACAATCTGCCTCTTGAAGAGGAGACTTTGGGCCTCATTCTGAGATGGGCGGTAAGGGGTTAACGGTGCTGGTAAGGGTGGGGGTGCCATTAACCCCTACCGCCCTATTATGAGTCTGGTAAAACCAGGCGCCCTTAGCAGGTCCTGCTAGCAGACCAGGGAGCTAACAATGGGCCCGTTATTAACAGGCCCTTTGTTAGCTCCCTTCCCATTCACATTGAGCCCTATGGAGGCTCGAATAGGAATGGGGATGGGTTCCCTGAATGGGGAAATACCGGGTCCTCCAAGGTTGGAATGGCCCGGTATTTCCCCATTCAGGTAACCCGGACTCGGTATGCGGTATGGGGGTAGCCATGGCGCAAATAGCGCCATGGCTACCTCCATACTCGTAATGACCCCCTTTGTAACAGAATTAACTCTCTCCCTTGACGGGGAGACTCAGTATCAGAATAAACTCTCCCTCTTGATGGGAGAGACTCTTTAACAGAATAAACTCTACCCCTTGAAGGAGGAGACACTGTACCAGAATTAACACTACCCTGTAAGGGGACACTGTAGCAGAATAAACTCTCTGATTCAATGGTCGAAATTACATATCAGAATAAACTCTCTCCCTTTGAAGGGGAGACTCTATTGCAGAACAAACTCTCCCCCTTGAAGGGGGAGAATATGTAGCAGAATAAACTCTCACCCTTGATAGGGGAGATTCCGTATCAGAATAAACTCTCCCCCTTGAACGGTAGACTCTGTATCAGAACACACTCTCACACTCTCCCCCTTTATGGGGAAGACCCTGGGGCAGAATAAACACTCCCCCTTGAAGGGGAGACTCTGTATCAGAATAAACTCTCCCCCTCGATGGGGGAGGCTCTATAGTAGAATACACTCCCCCCCTTGAATGGAAGACTCTCTAACAGAATAGACTCACCCCCTCGATGTGTGTGACTCTGTATCAGAAGAAACTATCCCCATTGAAATGGAGACTCTGTATCACAATAAACTCTCCACCGTGAAAGTTAAACTCTGTATCACAATAAACTCTCCCCCTTGATGGAGAGACTCTGTATCAGAATAAACTCTCCCCCTTGAAGGGTAGACTCTGTATCACAATAAACGCTCCCCCTTGAAGGGGAGACTCTGTATCAGAATAAACTCTCCCCTTCAATGGGGCAGACTCAGTAGCAGAACAAACCTTCTCCCTGAATGGGAGACTCTGTAGGAGACTAAACTCTCCGCCTTGAAAGTTAAACTCTGTAGCAGAATAACACCGCTCAGTTGATGGGGTAGATACTGTATCAAAATAAGCTTTACACCTTGAAGGGGAGACACTGTATCAGAATAAACTCTCCCTATTGAAGGTAAGACTCTGTATCAGAGTAAACTCTGCCCCTTAATGGGATTGACCCTGGAGCAGAATCAACTCTCCCCCTTGAATGGGAGACTCTGTTGCAGAACAAACTCTCCCCATTGATGGCAGAGACTCTATATTAGAACAAACACCCCCCTGTGAAGGGGAGACAATGTAGCAGAATAAACTCTCCCCCTTGAAAGGTAAAGTCTGTAGTGGAATAAAACCTCTCCCTTTACGGGGGAGACACTGGGCCTCATTCCAAGTTGGGTGCAAACGAATTACCGGCACCGGTCAGGACACCGGTGCCGGTAAACGCTTTGCGCCCTATTCCGACGTCCCTTAGCAGGTCCCTCCTTTAACGCCTGGTCTGACCAGGCGTTATGGACGGGACCCATTAAGGGACTTCAGAGCTAATAACGGTACCACAAATTGCGGTACCGTTATTAGCTACTTCCTCATTCCCATTGAACCCTATGGGGGCTCAAATAGGAATGGGGAATGGATTTTTCAATGGGGATTTACCGGTCCCGCAAAGGTCAGACTACACCGGTAAGTCCCCATTGAACCAAGTTGGAGTCGTTACCGGTATGGGAGGTAGTCATGGCGCAAATAGCGCCATGACTACCTCCATACTCGGAATGAGGGCCACTATATCAAAGTAAGCTCTTCCCCTTCAAAAGGAGACACTGTATAAGAATAAAATCTGCCTCTTGAAGAGGAAACTATGTAACAGAATAAACTCTCTCCCTTGATGGGGAGATTCTGTAGCAGAATACCTTCTCCCACATGAATGGGAAGACTCTGTAGCAGAATAAACTCACTGATTAATCGGGGAGACTCTGTATCAGAATAAACTCTCTATCTTGAAAGTTAAACCCTTTAGCAGAATAAAACCTTTAAGTTGGTGGGGGAGACACTGTATCAGAATACACTGGATTCCTTGAAAAGGAGAAACTGTAAAAAATAAACTCTCTCCCTTGATGTGAGAGACTCTATAGCAGAGAAAACTCTCTCCTTTGAGGGGAGAATCTGTATCATAATAAACTCTCAACCTTGATGGGGGAGACTCTGTACCAGAATCAGCTCTACCCTTTAAGGGGAGACTTTGTAGCAGAATAGACTCTCCCCCTTGCATGGGAGACTCTGTCGAAGGACAAACTCTCCCCATTGATGGGGAGACACTGTACCAGAATCAACTCTAGCCTTTAAGGGGAGACGCTGTAGCAGAATAGACTATCCCCCATTGATGGGGGAGATTCTGTATCACAATAAACTCTCCACTTTGAAGGAGAGACACTGTAGCAGAATAAACATAAACTCTCCCCGTTGAAATGTAAACTTTGTAGAAAAATAAAACCTCTCCCATGATGGGGGAGACACTGTATCAGAATACGTTCTCCCCCTTAAAGAGGTGACACTGTATCAGACTACAATCTGCCTCTTGAAGAGGAGACTTTGTAACAGAATTAACTCTCTCCCTTGACAGGGAGACTCTGTAGCAGAATAAACTCTTCCCATTGAGGGCGGAATCTGTATCAGAATAAAATCTCCCCCTTGAAGGGTACACTCTAGATCAGAATACACTCTACCCCTCGATGGGGATGACTGTGTACCAGAATCAACTCTGGCCTTTAAGGGGAGACTTTATAGCAGAATATACTTCCCCCCCTGATGGGGGAGATTCTGTATTAGAATAAACTCTCCCCTTTGAAGGGGAGATTCTGTAGCACAATAAACTATCCCTTATGAATGGTAGAGTCTGTAGCAGAATAAGCTCTCCCCCTTGAAGTTTGAGATTCTATATCAGAATAAACTCTCCTACTTGAAGGGGAGACTCTGTACCAGAATCAACTCTAACATTTAAGGGTAGACTGTGTAGCACTATAAACTCTCTGCCTTGCATTGTAGACTATGTAGCAGAATAAGCTCTCCCCCTTGAAGGGGGAGACTCTATATCAGAATAAACTCCCCT
Source organism: Ambystoma mexicanum (assembly GCF_040938575.1). NCBI lineage: Eukaryota > Metazoa > Chordata > Amphibia > Caudata > Ambystomatidae > Ambystoma > Ambystoma mexicanum. The sequence continues at coordinate 1,144,830,271 of NC_090933.1, forward strand.
AGATGAAGGGGAGACTCTGTAGCAGAATAAACTCTCCCCCTTTATGGGGAGACTCTATATCAGAATAAACTCTCATCCTTCGTGGGGGAGACTCTGTATCAGAATAAACTCTACTCCTTGATGGGGGAGAGTCTGTTCCAGAATCAGCTCTAGCCTTTTAGGGGAAACATTATAGCAGAATAAACTCTACCCCTTGATGGGGGAGACTCTGTATCAGAATCAACTCTACCTTTCAAGGGGAGACTCTGTAGAAGAATAAACTCTCCCCCTTGATGTGGGTGATTCTATATCAGAATAAACTCTCCTAGTTGAAGGCAAAACTCTGTATCAGAATAAACTCTGCCCCTTAATGGGGTAGACCCTGGAGCAGAATCAACTCTCCCCATTGAATAGGAGACGCTATTGCAGAACAAACTATCCCCCTTGATGGATGAGACAATATATTAGAACAAACACTCCCCTTTGAAGGGGAGACTCAGTAACAGAATAAACTCCCCCTTGAAAGGTAAGCTCCATAGAAGAATACAACCTCTCCCTTGATGGGAAAGACACTATATCAAAATAAGCTCTTCCCCTTGAAAAGGGGACACTGTATAAGAATGAGGTCGGCCTCTTGAAGAAGACACTCTGTAACAGAATAAACTCTCTCCCTTGATGGGGGGACTATGTAGCACATGCTCCCATTAACTCACCTAATTTATGGAGAGACTCTGTAGCAGAATAAACTCACCCCTTGTTCAGGGAGACTCTGTATCAGAATAAACACTCCATCTTGAAAGTTAAACCCTGTAGCAGAATAAAACCTTTCCGTTGATCGGGGAGAAACTGTATCAGAATACACTTTCTCCCTTGATGGGGGAGACTCTATAGCACAGAAAACTCTCCCCTTTGTGGGGGGACTCTGTACCATAATAAATCCTCCACCTTGATGGGGGGGACTCTGTACCAGAATCATCTCTACCCTTTAAGGGGAGACTCTATAGCAGAATAGACTCTCCCCACTGAATGGGAGACTCTGTCACAGGACAAACGTTCCTCCTTGATGGGGAGACTCTTTACAGGAATCAACTCTAACCTCTTAGGGGAGACTTTATAGCAGAATAAACTCTCCCCCTTGATGGGGGGATTCTGTATCACAGTACACTCTACACTTTGAAGGGGAGACACTGTAGCAGAATAAACTCTCCCTGTTGAAAGGTAAACTTTGAAGCAGAATAAAACCTCTCCCATGATGGGGGTGAGACTGTATCAGAATACGTTCTCCCCTTTGAAGAGGCAACACTGTATCAGAATACAATCTGCCTCTTGAAGAGTAGATTCTGTAGCAGAATATGCTCTCCCCCTTGATGGGGGAGATTCCATTTCAGAAAAAACTCTCCCCCATGTTCAGTAGACTCTATAGCAGAATACACTCTCCCCCTTGAAGGGTAGACTTTGTATCATAATAAACACTCCCCCTTGAAAGGGATTCTCTGTATCAGAATAAACTCTCCCCCTCGATGGGGGAGACTCTGTAGTAGAATACACTCTCCCCCTTGAATGGAAGACTCTGTAGTAGAATAAACTCACCCCCTCGATGGGGGTGACTCTGTATCAGAAGAAACTCCCCCATTGAAACTGAGACTCTGTATCAGAATAAACTCTTCACCTTGAAAGATAAACTTTGTAGCAGAATAAACACTTTCCCTTGATGGAGAGACTCTGTATCAGAATAAACTCTCCCCTTTGAAGGGTAGACTCTGTATCAGAATACATGCTCCCCCTTGAAGGGGAGACTCTGTATCAGAATAAACTCTCCCCTTCGATGGTGCAGCCTCTGTAGCAGAATAAACCTTCTCCCTTGAATGGGAGACTGTGTAGCAGACTAAACTCTCCACCTCGAAAGTTAAACTATGTAGCAGAATAAAACCTCTCAGTTGATGGGGTATATACTGTATCAAAATAATATTCTCCCTTGAAGGGGAAACACTGTATCAGAATAAACTATCCCCCTTGAATGAGAGACTCTGTAGCAGAATAAACTCTCCCCCTTGAAGGGGAAGACTCTATATCAGAATCAACTCTCCTAGTTGAAGGCAAGACTCTGTATCAGAATAAACTATGCCCTTAATTGTATAGACCCTTGAGCAGAATCAACTCTCACCCTTGAATGGGAGTCTCTGTCTCAGAACAAACTCTCCCCCTTGATGTCAGAGACTCTATATTAGAACAAACACTCCCCTTTGAAGGGGAGACAATATAGCAGAATAAACTCTTCCCCCTTGAAAGGTAAACTCTGTAGCAGAATAAAACCTCTCCCTTTATGGGGGAGACACTATATCAAAATAAGCTCTTCCCCTTCAAAAGGAGACACTGTATAAGAATAGAATCTGCCTCTTGAAGAGGAAACTCTGTAACAGAAAAAGCTCTCTCCCTTGATGTGGAGACTCTGTAGCAGAATACACTCTTCCCCATGATGGGTGTGATGCTGTGCCTGATTCACAGAGTGTTTTCCTAGGGGACTTCACCATTATAAAACGCTTCTGTGAATCAGGCCCGCTGTATCAGAATAAACTCTCCCCTTTGATGCGGGAGACTTTGTTGGAGAATAAACTCTTCCCCTTGAATGGGAGACTCTGTAGCAGAATAAACTCACCCACTTTATAGGAGAGACTCTGTAGCAGAATAAACTCACCGATTGTTCGGGGAGACTCTGTATCAGAATAAACTCTCCATCTTGAAAGTTAAACCCTGTAGCAGAATAAAACCTCTCAGTTGATGGCGGAGACACTGTATCAGAATAAGCTGGACCCCTTTCAGAGGAGACACTGTAAACAAATAAACTCTCCTCCTTGATGGGGGGAGACTCTATAGCAGAGAAAACTCTCCCCTTTGAGGGAGAATCTGTATCATAATAAACTCTCTACCTTGATGGGCGAGACTCTGTACCAGAATCAGCTCAATGAGACACCCTTAAGCTTCAGAATATTTAAATTGAGTTAATTGTCCTCCAGCCAAAGAGGTGAGTAAGGTGCATACCAAAAGTAACATTAGTGTAGAATTCATCTAAAAGCTTTAGATGGTTGGTCCTTCCTCAGATATATTATTTGTGTATGCAAACATATGTCTTTTTCAGTCTATAGACACTGCTTATCAGTGAAGAGGAGCACTGGGAAAGGAGAATATACATAATCTTTTTTTATATAGTGCCAACTTACAGGGGAAACTGGCAACAAAATGACTAACTCGCCCTACTGCTAGGGGAATGTACCCTATCTAACCAAACTAAGTCTGTCGTCAAAAGTCCAAAGAAAAATGGCCTCTGTCCATAACCTGCTTCTATCTGACCCTACCACTGAAAATAATAACTAAAGATATATATTCTGGCAGCTTCCCTTTAGCTGTATGTCTTGGAGCTATATTTCCAGGCTTTTCCTATTGCAACAAGTCTGATTTAGCCACTTACTGGAAACAAGTTAGTAGAAACCACGTATCCTGGTTTCACTCATGAGCTACTGTAATTCGTGCTGTATTTCCATCGGCTATCACAGAGTGTGCAAGTCCTATCAATGTTTTTCTTACTGACTTTCTGGATGTAGTCTTTTACATTCCTTCCTCTGTATATTAGTCCTTTAGACTCTTTAGTGTTGACTCTTTTTCCGTTGGGGTTTGGAATACCCTTAACGATTGGGTGACCTCTCTACTTGTTTCCCCTTTTCCTGTCTTTGATTTTCGAGATTGATACTTGAACATAAATCGCAGTGGTTTATATAGTCTCTTAGTAATGGCTTCCAATGTTCATCCCTAATTATACTTGGTAGCTTTACAGCTATTTCCCAATTCATATATGTGTGTTTTCTTAATGATTTACAGTTAATGTAAGGGATGACCCTCTTTGGTATCTTCTTGCCCTTAAGTTTGTGCTTTCTCACTGTCCCCCAATCAATATTGGTTACGACTCTCCTTGGTTTCTTCCAACAGGTATACTCAGGCTTTCTCAAGGCTTCACAATCAATATTGGTAATAACTGTCCTTGTTATCGTCCAATATGTAGGCTCGGACATTCTCAAGGCTTTACATTTAATATTTTCAACAACTGTCCTGGGTATCTCTCAATATATCTGCTCAGGCTTTCGGCATGCCCCGTAATCACTATTGCAACTTCAGCTACTTCCTGTCCTTTCTCCTTTCCACTGTGGTACCTTCATTGTGGTTGATTGATCGATTGATTGATTTGTCATTTATTATGCCCCTATACACATGTGTTTCAAGGTGCAAATGGTGGGTGGATTTGTGGTGCTTGGCATCAGGACAGGTCAGCATCCTTGACTCTCTGTCTCCTCCCTCTCGACAGCCCTGTGGAATTGTTCTTGGCATCTCGGTAGGTCTATCTGTTAAGTGAAGGTTTGCTGATGGGAGGTTTCATTCCTCCCATCACTTCTGATTTCAGAATTGTTGATCGTGTCCCAGGCACAACTCCCTTTCTGTGGTCACTACATCCTAACAGTGGTTTCCCCAATATTCTCTATGCCGGCCCTCTGGTGTCCTTCGCTGGTATTCTCTCTGTGGCAGGCTGTCGTTGGCTCTGTGGCTCCACATTGCTCTGCCCCACCAAGATGTTGCTATGTAAGAGGGATTCCCCTGCATATGTCTCTCTCTACATAGAAGGTCACTTCCAAATGGGTGTTCTGTTTTTCTTCAGCTGTTGTATTTTATCCAGCATAACCTGAAGCCAAGCAAAAGGAAAATACATTACTGGTGATTGATACATAGCTAGACTGGCATGTTGGTTTAGCCAGTTTCGACATGTTTTCATTTTGTGGCATGGCATTTTTAATGGCAAAGCCAAGAGGAGTATGATCCTACGTGGCCTATATTGCCAGAACCAGCGTGGACATGTTTTATTATAATTTTTTTTTTTTTTATTTGGTTTGATTTGGCTAATTAGATTAACCTTTCAAACAAAATTACTTTTATACAAAATATTTAAAAAAAAACATACAGTAAAAAGGCAAGGTATGCCAAATAACCAATTAAAACATCGAACAATAACACATGTGACTTACATGAATGATCTTATAATCAAAACAAGGAGAGCAATCGATTACTTACTAGGACAAATTGGACATAAAAGCTTATTTAGGAATTGAATAGTGGCTATTCTTACTGTGATTTTTAAAGTCGCAAATAGCTCATTCCATAGTTCATCATTTGAGCGGCTTATATAGTGGTGTCTCGTTAATTTATCAATAATGTCTTTTCTCTGCATTTTTAAAGCCGCACATTCTATTAATAGATGTTTCAAACTTTCTTTAGATAGTTTATCATTACAAAATCGGCAAAATGATTCGTCTAACTTAATGATTCCCCTTCTTACCAAAATTTGTTTGGTCGGCCAAAGATTCAGGCGGAACCTCAGTATTTGGTTTCTGAGTTTGTGAGAGGGGCATTTTAGTAAATAATCCGCAGTTTGGCGGAATTTTTTATGCCCAAACAGAGCTCTATCAAAATCTTTTAATTTTAGACAATCTTGTTGGGTTATATGCCAATCAAGTTGGTATAATTTAATTTTGGCTTTAGAGGGATTAGTTAGTAAAGTGTCTAATGAGATATTTGCTTCCGTCAGATCGGACATAACCGCCGCTCTCCAGCTTGATGGAAATAGATGTACTGAACGTATTAGATAATCTGCCAGAATCTTCAATATACCATTACTTACCAGGCCTAACACACATTTTCTAAATAGACAGCATCTCTTCCACGAAGCATGTATATTTACTGATAAAATTCCCAACTCAAAGCGGAGCAATGCTGTTGGACTAGAGTTTGGGAGATTCAAGACTTTCTTCCAAAATTTTGCCTCAAATTTGTTCCAATAGCAAGCCTCCACAGGTAGCCAAGCCTCACATCCATAAGTAATAATGGGAAGTACCTTTTGCTGATAGAAGGTAAGAATATGCTTACATGAGAACTTACCATACTTATGTTGCAAAATTCTGGCTTGTGATATTAATGTGGTCAGTTTACCATTTAGACTGTCTCTTTGGGGCTTATTTGTGGGAGAATTACTGAATAGAACGCCCAAGTATTTGTATTCGTTCACCACGTTCAGCTTTTGTTTATTCAGAAACCAACAATACTGTTTCCTTAATCTTGGCTTAAATTTCCCCAATTCCATCACTTGAGTTTTTACCAGATTCAAAGTCAGATTATTCTTGGTGACATATTGATCTAATTTATCAAGCATGTTTTGTAGGCCACTCGGCGTTTGCGAGATGAGGACTAAATCATCTGCATACAAAAGCCATGCAATGATCTGGTTCCCTAGTTTAGGAGCATCATTCACTACAATATTGAATTCATTGCCTAAATCTAGAATAAACAAATTAAACAGTGTGGCAGCAAGGATACATCCTTGTTTCAGGCCTCGTTGGGTTAGAATCTCTTCAGACAATAGCCCTTCTAGATTCAATTTAACTTTCATTGAAGTATTAGAGTGGAGTAAGTATATTAAATGGACAAGCGAAGAAGGACATCCAAATTTTAACAATTTCTCAAGTAGCAGACTCCGATCTACGGAGTCAAACGCTACTCTAAAATCAACATAAGCGAGATAAATTGGTTGATTTCTTGATGCATACAGTTCTTTAATTGCATTAAGAGTCGTAATGTTAATACTGGTGCCAAGACCTGCCACAAATCCAGTTTGAAATGGGTCTCGCCGATTCTCTTCTGACGCCCAATTGTTGAGCTCTCTCAGAATAATTCTACTAAAGATCTTACCCGGGGCATCAAGAAGAGAAATCGGACGATAACTCGCTGGATTCGCTCGATCTCCCCTCTTATAAACTGGTACCGTAATGGCCTTACACCATGAAGGAGGGACTGCTTGTTTAATTTGCACAGTTTGAAAAACATCATACAAAATAGATGCCCATAATTCCGGATTCTGTTTTAATACAAAATTTGACAGGCCATCTGGCCCGGGAGCTCTTGATGAACTTGCTTTGTTTATATAAAACAATACATCTTCTCGATCAAAATTGATTTGGAAAGATGGATTGCTTAATTCTAAGTTTGGTTGTGAGATTTTTCTATTATTTGGAAGATCATATATGTCAGAGAAATAGGTCACCCACTTCTTCTCCGACACACCATTAAGTTGAGTTGCTAGTTGAGTACCAGCTACTCCATTATTTAACAATTTCCAAATTTGCGAAGTGTTTTTGGTTTTAGCCACCTGTAACCACTTTTCACCATCATATTGGAACAAAGCTGCCTTGTTACCCCGGACCCAATTCCTATAATTGGTCTTCAGTTTTATTATAATATCATTACTGATATCATGCCCACAGCAAACATGAATATGTTGATGTGTATGAATACTGGCATATATAAATGTATGAGCACAACAACCAGCGTGGATATGTTTAATACTGCCATATATTGTGGGCAAAAGCACTATGAAAATGTGTTTGAAAATGCTGCTGTGCATCGCTGGTGACTCACATTATTGAAAAGGATTTCTTGGGGGAACAACCCCCACATCACTTCCCTTTGATTGGTTCAGGGTCCCTCCCAAAGATCAGTCACTCCTGCATGTTTGTGGGAAGTATTTACATCCCTCCAATTAAAAAATGTACATGTCACCACTGAGTATAGCACTGCCTTTATGGCACTCTCAGTCAGGAGAATGCGGGCATACTGTTATTTCACACCTGTACAATGCCTGGAGAGAGTTTATGTATTTATTTATTGTGTATATATAATGTGCCTATACAGCCAACTGGTGTTTCAAGGCTCATCCAGACAAGGGACGGGGTGGTACGGGGAGGTAAAAAACAACCAAAATGTTCCTACTAGGTCATGAAACATTTGGATTGTGCATGTGCCGCAGCACAAAGGGGAGGGGGGGAGGTGAGGTGAAGGTAGGGGGGGGGACAGGGAGAAGATAAAACAATAACGTTTCTACTAGGTTGAGAGACAATTCGGATCTTGTAAGTGCCATAACAGGAATGATGGGGAGGGTGGCGAGGAGGGGAGGTGTAACGCTCACCTGATTCCCGCAGAGGCGCCGGTCTTGACTGGGTGAATGCCGTATCTTCAAAGGTGATGTGTAACACACGGTTGGCTCTTTGGGCTGGACCTCTGTGCACTGTATGTCTGACTCGAAGAGTAAGATGTCTGCAGATAGAAAATATGGGATTAATGAACTGGGGTTATTGGGTGCCTCTCTCCTCTTCCCTTTCTCTTCTCCTGTAGAACCCCAAAGGTTAACACCCTCACCTTAGGTAAGTGAACGCCGAGCTCTCCATCTGCCTCGGGGCAGGGTGCCGTAACCAGTTTCTTCACTGGATAAGGGTGCAGGCCTCTTGATCTCAGAGGACTGCTGTCCGTCGTTAACTGCACGAACGGTAAGTTCTGGGCACTTCAAATGTCTTAAAAGTCTTTTGTAATGATATCTCTTGTTTTGCAGGGTTCCGGCGATGGCGGATGGCGGGCTGATGAGAGTTGAGGATCGAACCTGCGTGAGGAATAGAAGCGCCTGGAAGCACGTAAGTAAGCGCTTGTAGCCTGCTTCACGATGCGCACTAACTGTCCCTTTTATCTTGCAGGTACAAGTTCGGAGCTTTAGAGAAGCTGAAGGGTGCTGGAATACCCACTGGATTCGGCGTGGGAAGGAGTAATGGCACGTGAGTAATAAAGTTGCCCAATGTCTTTAAACGCACTTTCTTTTGTCTTTCAGATGCGGGATGCAGCGCCGAAGGCCTCCGGAGCGTGCGAAGAGCTGGTAAGCTTTTGTCTTTCAGATGCCGGAATGCAGTGCGAAGACCTCCGGAGCATGCGAAGAGTAGGTAAGCCTTTGTCTTTCAGATGCCGGAATGCAGCGCGAAGCGTTGGTGACAGCCGATGGACCAGGTAAGAGATGCGCTGCCACTGAAGACCGTAGTGCTAACCTGTTCTTTCTTTGTCTTTACAGGTGCTGCTGAAGACTGTCTTTACAGGGGCTGCTGAAGACTGGATTCCAGGATGGTAAGCCTTTGTTCCCTTAGGCCCAGGATCAGAAGCAGAAGACACGATGAGCGTTCTGCTGCAGAGAATGCAGAATAACGCAAAGCAAGATTCATCCATCGGGTGTGGTTTAAATAGCCTCCTGTAGTGCTTAAGTGTCTCCTTCCACAGCCACGCCTAGGTAAGAAAAGAGTTCCTGCTTTCCAGAAGAGTTCCAGTGTTCTGAACCTAGGGAGTGGCTCCTGCCCCACCCAACAGGAAAAGTAGTCCCAAACAGAAGAGGATCAGGGGTTCAACTGGCAGGTAGGTAAGCAGCATGGTCTGCTGCAGGTAAGTCCACCCAAGCATTATGAGCCCGGCGCTTCCAGCGCTGGGACTGGGCATCTTTATGAGCCTGGTGCCACTGGCGCCAGGACAGGGTCCATAAGGTCCCAATTGGGACTGGCTGGCACTCGGAACCGGGGTTATGGGTCTGCTTCCACGGGAGTCGGGCAAGTCCTGATCTTTTGGAAGCAGAGATCATGACAGCACCCCCCCTCAAGGCCCCTCCCAAACCGGGCTTCTCCGGGGGTTTGGGCTTGTTAGGAAATGTTCGATGAAATCTTTTGATTAGACGAGGCGCGTGGACATATTCTGCAGGTTCCCAGGATCTTTCTTGGGGACCGTAGCCTTTCCAGTCAATCAGGTAAAATAGTTTAGATTTGGAGATCTTGGAATCCAGGATGCTTTTGACTTCAAACTCGAGTTCTCCATCAACTAGAATAGGTTTTGGAGATGTAGTTAGTCGGGTTTGAGGTTGCACGGGTTTTAATAGAGAGACGTGGAAGACCGGATGTATCTTCATGTGAGGGGGCAAGTCCAACTTGACCGCTACTGGATTTACTATGGTAGTGATGGAATAGGGACCAAGGTATCTTGGGTTGAATGTGCGTGGTCCTTTTAGAGGTAGATATTTGGTGGATAACCAGACTTGATCTCCTACTTGATATTGGGGGGCTTCCTTCTGATGTTGGTCTGCTCCTTTCTTGTATTGTTCTTTAGCCCTTTGAGGGTGAGAAACGGCTTCCTTAAAGGCTTGGGTGATTGTAGAATGCAGGTGGTCTACTGCTGGTGTTCCAAGATCTTGGAGTGGATCCAACTCCGAGGTTCGAGGGTGACTACCGTATAAAAGAAAAAACGGGGTCTTACCAGTTCCCGAGTGGACAGAGTTATTGTAGGCATATTCGGCTATCCAAAGGATATCTTTCCAAGTTTTTTCAGTGTGTTGTAGCATGCAGCGCAAATACTGTTCCAGAGTTTGATTGGTCCTCTCGGTTTGTCCGTCGGTTTGAGGGTGGTGGCTGGTCGAAAGTCTCACATCAATTTGAGCCGACCGACAGCAACTTCGCCAAAAATGAGAAATAAATTGACTACCTCGATCCGAAATTAGAACTGAAGGAAAACCGTGCAGTCGGACGATGTTTTCGAGAAATTCTCGGGCCAGAGTTGTTGCTGTTGGTAAGCCTTTGAGTGGAATGAAATGCGCCATCTTGGAGAATAGGTCCACGATTACTAGGATCGTATTGTATCCGGAGCATGGAGGTAGATCGGTGATGAAGTCCATAGAAAGCGTATGCCAAGGGCAAGGCGGGATGTCAATAGGGCGTAAGAGGCCGGCTGGTTTTTCCTTTTGACTCTTGTTTTGGGCGCATACTCCACAGGACATTATAAAGTCTCTGATATCTTTTTTCCAAGACGGCCACCAGAAGTAGCGCTTGATCTTTTCCGAGGTCTTGGTCATACCGGGATGTCCTTCCATTAAAGAATCGTGATAACAAGAGATTACCTTTTTCTGTAAATCTGTGCTGGGCAGGTATAACCGTTCTTGGAAATATAATAGGTTGTCCTTCACCGTAAAGTCCTTTCCCTGCAGATGCCAATTCTGTATGTCTGCTGGAGTTACCAGTAGCCTGGCTTTATCCTTAACTTCCTCTATGGATTGTGTGGCGATTACACCTAGAATTCTTTGTTCGGGAATGATAGGTACAGGTTTAGGATTGATCAAATGTTCTTCCACTCCCATCCGAGAAAGGGCATCAGCTTTACCGTTTTTTGTACCAGGTCGATAGGTAATTATGAAGTCAAACTCGGCAAAGAATAGTGCCCAACAGAGTTGCCTAGAGGATTGAGCTTTTGCGGTCTTCAAATATTGCAGGTTTCGGTGATCTGTAATCACAGTAACGGTGTGTCGGGCCCCCAGAAGATAATGCCGCCAAGCCTTAAAGGCAGACTTGATAGCTAGAAGTTCCTTATCAGTAATAGTGTAATTGATTTCAGGAGGCGAGAATTTGCGGGACCAAAATGCCACGGGATGCAACTGATTGGATACTGGATCCTTTTGTGATAGAACTGCCCCCATGGCAAGGCTCGAAGCATCAGTTTCAACGATGTAGGGGAGTTCTGGGCGAGGATGTTTTAAGATCGGTGCAGAGATAAATCTAGTCTTCAAATTCTGGAAAGCTTGTTTCGCCTCGGTAGACCATTCAAAACGTTTTTATTTTTTTTTAACAAGGCTGTGATGGGCTGGACTATTCGAGAGAATTCGGGGATAAACCTGCGGTAAAAGTTAGCAAAGCCTAACATGCTTTGAACACCTTTTACGGAGGATGGCGATGGCCATTTGAGAATTGCATCGACCTTCCTTGAATCCAAACGCACTCCGCTAGGTGATAATATGAATCCCAAGAATTCAACTTCAGTCACGTTGAAAAGACATTTTTCCAACTTAGCGAAAAGTTTGTGTTGACGCAATCTCTCGAGGACCATTTTCACGTGTTTCCGATGTTCAGTTTCCGATGAAGAATAAACGAGGATGTCGTCAATGTAAACAACAACATACACATCTATGAGCTCTCTGAGGACATCGTTCATAAAATATTGAAAGGCGGCCGGGGCATTGCAAAGTCCGAAGGGCATGACCTGATATTCAAATAGCCCATACTTGGTGCGGAAGGCCGTCTTCCATTCATCGCCCTCTTTTACTCGTACCAAGTGGTAGGCTCCTCTAAGATCCAGCTTTGTATATATGCATGCTTTTCTGACTTGGTCCAGGAGTTCAGGGATCAAAGGTAACGGATATCTATTCTTAACGGTGATCTGGTTCAGGGCGCGATAATCTATACAAGTTCTAAGGTCCCCTTCTTTTTTTGGAACGAAGAACAAAGCTGAGGAAGCAGGGGACTTGGAAGGACGAATAAACCCATTCGCTAGGTATTGATCCAGGTATTGTCGGAGGTGAAGATTCTCAGGCTCGGTGAGGGCATAAATTCTACTACAAGGAGGAGTAGATCCAGGTATCAGGTCTATCTGGCAGTCATAAGACCTATGAGGAGGTAGAGAGTTAGCCTGATCCTTCCGGAAAACATCTTGGAATTCTAGGTATTCAGGAGGTAACTGGGGAGCCTCCGAGGAAATTACTGCCAGTGCAACACCAGGTCGAGGGTGACAAGTAGAGACACATTCTGGAAACTGAACCGTTCTTGCTCGCCAATCGATCTGAGGATTGTGCTTCTCTAACCAAGGAATTCCTAGAATAATCTGGAACTGAGGGGCCTTGATCACATCGAACACGATCTTCTCATGGTGTCCATCTTGACTTACTAGCGTCACTTCTTGGGTGGTATGCGTTACTGGTCCGGAGGCTATCTCCGTACCATCCACCGTAGTAATGACGTCCTTTATAGCCTTTGGACAAAGAGTCAGATTCATCCTCAAAACCATTTCATGATCCACATAATTGCCGATGGCAGCGCTGTCGACGTAAGCTTCAATCGCATGTAATCGATCCGGATGTTCAGGGCTAATGAGGACCATAGGTATCACGAAATGCGAGGTCACGGAACTGGTTTTAACGCTCGGCAAGAGGACCTCTATTCTTGTCGGGCGAGGTCGTTTCCCTGCTCAGAGTTTGTGACCCTGGTAACTGCAGCTCCTACTGCCTTCTTGGCTGGTTTCACCGGACAGTCTCGAAGAAAGTGCCCCGAGTTTCCGCAATAGAGGCATAATTGCAGCTGTTTTCTCCTTTCCCGCTCCTTTTGTGTTAGTGGTCCTTTCAGGCCCCCTATTTGCATGGGTTCCCCGGAGTCTACTCCTTTGGTAGGAGTTGGTGGTTTGGAAAATACTCGAGCATCAAACTTGGAACGATCGGCCTTCCTGTTCTGCAGTCTGTGGTCAATTTGAACGACTAAGTCAATATAGTCCGAACAGTCTTGCGGGGGATTCACTACTTGGGCTAACACATCTTTGAGCTCTCCACGTAGACCTCTATAAAACAGCGTAATCCTTTTGTCCTCAGGCCATCGAGTTTCCACTATCAGTCTGTTGAAAGACGCAATATAAGCCAAAAGGTCTTGATTACCCTATCGCAATGAAAGGAGCTCATTGTCCAAGGCCTGCCCCTGTGAATGTCTTGCAAACAGTTTTTCCATACTGAGCTGAAAAGCTTGAAAATCATGGAGAACCGGATCATCTTGATTAACTAGAGGGATCGACCAGTCTGCCGCATTGCCACTATGGTACGAAAGCACAAAAGCTACCTTAGCTTGATCAGTTGGAAAGGCTGCTGGCCGGCATAAGAAGTGCAACCGGCACTGATTAATAAATACTGCAAACCTCTTTGGGTCACCAGAAAATCGTTCGGGCGGAGCCAGAGGTACATTCCCAGGTAGGTTGATCTGCACTGGGTTCGTAGAGGATGTTGAAGGAAGATTTGCCCCTGAAGCGGGTAACAGAGTTTGTCCGGCTTGTGACTGTAGCAATTGTCTAGCGAGATCGTCTGTTCGCTCCTTGGAAATAATCAGTTCCCTTCTTAGAGCATTCGTTTCCTGACGGGCTGCATGCACTTCTGCTCTTAGTTCCCCAAGTAACTGGGCTAGCTGGTCGGTATCCGAGGTTTCCATAGCGCCCGGGTGGGAGTTTTGCGATAGGCTTTGCGTTCTGTAACGCTCACCTGATTCCCGCAGAGGCGCCGGTCTTGACTGGGTGAATGCCGTATCTTCAAAGGTGATGTGTAACACACGGTTGGCTCTTTGGGCTGGACCTCTGTGCACTGTATGTCTGACTCGAAGAGTAAGATGTCTGCAGATAGAAAATATGGGATTAATGAACTGGGGTTATTGGGTGCCTCTCTCCTCTTCCCTTTCTCTTCTCCTGTAGAACCCCAAAGGTTAACACCCTCACCTTAGGTAAGTGAACACCGAGCTCTCCATCTGCCTCGGGGCAGGGTGCCGTAACCAGTTTCTTCACTGGATAAGGGTGCAGGCCTCTTGACCTCAGAGGACTGCTGTCCGTCGTTAACTGCACGAACTGTAAGTTCTGGGCACTTCAAATGTCTTAAAAGTCTTTTGTAATGATATCTCTTGTCTTGCAGGGTTCCGGCGATGGCGGATGGCGGGCTGATGAGAGTTGAGGATCGAACCTGCGTGAGGAATAGAAGCGCCTGGAAGCACGTAAGTAAGCGCTTGTAGCCTGCTTCACGATGCGCACTAACTGTCCCTTTTATCTTGCAGGTACAAGTTCGGAGCTTTAGAGAAGCTGAAGGGTGCTGGAATACCCACTGGATTCGGCGTGGGAAGGAGTAATGGCACGTGAGTAATAAAGTTGCCCAATGTCTTTAAACGCACCTTCTTTTGTCTTTCAGATGCGGGATGCAGCGCCGAAGGCCTCCGGAGCGTGCGAAGAGCTGGTAAGCTTTTGTCTTTCAGATGCCGGAATGCAGTGCGAAGACCTCCGGAGCATGCGAAGAGTAGGTAAGCCTTTGTCTTTCAGATGCCGGAATGCAGCGCGAGGCGTTGGTGACAGCCGATGGACCAGGTAAGAGATGCGCTGCCACTGAAGACCGTAGTGCTAACCTGTTCTTTCTTTGTCTTTACAGGTGCTGCTGAAGACTGTCTTTACAGGGGCTGCTGAAGACTGGATTCCAGGATGGTAAGCCTTTGTTCCCTTAGGCCCAGGATCAGAAGCAGAAGACGCGATGAGCGTTCTGCTGCAGAGAATGCAGAATAACGCAAAGCAAGATTCATCCATCGGGTGTGGTTTAAATAGCCTCCTGTAGTGCTTAGGTCCCTCCTTCCACAGCCACGCCTAGGTAAGAAAAGAGTTCCTGCTTTCCAGAAGAGTTCCAGTGTTCTGAACCTAGGGAGTGGCTCCTGCCCCACCCAACAGGAAAAGTAGTCCCAAACAGAAGAGGATCAGGGGTTCAACTGGCAGGTAAGTAAGCAGCATGGTCTGCTGCAGGTAAGTCCACCCAAGCATTATGAGCCCGGCGCTTCCAGCGCTGGGACTGGGCATCTTTATGAGCCTGGTGCCACTGGCGCCAGGACAGGGTCCAAAAGGTCCCAATTGGGACTGGCTGGCACTCGGAACCGGGGTTATGGGTCTGCTTCCACGGGAGTCGGGCAAGTCCTGATCTTTTGGAAGCAGAGATCATGACAGGAGGTGAAAGGTGGGGGGGCAAGGAAAAGACAGACAATAACATTCCTACTAGGACAAGAGACAATTTGGATCATGCAAGGGCTGTAACAACCATGAAGGGGAAAGGGGACGAGGGGCGGAGAAGGAAGGAGGCAGGGAAGAAGACAGATGATAAAGTTGCTACTAGATCAAGAGACAATTCGGAGCATGCAAGTGCAGAAGCAGAAGGGGAAGGGTGAGGATCAGGAGGGCGGGAGGAGAAGGGTACATAAGTGCAAGTGAACAGGTTCACTTGCACTTAGAGGAGAGGGTGCACAAGGTGGTGCTAGAGGAGAAGCGGGAGGAGCCAGTGGCAAGGAATAGTTACATGGGCTGCCAAGGCTGGGGCAACAGCAGCAACGTTAGGTGCAGGGGAATGCATGTTAGGATGGGACCAACACAGAGCAGTACCGTCCAGAGACCACGAGATGACAAGGGTGAGAAGAGCAGGAGGGAAGCGGAGTTGAGGGCCAAGGGAGGCCTGAGAGTGGGTGAGAGAGAAAAATGAAGCCAACTGCAGCAGAACAGCAGTGCAATAATCAGTCCATGTGTTAAAATCACGGCACAAATGGCTGTGGACACAAAATATCATGGCAAAAAGGCAGTGGTTTTGCCGCAGCAATCCATGTAAAGGATGTGGGGGACACCCTCGCAACCCCCGGACCCATTATACCGACCCACTCCCCTTAAATGGTATAATGGGGTACACCTTTAACGGGTCAAACCACAGCATTTTTGCAGCGATTTTTTGTACAGGCGACATTTTTGCCACAATTTTATCACTGCATACCGACTAATCTAGATTCAAGTGAAACACCTAGATGTGAGAATCCTCGATAGAGGGAAAAAGACCTAGGTTTCAACAAACATCAGAGTAAGCAAATACACCTAGATGTGAGAATCCTCGATAGAGGGAAAAAGACCTAGTTTTCAACAAACATCGGAGTAAGCAAATACACCTAGATGCAAGAATCCTGGATAGAGGGAAAAAAGGCCTATGTTTCAACACACATCAGAGTAAGCAAAAACACCTAGATGCGAGAATCCTGGATGGGGCTAAGTGCCCAAAATGGAGCATACAAATGTGGGCGACGTGCAGCAGGTAGACGACCGCGTTGCATGCTCCACAGGCAAACACAGTCAGGAGCAGCTACTGAGGCAGGAAAATGCCTCAGGGTCCATCACCACAGGGGGCTGCTCTGGTAGGTTGTACCAAGAAGATCAGCAGCCAATGGGGGGTAGGGGGAGGTGCTGGGGGACACCACTCACCCTGCACTCCGGATGGCTAATGGGGTGTAGGGCAGGTACTGGATGAAGACACCTGCAGAAACAAGGATAATGCCCAATGGAGGGATGGTGAGGGGAGGGCAGACACGACACAGGTAAGTGGGAATATGAGGGGGAGAGGAGTGCTAAGTGTGCCACAAGGAAAAAGCAAGAAAAAATGAAATATAAAGGCGGACACAGGGGAGAAAGGACACCACTTACCCTGCACTCTGGATGACAAATGGGGTGCAGGGGAGGTGAGGATGAAGGCACTCACAGAAGCAACGACAACAACCAATGGAGGGAGGGGGAAGCAGGAGGGGAGGGCAGACAAGACACAGGTAAGCTTAAACATGAGGAGAGGAGCGCTAGATGCGCCGTGAGAAAAAGGCAAGAAAAAACAAGGCAAAAAAATGAAAAAGAAAGGGGCACACAAGTGAACACAAGGGAGGGAGGACACCGCTCACGTTGCACTCTGGGTGACAAATGGTGCAGGGGAGGTGCTGGATGAAGGCACCCACAGAAGCGAGGACAACGAACAACGGAAGGAGTGGTGAGGGCAAGAGGAGGGCAGACAAGACACTGGTAAACTGGAACAGGAGCGAGGAGCACTAGGTGTGCCGCGATAAAGAGGCAAGAAAAAACAAGGCAAGAAAAAATGAAAAAGAAGGGAGGCCTCAAGTGGACACAAGGGAGAAAGGACATCACTCACGCTGCACTCTGGGTGACGTATGGGATGCTGGGGAGGTGCTGGATGAAGGCACCCACAGAAGCGAGGACAACGACCATTGGAGGACAGACAAGACACTGGTAAGTAGGAACATGAGGGGGCGAGGAGCACTAGGTGTGCCGCGATAAAGAGGCAAGGAAAAACAAGGCAAGAAAAAAATGTACAAGAAAGGGAGACACAAGGGGCCACAAGGGAGAAAGGACATCACTCACCCTGCACTCCAGATCGCCGATGATACCACAATCAGTCATTAGACAGGTCTATGGCACGTGTAAAATAGTAAAAGCAAAGCAAACTGGGCTTTTGTGTTACTTTACTGTTCCATTAAAATATTGTTGGAGTGTTAAACTTGCACAAACACCAGTGCTCTGAAATCACAGCACCCATGGCCAATTCAAAGTGTCGTGAAGTTGGACCATGGGCACTATGATTTCAGTTCAGTGCAGTGGGTTTTGTGCAAGTTTATCAGGCCAAATGTATTTCAAAATCGGCGTGAAGTTGAGCCAGTGTTCTTGCTGTATATTAAAAAATCAAACTGAGATCAATTATTCTGTAAAGCCCTTTCCAAAGCTAGGTTTATGCTCAATACATAAAAAAAAAAAATGAATGCTGGGCGAAGAGGTCTGATCATTCAACGCTGTACTTTTTCTAATTACAGGAGTATAATGTTGACATGATATTACCCATACCAGAGGACACTGCTGGACTGTTTTTGCATTTGCAGAATACATACGTTTTCTCACATAGTCAGAGCAGTCCCTCAAATAGTTCATCTTGGTGTATTAATAGGGTCTGACAGACATGGTTCGAATCCTGCATCAGATGTTGATGAGAATACTGCTAATCATAAATACATCACAATAACAAATACATCAAGCCGTTTAACACCTGCAAGCTGGGGGCGCGGGGATTCATTTCAGAGGGATTGTGAAAGTATTCACCATCCTTTCCCAGAGATTCTATTTCAGAATAAAGTCCCCGGGGACCATTAATTCTGAAATTAAATTGCTGGGGGGAGAGTCCGTGCAGGGGTGGAAATATTTTGTGACACCGGCCCTTGACGTTTAATAGATGTCTTTCTATAAACGTCTAATTTTAAGAAACAGCACATATTTTCATCATAGAACGTTTAACATTGAACATTATAGCCAGTTCTCTACTATCTTTGCAGCTATATTTTGTTTCCATTAAGTTTAACTGATTATTTCAATAAGGGTTGAATGCCTTCAATTTCTCAGTATTGCCTTTTTCAAAATGGCGTCTGTTCGTTAGACATTTTGGTTGAAAGATAATGAATGCTTCTTTCTTAGTGACTCCAAATCGAGGGTTGCCACCCTGCCAAATATAGCAGAAACTAGTGCTTGGCAGTTCATCTGCCGGTTTTCAGTCGCGCTCCTTCAACAACTCAGATGCTTTCATGAATGAAATGTAGTAGAAGCAGTACACAAAAGAATATGTTGAACAGCACCTGCATGTGTGGTGCATGACTGCTGCAAGCGTTAATCAGTGAGACGACTCTAGCCGGAACAGTCTCGAGGGCTGGGAAAAGCCAGGCGCAAGATTCTGTCATCCAGGTTCAGATCGGCCAAATTCAATGGCTCTGAACAAGCATTGCCAAAGCCAATAAGTCTGTTTTTTTGTGAGTAGATGGACATGATTGGAGAGATGGATTCACGGATGAGCAAGAAAATGAGGTTGTATTGGTGTTTGGGTGAGTGGTGAATATGCTCTTAGGGATGGTTGCCTGGATGGATGAGTGGGTATCATGGTTGGATGAATATGGTTGCATTGGTCGATAATAAACCACTTGGAGTAGAGGTGAGAATTTAAAGAGTTGGAGACGTTGCCTTTCGCTGAGGAGTTTCAGAAGCTGCATAGAGACATGACCCCACAGGGCTTTCTTTTCAGGATTGAAGTCTGGGCGCTACCTGTTACAAGCTCCTCAGCGACAGGTGCATACACCTTCTGAGAATTCCTAGCTGTCTGGAGGAGACTTTCTGTGGTGTTTTATGGGTAATAATAACAGTTTTCATAGTACACAGCACAAACGAAATTGTCTCTTGGAACGTTAATACATTAGCCATGTAAACCAGCACCCAAGTGACAGTCATTGGCATGTTTACACCCTGGGTAAAATGTTGATGCCTCAATCATGTTGCCTGTGGTGTGTAGCTGTGAAAACATTCGGTGGAAACCAGTACACACTGGAGTCCTAAAGACCCTATTTCTATTTCAGTGTGACTGGGAATTCCATAGCTTTTGCTTGGGTTTGGGTTAGAAGGTGAATTAAAATATCATGGTTAGAAGGTTGCAAGAAATAGGAAGATGTCCTTGTTGCCACTTAATTATCTGACCCAGGGTGGGAAGAGAGGAGTTGACACACAATCTGTCAATAGTGGGTCCTAGAAGCACAGAAACGTGACTATAATGGTAGAAAGGGTGTGATGCCACGGACAATAAATTGTGTTTCCTTTGAAAGCCTTTACTAGGCCCACAACACTATTTTATGTTTTTATTTGTATTTATTTTGTATTTATTTTATTTATTTATATACAAGAGGAACAATGCTCTTTTGATCACAAAAGAACGTAGAATAGATAAATCAGAGTTTACAGGAAGCAGACAGCTTCTTACAACATGGTGTGTTTTAGGGACATTCTGGTCAAGTTGTGGAGGAGAGTAAATGGACCATTCAGTGGGGACAATACGTAAATGAACATACATAGAGGGCAACCACCATTGGATATTCTTAAGTGCAGGTAGGCGATACTCTTGAACCACTGACTAAGGGGTACTCTTCATCACCCCCAAACTGTACCACCTAGAGAGTTTCAGCATGACAGAGCCTCATCTTAATGGAACCATCCTAGGTAACCATTCCCTTCTCTCTAACATAGAAAACAGTAACTATAGTTTCCCATATCATACCTGAACTATCCCTCCTTCTTCACTCCTCCCCTTGTCTTTCCTTCCTTCCTCTCTCCTCCCGTCTCCCCTGTCCCGCTATTCCCTTCATACCTCCGTCTCCCCCCCTTTTTTCACACCCGCTGGAATTTAAATCAGACAACTGAATTTGTTCCCCCTCCCTGGCTACCCCCCTCCCTTCCTCCTCACCCTTCCCTCGCCTCCTCCATCTAAGGAAACTGGTTTGTATCATGACTGTTTATATGCTTCTCCCACTATTGTACCTTGTTGTTATATTGTAAAGCGCTTTGTATTAAAGCGCTATATAGAAACCTAATAAACATAAACATAAACAACAGCAAAGTGCAGATAATCTTTCATCACACCTTACCAGAAGCATGCCCAGTCGCAGGCTACCAGAGAATACATATTAGATATCACATCCCGTCCCCTCCTGAGCCTACAAGCAAAGCATGGAGTACTCTTCATCTTTCCCTCCCTAACAGAGCACTTTGTACCCTAAGCTAAATGTGCCATGCCAGGGCAGAAACAGATTGCACTCCACATCAACCATACCAGGACAACACAGGTCAGTATTTGTCATCACCTTGTGGCTGAGCCATTCCATTCAAGAGAACAGAACGAGGTGTCTTCGATACAATGACACCTATCATGATACCGACACAAGACACTTCTCATAACACGCTACCTAACCCTTCCCCAAACAATGGCTGGGCCAAAACATACATTAAAAAAACTTCTCATGTATCAGGCATTCTCCAGCAAGCAAGGGCTACCACTGGGAAGGAGCTGCATTATATAGGATCGTGTATGCTTAAAATGCATCTTAGATGTGGCCTGGTGTTCTTTCTCTGTATTCCCATAATATCTACGGAGCCTAGTTGTATGATACCAGTTGTCACGGGGATTCAAAAGTAGCTTCTCGTAGCTGTTGAGGTCAAGCTATCAAAGCTCTTAGCTGTCAGCAGAAGCTAAATAGCCCCTGGCCATGTCAATGCTTGCAACACAAAAACCCTGTGATCCTTATTTTCTGAAATACCTCAGGACAACTTAGCAGCGCCTTTGGCAACAGTGTGCATAATGCATTAACGGAAAACAACTGAGTGTTTTCTGTTTCACCAGTCCGCACTGGCACATGATATTAGTACATAGCCTTTAATAGAGCGTGTTTAGTCATCAGTGTGGTGCAAGGAAACACAATCACAGCATAACAAGGACATCTCACAGGTGTACAGATTCTTTTTCATCTCAGCGTGCACTCCCATGCCACTGTATATAATGTTCATGATGTCGGCAACTGTACCCACAACATATGAAAACAACACTCCTGCCGATATTGCAGCCACAACAATATACGCCGGCGTTGACACTGTATATCATGTTCATGAAGCAGCACTGATATACGTCAACACTTTAAATAATCATTTTAACAAAGCTGCGATCTGGATACATATATAAAGCACACATATGCATTATGGTTTTTGCATGAAGCTTTGAGAAATGCACTCTGATTAGCAGACCTCCATTTCAGAAACATAATTACTTGCATCATTTTGTATAGTAAATATTAAAAACTCAGTACTTTCACAGCCCAGTGGCAATCCATCAAACTTCCCCCTACATATGTACCTACTATAGGTAGGTTCTCCCCATCTAGACCTTCATGACCTTCTGTAGAGTAGCCAGTGGCAAGAAAGGATAGGTCATAAAAACATTAATACAAAGAGCTTTAAGAAAGATAATCTGTACCTGATGTATAATACAATGTTCTAGTGCTCTCTCTAACTCCCAAACTCTGTCTCACACACTCTCTTTCTGCACTCGCTTTCTTTCTCTGTCTCTTTTTCAGGGCGATAGTCATGTTGGCAAGTGCGTGTTCACTGAAGCCCCCCCCCTAGCCGTTGCAGAGTGCAACATGAACAGACAAAAGATACAGATCTATGGGGGAAAGGCAGGGTGCTGTGATTTTTGAACAGATAAAAGAATTAGGGAAAATCTAGGAAAGATTCTTGAATATGTACTAGTTCCAATGAAGTGTGTGCTGATTGTGGGTGGGTGGTGGGCGGCTGGGATGCGTTTTTCATTGAGAGAACTCTTTAATTTATTGCATTTCAAAACTTGTTGTGTTGTGTTTTTCGGATGATTTTTACTGTTTACTGTTTAACTTACATGAATAGATAAAGAATTAAAAAAATAAAATGTCTTCAGTCAGTATAACCTTTATTTGGCATTATGCCATCACGTACAAAAACACATCACAAATCATCAGAGTAGTTTAAAAGATATACACAAACAACCTAATAAAATCACATACATCTTAAAAAGTTATTTTTGACAAGTGCAAAATTGGTCCATTTCGTAATATCTGAGTATAGCAGCCATTCAGGTAAGGAGAGGACAACCCAAAGTGCCAGTGCATAAGGAGCATAAAACAAAGTTCATAGCATAATCTTCAGGATTTCGCTTCTTTTTTGCTATGAACAATAGATGTACTTTGAAACAAAATACAGAAAATGCAGGTTCTCTGTCAGCTTACAGAAGTGTAGGGCTTGATCAATCGTATGTGCTCCTCGTAGCTTGAGCAACGGTTCCCGGTGCCGCCTTCTATGTGTGCCATAGCCCTCACATAGTAAGATAAAGTGTACAAGGTTTTCCGCTACCATAGCACATGTAGGGCAAGTAACGCCCTGGCAGTTAAGCCAGTTACTGCTATATGATCTTACTGGCAATGATCCCACCCTGAACCTAATATATAGGGCTCGAGCAAACAATGGAGAAACAATATCTAGATAACTTTCCTATACAAGCATGGTCTTGCAGCTTAAGTAGTCGATACCACCAGTAATCACCCCACACGATACCATCAATCTGTCTCTCCTATGCACCAAAAGCAATCCCATGACTATTTCCTTTGCTTTGTCAGGATCATCCCAATAGGCCCTCCAGCCAAGTTCCAGCAGCCATGTTTTGATATGTGCACTCCAATGGATGGATACACCAGACCCCCACGAACATCGCAGACTTGAGAGCTTCCCTATACCTCACAAGTTCTGAGGATCACCATACCCTCAGCCAGTGAAAAACTGGCCTTGTTCCAGCCTCGTCACCAATGGAAATCATATCACATTCTAATTGGACTGCTGCTGCGGGTGTGCTCTGCAGGAGTGACAATATGCTTTTGAGAAACGTATTTTCTGTTAGAGTCAGCGGCATGTTGTTCACATAACGCCATATCTCAGCACCATACATGGTGGCAGCTTTGGTCTGCTCTCAGTAGGCCAAAAATGCGGGCGTAAGTGTCCCCCCCCCACCATCATTAAAATAACACTTGGTTCTTTCCAAGTTAGTTTTGGCCTTCGAAAGTTGCTTTGACCCGCTAGCGTTGCTCGAAAATCTCATTCCCAAATAGTCCTACCAGGAGACCTGCTCCAACTCAGACTCCCCCACAAAAATATGTAAAGGCTTGGGTTTATAGTTCCCGTGGCTAAATACCATAGCCTTCGTTTTACTTACATTAATTTCTAGGCCCAAGTCATCACCCTTTGCAGCAAAACCGGCCAAGGCTAAACGCAGCCCCATAGGAGTCGCTGATGGGAGCAAAGCGTCGTCAGCGAAAAAGGGTGCTGGTAATTTATCTGCTCCCAACTGCAGCAAATCTGTGCCAATGTCAAGTAAATCCTTGATAATGAGGTTAATATAAATACAACACAAGAGGGGTGCCAGTGCATGTAACTGGCAACCCCCCCATGTCACCGTTATTGGCTCTGTAACATCACCTGCCAAACTCCATCGAACAACTGCAGTGCTATTACTGTGCAAGAGCTGAATCAGATTTATTTGGGATTCCGGCATATGCATTGCCTGAAGGAACCCCGATAGCTTCCCTCTCGGCACACTGTCAATCACAGCTTTTAAAAGATAAAAGAATTAAAGCAGCAGTGACAGGGGCTTCCCCAAAGGTGGGCACTGGCCTTGCATTTTAAGACTTACAAGATTACAAGACTTACATTGGCATTGCACGCATCCTGCTGGAATGTCACTATTACAGTGGGGGTGCATTTTCTGTAAGCACTAAGCGTGCATATTCATTAGTTTTTTTATTTTTTTTTATTTGCAACATGCCAACACACAGGCCCGTAGACAAAGAGGAGCTAACAACACAAACACAAAAACAACAGAAATACTCAAAAACAACAGAAAAGAACAAACTAAGGAAGCATTAGCTCAAAATAAGCCCTACATTGGTGGCTAGGAACTATTCACATTGTTATATGAACTCAAAAACGAAGGCAAATTATACAAATTACAATCTGTCTTCTTTCCGGCGCAACGGATTATTGGCTCTTTGGGTGTGTTGGGGACCTGGCAGACTTCATAATGAATCAAAGGACCAGGCTGCATGGTTTACAACGTGTTTGCACAGGCTGATGCCTGGGTGTGCCAGTTGGTTTGCCATACTTCTAGTTTGTTGAGTGAGCACATCAATTCTCAACACATGCACTTCCGTGAGAGCTGCTCTAGGGGCTTGTTGTGACTAGATGCCTAGATGTCTGAACTTCTGAGACTGAGAAGTCCTTATCCAGGCAGCAGGGGAACAGGGCAGATTACTGTATAAGCCTACAGAGTTCTAGCATTTCCAGGATACACATGGAACTTTCTGATTGTAAGGCACTGCGTTGAGGCGGTGAAAAGAAAATATAGATGATCACTAAATTGTGTAGGCTATTGGGCAAGAATACTCACCCAGGGCTTACTCTGTTGATTATTGTTTGACAGTTCATGGTAATGAGACAGATGCTTATTTGTTTTAGGAAGTTTGGCCTTTGGAAATGTAGATAATGTTTCAATTACGTGTATGCAGTTCTTTGCTGTTTGTTACTTTGTAAGGCCCATGGTATTATGTTGTTTAACATTTGTATTTATCAATATACTTGTTGATTTTAACTTTATGTATACAGATGTATTATTTTTCTATATGATAAATTAGATCAAACTATATTTTCATATTTATTCAAATGAACAATGTGCATTCATGTTGGCAAGACTGTATATAATGCACAAAGTTGAGCTGTTAGCTATGATTTTACTTTTAACAACAGTTGTATTAAGGATTAAGTAACTCAGTAAATATTGTATGTCTATACTTGTCTAAAGATTCCTGTGCTTTGGAAACTGGGCATACACAGAACCATACAGTGTGCATATGCAAAGAGGCTGGATCAATAAGGATATATGGTGTATGGGTACACTGCCTTTAATGTTAGGGTGAGTTCTGGAATGAGCATCAAGAAAAGTGTGCATTCTGTGTGTAGGGATTAGACCATACAACCTTTTTAGCAGGAAGCTAATTGTGGAAAATATTGATCTGTGGTCATTTTAATGTCTCCAAGCTCCTCCTTAACCTTCTGCAAAACAGCCAGGAATTCTCATTAGTGCTGTTTGTGTTATTTTTGTTTCTCGTATGGCTATTTTAAATGAGTAAAACAAGTTGTGCACCTGACTATCCAACACATCGAACAAACTGCATGGCATGACCAGACTGGAAACAACACACTGCACAAAGGCAAAAAAACTAGAAACATGTCTTGTCCTACATTGAAGCCAGTCCGGACAGCTGGGAGAAGTCCCCATCACAAATAAGAGTCACCTGACCACCCTAGACTTCAAGAATGACCACAAGACCCTATTCTTCAAAGAATATCTCATTGATCACAGAATGTTCCACTCATTTCTTGTTCTTCCCCTCCAGTGTTCTCTTGTTTCTTGCTTGTACTGATCATTTTAACTACCTCTACTATGACTGTACAATACCTGTAACACTTTTGTTGTGCTTTCTTTGTACATCATTATGTAGGTTCACAGCTTATGTTGAGCTTTTTAAATCCCACACTAACATGCATACATTCTGGGCCCGATTCATGGAATGAATTGCGCTGAAAAAGGGGGACCTGCACGTGAAATTTTTTGCAAGCGCCCGTTTGTCGATTAATGGAACACAATGCACAGGGCTTACCAGAGACTTGCCAGGAATCCGCGCCAGTCCAGCACATCACTGTGACAATACGAACGCCAAGCATGAGACTCCTATCGAAGGGGCATACCGTCTTGCGCAGTCACCTAAAAAGGGGGCAGAACACGTGGAATGGAGAACAACAAGCAAAAATGTGGGCGTTACGAGGGAAGTACCACTGTAAAATCCCTGCAACACCCATAAACGCGCTAATAACCCGTATTCATGGAATTGAACAGGGCTCTCTGGCGTGCGGAAAAAGACATGCTAATCCGGAAACATGTCCACCATGAGAAAGCTGGCGTAAGCATCACCGTGCACTAAAACAAACGCATAAAAATTCCCCGCGAATGACCAACGTGCATATACAGCTATGATGAATGTACCATTTCTCTCAGGAGGAGGAGGATGGCCAGGGCCCGCATTTTTCTACCCAGGACCAGCTTTTTGGGATGCCTGATGACCAGGTCTATGCCAGGTATAGGTTTCCACCTCATATCATATTAGACCTGGTTATGGAGTGGAAAGATGACCTTACATCACCCAGCCTGTGCTCCAAAGCACTGAGCCCCTTGGAAAAGGTGCTCAGTGTACTCAATTTTCTGTTGAGTCATTTCAGCGGACAACTGCCATAGTTGGGGCATTTCACAGCCAATGCAGTCACGCTGCCTACACCAGGTGTTGGCAATAATGATTGCACACCCCTCAATCCACAGGCCCAGAACACCAGCAGAAAGGCACGCCGTGGTCTAGGACCTTTACGGGGTGGCGCAGTTCCCTAAAGTGCTTGGTGCCATCGATTGCACCCATGTGGCTCTACGTCCACCTAGGGACACAGAGCACATCTATTGCAATCGCAAGCACTGGCATTCCATCAACGTGCAGTTTGTATGTGATGCCAAGGGAATCATTACTTCTGTATATGCAAACTATCCAGGGTCCACCCATGATAGTTTCATATAAAGAATTTCACCCCTACACCGGGCCTTGGAAGCTGGGCGGCAGGGCAACACATGTCTCAATGGTGAGTATAAATGCCCCTGCACATGCATGCATGTCACACACAGACAAACGCACACCACTGACAAACATTTTCACCTCAACAGTGGACAGTGCCTACCCTCAGAGCACCTACATGATGATGCCAATACGGAACTCTGCCACACCACCCCAGGTAAGATACAACTCAGCCCATATTGCAACTCAGGCCATAGTGGAGCGCACATTCGGAGTGCTCATGTCACGCTTCCGCTCCCTTGACCACTCTGGTGGTGAGCTGCTATATGCACTACTAGTAGTGTGCAGGATCATTGTGGCAGCATGTGCCCTGCACAATGTTGCAACACAGCGTGGTGTACTGGTGGACATGGTGGTGCCCCCACATCCCCAACCACATGCACGTCACCTGCGCATGGCATAGGAAAAGGCATATGGCGAGGCTGCCCGTACCCAGCTTGCGGCTACATTTTTCACCTTTAGTCCAACCCCTGAGGAGTGCACACAGCCCTGGCACATTCTAGGTGCCATTCAATGATGACAAAAGGACAATCATCTCTGCCCACCAAACAACCTTGAGAATGTGTCCTTGGAAGTGCTACATTGTGTGCATCCCTTAAAACTTCAACTAATTCAATCTGGTGTGTACCCAAAGAACACATAGAAGAGGGAGTATGCCACTAATACCATGTCAAAGTACACATCTAATTGCTGGTGTGTCACATAAACCCTCCCACACATCATGTAAAATTATTGCCACACCGTGCCATAGCATGCAATGTCAAATGAGATACATAAATGGCCAACACATAACACTACCTTCACAAAGCACTCAACGATGTATGTAACAAATTGGGGCTTATTTAGTTTGAAGTTGCTCCAGCTGGCGACTCCTCACAATCCCTTATAGAAGTCAAATGATGGAAAATAGTGATTGCACTATATTGTCATCAAAAGTGGCGGGTCACTGGATTTGGACGGATACTAAGCCCATACCGTCCACAAGGTAACAGAAAAAAAATACAGGAAACTCCAGGACTCAGCGCCAGTGTAAAAATGGATTGTTTAATTACACAATCTGTTGCACATAGTTGTGTGCATACGACAGAAAAACGCCCTCTACTCGATAACGCGTTTCGGCTCCCACAAGCCTTTATCAAATCAGGGCCAATAACAGAACTATTAAATCCGTACGACTGTTGTCTGAATGATGCATTCGAGCAGCCGATGCGAGGGACTGTAGAGCAGCACAATTATCCACCATTGGGATCTGTCCCTATTATTGTCTTTCAGACAACAGTCGTACGGATTTAATAATTCTGTTATTGGCCCTGATTTGATAAAGGCTCGTGGGAGCCGAAACGCGTTATCGTGTAGAGGGCGTTTTTCTGTCGTATGCACACAACTATGTGCAACAGATTGTGTCATTAAACAATCCATTTTTACACTGGCGCTGAGTCCTGGAGTTTCCTGTATTTTTTTTTGATGTATGTAACAAGTTGAAAAATAACACACGCTCATACATTTCCATAATAATGTTGACAGGAACAGTAATTGTCCTATTACAACATACCATAAACACTGGACCTAACAGTGAATCGGTCTGACAGTGACTGATCATATTTCCACAAGTGCCTCAATGAGTCGTAACTTGCACAGGGCACCCAGGTAGGTTTTGTGTGGCTCTGCTAATTTAAGAGGGCAGGTAAGTGCATTCAGCAGGAAGTCAAACAAGAATGGAGAGAGGCAAGGTAATTCATAAAGACGGAACAGGAACAAAGCATGGATCTCAATGTTCAACCAAAAAGGGATGGGAACCATGCACTGGACAAACAAGGGGGAATTCCACTATGGGTGTATACACAGGTTGGACTCGAGACTGCCCACAGATATAAGGGAAGCCCAATGCCTCTGTGTAAGTTACTTTTACAGGCACCACTCCTTGCAAGCCCTTGGAAAGGGGAAGCAGGAGTGGCTTCTGTGTCTGGACCCTAAGGCACAAACAAGGAGTGTACTAATACGAGACAAGCCGGTATGGGTCCAGCTAGAACCTACAGTGGATGCCCTCGGAGGGAACAGAACGCAACACACTGTTACATACGTTCACAATAGACCACAGGTAAGACAAGGGAAGGGAAGGTGCAGAGATTGCCTGCTGGGAACCCGAGCAGCCTA
This sequence comes from Ambystoma mexicanum, assembly GCF_040938575.1. Classification (NCBI taxonomy): domain Eukaryota; kingdom Metazoa; phylum Chordata; class Amphibia; order Caudata; family Ambystomatidae; genus Ambystoma; species Ambystoma mexicanum. Next base: position 1,144,859,853 of record NC_090933.1, read on the forward strand.
ACTCTGAACAAAGGAATAAGAGATGCACAAGTGAGGACAAGAACCACAAGGTTCAGAAGGAGGATAAACAAGTAAATAAAAAGTGCCGGAACTGTCTATTGGCATGAGACCGTTCTTGATGACTACTGTCCCAAAGCCATTTACAATGTATGTGACATGATATGATATGGTATTCATGAAGTACATATAAACAAGTGTTACAAGGTGTGACGAGGCAAGGGTGGGGGAATAGAGTGAAGGCAGACACACCGATCTTATGAGGCCAGGTGACATTGAGATTGCGCAAGTGCAGGGGAAGGGGCAAGGCGAGACTTGGGAGGGAATGGGAGGGGGCAGTGCAGTACATGGGACTGGCAGTAAAAAAAAATATAACAACATAAGCACTAAGTAAAACGTGGCCAGCTGGTGGCAGTGGAAGGGTAATTGCCGACATCAGGCGTCAAGTGCTGGTAGGGGGCTGCAGGGATACAGTAAACAGTCCCAAAGTTCGGGTGGTGCCAGGGAGGCAGTGCATGGGTGCAACTGGTGGGCTAGAGGACTGGACCAGAGATCAGAGGGTGGCCAGGTGACCAGTGCAGTTTCAGATTCAGCCAGGAGTTCAGCAGGGGAGAGCAGGAGAGAAAGCACAACTCAAATTTGCTTCCAGAACCGGAGAAGGTTCATCTCAAGTTTCAGGGAGGCAGGGAGGCTGATCCAGAGGGAGGGCCCAGCCAAAGAAAGACATCAACCACCAACTCTTTGCTAGGAGAAGCGACTGACCCGGAGGGAGTAGGAGAGGGATGATTTAAGAGCTTGAGAAGGAAGATATTTAGGAAGATACAGATGAAGTTATTGCGGCCCCAGGACCCAGAAGGCCTTGTGGACAATGCAGAGGGTTTTGAACTTAATTATTCGTAGCCACTGGGAGCCAGTGACAAAATTACAGTCCTGGAGAGATACGATAGCTGGGCTTGAGAACAAGGACAATTTTCGCAGTCCTGTTCTGGATGAGTTGCAGAAGGTAGAGAGATGAAACAGTCAAATTAAGAAAGAGGCTGTTGCAGTAGCCCAACCTAGAGTGAACCAGTGCTCTGGAGACAATGAGCTGTTGGGGGAAGGAGAGGAAAGGAAGAATACCTCTGAGGAGGTGCAGCTGGTAGTTTGACCTCTCAGAGACATTACAGATTTGAGGAGAGAAGGAGAGTGTGGAGTCGAAGATTAACCCAAGGTATTCAGCATCACAGGTGGGAGCAGGAAGAGGGCCAAGAGACACCGGCCAGAGAGTGACAGGAAAGGAGGGAGCAGGTGTGGTGATGAGAGAATCTCGGTATGCAGCACATCGGTTGTATGTAGTCTGCAGGACACCAAGCATGGGTCAGTACACCATGACATGGTTCACCCATGGCAGTCATGTAAATGCAGGCAGAAGTGCTACACAATCATAACAATTCATTCAATCGACATACACATATTCTGGATGCACACGCTTCATCACTCACGGGACATTTCCTCGTAATTTGGCAGGCCTCCCACGCCTTGGACCTGTTCCACATTAATCAACTCACTAATGGCCTTTTCTTGTGGTGTGAGATTTTAGTCCTCCTTTGGTGACCCACCTCCAGTCACCAGAGTAGAGGCGAAGTTGGCACCCAGCTTGTGTTTGGTTTGACGGTGGAGGTCATTCCACTGCTTCACACCCTCACGAGTGATGCGCCTCTCATTGGCCAAGGCGTTGATGCTATCCGTGACTCGCTGCCAGTGGACCATACGATGAGCAGGTGTGTGTGTGCTCCCTGCCTGTGTGAGCATGTCACTGTAGTGTACATACACGTAGTCTATGAGGATCTGTATTTCTTTATTATTAAAGCTATTCTTCCTCAACGTGGCGGTCTCCTGTGCCATGCATTGGGATTGAGCCTGTTCCACTACTACACGCTTTACCTTCTTGGAAGGTTGTGCAGAACCTGTGTGGCTGGGACCACTCGGGTCAGTAGGGGCAGGAGCACTAGTGGCCTGAGCCATGGAATCACCCACTGATTCTGGGACAGTAGGTGCCCCTGCAGGTACCCGAACCTAGGTGCTGGTGCCAGGTCCTTTTACTGCACGTCCCTTCGTCTTGGATGCATGGACAACATCTGCCCCTGCATCTATGTGGACCTGGGCCGTGACCACTATAGCCCTGGGTGGTGGGGCATGCAGCTGCCCCTGCAGCTTCATGACCCTGGCTGGCCGGGACAGCAGCTGGCCCTGCAGCTCCCGGACCATGGGCGCTGGGGAAGTCAGCATCACCTGCATCTCCCTGACCCTGTTGGGTGGGGGCCATAGCTGTCACTGCATGTCCCCGACCCTGGACACTTCAGAACACCTCGGACACCTCAGCCACCTCTGCCACCCTTCCCTCTTGTTGCCTTCCCACTCATGGTACAGATGGATTTGTACAATGGGAGGTGCAACAATCAAATCCCCTGGGCAATTTGAGTGAGGAGGCAGGGTATGTGATGTAAAACATACTAGTATGGTCCAGCAAGGACCAATTTCACCCCTGTAATGCACAGGCACCCAAAATATCAGAAATGCATGTGCACGACCCCTCAGTAGCTCACATGAAAAAAAAGGATTACGTGATACGTTTTGGAACCCAGCAACATGAATAATACATACGCGAGGCCCAGGTAAGCTACTCTGATGTTGAGAATGGGGGTACGCGATGCACATCCAGAGAATGGATAATGTGTATGCGACTCACCATTAGCCTCTGAAAATAGGAAAAAGTACACACATGTGTGCGTGTAGGCAAATCCCCCAAGAACTTTGCACTGTCACAGTAGTGAACAAAATTTGTGGCACCCCAAAAATCTCTGAAGTCCACACGTCCGTCCATTCGCTCCAACTCGCACAAGCGTTGTGATGTTCTCCTACGCACTCCTTTATCCTGAATCAGAACACCAACACCCAACGGCCAGCACGTGCAACGTAACTTACGCAATTAGGCCCTTTCCTCTGATTTCACATGTACGTGATAATTTTGCATGCGTGAAGTAACCGTCACACTGTTTCCGGCTGCCCACACGAGTTAGATGGAAGATCCATGTGCTCCTGCCTATGAGTCATTTTACCTGCCTCCTACTGCCCTGAGCTGCCTCCTATGAGCCATCTGCTGGTGCCTGCCCACTGTGTGTGCCTGCTGCCCACCTGCCCTGCAATTTTAGGGCCTCCTGTCAAGCCATTGCCAGTGCTCCTGTCATCTGCCCTGTGACCACCTCAGCTGATTCAGAAGACTCCCAACATGCCAGAACATCACCACTGCTCCAAAGCCCAGCCCCAGGACCCCCTTGCCCACCCACACCTGCCTTGGGGGTTGCCATGTCTGAGCAAACATCTCCAGAGGCAATTGGTAACCCCAAGGCAGCGAGGCAGAGGGATGTCAACTTCACAGCCAGGGAAGTTGACATCCTGGTGGAGCATGTCCTAGGGCATTATGATGCCCTCTTCAAAGCTGCACTGCAAGTCAGCAACGAAGGACGAAAGCTGATCTGGGACCAGATGGTGGGTGCCATCAATACGGAGGGGGCGGCACCCCTGACTACCACCATGTGCGCAAGCGCTTGGAGAACCTGAAATCCAGGATCCACAACAAGGCCCGGCGCTCCCTCCAGGTTGCTTCCAACCAAGGGGGGCGTCGGGGCGGGTTGAACACCACCGACATGCGGGTCCTGGAGAGGTTTTACCCGGTGCTGCACACCCAGGTCAGCGATTTGCAGCACCACCTGGAGTCCTCAGTTGAGTGTCCATGTGCTGCTGTCTTCCACTGTGCATGTGCATGTTGATGTATGGTGGGAGTGTGCACCTTGGCCTTATAGTAAGTATGCCTCTTGCACGGATGTCTGAGTGCTTCACATGTGCACATGTGTTTTATGAACCATGCATAATTTCAACGATCTCACTTTTGCAATGTGTGTTGTACTGTAGCATAAAACAACGTGCACGTGTGTTTCCTTACATGTGTCTAAGATGTGCCCATGGGAGAGGTGTGACACATGGGTGGTGTCTTCAACATCATGAACAGGCATGATGTACATGTGTATATGTCTGAGATGTGACTGCATGACTGGCCATCACTCCTGGATGGATGTAACTGGTGCATTTCAATGTGTGCCCTGGGCTTGTTGCCTGATTGACTTTTAGTGGACTCTGATGTGCTAGCTCAGACCACTTCTTCAGGACTGTCAGGTGATGTGTGTGCATTACATGTGTATGTCCCATGATGCATGTGTGTGTAGCATGCACAATTTGTTGCTGGTGACAGTGCCATTTCCAGGGATGTGACTGTCTGTTGTGAAGAACAGACATGTATGTGCATGTATGTACATTGTATGTACCTGTGTATTGTAGAGGGTGATGATGGTTGTGACCTTTGGCAGTGTACTTCATCTGCATATGTTTTGTGCCAAACACACATAGGTACAGTACCCTGATGTTTGTGTTCTATGTCTCCTTATCCACAGTGGCTTTGGAAGAAGAGGGCGAAGAAAGTGCTGTAGAGCAAGGCAGCAGGGATGCCTCCACCGGGCAGAGACGCAAGGCCCAGTCACGCCCCCTGGAAACAACATCATTGGGGAGCGAGGAGACTAATGCTGTGTTTCAACCATTGGCCACAGCTGCTGAGGGGAGGTCCAAGAGAGCAAAGGTGGACATGGACTCCTCAGCAGCAGGGGGGACAGGTGAACTCACACAGAGGCATCCAGGTTGGCAGGAGAGGAGGAGGAGGAGGAAGAGGCCATATTAGCCCAGTCAATGGGGCCCGGCAGGGGTGTTGAGGTAGGTATGACTGGTGCAGTCCTGACTCAGGGGCAGGGGGTAGTGGAGGTGCTTGTGCCAAATCATGTCCCTGGGCTAGTGCCTGCACCAGTATGCACCAGCTGGCATGCCCAGGCTGGACCCATCCCGAGATGTTGTATGTTTCTACCCAAACAAACACCCCAATGCCTGCAGATCTGGCCATTCGAGACAGAATGGAACCCCTGCTAGCTGGTAATGCGAGGCATACAGCCGTCATTCGTGATGATTTGCAGGCTTACACTCGTGGGCTTGCACATCATCACACTGAGGTCTGGAATCTCCTGAACTGACTAGCAGCATTCCTGGTCTCTAATTGGATGCATGGGCTGGCCACTTATGTGACCCCATCCTCGCCTTGCTCCTCTGTGCACCAATCATCTTCACAGGCGCCTTCCGGCCCACATACCACAAAAGCCCCCAGTGTACCTGTCCCACCTACGTCGGCCCGCCTGATGGAGATAACATCCCTGTCTGAGTTGGGAGTCAACGTTGGATCAGGCGAGGGGGTCACCACGCCGATCCAGGCTACGACAGGAGCTATGGCAATGGAGGGAGAGCAGGCACCCAGGAACAGGGCACGTGCCAGATGTCCCTGGGTAATTTTATCATCCCGCAGGGTGTCCATGCGAGGCAGGCAGCGGGCAATATGGCAGCAGCAGCTTCTGAGTAGGAGGCTTTGTAACTCAGGGTATACCATCCAAAGGGGACAGATATCCGGAGTCAGGCAGGACTCAAATTTGGACCTCCGATCGAGGATGTCTTCCGTGTGGGAGCAATATGGACAGCAAATCGGGGCAGAGAGGCAGCGGGCTCTGGAGGCACGACTTACAATGGCCAGGGAAGAGATTGCTCTGCGTTGGGCAAGGCGGCGTCGCCTCATCCTCGAGGAGGCTTGCAAGGGCTGGGAGTTGAGGGAGAGGGCCATGCTGGTGGACCTGCAAGCCATCGAGGAGGCATGCATTGTGGAAGTGGACGCAGTGCTCGATGATGCCCTGGCCCGGACATTGAGTGACATCGGTGAGGAGGACAAGCCCGCTGTCTTTGTACATAGTTTTTTAGATATTGTTGAATTATGCGGGCTTGGGTAAGTAGCAATATATTCACAGCAGGCATACAGTCTGGGAGCAATAATCAATGACTCAATAAATAACGGAGATAAACTGTGTACGTCTGAATGTCTCTTTATTCAGGCGCGAACCGCTTTCCCGATGGTAACCCCGCCTACCTACTCAAGTGGGTCACAGCCCACTGTTCACGGCGATAAACAGAGGACTGTTCCTCTTGGTAAACAACAACAACAACAATGGTAGGACATTACATCTCCCCCTCACTAAACACAAACATGTCAAAGTTAATTGAGTTCTTCGATCCACCTAGTGGGCTTTCTGATGACCCTCTTGGACGGCCTGGTTTTGGTGGGGGCAGTCTCGAGATTGCTCCGCTACTGTCGCTGTCGCTGTCATCAGCGTCTCTCTCTTCTTCGCAGTATTCCGAGTCTATGTCCGAAGAATCATCTATCATTGCCCTGGTGACAGTGGCACTGGTGTCGGTGCCTGTGAAGGTCCTGAAGAAAGATTAATTTTTGGTAATGGTGCCTTGGGGACTTGCTGCCGTTATCATGGAGCCCTGCATGTGTGTTACAGTCATTGGGTCCGGTTTGAAGGCAGGTGTGTCCTTCGTGACTTGATTTTGTCTTACTAGAACTTGATCCCATATCTGGATTGAGCTTGGCCTTGCTTGTCTCTTGGTGTCAGCATATGCTTTCATCCTGGCTTTGCTCTCTCGATCTATGTTTCTGGCGTTCTCAACATGTGTGGCGTCCATTCTGGATTGCGGATAGTGTGGGAGCCTTGTCCTTATAACGCGTCCAAACATTAGCATTGATGGGCATTCACATGTCGAGCTGTGGGGCGTGTTTCGATATACTCGTAATAAGTTGCAAATGGCTTGCATGAAAGAACCATTTGTGATGGAGCATATTTGCAGGGTACGTTTTAGATTTCCCATGAATCGTTCCACCATTACATTTGCTTGTGGCCATAATGCAGTAACCTTGTGGTGCTGGAAACCTAGGTGTTCAGCGAACATGGCAAAATCGTGCCCACTGAATGGAGGCCCATTGTCCGACTTGACTCTGGAGGGGATCCCATAGTTGGCAAATGTCTTGTCTAAGGCTGGTATGACAGCCTGAGAGCTGGTTGAGTGTATCAGGGGTACCTCAGGAAATCGTGACATCTCGTCAATGATCACTAATATGTATTTGCCATTGTCTAGAGGCCCAAACATGTCAACAGCTACTTTGTCCCACACTTGGAGCGGCATTTTGGATGTTCGGATGGGCTCTGGAAATGTGCGCGGAGCCACTGCTTGGCATGGTAGGCATTTCCTCAGCAGTTATTCCACTCGTTCGCCTATGGATGGGAACCATACTTGGGTCCTTAGTTGCCGTTTGGTTGACACGATGCCTCTGTGCCCTGCATGTGTGATGTCTAGCACCTGGTCTTTCAGTGCTGCGGGAATGACAAGCCTGTTTTACTTCAGTAGCAGGCCCTCAGGTGATGTAGATAGGGTGTCACAGACAAGCTTGAATGTGCGAAAGTGTTGTTCCTCCTCAGCAGACATGGATGGCATACCTCTCCGCTTGCACTGCCACTGATTTGTGCGTAAGCACGTTTGTACTGCCTGAAGTAATTTGTCTTTTTTCCGTCTCTTCTAGCAGTTGGGCTGCAGTTATGGATTTGGGTAGTGCGCTGCTGACCAAGTAGCGTAGGTATTGGTTTGCCTTGTGTGATTGTCGCTCATCACGAGCTGGAAGTGGGTATCTCGAGAGAAAATCAGCCGGATTGTTGTCCTTGCCTGGATGGTGAATTATTTTGAATGAGTACTCTTGTAGCCTCAGCCCCCACCTGGCAATGCGAGGTGGCATCTTTGCTGTTGGCTTGCCATAAATCGTGGTGAGAGCCTGGTGGGCCGTGATTATGGTGAATGGGCACCCACATAGAAATAAATGATAATGTTTGCATGACCAGACTACTGCCAGCCTTTCCTTTTCAGGTTGAGAGTAGGTGCATTCTGTGGCTGACAGGTTGCGGCTTGCATATGCCACAATATTTCTTGGGGAGTCTGGGGATGCTCCACGCTTGGATTGTGCTAGAATTGCACCTAATCCTACAGGGCTAGCGTCTACTGTGAGTTCTGTGTCAAGATCTGGGTCGTAGTATGCCATGCATGAAGCGGTGGCGATCCGTTATTTGATTTCTTGGAAGGTTTCTTGACATACAGGTGACAATTGGAATTCCTGATGTTTCTCAGTGAGGAGTCGCAGTGGTGTGCTCACCGATGGAAAATCTTGAATATATCTTGTTCAGTAGCTTGCCATGCCAAGGAAAGAATGTACTGCGGAGACTGACGTGGGTGTGGGCGTTTCTACCAGCGATTTAACCTTTTCTGGATCAGGTTGCAGTCCATCTTTTGAGAAAATGTGTCCGAAAAATTTGAGAGTGGATTTGCTAATCTCACATTTGTCGGGGTTGAGTGTGAGGTGGGCGTTTTCCAGCATCATGCATACTCTTCGCAGGGTATCATCGTGGCTGTCTTGTGTGGTGCCGAATATTAAGATGTCGTTGGAATAGTTTAGGCAGTTGGGAATGTGTTTTATCACCTGATGTGTTTCATTCTGAAATATTTCTGCTGCTGAAGATACCCCGAAACTGAGCCTCTTATATCTGAATAAGCCAAGATGTGTTGAGAAAGTGGTGATGTATCTTGATGCGGGTGTCATGATTCCTGCCTGTCATGTCCCCAGCCCTCCAAGATGTCAGGCTGGAGCCAGGCCACAATAACCTACATGGCCCTCAAAGGCCTCTCCATCCCTCCAAAGACCCACTTCGAGTCAGACTTGGCGCTTGTGGCACCAGACTCACTCACTCCCATAGGATAACATTGGGGATTGGACTTGTAGTGCATTGATGGGGACAAGATGGATGCCCCCACATATTCCGGTACGGAGAACTGCATGTGCAGTCTAGTCTTTTGGGTGTGGTTCAGCCCAGAGACACATGGGATACCCAGAGACTATTTAAGCCACGCCCAGGCTGAGAAACATGCTTTGTGTTTTCTGCACCTGCAGCGTGACACTCACCGTGTTCGGATCGGTCTCCAGTAGGCCTGCATCTTTCTTCTGCGCTCAGCTCCTGCAAGAACAAGAACACCATTAGGAACAGCCTTACCTTGCGGCGCTTCTGCCCATCATTCATCGCTCCTTCTGTTCTGCGGGGATCTTTGGTGGTGTCATTCCCATCCCGGCACGCCGCTTCCTAAGGAAAAGGGAAAAGAACAGAAAAAAGGCATTAGTAAGCATTCTGCGAATCTTCGCTTATTTTTAAATACTGTACAAGCTTCAAATGCTTACCTGAGTCCCAGCCGCTCTGGGGGAACTCTGTTTCCAGAACTTCTCATCCATCTGCAAGAGGGAGAAGACACTCCAGGTTAGCATGGAAACATCTAGAGGCGCCACATACCGTGCTTACTCACCGCATTTGTTCTTCATAACCGGCATCCATGCTGAAAACGTCGCGGCTAAAAGTGACCTAAAAGTCACAAGAAAAGAACTCAGTTCAATTCAAATAAAAAAGGGGTGCATCGCGCATCGCGCTCTCACTCACCTTCAGCGCTACTCATCTCAGCAGCACGCCGCCATCCCCGGACGCCGGCCATCATCTAAGGAAGGAAAGGAACGAAGTTAGAGAACTGTTCAAAAGACTCATTATACTTACCTGTCGGACTCTTGCCAGTGAAGTAACTAGGCAGCAATGAGCCTGCATCAATCAACGCGCCCCTGCGCTGAAAGCAGGATGGAGAGCACACTATCCAAGAAAACAAGGTGAGCTGTGGATCAGATGGAAGGGTTGGACCCCGGGGAAGAAGGGGTTCAAGCACACAGAGACAATAGGGAGTTAAACTCTACCAATCCTGTGTTTCAGGCTCAGTCTCCAGTCGAATAGCCTTTAGGGAAGGGTTTGAGGTCGTAAGAGGTCAGAACAGGCTGAGGGACGTCCCCATGGATACCAGGTGAGCGTTACAGAACACAAAGCCTCACATCAAAATCCACCTGGGCGTCATGGAAACGTCATAAACCGACCAGTTAGCCCACATGTTGGGGCAGCTACGTTCCGAAGTATATGAGACCAGGCAGGAGACCAACACCCTGAGGAGAGAGCTGATAGTAGCCAAAGAACGTACTGATGATTTAAGCCGGCAACTTTTCGAGTCACAAGCAGGGCATGCACCATTGCCGGGAAGCGTACCCTCGGTGCCTGCGCCATCAGCCAATGCCGTTCAGATAACCGTTCCTGGGGCAGTTCCCTTGGCCCCGCCCAAACAATTTACGGGCGGATCCCAAGAGGTTTGCAACGTTCATGAACCAGGGCCGTCTGCACTTCCTTGTAGGCCAGGTGCCTTTCTGAATGACCGATCACGGGTCGCTTTTGTGCTATCCTACCTGAGTGGTAGTGCCGCGGACTGGTCTGTACCCTTTGTGGCCCAAGACGTTCCTTTGCTGCATGACTTCAGGGGCTTTCAGCAGGAGATGGAAAAGCTGTTTGCCCATCGTACTCATGGGAAGGCATTGGACAACGAACTTCTGTCCCTACGCCAAGGGAATCAAGACCTATTAACATACATAGCCACGTTCAATAGACTCGTAGTTGAAGCAGAATGGCCAGTGCAGAAGAGAACCACGTTATTTCATCGGGGTTTGCGGGGGGAGCTCAAGGATGTTCTCGCACAAGTAGTGAACCCCCCAAAAGACTGCTCAAAATTCATTGACCTTGTTGTTCAACTGAATCATAGGTTGCAGGACCGAAGAGCAGATTGAACCAGACCGGACCCTCGCCCTATGTATGTGCATTCAAAGGACAATACTGCCCGAACAACGGAAGGTTCAGGAGAACCAATGCAAATCGGGGGGGGTCAGATCCCCCTTGACTAAAGCGGAAAGGGATAAAAGGAGACATCAGCAGTTATATCTGTACTGTGGAAGATCAGGTCATTTCCTTAAAGAGTGCCCTGTGAAGCCACCGAGGAGGACGGTTGGGGCCACAGACAAGGAAGATACCATCAAGGAATTGGAAAACTCCCCAGCCCGGCAAATGTAGGGGTCCACTTGTCGAGCGAAGAAAGTGAACTACAGACCTCCCATTTTGCACTATCTGTGGTCTTGATCAATCACCAGAAACCATCTCGGATGCACGCAGTAAGAGCGTACATAGACAGTGGAGCCGTTGAGAATTACATCGACCAGGATCTTGCGGCAAAGATGGGGCTTCCGTTACACCCTAAATCAACCACCAACACTGTTACCATTGTCGACGGCACAGAAATAGCTTCTGGTCCAGTATCCCAACGCACTGCAGCTTTAACCCTTCTGTGCCAGGATGGACACCAAGAATCTATCGTTTTCTAACTCATTAAGGCACCACAGTTCCGGTTGATTTTGGGAATGCCATGGTTGGTAGCTCACAATCCTCGAATCGATTGGCGAGCAAAAGAATTGGCCTTTCCCTAGACTTGCGCCCACACATGTTATCGCCAAGAGAAACAACCAATAGACACCAGAACATCCACGCTTGCGACTGTGGCAATCGGCACCCTACCAAGTGAATACCAGGACTTTCAAGATGTCTTTCAGAAAGAACAGGCTAATACCCTGCCACCGCATAGACCATACGATTGCCAAATCAACCTGATACCCGGTGCACAAATCCCTTGTGGGCAAATTTACGCACTCACGGAACCAGAAAACCAGCAACTGAAGGCCTATCTTGACCAATACCAGGCCAACGGGTTCATCCGACCCTCAAAGTCTCCAGCAGCCAGTCCTCTATTCTTCGTACCGAAAAAGGAGGGAGACTTGAGTACGTGCATTGACTATCGCGCACTGAACCAGATTACCGTAAAAAACCGCTACCCCCTGCCACTGATCCCTGAATTGCTTGATCAAGTCAAAGATGCCCAAATCTACACAAAACTAGACCTGAGGGGGGCATATCACCTTGTTCGCGTAAAACAGGGGGACGAATGGAAAACCGCTTTTCGCACCAAATACCGCTTGTACGAATATCTAGTAATGCCCTTTCGCCTTTGCAACGCGCCTGCTGCATTTCAATACTTCATGAACGATGTCCTACAGGAATTGATTGATGTCTGTGCTCTAGTGTACATCGACAATATCCTAGTATATTCTGCATCAGAGCAGGACCACGTTAAACACGTCCGATCCGTATTGGAGAAACTCCGTCAACCCCAGCTCTATGCCAAGCTCGAAAAGTGCTCATTCCACGTCTCTGAGGTGGAATTCCTGGGCTTTATTCTCAGCCCAAATGGAATCCAAATTGATGTACACAAGGTAGATGCTATCCTGAACTGGCCATCCCCAAATTCATTCAAGGGGGTTCAAAGTATGCTGGGTTTTGCAAACTTCTACCACCGGTTCATCCCAGGATTTTCGCAAATCGTGCATCCCATCACGTCATTACTTAGGAAAAGCAACGAAAATTGGCAGTGGACAACAGAAGCCGAAGAGGCTTTCCAGGAACTCAAAGCAAGATTCACATCTGCCCCAATCTTACACCACCCTTGCCCTGATCTCCTATACCTGGTGGAAACAGACGCCTCAAGCATGGCTATGGGAGCCGTCCTCTCACAAAAGGATCCCGTAACGGGCCAGTTACTCCCTATTGCCTTCTGGTCGTGTAAATTCATACCCCCTGAACTCAATTAGGGGGTATGAACTCAATTACGCTATCACAGACAAATAAGTCCTGGCCATTAAGTCAGCCTTTAAGGCATGGCAGCACTACCTCTTGGGCGCCAGACACACAATCACCGTAATAACTGACCACCGGAAACTCCAGTACCTAAAAACGGCAAAAGCCCAATCCTCACGACAACTACGTTGGGCTCTTTTTTTAGCTGAATATGACTACGTAATTACATTTCGACCAGGGGTGAAAAACGGGAAGGCCGGTGCCCTTTCCTGTATGGGGGTGGAAGAGCAAGGGTATCAGACCCCTGACCCAATAGCAATCATCCCGAGTGACAAGCTCCTAGGAATCACAGCAACCATAACTCAGAAAGAATTACATGAAGAAATCCAAAACCTGATGAGTCCAGAGCAATTACAAGCGTGGAGTGCACAAGGAGAATATTACATGATAAAAGATCAGTTGCCCTACTTCAGGAATCATTTATTCTTACCAAACCAAGAACTACGAGAACAAGTCATGTCCGGTTATCATGATTCCTTGATCGAGGGCCACCCCGTAATTGCTAAAACCCTAGGCAAGGTAAAATGAAATTATTGGGGGCCCACGTGACGTAAAGACATTATCCAATTCATCCTATCTTGTGGAGTGTGTGCTCAAAACAAGTCATCCAAGCAGAAACCGGCTGGGCTATTACAACCATTGGAAATCCCACCAGCACCCTGGCACACGTTGTCCCTCGATTTTATTACTGATTTACCACCCAGTCAAGGGTTTAACACTATTCTTGTGGTCGTGGACCTATTTTACAAAATGGCACATTTCATTCCTCTTAAGGGGCTCCCAAATGCTTCCACTCTGGTAAAGGTATTTCTTGAAGGCATCGTACGGCTCCATGGGTTTCCTTCAGTTTTGGTCTCAGACCGAGGTACTCAATCCGTATCTAACTTCTGGAGAAAATGCTGCTCTATGGCCCAGATCGACATCCGGCTATCCACCAGTCACCATCCCCAAACGGATGGTCAAACTGAGAGGACAAATCAGACGCTCGAGCAGTATCTGCGTTGCATGTTACACCAAGCTGAAGGAAGCTGGTTCGACCTATTATGGATAGCTAAATATGCTTATAATAATTCCCTACACACCAGCAGTGGGCAGACACCCTTTTATACCATGCATGGCAGGCAAGCACGTACTTCTGAGTTGGACGTTCCTACAACCCTGGAAATGCCAGCAGTCAAAACCTTGCACACAACCATTTCTCAAACCTTTAAAAGGGCAGCTGAACACCTACTTCAAGCTAAGAATCGCCAAAAGAAGTTTGCTGATCAACACCGAGCAAAGGCCCCCAACTACCAAGTGGGGGACAAAGTCTGGCTGCCGTCTAAACACGTGTCCATTAAAGGAACCCGAAATTTCCATCCAAGATACCTGGGTCCATTCACTGTCACCTCTGTGATAAATCCTGTGGCGGTCAGACTAGCTTTGCCGTCAAACATGCAGATTCATCCTGTGTTCCACGTGTCTCTCCTTAAACCTGTTCAACCTGGGACCCGGGTAGCAACGCCACCGCAGCCAGTAGTAGTCACCGGGGAGCCAGAATTCGAAGTCAAGAACATCCTAGAATCAAAGTACATCAAATCCTAATTATACTACTTAGTAGACTGGAAGGGGTATGGTCCACAAGACAGGACATGGGAGCCTTGTGAGTACATCCATGCACCTCGCTTGCTTAGACGATTTCATCAAAACCATCCAACCAAACCAGGACCAGACAGAAGAGCCACCTTGAGAGAGGCCTTGCGGGGAGTGCTGTCATGATTCCTGCCCCTCATGTCCCCAGCCCTCCAAGATTTCAGGCTGGAGCCAGGCCACGATCACCTACATGGCCCTCAAGGGCCTCTTCATCCTTCCAAAGACCCACTTGGAGTCAGACTTGGCGCTTGTGACACCAGACTCACTCACTCCCATAGGATAACATTGGGGATTGGACTTGTAGTGCATTGATGGGGACAAGATGGATGCCCCCGCATATTTCGATTCCCAGAACTGCATGTGAAGTCTAGTCTTTTGGGTGTGGTTCCGCCCAGAGACACCTGGGATACCCAGAGACTATTTAAGCCACGCCCAGGCTGAGTGTTTTCTGAACCTGCAGCGTGACACTCACTGTGTTCGGATCGGTCTCCAGTAGGCCTGCATCTTTCTTCTGCTCTCAGCTCCTGCAAGAACAAGAACACTGTTAGGAACAGCCTTACCTTGCGGCATTTCTGCCCATCATTCATCGCTCCTTCTTTTCTGCCGGCACCTTCGGCGGTGTCATTCCCATCCCGGCACGCCGCTTCCTAAGGAAAAGGGAAAAGAACAGAAAAAAGGCATTAGTAAGCATTCTGCAAATCTGCGCTTAATTTTAAATACTGTACGAGCTTCAAACGCTTACCTGAATCCCAGCCGCTCTGGGGGAACTTCTCATCCATCTGCAAGAGGGAAAAGACACTGCAGGTTAGTGTGGAAACATCTAGAGGCGCTGCATACCGCCCTTACTCACTGCATTTGTTCTTCATAACCGGCATCCACGCTTAAAACGTCGCGGCACCTAAAAGACACAGGAAAAGAACTTAGTTCAATACAAATATGAAAGGGGTGCATCGCGCATCGCACTCTCACTCACCTTCAACGCTACTCATCTCAGCAGCACGCCACCATCCCCGGACGCCAGCCATCATCTAAGGAAGGAAAGGAACAAAGTTAGAGAACTGTTCAAAAAACTCATTATACTTACCTGTCGGACTCCTGCCAGTGAAGTAACTAGGCAGCAATGAGCCCGCATCAAACAACACGCCCCTGCGCTGAATGCAGGGCGGAGAGCACACTACCCCAGAAAACAAAGTGAGCTGTGAATCAAAGGGAAGGGTTGGACCCCGGGGAAGAAGGGGTTCAAGCATGCAGAGACAATAGGGAGTTTCCAGTCGAATAGCCTCCAGGGAAGGTTTCAAGGTTCTAAGAGGTCAGAACAGGCTGCGTGACATCCACGTGGATACCAGGTGAGCGTTACAGCGGGGTGTAATTCCAGCTGATGATATCCTTAATTCAGATCTAATTTTGAGATCACTTTGGATCTGTGAAGTAGATGCATCACATCAGTCATTCTTGGAGCGAGGTTTCATTCTCGCTCAATAGCCACGTTTGGAGCCCTCATATCAACGCATATGCGAATGCTATCCTTGTTATCCTTCTTGTGTACTGGTACAATGGGAGATACCCATGGAGTTGGGCCCGACGCTGGTTCTATGATATCTTGCTGTAGTTGTGCTGGGATGGTCAGCAATGCTTTGGCCTTGCAGTGGGATCTGGAGTCAGTTATGCTTTGGCTTTGCAGTGGGATCAGGAGTCTGGCAGGATGAATGTAGAAAATCAGGAACGCAGGCGCAGGACATTCAGGAAAGAGTGTGTGTAGAGTGCTGTCAACCACTCTTATTTATAAGGCATGTTGACATCATCAGATGATGTGGTGTGGCAGGCTTAGCTAAGCATGCCGCTAAACAACTGGATTGGTCAGGGGTAATGGTTGACGCCTTGCTCTCAGCTGATTGGGTTTCAAGGGCATGGTGTCAGATTTATGATGTGAGTTTTACAATGTCCAGAACCTCCCCCAGTTACTTTAGCTAAAATCTAGTTTTTCCATGAATGGCACATTTGTACAATTGTGGCCTCTTCACAAATTACATAAGCAGGTTACATATGTTATGCAGTACATGGCAGTCCAACTCTGCAGTCTGTAAGACATTGTTTTGCCCTTCTAATAGTTTTTGTTCATTTTTAGTGTGAAATATTCGGCCTAACATTCTATAACTTTATACAGGTGTATAAATAAATTATCATTGGGCATGTCAGTATTGAAATTCGCAAGGGCATCATGTATACTTTCCTTAGAATACCCAATTATCTGACATTTCTGTTCCCAATATGGCAGAGAATGCTACAATGTCTTAAATTAAAACCCATGAAATTACATTAAAACTGTTAACTTTTTCTATTCCTGCTAATTCCGGTTGCTAAGATAAAAGTCTGAAAAGTTTCTAAATAACATATCTGTTTAAACCAAATGGTCAGCATTGTCCTCCAAATATGGTCATGCCTTTCCTGGCTACCTCCATTAGACCAGGGTCGGCATGGAGTTTTTCTTGAAAGCTTCTTGTAGAAGTCACGGGGAGGTGTGATTTTCTTTTTCACATACTCGTGTGCCAGAATTTCTATTGTAGAAGGTCTCAGCCCAGATGGAAGTCTGATGAGTTTGTGAACTTTTTTTGTCTTGGACAGTCAAAGTTTTCCAACCTAGTAATTATCAGCCAAGTGTATGGAAGTGTATGGTGGTTCCTTTTGGGGAAAGCCTTATCTTAGCCAGCAGGACAAACCTGTTCTGGAGCTTGCAAAATATATCCAATGCACTTTAATTCCTTATTTTTTTTTTTTTGTTATAAATCAAAATAAAGCCTGTTGAATAAGATCTCTCATATATATTTCATAGCATAAACCCCTTCAGATTGCTAGATAATGGCAGGGCCTTATCCAACAAACACTTTTAAACAAGTATTTTTCTTAATTTGCAAAAGTACATTTAAACATGTGGTGCTGCTGGCTTTTTTCTTGCAAATTTGGTTTGTCTCTTCCATCTGCACTTTCACATTGTTTTGTAGCCCTAGTTAGTTTCTTGTACACAACAGTCTGTACAAGGCCATGGTTTCTTGAGATTGACATGTGCACAGAGTGCTAGAATTTCCTTTAAAGCAGTGATTTTTGACATTTTGTAGCAAACGTCAAGCGTTTTTCTGTAAAGTTGAAGTAAAGCTTCGTTTGATTCCTTCTGAACTGAACAGCAGCCTGTCATTCAGGGATACTGCTCTTGTCTGCTTAGAACACAATGTGAATATGGAGGGGCAAGGCAAGGTCTCATTAATAAAAGTATTGTGATGAGTAATCAGAGGAAAATCGCATCAGAGACGCATCATTTTTAAATGTAAATATTTCCCTTTTTTTAAATTTTTTTTTATTTAAGTGTATATGGTTTATTTCAAACCTTTCACATCAGTAAAACATTATATTTCATTAAGAGAGATCTGTCCTAATGCAATCACATTGAATTTTACAAAAGAAAACAATTTACAGAGTCAGTGCTGAAAAATGAAAACGAAATGTTTGTTGCAAATTAACATAGCATTAACTAACAATCAAGAAATTAAATTAGTTTAAAACCTCCTTTTATAATCAAATGGAGTGCTTAAGGTGAATTTCTATTGCTAACAGTATTGGATAAGATAAAATTGTTAGATCAATAGTTTTAAATGACGCATAAATATCTAACATTGGCTCAGCACAACCTTTCATTCGCTCGAGTTCATTGTTTATGCTGTATTTTCCTCATCAATGTGATCGAGTCTTTTTAGGGTGTTTTCGAGGAATTTGACTGTTGCGAAGTTTATTTTTGGTGATTGGCAGGTATATATTAAACTCCACCATTTCTCCGCATCTAGATTGCATAAGTCAGTGATGTTACTTGCTAAAAAAAAGGTTCGCAAGTCTCCTAATTCTGGACAGAATAGCACAATATTTCCCTTTTGGTCAAGCAGCAAAGCAGCGCTGCTTTATTTCCACCCCTTCTTTTATACATGCACGAACACACTGGCAGGCTTTTTCAGTGTGCCCCCTTGTTCCATCCTGCACAATATGAGCTTGGCAAGATGGTGCAGCCATCTTTTTGTTGCTGCAAAACGCAGTTTTGGTGTGAGGCAATGGTGCTCAAAGGAGCAAGAGCAGCCATTTTGCTGTTTCTGCTGAAATGCAGCTTTATTATGGATTGGAGTACTGCTGAATGGGTCAAAGTAGCCCACACATGGATATAATAATTTCTGATAATAGCTGGAAACTGCCCATACATTGTGATCAGATTTGGGAAATAATTAAGAACATCAGTACCTCGCAGTTTTCAGGAGCGAATAAACTGTCAAATCTTCTGTTTAAGGGGAACCCAGAGTTATGGGCATGTATGTTGTCTAAATTATTCGAATCCATTGCACACTCTTATAGATTCGCAAAATCTTGGTCAACTGCCTGAAAAGATCAGATAAACTATAGACAGATCGCCATATTGGATGCCAACAGCAAGGTCTTTGTGGACTTGCTATTGGAGCATCTAGAGGATTGGCAAACTACAACAGGTCGAATATTGAAATGGCCGACGTTATTTTGCAAACATCTGGGAACTTCCTTAAATGTTTTTTGAGTATAATGAGTAAAGCTTGGTTCAAAAAATACAATTCTGTTACTATTGATCTATCAGCCGCATTCGATGCGGTTGATCGACGTCTACTGTGGATAAAATTAAGAAACTGAGGGATCCCAGAAGCACTTCTGCGACTAATTATTAGGTTGCATGCAGGGCCCAATGAACAAATCTGGTTAGATCAGAGTGAAACCCTCTCTCGTAAAATACCAACTGCCTATTTAACCTCTATATTTCTGACGTAGGTCCCTGTTTATCCCCGGTTGCATTTGCCACTCCAAAAATGTGTAATCTGAAACCGGTGTGGATGGCTTATTCAGAAGACTCTCATTTACAATTGTTCAAAGCTTGGATTGCAAAGTCTGATGACTGATTTTGTTTATTTTGCAACTTCCCATCGCCTAAAAGTAAACTCAGATATCACAAAAATGTTGCATTGCTTTGCTCAGAAGAACATTTTTAAATACCATTGGCACATTGACTCAAATCTGATTGAGCAAGTCGATAGTTTTATATATATGGGATTTCCAATCACTGCAAGCCCCAGAAGTGCCACCTTAAGGACTGGTTGAGGAGTCATGCCGTTGCCCTCTCAAACCAGCTGCGCAGGGTGGATGAAAGGTATGGAAATTTCTCAATGGTGCCTGCCGTGAGATTCTATGAAGGGAAGATAGTCCATGAGCTATTATTTGGTGTTGAGATTCTGGCCTTGTAGGTCTTCGACATTTTATCAATTTAAGAGGGGTTGATATGGAGAAAAGCTCTTAGGGTGCCGGCCTTAGTGCCTGTGGCTGCCGTGCGCTATGAATTAGGATTATTCTCTTTAAAAGTGAGAGCCAACTGGACATTTTGTATCCTTTTATTATAACATTTTATGTCCAAAAAAGGAATCCTTATATGCTGATTTGCACAATATTTTTAGTATGAAGGGCGATAGATAGATTAATGAATTTTCCGTATTTTGCGCCATCCTGCTCGGGGTACTTGATTTGATTTGATTGTTTATTTGTATAGCGCCTATACACAATGTCTTTCAAAGCGCTTCAAGGAGGGAGGGAAAATGGGAGAATACAATTACATTCTTACAAGTCCTTGTAACAATTTAGAATGTGAAAAATAACTATCATAATCAGCTTGCTGACATTTCAGATAGTGAAAGTGCAAGAAACAATAAGGAGAGAAGGGGGAAAGGAGAGAATGAGACAAAACCAGCAGTAACATTACTATGTCTAACGACAATTGATGCAGTGCATGAATAACAAGAGGAAGGGGAGGTGGGGTGTAGAAAGAGGGAGGAGGAGAGGAACAGACATGTGACTATCATAATAAGTCGGACGACGGTTCAGAATAGTGCTCGGGGGAGTGGGAGGAGAAAACAGGAGGGAAGGAGGGGGGCAGACAAGCTGCTATCATAGGTCGTAAATGATAGGAGCAAGTGCTAATCTTTTAAAAATTGACATAAAAAGGGGCTAGGGCTGGCTGCAGGGCAGGCAGAGTGAGGAAGGAGAGGAGCAGGGGATGCAAAGACAGGTGGCTATGATTACTATGCCTAACAGCAATCGAAGGTAGTGCCAGGCTTAATGGGAGAGGGGGAGGAGAGGGCAGGGGATGTGAAAGAAAGGCAGATATGATTACTATGCCTGACGGCAATTGGGGTAAAGCCAGTCTTTAAAAAGACTGTGTATAGGCGCGTTATAAATGCCATATCATATATCATATCATAACAAGGGAGAGGGTGGGGGGTGTCATGATCTCTGCTTCCAAAAGGTCAGGGTTTTCCCAACTCCCTTGGAAGCAGATCCATAACCCAGGTTCCGAGTGCCAACCAGTCCCAATTGGGACCTTTTGGACCCAGTCCTGGCGCCAGTGGCACCAGGCTCATAAATATGCCCAGTCCCAGCGCTGGAAGCGCCGGGCTCATAATGCTTGGGTGGACTTACCTGCAGCAGACCATGCTGCTTACTTGCCTGCCAGTTGAGCCTCTGTGTCATGATCTCTGCTTCCAAAAGGTCAGGGTTTTCCCAACTCCCTTGGAAGCAGATCCATAACCCAGGTTCCGAGTGCCAACCAGTCCCAATTGGGACCTTTTGGACCCAGTCCTGGCGCCAGTGGCACCAGGCTCATAAATATGCCCAGTCCCAGCGCTGGAAGCGCCGGGCTCATAATGCTTGGGTGGACTTACCTGCAGCAGACCATGCTGCTTACTTGCCTGCCAGTTGAGCCGCTGATCCTCTTCTGTTTGGAACTACTTTTCCTGTTGGGTGGGGCAGGAGCCACTCCCTAGATTCAGAACACTGGAACTCTTCTGGAAAGCAGGAACTCTTTTCTTACCTAGGCGTGGCTGTGGAAGGAGACACCTAAGCACTACAGGAGGCTATTTAAACCACACCCGATGGATGAATCTTGCTTTGCGTTATTCTGCATCCTCTGCAGCAGAACGCTCATCGTGTCTTCTGCATCTGATCCTGGGCCTAAGGAAAAAGGCTTACCATCCTGAATCCAGTCTTCAGCAACACCTATAAAGACAAGAAAGAACAGGTTAGCATTACGGTCTTCAGTGACAGCGCTTCACTTCCCTGGTCCATCAGCTGTCACCAACGCCTCGCGCTGCATTCCGGCATCTGAAAGACAAAGGCTTACCTACTCTTCATGCGCTCCGGAGGTCTTCGCACTGCATTCCGGCATCTGAAAGACAAAAGCTTACCAACTCTTCGCACGCTCCGGAGGCCTTCGGCGCTGCATCCCGCATCTGAAAGACAAAACAAGGTGCGTTTAAAGACATTGGGGAACTTTAATACTCACGTGCCATTACTCCTTTCCACATCTAACCCAGTGGGTATTCCGGCACCCTGCAGCCGCTCCGAACTTGTACCTGCAAAATAAAAAGACAGTTAGAGCGCATCGTGAAGCAGGCAACAAGCGCTTACTTACGTGCTTCCAGGCGCTTCTATTCTTCACACGGGCTCCATCTTCAACTCATTTCAGCCCGTCATCCGCCATCGCCGGAACCCTGCAAAACAAGAGACATCATTACTAAAGACTTTTAAAGACATTAGAATTACTCGAAACTTACCGTTCGTGCAGTAAACGACGGACAGCAGTCCTCCGAAGTCAAGAGGCCTGCTCCCCTTATCCAGTGAAGAAACTGGTTACAGCACCCTGCCCCGAGGCAGATGGAGAGCACGGTGTTCACTTACCTAAGGTGAGAGCGTTAACCTTTGGGGTTCTGCAGGAGAAGAGAAAGGGAAGAAGAGAGAGACATTCAATAGCCCAGTTCATTAATCCCATATTTTCTATCTGCAGACATCTTACCCTTCGAGTCAGACATACAGTGCACAGAGGTCCAGCCCAAAGAGCCAGCCGTGTGTTACACATCACCTTTGAAGATACGGTATACGCCCAGTCAAGACCGGCGCCTCTACGGGAATCAGGTGAGCGTTACAGAACGCAAAGCCTACTGCAAAACTCCCGTCCAGGCGCTATGGAAACCTCGGATACCGACCAGCTAGCCCAGTTACTTGGGGAACTAAGGGCAGAAGTGCATGCAGCCCGCCAGGAAACAAACGCTCTAAGAAGGGAACTGATTATTTCCAAGGAGCGAACAGATGATCTCGCTAGACAATTGCTACAGTCACAAGCCGGACAGACCCCGTTACCCGCATCTGGGGGAAATCTTCCTTCTACATCCTCTATGAATGCAGTGCAGATCAACCTACCTGGGAATGTACCTCTGGCTCCGCCCGAACGATTTTCTGGTGACCCAAAGAGGTTTGCAGTATTTATCAATCAGTGCCGGTTGCATTTCTTATGCCGGCCAGCAGCCTTTCCAACTGATCAAGCTAAAGTAGCTTTCGTGCTTTCGTACCTTAGTGGCAATGCGGCAGACTGGTCGATCCCTCTAGTAAATCAAGATGATCCGGTCCTCCATGATTTTCAAGCTTTTCAGCTCAGTATGGAAAAACTGTTCGCAAGACATTCACAGGGGCAGGCCTTGGACAATGAGCTTCTTTCGTTGCGACAAGGTAATCAAGACCTTTTGGCTTATATTGCGTCTTTCAACAGACTGATAGTGGAAACTCAATGGCCTGAGGACAAAAGGAGTACGCTGTTTTATAGAGGTCTACGTGGAGAGCTCAAAGATGTGTTAGCCCAAGTAGTGAATCCCCCACAAGATTGTTCGGACTATATAGACTTAGTCGTTCAAATAGATCACAGACTGCAGAACAGGAAGGCCGATCGTTCCAAGTTTGATGCTCGAGTATTTTCCAAACCGCCAACTCCTTCCAAAGGAGTAGACTCCGGGGAACCCATGCAAATAGGGGGCCTGAAAGGTCCTCTAACACAAAAGGAGCGGGAAAGGAGAAAACAGTTGCAATTATGCCTCTATTGCGGAAACTCAGGGCACTTTCTTAGAGACTGTCCGGTGAAACCTGCCAAGAAGGCAGTAGGAGCTGCAGTTACCAAAGTTACAAACTCTGAGCAGGGAAACGACCTCGCCCGACAAGAATAGAGGTCCTCTTGCCGAGCGTGAAAACCAGTTCCGTGACCTCGCATTTCGTGTTACCTATGGTCCTCATTAGCCCTGATAATCCGGATCGATTACATGCAATTGAAGCTTACGTCGACAGCGGTGCCATCGGCAATTATGTGGATCATGAAATGGTTTTGAGGATGAATCTAACTCTTTGTCCCAAGGCTGTAAAGGACGTCATTACTACGGTGGATGGAACGGAGATAGCCTCCGGACCAGTAACGCATACCACTCAAGAAGTGACGCTAGTAAGTCAAGATGGACACCATGAGAAGATCGTGTTCGATGTGATCAAGGCTCCTCAGTTTCAGATTATTCTAGGAATACCTTGGTTAGAGAAACACAATCCTCTGATCGATTGGCGAGCAAGAACGGTCCAGTTTCCAGAATGTGTCTCTACTTGTCACCCTCCACCTGGTGTTGCACTGGCAGCAATTTCTTCAGAGACTCCCCAGTTACCTCCCGAATACCTAGAATACCAAGATGTTTTCCGGAAGGATCAGGCTAACTCTCTACCTCCTCATAGGTCTTATGACTGCCAGATAGACCTGATACCTGGATCTACTCCTCCTTGTAGTAGAATTTATGCCCTCACCGAGCCTGAGAACCTTCACCTTCGACAATACCTGGATCAATACCTGGCAAATGGGTTTATTCGTCCTTCCAAGTCCCCTGCTTCTTCAGCTTTGTTCTTCGTTCCAAAAAAGGAAGGAGACCTTAGAACTTGTATAGATTATCTCTCCCTGAACCAGATCACCGTCAAGAATAGATATCCATTACCTTTGATCCCTGAACTCCTGGACCAAGTCAGAAAAGCATGCATATATACAAAGCTGGATCTTAGAGGAGCCTACCACTTGGTACGAGTAAAAGAGGGCGATGAATGGAAGACGGCCTTCCGCACCAAATATGGTCTATTTGAATATCAGGTCATGCCCTTCGGACTTTGCAATGCCCCGGCCGCCTTTCAATATTTTATGAACGATGTCCTCAGAGAACTCATAGATGTGTGTGTTGTTGTTTACATTGACGACATCCTCGTTTATTCTTCATCGGAATCTGAACATCAGAAACATGTGAAAATGGTCCTCGAAAGATTGCGTCAACACAAACTTTTCGCTAAGTTGGAAAAATGTGTTTTCAACGTGACTGAAGTTGAATTCTTGGGATTCATATTATCACCTAGCGGAGTGTGTATGGATTCAAAGAAGGTCGATGCAGTTCTCAAATGGCCATCACCATCCTCCGTAAAAGGTGTGAAAAGCATGTTAGGCTTCGCTAACTTTTACCGCAGGTTTATCCCCGAATTTTCTCGAATAGTCCAGCCCATCACTGCCTTGTTAAAGAAAAACAAACGTTTTGAATGGTCTACCGAGGCGGAACAAGCTTTCCAGGATTTGAAGACTAAATTTATCTCTGCACCAATCTTAAAACACCCTTGCCCCGAACTCCCCTACATCGTGGAAACTGATGCTTCAAGCCTTGCCATGGGGGCAGTTCTATCACAAAAGGACCCGGCAACCAATCAGTTGCATCCCGTGGCATTTTGGTCCCGCAAATTCTCGCCTCCTGAAATCAATTACACGATTACTGACAAGGAACTTCTGGCTATCAAGTCTGCCTTTAAGGCTTGGCGGCATTATCTGCTGGGGGCCCGACACACCGTTACTGTGATTACGGATCACCGAAACCTGCAATATTTGAAAACCGCAAAAGCCCAATCCTCTAGACAACTCCGTTGGGCATTATTCTTTGCCGAGTTTGACTTCATAATTACCTATCGACCTGGTACAAAGAACGGTAAAGCTGATGCCCTTTCTCGGATGGGAGTGGAAGAACACTTGATCAACCCTAAACCTGTACCAATCATTCCCGAACAAAGAATTTTGGGTGTAATCGCCACAGAATCCATAGAGGAAGTTAAGGATAAAGCCAGGCAACTTGTAACTCCAGCAGACATACAGAATTGGCATCTGCAGGGAAAGGACTTTGCAGTAAAGGACAACTTATTGTATTTCCAAGAACGATTATACCTACCCAGCACAGATTTACAGAAAAAAGTAATCTCTTGTTATCACGATTCTTTAATGGAAGGACATCCCGGTATGGCCAAGACCTCAGAAAAGATCAAGCGCTACTTCTGGTGGCCGTCTTGGAAAAAAGATATCAGAGACTTTATAATGTCCTGTGGAGTATGCGCCCAAAACAAGAGTCAAAAGGAAAGACCAGCAGGCCTCTTACGCCCTATTGACATCCCACCTCGCCCTTGGCATACGCTTTCTATGGACTTCATCACCGATCTACCTCCATGCTCCGGATACAATACGATTCTAGTAATCGTGGACTTATTCTCCAAGATGGCGCATTTCTTTCCGCTCAAAGGCTTGCCAACAGCAGCAACTCTGGCCCGAGAATTTCTCGAAAACATCGTCCGACTGCACGGTTTTCCTTCGGTTCTAATTTCGGATCGAGGTAGTCAATTTATTTCTCATTTTTGGCGAAGTTGCTGTCGGTCGGCCCAAATTGATGTGAGACTATCGACCAGTCACCACCCTCAGACCGACGGACAAACCGAGAGGACCAATCAAACTCTGGAACAGTATTTACGCTGCATGCTGCAACAAACTGAAAAAACTTGGAAAGACATCCTTTGGATAGCCGAATATGCCTACAATAACTCTGTCCATTCGGGAACTGGGAAAACCCCGTTTTTTCTTTTGTACGGCAGTCACCCTCGAACCTCGGAGTTGGATCCTCTCCAAGATCTTGAAACACCAGCAGTAGACTACCTGCATTCTACAATCACCCAAGCCTTTAAGGAAGCTGTTTCTCACCTTCAAAGGGCTAAAGAACAATACAAGAAAGGAGCAGATCAACATCGGAAGGAAGCCCTTCAATATCAAGTAGGGGATCAAGTCTGGTTATCCACCAAATATCTACCTCTAAAAGGGCCACGCACATTCAACCCAAGATACCTTGGTCCCTATTCCATCACTACCATAGTAAACCCAGTAGCGGTCAAGTTGGACTTGCCCCCGCACATGAAGATACATCCGGTCTTCCATGTCTCTCTATTAAAACCCGTGCAACCTCAAACCCGACTAACTAAATCTCCAAAACCTATCCTAGTTGATGGAGAACTCGAGTTTGAAGTCAAAAGCATTCTGGACTCCAAGATCTCCAAATCTAAACTATTTTACCTAATTGACTGGAAAGGCTACGGCCCCCAAGAGAGATCCTGGGAACCTGCTGAATATGTCCACGCTCCTCGCCTAATCAAAAGATTTCACCGAACATTTCCTGACAAGCCAAAACCCCCGGAGAAGCCCGGTTTGGGAGGGGCCTTGAGGGGGGGTACTGTCATGATCTCTGCTTCCAAAAGGTCAGGGTTTTCCCAACTCCCTTGGAAGCAGATCCATAACCCAGGTTCCGAGTGCCAACCAGTCCCAATTGGGACCTTTTGGACCCAGTCCTGGTGCCAGTGGCACCAGGCTCATAAATATGCCCAGTCCCAGCACTGGAAGCGCCGGGCTCATAATGCTTGGGTGGACTTACCTGCAGCAGACCATGCTGCTTACTGGCCTGCCAGTTGAGCCTCTGTGTCATGATCTCTGCTTCCAAAAGGTCAGGGTTTTCCCAACTCCCTTGGAAGCAGATCCATAACCCAGGTTCCGAGTGCCAACCAGTCCCAATTGGGACCTTTTGGACCCAGTCCTGGTGCCAGTGGCACCAGGCTCATAAATATGCCCAGTCCCAGCGCTGGAAGCGCCGGGCTCATAATGCTTGGGTGGACTTACCTGCAGCAGACCATGCTGCTTACTTGCCTGCCAGTTGAGCCTCTGATCCTCTTCTGTTTGGAACTACTTTTTCTGTTGGGTGGGGCAGGAGCCACTCCCTAGATTCAGAACACTGGAACTCTTCTGGAAAGCAGGAACTCTTTTCTTACCTAGGCGTGGCTGTGGAAGGAGACACCTAAGCACTACAGGAGGCTATTTAAACCACACCCGATGGATGAATCTTGCTTCGCGTTATTCTGCATCCTCTGCAGCAGAACGCTCATCGTGTCTTCTGCATCTGATCCTGGGCCTAAGGAAAAAGGCTTACCATCCTGAATCCAGTCTTCAGCAACACCTATAAAGACAAGAAAGAACAGGTTAGCATTACGGTCTTCAGTGACAGCGCTTCACTTCCCTGGTCCATCGGCTGTCACCAACGCCTCGCGCTGCATTCCGGCATCTGAAAGACAAAGGCTTACCTACTCTTCATGCACTCCGGAGGTCTTCGCACTGCATTCCGGCATCTGAAAGACAAAAGCTTACCAACTCTTCGCACGCTCCGGAGGCCTTCGGCGCTGCATCCCACATCTGAAAGACAAAACAAGGTGCGTTTAAAGACATTGGGGAACTTTAATACTCACGTGCCATTACTCCTTTCCACATCTAACCCAGTGGGTATTCCGGCACCCTGCAGCCGCTCCGAACTTGTACCTGCAAAATAAAAAGACAGTTAGAGCGCATCGTGAAGCAGGCAACAAGCGCTTACTTACGTGCTTCCAGGCTCTTCTATTCTTCACACGGGCTCCATCTTCAACTCATTTCAGCCCGTCATCCGCCATCGCCGGAACCCTGCAAAACAAGAGACATCATTACTAAAGACTTTTAAAGACATTAGAATTACTCGAAACTTACCGTTCGTGCAGTAAACGACAGACAGCAGTCCTCCGAAGTCAAGAGGCCTGCTCCCCTTATCCAGTGAAGAAACTGGTTACAGCACCCTGCCCGAGGCAGATGGAGAGCACGGCGTTCACTTACCTAAGGTGAGAGCGTTAACCTTTGGGGTTCTACAGGAGAAGAGAAAGGGAAGAAGAGAGAGACATTCAATAGCCCAGTTCATTAATCCCATATTTTCTATCTGCAGACATCTTACCCTTCGAGTCAGACATACAGTGCACAGAGGTCCAGCCCAAAGAGCCAGCCGTGTGTTACACATCACCTTTGAAGATACGGTATACGCCCAGTCAAGACCGGCGCCTCTACGGGAATCAGGTGAGCGTTACAGGGGAGGCTGAACAAGACAGGCGGCTACAATTACTGTTACTGACAGCAATTGGGGTAGTACCTGAAGTTAACAGGAGGAGGTAAAGTCTGGTGAAGTAGGGGGCAACAAGACAATAACAGTGGAGGCATGGGGGTGGGAGTGGGGCACAAACACAGACAATGGAGGGGAATAGGGTGGGTGGGGGACACAAAAACAGACAATGTGGGGCATGGGGGTGGGTGGGGGACACAATCACGCTCAATGGGGCAAAGGGGTGGGTGAGGGACACAGTAGCACTCATGGAGGGTAGGGGGACATAGTCTCGCTCACAGGGGCATGGGGGAGGGTGGGGGACACAGTAACACTCACGGGGGGCAAGGGGACACAATCTCACTCACGGGAGAATGAGGGTGAGGGGGGACAACAGTGGCACTCAGGTGGGCAGGGGGACCGAAATCACACTCACGGGGCATGGGGGTGGGGGACACAGTAGCACTCAAGGGGGGCAAGGGGACACAATCTCGCACACGGGGGAATGGGGGTGAGGGGGACGACAATCACACTCACTGGGGCATGGGGGTGGGTGGGGGACACAGTGGCACGGGGCGCAGGGGGATGCAATCACGCTGATGGGGGCATGAGGGTGGGGGTTACACAGTGGCACTCACGGGGGCAGGGGGAAAAAATCAGGCTCATGGGGGTACGGGGGTGGGCGGACATAGTTGCCCTCACAGGGTGCAGGGGGGCACAATCTCTTTCATGTGGGGCATGGGGTGGGGGGAACACAGTGACACTCCCGGGGGGCTGGCAGACACAATCACGCTCCCGGGGGTATGGGGTTGTGGGGGCCACAGTTGCCCTCATGGGGGCAGGGGGTCACAATCTCGCTCACAGGGTCATGGGGGTGGGGGGACACAGTGGCACTCACGGGGGCTGGCGGACACAATCAAGCTCATGGGGAGCATGGGGGTGGGGGGGCAGAATGTGATTTAGCAGAATGTGATCTGGTGGCTGCTAACCCACGGAAGGTGAATCAGGCACTATTTAGAGCTGATTGGGTAGCCACTGTGGAGGGAATGCATGTATACGACTCCCTGAATCATCTGAGAGGTGACCATAAATTAGCTGGTGTTTTGACTCCATACCTTGCCATACATCCTGATAGGAATACAAGATGTTGTTTCCTCCACTTTAGGTGTAACTTGTGTCTAACCAGGGAGGTTATGGTTCGATGTGGCTAGATGCAGGCAGAACAGGACACCTACTGCTTTTGCAAGAGCGTAACACAACTTGAGACCCTTAAACATCTTGTTTTAACATGCAAAGCCATCCAGGGTAAAAGATAAAATTATTTTAAGAGGCTTTTAATATATTTACTTTGGGAGATGATGAGATTGTTTGGCAGTACTGTCTGGCTGTTCTGACAACCTCAAAAGTATTGGCTGTAGTCAGATTCTTAAACAGTTTACAATTGGAGCCAGCCAATAATGATCTTGCCCTTTAAGAATTCAATTTGCACCTTGAGAACTGATATTATATTTTGAAATGGTATTGTATTTCTTTAATAATTGTATTACATTTAGGACATATTATCTGTATATAGGAAACTGGATTTTTTTACTTTTTAGAATGTTAGATGAAGCTACATTTTAATTGCTGTAATCATGGATTAATTGTTGAAACTGTTGTTTTCTTTTTTGTTCCTCATCTTTGGTGTATATGTTAAAGGTTATTGTATAACCATATAACAATAAATAAATATATAATAATATCATTATTATGTATTTGCACCAGATATAAGATCTGTAGCTATGGAGACAAAGGGCATAGAACCTAACCAAAACCTAAGAATAGAAAGACCATTCAAGACACTTCAAGATGAAAAATGCTCTTTACTCCCAAAAGTATAATGTAAGGGAATTTAAAAATGTTGCCTTAAATAAACTGTCTTCCTCTGTAACAACGAATTCTGATGGTTTATCCCTAAATAACTTTAAGGGAAATACACCCACCCTTAAAAACAAGAAGTTATCAAAAAGAAGTGATTTTGTTGTTGGGATCCATAAATCCCATAATCCCATAAGTACTGGGACGAGGAAGAGGGCTGAAGAGTCATGTAGCAGTAGCAGTCAGGCAATTAAGCCTGATAGCCCACACCTGAGGGAAGATGAGAGACTTAAGATGCCCCCTCAGGTGCAGGTAAATAGAAGGAGCTGTAACTGTGGATGGAGTGTATAGAGCAGTAGCAGAAGTACAAGGAAGAAGGCACAGTGTTGTCAATCCAGGCAAAATTGGGGGACTCAAAAGGACACCACTTGTCCTGTGAAGGTCCTGCTCCCCTAATCTCTGATGTGAAGCGGCTGCACAGTGGATGGAATGCAGGAAGGCTGCCTTTCCCCATGTGAGCCTGATTGCAGAGAATGCACAGCAGGAAGCGTATCAGAGACCGTGGCCAGAAGTTGCCATGGAACCGTGAGTCCTCGGGAGCTAGAGGGGCTCTGTAATGGTGTAGCCAGGCTGGAGACCTTCAGCTAGGAGGGCTGTGGGTCACTAGTGAGCCAGAAGTTGTAGAGGTTATGCAGCACATGGACGAAGGAACACAGAAGCTGGTGTGTTGAACCAGGCGGTTTGATTCCTTGCACAAGCACTGCCGGCAACAGTATCCAGCTAAATAATCACTTGCGTATGAATATTTAACAATGGAACACTTGAAATATAGCACTCTTCTGTGACCAAGCATTCTACCTTTCACTCGCGTAAAGAGAAAACGCTGTGAAACTGCATTTATGAACTTAAACCTAGCCAAGAACATTAAGAAGTGGTTGTGTGTGCCTAATTAATGGTTCTAAGAGGAAGAGTGACCTCTGAATCTGTATTAAAGCTGTTAACAATTGATAACAAGAGAAATCAAGTGTTTAAACATTGGGCCTCATTACGAGTATGGAGGTAGCCATGTCGCTTTTAGCGGGTACCGGGTCCGGGTCCGGGTCCCAGGAATAGGGAATTACTAGGCCATGCTGACTTTGGTGGGCCCGGTAATTCCCATTCTCGGGACCCGGGCCCGGCCCATCCCCATTCCCATTTGAGCCCCAAGAGACTGTTGTTACAGTAGTACTGGTTGATAACCCAGACTCCGATACCCCTACATATTGAGTAAAGGGCTCGCATAAAGAAATGTATCATGTTATCACAACTCTCTTATTCTCTCCACGGTCTTTGTACAATGTAAAGTGAATGAGTTTTTTTTTTATATAGTTCTATTGACCAATTGTCATAGAATTTCCATTCTTTTATTGCTGATAAGACACACACTTTGGAGGCGGAAACATTAAATACAGATACTGACCCCCAAATAGTGTGCACTTACTTTTAGACAGTAGGAAAGTGGTTTAGAGAGGATAGGGTCAGGATCTGGACATCCCCCTGCAGTCGGCACACCAGCACCAACTAGCGCCGATCAAGCTTGGGCACGAGATTGTTCACATATAGGGCTAATCAGTTTTGTATTAGGGACTTAGTGTTAGGAATACATTTGTTAGTAAACCAGCATTCTGTCATTAATGTGTTGAAATACTGAGGTATAGATAGGAGGTGAATACCTATCGACTCCACTTTTGTAGTTAATTTGCCCAAGTAAGACTGAAACTAGCATTTACCAGTGACAAAGAACAGTTTTAATGCAACTGTGAACCAAAGAGAGTATCAACCTTGTCTAAAACAAGAGTTTGCAAGCATTACCTGAAGCCAAGAGAGTGGTGACAAAGCTTCTGGGTAATTATTCTGGCTAACAGTAGACAGAAGGATGAAGGCAAATTGGGGAAGGGAAACTTTCTACTTATAATTAATTAATTGTTGCAACCTACATTGCCATAAACAATAGGAAGAAGAGAGAAGTGTGTCCAAAAGGCAATTTTAGGTTGTTGCTAATTGCAGACAGACAAGAAAGGGGAAGATGTTACCCCTTAGGAAAGGGATATTCAGAGGAAGAGTGCCTTGTCTACTTGAGGGTGTTGAAATACTCGAAGGTGAATCTTGTTCTATCTGAAAACTGTTTCAAATTACAAAATACTGACATTGTGGTGGACCATAGTTGCGGACAGACAAGAAAGGCAAAGAGTCTGCCCCTCTTAGAGGAAGAGCGCCCTTGCCTACTTGAAGTTTTCTGAAATTCCAGAAGGTGAATGTTGTCATAACCAAAACTGTCTAGAACCACAAAGTACTGAAGTTGTGTTGGTGTATTTGGTTGTCAGTAGATTTGAGACTTCAGTAGCACAAACAAAGGTGGAATACTATAAGGCAGAGGAGTAGATCCTCATGGTGAACTTTTTCAGAAGTTGCTCAGAACTGAGAGTTGTTGAAGTGGAAGTAAATGTGCTGTGACATCACCCTGACAAAGATACCTACCGTGACTTCTAATCTTATAAGGAAAGGTGTACAAAGTGTTAACCAATAACTGTGTTTCATTAACATTTACAGAAGTTGTATTTATTTTGAACTAACAAGGAACTGTGGTATTTCTCCTTGGACAAATGGAAGTTGTGGCAAAGGATTGTGGCTGGGAATAACATTGATGCTATTTTGATGAAGTGGAAAGTCTTTATCTTATCAAGAAGAACAGCTTTCCAGTTACTGGATCTTTGTTGAACAAAGCTTTACTTTGACGCTGAAGACATCCATAACTGAATTGGCAGTGTGTTACATATATGGATTACCTTGTTTCTTTTTGTGAACATTGAAGCTGAGTGTACCTTGAATCCTGGGGAAGGGGAGTAAATCCAGGTTACTAAGAGGTTACCAAAAGATACTGTGAATATCATTGATGATGTTTTTTGGAATTGCCACATATTTTTTTTGCATTTGTTGTTTAAGTGTGAGGGCCAGACATCCTGTGTTAGATTGTTTTCCTTTAGTTTTGATAGGCAGGGACATCCTCGTCAGAGTAGGGATAGTGAAGTGTTTGATAACATTTATGATTTAA
The DNA here is from genome assembly GCF_040938575.1 of Ambystoma mexicanum. Classification (NCBI taxonomy): domain Eukaryota; kingdom Metazoa; phylum Chordata; class Amphibia; order Caudata; family Ambystomatidae; genus Ambystoma; species Ambystoma mexicanum. The sequence goes on from NC_090933.1 coordinate 1,144,893,257, forward strand.
TAAAATGGCGTATTTTGAAAAATCATCCAAAAGTTGTCCGCCTCACATTTCTGACCCCTCACAAGACACCAAAAGATTAGCAGCGATTAGAAGGTGAGGGAGGCAGGGGTCGACTTGCACCAGCAAACGAACCGTGACTGTGAACATATATCTATAGAAATATGTTCAATAACAAAACACTTTGTTAAAGGGATGTTATGATTGCAGTGAAAATGAAAGAACTGTAGAAAAGTGATATTTAAGGTAAGCTAAGCAGACCCCACCATGCTCTGCTCATCTTGGCATACATGACTGTCTACAGATTGGCATGGTTTCATGTAACATCATAGAGAAGGCCATTTGCAATGTCATCTGTGATGTTATGTATGTCAGTATCATCAGTGCCTGGTGGGGTACATGAGTTATAGTTTTGTAGCGTACCATAACAAGCACATTTCAATGTACACTCAATAGTCCATCCTTCAAATTACATCCATTTTACTCCATTTCCTTGTTGTAGAGCCCCATAGGATTGTGCAAAACAAAACCCAGAATATACAGACACAGATACAATGATGCCTCCATGTCATGCCAAACAATTTCAATGGGCCAGTGGTGGTCACTCTTGTGTCAAGGTTTATCAGAGTGGGTATGTATTGCTGAGAGTGGGTGCATAATAATTCCAGCTTTCATCTTTGCCATTGATTCCCCTCTACTCACATTAATCATGTTTCAGTGAGACCAGAGCATAAGTGGCTTATATCTCAGGAAAGGTGACTTTCCTCTATTCAATGATTTTAGACGGGAGGTTTAGGTGGTGATTCCTGCCAGCGTTGGAAGGTTTTCAGTCCTGAGCGTACATATGCACGTCAATAAATAAGGGGCAGGAAGTCAAAGAGTTTCAAAAAAATTGATCTGTCTTTGAAATGTGACTCGCAGCAGTGGAGCCTTGGAAATATTCTCAAACATGCTGGTGGCATTTTAATTTTCCTCCAATCTCTCCCAGAGACTCTGCCTCCACTCCCTGTAGCCAGATTGTTATGTTATGTTATTATTGAAATGTATAAAGCGCACGCACACCCAGAGATATCATGGCGCTAGGAGAGAGGGAGAAAGATAAAGAAAGCAGACATAGGGCAGAGGACTAGTTTTTTAAAACAGCAGGTTTTCAGATTGCACCGAAAGGTGAGATGGTGGGTGGGGAGAGGCAGATTATTCCATCCCTTGGCGGCTGCTACCAAGAACCTGCTGCCACCTTTACGAGCAAATCTGAAACGGGGCACTTCTACAAATCCAATTGATTCCGTAATTGCACTGTGCTCTCATGACTAGAAAAACAAAAGGCAGGGGAATTCAAGCTGTCGTTTACTCAACTATTCACCTAACAATTCACTTCCATTTTGTCGGCCCCGGAAATCATTTTACTGTCAGTAATGATGGATGGTATTTCCTCTTCTGCACGTGAAATGGCTTGAGGCAGAAGGTACAATTGCGCATTGGCCAAGTGTTGTTGCAAGACCGTCCACGCTAGCATTGCTCACGTCATGGGGCCCAATAGCGGCTATAATGTGATGACTATTCTGCAGAACAGGCTCAAGGAGCTGGTGCCAGGTAAACACCCAGCCACACAGGAGGAAGTAATTTGCTAACAGAACTCTCACTGTGAGAACATCCTACGTTTCCACACAGAATCCAGGTTTCAGCTTCAAAAGTCAACATGACAGATTATTCCTGGTACATGTGGCACGTTAGTCTTTTCCAGAGAAACAGTTTGAATGGATGAGTCATAGGCAAGAGAGGCAAACAAGATAACGCATATTTACTGACTAGGTGTAACCTCTACATCATCGTTACGTTTGTCATTAATATACCGTCGTTGATGGGTGATAATGCATTTATATAAATATGTATTTTAAAAGACCTTATACATAAATGAAACTAAATGAAAACGATTTACTATGATAGCTAGAAAGCTAACAGTAATCACCAGATATAATTAATATTTTTGTGTAAACCGTAATGCTCACTGTTTCGTATACAGTTTAGATAATGGCATTTATCACGTGCCTACTGGCCCCAAGGGTGCACTGATGACAACGTGTTAGGGAGAATGTTCACCTATGGCTAATTGCCCTTACCTATAGAGTCCCCAAGCAGCTTTGCTGGATCTGAAGGGTTTATTTCTTTTTACCTGCTAAGAGTGAGACTCTTTTTCCCACTCTTAGGCATCTTTGCTATGTGTGTTCTAGGCTATTTTTGTGTTTAATGCCTATGGGATCTTTTCTCTCACCCATATTTCTCTCACCCATAGGAACCATCTTTATGCACATGTGTTACACAGCCCCCTCCGTGCAGTGACACAGGGGTGTCGTAGCGACCCCCAAACATAGACTCCATATCCTGGGGCTGACTACTGTCTCCCAGGGCATGCAAAGTCCCCATTGATTTTACTAGTCAATCTATATGAACCAAACCAGTACATCCCATCTTAATATGGAAGTACTGGAAGGGGTTCATAGTTTTTCCCCTATGTTAATTTTCAAGAGGGTACCTTAAAGTCCCCCTCTACAAAGTTTCTGACTGGTGGCAGTGGTTACTACCTTTTATAATCGACCGCAAATATTTCCCCATGGGATTTTCCCATTGTTCGAGGCTAAGACTTTTACTGGCAGCCTCTAACATACCGCCGGTTTATTTTATTATTAACTTTACTCTGGTAGGTTTTATTTGCCAGAACTTTGATGTAACTTCTTTCTCGAGTCTTACTCCATATTCCTAACCCAGGTCGGGGATCCTTGGTTCGCTCTTTTGGCGGGCTTCTGCCAAGAAGCCCTCCTTTCGGCGCCTCTGAGTCTGGGGTGGGTCTGTTGTTTGGGAGGGGGAGTAGAACCCCTGGACAGAGTTGCCACAGCAACTCAGGTCGCACACTAACTTGATAGGCTGGAGGGTCTCCCGCCAAGAAGACCACTCCACTGAGTGAGTGACAGCTAGGCTGTATGAATGGGTCTCTTTCTGCATAAAAGCAGGGTCCTGAGGACTGGAAGAGCAAGATGTCGGCACTGGAACTACGGAACCGAAGGGGAGAGAAGCCACAGAAATCTTCAGCATCTACACCACCGGTGAAGCCCTGCCGGATCGTCTCACCACTTTTCTTCCACACGACGAGAGGAGATCTTCAGCGAAAGAGCCTCCTTCCCTTGAGCTGGTGGGGTCAACCAGTTCACCTATCGCTTCCTCTGACCTGCCTTGGTCGAATCGACAGTGCCCCGCACTTGGAGACCGGATAGCCAGGCAGCTATCGACCCGGACTGCTCTTAAAAGGAGCGTACCTTTTCAACTTCGTTTGGCAGCACCGCAGCTGGTTTCATCCCTGGGTAGTGCAGCGACTTGAACCTTCCTCCACGACGAGAGCCTCTCTTCCTCTGTTGGACCCCTCAACCTGCAGAAACTTCCAGGAACAACTACCACCGCAGGAGCCACTTCTTCACGTTTAAGGTACATTGTTCCGCCAGGCTGCACTTTCTCCGTGGTAGCCCTAAAGGTTTTTTAAATTCTTTAACTACTTGTGGGGTCGGCCGCCCTCTCTCTTAACATTGTCTTTCACCTTGCATCTACCTCTTCAATATTTTTCTACTAATGACTTGACTGCAGCTACAAGAACATTTTTGCTCCTAAACTCTTGGTCCTGTACCACTGACTATGGCTCAGGTCTATTGACTCTGGTTGATTTGTTAGATCTGGTCTCACTAGATTGGTTTTCAATGAGAAATGTGTGGATGCACCTAAATCTTCTAAACCCCACTTCCTTCCTACTGTTTTAACTTGTCGAGTGCCATTCTGCTCAGTTTTCATTCACTTATCTTTCTGCTAAAGTGTTACTGTGCATTACTTGTTCACAAAACTTCAGGGAAGTGTTGCTAGGGAGTGTCTGAAGATATTTCAGTTTAACTTGTGCTTTCCCTCCCTTTCATTAAATTGTTAGAGTGCCATTTGTAGTTGGTTTTCACTGTGCTGTTTTGCTCAGTTTTCACTTTACCGCAAACTTGTCTACAATTGAATAGGGAGTTGTATATGCTTTTCCTTGACCACACTTAACTTACTTTATCAACTGTGATCTATGTGTTGAAACTAGATGTGTATAGAATACATATATTCTCTTTTTTGATACAAAGCTTTGGTCAGTGTTTCCTTGCTCCATAGTACTGTACTGCCTATTAGGAAAACCCTGAATACTGTTCATCTCCCTCTTGAGATAAGTTTGACTGCTCAGCCACAGCTACCAACTAAATCATTGTGGTACAGACTGATACCAAAGGGGATTTATTGCTCTCACCTGTAGCCCTAATCTGGTGTAGTGCTCCCTAAGGGAACTGCACTGGATTCTGCCTATCACAACGGTGGCAAAAAACGAGAGGGCAGGATTCATCAAAGTATGGCCATACCGCCACACCGGACATTTAGATTGTGGATGTGCGAGATATTGGGGTTGCCTTCTGTTCTGAGTCCTCATGTTACCGCCTTCTGACCTTGAGTGCTATGCCAGACAGTAGTGTAATCTACATTGCCTGGAGTCATGAAGGCAAAGTCCTTGCCTGCATCATACCTCAAGATAGCAGGTATCAGTACATCTTGTGGGTGGATCTTTAAGGAACTAGGCCACCTGAAAGAAGCCTTTACTTCGAAGAACAACAGCATACGCAGCAATAAAGAAAGGCAAAACTAAGATTGAAGGATAGCCACACGGAATACAAAATCACAAACCGCTGATCATTCCATTTAACCCTACTTCTCCCGCTTCCTAGTCCAGCTCCTCTACTACCCTGCAACGTGATTTAAAGTGGTCAAAAGAGGAAAACAACAAAACTCAAGATAATGAAAAATGCTTATCAGGTTATTCTTCCAACAGCTCAAGAGGATAGCTCAGCAGCAACATGCTCGCCTTGGAAGCAAGACGACAGGCAGCAACACAGGTTCGATCCCCGGGTCTGTGCTTGGAATCCTCTGGGTATTACGCGCCTTATAAATAACCCATCATATCATAATATTACCATTATTAACAGAGACCCCAGAGTGCAGAACCCATTGTAGTACACATTAGAACACTGATTTGTGCATGCAGCCAATCGGGTGCAAGAGAACGGAGGCTGTATTCACTGAGGTATGGCCACATTCTTTCCCACTCTGCTTCAATGCAAGCAATGCCACACCACCTCTAACTTGTCCCTTGTGCAGGACTGCCATCTGGTCATGGGGGAATATCCCCCAACCGTCTTTCATGTTAATAATACAATGATGCAATACATACATTTCCGAAAGGGTGGTAACCTACTTTCCAATGGTACAGTAGAGGTTTACAGGTCACATGTGACCTTTATGACATCTGAGGCTGCATTAATACCAGCACCTCTGATATTTAAACACAGAATTATGGATCCATCAATCCTATGCCACTAAGAATACACCATACTGATATTAGTATGGTGGCTGATAGAAACGATTATAAAAGCCACATCATATTGGTATTATACCAGTGTCATTCCTATGGACATTCCTATGGACTTAGATCAGCTATGAGAATCTATGTGGATTCCAGGTAGCCTGGATGAGACAAAAGGCAGGGCGGATGCCTCTATTGACTCTCAGGCAGGATGGGTAAGTCCTGCCTTGCCAGGCCCGGGATCCCCACTCAGGATATCTCCTGATAGCCTACTTTCAGATGGGTACTTAGCTATTGAAGGCCTGCCTCACAACAGGGTGCTCTACATCATCCATTGAAGCTGCAGGCTAGAGAGGTGGGCAGAGGTTGGGCAGTCAGAGAGCATAAGGGAACTTGAGAAAGGGTTCCTCCATCCTACTTTTCTTCGGAATTCCCTTCCTGTCGCTTCCACTTCCTGCAGAACAAGGCACTCTGGGTATGATCCCTGAAGAAAACGCCCACTTGTCTCTAGGAGAGTGATTGGAACCTTTAAGGCAGGCTTCGTTTCTTTTGTAACCCTGCACATTTCACCCATAAAACAGGGGGTCTCTCACTCCTTCTTTGATTCACGTTTGCACGTTTAAGGACATCAGGAAGATGCACCTTTGTTTGTTACTGCTAAATGTGGTAACTTTTTATTATTTCCATCTGGAATAATTGAAACACATGTCCTATTGCTGTTAATGAGTTGTCTGCTAGGCCTATTTCCAGAAATGCTGATGTTCAACACATTTGTGAGGCTGGCCTTCCTGTAAGTTAAACGCTGATACATGTGCAAGATATTGAGACTGATTATTGTTGTGTTTTATGCACAGTTTCGACCAAAAGAGATATGGTATGAATTTAATTCATATCTGCAGTGCATGGAGGAGATGATGGAGGATGAGGGTGATTCGAATTTGGACAGCCTTACTTAAATAGAAACTGATTGCTGCTCATTCTACACGTACACACTTCACTGCTCATTCTGCATGTACACACTGCACATGTATCCTCACACTGTGAACTCACATTGCAAACACACCTGCATGGTGCACGCACTAAAACCTAACATAATTGCTTACGCTGCAGATACATCCACAGAGTGCACATGTACTCATACAATGCACACAAAAACCCTGACACTGGACATATGCCCATGCTTTGCATAAGCCCCCAATGTGTCCCAGCCCCCACACACTCTAAATATGCCCAATACTACACCTACACTTACAAAGCCCATGGATCCAAACAGTGTGTGTACACTCACACAATGCACAAACACCCACAAACTCTCTTGCACACACCTTGTCCAGATGCATGCACAAACACATTGCACATATACCGACAAACTCCACATGCTCCTATGTATTGCACACATCCATATACATGTTTTACTTACACTGACACACTGCACATGCAGTCTACACACACACACACACACACAGTGCATACATCTCCCTGAACACACACATCACACTACATATACATAATGTACACTACACATACAAATTAATACCGTACACATTCCCACACTAAACATGCAGGCTCATATGACACATACACCAACACAATTCATATGCACCGATATAATTAGCGCACACACACACACACACACACACACACACACACACACACACACGTAATGACCAACACATGACTATGGCAATGCAGGTGCAGCACTTGAGTTGCACCCCATTCACTTTCATGATTATCCTAACCCTGCCCCAGCAATCTGCGTTCTTTCACAGTCTCTTCGGGCTCAGATGCCAAGATCACATATGCCTTGGCAACCCTATCGCTTGTACATCGATTGGGGAAGCTTAAGCACATTCAATCTAACCAAGTTCCAAACTACATTGCGGTCACTGCTCCCTGCTTCACACAAACTACATAAATTGAGACACTCACGCACACAACTTTAAAGTAAGACCCTCAGACTGTGCTTCCTGCCCCGGCATTCACTAACTCCCTCTCCTCTGATCTTCTTAATTCCAGGTGTGGGCAAAATATGCAATATCCACTCAGACTAGCCTCATCATCAGGAGAACAATATGGTGTCCACATGGGCAGTATAATGGCTGATTACAGTAGACTGCCCATACACCCATACAGTGTGCATACACCTACACACTGTGCACATAGCAAGACAATTCACACAACTTTCACAATTCACATGGTCCCTCACACTGCTTATACTCCCTCAGACTGGAATTACATGCTCAAACTGCACATACATACACACAATGCACTTGTATCCATACATACCCACGTACTTTCAATGTGCACATTCTCACACGCTGACCATACACTCACATATCGCACATACACTTACAACATGCAGACAAACCTGCACACTACATATAGACCCACTCAATGCACGCATACGCAAACTAGTCATACACCCACACTTTGTGCATACACCAAATAGTTGTACATTACGCGCTGCATATATGACCACACAATGCACATCTACAAACAAATCAGAATAATGAACAGAGCAAAACAGTAGAAAATAGAAAGGGGCAGGCACACGTTCCTTATTAAAATGCACTAATTTCAATTAAAAATGAGGGAAAAGAATACAGGAATACAAGTGCATTCACACATTTTCTGATTGCCTCCTCAAGTGCATAACTCTTTTTAAAGACAGGTAATCACCCAAAGGCATATGCTGCTTGTTGAATGTAATCAATACACAGACTCTGTTATTCATTAGTTTCTCACTCTGTACATACACCTTCACTGCTCACTGAAAATATGTGAGAAGTGGCATCAGGAAATGGTCGGCAAGACCGCATACCTCGTACGCATAGACAGCATGTCAAGGCAGGTGATCTCTCTCTATCTTTGCATTTGTGCATCTTCCTTTTCCCATTTTGGTTGAAGTAATGTGCTCCTTTTCTCTTGTTTACCATGTTTGCGCATTCCCGCCCAGGAGATCCGAGCACTATATTAACACTGGGCCTCATTACAAGGTTGCTGGTCCGGATACAACGGTACTGGTAAGCTTACTGGTACCGTTGTATCCGGACCGGCAAACTCCGAGTTGTGCCACGGGTGCCTTTCATTCCACCAGGTCTGACCTGGCGAAATGAAAGGCACCCGCGAGCATAGCAAGCCTGTAGCACCAGCACGGTAATAAACCGTGCCGGTCCTACAGGCATCCCATTCCCATTGAGCCCTGTGGGGCTCAAATGGGAATGGGGATATACTGGCTCCGGCACCCACGAAAGGGCAATTACGGGGGTCCAGCGGTAATTGCCTTGGTAATTGCCCATTCACGGGTGCCGGATTTTCTTGCCGGTTTGGAGGTAGCCTTGCCGTTATTACCGGCAAGGCTACCTCCAACCTTGTAATGAGGGCCACTGTTTATTTAATGTTGTCATTCATGTTTGTGTCACCTTGAAGCAGTGTGCATTTATTTGAAAGAAAATTCCTATCCTCTGCCTCTGTATCACCAGTGCACAGGGGAGTGCTGCCACACATTGGCAAAATGGAGTAGCCAGTTTGTAGGCGGCATGGTGAGATAGGGGGCATATCGGACCATGTGAGGGCATTCTATGGCAAAAAATGAGTACGGAGGCATTTAAAATCCATGCCAACAATGTGATTATGAGGCCATTTGATGGCAATATCTGGCAATATGTGAGTACTTAACAAATTGATCGCAATCCCTAGTCAAGGGGTGGGTACATGGACATTTGTTGTCAATCACTGATGCTGACGTAAACACCAATATATTTGATGAGGATATACATCAGTGTTGTGATCAAATGGACACTTGATGCCAATTGATGCCAATGGTGGAAATTTACTGGAAGTGCCTAGGGATATTGCGACTACCAGGATATTCGACGAAAATCCTATGTGAAAATGCAAGTACTTAGCTATATAGGGCCATACTCTCCCCCCCCCCAAAAAAAGGGCAAATCTGAGATGCGCTGTAAATGCGGCACACACAGATGTGCCTCATTCACAGAAGTGCACATCTCAGAGATGTGCCACTTTAGAAACACAGTGCAAAAAAGTGTGCAATATATGCGTAAAGTGGGTGGAAAACATGCAAATACACCATATTAGGCATTGAGGAGTGACCCCACAAAGTGAGCAAAGATGCACCTGAAAATCCTAATTCACAAAACCTCACAACAGAATTTGCTCCAAAAAAAGCTCTTCAAAAATTGCTACTTTCTTATTGTGGAGCAATTGGCCCAGGAAAGAGTACAACTGATTTTTCAAACCAAAGAAGCACACAGTGCACCATATTCACAACCAACAATGCAGTATATAAGCCCAACACAGACAGACAGGTTCACAGTCCCAGGAAGGTCACTCCAGTAGGCATTGTAGCGCTGCACCGACTGATGAGGAGAGAGATGATATATAGGAGATGGATCACTGTATTTCAACTGGCTAATGAAGAGGTCACCCAGAGGTACCACTTCCCAACCCATATCCTACTGGACAGTCAGTGAGAGGGAGCTCTTATCACACCCACATTTCGAGCCCATGCGATACCACCACTAGTTAAGGTACTGTCAACCCTGTATTTCTTGTTTAAAGACTCACTCAAGATCACCAGTGGCATCGCTGTGGTGCTATCAAAATCCTCACAGCCATTGGCCCTATGCATGGTCTTTAACATAATCCTTAAATCTGACAGGTATATGTAGACATGCCTCATTATACATGTACCAGGGCAGAAATAGCGAAGCCATTTTACGACATAGCTGGGCACTGTTTGTTTGTGTTGCTATTGATTGCACCCATGTGGCGCTTATACCGCTGCAGTCATAGAACACTTGCACAGGAATGAAGGCATTAGGAAGCACTTTCCATGTAGCTGTCTAGCAATCACACTGCCCGTTTTTACACAAATGTAGAAATTCAGTCCATAATCCTACATCAGCACAAAGACAATGCTCTACAATATTTCTGAATGACACAGCTAAACGACCAACTGTGACAGTTAAATGGTATACTCTTAGTCCCACCGGAAATTAGCCACTTTACAATGTAAAGTCACCACAAAGCTGAAGTGAACAAATATGCATTATTGACATATTCTTAGATTTACTATGCACATAAGACAAAATGAGAATGAACATTAAACAAATTGTCTGAAATACTTTCCTTGTGTTTTTGTTTAGAGTAGATACACTCATTCGTAGGGTATTTCATGAGATACACATGTTTTTGCTGCAAAGTGATGCTCATGTCAACATTTCCACATAAAAAAGTTTTAATCTGACAGATGTGCCAGAAACATGCAGACCCTTTTGAGCAACAATTTGCGCACTCTTACAAACTGGGCATTTGTGGGTGTTTTATTTATGAATTGGCCACCCAAATGAGATATGCTAAGTTTTTGAGAATCTGCTTCATAATGCCAACACTTCTCAAAATGTCTGTGTACCTGAAATATGGAGTCTGTAGTTGAGACCTATGCTCCAGGTGTGTTTTAGGGAGTCCCTAGTTGGCATGACATTGATCGGGGCTATTCGAAACAATAAAGGGTGTACATCCTGGGATGAGAAAACTGCTTACAAGTGGGAACACCCAGAGGGCACTGAGGATGGGTGCCATTTTTTGTTTTTCAGCCTTGAATTCTTTTGATCCCCCATTGGTCGGTATCTCCAAGGCAGGTTTCAGACCCTCAGCCTGCAAAGATGGGCAAGTAAGAAAGACATGCTTTTTGCATGAGGACACCTGGACTGGGTCCTGCACCCCTGACCTCTTTCCATTGGGGGCATTTGAGATTGGAAGTGCTTGATGCAGGTTCTTTTTCAGACATGGTCCAGATAAGTTTTGCTAATTTCCATCCAGGATATTTGGGTGTTTAGGGTGGTGTGGGGAGATTCTCATCCTAATTTCGAAGAATGGTCTCCTTTGGACCACAAAGGGGGACAATACCCAACATTTCCTAAAGTTAATTTCCAGAGCAACATGAAGACTTCCTTCATTTTATCCATCTATACCTTGACTTATCTAGACATTACCTCTATGGAAAATGACCGCCTACTTCTACTACTACTACTACTGCTACTATGATTAACCCTAGAAAAACAACATTGCTTTCTACCCATGGGAAATATATTGAAAGAGGATTTTAAAAAGTATGCAGGGTAAGTTGTTGAACACTTCTAACTCCTTGATAAAACATTTAGATTTAACAGAAGAGGCTAGACTATCTGGGCAATTGGTTGATTCTGATGTTTTGACTGGCTGGGCACAATGCACTCTTTGTTTCCTCAGTTTCCCTAGTTCACATGCCAGAGTCATGGGTATTCTTTACAGGTAATCTCAAAATTCTAGTCCAAGCTAAGGTATAGGGAGATTTGGATTCTCGGGAGTGTATCTTTAGTTATTCAATTGTGAGTGATCTTAGCAAATGGCTGGGCAATATGTGCCCCAAGTTATAGCCTTAAACAGACAGCAGTTGGCTTTAAGAATGTTTACCCTTGGGTCTCTCCCAGGGTCGGCTGAAGCAGGAGCCATTAATCAGACTGCATTATTTACTCCAGAGAGGCCACTGACGTTCTGATGACAATCTGCCAGTTCCTGTGATTATGATGTAGATTTTTTCACCAGAGTTTCTCCAGGTTTTCTTCTACTGGTTGTCTAGATTTCAGAGGAAAGCTATTGTATTGCTTATACGACTGGTCACAGATCTTTCAAGACTGTTGGATTCTCAAAATGGTTCATGGCTTTCATATAGCATTTGTCATGATCCCATTTCAGTCAATCCCTCAGACCCTTCTTTGGTTTTGAAAGCCAATCAATCACTCATGTCAATTGAGTAGAAGGACCTTCATATGGAATGGAACAATAGAGCAAACATTTCTATAACCCAATTACTTCCTAAAAGCATCATGTTTAGGGAGAATGATGAAGGCTTCCACCCATCCAATATGAACCTGTAGTTCATCTTCATTTTAAGATGGAAATGATTGCTCTTTTGCGAGAGATGTGAAGGCCTGACCTATAAAAACTGTATCTGAAAGCTGCATATCTGACATTGCCTATCTTAAGGCGGTATAGACATTTAATGAAGTTCTGCTTGTACAGGCAATATTATCAGCCATGTCTCTTTTTTGGGCTCTACTCAGTTCATTGATGCTTTACATCACTTTTTCATACTGTTGTGGATTTCTTGCAAGCAAGAGGTTTATGGTGGTTGATTTATCTTCATGACATTTTTGATGAATGTATGTCTCATACAGTCCATACGGTTTCTGCTAAAACTGGACAATTTAGACCTGGTTCCTTCTCAGAAAAGTATGTTTTTAGAGATTGTGGTCAAATGCAGATGTTCCTTTCAATATTTTCCTGGTTCATTGATTTATCTCGATCCTGTCATCAGTCACTGTCCCTTAGTGATTGGAGAGGATCATAGTACTCTGTCCTCTTCCATGCAGGTATTCAGCTCCTACATTACAGGTCTCTTCAACTCCTAGAGCTCTAGAGTCTTCAAAAAGGTCCACATTATGCACTCTGGTATCTTCTTAAGGAGAGGCAAGGAAAGAGATATTTGGGGTTGCTTCTTCACAATGTGGCATAGAATGCCAGGAACATCTTCAGTTTAGCTATAGATCTTCTGTTAGAATCCAATTCTAGTAATGTACGTTGGGAGTACAGTGGTAACATCTTGACTGGAGAGTGATGGATTCACCTGGTGCCACTCTAACATAGCAACTACTCTGAGATTTGGTGAAGTGAATTTGCAGTCCATTATTCTATCAAGTATCAGTATCACTTTACTATTTGCATTTGGATGGACAACATCACAGAAGGCTGTTTTTTTTAAAAAAATTGAAGGGAGAATTGTGGAAGATTCTGATTGCATTTGTATTTTTTCAATATGGTACATTTGATCCTGGCCAATCACTGAGTGAGAATGCGACTGATGATAAGATATCTCATTGTGCTTCCCAAATTCACTGAGGTATTCAGAGGGACTTGGACCCCTTCACTGAAGATGTTGTTCAGGTAAGACATATGCTTGCAGATTTCGCTACTACCCTTTCCTATCACATTGCCACTATTTACAGGTCAGCTTGTAATTATTAGAATAAGCAAATTTCCCCTAACCCATACCTTAACGGGAACAATATGTTAAATGTGGAAAAACCGTCATCATAGGATAGTTCATAATTAACTTAATAATATCAAAGAAATCATGATTGTATCACCTGCAAGATCGAGACCACTGCTGTTCTAAAAATTACACAGAGCTCTGCTTTGAACCCTGGATACCGACTTGTTGCCTCGATCAACACGACTCGCCACACTCCAAACCAGATTGACATATAAGAACAGCACCAAGAAGCCCAGATTGATGCTGTCGAACCAACCAAGAACTGAAATAAAGGCAATGTTGAGAGTGAGAGTTCCAGACTCCTGGCTGCCCTTTTGGGACCATACTAATTGATAAGCAATGTCCAGGGAGGATAGCTCAGGGGCAGTGCGCTTGAATTGGAAGCAAAAAAACACAGAGTAACACAGGTTCTAATCCCAGTTCTGTGCTTAGCGAGCAGTCTCTGATATTTAGCGTGTTATTAAAGATTAATTAAAGGTGTGAGTGCTTTAAAGACCACAAACTGGTTTCCTTCCCTCTGGCTATGCAGTTTTCAACAGCACTCTGAATAAAATTTGACCAGATGGTGATGGTGTCCAAGTGGCTTACGAGTTGGTTGTTCCCACCAAACTCAAGGGAAGAAGTTAACCTTGAAGGGCTTCCTGTCGATTGGACTTTCAAGCAATTCGGACCTGCAGCAGGGCTTCACCGGTCGTCCAGGAGTTGCAGCAGCCCTCTTCCTTCAGCTCGTCGTCGGTTCTTTCGTTCCAGTGGTCGACTCTGCTTTCCAAGTCCCAGAAACTTGCTTTTAAACAGTTTTCCCCCATTCATTCAGCCTGGCTGTCACTCGCATAGCAGGGTGGCTGTCCTTGCCGGACAGTCAGCCAGCCAATCACGCCAGAGTGCATTCAGATCCTCTAGGAGACTAAGCACAGGGAGTTTCGGGCACCTCCCTCACATCCTGTCCACCCCAGACACTCAGGCGCCAGAGGAGGGCTTCAGCACAGAAGCCCGCCAAAGGCCAACAAACAAAGGGACCAAACCTGGTTTGGCGCTCAGAGACAAACACAAGAAGGCATTTTCCTAAAAGAAATAGCAAAAAAATTATGACCGGAATCTGTTTTTACAGATAGGTCTGGGACGCCATATTGAAAAACATGGCTGAACCAATTTTTAGCTATCGTTGTTAGCGGTCGGGAAAAATCCTGGCAGTTGATCTAAACCACTGCCACCAGCCATTTAAAGTAGGAAAAGGTAACATTTTACTGTTACATGAGTGTTTTGACTCAGGGGAAGCTAGGCAACCCCTCCAACACTCAATAGGAAGATAGTGTGTGCTGGGTGAGTAAATTTAAAAAGACTAGTAAAGCCAATTTAACTTTACATGCTCTGGGAGACGGTAGTCAGTCCCAGAGAAGGTGTTTAAACCTGGGGGAGTCAGAAAGCCACCCCTGTGTCACTGCACTGAAGGTGCTGTGTGACACACAGAAAAAGATGATGCCTATGGAGTTGCTTTAAAACTCCATAACCAAAGAACACAAAAGTAAAACACACACAAAAATGAAAAGTTCAAAGCCCCAAGATGAAGCAAAAGAGCTGGAGGGCTCTAAGGTAGAGGGAATTTAGCACTTGTGTGAGAATTCTCCCTAACAACTGGTACTGCCCAGTTTAGATCTTATGTCCACATAGGGACCTGCTCCTTCCAGAGGGAGGCTTAGTTGCCATTCAGTTGCCTACTGTGGTGGCACTGGATTTAGTTACATCAGGGATCCCTACAGGCTTGGAATCAGAACCTAAGTTGGAGGACATAGTAGTTTAAGACCTCAAGGGCCTGACATAACTGAGTGAGTTGTAATCAGCTGGAGGTCCAGGTCAAGCTGATCTTTTCAGGGTCTAGACATATTGCCCTACTCTGGGTAATCTGCATGCGCAGGCAAAGAACAGGCTCAGTGGAAGCCCTTGGGATGTTCGCATTGTTCTGGGAGAATTGTATCCTATTCAGTGAGCCCAAGAATTCTGAGGCAGGGACAACCAAAGGTTGGTTGCGCCCCAATGCACAGGAGGTTACTAGTGGACATGGTTCATCATATTCCTTTGGCAGGTCATTAAGGAAGGACCAAGACATCTGACAAGCTATGTACCCATTTTGAATGGCCTCAGATAGATGCAAAAATGAAAGTGTTTGTAAGTTCCAGTCAAGCATCCGGTAAGTCTGGTGGATTGACAAATAACCCCTTACTTCCAATGCCAGTGGTTGGGTGACCTTTTCAAGGGAATAGGCAAGGATATTGTGGGCCTGTTGGAGTCTCAGACTACCTCAAGGAACCGATAACTCTTGGTCATAGTAGATCACACAACCCAGTACCCAGATGCAGTACCCTTGAGAAGCATCAAATCCCCAGTGGTGGTGAAGGCTTTGACGGGGATATTCTCTTGTGTGTGGATCCTTAAGTAAGTAATTTCTGACTGGGGCACCAACTTCGTATGAGCAGTAGTCATTTTGTCACCCTTTGCTTACCATGCCTCCATTCATCCGAAATTGTGCACACCTTTGTTATTTCTTTTCTGATTTTTGTCTCAAACATCTCTCCACCACTGAAAAAGAAAAAAGAAAAAAAGAAGCTTATACAGACATACGAATCTTTATCTGACACCACTTTTTAATTTATTTAATGTAATCCCTTTACCATTACACTTCCACCAACTACCAAAAAAAGAAAAGAAAACCCAATTTTAAAATCATTTTTGAAATCCTTGAGAAAACCTTTTTGTGACACCCCAATTGCAATGTTTTCTGCAAACGATTGTCCTGTGACTTCCACCTTCCATCGTAAAAAGAAACAAAGAAACAAGAAACCTGGTGTGGCATCTTGCCTTGAAAAATGCAACATGCTGCAAACTAGGACTGGTGAAATTTTCTTTCATTATATGTGTCGAATCCAGGGAGTATGTCCCTTCTCCACAACCGGGAGCTACACCCTTTAGAATTAGGGAGGTGAGTCTGCTAGACAAAATATTCCCTGTGAGGCAGGACAAGTGGGATCTCACTGGGGATGACACTCCCCACACACTTAGGGGACAAGGAATCCACAATCAACAATTCTATAACATCTCCCTCAACACCAGAATCCCAATTCTTTATAGGATACTAGCAAAATGTTTCCATTCTCTGGACGGGTTCTGTAGACAGACATGTGAAGACTCTCATCAATTGTTGTAAATCAATGTCCTGTAGGTCAAGACCTGTCCTTCTACAACCACATTGATGTTTTGCCGATTTCAGGCAACTGTCTCAAGTGTGAAGGTGCTGAAAACTGGGAAAAGGGGTGGGGTGTCCAAATTCTATGTAGCCAGTAATGTCTGGAGGGTCCTAACAGGTAACTATGCAAAATGTGGTGCATATTGGTGAAACAGTGTGGAATTGTATAAGGAACAACGCTTCGCCAAGCCATAAACACAGAAACAGATTTTGACTTGTGCTGAAATCCAGGGAAAGCGGTGGGTTATCCACATCTCACGTAGCCAGTAATGTCCAGAGGGTCATAACAGGTAACTATGCAAAATGTGTTGCAGATTGCTGAAACGGTGTGGAATTGTGTAAGGAACAATGCAACGCCAAGTCACAACCCTGCAAACAGATTTAGGGGCCGATTCAAGGAACAAACGTGCGCCGAAAATCCCAGCACAAGCAGGCGCAAGGTGGCGCAAGCGTGAGAAAGCAAGCGCACGCGTGCAATTCAAGGAAGGCGTTGCGCGTGTATACCACTGGTGTGCGCCAAATCCGTGCGTGGACAAGCCTTTTTGGGATGCCTGACGACCAGGTCTACGGCAGGTATAGGTTTCCACCTCGTATCATGCTAGACCTGGTCAGGCAGTGGGAAGATGACCTTACATCCCCCACCCTCTGCTCCCAAGCATTGAGCCCTTTGGAGAAGGTGCTCAATGTCCTGCATTTTTTGGCCACTGGGTCATTTCAGCGGACTCCTGCCATATTGGGGGGGGGTCTCACAGGCCACGCAGTCACGCTGCCTACACCAGGTCTTGGCAATCATGACAGCGCGCCCCTCAGTCCGCAGGCACATATACATGCCCAGAACACCTGCAGAAAGGCAGACCGTTGTCCAAGACTTTTACAGGGTGGCACACTTCCCCAAATTGCTTGGTGCCATAGATTGCACCCATGTGGCCCTACGTCCACCTAGGGCCACCAAGCACATCTACCGAAACCGCAAGCACTGGCATTCCATCAACGTGCAGGTGGTATGTGATGCAAAGGGAATCATCACCTCTGTCTATGCAAACTACCTTGGCTCCACCCATGACGGTTTCATATACAGAATGTCCACCCTGAGCTGGGCCCTGGAAGCTGGGCAGCATGGCGACACATGGCTCCTAGGTGAGTACAAATGCCTGTGCACATGCATGCATGTCACAGACAAAAACAAATACACAAACCCCAATAATCACGGCCATCATCAACTCTCCAGGGGACAGTGCCTACCCTCTGAGCAACCACATGATGACGCCAATCCGGAACCCCACCACACCACCACAGGTAAGATACAACGCTGCCCAGATTGCAACCAGGCACACAGTGGAGCGCACATTCGGAGTGCTCAAGTCACGCTTCCACTCCCTTGACCGCTCTGGCGGGCACCTACTCTATGCACCCCCAGTAGTGTGCAGGATCATTGTGGCAGCATGTGTCCTGCACAATGTTGCAACGCGGCAGGGCATACCGGTGGACATGGTGGTGCCCCCACATCCCCAACCACAGGCACAGGCGCTGCCCATGGGAGGGGACAGGGCACGTGGTGAGGAAGCCCGGACCCAGCTTGTGGCCACATTTTTCACCTGAACTCCCACCCCTACGAGTGCACACAGGCCTGGCACATACCAGGTGACAATCGATGATGACAAAGAGACAGTCAACTGTCACAACCTTACCACCCTGAGAATGTTGCCATGGAAGTGCCACATTGTGTGCATCGCTAGCTACTTAAACATAAGCAATCCTGTGTGACCAAAAGGCACACAAGCAAGGTGTGAATCACACAGACCTGCAAAACAGGCCATGACTATCACTGCTATGTCACCCAAATCCTCACAAACCACAACATGACATGGCAAGCAATAGCTATACACCAACACAGTACCAATAAGGTACACATTGACATGTGAAAAATGTAAAGTGGCATCACACAATGATGCCTGACATGGAATCAGATGAAATGACTGACCAACAACCTCCCACCCAAAAGAAGTCATACCAAAATGCATTCCAACAGTTGTAGCTGTAACATAACAATGAATGCCTGTCTACATGCACATTGTGCATTGCAAAATCAACACTGCAGCTTCTGTGTGCCGTGCCCACATCCTGCAACACACTGCTCAGCGCACAGCATAGTGAACAGCCATTGTGTGTGACGCACACCCTGAGCATCACATCCAAGTGACAAACTACATCAAAAAGCAAATTACGCATGTACAGGATCCACAATTGGTCATAGATCATGTGCTGCAGGGACACAGTGGGCACCAGAAGGCAAACAGAGTGTACATGTGGACATGGAAGGGTGGTTGTACATGTAGTGGATCATAGTGCGAGTGTGTGGGTCAGTAGGGACATGCACTCAATATATGCATATGCAATCAAGTGACCATCAGTTTCCTCTACACATCACATGTGAACATTCAAGCCACAACTATTCCCTCACACCTGAAAGGTAAACACAACACATGAACACATGAACAGGCATTGATCAGCAGAATACATCATGTACATAGGATACTGCAATTACAATGTCAGGGTGTGCATCACACTGTAGGGCAAGGCAACTGTCAACAACAAAACATCCCTCACAAATCACCATGACCCACTGAACAACTGCACCTGGGTTATGTAGCCTTCATCCTTGACTTTCACCTGGCCACAGGATCACCCTTCCCCTTTGTCACCATCTCCCACCTTGTGTGCAAAAAGCGTCCAGCACCCTCATAGGACACCTTGACTTGCAAAAACACCACATCAAAGAGAATTCAAAGCAGGCCAACACAGAAGCCAAGCAAAAAGCCTTCAGGCAGCAAAACAAACCAGAATAGCCTCCAGTAGATGACTTGAAGTAGCAGTACGTCACATAGCCCAAGTATGACCACAATGACGTAACAACCAAGGTAGCACAGTAAAACAATGTCACAACAGGATGTGTACCATGTGTGGTAGATAACACAGAATGATGCACCACAAACTGATGTGTACTGTCACAGCTCCTGTGTACAGGCGCAGGAGTGGCACGAACCAACCACCCCCACCGTGGTCTGGGTGCATGCAAGGTCAAACTCACACAGGCCTCTGAGACCCTGGTGGGGAAAGAGGTTCAGGGATATGCAGTCGGGACAGGCATTGCTATACTGGATAACCAGAATGCAGGGCAGGAGAGGGGAGAAGGATTGACACGGGAAAGTAGGAAATGCACAAAACTGTACTACTCACATTAACACATACACAAGTACACCAAACCTGATCATCATGCACATAGCAACAAATTACTCAAATGGAAGACAAAGAGAAACTTATCTCTGGGGTGAGTGCTGGCCTCCTGCCTGCGCACTCTCAGGTCTGGTAACAGGAGCAGTTCAATGCTGCAAAGGGAGCCACAGTTACTAATCTGTGCGTGCCCATAACACACAAACACACCACCATATATGCCCCGAACTAACAAACTACTCTACAAACAAACAATCTGGTGTGGATGTTTCGTACCCATACGTAACATTACCCCTGTGATGGTTCATACACAGTCAATGCAGTAAGTCAGGCGCTGGTGGGTGCGTGGCAAATGGAAGACCAATGTGTCACGATTTACACAACATGCAATGTTCCCTGGGTAAGCATCCAGACGCATATATCAAGGTATGACTTCACCATGACCGAAATAAAGCAGGTAGTGCATGTGTCAAATTCGACATGGAAATGAAATGCACTGCACACAAGTCTGTCCCTTGCTGTCTGTCCCTGTCTGTCCCTGTGAGCTGCTTCCTTCCATGTCTCGCAATGCTACATGGCTAATACAAGTGCCTCAATGGACCATGGTGGACCGTAGGGTATGTGCCACTGCCCCTGCAGGTGCCCCAGACAATTTTCACATCAAGTAGCCATTAGTCCACCAACACATCTCAGCTCTATTGTGCACTTCAACACCAATATTTGTCCAAGCTCACCGTCAGTGCTGCTACTAAGCATGCATGTGCAACTTGTCTGGTGGAAGGTTTGCTGTGTTGTGGCCCCCCTGTGCTGCTCACCTTGCTTGGAGTCCCTTGAAACACGTCAGCTGTTTTAGGATGTGTGAGGGCAATCCCTGTGCCTCTGCTTGCGCACACATGCGCATGTCGGCACCACCAAAAGTGTCCAGCTTGCAGACGTCCAATGGCCCATGTCTGCTGGCAAAGGTGGTCTGGAGGCTCATCCCCCTGCAGAAAGGGCATGAAACACATGATGAATGCTTTAAATTCATCTGTGTGTGTCTCTTCAGGCATTTCATGACTGGACCATGTCAGAGACGAACATCAGAAATCACACCATCAGTCCGTCTTTGACAGGCAAAATGTGAAACACACTATCTACGGCATGAATTGCAACAAGCACATGTACAGTAAAGATAAGAAACATACTACACAATGCATAGCAATTAATGTACACATGAATCATGAAAACCCCCATCTAGCGAAAGAAGAACAGTGGTCAATAACACCCCTATCATCCCCACTAGGGGTGTTAACACAAGTTCGACAGCAGCAGACATGCCACAGATATGACAGTCCAAAGCCCTTGTGTAATGGGCTGTTACACCGAATCATCCTTGCAAGCCCATGGATAATAGAAGCAGGAGTGGCATATGTGAGTCAAGGAACCCAAGCTGCAAACACATACACAAGACAAGCTTGAAGGACACAGCTGGAACAGACAGTGGATGCTTTCAAAAGCCACAAAGCACCACAATGTCACATGAAAGCACAATAGACAAGCAATTTTAAACTATATTAACTAATTACACTAACTAAAAATGGCCACATACGACCAGGGGGGGGAGGCAGCCAGGAGGGAGGAGGTACAGGGTGCTGCTCAACACCCACATGCAATGATGTGGAGGGAAAAAAAAAACTCCATGGGCTCAACGCCTGCACAGCCCAACCTATGTGGGAGATAGATTGTCGTCCAAGTCTGGCTCTTCCTGGAAAGGAGGACGTGGCACAGGAGCCTGACCACGCCTAGCCACAGCTTGCCCCTCGTTGGCAGCAAGTCTGCCGGACGGGTGAGCCTGGATCTGTGCGGCGATCACACGTAGGTCTGCATGCAGGATCTCAAGTGATACGCGTGCTTCCTCTTGCAAGGTAACACGTGTAACACAGAGTTCCTCCTGCCTGGCTGGACAACTGTTGCACCTCCCAGCAAGCACGTAGCTCAGCCGAGAAGGTACGCTCAAGCTGTGCAAACCTCTCCTTTGCCCGCTCCCTCTGGGACATCAT
This sequence comes from Ambystoma mexicanum, assembly GCF_040938575.1. Classification (NCBI taxonomy): domain Eukaryota; kingdom Metazoa; phylum Chordata; class Amphibia; order Caudata; family Ambystomatidae; genus Ambystoma; species Ambystoma mexicanum. The sequence goes on from NC_090933.1 coordinate 1,144,915,300, forward strand.
AAGGACACCCAGAGTGGATCTGAGGGAAGCATACTCCTCCCTCAGGGCCTCCATGTGTGCTCCTGTGTGAGCAGCAATTGCTCGACGCAAAGACATCATCTCAGCCTGGCGTGCCCTGTCTGAAGCCGCCATGCCCAGCCTGAGCGAGCGGGCCGTGGACCATGCCGCCTGCTGCTGGAGAAGCACCTGCCTAGCAGGGGGGAGCACGGATTGGGCCACACGCTCCATGCTCACAGCGATGTTCTCCATTGCTGCCCCTTGGCATTCAGAATTGGCAGTCATGTCTTGCTCCCTCTCAGTATACAGCGGTTGCGCGCGGCGACCGCGTTGCTGGGCTTGACCCCTGCGGGACCCAAGACTGGGTGTCCTCGTTGTGTTGGCACTGCCCGCGGCTGCACGACTACATGCCCCCGTCGACGTGATGGCCAAGGCACATCAGTGACTGGTGTGGAGGGTGACCCTGCGTCCCGATCCACCACAGGCTGAGGTTCCAAGACTGTTTGACCCCTCAGTGCAGGTGTCGCAGACAGAGGAGTGCCCACATCAGAATCACTCACCCCTGACATATGGACCTTATGCTCATCCAACTCGACATGGACGTCAGAGTGGTCATCAGGGCTGGACATATTGCCAACCAGAGACAAGATGGACTGTAGCACATGTGGGTTTTCGTGGACCACGACCCCCACTTGTGCCGGGTTGTTGTAGTGATAACAACCCTGTGCCTGGCATGACAACACCATCCTCTGACTCTATTGCGTCATCATCTGAAAAGTAGAGAGAAAAAAGGTCACTACACGTTAGAAGCACACAACACACACACACAGACATCACACAGACAACAAACACATGAAGCAGACATGTCACACACAAAAGAGAACCTGCCATACATGCTGGGTCAACTTGACACTGCTTATGTGATTAGGAATGTAGAATGGTGTCATTTTGCACAGAAGTGGACCGATGCAGTGCAGCTATTTTGTACGTTACTCACTGTCTACATGTACAAGTACTTCATGATGTGTATCTGAAAATGTGAAGGCAGTGCAAGGTCAACTTCAGCCATCACGTGCAATTTACATTCAATGGCTAGCAAGGCTACAAGCAAACCACCCCTCCCCCCAGGTGCAAATGAAGGGATGCCTAGCATGGTATAAAAAGGCTGACCATAGACCTGTGTATTGACAGACAGTGTAGACTAGCATCAACTGCATCATGTGAGTCAAGTGACAACACAGCAAATGATGATGGGACAGTAAGCAGGACACATGATGAAACCTCCGGAGTACACCCACGTGTGAAGAAGACACTACACCAGTTGGACAGAGTCATTGGCCATTGAACAGGCTTTGGCCTGTGACCCACACAGACTGTCACACCCTAAACATGTGTGCAACGCAGAACTGAGCCAGAGTGGAAATGGGAAGGCTGATGAAATGCCATGCAATGTAGGTCCCCCTGGACTCCTACTACAATGATCATCCAGTCAAGGACACATATGGGCATGAGTGGAATACACATGGAGCATGAATGGGCACTCATGTCCCTGCGGGGCATCTGACCTCTGCACAGTCCAAGTGAGACACCCTTCATCAAGTACAAAGGATGTACCACACAGCATATGTCTGGCAGATTGGCTGCTGGAAGTTAGCATGTACACATGACGCATGAACAGGGAAGTACTCAACGGCAAAATTGAAGCATAAGAGTGTTAAGGTGGAATTGGGGTGCAGAGGGGGGTTGCAGGGGCAAGGGTGCATGCCTACATGGAGTACCCGCATGCAGGCAGAGGACACATGCACGTCAGTCATGCTATGACAAAGTCCCTGCGCTGAGATGAATGTCAGCCCACGCTACTTGCAGAAGGGCCAGTGAGCTGGAACATGGACTTGAGGGGCATCATGGTGACCAGCATGTGAGTAGGGTGCAATGCCATATCATATCCTATCATATCAATAGTGGTGATGCAGACAGTCCCCGTCCGCTCCACATGTCCTCCATCCAGCAGAGCAGATATGCATCAGGGAAGCATTGCATTACTTGTACATCAGAACCATGTACACGTGACATGTAGTGGCAGTCATGCACAACACATCACACAAGTAAAACACACATGTCCACAACAAGCACGCAGCAACACTCACTGGACTGGGCATCAAAGACCGGCATCTCTCCCACTCTTTCGACCGATTCAGATGGCATGAACTCTGCAACGAGTGACTCATGCAGAGTGAGGTCTTTCTCCTCAGGTGCAGGCCCACTGCCAGTCACGATAGTCAGGTTATAATTTGAGGCACGCTTAGTCTTAGCGCTGCGTTTGAGGTCATTCCAACGCTTTTTGCACTCTTGCGCCGTGCGCCCCTCATGGCCGAATGCACTCACATTCCGCAACTTGCTTGAAGTGGGTATCACGGTGGGCAGCTGTAGTCTGACAATTAGGGCCCACTAGCATGTCACGGCTGCGGCCCAGCACGTAGTCCACGAGGTAGTCCAGTTCCTGGTTGCAGAAAGGCTTCTTCCCCGATGTGCTGGAGGTCGTGGCTGTGTGTGGGGTCCCAGCCTGTGCTGCAGGTGCAACCTTCCTCCTCTTGGATTGTGGCGCAGACCCTGGCTGGCAAATGCCGCCCTGATCACTATGGCCAGTAGCACCGGTGGATTGAGCCAAGGGAGTGGCAGATGGAGGGACGACAAAAGGCCTGACTTGTGTCAGTGGCAGCTGGGTGCCCTCTAATGGACCCTGCGCAGCAACATCCGCTGTGGCAGTGTCATTGACCGCGACTGTCCTGGTTGGCAGACTCACAACCCGGGTGTTGTTGGCTGCATCTGCCCCTGCACTTGCCAACACCCGGCTGTTCGGGGCAGCAGATGACATTACTGCCCCAGGGACACGTGTTTTGGTAAGGGCAGCCTGGCGTGCACCTACGGTTTCCCTCCTGTCCTGTTGGAAATCTTCCAAGGGCTCTTCAAGTGCCAACGCAGCCTGCGCTGGCAGACCCTGAGTCTGGGAGGTGGTATCCACAGCTGCACCTGCAGCTACCACTACCCTTGAGCCCGTGGCAGTCGATGAAACAGACTGCCGGGTCACATATACGCCAGTGCCAGATGCAGAGGCTGCATCTCCCGGAACCACAGGGGGTGGTGGCATGACTGCACCGGCACATGGCACAACATTGTGCTCAAGTGGCGCACCCCTGCCTCTTCCCCCTCTGTGTCCACCCTGGACACCCTGGAGTCCCCCTATTCCCTGGTCACCCCGGCCACATCCCTGACCACACCCGACACGAGGAGGACGCCCAGCTGAGGCGCCCCTCACCTTTGGTGGCCTCCCAACCATGGCACAGATGGAGTAGTGCCGGCACAGATGGAGGAGTGCCAATGGGAGGTGTACACCACAATTGTCCTAGGCAATTGAGGTGAAGGGGGTGGGATGCAAGATGTTAACAGCCCCCCTGCACCTGCAAGGCTGTATGTGACCCTGGTGATGTAGTGACGGGTCACGCAATGCTCAGGCACCCCAAAATTGCAGTACAACCGTGCACGCAACCCTGCAGCCTACGTGCCTGGAATCAACCTCCCGCAGTACGCGGTGGCACCCAGTAACACAATAAAAGCGTACGCGTGGTACACACAGGCTACTATCACCTCGAAAATGGGTGCGATACACAGGGGCACCCGCAGTGGGAAAAATAGCGTGCACGACTCACTGTCTGACTAGCGTGATAATGAAAAACACACGTAGCCAAAACCTCCGCCAAAAGAAGAGATACGTCTCGATCCGCTGTAAAGTTGTGATGGCGCACGAAACAACACGAAGCAGCAACAAACGTCGGTCTCCATGAAAGGCACGTACAGCAAACTGCTGGCCCCGCTCACCTTTAACCCGTGCTGAGGGAAATGCCCATGCGCGTCACGTCACTTACGCGTAGGCCCTTTTATCGGATTACACGCATTCACTCACGGACGTGCAGTTTTTTCACGCGCGCTGATCCACTATGCCCATGTCACGAGGGAAACGCCCGCGCACGTAACGTCACAGACGCGCTTACGCGCTAAGGGCCTTTTCTCGAATTACACGCAGACGTGCAATTTGTTCACGTGCCAAATCACTCCATATCCAGCTGACCACACAACAACACACGGAAGACCACGCTCCTGCCCAGAAGGCCGAATTACTGCCCCCAGAGCCCCGAGCACGCTCCCACCTGCCATCTGCTGCTGCCTGCCTGCCTGCTGCCCACGTGCCCTGCTATTTGCTGCCTGCACATCAGCCATCTGCAGGGGTGCAGTTGCTGTGACCACCCCTGCTGGAACTGAAGACTCCCGACTGGGATACCTTCGCTCCACAGCCCAGCCCCAGGACCCAGTTGCCCACCCACACCTGCCTCTGGGGTTGCCATGTCGGGCACACCACCATCTGGCACCACTGGCAACCCCCAGCCAGAGAGGCAGAGGGCCACCAGCTTCAGTGCCAGGGAAGTTGGTGTCCTGGTGGAGCAAGTCCTGGGGCAGTATGATGCCCTCTTTGGAAGTTTGCGCGCCGACTATGAAGGACGGACAAGGATCTGGATGGACATAGTTACTGCCATCAACGAGGAGGGGGTGGCAGTCCGCGACATCAAACATGTCAAGAAGCGCTGGGAGGACTCCAGGTCCACGACCCTCGACAAGGCCCGGCGCCTCTTGAAGGCAGCGGATGCCAAGGGGCTCCGGGGCCACCTGTCCAACCACCAAATGAGGGTCTTGGAACGCATATGGCCAGCGCTCCACGTCCAGGTCCTTGAGAGGCAGACCCGTCTGGACTCGAGCGCTAAGTGTACATGCATACTGATTGGACGCTGTGCGTGTCGTGGTGTACCAGTAGTGTGCAGGTTGCACATGTGTTTTTGTAGGGCCATGTATGGATGTGTATGTACAGGGGCGTGAGGCTGACACATGCGAGTCCTCTCATGTGTGACACACATGGATGGTGGATGTGTGGGTAAGCATGCAGGCTAAATGCAGATGTGGGAGCACACATGTTTGAATTACTGTGTATGTACGTTGGCATGGTTGTGGTGTCACACGTGGATGTTGGTTCCAGCTGCATGTATCTGCACTGTGTACATGTGCATGTGTGTGTATTTGACAAGTGTGCAACTGTGATGCAACATGGATGCATGTGACACTGATATGTAGAAGGCTGAATTCCATGTGTGACATGGATGGCGATCTCACCACTGCGACAGTTGTTGGAGATGTACACATGCATGTAAGTGTGGTGGCGTGTGTGCATGTCTTGTGCACTCGCCGTGTTTCATGTGATGTCAGGCTCACCTTCGGCTGCTCATGCTGTTGTATGTGTATGGATGGTGCTGCCTGGTGCGATATTGCTGTGGAATTGCTGATGTGTGTGAGTTGAAATGACATGTGTGTTGGGGATTGTGATGCCATGTCTGAAGTTTGACACTGCCACTCATGTGCAACTGTCATGTGTGTATCAGTTCATAGTACGGTGCCCTGATGCCTGTGTCCTATCTCTCCCTGTCTGCAGCGTCAACTGATGAAGAGGGCGGAGAGGGTGCTGTGGAGCAAGGCGGCCGGGATCTGTGGGAGGTTTTTACCCATGCATCCAAGCCCTACCATAAAACTGTGCATTACTGGCATTGAAAACCTCATGATGGCCAGAACTCCCCAGAGAGTGCACAGGGAAAACATGAAGAATAGGCTGCCACCCATTTTTGCCTATGTTGTGAGTACAGGAGGGCACTGCCTAAACCACCATTGGGATACACACACAGTAGCCTGAAACCATTGGGAATGGCAATGCTGATTGCCAAAAGCAACCCAGAACTGTGGAGAATTCATTTTCTTAATGTCAAAAATGGATGCAATACTGGTGCTCACCACTATCAGAAAGCCGGCGTTTTAAAACCACCAGACTTTTGTGTAAAACTGAACAAATGAACCCAAACCAGGCCAAGGAAAGACTTGCTAAGAGTTGGATACAATGTAAAACTATATTCTGAAATGACTTGAAGGAAGTAATTATTTAATGTATATATAAAAAATAGCTGGGGATGTCAGCAGCTTAAGTGAATTTGGGTTTAAAGCCACTAAAATTGAAATGTTTAGAATAAATGAGTGACCTACTTGTGAGTGTCACATAGGTTGCAATTGTTTAAAAGTCATAGTTTTGAACTTAGAATCAGCATTCTAGCTGCATGTGCAAACATTGTCAGTTGGATTTGAATGTAGAAAACTGGGAACTAAAGTGACATTTAGCTGAATTCTGCCTGACAACTACCCCCGACAGGAGAAACCTGATCAGCCACTCTTCCCAGGCCTAGCTGCATCCTGCTGCCCCTGCCAAAAGGAGATGACACCTCTCTGATTGGAAAAGGGGAGGAGCACCTGGGGACTGCAGGAAGTTGAACAAAGCCCTGTCCTGGACTCAGGCAAATGTTATATTGGGGGGGGGTCATAAAATGGCTTCCTCTTGGGAGATATTAGGAGGGGCAGTGCCTGTGAGAGCCAGCTGAGTTTGGGGGAAGTGGATAAACCAGAAATTCCACCATGTGCTTTGGAAAACCACACCCCTTTGGGGCCAGAGCATGATTTTAAAAAGATGGATAATTCAAAGTGCGGACTTGTCAAAATTATATAAATAACATCATCATTTTTGTGTTTTTTCTGTGCACATTTTAAGAGGTGTTAAGACCCTGTGGGATTGTTACGCTCACCTGGTTCCCAGGGGGTCGTCGACCGGAACTGGGCCGCTGTTGTTTCCACCAGCGTGACGTGTAGCGCTGAGATGACTGACTGGACTGGTCCGCTCAGCCTAGTTTGTCTGGCTCGCAAGAATATTCTTCTGCAAAGGAGAAGAGGAATTAACCACCCGTGGAATTGAGTGTCAACCCACCTTCCCCACTCCCGTTGTCTTCCCACAGATCACTCTTGATGTCCCCTCCTTAGTCTCACCTGATGGTTTGGAAGGATGAGCTCTCCATCCTGCGTCTACCGCAGGGGCGCGTTGATGACCAGTTACTTCACTGGCATAGAGGAATTGGTGAGTTCCAGCATTGACTCTAAAGTCCAATTGTTCATAAGAGTTCAAATGTCTGATCTTCGCTCTGTCCGATTCCTTGCAGGTTGCCGATTAATCCACTCGAAGATTTCCAAATGGCAATTGGTAAGATTCAGGTAAGTCTATTGTGGTTTTCCCCTTAGGGGCCGGGGTACGACGATGAAGCAGAGTTGACTGCGCCGACCCGAGATGAGGTGAGTACCTCCCGTGGTAAATCAGGTAAGTCCTTGGGGGTAGCTTGTATAGCCTTAGAGAGTCCCCTTGCTCACCTTGCTGTCTTTGTCTCCTTAGGTGTCGGAGGGCGGCCGCGAGATGGAGAGAGCGTGATGGAATGCTGAAGTACCGCCAAGCAGGTGAGTTCAGCGCGGCGCCGTAAGAATGCGAAGCGATGCTTCAAAGACTTCTGTCTTTCAGTTCCGTGGCAAAATGGATCAGGATTTAGGTAAGGATTAAAGTTAAAACTCCAGTTCTAACCTTTATCCTTCTTTTCTTCTTGTTTCAGGAGTCCCAGGACTGAAGCGGGCATGGCTGAAGACTGGAGCTGCTGAAAACACGGTGAGCGTTACGCTGCAGCAAGCAGAATAACGCGAAGCACGTGTGGCTGTCCGGGCGTGGTTTGAATAGCCTTGGAAGAAGATCCAGGTAAGTATTCTTCCACAGCCCCACCCAAGTAACAAAATAGTCCCTTCAGTAAAATAGTCCCTCCTAAGCCTCATTTGGCTTGATTCTTCATGCAGCATGGTCTGCCTCAGGTGAGTATGCAGCATGGTCTGCTTCAGGTAAGTTATCAATAATGAGTCTGGCACCCATGGCGCCAGGACTGACTTTATCTTTATGAGCCTGGCGCCATAGGCGCCAGGACTGCACCCAAACAGCCCCTAACTGGGGCTTTTGGGCATGCTCCAAGTGGCATGATGCCTGCTTCTGGGGCTGCTGGGCCTGGTCTGGTCTTCCGAGGGCAGGCATCATGACAGGGATGTTCTTGGGGATAGTAGCGGAAAAAAGGTTGTTACTCCAAATGTATGCATGTTAAAAATCTGACACTTTATCATCTGAAACCCATATCCCTGGTGCACATTTGTGTAAAATCTGGAAAGGTTTAGATGTCGTTATCTGGATGAAAAGGGGAGAATTCTGTCATAAGTGGGCACAACATCGTACAAAGACAGGGATCGGATGGTTTGGTGCTACAGAAAATATATTAACTGGACCTATAATATTAGAAAAATGGTACATAGATAAATATGTATTTGGGTCAGAAATAGATTTGTGTGCAATTTGACAAGGGGAGGTTCCTCTGATCATAAAACCTACAGCATCACTCTGACACTCCATTTCTTTCCCCCAATCCAGGGAGAGAGGAAAGCTTGGCCAATGATAAGTGAGAGGGGCAGGCTTAGCTAGGCCCAGGCACACACCCATTTTCAAAACCCATAAAAGGAGCGTTGAAACCTAGGTAGAGACATTCACTTTCCACTTTCTTGCAGGACGCTTTGCCGGGAGACTTCAGACTTTACATCCAGAGATCCAGACTTCAAATCCATCTATCTCCAGAGACCAGTAATTAACTCCAGAATTTGTAGCAGAGAGGCCTGAATCCACAAGCTGAATCCTCTTCAGCAGGCCTCAAAACCAAGCACACTATTCAACAGCCGGGCGAGCTGTTTGATTCTTTGCCAAGAACTTTTGCAAGAACCTGTAGCAGTATCCAGAAAGCAGTGCTGTATCCGGAACCAGAGAGAACCAGAGACCAGATTGCTGTGAAGAACTGCTAGCAGAAGTCCAGCCAATCCTGACCCGATCGGTGACGAAGCCGCATTCCTGTCTAAATTATAGTGTGAGTACCCAGTCAGGGCTGTGCCAAAACCAATCTCTTAGTTTAAAATAATCTAATCCAAACTCTTTTAGCCTATTAGAACTGCCTCCTAGAATTGTGTCATTCTGTCATCTTTAAAACTGAAAACTGCCATCTGTCATTCTGAGCTTTAAAATTTCAAATCCGATAAACTAAATCGGCCGTATCTTTGGAACCGTTTGGGCTAGTAGTCATCGTAAAGCTAAGATTCTAAGCTTTCCAACGAGCCTAGAACCGACTTCCTACTCCGTATAATGCCTCCGTAATTGCGCTCGACGCACGCGACTGAATTTGCCGCGATTTGACATTTTTCTTAATTTCAGCCACGTGTAAAAAGATTTGTCCTTGCTTTCCTTTGCTGACATTCGTTTGCAACCTGACAATCATTCATAGAGCATTGATAAAGTGATCCTGAACTAATACAAAGTAGCTGTCACCCACCCTGAACCTCTAGAGGGAATTAAAGCCTTTTTAGCATATTTTTCCCTTAATTGCAACCACATCAAAGTATCTTGCCTGTGTTTAAAACTCCTACATGTTTTCCTCTAAGCTTGCTAGGGGGGAACTGAATTATATTTGATTGCATTCCTGAGAACTGTGCCCATCTCTTTACCTTGCATAGAGGGGGGGGGCGGTGAATTGTCAAAGAAAAGTGATTACATTGTCTTTTGTTGAAGTCATATCAAGTTTATTTTCTGTACTGCATTTTCATTCATCATTGCATTGTCCTTGAAGCCATAAAAGCATTCTCAGCTACTTTATCCTCTCTATATCACTTCTAAGCCATCAAAAGAGTGTACCACTGTAACGTTATCCATTGTTGATCATCTTCACAAGTGTGCCATCAAACATTAATTTATTATAAAAGTGTGATATATCTGTATATTGTTTAATTTTCAAATAAACCTTTTAATTTGCAAAACAAACCTACTTCTTGGCTCAGTGGGGTCAGGGGGATTCTAAGAGAGGGATGTTATATAAGGGTTGTCATCCAGAGTAACGAACTGGACATAAAAATATATCAATAGTGTTGAATTGAATCCGCTTCCAGATCGCTCCGCCAGCCGGAGACGCAAGGCCCGGCTCCCCTCCCAGGTTGTCATCTCGTCAGGGAGTGAGGAGTCCGGTGCCATTTCCCAGGCCGCAGCTGCCGAGGGTAGGTCCAAGAGGCGGAGGTCGGAGTTGGACTCCTCGGCAGCAGAAGGGGCAGCTGAGATCCCACAGCGTCCGATGGAGGAAGATGGCAAGGAGTCATCCAGGTTGGTGGGGGGTTTGGTGGAGGAGGAGGCCGTGGAAGGGACAGACACAGGGTAAGGAGGTGGGGATTCCACTGGTGCTAGTGGTGCAGTGCAGGGGCAGGGACTGGAGGCAGCACAGGCTGCTGCGGAGGTGCCTGTGTGTAATCCTGTCCCCGATCCTGTGACTGCATCATCCCGGACCAGCAGGGATGCCTACGTCCAGTCCAGACCCGTTTTCAGGGAGGGGATCCGCTTACAACAACTGGCCTTCCTCTCCCTGCAGACGTGGCTATCCGGGACTGGGTTGAGTCTGTCCTGAGTGGGATGGCGTTGCATCAACGGGGCATGCAAGGTGACCTGCAGTGTTTTCATGAGGACACTGCACGTCATCTCGAATGCCTCATTGACCGCGTTGACCTACTGGGACGGGTCACCAGGGCCGGATTCCTCTGTTTGCTGGACCTTGTTCTGACCCCCTCCTCACCTGAACCCCCTATGCGCCAGTCGTCCTCCATGCCATCTTCCCACCCATGTATCACCTGGGTACCATGTGGAGCTGCCTCTGACCCTGCGGCCAGGCTGGTGGAGGACAGATCCCTGCCACAGTCGGGAGTCAGACGTCCAACAGGGGTGGCCACCTCAACAACTGCACCCCAGCCGGAGGAGGATATGCAGGCAGCAAGAGCCAGGGCACAGGCACAGCAGCAGCAGCAACAAGGTGGAAGCCATGATGGCTCGGGGCCTTCAACATCGGAGGGGCAGGCATCGGCCAGAGGGCAGGAGAGCCCAGGATTGGAAGTGTCTTCCATGTGGCAGTGGTTGGGCCGGATTCAAAAAATGGGCTCCTGGTTATGGACCTATTCTACCCAGGAGGGTTACTTTAAGACAAAAATTACAATTGAATAGGTACAAAGAAGAGTGCTCTAATGAAAACACACTGTTTCATCCCTTATTACCCTCTGCATTAAAGGAGAAAAAGAGAGAAACTCACTTTTTTTATAGTTTGGAGAAAAAAATAGTTTGTTTATCTATGCAGTTGAAAAAATCAACATAGAGTGAACAGTTCTCCAAACAACATAACATCACACGGTTTAATGAAACCAACCGTACAGGCTTATAGGATATATTTACAAACACATGGGGTCACATAGTTTGACACAACAGTCGTGTAAGTAACGCAAACTCAATCAAAATACATAGTTTGTTATGGTGATTCATATACTTCAGTATAAAACAACACAATTAGACAAAGTAAGCAACAACAGAAAAAAAAGGGGTTCGTGAATTGACAATTGGTAGTGGACAGTGACAATGCACTGTTGTTCGGGGTGCGTCTACACCAAGGTGTTTCGGCCGTTTAGGTGGACCAATTATGTCCCAGCATATGTACGGCCTTCATCAGGACGAAGTGCTGCACGGGGTGGAATAGGTGCTGCAGGGGAAAGGGAAAAACTCGTCAGGGGAGTGTGTTCGAGCGTGTATCATTTAAACAAAAGGAATAAATCCAATACTGTGAGGCCACAGCTTACCTGTGGATAATTATTTCCACTGGCACGAATTTCTAGTATTACGCCAGGCATGGGAAGGATCTTAGTGTAATCCTATTAAAAAGCAAAGAAGGGCACTCAATAGTGATCTGGTGTCTTACAGATACTTAAATAACAAATGAGTTATAGGTCAACCAATCTTACCTCACTTGTGAGGATCTTGGAGTGGGATGGACTCTGATTTTAAATATGCGGTCCTCGCGCGGAAACCTGAACACATAAATGAATAAGGGGCATATTAGTGGGGGTTCCACTCAGGGAACAAAATGCCTGACCTAATGGTGGTGTGTCTACAAAGATCTTACCTTTGTGCATGAATCACGAATAGCGTGCCAGCGGAGAGCGCTGTAGAAATGTGCTGACTCACTCCGGGGCTCGAAAGGGGCCTGGCGGCATAACGTTAGTAACACTGTTACTAGGAGCCTTTTCTATTTATACGGCGGCCATTTTGGATCGAGTGCGTCCGAAAATGACAGATAACTCAACCATTAGGGCTCGGACTGGAAAAATACACTATTATCAGTCTTGGCCATGGTGTGGCCAATCTAAAAACGTAATTTAGAATGTAAATTTGAAAAATGATATCGTGCGTCCGAAAAAGACAGATAACTCCACCATTAGGGTTCGGACTGGAAAAATACACTAATATCAGTCTTGGCCATGGTGTTGCCAATCTAAAAACGTAATTTGGAATGTAAATTTGAAAAATGATATCTATGTAGGCCATGTTGGATCGAGTGCGTCCGAAAAAGACAAATAACACCACCATTAATGCTCGGATTGAAAAAATAAACATTTATCAGTCTCAGCCATGGTGTGGCCTGTCTAAAAAAGTAATTTAGAAGTGTAAAATTGAAAAATGGTTTCCATGGTAACCTCAGAAGCCTTGTTGAAGAACAGGGCGTATTAGTGAAACTAAAGGGAAATTAAAATAAAACACTGAAAGCGCTCCTTGTGCTTGAAATGACTGGCAGGGTAGTGACATGACGTGATGTTGACATGCTTTTAGTAATGGAAAACAAATCCACATAGTAACATAGCACAATTTGTACACATGTTCGACAAGGGACAATTTGTACACAGGTTCGAGTGGCCCAGTCAATTCAGTGTTATGCATGCCATTCGACATTGTTGGAAATCTTTACAGCTGATAAACACTGATAGGCATCTTAATTCATTCATAGCCCTTTGGTAGAGATTTCATATTACATTTCTTGACCGCAGGTCATAGGCATTTTACAGGTGCATATACATGATGACGCTGCCAATGTTTGGGATCTACAGAAAAGATTTCCATTCTACCGCAATATTCAAACCTGCGTGCACAGTGTTTAGTTTGTAGACCCAACGCTGTTCTAATTGCGTCAGTGTTTTATTTAAGTCTCCCCCCCGCTTTGCAGGTGTTACTTTTTGTAGAATGAACCATCGTAGATCTGTATCTTTGTGGTTTTTGTTGGTAAAAAGTTCTACTAGTGGCTTGTCGGCAACTTTGTTCCTGATACAGGACCGATGTTCCGATATTCGCATCTTGATGGCCCGTATGGTTTTGCCTACGTATATCAGGTTGCAAGGGCATTGTATCACGTAGATCACTCCCTTCGTGTTGCAGTTAGTGAAATCATTCATGGTCCATTTTACTCTGTGATGTTCAAAAGTTTTTTTCTGTAGAGTTAAAGGGCATGCTACACAGTGGCCACACTTGTGGTGGCCCACTAAGGGAGGCATATCCCATAATGTGGCTTGTATTGCTCATGGTGGTTCTATGAACGTGTGAACCAATGCGTCTCTTAAATTTCTGTTCTTTTTGAATGCAAAACATGGGACCTTGTCCAGTGTCCCCGGATGTTTGATCAAATGCCAATTCTTTTTTATGGTTTTCTGAATCAATGGACTTAGTGGTCCAAAGGTTGTGACACATACCATCCTGTTCAACTCTATCTTGGGTTTATTTTCCAGACAAATATCTCTTGGTGTGTTTTTGGCTCTTTTTCGGGCCTGACTGATGGCCTTTCGTGGGTAACACCTGTTGATTAGTCTTTTTCCTAAATCCTCTGCATGCAGTTGAAATTTTTCCATGTCTGTGCAGTTCCTCCGTATTCTTAAAAACTGCCCGTAAGGTAGGTTATATTTTAAGCCCATAGGATGGTAGCTTTGAAAATGGAGAAGACTGTTACGATCAGTGGGTTTCCGAAAAAGTTCTGTCTTCAGCCGGTCGCCTGTTTTGTAGATATGTAGGTCTAAAAAATCGATTTGGTGGTGATCCCATTGTATTGTGAACTTTATGTTGGGATTTCTTGAATTTATCCAGAGATGAAAGTTCTGTAATTCCAGAGGGGTCCCTTTCCATATGATGATAATATCATCGATGAATCGTTTCCATAAGGAGATGTTTCCTAGGAAAGGGTTCTCTTCACAGAATACATTTTTGCTTTCGTAGTGTGACATATATAAATTAGCAATGTCAGGGGCAAAAGTGGCTCCCATACTGACACCCTTAATCTGTTTGTAGATCTGGTTTTGGAAAAGGAAGAAATTCTCTGACATCGCAAGTCTGGCACACTCCAAAATGAAATTCGTCGGGGCGGACTCAGTATCATTTCTAGTATTCAGGCATTCTCGTATGGCTTCTAGACCATCAAGTTGGGGGATCGATGTGTATAAAGCCTCTACGTCCATTGTGGCGAGTAGACTGTCGGTGCTCAATGTGAGATCGTTTAGCAGGTTGATAGTGCTCGTTGTATCCTTTAAATAGGAGGGCATCTTCAGAACGAAGGGTTTTAGAAAATGGTCTGTGTAAACGGATAGTGGTTCCAGAAGTGATTCACAGGCAGACACTATTGGTCTGCCAGGAGGTTTTTTAACATTCTTATGCATTTTGGGCAGAATGTAAAATGCCGGAACGCGTGGGTTTGTTTTATTTAAGAACCTTTTTTCTTCTTCGCATATCCAACCCTGCATTAGAGCATGCTGTGTCAGGCTGGCAATTTCTTCCTGAAGATCTTTTGTGGGATTATGATCCAGAGGTTGATAAGCAGCTCGATCGTCAAGGAGGCGTAGGCATTCGATGTTATAGTCAGCGGTATCCCAGACGACTATCCCTCCTCCCTTATCTGCTGGTTTTATTGTAATGGACTTATCGGTTTCCAAATTCCTCATGGCTATTCTTTCTTCTTTATTGAGATTGTCTTTGTAGTAGTTGTCCTTTCTGAAACCAGCCATTATAGTTTTAGTGACCACTTTCTCAAAAGTTGGGCCAGGCCATAGGTGCGGAGCGGCAGCAGGCGGAAGAGGCACGGCTCACAATGGTCAGGGCAGAGAACTCCACCAGCCTGGCCGCAGGGTCGAGTGCCTCGAGGCAATTCGCAGGGAGTTGGAGGTCCACATGTCATCGTCCCTGCGAACCCTCGGGGCCATGGAAGAGGACCGCCTCTGGGACATCGAGCAGAATTCGATGATGCCCTGGCCCGGGAAATCGGGAAGTGAGCCGTCGGACTAGCCCGCTGCCATTGTAAATCATTTTTAGAGTTAGGCTTCCTTTTCCTTTTCCTTTGTTTTGGGGTGAATGGACTATGCCCCACACATTTTATATAGTTTTTTCTTAGGTAGTTTCTTAGGTAGGTTTAATTTCTTTTGTTGGGCTCATCGACCCTTGACAATGGATTGTACATAGTTGGACAATGGATTATTTTGAACTTTTTCTTTTGATTTCAAGATGGATTAATGGATTTTTCTTTTTACGTTTCCTTTGGATTTGCGTTGGTGGAGGGAGAGTTTGGACTATTTTTCTTTCGGATTTCTTTGGATTGGTTATACTTTTCATTTACTCATCTTTTGCACATGCTTTTCATTTCATGTTTGCTATTTTGTTATGCTTTCATTTCATTGCTTTATTTTTGAACATAATATATTTTGATATTTTACTTCCATGTGTGGGATTCGCTCATTGGGTTCATGCATGTGAAAATGTGGGTTTACACAATCAATGCCAACCAGTGTGTGTGTGTGACGGACATGTGTTGATGTACATAGTTGACTTTTGGTTTGTGTCTTGAGATAGGCATGTCAGTGTGGGGTGGATTGGGAAATCATTGCGTCTCAAGAATGGGGTGGCGTGCTGTGGTATTTTGGTATAGAAGTGGGCCATGATTGTGCATCTTTATGTCATGTAGGGGGGACATGACTGGGGCCTGCTGGCAGGTGCCCCTCACTGCTGGGGGGTGGGGGTGCAGAGGGACATGAGTGGGTCATGAGTGGGGGCCTGCTGGCAGGTGCCCCTCACTGCTGGGGGGTGGAGGTGCAGGGGGACATGAGTGGGACATGAGTGGGGGCCTGCTGGCAGGTGCCCCTCACTGCTGGGGGGTGGGGGTGCTGGGGGACATGAGTGGGGGCCTGCTGGCAGGTGCCCCTCACTGCTGGGGGGTGGGGGTGCTGGTGGACATGAGTTGGTGATCATATTGCAAGGTGACATGTGTCTTGACAGGGGGGCATGCCCATGGTGGATGGGCTGCCTACGAGACATGACCAGTGGTGCAGGGTAGTCCCCTGTGGTGTGGGCTGCCTGCAGGGGCCATGGAGGGGGTAGAGGGGACACCTGGGAGGACACACACTGCCAATTCACGTGTGGGACTCCCCGCGCACCCCACTGGATACACGTACCCCGCTCTGACAGCGAAATCATGTGTGAAACTTCACGTGCACCGCCGAAATACACGTACCCCGCTCTGACAGCAAAATCATGTGTGAAACTTCACATGCACCCCCGAAATACACGTACCCCGCTCACACAGGGCCAATTGCGTGTGAAACTTCCCGCAAACCCCAGTAATACACGTACCCCGCTCGCACAGGGCCAATCGCGTGTGAAACTTCCTGTGAACCCCAGTAATACACGTACCCCGCTCGAACAGGGCCCATTGCGTGTGAAACTTCCCGCAAACCCCAGTAATACACGTACCCCGCTCGCACAGGGCCAATCGCATGTGAAACTTCCCACGAACCCCAGTAATACAAGTACCCCGCTCGCACAGGGCCAATCGCGTGTGAAACTTCCCACGCACCCCAGTAATACACGTACCCCGCTCGCACAGGGCCAATCGCGTGTGAAACTTCCCGCTCACCCCTGAAATACATGTATCCCGCTCGCACAGGGCCAATCGTGTGAAACTTCCCGCGCACACCGAAATACACGTACCCCGCTCGCACAAGGCCAATCGCGTGTGAAACTCCCCGCGAACCCCAGTGATGCACGTACCCCGCTCGCACAGGGACAATTGCGTGTGAAACTCTGCACGCCGGGGTGTACATGTATTCGGAGGGGTGCGCAGGGAGTTTTACAGGCGTTTTCGTGGTTGGGGGGCTGTATGCTGGTCCAATGGCCTGTGCGCCATGTATGGGATTTGTGCGCTGTGCAGGGCGCATTGGGAGGGGTTGGGGGCGTAACTGGCACTGCTGCAGGGTCGCTGTGCCACTCTGCGCCACAGCTCGTTTTGGATGTTAAAATCCATGAATACGCTGTGTGCAGAAATGGATTTTAGCGCACGTGGCTGGAGCAGACTGTCGCACGTGCACACTGTGCGCCAGCCGCGTGCGCCACTTGTGCGCTGGATTCTATGAATTACCCCCTTGGAGTTTTGCTCAAATCCAGGGAAAGGAGTGTGGTGTCCAAATGTCATGTAGCCAGCAATGTCCAGCGGGTCCTAACAGGTAACTGCAAAATTTGGTGCAGATTGGTGAAACAGTGTGGAATTGTAAAACAAACAATGCGTCACCAAGCCACAAACCCACAAAAATATTTGACTATTGCTGAAATCCGGGGAATGGGGTGGGGTGTCCGAATATCAAGTAGTCAGTATTGCCCGGAGAGTTCTAACAAGTTACTATGCAACATTTGGTGCAGGTTGTTGAAACAGTGCAGATTTTTTATAAGGAACAACGCTTTGCCCAGCCACAAACCCAGCCACAAACCAACACATGTTCACTATTACAAATATAGAAGATAAGTATTTATTTATCTAATACATTTTTCATTTGTATAGCGTGCACAAGCCCTCGGGTATCAGGGCGCTGGGGTGAAGCGGTTACAAGAGGCCCTTAGGCACAATATGTAGTAAACATAGTTACAGTCTTACTTACAGTCATAGAAGTAAATTCGTTACAGTCATAGGGGTACATGCATGAGGCTACAATAGTCAGGATGCGGTCGGATGCCTGAAACAAGGAGGGTTAGTTGAAGAGCCATGTTTTGAGGGCTTTGCGGAAAACCCAGATGGAGTCTTCTGATCTGAGTTTTAGTGGGAGTTCCATTGCTTCGCTGCTATGACTGGGAAGCTTGAACAACCTGCTTTGGCATGTTTCAATGTCGGTTGAACTAGTCTTTGAGTGTATGGCGTTCTAAGAGGCCTGGTTGAGTGCGATTTGGAGAATCTTTGGGAAAGGTAGGGCGGTGCCGACTTGGAAATGCATCTATGTGTGATGGTTAGGGTCTTGAAGAGTATTCTTTTCCGGATGGGGAGCCAGTGTACCGCCTTGCGGGAAGCTGATATATGTTCAGTTCTGGGGAGGTTGAAGGCAGCTCGAATGGCTTATTTTGGATGGTTTGCTGTTTCTTTAGATTATGGACTGAAGTGCTGGCAAATAGAGCATTGCAGTAGTCTAACCTTGTGCCCACCACGGTACAAGCGATCGTCAGGCAGCTGCCTGGCGATATGACTGGTCTTGAGGCATTTAGGAGTTTGGTGGCGTGTGCAGCTGAGGAGGCGATGGCATTGACTTGTCTGGTTAGTGTTAGTGAGCCATCCAGATAGACTCCCAAGTGTTTTCACTGAAGGCGAGGCGGGGATTGGGATGCTGTCAATGACGAAGGTGGAGTATTCAGGGTTCTGTTAATTTAGTGCTGTTGTGTGACCTATGATAAGCATCTCTGTTTTGTCATCGTTCAGGCAAAGGCCATGGGTGCCCATCCATGCTTGAATGATGGCAAAGGTTGAGTTTAGCGTGGCAGCGTCTTCTGAGTATGTGCCAGAGAGAGGGAGGAGAATTTGTGTATCATCTGCGTAGTTGGTGTATGCGATATCGAGGGATTCTAGGAGGTCCAAGCGGGTCTTCGTGAAGATGTTGTAGAGGGTAGGCGAGACACAGGAGCCTCGGGGAATCTTCGCAGTTGATTGGTGAGGGTGTCGCACTTGCATTCTCTGAGAAGACTTTAATTCTTCTAACTTCTAGGAAGGAGGCGATCCATGACGTTGCTTCTGGTGAGAAGGATGCTGCTTGGGTGAGGTGTTGGCAGAGTATGCTGTGGTCGACTAAGTCGAAAGCTGTGTACAGACATAGTAGCAGCAAGAGGGCGAGTTTACTCTTGTCTCTGATGTCATCCATCTGATTTTTTAAGTCAAGGAGGGCAGATTCGGTTCCATGTCCTGGGCAGAAACCATATTGGTGGATTCCGAATATCTGGTTTGCTTACAGGTGCTGCTGTATTTGAACGTAGGCTGCTCTGTTGAGGATTTTTTGCAGGAAGGGGATGGTCGTGATGGGGCGATAGTTGTTGGGAAATGTTGGGTCAAGGGTTGTTTTTTTTAAGAGCGGTAAGACCTGTGCTTCTTTGAGGCTGCCAGGTACCACGCGTGTGGTGAAGGAGGAGTGCCTGAGGGCCTGGGCATATGTCTCCTTTGCATTTTGAGGGCTGTAGGAATTTCAGGATGTGCATGGTTTCTTGGGCAGGGATTGTGTTGAATCTAAATAATGGTTGGGTGTTGAGCGGGGCTGATTGGATGTACTTGGAGGTTGTGACAGTATCAATCACAGTGGTTTGTTTGGTATGGCTCACGGCAGCTTGTTTGTCGATAATTTGTTTTGGAGTAAACTAATTTTGTTCAGCAAGGACTGAGGATGCTGTCGCACCAGGCTCGGTCTTAAGTAAGCAGGGATGGAGGGGTGACCAGGGCTTCAAGTTCCCTAAGGATAGAGAATAATTCTCTGGTATTAGAGGTCACGTTGGTGATTATGGAGTTCAACATATTGGCTTTGGCATGTATGATTGTGTTTTTGTATTGTTTGGACAGGTTTATGAACTCTTGTTTGAGTGTGTTGAGTAAGTTCTATGAGGTCCTGTTTGTACCAGGAATTCATGTGCGCTAGTGATTTGGCTTTTTTTGGAGCTATCGGGGCAATCGATTCAATTGTATTTGCTAGTGTTTTATTGTATAGGTCCACAAGATTGTTTGTGTCAAGGCTATCTGAGATGTCTGAGTTGAGGGCATCCAGAAAAGACAGGAGATGTTTTTTAGTTAGCTCACGGGCACGGTGGGCTAGGGAAGGGGGCATCATGTTGATGGGTGTTTTGGTTTGTCGACCGAGGTGGATGGTGAACAGGATGATATGGTGGTCCGACCATGGGCGTGGGTTATTTGATGTGATAGGGATGTGGCAGTTTAGGGTGGCTAGCCAGTCTAAGGAGCGCACTTTGTTGTGTGTGGGGCTATGGATACAATAACTAAAGCCAATGGCGGATAGTGAATTGGCTAGTGAAGTGGCTGGTAACTCATTAGGGTCGTTAAGGCCTAATTTAAGGTCCCCCAGGAGGAGTGTTTGTAAGGATGGTTTTGTGTTCTCTTGTAGTATTTGAAAAAAGATATGGAGCTAATCATAGGGCCCTTTAAATGTGCTTGGTTTGGTTGCTGAACCTTCTGTGCTGTCCAAAACACTGAATCAATGGGGCTGTTTCTCTTGTCACAGAGACAGATGTTAAAGGGCCGAGACCCTTAAACGGAGGAGAGGAGCAGCTGTGGAGTGAACCAGCCACGGGCAGTAGCCAGCCTGAGCGACACTGCACTGCGCTGTTGCCTGCACTACAGCGCAGATTTAAGACATCCTGAAGGAGCGACCACATAGCACATGTGGTGGGCTTAGAGCCCACGGAACATCAGGAGGGCAAAGAGCCCCAGACACCGAGGTGCCTGACACTAAAAGACCGACTGGCACTGAAGTAGCACACCAGTGTGCCCAAATGACCTCACCCGAATGAACAAGCCCAACCAGGAACCGACGACCCAAGAATCATGGTTCCCTCACTATTGGGGTGAGTGCCTCTTCTGCAGAAGATTACCGCAAACAACAGGTATGCAGGTCACATAAAGGAGAGGGAGCAGGCCGGCTGAGCAACACTCTGGGAAGGAGTAAGAGCAACTAAACCCAATAACCCATGAGGAGTTACCAGAGAGCAGAAAGCACGAGAAATTCCCCACAGAGGTGAGCCTTAACCCAATAACCTATGAGGTGTTACCAGAGATTAAAATGCATGAAAAACACCCAGAGGGGTGAACCTGACCCCAGCAACCTACCAGGGGCTATCAGTGAGCGGCAAACCAGAGAAACGCCCGAATGCGGTCAACCTGAATCTAATAACCCAGTGGCCCATTCCAAATTAAAGGATGTGCAACGTCAAGTTGTACACTTAAGGAACAAACATCTTATCTTGAACAAGGATTTGCTGGAAGGAGTCAGAAGCCCATTTTGTGTACAAAATCAATGAATTATGTTGTGAACTGTGCCGCTTGGCATAGGCCTCGAAAATAGGAAAGAAACCAAAATACATTCATGCTAAGGCCTTGAAAATCCTAATAGAAGAGCCTTCTAATGAGACATTTGGGGAGGGGAGCATGCTCCAAACAGCACAAGCCAAGATAGGGGAGTAAGAACACTTTTCTAGACTAAGTCCTTTTGGTTCCTGTGTTAGTGGTAGGGACAGTCAGCAGGGTAGTACAGGTATGGACGCAGGACGAGGTTGAATTATGTATAACATCATGACGAGCACCCGTTTGTCATTTTTTTAGATAAGGGAATCTCAGGAACTCGACCTGCATCTTCATTACGCTGCTTGAATACACAATACCTTCGAAATGACATTAGAAACATATTTGTCAAACAGATGTATGCCAAGGAGAAGCCATCCACGCCTTTGTGATATCATTTGTAAAAGCACATCATTGTTTCCATTTATCTTTAAATGTTTTCATTGATTTACTTATATTTAATCAATGATCTCCCAAATTAATCCAATCTTTGTTCTATTGGACTTCTAAAAGTTAATATTGGCATTGCCATTTTCTCTGTTTTTGCAGAGTATGGCATTGGATAATCACGATAGTGTTATGTGAGAGTTACGACGATACCCTTTAAACATTCCCTGATCCACACAATAAACTGCATGCAATTCTGGCGGCCAATAGGTTCTCCTTTATCACTACATTGCTACTGAGGACTTACCTTCGACCTGCTTTTTGAGTGTGGGCTGGGCAGGCCCTGTTCTGCTAGCTGTGTTATAAATCTATGCTGCTGAAGAAGGACACCTATTTGTGGCTTTTCTTGGAAGGGAGAGACATGTCAAGAGATATATTTTTGACAACCACAAGCACTATTAAACAGCCCCACTCTACTTCAAAGTGTAAATATATTATGTGGTGTTTTTTAACGTAATGTATGTTAATCGAAAAAAAATGATGTAAAGGATCTTGCTCCTTTTACGTGGAAGAATAGTAACCTCAAACAAAATCTCACAGAACCCGTTGAAAGTTCAACATAGTACATATGACCAATTGTTGCATCATTGTTGAAATACACATTTTTTCTTCGCCTGGAAGATGAACTTGAAGTCTTATTGTTGTATGCGTAAGGCAACAGCTCTCTTTAGCTTTGATAACAGGCAAAGTGGGCAGGGCGGCTTCGGACACACATACATCGGGCCTTTATTTATGTATTTATTTATTGTTTGCTTTTTAGGTGCTTATACAGTAAATACATTCTGTTTCAAAGCACCCACAGGGCAGCAGGGAGGGAACATGGGATATTAGCACAATTAAATACAAGAAATACAGAGCGGGAATGGACGGCCGAACCGAGTATGCCTAGTGAGAATTCAGAATGTACAAGTACGTCAAGGAAAAGACCAGTGGGGTAGGTGCTGTGGTGTCCGTGCTCAAGGTGAGCCACAGGTGAAGTGCAATGTATGGTAAGTGCTATGCGGCCAGGTGCCGTGTTGGGTGGAAGGTGCGAAACTCCAGTGTGGAGGGTGTGCTGTCAAGTGCTGATTAAGGCAGATGCTAGGGAGATTGGGTGTGAATGGTCAGAGGCCCAGAGGATGCATAAGAGTCCAAAACACAGATCACAGCAAGTGCGGGATTAGCAGAGGAAGGAAGAAGGGAAGGAGGAGGAAATTAGGAGTGTTTTGAGGTGCTTCTGGAACTTCAGAAAATCCTGCTCAAGATGCAGAGGGGGGAGAAGGCTGTTCCAGAGGAGGGATCCAGCTGAGGAAAGCGAGCGACCTCCTGCTCTCTGTTTAGCAAAACACATTACACACAGTGAATTGGTGCCAGAGGAGCGTAGAGGTCTAGAAGGAGATTATTTGGTAAGAGAGAGTTGCAGATAGTGTGGTCCCCGGCCATGGCTACAGACAGCATTGTGGATGATGTAGAGGGATTTTAATTTTATCCGTGCAGCAACCGGGAGCCAGTGGAAGCTTTTTAGGGCATGTTGAGATGCTGTCCCTGGGGTTAAGGCCAAGGATATGTCTCTCTGCTATATTCTGGATTAGTTGAAGAGGACACAGAGTGTAAGAACGTAGATTGAGGAGGAGGCTGTTGCAATAGTCAAGACTAGAGAGAACCAGAGCTCGGGAAACAATGAGCTTCTGGGTGAAGGTGAGAACTGGGAGAATTTCTTTGAGAAGGTAGAGTTGCAAGTAGGAATTCTTGTCAATGTCCTGAGAGTGAGGGAGGAAGCACAGAGATGAGTCAAAGATGACTCCAAGGTTTCTGGCTTCAGAGGAAGGAGCAGGGATAGAGCCCAAGGTGGGATGCCAGAGAGAAGGAAAGAAGGAGGCATCAGGGGTCCCATCGGGAAGGATCTCAGTTTTGCTGGCATTGAGGCAGAGATCATTGGAAGAGCGCCAGGCCTGGATGGCAGACAGGCAGTCAGGGGTGAAGGAAGGTGCGAGTGAGTCAGTAGGAAGTCTGAAAAAGATTTGGGTGTCATTGATTATTTAATAGTATGATGTATGGTTCTCAACACGAGGTTGTGAGCAAATCATTTGCTAGCCATGCAGTATTCCAACTCAGGAGACAAATCATGGGCTGTCATCACGTTGGACGGGTTACATTTTACCATGTAAAACAGTTGCAGTACTCCACTCAGTGATCTCCTGTGGTGGCTAAAAAGCTTTGATGCCTCCTTAAAAGGCTGCAGAATGGGTTTCAGACAGCAGCTGCCACTGCCTTAGTGAAAGAAATATTGCATCTAATGTTCGTTTTTAAATATTGCAATAATCAGTAATAGCAATACATTTTTCATTTAGTGGAACAACTTGCACAATGTGGAATTCTAGCATGTGGTCTTTAAAGTGTGCTTGTCTGCACTTGGTGTAGCACAAAAGTGCATGGTCTTGCCAATTTGTAGGACAGCAAGGATATGGGACCTGTTGTTCGCAATAAGAAAGCCCACGGTCTCACTACTTGCACATTGGGGTCTGGTGCAGAATTGCACCCACTTCCCCTATTTATTACACTGGGATCAGGACGCCTCTCAGCTAGAGGAGTACATGTAGGTTACCCAGTATGTGGGCAAAGCCATGTAGTCAATGCTCTGTCCACTGTTCCATATGGTACAAGTCCAGTACAGCCTTTCATGCCAAATAACATCTACAGGGAATATCCAAGCGGATCCCAATGATCGACTTTATTCATAAATCAGAACAAAAAAAGTAACACAGCAAGAGGTTCATAGACAGCATCGCCAACTGGTTAGTGTTGAAGAAGCACACTCTGTCATGTTACCTGTGATAGATTTGTCCGCATTGAAACACCATCCTCCCACTGACCTGGAGCAAAGTGTTATGTGGGAAGTGTAGTTACACCTCAAACTGTACATCAAGGTTGGGAATAGTGCTTTATTATTTATTTATTTGTTTGTGGTTTGTTTAAACCTTTACAAAATAGTTCATCATAAATATAACATTTCATAGAATTTTCATCAATCACAATTCATAGAAAAAAAACATATTAAGAACAGTATAAAAGTAACAAATTGTATAAAACCATATAGGATAATACATCAAAAAGGATACCATAATTAAGAAGATCAGGTTCGATCGCAATTCATTCGAGCTTAATCTAAGAAACAATAAAATTCCTGAATTTTCAATAGAAAGGTGCAAAACATTGTATTGTATCGATCCAATCAGCCAAAAAAACGGGAAAAGATCAAATTAATCATTCAGAATAAATCACAGAATTTTTCAAGATTACCATAATTCCCTATTTTACGGCTGTAGAGGTATTAAGCTTAAATTGGTGCCATAGCATTACTGTTTAAACAGCATACAAGTGTGTTACAAGTTGCACAAAGCATTCATATAAGTCATTCAGGATAAGTCACATACATTTTTAAGAATGCCATTATTCTAAATTTTAGGACTGTAGAAGTATTATGGCTATTTTGATGCCATAAAATGTCTGTGTCAACAGCATACAAGTGTGTTACAAATTGCTCAAAGTATAGAATTCTTTGCTTTAAAAGTGCTGGACATCGCAATAATATATGTTTCAAGGTTTCTTCGGTACCTTCTTTCTAAAAGTGTATATACCACCGCCATTCAGCATTATGGAGATTCCATCTTTTTAGGATGTAATTTGTTTTTAAGGTATCAAAGCGGAACTTCATGAATGAATTTCTAAAGTTCTGAGAAGGGTATTTCTCTAGATAGTTTTCCAGAACAGGGTGGAATTTCCAGAACAAGTGTATCTGGTTAACTATTTTGGATTGTTGGCCACTATCTAAAGTCACTTTCCAGTAATTACATTGAAGTATACATTTCACTTTCAAAGGTTTCTTTACCAGCATTTCCACCGTAATCCCTGCATTCGACAAAGTTTTTTCAGTTACCATTTTTAAGTGCGAGCAATAAAAGTTGGATTGGTCTTTAGCTGCAATCGTGTAAAGAGATGAGAGGTTATTTATCAAACATTTCCTCCACAGCATCATTTTTCTCCATAAGATGATCAATTCAAGGGATTGTAGCCCAAACTCTTATCTAATGACTTGGATTGGTATACATTTAGGGATAAAAAACAGGACACCTTTCCACATATCCTTTTCTAATTTTTTCATAAAATCCGTACTCTCGAGTTCATAAAATTCTAAACCATATATGAGTTTGGGGATTCCGGAAATAGTGTAAAAGCGTTTCAAAGGTATTGCTGTAAATCTGCCATACTTGGCATCAATATTCACCATCTGTCGCTGTATGATTTCAGCTTTCACTTGTAGCTGCCTTTTAATCATTACCGTTGCACTATTAGCTGCAAAGTGATATCCTAAATATTTCAGAGTGGTTTGGCTTTTTAAACATTTACCTTCACAATACCAAGTAAGCGAAGTTTGGTTTTTCTTTGGCTTACCCATTCCTAAAATAATTGTTTTAGCTGCATTGATTTTTAAGTGTAGACCAGTAATAAAGACGACAAATTCATTTATCAATTTTTGCAAACCAATTTTTGTACGATCAAGCAGTAAGAAGTCGTCTGCATAAGAAACCCATTCGATTGCGGTTTCTCCCAATTTAGGTGGTACTAAGCCCTTACCCAAGATGGCTTCATCAGCTTTAGAAACATATAG
Organism: Ambystoma mexicanum; assembly: GCF_040938575.1. Taxonomy (NCBI): domain Eukaryota; kingdom Metazoa; phylum Chordata; class Amphibia; order Caudata; family Ambystomatidae; genus Ambystoma; species Ambystoma mexicanum. The sequence goes on from NC_090933.1 coordinate 1,144,941,667, forward strand.
ATTAAATAAAATGGCGGCTAACTTGCAACCTTGTCTTAAGACATTAGGGATAGGTATTTCAGAGGATAGTCTGCCTGCTGAGTTAAGTCTGACTTTGATCTTTGTGTCTGAGTATAAATCAATGATCATCTCAAGTATATGTCTAGGAATCAATAGATCTCTTAAAATAGACCATAGAGTCGGTCTATCAACAAGATCAAAAGCTTCTGAAAGATCCATTGAGGCCACAAATATCACATAGCCTGGCTTCTTCAATGTTTTTGATTGCAAACTTTTCAAAATTAGCCCTCCACAGTCCGTTCCAACATTTTTTCTAAAACCTATTTGTTTAGCATTTATTATATCATTGTTAGCAATCCAGACTTCAAGTTCTTCAAGAATAATAGAGGTAAAGATCTTGTAGTCTGGATCAGAAATAACGATTGGCCTACAACTTTCAGGTGAAGTTCTAGGACTGTGCTTATAAATTGGGATCAAGATAGCCAGTCTCCAAGAATACAGTGTAAGCTTTGTTGTGAGGATGTAAGATATTCCCCCATAACTGAGCATCAATTTTTAAAGTTTGATTGGATAAGTTATTGGGTCCTGGTGCCGCCGATTTTTTGGATTTAACAATAATTCTAGTAATATTGTTAGGGGAGATGTTCAGGTTCCATTTGGAATTTTTTACCAGAAGAGGCGTATCGTTGTCATATTCGCCATGTTACATCTTGGCAAAATGGTCCTTCCAACTTTGTTCGCTGATCAGAGACAGCAGTATCTCTTTTTGGGTTAGCTGAGTCCCATTAATCATCACCCAGCAGTTTGAGATATTTTTACCTTTGATGGCAGTAAGCATTTTTTCGCCATCCATTTGATCTCTTGCTATTCTATGTGAAATTAGCCAATTTTTATATTGCTGCTTCAGACCTTTTAGTTTCTTATCTCTTTCTGCACCTATACTTGTTGTATTTACAGCACCACGAATATCTCGTCATAACTGTTTTTTGCGGTTTAAGATGTCTATATTGAAAGCATGGGCATGGTTGCAGGGTTGTTTTGTAATTTTCTTCTCACAACATGTCTGAGTAACAATTTCATTACTGTAGTTCGTGAAAGAGGATGAAGCAAGATAAAATGGACTGTCTTCATGTGACATATTCGTATTATTTTTTAGGAGCAGCGATGTAAATCTTTTTGTGTTGGAGTAAGACCAACGTATCTGCGTACCCATCAGATTTGCAATCAGGCCTGGTTTATAGGTTGCATTTTGTTCTGTGTCATTGGCATGTGTTATATAAATTGACAGGAGGTTATGATCGCTGGTTGACATTTCTTTAACCGTCAGGTCGGATATGTATTTATCCAAACCATGAGACACAAAGACGTAGTCTAATATAGAGCTACTACCTCTAGCATTCCATGTGTGGACATAATTTGGTAACTTCACCAGCCCCATAACATCAAGAAACTTCATCCAAATTGCACCTCTCAACTTTGAATTACCAGTTGGAGCTCTATGTAATTTTGTAGCAGCATTCAAGCCAAACATCAGAGAGTCAATTTCAGTAGTGTCTATGTCACAGTCTGCATTAAGGTCACCAGCCATCATAACCAGCCCGTTGATTTTTAACATCCTCCAATCATCAATTTTTGCCATTACTTCAGCTAATTCTTTCGTCAGCTGCAGTTCAGTGTGTTTTAGGGGGTTCCAGTATATATGTATAATACATATGTCAATAATGTTGCGTCCGAGTGTCAAGGTACATCTGATTGCCAAGAAGCAATGCAAGTTTGACCATATCGCAATGTTTTTTGGTTCCAAAGTATGTTTGCATGCCGTTAGCAAGCCACCCATGGGCCTCCATTTGGGGCCTTTGGTAGCAGGTAGTTGCCAGATATCATATCCTTCCCAACTAAGGGCAGTTATGGCCCATGTTTCTTACAAAAAAATCAAGTCAAAAGATGACGAGATATCTGTAACTTCAATATTACTTGTCAGATGCTCATGGCCTCTAGAATTCCAAGAGGCAACAAGGGTTTTACTGACAGGGCTAAAGTGGTTTGGCCAACGCCTGGAGCGACGAAATAGCATCCTTAAGCGCTAATGTAAGCCCTCTCCATTCTTGTTTATCGGTGCCAAACCCTTCCCTGTCATCAGCTTTGATGGAATCATTACTATCGCAGTTTCATAGATAGTGCTTTATAGTGTTGCAGAACTGGGTGGCTGTAGTATAGTGACGGCTTCAGTGTGGATATCCGCCATTGAGGTCTTGTGATTTTATCCCAATCATGTGCATAGAGCCTGCATTACAAGGGAGTGGAAAGATGTGGTACCCAAAATGTTCACATGATTCCCAAACACGCTGTTCCCTTGAACAGAGTACAAGACGCAAGATGTTTCACTCTGTCCTCAATCTCGACTGAAGATTTCACATTTGGATTTTCTTGGTAAGCTACAATGTATCCTACTTAGCTAATCGCACCACGCAGATGATAGTGTTTTTATTTTTATTTTATTATAATGTGTTCATTAGTCCAAAGAAATATTTCACCCAAATAAAACATCATAGCATAAACATAGAAAAACAGAAAAGGCATAAAAACATATATGAAATCTTAAAATGAACATATAGGTCAAACAGATGCCTTATTGAATCCCACCGTAAGCACCGCCCTAGACAAATAGGGCCATATAGCATTGTCTGTGGCATTTCCAAAATATAACACTGTTATATTTTGGAAATGTAAAAATATGTGAGTAGTGTCCATTTCCTTGGATCCATTGAGCACAGCTGAATCCTGTTGTACAGGAAGAATATCTGTATCTCTGTCATTCTCAGGACTTGTCCTGGCTGCTTGATCGTTTAAATTGATCACTGTGTCCTCCTGATGATCTGGCATGGCTTTGGCCTCTGCTGGACCCTTCACTCAAACAGACACCTCTGTAGAGTATTCTCTGGTACGATTTTCCTTGTGTGGAGAGCACCAGCGATGTGCCCTGCATCACTTTCTTTACACTCTGGCTTGGGATGTCTGGCTTTGCTGCAACAATGATGTCAAGTCACTGAGTCAGTGTTTCATCACTTGGACGTGTTCCAGTCCTCACTTCAACGTCCACTATTGGTGCCTCGGCTCCTATGGGGAGAGTCTTTGCTGACATTTCTCATCCTGATACCAAGAAAAATATATTCAACTTTTTCTCTGCAACTATAATTTGGTATGGCCACTAAAAGATGAGGCTCTTATTTCTGCCTTCATCCTCTCTCATCTTTTCTAATGTTCTGAAGTGGGAGAATGGGAAAGTACCCTCCCCCCAGTCTCATCCGGACCATGGCCTAGGAGATCACGGCCTAAGCACCCCCCGCAAGAAGAGTTTGACCAAACCTCTTCCTTACCAGATGACAACGTATCCTGTTTCAAAGGCATACATGTACGAGGAGCATGCCCACTAGTATGCCCTGGTCAAGCCGACGCCTGCGCCATGGACCAGCTCGATTAGACACCAACCACGAAAATCATCAACGTTAGAGATGCCATGACGACATAGCCAACAGACAAGAACACTTGTGCCACCATGCACACTGGTCACTCACACACCAACCCACACGAAGAACATACTCAGTGCTATGACGTAGCGGACTGACATACCAAGGGACATGCATCGTTGTTATTTTTCACATAGGCCTTCTACAGCACCGCAGAAATGCAAGACGCCTGAAGAACTTGTGTATATGCTTGCTGATGCTTTCTCGCTACCTATCCTTATGAAGACGACACCATGTATACCTAATGCTGCTTGTGACACTCTGTCGCCCCGTGACCCCCATATTATGGGTTATGTACCGCCATCCAGAAACTAGGCCCAAGTAGGCCGCAAGCAAGAGTCCCCAAGCAAGAGCCTCGCAGACGAAAATCCTCCAAAGACAAAATGCAAGTCCTCACCATGCAGAACGAGCCCCCAACGAGAGCTCACAGCCAAGGCCACGATGTTGCAACCCACATGCCGCGCTCCCAGCGCCAAGGTTACACCTGCCAGTGCCAAGCCCTCAGAGCCGAAAAACACAAATCTAATGCTCATAATTCTGCTCCAGCTACGGTCTCCCCACACGTGACCAAGCCGAACTGACAAGATGCCAAGCTTGCCAGACAGAAGAGTCGCCAGGGTCCCACGTCTGGGACACACTCTGCAACAACGAAGCAGCAAGTTGGACACCTACAGCGATGGGAAAGACATGAGCACCAGCCCTTAAGCAGACCTGTCCATTGTCCACCACGAACACATATTTGCACATTGTTGCCAATGCCAGGTATACCGCGAGCTGGGAACGGCGATGGTCACAGGCTTGGGGGCTCGCGGGAGAACCAATCAGAATACAAGGGGCTCATCACTGACGCCATTACCCTTAGCCAATCACCAAGTGTCCCCTTGTAACAATTTCGGTGTAGCAACTGTTAGGGGCAGCCCAAGTGTACCACCTGACCCATCCTTATCCACTAATATTTCCTTCCATAGGCACCTATACTAACCCTACCACTCGGGGGACCAACCCGAAGTGACATTAGGTGTTGTGACGATTCTTCCCAGATGACGCAAGTAGCGTGTCATACTGCTGCAAAAAGGGCCTGCGAGCCCCACTAACGACGAGAGCCTCTCCGGATACATACGGTCTGAGTGTATCCCTGCCGTTACTCTAATAAACAGCAGTTATTACCTTGCTCTTGGGTGTGTCTCATACTCCTTTTGGGACGCGGGAGGAGTTGGGGCCTCCCCAGCCCCAGAGGTCCGCGGACGGCTCTGTCGGCCCCCAGGACAATCACCCCGACAAGTAGGAGGCACTGCTGAGATCTATTTGAGGTCTACCTAACCTGAGGGCAGCAATCCCGGGCCTCTTGCTACAAGGCAACCCGGCAGCACGGCCCCCTCTGCCATTGCCCCCTTTTGAGGACTACAGGACCATCGCGGAACTGCGAGACACCCGGACAGCACAATCCAGATATGGCCCTCGGGAGCCGACTTGAGAAGTATCCCGCCCGCGGTTGGCAAGTGTCCAGACGTGGTCCAGACGAGGGGAGGTGGCGACCTGCTTTGGAGGGGTGCGCACGGTTGAGCGGCCCCGGCTCACGAGGACTTGGTGAGTATGACACACCCAACCAGCAATATAATGTTGTGTGGGAGGGGGGAGGATTTGTAATGAGGGTGGCGGGAGGCATTTACAGTGTGTTGTAGAAGATTTGATTAATAAGTGGCGAAAGACGTGTGAGTGGTAGTGGAACAGGCACGAGGGCCGTCTTCTACCCCGTCACGATGTGAACTGAGTGGAGCTCAAGGCTACCACGTGTGGTTGTTAGAAGGCACTGATTTGTCCAGATCGCGGGCACCTCTAGGGGAAAAGTGTGGTTTTCGTATGAATTGACGTTGTAGCTCAATGAATAGATGAGGTTCCCTACTAATTGAGTGTTGAAGCTTGTTAAGTAGATGATGTTTTACCGCAGGGGGTAGATAGGTTGTTTACCGAGTGTGGAAGATAATTGGCTGGTTAAGCTCCTCTGGAGAGGGGGGAGTATCACACGTGAGGCGACGCAGCGTGCGCAGACTCATTTTATTAATTCAATTGATTGTGGATTACCTTGCAACAAACGAGGCGAGAAGACAGCTGTGGGGTTAATGGGGGATAATTGTGTGAAAACAAGCATGCATTTTTGAAGTTTTGAAATTTGTACTTACAGTGTATTGCAGAAGTTGGTGACGTCACCATTAGCGCTTGTATAGGACACTGCAACCATTTCGTGCTCATCGAAGAGTGGCCGGGGGGCAGGAAATGGAAAAGGGTGGGACAGAAGGGGTGAGGAGGCCGCGCACGGAGAACGCCAGCAGCACTCGAAAAGGGAGGGCCAAAAAAAGGAGAGGTGGCTGTCCACGGAGAACGCCGGTCATGCTCGACAAGGGGGTTGAGAAACGGGAGGGAGAGGTCTGACGAAGAAAGGAAGGTGGGGCGGCTATAAAGCATGCCACACAGGGCAAGCAGCCGCAGGGGGCTTCGTGCGCCACGGCCACAGGGGGCCATAATAGCAACATTTAGGGAAACAAATAATAAAAGAGAAGGAACTGTACAGTTGCAGTTTTATTACTTTCCAGCGGACAGTCGGAAGTCCCCAATTTACGGGGCCAGGTAAAAAAGGTTCATATCCGGAAAAAAGCAAATTGTAATATGGCCACCTACTACGGGTTGGGGATGAGAGAAAGCGCTTTAACTACACCCCATCAGCACATTTGCACGTCTCTATCACCACATAAGGAGAAAATTATAAAGTACAGCATTGACTGGACACAAGGGACAGATAACAAAATACTAACACCATGGCCGTCTAACGGCAGCTTTGACTCATATACCCAGCACTCACTCTTGACATACATACACAACACATACAAAGGAAAGAAATTAGCTCTCCATATAGAGATGTTTAACTTATGGAAGATGTTCCAGGGAGCCAGGCCAGGAGAAATGGGAATGTTTACCATGGAAGAGGCAACAGAGGAGAAAGGGAGCAAAGAAATGAAGGAGGTTAAAGAGGAGAAGGAGAACAGAGGGGGCATGGGTACGGCGTGCAGCAACGCACTATGCACAGAAGAGGGCAAGAGGGAGAAAGAAGGATCGGTTGCAGTATCAGAAGCAAAGGTGAAAAAGGAAGGGACAGAATATATGCATCTGGCGAAGGTAGTGAAGAAGAAAGCAGGAGGATTGTACCCAGCAACAGAATTAAGAGAAGCCGCTAGACAACAATTAACAGCCGCTGAGGGGTACTCGAACCCCGCGTACAGCCCTCCACCATACTCCCCTACAGATAGCTAACAGAGGGGCGTGGCGGTGACAGACACAATAGACTTAAGCACAACACAGGCAGGCACGGGGGGAGGGAAGAGAACTGTGGAAAACATCGCAAACATAGGACCAGATGAATGGATAGCAGCACAGGGGCAGATGAGGGCAATAGCAGAGAGCGTGTCACGCGCGGAGCAACAGGAAATGAAAAGGAAGGAGGAAGAGAAGGACAGGGAAATGGGGCTGTGAAAAAAGAAGATACTATCTGCAAGCGCCCCGAAGTATGAAGAAGGTAAAGTAATAGAGAGCATATTAAAGAGCGAAGGGGGAAAAAGGGGGAGAAAGGAAGAAGAAGAGAGGATATTGGCAAAGGTGACTAAAGAGGTATTGGAAGAACTACACAGGAAACGAGCAGAAATAGGCGGTGAAGTAGTGGGAGAGAATGAAGAGGAGAAAAGAGATAGGAGAGTGGAACACGGAGTTAAAAGGTACACACGCCAGGACTTGGAGGTGGCAACAACGTCAACACAGGGGACCACTGTTAAAGGAAGTGAGCACAAGGAAATGGACTTAATAGATTTAAGGACGGTAACAGTGGGGGGAAAACACACAGAGTGGGGATTGTCATTTCCTGATGGATTTTGCAGCGAGGAAGAGGAAGGTTCGGGAACAAGTGGAAGAGATGGCAATAGGGAGAGTTTAGACAAGCTATACATAACGCACACTAACTGTGAGTCACCATGGGCATGTGAAAGGAGGGAAGAAGTAAACATAGGAGAAACACAGGTAAGGGAGGCAACAAGAAAAACGCTGTAACCACTAACAATGTCAACAGTACAAACACCACGTCCATTGACACCACAACCACTGACACCAATCCCTGTGCACACCCCATATGTCGGCAGACTGAGGGACCTCCCAGGACGCAGGCAGGAAGAACGGGCGAGCACGCCCATGGTGAGAGAAGAGGGTAACAGGAGAGGAAGGAAGAATGCAGGGGACGAAAGAACAAACAATTGTAACATTGACGTCAGTGAAGAGCTACCTGACACAGAGGAAGAAGATGAATACACCAACATAACCACACAAACACAGGGGGAGGTGAGGGAGTACAATTTAATGCCACTTCTGGAGAGGGGAGGGGCCAGACCACAATATGTCCCCTGGAAGCATGCGAGCTAAAGAAAATATAAAATGCAGGCTTCCATCACTAGGTGGAGGAGCTGGGAAGTGGATATATGAGATGGAAAAACACACTGCGGGGCAAAAACTAGCAGTGGGGGACGTTAAGGGGCTCCTGATCTCAATATTGGGAAATGCTGCAGATGACATTTGGAGAATGGTGGGCTTCCCAGGGGTCACAATAACAGACACGTCACATGATGGAGCACCATTTGCCAACTGCAGACATGCGCTGTGGCAGGCATTGAGGGTCCAGTACCCAGACACGTCAGACATAGGAGCAATAATGTCACGCAAGATGCGTGAGAATGAAAATCCTGTTGATTACATCCAGGAGATTCAGGAGAAGTGGCGCTTAGAAACGTGGGAACCGTGGGATAAAACACTAGCACTTTTCCACCATATACTAGTACAAGGGCTCCCGGAACAAGTACAAAAGCAGCTGAAGAAAATAGTGGGGATGGAAGTTAAGGTCTGGCCAGATATACAATTAACTATAGTTCACCACTGCAGGATGTGGCAGGAAAAGATGAAACAAAAGGAGGAAGATAGAAAGGCAGAGGAGGCAAAATTGGTACATAAGAAACTATCAAAATATGCCATGGAAGGAACACTAATAACTGCACCCACCCCCACACAGGTATCGGTTGCACAAGACACAATACAACAGCAGGTGGCACAGTTACAGCAGCCAGCACAAATAATAACACAGCAGATACCCCCACCCCCACTATACCCGGCATACACTGGAGGAGGGTATATGCAGATGGGAAACGGATATTTAAACAACTACAGGGGGAAGGGCGGTCAGATGAGAGGGAGGGGTTATGGCCCGCCTGCACAACAACAGGGGGGAGGGTTCCGGGGCTACGACCCAAATGGACAAAAGGGGTACCAAGACAACACAGGGGGTTTCCCATGGCAGGCCCGAGAACCACCAATATGTTGGATATGTGGGATGGTGGGACACATGTCACGCACTTGCAGGATGAGACCCCCCCAAGCAGCTTGGGGGGATCAAGGGCAGCAAGGGCCTATGGGGCAACAGCAATTTTACCAACAACAGCAAGGAACACAGCAATTTATACCACAACAACAGGCGCCACCGCAACAACCCCAGCAACAAGCACCGGCCTACATACAACAACCACAAATACAACAACAACAGGCACAGCAGGCACCACCACAGCCATAGATACAGGTACAAACATAAACACCAAAACAGCAACAGGCGATAGCCACACAACAACATCAAGTACAACCGGTACAGCACACAAATACAGAACAATGCAGTATCAACAACTGATGCTCCCCTACAGCAGACACAGCTAGGGAAGGTGACAATATTGGGTCACAACCCTTACACAGGAAGCGGTCAGTCACTATATCCACAATAGGACAGACCACAGATGTCTTTGATGTGTCCCATCCTATCAGTAACACCTAATACTGCGGAGGAACCACGCATACAGGTGGCGATAGGTGACAAAAAATGTTCCTTCCTAGTTGACACCGGGGCAACTAGGTCTTGCATAAGGGAGGGGAAGTTTAAAATGTCAGGCGAAGCTATGTACGTTCAAGGATTTTCTGGCGCTAGAGGGTTGGTTCCTTTCACTTATAACATCTCCTTATCTCATGTCTCTTTCACTTCTGTATTCAGAGCAGTCACCAGTAAACATACTTGGAAGAGATATTATGAGCAGGTTGAATATGACCATCTCCTTCACGGAGAAGGGCATAATTTGCTCTACACCAGGCATTAACATGCTCACAGCACGACAAATATTGCAGGCTTATTGTGGCCAAACAGTGGCCCTTGCTTAGCCAGTGGATGGAGACTTCTTCCAATACGGGACTGACATGGCAATAGCATGGTTGCCTGGAATTGAGGGCAACATTTGGAGGAGGCCAGCAGCTTATCTATTCAGACCAGAAACACCAGCAAATGAAAAGGAGGGAAAAATGATTTCAGTAAGCATCGAGAGCATTATGGCTACTGCAGACTACATTGCAATACATGCCCATGATAGGGAGGGGAGGGCTTGGAGAGCTGTAATAGCACTGGCAGAGGGGTGCAGGCTTACACAGGTATCGGATGAGGAGCTCTTCTCAGACGATAATGGAGAGGGAGAAATGGTGTTTGGGATGAGCATTAACATCTGGTTGAAAGTAACATATAAGCAAGTGGCACAAAAAATGGCCATGGCACTAGAAGCACCTGCCCCTACACCAGTGCCATTTTACGAGGAAAACATGGAAACTGTACCAACATCCCTGTGGACCACCAGTCCATATGACGTTGGCTGCATCAAAAGCATTGGAGGAGTAAAAATAAAACTGAAAAAAGGAGCAATGCTACCAAGAGTGAAGCAATACCCACTATCAAAAAAGGCAGATGAGGGCATATATGAAACAATAACAGCCCTAATAAACAATGGTATACTAGTACCATCAGATTCACCATGCAACACTGCTGTGTACCCTGTGCGCAAGGTGAAAGGGGGGTCTTGGTGTTTTATCCAGGACCTGAGACCTTTGAACTACATTGTAGAAGCAGAGTACCCCATAGCAGCTAACCCAGCCACCATACTGTGTGGAATACCAGCAGAGGCATCATGGTTCACCGTGTTTGACCCTAAAAAAGCATTATTTTCGATACCTCTGTACCCTGACTCACAAAACCTGACAAGCTTCACATACCGCAACACAAAATGGAAACACACATCCATCTTTAACAGAGTGATACAAATGGATTTGGGCAGCATTGAGATGGAGAGCACGGTGCTGCAATATGTGGATGACATAATTATCTGCAGCACCACAGAGGAGAGGTGTAGAAAGGACTCAGTGAAGATGCTCACAGTGTTAGCTGAAAAGGGGTACAAGGTAGACAAAGAGAAGTTACAGTACTGCCAAGAACAGGTGCTCTACATTGGTCAGCTCATCTCACAACATGGAAGGAACATTGCACCACAAAGGGCACAAGCAATAACAAACACACCACAACCACAGACAGTGAGAGAGTTACAGCAGTTTTTGGGCCTATGCAACTACTGCAGGGCATGGGTTTTTGACTACAGTTCATACATAGGACACCTACTAGAGTCCCTCAGATAAGCACAGAGGGGGATAAGAAGTTGGGATGGACAAGAGAAATGAAAGAGGCATTTGATGAATTGAAACACGCCATCTCAACAGCACCTGTACTGGCCACTCCAAACTATGAACACCAATTTTTCATCTTCTCACATTGCGACTCAGCAGTAATGAAGGCAGTACTGACACAGAAAACAAGCATGGGGCACATGCCTGTAGCATTCTACAGAGGACACTTGGACCCTGTAATGTTAGGTCACTTACTTTGAGAACAGAGCCTGGCCGCCGCAGCCTTTGGAGTGGAAGAATCATCATCCATAACAATGGGGTGCACCACCACACTGTTTGTGGAACATGCCCTCTTTGCAATACTGAACAAACCCAAATCAACATTGACCACACAGAGGGCATCAGGTTACGAGATCATTTTATGACGACCGGAACTGACGATTGTAAGATGCAGTAATGTAAACCCAGCGAGGTTCATAGCAGAGGTAGTAGAAGATGGTGACTACGCTCATGATTGCACACAGGCCATCAAAATATACTGCAGCACAAGAAAAGTTGAGGAAAATGCCGTAGAGGGGGGAGAGATAATGTACATTGATGGGTCCTTAACAATTGACCAGACTGATGGGGTACGAAGGACAGGAGCAGCAGTGGTTCGTTTGACAGAGGATTGACAGAGGATTGGATGTATGTACCAGTAAAATGTGTTCAACTACCACAACATTACTCAGCCCAAGCAGCAGAACTAGTGGCCCTAATTTTGGCACTAAAAGAGAGCAATGACAAGAGGGTAACAACATATTCGGACAGTGCATACGTCTCATCGACAGTGCACGCAGGGTTAATAAAATGGCAATAAAGGGGGTTCAGAAGAGCAGATGCTACCCCAGTACAACGTGCCCTCCTACTTGCTAAACTGATTGAAGTGATTAAAGACCCTAGAGAAATAGCCCTGGTGAAGTGTCAGGCCCACACCAACGGGGATGACCCTATCTCTAAAGGTAATGAAACAGCAGACGCACATGCCAACATGCTGCGTACTTTGACGAGATTTGGACCCTCCCGGAAAAACAAAAAGGTAAGGGGAGGGCAGGGGCAAGACAGATGTTGATGAAGGAAGGGTACACACACAACTCAGATTATGGAATTACAGGCAGCAGCACCCATGGCAGAAAAAGAACTATGGCTCAAAAGAGGATGCACAATGTCCCCCACAGATGGATTATGGTGTCAGAATAATACAGGCAAAGTTGTGATGCCCCTAGCCCTATTGAATACAGCCCTGGCTCAACTACACCACCCCAAATACACAGGAAAGGAAGTGATTGCAGCACGGATAAAAGAGGCCTGGTTCTGTCCCGAGCTAAATTCACACATTACAAACTTTATCAGCAATTGCCTAACGTGTCAACAGATTACGGCCGGTCACATGCTGCTAGTGATCAAAGGTACTATACCCCGGCCAGAAAGACCCTTTCTGCACCTGCACATTGACTATGTTGACATGATCAACGTATGTCAAGGACACAGATACATGATTGTTGTGGTATGCCCATTTTCAAGATTGATCGAGGCTCGACCCTGCTCTCATGCACATGCCTTCAGAGCAGCTAGGTTCCTGGTGAGGGAGGTCTTCCCGAGGTGGGGGGTTTGCGAGGTGCTGCGGTCAGACAATGGCCCACACTTTGCCAATGAAATGTTCCAACACATAACTACACTACTTGGCATTGAACACAAATTTGCATGTGCATACCACCCGCAAGCTAATGATGTTTGCGAACGCCTGAATGGCCTCCTAAAAGAAGAGATTGCAAAAATTCAGCAGACAACTAAGAAAAATTGGTTGTACTGCCTCCCCTTGGCCCTGTTTGAATTAAGGAATAAGCCAGGGTCAGAACACCACCTCACACCCCACGAGGTGGTGACTGGACGTCAGATGCGCCTTCCACTAACTCCACCATCAAGGGCCATGTCAGACTACTATACCTCCGCTAATGTTTTTGGTGATGAAATGTACGAATACGTGTCTTCCTTGATTACTAGTGTCGCCTTTATCTCTCAACAGCTCGAGCGGACGCAGGGCGGGTCGAAAAACACCCAACAAGAAGAAACAAACGAGGAACAGGAACAACCATCACAGTGGACTGTTAAGGAAGGGGACCACGTCCTCCTCCGAAACTTCAACTGCCGGTGGAATAGCCCACGATTTACCGGGCCCCACCAGGTGGAAGCAGTAGCTCCTAGAGCAATAAAGTTGAGAGATAAGCGCATCTGGAATCATCTGTGTGACGTCAAGCCCTACAAAGATCAGACCCGCCCTTGCGTTGACGACAGGGCCAACACTGCAGCAACAGCAACAGAAGACAACAGCAAAAGACAACTGCGATGTCGCCCCTAACCCCTCCCAAACAACAGACACTACTAAGGACTCAGATGGACAATTGCCCATAGCCCACCCCATGGTCACGAGATCCCAGAGCAAACAAAACACTGCCCCGGCCAGCCCCGCCCCTGCCACTACCCAAATAAAGGACATTGCCTAACAAACTGTAATATTGCACCACACTTGTAGACACGTGCATGTTCTCTTTCTCTTTTTGTCTCGCACATGCAGGTACCGCGTACAACTGTTTATGTATGAAAGAAAAGTGAAGTAACTAACGTATGTTTTTGCCCAAGAGTAAATGCTGCCCACAGACGACAACACACCTGAAGCACTGTCACAACAATTTGCATACACTATAAAAAGACCAAAATATCTAAAAAAGAGAAGGATACGTGTGTATTACAACACGTTCATTTTGGCCATAGAACAATCATTTCCACATCTCCACGAGCACTTACCAGCCCTGAGAGATAGGTCACTAAGACTAGCGTGGGAACAGCTTTTCGCTTGGGCATTAAACGATTATTTGATAGGGAGAGCGTAAATAAACATAACTAACAAATGAATGCTTATTTTTAGAGATTTTCAGGTGGGCATCTATATAGTAAAGAATAATAAGCTGCAGGACCGCATCAAAGGTAAGAGGAAAATGCAGGTGTAATTAGCTATTGTAATAAAAATAATAGGCGTGTTGTTTATCACTGGTCTACTTGCTGCCTCTGTCTGGCAGACACACTAGGCTTCCTCTGTTATGGCTGCACCTCCTACTAACGAACCCCCACCACGGATGCAACAGGTATGGTGTCAGGTGGTACAAGTAGAACAAGAATAAACAGGGGAAGAAGTAGACATAGCACATCTAGTGATAATAATGGGGTTGACACATATCTTACAGATTCAGCACACGTCTCAAACATGTGGTATCAGCACATGTCTAAAATTGGTAAGGGGACAACTAAGGACAGCTGCTATGTGTGCTCATTGATCCCATACGCCATGAGCGCCTCCAGAACATTTGTGGCTACTGAAGTACCAGCAACATCAGTAGAATGCCTGATATACCTGGCCATGTTCCAAACGAAAGGACGTTTTCAAGGGAGAATGGCAATAATAAAATGGATGACAAGAGACACATACCCATATGAAAATAATTTCATCAAGACACTTCACATGTACAATCACTACTGGCAGCTAACAGAAGGGCTCCAGTACGTGACGGATGGGCCAAATAAAGTAGAGACGAAGGAAGTGACGTTGCATTACCTACCATGTGAATGGCGCTCAATTGAAGTTGCAGGAGAAATGGGGTGCAGGAAAAGACCACTACTTCTCATTTATGGGAAAATATACACAAAAGAGGGATGGACAGACGGAGTTGTGGGGAGCGTGATGGTAACCCTGACAAAACCAAATATAGCGAAAATAGACGAAATACACAAGTGTTCCAATGGATTGATAAAAACAGCTGAACTGGTGACATGGTTGGAGAAGGACGAAGACCCAGTAACAATACTTCCACTAACTGCACCAACACTATGCTATCAACACAACGGAGACGTCCATGTCGGAAGGAAAAGCAATTGCAAAAGGATACTGATGATAAATATGGAGGGTGCCGGTACATCGGTTTTAATGGACCACTATTGGGCCTGCTGAGATAAGGCATACCACAGCTTGCCGCCATCTTGGAATGGACTATGCACAATTGTACACATAAATGTGCCATCCCTAGTGGTACCACAAAAGGATGTCAACTTGGGTAATTTCCCTAAGATGGACGAAGGGAATAAAAGGAGGAAAAGATCTGTGACGATTAAAGAAGGTAAAGAAAATAACGACACAAACACATTGTCAAGAGTGAATACCATGGCTGCCTCCAAACCGTGGTCCGGACTGGCTGAATGGGGACTTACTGGGACATTCCCACCTATGCAGACCCGGTAAGTCCCCATTCAGTTAACCATTCCCCATTCCCATTTGAGCCCCCATAGGGCTCAAATGGGAATGGGGAAGGCGCTAATAACGGGCCCACAAATTGCGGGCCCATTATCAGCTCCAAGGTCCCTTAACGGGACCCGCAGAGAACGGCTGGTCAGAACAGCCGTTCCTGCTGGGAACCGCTAAGGGACCTCGGAATAGGGCGGTAAGGGTTTACCGGCACCGGCATCATCACCAGTGACCGTTAACCCTTACCGCCCAACTCAAAATGACCTCCAGTGTCTTTACTGTGAGGCAGGGATGTATTAGAGCTCCAATAAACATGTGTCATCCCACTCAAACCATCCAATGAAATTTCAGTCCATACAGAAAATCATTCCAGCTAGTCCATTTTATTTTACAACCAACTTGGACAGATTCATCACTTGTAGATCCCGCACTAATCAAAATGCAGAGACTGTATGTCAGAACCAAGGTGTGAACAGCATGCTGTGACACAAAGCCAAGATTCCCTGGATGACCTGCTGAATGCAAGAGATGACCCTTAACAATTGTTCACGAAACGGCTGCACTACACAGAATGACTCTAAACTATGTTTTACAGAGGCGCTCCACTAAGGGACGAATCTTTAACAATTTTTCAAGGAGCGACTTTGTCTCAAGGGATGACCATGAACAACTTATTGAGGACTTTGACCATTTTTCATAGAGAAGCTTTTCTGCAGGCCAGAACCAGGACACATTTTTTTCTGTAATGGAGAGCCAGAACAGTTTTAAATAGAACAGCCTCTTTTGAGAGGCAGAGCCATAATACACAAGTGTAATTCCACTTAAGCTTTTCAATAGGTTTCAGCCCATACAAAAAACAACGATCTCCCTGTTTCTCACTCAGTCAATTGTATTTTAATTGCATCTTGACAATGTTTAATTTGCTTCCCTTAGAACACGTATTATTCAATATGCAGAGACTGCCTCTAACAACGAAGGGACCAGAAGCATGTCGTGAAAAGGGAGACAGCCTGGGACCGCATGGCTCCTTGGATGCCCTGTTAAAAGCTGATTGGGACTAGCTTAATGAATAAAGATGTTAGAAGCATGTGAGTAGTAGGGAGACTGGATGCAACCTGGTATGGCTCTGCATGAACAGAATATCTGAATAGGCCGCTTTCTTTTTGGCCCTCAGAAAATAAAATAAGTTGCACATGTTTCTCACTCAGGACAGTCAGGGGAATGTTTATCCCCCTCTGAAAACAAGCAATCAGAAAATTATTAATACTAAATAAAAATAAAATAATAATAATAATAATAATAATAATAATAATAATAATAATAATAATAATAATAATAATAATAATAATAATACATATAACAGTGCTGGGAGGTGCGTGGGATCCAGTATAAGTGTCATATAAACTTGATTTTTATGTGCATTTTATTGATTTTGTCCTGTTTTATGCATTTTTTGTTTTTATTTTTCTTGTTTACTTTTTTGTAACAAAAGGGGAAAAAGTGATCCAAAAATGAAATAGTAATTATGTGTTGAGCCCTGTTCATGCGAGTCCTCCACGTGGCAGTGTGGAAGCATTTCTGGTGTGCCACCCTAGCATCACTGCTATCTCGCACTAATGCCCCAGACACTGCAACATGACAAAAATCTAGGAGAGGTGGAACTCCCTGTGTCCTTGGGTGGGACCAGTCTTTCATGAGGGCTGTTGTGGACATCTCCTTTTCTGAGTGGGATTGTTAGAAAGTGCGGACGTTGAGCTAACAGCTGCAACTTGGACTCCATGCCTCCTACCCAGGATCCTCAGCATGACTGTGGTGGCAAATGGAGGGCCTTTTCCCTGGCCTACTGCCTCCTCACAAAGGTGGCATTCAACCTTTGAGGCACATTTGTTGTTGGCTTCCTATAGGGCAGTGCTAGAATATCACCATTCTCCTGAACCCGTTTTTCGAGCTACAGCCCCTGATGTTTGCTGTTTTCTTGGGTCCCTCTGCAGCAGCAGAGGTGTGACAGTGGGAGGGTGGCTGCTGCTCCTATTGCTGCACTTTAAAAGCCTGAGCTGGTGGCTGCTGCTGCTGCTGCTGCTGCTCCTATTGCTGCACTTTAAAAGCCTGAGCTGGTGGCTGCTGCTGCTGCTGCTGCTCCTATTGCGCACTTTAAAAGCCTGAGCTGGTGGTGGCTGCTGCTGCTGCTGCTGCTGCTGCTGCTGCTGCTGCTGATTCTGACCTCGGCCCCTGGGTCGGGGCAGTGGAGGAATTCACCCTTCTGTGTGGCTTATATTTTCTTTTCCCCCTCATGCTGAGGCTCTTGCAGTCCTTTCCCCATCTCCATTTTGCAAAACAACACACTCATCCCAGATCCTTTCCTCTATGTCTATCTGCATCTCGCTCTCTTGTTTTATTTGTTTGCTCTGGCGCCCACGATGACTCCTTAATTGTATTACAAATGTTAATTGCGTGCAGAGGAAAGTCATCATGAGCTGTTACATGCTGCTTGGTCCACTGCATATAATTATAAACATTTGCACACCATAATGCAAAACTGAGGGATACCAGGTAAAATCACATGTTCTCTTCAGTTTAACTCGACATGTAAAAAAATGCTGCCTGAAAATGATGGCCCTGATTCCCAGACTGTTTTCCAATGGGGTTTTGCCATTAGGAAATGCTTCTGTGAATTAGGCCCTATTGCAGATGGCATTTGCCAAGAGATTCTGCTTTGTTTCAGCACATGGTAAATATACGCTTCTTCCATAGAAATAGATTTTTTGAAAATCACATGCAGGTGGAAAATGATGGTGATTTCCAAAATAACAAAGGAGAGCCCTGCAGCGGTGCTGCAGACCCCTTATCTGCCTTCTTAGCAAATGAAACTGTCTGGAATGTAAAAGATACTTTAAAGCTTTACGTCTTGCTTTTACGCCTTCATTTAAAATGCTCTGTCTATTGCAAAATGACCCCATAAGTATTTGATCAATTGCTAATAATGGCAGCCATCTGTCTTAGGCCCCTGTCACCACAGACCAGGGACTGGTGACCGGCTGTGTGCGTGCAGAAGCCGTGCACTGGGTGTGCACTAGTGCTACACCATAGGATTGCCAAAGGCAAGAATGCCAGTGCCTGTCCCAGCGGAGCAGGACATTTTGGCATCGCTGGTTCAGTGCGGGCCAATTTTTCGTGAACATTTCGCCACAGGAGCCAGTTTGGCACAGCCAGTTCGACACAAGATTAATTAACATTGCATTGCAATTACAATGTTAATTGAAACATATATATCATTTTAGGGCGTTTCGAACCCGGGCATGCAGAATTGCGCGACTAAACAGTTAACCACAAGGCCATAGCGATATTTTCTTTTTTATCTGCAAGAGTTGCTGATATTAGGCATAACATATTCAGAATGACCCACGCTAAAAGAAGTAACTGGTGCAATTGAGCTATGTAAGATCTTTATAGTGTAGTGTTTACCTCATCAGCCTCACAACTCTGCAGCCCATGGTTTGAGACTGCATTAATACTTCATTTTTTTAATTTAATTAAAATCCTTGAACTGCTGTGCCGAAACGTGCAGGGCCAAAAGATCCCTGCGCCGGACTGCTCGCACCTAACAGGTTGTGCTAAAATGCCCCATGTCGAAATGGGGAGTACCACTGTATGCCGGGAGGATAGCTCAGCGGCAACGTGCTCGCCTTCCCAGGTCCGCGCTTACAAAACTCTGGGTATGTAAACATGTTATAAATATGCAACTAAGACAACAACAAAACATTCTGTAACAGCGCCTCGATGCCCCCGGGCTGCGTGAGCGCTTTAAAAATGCAAATAAATAAATAAAATACTGTCCCAGAGCTTGCCAGAAACCATCGCTAAATTACTATACCCTGGACCGAGGATGCCTCCTTCTCACTTTATTTAAGGCAGGCATGTTTACCTTGGTCTTGTCCTACATTAGAATGTACTTTACCTATTTTTTATCCAATTTATAGACTTTCATATGCTTCGAGCAATTTCCCTTTCAAAAGGTTCACAAAAATGATCACAGCAAATGTTTAAAATACATATTCCTCAATGCGGGTACTGTTGTTTCTAATTCCTGACACATTGTAAACTTACTGTTACCCTCCCAAACTTTTATGCTCTGTTTGACAAGATTTGTCATCTATGTAAAGTCTCTTCTGTAGACTTTGTTGATGTGATACACAGAAACTCTCCAGACTAGATGTGGGGGTGTCTTCATCCCTTTTGGGGATTATGTCACACTTCATAAAGTTCATGCTCCACACTTTGGACTGGGTGAAGCCCTACAAACCAAAGTTCAAGATACATCAACGCCTGATTTTCTTATATTCTATTTGCCTTCTAATATTTTACAGTAGCAGGAAAGGTATTTGATGCTCTTTATACGATAGTAATTAACTTCCTGCCCAATGGGCAGTAGTATTTGGGATAATTTAACCTCACTTGGATTATGCTTACTAGTTATCTAATGGGCACTGGTTGGTTCAGGCCTTTAATCAGACAGTAATACTTGGCTTGTAGGATCATTTAGCTGTACAATTTGAAGTTGTTCTTCAACTGCGTCTTAGCCAGCCAAATCATCTCAAAGATAGCCTTAAAAATTTACAGAGGGCCTTGAGAGTTTGCAGAGTCTTCAAGAGAGTTCAACAGATATTGTGCAGATTATTCACTGTTACAATGTTCGGGTTGTTCAAGGTTAAACTAGACAGCTGGTCAATGTGACACACCAGGCTGGACAGGTTAACATTCATTCTGAACCTTCCAGGGATCACCACTTGTGTTTTGCTAAGGTCACCCCTAAAAGGGACGGGTATGCTCAAACGAGGGTCCAGTGCCTGCTGGGCCTAAAGACCCAAGTTACTCCTCACTGATGAGGCCCAGCAAGGCCGAAACATTTTGGGGATGCTTGTGGACTGGTGCAGAAGGTATGTGACCAAGCAGTTTGGGCTGAACTGCCCCTTTTGGGGTTTGACCAAGCTTGATTTGCATATGGTCTTTCCCCTTTTGTAATGATGAGGCCCAGCAAGGCCGAAACATTTTGGGGATGCTTGTGGACTGGTACAGAAGGTATGTGACCAAGCAGTTTGGGCTGAACTGCCCCTTTTGGGGTTTGACCAAGCTTGATTTGCATATGGTCTTTCCCCTTTTGTAATGGCTTGGCAGGCAAACTATGATGGTCTGAAGGTTTGCCCAGAGCAGTGCCAGAGGTTAGGATTAATTACAGACCTTCCAGCCATCCCCTCCTTTGCTTTGCATATTTCCTAGAGAGGCCCTATCCTAACACTCCCCTGAATTGTCAATGTGGCTGGATGGGAAAAGGTCAAATTCTTAGATGCACTGGTTCAGTCTCACCCCCAGTTGTCCCCTTCCTTTCCTCTCCCCGATCTTACTACCTCCTTCCTTTCCTTTCTCTCACAGAACGCTCCCCCTTCCTACTTCCTCATTCCTTCAACACCCTCTCGCTCTTCTTCTCTCACGTCTCAACCCTCTCTCCTTACCTATGACTACACCATTCTCCTCACCTCCTACTACACCATTCTCCTCACCTCCTACTACACCACTCATTTTACCTCACACTACACCCCTGATCTCACCTCTCACTACATCTCTTATCAAACCTTTCAGTACACCCCTCATCTCACATCTCAATTCAACCCTCTTCTGACCTCTCGTTACACCACCATCCTCTCTTCCACCATACCCCTCTTCTCTATTCATTCCCAACCACACTCTCTCTGCCTTTCGCTTACCTCTACCTTCTCACCCCTGTGCTTCACTCTGCCCTCACCACTATTTCCACTACAGTCTTACACTCTGTCAACCTCTCCCACCAAGCACATCCTCCCTTCTTTTTGACTTATCTTTTGCATAGTACCCCTTCCTCACACAACATGCACCTAGAAACACTTGTGTATGCACGCGTTATAAATGACTTATCATAACATATCATACACTACACACAAAAAACACAACCAGTACTTACACTCTGTCACAGATACATCACCTGCACTCTGCTAAGAATTCTGCCACCAAATCTCCAACACTCATATCCTCCATCCGTCCTTCACCTCGGTCTACCTTCACACCTTCTGATCTCTCCCCTGCAAACCACGCTCTGCCTCTCCTAATATCTCCTTTTATGTTGTGGTCCTGATGGTTCTGTCTCTCCCCCCCCCCCCTTCCGTTGACTGGAACACTCATCTGACTCTAGGAATCGACCTGTGCCTGTCTTTTCCGCATGGGTTGTGTTATACAGGTGAGAGGATTTAAAACCCCTTCTAAGCCTCATCCCTTTTCCAGAACGCTTTTGTTTGCAGTCTCTGGTGTGGTCACAGCTGGGGGATGAGACTGATCACTCTTCCTTTGAATTTACTCAGGTAATAGTGAGTTTAGTTGCCAATTCAGTGTAGGAAAGTTTATCTGTCTCTCCTGTCCTCTTTCAGTATCTTTATTCCCAGTTTCTTATTTGCTGGCCCCCCATTCGCCTGGAGTTCATTAGACATTGGCAGGTCAGATTTTGTCTAGTTTTCTATTTGGCAGGGATATTCCCAGTTAACTTCCTGGATGTTCTTGATTCTGTTCTCCTGTATACAGTCCAGGTTTTCGTAGTTGCTCCCAGGTGTACTGTGGGAGTTGGAGTCTTGCAATGGAAAATAAAAATCTGTGGCCAGAAAAAGTTTTGGAATATGTGACAAATCAAAGGATGTCATCGCAGCTTCTGTAGGAGGATCCCCTTCCCCTGAGACCAGGGAGGTGAGGGGGCAACCCGACAGTCCCCCTGAGGGTGGTACTCACTCAGAGCTATCTCATTCGGAGGGACCAGTGATGACGATTGTGGGAGAACGCAGTATCCACCTAGCACCTACACCTTTCTTTCACCCCCACTCCCTCGATCCCTACTCTTGCATCCCATGTACTTCTATAAGACTCATGAAGTAGAAAGAACTGAGAGAAAGAATAAGAGGAGTTGAATGACACTGATAAAGACCACTGAGACGAGGAAGAGGTCCTGAGTAATGACGACTACTCCACGGAGCCAATATGAGCAGTCTAGACAAAAAAGATCCAATAGGCACATCATGCTAATAAGAAGGAAGGACCAGTAAGAGAGAAAGAGATCCTCCCAGGAGAAATCAAGGGCCAGGAAGCCGTCCGGCTTGACATGAAGAGAAGACTGCTCAATGGGACGCAGTGTCAACTCCCGTGAGGACCCAAAACCATCTGAACTGACAGGAGGGAGAGAAGGGTGGAGAAGTAAGGGCCAGGCAAAGGTGAGCCCCAAACCACTTCCTAACTGTGGAGCTGCTGCAAAGGGAGTCGAGCCAGAGGAAGAGAGATCAGAGACCCGAATGGAGCTGCTGGAGTAGTCCATGGAGAGATCCACACTTAAGTACTGCACAGCCACCACAGAGAAAGTTGAGCCATAGAAAGAGAGAGAGAGAGAGAGAGAGAGAGAGAGGGGAGACCCGACGAAGCTGCTGAAGCAGTCCAGGTGTAAAACAAGAGAAAGAAGAGAGCCTCTAGCTATCCCGCTCATACCACTGTGGAACTGCTGCAGAGAGCAAAGAGGTCGGGAGAGAGAGAGAGACCGTGGAAGACAGAGCAGAGCGACTGGAAGCCTCTGTTGGTCACACGGAGACCTAGCATTCAACCCAAAGGTACTAGGTTGTTGAGGAAGGTCAGAGATTCACCTGGAGCAGGAATGACAGGGTTTAGACCCACCTCAGTTTGGAGAAGTGTCCAAACCACTCT
Source organism: Ambystoma mexicanum (assembly GCF_040938575.1). Lineage (NCBI taxonomy): Eukaryota > Metazoa > Chordata > Amphibia > Caudata > Ambystomatidae > Ambystoma > Ambystoma mexicanum. Next base: position 1,144,964,851 of record NC_090933.1, read on the forward strand.
TCTTTGTCACAGTACCGGGTAGAGAAAGGAACAAGATCTGCCAACCAGGTCCAGGAACCCACCACAGTTTGTAGGAGTATCCAAACCACTCTTCTCTGCCACAGTACCTGGTAGAGAAGGGAACCAGTTCTTCCAACCAGGGTCAGGGACCGACCACTGTTTGTAGTAGTATTCAACACACTCTTCTTCGTCGCAGTACCTGGTAGAGAAGGGAACCAGATCTGCCAACTAGGGTCTGGGACCTATATATATGGACCTGGGAAGAGAGACATTTCCCCCACCAGTTGAAACTGAACTTTGAGAACCTTCAAACCCAGAACTACCTTTTGTCCAGGGGAATGGAATAATTCCTCTGGACCAGGAAGATACCCCTTTGATTTAGTTTAGCATAGAGTGTGAGGGGATAGAGCTAGGATTCTGACAGAGGACTATGAACCTTTGCTTCTGACATCCCAACAGAGATATTAGTATTTTTAATGAGGCAGGGAACCCCCTCTTATAATTAGCACAAGATAGGGTATTATTTTCATGTTCTCACATCAAAAAAGTCTTTAACAACCATGATGACCCCTATATGCCAGAGTCTTACTTCTGCACGCTTACAGATGCATTGGGAGCTAAAGAGCAATATCATGGTTCGCATTCAGGGCACATGGGGGTTTTCAGGGAATAGGCCCACTCCCCACATCTGGACAGGGATGGCTATGGTCTTTGTCCTGGGTTGCTTTGTGCTCGAAGTTGTGAGGTGCCTCTCTTCCCCTCTTGACAGGGTTATGACTCTGTGACAAATATATCGAGTACTATTAATTGAAAGAGACTAAGAGATAACCACAAGGACTCACCAGAAGATTTCTTCCTTTCCTCTCGGGTTGTTCATAGAGAATTTCCGAAGGATAAGTACAAAGTAAGAGCCGCTCTGAGTCCCCTCCTCCACTTCCTATGTCAAAAGCTTAGAAGAGAAGAGGGGCCTCAGGGAAACCCTCTGGGGAAGAAAACCCTGCGTCTTTGTCAGCAGGACTGAAGTCTTTGGATGGAAGGTGCAGAGAAATGGTTGTGTGGTTGTTGCAGAAGGGAGTCTGACCAGAAGGTAAGAGAGAGAGGTAGGTGAGTTGCAATTAATGTTGAATAGAATAAAGAATTGGACAGAGGTTATAGTTACCCTTTAAAAAGGATGTGGGTGATCTACTGTTTGAAGAGGGATAGTTTGGCACATTTCCTAATAAGTGAAGATTTTATTAGAATAGTGAAAGAGGCAGAAACTAGGTAAATACCGGTAGACAGGATCTTTACCTGGGTAGGTGAACGTAATGACAACGGGAGACCTATGGTGGGTTTGTCACCAGAGCGGAGGGATAATGCAGTTAGTACAGCAATCCCCTTCAAAAAGTAGAAACAAGAAACTATGTCAATTGAGGGCTTTGTTGGAGGCGTCTAAAAATGTACCACCCACTATCTCCTTTCCTCGTACCCGGCTCTCGGACTGGGAAAGGCTGAGATGTCCGCTCAATAAGTTCCCGACTGATATCTGCGTATGTGTGTGTGTTTGAAGAAGGGACAGAGCCTTCAAGGGGGAGGAATCGGTCTTCGAGGTTGTGTCTAGAGATAGCAACAAATGAAATTGAGGTTAGGAAAAAGGATGTAGGTTAGGTAAGGAAAGTAACGAAGAAGCGTACTATATTCGAACTCATGAAGCGATGTAAACTTGGAGTAGCAACGCGTCCGCGCGTTGTTGTCAGGAACAGATATACTGGAAACCAAACAAGAGGGCGTGGCCTTCCCCATACTCAAAGCAGCATCAACTAGTCCAACACCTTCAGGTATGGGCGCCATCTAGGAAGAAAAAATGGACAACACCCGTCTAGGGGACCAACGATGCAACAGGGACCAACGCTTTCGGAAGGGCGTGACAGACTCTGACCCTGTTACATACCTCCATCCTTTCTACAATGCCCCCTCCTCTTTGAATTCCCTAGATGGCTCAAGGTATTTCTGAGTATTTTCCCTCGCCTGACTCTAGCTTCTTCAGACATTACTTGAAAAGGGGGAAGTCTACATTTTTGGGTAGGTTGGGCATGATCATTATGCAGACTATGAGGTGTTATACTAGCACTTGAATGTCTACCTTTGCCTGGATATACTAGTATGTGTCCCAATGAACATCAGTCCTTTGTGGCAGGAGCCCGGTGTAGAAATCATATGGGGATGTTATGCTGGGGGTCAATGCCCATTTTTTTGCTTATTCCCTGGCCTATGACAAGGAGGAGGTGTTTTTATTCCACCTTTTCCCCTAGTATAGTATACCACATAATTTCTGGGCTCCTTTGCTTCCAAAACCCTGTCCTCCTCAGAAAGAGGTGCAGGCTTCTCATCTGCGATGTTTACTTGGAGGATTTGTTTTCTCTGGACCCTTTGAGTTTGATTCTCTGTGTCTCCTCCAGATATTGTTTTGGAAGATTCCGACATAGGTCTTGGGGTTGGGATTCTGCCTGTTCTACCATTGTGGGGCCTGGTGATGACAGCAGGTATTGAACCTTTTTGTGTTCTGCCTCAATTTTTCCACGCCCTGCTTTAGGTCTCACAGTGATATCCAGCAATGCAGAGTCCAATAAAACAGACAAATTATGGTTCTCTTTGGGGTTTTCTGCTGCCTTGTGGAACTTCGCCATGGCCATCTCATTCTCCTCTACTTCTCCCTTCTGGTAGGATTCACTCTTTGTGGAGAGTAGGATGGTCCTGCCTAGACCCCCATCCATCACAAAAGTTGGACTGGCCTATGTTCAGACAACCATTTCCCTCACTGCCTTTGATTAGGAACTCCCAAGATGGTTTGCATAGCTCTATTTCTGCGTGTCATCTCCTCAGGACGTTCAGGTTGCTGAAAGTTATGATAGACAGCTGTTCAGTGTAACAGAGCGGAGGGAAAATATGCTAATGGCTATCACTCCCTCAACTCCTGTGGGTATTGTCTCCCAAACCTAGGCAACCCTGAATCCCATGGTTCTCCACTAACGATAAGTAACACATCCTATCTATGGCTAGCTCATAATGATGGCCTAAAGGAAACATATTTATCTCTCTGCCTCCCTCCATGGATTTCCTTAGGAGGACATATGCTACACCCCACAGGATTGTCCATGTGGCCTGATGGGAAATTCTCAGATGCTCTGGTTCACACTCACCCTCAGTCATTCAATTTCACTGCTCTTACTGATCAAACTACCTCCTCCTTTTCCTTTCTCTCACTGGCACCATCTCCTTCCTGACTCCCTTTGATATTCCTACACCCTCTCTCTCTTTCTCCTTCTGTAATTTTTCTCCTTCCTCTCTCCTTACCTTTCACTACACCACTCTCCTCACCTCTTATTGTACACTTCTCCTCACCTCTCAATACACACATGTTCCTCACTTCTTACTACAGCCTTCTTCTCAACTATCACTACTCCCTCAGTTCAACTCTCACTACACCCCTCTTCTCACCTCTCACTACACCCATCTTCTCACCTATTGCTACACCATTCTCCATTCACTGCACCCATCTCTATCCATGCCCTACTATACTCATACTCTCCAAACCTATTTCTTACCCCTAACCTCACCTTGTACTGCCTCATTCTGCCCTCATGAGTACCCGCATTATTGTCTTGACCTCTCCCCAACCATCCCACCATACACACACTCTTTCTTTCACTCTCCCTCTAATCCCCCTATACGTCTCCTTCTCTAGCTATCTTTTTTCTCTCCCAGTCACCTTTTACATAGTCCTCGCTCCTAACACTACACTACACAGATGCAACTTGTACAACTCTCTCTAACAAAAACTTCACCTGCCCTCTTCTCCAAATTCTGCTTCCAATTCTCCAACACTCCACTCCTCTGTTTGTCCTCTTCTTGGTCTTTCTGTCCACATTCACACAGCGTGTATTCACCGCTGCAACACCTGCCTCTCCTTCTGCCTCATTTTATACTGTAGACCTGATGATTCTGTCCCCATCCTCCATGCATTGCTGCAGTGCTCAACTGACTCTAGGAAGCAATCTGCAACAGTCTTTTCCCCAGGGGTTGGGTTATACAGGTGAGAGGATTTTAAAAACCCTCTTAGCCCCACCCCTTTTCCAGCATGGTTTTTTTTCTATTCTCTGGTGTGGCTGCAGCCAGGGGCTCAGCTTACTCATTCTCCCTGATGCTTTCCTCAGGGGCTGGTGAGTTTTTTTTGACACTTCGGTTTGAGGAGGATTCATGTGTTTTTCATGTACCTCTGTAGTCTCTCCTCATTTCCAGTTCATTTTTGTCTGCCCCCCCATTCGCCTGGGTTCTGTCTGGGATTGGTAGGCCAGCTGATGGGTGTCTCATATCTTTTTGGCAGGGAAATTCCCAGTTAATTTCCTGGCTGTTCCTGATTCTGTTCTCCTGGTTCCGGGTCAGGTTTTCTTAGTTGCTCCAAGGTGCGCAGTGGTAGTTGGAGTCCTGCAACAGAAAAGTGAGCACAATGGTCAGAAAATGCACTGGGAATCATAGGAAGATAAAGAGTGGTACCAAGGAAGACATGTGTGGCTCATATGCTGTTTTAAAGGTCTAACCCCCCGACCCCCGAACTGCTGCTCTCCACATCCAGGACAGGGCTGGCTCAGACTTTTGTCTTGGGGAGACCTGTACCCCAGGTTGAGCGGAGTAGAAGTCTCCTCAAGACAAACACCAAAGCCAGCCCTGTCCCAGACGTGTGGAGCAGGAGTTGGGGGCGGGGGGTGGTTGAGATGGAGTCATGCCCCCCTTGACAAGCTGATGACCAAGACTCTGTCACAATCACCAGCAGAAACAGACCATGCCCCTGGAGATTAGAAACACCAATAGAAATTGCCCATAGTGTTAAACCAACCAATGACTCACAACAACTATCATTGATACAATAGAAATGTTTAATACATGATTGGTTCATACCTTAAATCACCCCAATCAAAAACAGTAAAATACTGATTTTCTGTGCCCCTTTAAAAATCACAACTCCATTAAAACACAATTGGAACATAAAAGGAGACCCTGATGGTCTGTATCTGAGAAATGGATTTACTCCGCTGCACTTAGAAGTGAAATTGGAAGCATCTTACTCTAGCAACAATATGAAAAATGTAATCGGACAGCATTGGGTGAAAATCCTTCTAATAAATCATTTGAGGTCCTAAATGATATTCACTGGCCAATGACTCATCTATCCCGGCCATACTGGAATTTTTCATCGCCACTACTTTTTGCAAAATTCACTAACTTTCTCATTGTGTATTAAAGAGATTGTATCATGATCTGAATTTTCTCTGCCCTCAGAGGCTCAACAAGTTCTATCAATGAAGCTACCTGTTCTCCACATAATCTTTGCCCACCACAAAAATAAAGTTTGTAGCCCTAAGAATCACCATGTTTTTTTCTTATAAGCTATTTTGTCTTTATCACATGGCTGTATGCCATCTTAATTTTCATAAAAGATTATCTTATCCATCAACAGCAAGGGCTCATTTACCCGTTATGGGTACTGAGTCTATGCTTATTACCCTTCTAGAGAACCTCCATGGCGCAACTGATAAAGTTAATATGCTGTCCTTGTTTTGTAGCTTTTAATACTGTGGATCACAGGCTGCACTCAGAAAGACTAGATGAACAAGTACATGTCCAGACAGTTGCCCTTAGAGGAATCACATGTCAATCTATGGTGACCCTTAGAGCTTGGCACTCTCTGTTTTACTATTCACTCTTAAGTGTCACCTTTGAAAGACCACCTCTTTAGGCATTTGTATTATACATAAAGCAACAATACACAAATTATTAAATCACACAGTAATAGCAGAGAAGAGATAGCAAGTAATACAGATTTTCTGGAACACTTCGATAGATAGATGTGTTAAAATCAGTTTGATTTAAAAGAGGATCTGCCGAGGCGCTGTTTCTTAATGATAAGTCAGGTTGGTGTTCTGTTTATTTTATTTTATATTTAGCATTTCATGATATATTCAATCTTAATGTTGGCTTTTCTTGCATTTCTAAATGTTCATATTTGTATTGTTCATTATTTTGTACCTGTGTGATGAACCATCATGGTAAAAGCCAACAAAAGTGTTTAGCCCAGAAGATGTTGTGATATTTGCAATTTTATCGGTGCCAAGGGAATGGTTTTGCTGTTGGCGAGTATATCGGTTAGGGATACAATGGGCCTTATTCTAAGTGTCGCAGTCGGGAAACCAGGCTGCCGGTAAGATTACCGGCACCCTGGTTTCCAAACTGCAACACTAAGAGTGTGCAGTGGCTGTTGCGCCCGGCCGGGTCAGACATGCCAGGCGCAACGGCCCCTGCAGGCAGACTTTTCACAGAAGCACTGGCACCGTTGCCGATGCTTCCGTCTCCTCACTCACCGTCTCCCCACTCCCATGGAATCCACTGCAATGGGGAGTTACCAAACCCGCCGCCTGACTTCCTGCACCGCCGGGACTTGTGATGTCTCAGTGGCAACGGGAAGGTAGGCGGCGGATTCAGTTTTTCTGGGTCGGCGGCAACCCGCTGGTGGCACCAGCGGTGTTCCGCCAACCTCAGAATGAAGGTTTTTTTAAAGGAGGCTGTAGCATCAACAGGACCAGTGAATATTGCAAGATTTCCTAATTAATCTGAAAGGTATTTTGAGGTAACATCTTTGTTGATTGATTGGGTGACGCTCTGGGAGAGTTACTGGCCTAATCTTAGGATAACATTGCAAAGTTCGCATGTATAAATAATAGGAGTCAAATTCATATTTGGCGGGGTGCAAGGGTAGATTTGATCTCAGGGGTAATGTGGAATTGTAAACTAATAGAAAACGTGAAAGTGTAGCGTTCTTAGGTAGTCCAGAACTTAATTTAAAAAACTGTTTTCATGTTGTAATAAAAAAACGTCATTTACCTTCAAGGTTTGCATATTGGATGCTAACAATTTCAGTTTCGAAATACTTTTTGTGTGTCTGTTGTTATCCCAGATGAATGGTCTGTAGCAAAATGGGAACTTTAAATGTAACCTACTGAGAAGTGTTCTTTGGGACAGATTGGGAATTGTGGTTATCTTTGAAATGTCTACTTATGAAGAGTCAATGGACCTCATTACGGGGTTGCCGGAAGACCCGCCGCTAGGCGATCAGTTTCCGGCAAACCCTCTAACAGCCGTACTGCCGACTGATATCCCGATGCCACCGGGATATCACATGGGTGGCAGTAACAGTTACTCCCCATTTTCATGGAGTCCCATAGGATTCCATGTAAAATCGGGATATGGAAGCACCAGGACCGTTGGTAACGGTGCTGGTGCTTCCGTGATAACCATTCTGATAGGGGCCTGAAAACCCAGAAAGTCAGGCCTGCCGTGGGGTCCACGGCCCCTAACGGCATTGTTGTAGCCTGACGGTCCGGAAAGAGTTCTTGTACGTTGCTACCGGCACCCTTATTTCCGCATCGCGAATCTCAGAATGAGACCCAATGTATCTAAATGAGTTGGAATTAATGGAGATGGAAAGCAGCATATGCACCTGTCAATAATAGAAATGACATTGGGGGAGGAGATGCCCAATTGGACATTGAGCATGTCAGAGAGCATTTTGTGTATAAACCAATGAGGTGATTTCAATTCAGAGTGACAGATGAATGGACCAATGACAAGTGTGACTGTCAACATGCTGTACAGAGTCGCTGACCTGATTGTCCCTGCATAGACTGAAAGGTAATAGCACTATTGTGATAGGTAGAAATATATGTCAGAGATACATCTGTTTTTGGACGTAGTTCTGTGGTAGTGCTGCCGATAGGACTACACTTCCTTCCTGTCAACATTGGCTCTTACGTGGCCGCTTCTGTAGAAAGATCACCAAAGCTTGTGGAATCTTTTAATAAACCCTGTTTATTGCTCTATCTCATCAGATAGTTAGGAGGAGGTTTCAGGATGGATATTACTGGGGGAGAAGGCATTTGATGAATATGGTACTGCCCTTTGCTTGGTGTGCATGAGCAGTTTGCCTGAAAGTGTTGCTGGGAGCGTTATGTTCTCCCTGGACAAGGTTTTTTAAAATTATTTTGTCAACAAGATACTGCTGTGGCACATGTAACAAGAGCATCACCAGGGACTGAAGGAATTTGCCAGGGACCTGCAGACGGGTTGTGGTGCTACACTAATATCCCAAGGGCTTTTTCAGATTCATGTGAAGATTGAACTTTTTGTAAAGTAGTCCAGAAATGAATAACTAGTTTTCCCTGATCATGTTTAAAATTGTTGCAGAATTGCCTGGATGTTAATTTTTATTTATTTATTTATTTTACATTGTAGGAGCGCACTTAACCCTGGGGCATCTAGATGCTGGTTACAGGCAGTTAGTGACTGGGCGTAAGTAATAGGCAGTTAATGAGCAGTAGGGGTGCTAATTGAACAGGTAAGTCTAGTTGTTTCCGGAACAAGCTGTAGAATGGTTCTGCCCTCACGGCAGGATTGGGAGGGTTCCAAAGTGTGGCGGCAGAGACAGGAAAGCTGGAACCACCAGCTTTGGATTGCTTGAACCTGTGAGGCGGTGGTTGCCGGCAAGTGGGATGAGAATCTGAGTGTCATCAGCATAGTTTTTGTACTTGATGCTGAGTGAGTCAAGGTGGTGGTAGAGTGGCTTGGTATATACATTGTAGAGGGTGGGTTTAACACAGGAGCCTTGAGGTTCTCCACATATAGATGCTGTGGGGGTTGAGGAGTGGTTGTCAGAAAATACTTTGGAGGTGCAGTCAGCAAGAAAGGATGCAATCCACTCAGTGGAAGCTGTCGAGAATGAGGTAGGAATGGTGAGGCAGAAGGTGGAGTGGTGAACGAGGTTGAATGCAGCAGACAGGTCTAGAAGCATAGGAGGGAGAGGTTGCGGGAACCTTTAGATTATCAAGTTGATTCATGAGGTCGAGTAGTGCTATTTCCGTGCTGTGTCTGGGGCAGAAGCCGGATTGACGAGAGCTAAGAATGTGGTTTTGCTCAAGACGTTGCTGGATTTGGATGTAGACAGCTTGGTCAGTGATTTTTAGCAGGAAGGAGACTGTGGTGATGGGCTGGTAGTTGGTTGGAATGACAGGGTAAAGTGAAGGCTTCTTGAGGAGGGGTGAAATCCAGGATTCTTTTATCGACATGGGGACTGAGCAGAAGGCAGAAGATGCATTGATAATTGCTGTGATTCGCGATAGTAGGAGTTCAGTGTATTCCTTGATGAGTAGTGGGGGAAAGTTATCTCATCAACATCGGGACGGTTTGAGGTCTTTTAAGATGTTGGTGATGTATGATTCAGTAACCGAGCGGATATTGAAAAGGGCAGTATACTGGGGGTGGATGGGCGGGTGGTAGTGGTGTGTAGCGCTGAAGGTGGACAGTTTCAAACTGGATTTTGTTTGGTAGTAGAGCAATTCTGCCTAGAGTGTTCTGAACATAGTTAAACCAGGTGTCGTTCTTGATAACAGTGGATGTGAGAGACACTGGCGATTCTACTTCATGTAGAATAGCAAAAAGTTTGTTGGAGTTGGGCTCAGCATTCATAATCCGAGTGTTGTAGGCAGATGCCTTAGCAGCTTCAATGGCTTTTTTGTAGTTCCTAGAGAAGACTCTGAAATGGGATTATTTCTCTGCTGAAGGGTGTTTATGATAAATCGCTCTGATGGGGCACTTCTCTGAATGCAGGGTGTGTAGATCAGGAGCTGCTGCACTTGGAACGTTTAGGAGTACGTTCTTTGAGAGGGACGAGTGTGTTGATGGCTAACAACCTGTTGGATCAGATGTCGGCAAAATTGTAGCCAGACTGTAAGATATACCCTTCAGTGTACAGATATTTGCAATTTAGGAGTGTAGGATAAGCCAATGGACTTCCTTGTTGAACACCTACAGCTTCTGGCTCCCACATCGAGGGTTTTCCAGAGGGATCTGAACATAGTTCTGTTAACCTCATATTCTGCCTTTGAGGTATTATCTACTGACACCCCACCTACAATTAAACAAAATTTAATGGACTTGAAGCTGTTCCCTAAGAGTTTACACATACTTTCGGGCAGCCAAAGCTGCCCTTATTATCAGAGTTCTCAAGTTTGCCATGGCCATGCGTGAGGACACCAGTCATGCTTTTTCTTTGAACTCTAGAAACTGATGTTGTCCTAAATTTTGAATGTGGACGAACACAAGAGCAGTGCCAGAAACCACATGGAGAAAAAAAAAACAGGACTGGATGTCCATGCACGGGAAACCTTAGAGCTCTGTGTTATGTGACTGGCAGACAAATTAGTTATATAGCACTCCAATAAGCAGTGGGATTCCCTTCCACACTCCCCATCACACTGTCCTAGGGTTTTGGGTGTAAGAGGATTCAATTCAACACTGCAGCTAAGTCAATGCCTAGTCTGGGATACTGAATGGAAACCCTTATTGATATATCTTTATGTCCAGTTCATGAGTTCCGGATGACTACCCCTATATAACACCCCTCTCTTAGAATCCCCCTGACCCCACTGAGCCAAGAAGTAGTTCTGTTTGGCAAGTTTAAAAGGTTTATTTGAGAAATAAAACAAAATATAGATACCACGCTTTTATAATAAATTAATAATCGATATCGCCCTTATAAATATAATGTTAATCAACAATGGGTAATCTGACACTAGCACACTTCTTTATAATCAATGAGGAGTTAGTATAGGATGGATAAAGTAGCAAAAATACTTTTATGATTTCAAGGGAAAAGCAATGAGGAATAAAATGCAGTACAGAAATACTTGATATGATTTCAACAAAAGATAAGATAATCACTTTTTCTCTGTCAATTCACCCCCCTCCCCTATACAATGTAAGAAATGGAAGTAGATAGAAAGAGGAGCACACAGTTCTCAGGAATGCAATCAAATACAATGCGAAATTCAGTTCCCCCCCAGCAAGCTTAGAGAAAACCGGTATAAGTTTTAAAACACAGGCCCGAGTGCTTTGAATGTGGTGGCAATGAAGTAAGAAATATGCTGAAAATGCTTTTAATTCCCTTCAGGAGGTTCAGGGTGAGTGAGAGATACTTGGGATGAGTTCAGGCTCACTTTAGCAATGATTCAGAGATGGTGATTAAGAGGCAAACGAATTTTTAGCAAGAAAAGAAATGACTGCTGATGGTTACACGTGGCTGGATTTTTAACCAAATCACAAATCGCGGTAAAATTCGCGAATGCGTGAATCGTGATTACGGCAAAAGTATAAGGAGTATACGGACGATTAAATAAAGGTAGTTTTTCGGATTTAAAGTAAACTCAAAATGACAGGTGACAGCTTGCAGCTTCAGATTTGACAGGTGACAGTTGTGCAACTTTACAAATGACAGATGACACGATTTCTAGGAGGCTGTTCTACTTAGATTAAAATAGTTTGGATTAGATTATTTTAACTAAGAGATTGGTTCTGCACAGTTCTGCTAGGTACTCACAATATAAATTTGAAATAGGCCTCGCCACGGATCTGGTCAGGTTTTGGACTGGACTCCAGTTCTGGTCTCGGCACTTCACAGTGATCTGGGTCAGCTCTCTGGTTCTGCTCACAGTGGTCTGGGTCACTCTGGATCTCTGGTCTGGTCTTCCGGCTCAGCGGTCTCTGCACGGCTCCTGGATCTCTGCACTGGTCCTGGCAAAAGTTCTTGGCAAGGGATTCAAGCAGCTCGCCCGGCTGTGAGTAGCTTGCAATGATTTGAGGCCTGCTGCAGAGAACTCAGCTTGTGGTTTTAGGCATCTGATTTAGGTTCTAAAGTATAAGTTCTAGGTTCTGGAGTATGTAGCTGGAGTCAGTCTGGAACTGGTATCTTCTGGATGTTGTGTGGTCCGGCAAAACGCTCCGCAGCAACTGGATTTGAATGTCTCTACCTGTCCCAGCAGTCTCTTTTTATGTGTTTTGAAAATGGGTGTGTGCCTGGGCCTAGCTAAGCCTGCCCCTCTCTACTTGTCATTGGCCCAATTCTCCCCTCTCCCATGATTGGGGGAAGGAAATGTGAGTCAGAGTGATGCTGTAGGTTTATGGGTCAGAGGATCCTCCCCTGGTCAGTTTGCCCACAAATCTATATTTGATTCAAATACATCCTTCCCAGATATACAATTTGTTGAAATTACATGTGCACATTATATATTCGTTATGGTCCATGCTTGTCCGCCTCTGATCTTCCTGGGGGCTTGCATTCAAAAATGACAACATTTTGTGCTTTTTAACTGGTTTTGCAATATCGGACATTTACCCAAATTTACACACATGTGCGCAAGGAGTATGGACATTAATTGATGAAGTGTCAGATTTTTAACATGAAGACAATTGGAGTGAGACCCTATTTTCCGCTAGCAACCCCCCAGAATACACCACAGGGTCCTAACGCATCTCAAAATGTTCACAGAAAAATCACAAAAATAATGATATTACTTATATAATTCTGACAAGTCCGCACTTTGAGTTATCTATCTTTTTAAAATTATGCCCTGGTCAAAAAGGGGTGTGGCTTCCCACATCACAGGGTGAAATAACTGGTTTATCCACTACCCCCAAGCTCAGCTGCTAGCAGAGGCACTGCCCCGTCCAGTTTCCCCTAAGAGGAAGCCACTTTACAGCCCCCCAATATAACATTTGCCTGAGTCCAGGACAGGCCTTTGTTCAACTCCCTGTAGTCCCCAGCTGCTCCACCCCTAATCTAATCAACAGGGCCATGTGACCTCAGGATGCAGCCAGGCCTGGCAGCCAGGCCTGGGAACACAGCTGTTGATCCAGTATCAACTCCTGTCGGGGGTAGTTGTCAGGCAGAATTCAGTTTCATTAAGCCAGGTTTCAGCTAAATGTCACTTTTTGTTCCCAGTTTTCTACATTCAAATCAAACTTACAATTTTTACATATACATTAAATAATTACTTCCTTCAAGTCCTTTCAGAATATAGTTTTACATTGTATCCACCTCTTAGCAAGTCTTTCCTTGGTCTGGTTTTGTTTCATTTGTTCAGTTTTACACAAAAGTCTGGTGGTTTTAAAACACCGGCTTTCTGATAGTGGTGAGTACTGGTAATGCAACCATTTTTGGTATTAAGAAAATTAATTCCCCACAAGAAGGTTGTATCTTTGGAGTGGTCTCGTGCCAACTGCGCAGTTCTCCTATTCTGGTGTGAAGGTGGGCGGCGATAGCTCATCCCCACATCCACCCAGTCTATTGATTTAGTTTGTTCCGGGATAGAATAATGGGCGGCGATAGCTCATCCCCACATCTACCCAGTCTATTGATTCAACATGAGTCAAAACCCATGACATGGGGGCGGGGGGCAGAAGTCACACACATACAGTGATGCATCTTATAGGAGGAGAACATTGTTTGCAGTGTAAAGGTTTCTCTATCATTCAGGCGATGTGTATTTTCACTTCTCAGACTTCTGAGGAATAGGTCACAGGAAGTGCACCTCACTTCATGAGCTCAGTTTAAACCGAGATCGTGCACGCAAAGTATCACTAAAGGACAACCTGCCCCGTTTATCGCAGGGCTCTGCATGGACATGGGAACAGGCATAATGCAGAGCCGACTGGGCAAAAGCGGCGCCCACTACCACGCCCAAAGTGGACACAGGAAGTGTCTGGAATAGTCATGCAGTGTACCAGAATTGGCACACTGCCCACCCCCACACACCCTCCCCTCCCCCACACATTCACACAAACCCAGCTGCCCGCCCCCACCTCCATTACTCCTATAAAACGTGGACCCCACATCTGGAGGAATGAACTTGCACAGGAGTTGCACTGTGTGTATATAGCAGCATGAAAACCAATCAGTAAGAACACTGGTTATAAAAACAGATGGCAGTAGGAGATGACAGTAGTGTTTACCCATTCCCCGTGTGTGGAATCCCATACCGGGGAATCAAGTGCGTCATCGGGAACGAGTTCCAGCATTCATAGCGAAGCTTCTTGACCAAAGGATATTATAAGCGCGTAGGACATGGCTCAACTCTTGAAGCAGCCTTGGACTACGGCTAAATGGAACCCAAAACACATGTGCAAAGCATTAACTCTAAAACCAGGTGCAGGCTGCGTGTGCATTTTCCATTGTTTCCCGGGAAACCCAGACTGACACATGAACCAAAATGTTCCTCATTTTAGAGCTAATTACTGATGTCTCTCCCTGCAACCTTTTGCTGTGTTTTGGTTTCAAGAAAATAAGCTTTATTTTCGGCACTGGGCCCTAAAAGCGTAAATCAATGTCCTTAGTCTACAATTATAAAACATCGAATAGCAATGAAGACTTCTTGTAATGAACATTTTTAAAATGCACTAGAATACAATACATGCATTTAAAAGACTGATTCCTGATTTGGTTTCACGCCTTGCGACTCCCACCCCAGATTCCACATCATGTATCAACATTGTAGTTCAGCAGTTTTGTGGTTCACAGACAACTCTTTAAAATGCCAGTTGTTCACATGTTGTGTTAATTAGCTAATGCACACATGACAACGTTTTCGTAGCGAAGAGAGCTTGAGAGCCAAAGATATCTGCAAAATCATACATTACTACTATTCCAAAAGTTAAACGTGCTGCTGTGTCTCGCTGTCAATCGGTTTGGCTTTGGTTCATTATCAGGTATATTTCTTCTTTTCATTTGCTTCGTTCGATCCATGCTGCAAAGTGCGCGAGATTGTACTGATCATTCATGGAAATGATCATTTAGCTGCGACTTCACACATAACTTGTTACTATGTCATTTCCAGTTGCGACACCACAGAAGGTTAACAGGCGGGAAGCTGACCTGCGAAAGCTATAGCTCTTCAAAGCTCCCCCCTTCCCTATGAGAAAAAAAAAAGCTCCTAGATACATAACTGCAGATGTCAGGTCCGTCAAGTGGGAACAGGACTGGGTGCAGAACTATCGGAGGCCCTGGAAGCTATTACCCCCCTAACCCAAAGGATAGGCCCCACCTGACAAGAAGGGACCATGCAGAGGAACTAATCCCCAAGGCTGGGAGTCCTACTGGACACACACTCTTAGACACTGGAACTGGGCAATGGAGCTGTGAGGGGAAAAAACAGGGAAAGCATTAGGGAACGGCAGGGTGTGGATAAAAGTACTAGCAGAAGTTGCGGTTGCTAACCATAAGAGTATTTATAGAATTCTAGAAACCCGGATGAGTAGCTCTAAGGACAGGGTGGTGGGGTGGGCGACCAAGACTCATTAAGCAAAATAACAAACTCTAAATATGTAACTAATTACCTGAATTAGTAGAAAGTAGGGAGAGGGGTACTGGCGAGAAGTATTACTGTTGCAAAAACAACGTATACATTGCTGTTCCTCCTTTTATGGGGTGCAGGCAATGAATTCACAGAGCACTGTGCATGTATGTCCATCACAGAGGGAAGGACCTCTCAGGGTGGACGTGCATGGCTGCCTGAATGTTAGGAGAGGAATGGACCTACAAGTTAGTCATTTCCTGTCAGCCATGCACTGCTCCGGGAACGGAGGGACCGGAGCATGAAGAGGCCAGACTCCAAGGCCATCTGTAGGCTGTGAGGGGTGGCCGCACATAGTTAGGTTTTGGGGGCGCAGGCTGGGGACCCACATCTTGACAGTATGCCCCCTCCATAAATGCATCCCTTGGGCAGGGGACTGAAACACCCCACGGCCAGGTTTCCAAGGGTACATTTTATGGAATTTGGATGCATGTCTGGGTGCAGAGACATGTTTCACAAAATCTAAGACCTCTCCTGGATACCGAACCCTTCCGGTGAATCAGATATTGCAATTGTCTCCCGAAGAAATGAGAATCCACCACACAGTGCGTCTCATATTCATCCTGGGTGCCCACGGGTGGGAGATCTGCATGAAGAGGCTGGGCGGTAAAGGAGGGGTCTGTCCCTGGTCTAAGAAGAGAGACAAGAAAAACAGGCTTAGCCAGGGTTCAGGGGTGCGGGCTGGTGACCATCATCCTAATAGCAGAGCACTTTCCCAAGACAGCCTTTTTAATATGGTACCATATTTCTGTGTCCAAGGTCACTGGACGTGTATGTTCGTCCTGAATCCCTCTAAGGAATCATTGATGGCTCCACCGACTCCTGCAGTTATTAAACAGCTCCTATCATTGCCTAACACACCCATCATATCACTCATAATGATATTGTGAGAAAATAATGCAGGTAAATTTGTCCCTGAAAGGGTGGTCTGCTAAGCAGTTCCCCCTTTCACCATACTTCACGCCAAAGCCATAGTGCACGTATGTGCCTTTGCTGTGACCATCTTCTGCACATATAAGTTATGTCTGCTTATGACATGGTGGTGACTAGGATCACACAATTATATAGACACATCATTTGGATATCATTTTCGTGTCAGCTTGCAGAAAGGTCTCAGTTATGACAGGGCTGGTGTGTATTATCAGTTTGGTCTGGGGTTCTCTGCTACAACAATGTGGGACACTGCTCTGAAAATAGCTTCCTTTGATCCCCTGAGCAAGGCTGATACCTTCATCCACAGCACAGACGCATTCACTGGGAGGTCCTCTATTATCCAATGTTTCAAAGACTGTCCTGACATAAGCAGTACCCTCTTACAACAGGGTGCTGGCCACTGGAGGCCATTTGAAATAGGCAGAATTGGGAAGGGGGTGTAGTCACCCAGAGATGAGTTTTAGGCTAAGAGAGCAGTTGCACCATCTCATACTCGGCTGGGGATCCCTACACTTCCTGCCCCTCCTCTTTTCCTGCAGACAAAGAACTCAGAAGGCAAATGGCACACGCTGCAACTGCCTGGATAGAATGCCTGATACCAGGCTTGCTCTGGACCAATCTGCTGCAGTATTTAGCCTTGATAGAGAGGACAACCTGCCCTTACTTGATTTATCTTTGGACTTCAGGAAACAAAGGATTCACCTGGAATTAAGATGGGGATACAGTTTATTCCAATGTAGTCTGCCAGGGAAACTTCTGAGGGATAGGTGAGCTCTTCGCCCTACAAACCTCAGGGGCACATTTGAGGTGACACTGCTGTGGACTTAGGCCCCTCTGCGGCCTGTGCACTGGAACCAGGATCCTGCTCAATGGAGTTGAGGTGAAAGACCCCATATGGGTGCTAGACAATCTTTTTGGAGTGAAAGTGTGAAACAAAAGGCTCTCCTTGTCCCTGGTGAATCTGGAAAGGGCTGTCCAGCAACTTAGAATTCCAGAGGGTGCTTGGAACCATTTTTACCATCTTGTGGCATCTTTGAGCTGGCTCGACCATGCTTCACTCAAATAAAGTCTCTAAATGACAAATGGTGCTGCGTTTGCCACTCTCCAAACTTCAAACTGATTATGTACTTCTTATGCTGTCTCAATGCCAACTCGACCCAGTGAAACACATCGCCTCCACAAATGGACTGACGGCTGACCCCCGTAGAAGCACCCGATTCGCTGCATCACAAGTGCCCACTAGACCCAACAGAAGAATCACCTCAATATGACTCAAAAGCTGACTCTCCCCACTGGAAAACATGAACTGGCCCATCGCAAATGCCGACTAGATCCATCAGATGCACCGTTTCAACTCGACCCTACCTCCGAGTTAGGATAGCTCAGGGGCAATGCGTTTGTCTTGGAAGCAAGACAGCGCCGCGCAACACAGTTTTGAATCCTGACCGTGTGCTTACAAACCAATCTCTGGTATTAAGGGCATTATAAAAGAACAATTATAACTGTCAGGACTCATCGACTCTAGCCATCTGGGATGCTGACTGAGTCCACAGAGCTCCACAACTCGAACCCCCACTAAACACTGACTCACCACTGCAACAAGGCGACATGACAGTCTCCCCTCTGGCTCAACTACAGCCACGCACCATGAAGCCTTGTGTGGCACTGTCCAGCCTCCAAGACCAGCAAAAAAAGCTATTTGGAATGGTGCTGTCCCCCTGATCTGCCTCAAGGTCGCCAAAGACTTGTAAGTTCCCACTCCTTACATTTTCAAAACATTTTGAAGTACTTTCGAAATTTGAATGCTCCTTTTATTTTTAAAGTCTGTATTCAGTGTGCTTCTTTTACAGCGTCTTTATGAGTCTTTAGTCCTTGGGCCTTTAGTGCCTTTTTTTGTAAATGTTTTATTTTCATTAAAGTTCCTATGTTTCTAGAACATTGGTTGGACATTCTTTTATTTTGGTACAGCCAATACTACTGTTGTTTGCATCGCAACGGTATCAGCTCACAGCCCTCCTGAATAATATTGCCTGCCCACGTCCCAAATTTGCAAAAGCAAAGGAGGTCTACCCTTACCTGTGCCTGTTTCTCCTTTATCATTGGTATCACTGCTGGTTTAGTAGTAGCGTAGATATGAGTAGGCAATTTAGCCACTACTCGTCCCTGAACTCCTGCAGAACAGTAGTCATCTTGTCACGGCCACAAAACTGTTTCCTGGCACAGAACCCGACTTGGATGAGATCGAAACTGTTGCCACGAAACAGTTAAATCTGAAATTGAAGCTCAGTTTTGTACCCTTGGACAAATGTGTAGTTGACTGGGTGTGAGGGTTATTCTGATGAATGCCTGTCTGCTTAATGATGTAGGGGGGTGAGGTACACTTTTTATTTGCGTGATTTGCATATCTCCCCATTTGGAAATATTGAATTAGAGAAATTTAGAACAGGCAATAAGTTAAGAAATTTAGCAGATGCTCTCAATTTATGTACACATGTGCTAGTAACTAGCTATATTATCAAATTATGAATCAAAAGAACCAAGTACATCAGAATTCTCCTTTGGCCACCTTATTATTAGTGCCTGAGCCAGTGTTTACTTGTATTGTTCATTTATAATGCGTTTAATATCAGCTAGTGGTTTCTAAGGCGGGATCGGGATTCGAAGCTAGGTTGCACTGCGTTGTCTCGCTGCTCAGACAAACGCCTTGCCCCTGAGCTGCATGAGACCAACCGAGTTGACCCTACCATGTTAGCGGTCTGCCAGGCTCCTCCAGCTTTAAGCACGTGCTTTTCCCCGCCCCCTGAGTGGGAGGTAGTTCCGGGCGAAGCTAAGCCAGCGTGTGTGTGTGTTTCTTGTGAGCTCTCCTGCCTAGGCCGCGCTCCAGGCCATGCGGCCTCTTGGACCGGAGCCAGCCCCTCGTGCTGGGCCTCCGGCAACAGCACGACATAACAATGGCGACGAGGAAGTGAGCGAGCATCCACGCGCTCCAACGCGAGTTCGCACGCGGAGACCACACGGTCGCTCCGTGTAAATTTTTGGACACCCGGTGGGGGCCCCCACGACCACGTGACCCCCATCCCCCAAAAAAAAAAAAAAAAAAAAAAAATGTTTCTCTTCTCTTTTCATTCCCCCTTCCACATCTCATCCTCAGGGGGTGAAAAAAAAAAAAAAGAAAAGTTTTTTTTCACGCATCGTCCCGGTCACCACCAGCACGTCGTCTCCTGCATCAATCCATCGGAGCACATGTGCCGGTAAGACGCTGCCTCACCACAGGGCACGCACGAACCCGAAGGGCAGACACTCGGCGACCGAGCGCACGCAACACCATGGCGACTGGGCTATCTACCCCTGGACACTCCACACCGTCCAGAATGGCAGCAAACCTGTCCATGGCGTCACCACCGCCTCGCACGCAGGGAAGCTCGTCGACGTTGATCCAACCATTCGACCCATTCACAGACCCATCGTCCAGTGGGCCCAGATGGCAGCTATGGCTACAGAAGTTCGAGATGGCCATGGAATGTAAGGACGTCACGTCATCCAGAAAGATGAAGGCTCATCTACTCCTCAGTGTGGGCGACGAGGTGCTGCGCATTTTTAACTCCCTGGATGTGGACGACGGCCAAGATGCATACCAGAGTGCGAAGGACGCTCTAACAGCACATTTTCTCCCGCAACTAAATCCAGACTATGAAACCTTTATATTCTGCACGACTATCCAGGCCACCGACGAGACTCTCGACGCCTACCACACGAGGCTGAGGAAGCTGGCCATGTCGTGTGAGTTTACGAACACTGAAAGGGAGATTAGGAGGCAAATCATAAATGGAATTCACTCGGAGAAGCTGAGGCGTCTCGTGCTCAGTGAGAAGGGCATCCCTCTACAACGCATCCTGGAACTGGGCCGACAGAGGGAGCTTGCCCACTCCAGGGCCGCCAACATGGAAGTGACCCTACAAAAACTCCAGCCGTCACTGTCCACAGCGATGGTTGCTCAGATCTCGGACAGACAATCAACGAGGAGCGAAAATGGCAGCGAATACACCCAGAACAGGTGGCAGCCTCGAGCACCAGGACCAACCGAATGTGGATGGTGTGGTGGCCAAAGGCACGGAAGGCGAAACTGCCCGGCGCAAGGCACCATGTGCGGAGCATGTGGCCGGAAGGATCACTACGCGAAAGTGTGCAGATCCGTGAACGCGCCACTGCAACCCCCACAAGGATCCCAGGAGAAAGGGTCATCGAAGAAAAAGAAACAAGCCAGCGCGAGGAGGGTAGCAGTAGTCAACTCCTCGACGGAAGAAGAAGGAGATGACCTCTCAGCCCTACGACAAACAGCAGGCACGGAGAATGAAGGAAAGGGCCGAAAGGTGTACTTAGTATCCACACTAAACCACGGGCCAGCACAGTCAAAAAGAACCGCCAGGCGACGAAAATGCATGGTCAACATACAAGGCCAGGACATACAAATGACCATTGACACGGGGGCCTCGGTAAACGTCATGCCAACCACCGTTTTCCGAACCCTCGCTCCACGACCCGAGCTAAAATCCACAGACACTCGCCTATTTGCCTACGGCAGTCGGAAACCTCTACCTGTCATCGGGAGGTTCCGCACCACGCTTGAGCATGGCGAACAGAAGTTGTGGTCGAAGATCTATGTCGTCAAGGCGGGAATTGAAAGCCTGTTGAGCGGAGATGCGGCTGAAGACCTGGGCGTGGTCAAATTCATATGCCACGTTGACGACACATCCGAGGGCGAGAACTTCCTCAGGCAACACCCCATGCTACAGAGGGGAATAGGCTGCCTCAAAGGAAAGACCATCAAACTACACATTGATCAATCAGTGCAACCACGCGCAGTAAGACACCGAAGGACACCCTTCCACATGAGGGAACAAGTCGAGAAGGAGTTAAGGTCACTCGAAGCCGCTGGTATTATTGAAGAAGTCACGGGACCAACACCGTGGGTTTCCCCGATGGTGGTCACCCGGAAACCCAAACAGCCAGGGAAAGTTCGGATCTGCATTGACATGCGCCTGCCCAATGCAGCCATAAAGAGAGAGCGACACATAACGCCGACAATCGATGAAATCATCACTGACCTCACGGGATCGTGTGTGTTCTCGAAGGTAGACCTAAAGGCGGGGTACCACCAGTTGAAGCTACACAGAGAATCGCGCTATATCACCACGTTCTCAACCCACCTAGGCCTGAGGAGGTATAAGCGCCTGAGTTTCGGCATATCGTCGGCCGCGGAGGTTTTTCAACAAACCATCCAGGAGGTCATCAGAGGCATACCAGGGGTATTGAACGTGAGCGATGACATCCTGATACATGCACCGGACACCAAGGAACACATCGTGAGACTGAAGGCACTACTGGGCAGGCTGGAAAGCGCCGGACTCACTATCCATCGTGAGAAGTGCGAATTCCTAAAACCAGAAATAACTTTTTTTGGATACAGGTTCGACCGCACCGGCATATCGCCTGATCCCCAGAAAGTGGCGGACATACAAGCTGCCAGCCCCCCCACGACTCCCACCGAGGTGCGCAGTTTCCTGGGTATGGCCACTTACTGTGGCAGATTCATTCGGAACTTAGCAACCCTATCCGAACCACTGCGGGAGCTAACAAAGGCCAGCACCAAGTGGGACTGGGGACCCGAATGCCAGGAGGCATTTGAGAGCATAAAGGACTCCCTGTCAACGGATACCAAGATGGCCTATTACGACACGGACCTCCCGACAGAGCTATTTGTGGATGCCAGCCCAGTCGGACTCGGAGCAATCCTGATGCAGGTCACGAAGGAGGGTACAAAAAGGTCGATTGCTTATGCATCCAGGGCGCTCACAGCAACGGAACAAAGGTACTCCCACATAGAAAAGGAGGCAATTGCCGTTCTATGGGGGTGTCGACACTTCCACATGTACCTATATGGGCGCAAGTTCACGGCGATCACCGACCACAAGCCCCTGCTACCAATCTTCATTGGGTCATCGGCACACCCACCAGCCAGAATCACCAAGTGGCTGCTACACCTCCAGCAATATGATTTCGAACTTGTCTACCAACCGGGCAGCGGCAACCCCGCTGACTTCCTGTCGAGGCACCCACGACCAGCCACCCAGCAGGAAGTGTTAGTCGCCGAAGAGACGGAGGAGCACATCTGTCAAGTGGTCCACACTATGAGGCCCAAAGCGATAAACATCGAGGACATTACAACAGAAACCCAGAATGACCCATGTTGCGATCTGGTAAAAGATGCCATTTTGTCAGGCAACTGGAAAGACTTCCTGTCGCACACCCGCAACAGAACCGAGGGGGCCAAGGCGTTCCTAGCAGGTATGTTCACGGTTCGACAAGACCTCTCAATTACTGAGGGAGGACTCCTGCTAAGGGGTGACCGCATCATCATACCCCCAAGGCTGCAAGACAGGATAGTTGCCCTAGCGCACGAAGGACACCAAGGGCTTGCGAGAACAAAGGCACGGATCCGACACAGGGTATGGTTCCCTCAAATTGACGATCGTGTGGAGGACTTAGTAAACACATGTCTGCCCTGCCAAATAACGAGTGGACCCCCAGACCCAGAACCGATCCTATCGGCCGAGCGTGGCCGGGCACGATGGGAAGCGATCAGCATTGACTTTTGCAAAATCAGAGAGGGTCTACATCTACTGGTGGCAATCGATGATCACTCACGATATCCAGAGGTCGAGATACTGGAGTCCACCGCCGCGGAGGTGGTCATCCCGGTGAAAGAAAAGATGTTTGCCACCCATGGTCTGCCCACGACCATTAAGAGCGACAATGGGCCCCCATTCACAGGGGAGGAATTCAGGTCATACCTACAGGAACTGGGCATCAAATACCACCATATTATGCCAAGGTGGCCGCAAGCTAATGGGGACGTCGAGCGATTCATGAGGACTATCAACAAGGTACTCCGAGTATCAAAGGCCAACGCCAGCCCGTGGAGGATCGACCTATTCCGGTTCCTAAGGAACTATCGGGTCACCCCCCACAGCACCACGGGCATACCACCTGCTGACCTTATGTTCGGAACCGTCATCAACTCGTCGATTCCTCATCATCCAAGTAGAACCCCTGACGACGTCGACCAGGCACGCGTGGAAGCGAGGAGAACACGTGCCAATGCTCACATGAGCGCCAAGAGAAGAGCAAGGGCCTCAAACCACAGAGTGGGCGACCAAGTCATCATGTTGCGTAATCCCACGAAATCCAAGATGGACACCAGGTATGATGAACTGCCATGGACCGTCAGCAATCGGCGTGGGACCATGATAACTGTCACACGGGGAGGTCGGGAAGTAACAAGGAACGCGTCCTGGTTCAAGCCCGTGCCCCAGCACCTCTGGACGGATGGCGAAGAACATCACGACGACAACGAGCAACAAAGCAGCGACGGGCCGGCGCAAAACCCCGAGGAAGAATCTGCGGGGGATTGCAGCTGGCAATCACCGAGACTGCCCAGCAGTGAGTACACAGGCAGCGAAGGTGAGCAGACTTACGAACCGAGCGGGGACAGCCCCCAAGCGAAGCGGTACAGTCTGAGAAAGGCCACGAGACCGCCTGCGAGGCTGAATACTATGTATGCTAATTCCAGCAGCGATGACAGAAGTTTATAGTTGAGCCTGCTGTTCATGTTTATGTTTATGTTGATGTTGTTAGGTCATTTTGAAATAAAGGAGGAATGTTATATCCGCCCTACGTCCCGCAGCGCGGTGACGTAGGGCAAGTTAATAAAAGCCCCGCCCCCTGAGTGGGAGGTAGTTCCGGGCGAAGCTAAGCCAGCGTGTGTGTGTGTTTCTTGTGAGCTCTCCTGCCTAGGCCGCGCTCCAGGCCATGCGGCCTCTTGGACCGGAGCCAGCCCCTCGTGCTGGGCCTCCGGCAACAGCACGACATAACAATAGCATGCGTTAGCTGGAAGCGGGTGGGATGCAATGAAAACAGCACTGAATTTAGGGCGTGGAAATGAATGGTATGCAAGAAAAACTGCCTCCCCTCGGCATTTGTTTTAACCATCGTTCTTTGCACAAAATGTTAAGAGTGTTTATTTGTATTCTTTTCATTACAAACTCCATGTGATTTTGATATTTACGTCCATGATGTGTTTATGGACAATATCCGAGGCCAAACATGTGCTGTCGATTACTTCAAAAGCAAAATGCTGTTAAGCATTATTTTGAACACTGAGCTGTCAGATACATGTTAAAAACATTACAAATCATCTCAGAGCACCGTGCCTCTACAAAGTACGCGATCCATAACTGATTTAGGAAATTCATATACACTTCATTTGGGCTGTGACAAAACAGAGAGTTCGGCAGGCCCTACGGGACAATGTATAGGTTTAACCCACCAAGGCACGTTTGTCAAGATGTCATTTCCGATTTAAGTGCTTGTAACCACTTTTGCCAGTGCGGGAAGGAAGGACGCTGCTGAGCCTTTTAACGGGTAAAATAGGGTACTTTTCCCGATGGCTCTTTGCATTTGACAGGCAGAGCGTGAGTTCCAGCGGTGTTACGCAGCCTTTTCCTGTTATGTGCCATGACACGGGATGTTGCCGAAGCCCGCTGCCACCTTCAAAGGTTTCAGAACATGTGCCATTCGTTTGCAGAGATCTCAGGTGAAGGGCCGGGCATAGTGTAGGCCTGAACCTAAATTCTTTCCCAGCGTAACTCAGTCGTCTACAGAACAACATGTGTTTCTTCCAGCAACGTATGCATCTGCCGCCCTTATGCTGAGAGGTCAAGGTTCATCCAATGAATAACATGAGACAGGCATATGGTATGGATGGTCATTTCCGGGGAGCTGCTGCGCAATTCAAACCAACCGATGCCAGGCAAACTGAACTGCAAAATAAATCAACCTCACGTGCAGTGTTGTCATGATGTATATGGTTGTCATAGGTTTTAGAAAATATTAGAAATAGATATGCCGATTGATGTAACTTGGAGTGGCAGAAACATAGGCAGGACACGCTGGAACCACTCCAGAGCCAGGGTTATCAAAAAGGTAAAACTTCTGTTTTGTTATAGTATTAGTGGGAAAGTTAGTGTTGTGTTTTACCTTTCCTGTATCTGTGGCTAGTTCCTGTATGAGTGAGTGTTTGAGTCTGGAATGTTTGGTGTGGAGTGTTCCACTCAAATGAGTGCCAAGGTTCTTATAGTGTCAGTTGGAAACTGAGCTTGGCACAGGGGGACCGGTGGATGTTTCTTTACCTTAAGAACCTGTCTTCAATGTAACCTTATGTACTTACCTGTATACCTCGAACCTACTAAAACTAACAAAGTAATCCAAGGCTCCTGAGTCATTATTCAATCTCTAAAACCCATTTCAATAGTGAGACAGGAGATCAGGTGCTGTGCTTCTGCTTCCCATTGGCTCTCTCCCTGCCAGACCCCAACCTCATTCCTGGAACCTGTGATGTCCACGTGACCATGGTCACATGCACATCTTTGAATAAAGAATACGCAGAGCCGGCTAAACGGCAGTTCCCGCTCTAGCCTCACACGCAGTGTCTGTGTCTTTCTTTCTCCTCATGTGGAGCTGCGCACGTCACAGGAATAGGCTGGGCCTATTCTAACACACACAACATTTTTGCCTATGTTGTGAGCACAGGAGGGCACTGCCTAAAACCACCATTGGGCTACACACACAGTAGCCTGAAACCATTGGGAATGGCAATGCTGATTGCCAAAAGCAACCCAGAACTGTGGGGAATTCATTTTCTTAATGTCAAAAATGGATGCAATACTGGTGCTCACCACTATCAGAAAGCCGGCGTTTTAAAACCACCAGACTTTTGTGTAGGACTGAACAAATGAACCCAAACCAGGCCAAGGAAAGACTTGCTAAGAGGTGGATACAATGTAAAACTATATTCTGAAATGACCTGAAGGAAGTAATTAATGTATATATAAAAAATAGATGGGGATGTCAACAGCTTAAGTGAAAATGGACAGAAAGCCACTAAAATCGAAATGTTTAAAATAAATGAGTGACCTACTTTTGAGTGTAACATAGGTTGCAACTGTTGAATGTCATAGTTTTGAACTTAGAATCAGCATTCTAGCTGCATGTGCAAAAATTGTCAGTTTGATTTGAATGTAGAAAACTGGGAACTAAAGTGACAGTTAGCTGAAGCCGGCTTGAAGAGAGTGAATTTTGCCCGGCAACTACCCCCGACAGGAGTTGAACTGGCTCAACAACTCTTCCCAGGCCTGGCTGCATCCTGCTGCCCCTACCAAAAAGAGGTGACACCTCTCTGATTGAATTAGGGGAGTGGTACCTGCAGACTGCAGGAAGTTGAACAAAGCCCTGTCCTGGACTCAGGCAAATGTTATATTGGGGGGGTCGTAAAATGGCTTCCTCTTGGGAGAAGCTGGGAGGGGCAGTGCCTGTGAGAGCAAGCCGAGCTTGGGGGAAGTGGATAAACCAGAAATTCCACCATGTGCTTTGGAAAACCACACCCCTTTGGGGTCAGAGCATGATTTTAAAAAGATGGATAATTCATAGTGTGGACTTGTCAAAATTATATAAACAAAATCATCATTCTTGCGATTTTTCTGTGCACATTTTAAGAGGTGTTAGGACCCTGTGGGATGTTCTTGGGGATAGTAGCGGAAAAAAGGGTTGTTACTCCAAATGTATGCATGTTAAAAATCTGACACTTTATCATCTGAAACCCATATCCCTGGTGCACATTTGTGTGAAATCTGGAAAGGTTTAGAGGTCGTTATCTGGATGAAAAGGGGAGAATTCCTTCATTAGTGGACACGACATCGTACAAAGACAGGGATCGGATGGTTTGGTGCTACAGAAAATATGTTAACTGGACCTATAATATTAGAAAAATGGTACATAGATAAATATGTATTTGGGTCAGATATAGATTGTGTGCAATTTGACAAGGGGAGGTTCCTCTGACCATAAACCTACAGCATCACTCTGATAAGTGAGAGGGGCAGGCTTAGCTAGGCCCAGGCACACACCCATTTTAAAAACACATAAAAGGAACATTGAAACCCAGGTAGGGACATTCACTTTCCACTTTCTTGCGGGACGCTTTGCCGGGAGACTTCAGACTTCACATCCAGAGATCCAAACTTCAAATCCATCAATCTCCAGAGACCAGAAATTAACTCCAGAATTTGTAGCAGAGAGGCCTGAATCCACAAGCTGAATCCTCTTCAGCAGGCCTCAAAACCAACCAAACTATTCAACAGCGAGCTGTTTGAATTCTTTGCCAAGAACTTTTGCAAGAACCTGTAGCAGTATCCAGAAAGCAGTGCTCTATCCGGAACCAGAGAGAACCAGAGACCAGATCGCTGTGAAGAACTGCTAGCAGAAGTCCAGCCAATCTTGACCCGATCGGTGACGAAGTCGCATTCCTGTCCAAAATCAATTGTGAGTACCCAGCTAGCACTGTGCCAAAATCAATCTCTTAGTTTAAAATAATCTAATCCAAACTATTTTAGCCTATTAGAACTGCCGCCTAAAATCGTGTCTTTCTGTCATCTTTAAAACTGAAAACTGTCATCTGTCATTCTGAGCTTTGAAATTTCAAATCCGAAAAACTACCTCTACTAAATCGGCCGTATCTCCGGAACCGTTTGGGCTACGAGCGAGTTTTAACTGTCATCTTAAAGCTAAGATTCTAAGCTTTCCAACGACCCTAGAACCGACTTGCTTATAGTACCTCCGTAATTGCGCTCGACGCACGCAGCTAAATTTGCCGCGATTTGACATTTTGCTTAATTTCAGCCACGTGTAAAAATATTTGTCTTTGCTTTCCTTGCTGAAATTCGTGTGCAACCTGACAATCATTCATAGAGCATTGCTAAAGTGATCCTGAACTGATTCAAAGTATCTATCAACTACCCTGAACCCCCTATAGGGAATTAAAAGCCTTTTTAGCAATTTTTCACTTAATTGCAACCACATCAAAGTATCTTGCCTGTGTTTAAAACTCATACCTGTTTTGCTCTAAGCTTGCTAAGGGGGAACTGAATTATATTTGATTGCATTCCTGAGAACTGTGTGCTTTCCTCCCATCTCTTTACCTTGCATAGAGGGGGAGGTGAATTGTCAAAGAAAAGTGATTACATTGTCTTTTGTTGAAGTCATATCAAGTTTATTTTCTGTACTGCATTTTCATTCATCATTGCATTGTCTTTGAAGCCATAAAAGCATTCTCAGCTACTTCAAGCTCTCTATATCACTTTTAATCCATCAAAAAGAGTGTACCACTGTAACATTATCCATTGTTGATCACCATCATCCTCACAAGTGTGCTATCAAATATTCATTTACTATAAAAGTGTGATAGATATATATGATTTAATTTCAAATAAACCTTTTAAATTTGCAAAACAAACCTACTTCTTGGCTCAGCGGGGTCAGGGGGATTCTGAGAGAGGGGTGTTATATAAGGGTTGTCATCCAGAGTAAACGAACAGGACATAAAAATACATCAATAAGGGCTTCCATCAGCATCCCAGACTAGGCATTGACTTAGCTGTAGTGTTGAATTGAAGTTGCTTACAGTTTTTATCAAGATAAGGCTTCCCCGGCAGCCAGGCTCGCAGAGCTACTCGCGCCAGGCAAACGCTGGGGAGCGTCTGAAAATAAAACGAAGTTATAAGTCTGCCCTCGCAGACTCTGACAGTAAGAGCGTGCTGCGCTCCAGCTTCCCGCGCAACGGTTGATGACAACCTTATGCCGTCTTGACCCACCAGCATGTTTAAATAACGCCACAAGTGGGGGAGGGGCCAGAAAAAAAAGAAAAAAAAACTGACAAACACCAATTTTTTTTCTACACAAGATCATGTAGAGATTATGTGAGAAGAGAAAAAAAAACACTGTTTGAGGAGGAAATTCACGCAGAGACGTTGTATTAGCCAAAGCTTTTCCAACAACTAAAATAAAGTCACTAGTTGAAAAAAAGTCAGCAATCCAATACATTTCTTAGCAAGAAGTATGCCTTCACATGGACAAGGACAGAACCAAAAGGCATAAACCTGCTATTTAAAAAGGGATCTAGCATCACAGCATATGTGAACATTTGAACAGTTCATAATCCACACAATGAAACGTATAAGAGTGCAGATTTAAATTGTTCACACAGAAATCATAAGCATTTCAATTTTTGTGTGGGAAAAATATACTAGAGAAAGAATACACATGGTGATCCCACTGACTTTTCCCAAATCAAACTGTGTTTGACAAGAGAAGGAAAATAAAGTGTGAAACATGGCAGATGACATAACAACACCTCAGAGAGCGCAAAGCCAAAGTCGGAATCCAGACACCAGCACGTGGTTGGATACTGCACAGGGCACATTTATGCAACCTTTTCAACCATTTGGGACCAGCACTGGCCTTCGGTGGGAACTGTGGTTGCAACAGTTTGAACTTTCCCATCACACCCGCAAGATTGAAGATGAAGAAATGAAGAGAGCTTTTCTCATGCTTAATCTAGGCACAATGGCTCTTCGCATTTTCAATGCCCTACCAAACCGAGGTACAGATGATTACTACGCTACTGCCAGAGATGTCCTTACAAGAAAGTTTAAACCAAAAGCCAGTCATGATTTTGAAAGATTCAAGATGAGTCAAGCCAGACAACGCCCACAAGAAAACATAGATGATTTTCACAGCCGGCTGAGAGAGATGGCACTGTCATGTGATTTTCCAGATGAAGAGTTTGCAGTCCGGCAACAGGTCATACATGGTTTGTCCTCAGAGAAATTAAGGCGTGCAGTCCTAGCTGAAGATCTCCCGCTTGACACTATTCTGACAATGGGACGATTACGTGAAAAGACAGAGGAACATGCGGCAGAAATGCAGCAGATTATAAGCCGTTTACCATTAGTCGCTCATACATCAAAGAATAATACTTCAACTGTAAATGCCTTGTGGCACCAGAGGTCACAAGGAAAACCATCCAACAAGAAATCGAAAGACTGCATATGGTGTGGAGGACAACACAGGCGAAACAAACCATGCCCTGCCTATGGCACCACGTGTCATAAATGTGGTAAAGAGAATCATTACACATCAGTATGTTTAAGTTCAAGACCAACTAGAGATACTACTAGTCGGGAAAAAGCACCACGACACAGAGATGGTGCAGGAAACCGAAAATTCACCTAACGTCAAGAAAAGCAGCAGCACCGCTGGGAAAGCCAGAAAGACAAACCCCAGCAAAGTAAAAGTGGGTGCGCACGTGCCATTGGAGGTGAAGAGTCTGACAGTGCTAGTAGCAGTGAAGAAAGTCAATCCAGCAGGGAGACATCTCCAAGCAACACCAGATGGAACTATAATCAGAAAAAAGAGAAAGTACATATGATATCAGCTGTAAAACCAGGAAGCAATGACAATCACAGTGGTGCCAAGTCACAACGGTGTACAGTGCTAGTGGAAAACATTCCAGTCACCATGATGATAGACACAGGAGTGACTGTAAATGTGATGCCAGTCACCAGATTCGACTAAACTACGACCACAGCCGATGCTCAAACGAGGGTCAGTCCTGTTATTTATTTTTAAATGTCTTTATTGGCATTTGTGAGTAAGCTTGTACAAGGATAAGATTCTGAAAGCAGTTACATTCAAAATGCAATAACTGGCGTAAATGTGATATGGTGATCAGCTTATAACCAACGACAAAACTATTAATAAAGAACAAACAAACTAAGGAAGAAAGGGAAAAGAAGAGAAAAGAAATAACAATAACAGTAACAGTGACTGTCCCAACTCTCGGTGTGGTTTCTTAATCAATGTCGCCAGGTTCGGGGAGTGGGTCCGGAGGCGGGTATCGGCTTTGCTCCCTCAGTACAGTTGCTGGGTGGAGCCCTTGGGTGTGGTGGGCTAATCTGTAGTGTCTGTTGCTTTCTAGGATGCAAGGGGGGTGGGTTCAAGGAGGTTTGTAGCTCGTTGCAAAGACCATGTCTCTAAGGAGGGCTTTCCAGGCCTCCAGCACATTGCTCACATCGTCGCCGCCACATTTGTTTCCCTCCTCCCAGGCTACAGTCTCAGCCGTAGTCCATCTTTCCATTTCCCTGATCCAGGGGTCATACCTGGGGCCCGCTGGGGCCTTCCAGGCCATGGCAATTGTTCTCTTAACTAGAAGGCAGGCCATATCCATAAGCTTCGTCAAGTGTTTGATTTTACCAAGTCTCGGATAGGTGCCCAGTAGGCACTCCTTGGGTGTCCACTCGTAAGTTTCTAGGCCAGCATTCCTGCAGGTCCGTTCAGCGGCCTGCCAGAGTTTCTGGGATTTGGAACAGGTCCAAAACATGTGAATCATGTCCGCCAGGTCTGAGGAGCACCAGGGGCACCTTGAGTCCGCTTTGTTGTTGAACGTGGATATCCGGTGAGGGGTCATATACGTTCTGTAGAGTACGTTCAGTTGGATCAGTCTAAACCTGGCGTTTCTGGATACCTCCTTTGGATATATCAGGGCTCTCGCCCATTCGGCCTCTGTGATTTCAGTCCGGAGGTCTGCCTCCCATTTTACCTTCAGCCGGGCGCTCTTTGGGTTGGGTCGATCGTTCAGTTGAGTATACAACCTGGACGTCGGTCTCCATCCGTCACCAACGTCATACATTTCTCTCAGGAGGGGGTGAGTTTCTGGTTCCTCAGGCCATGCGACCCAGTTCTTTCTGGCCACATGTCTCACTTTTTGGTACCAGAGGAAATGGCCCAGTGGTAGTCCATCTCCTTCTCGAAGCGACTCGAAGTCCCTGAAGAGGCCATCATGAAACATGTCCCCCCATGTGTAGAGACCATGGTTCTCCCATCTCCTCATAGTTGCCAGGTCGGTGGAGGTTTTGCAGACATCCGTCATCATGGGGGTGTCGGGTGTATAAGAGCGTTGCAGGCCCGCCATGGATCTCACCTTGTTCCATACCCGCCTTCCAACCTCTAGTATAGTGGGTGGGTTGGGGGGTCCAAGTCGGGGGTTCCAGAGTAGCTCCTTGGGATACAGCGGTGAAGAGGAGTGGGATAGAAGTTCTAGCTCAGCTGAAGGTTCATCTGAGAGCCATTTTGCCAGGTGTGTCGACTGAGCCGCCAGAAAGTATCTCTGGAAGTCGGGGAGCTGAATGCCGCCCTCTGCGTAAGGGAGTGTGAGGGTATTCAGTGTGAGTCGGTGCCGGGCTCGTCCCCAGAGGAAGTCCCTGATCAGAGAGTCGAGTGTCCTGAAAAAGGGTGGGGGAATGTAATACACCACGTTGGTGAAATAGTAGAGGAACCTGGGGAGGATTATCATTTTAGCTATCGCCGCCCTCCCCATCATGGAGAGCGGGAGCTTTGACCAGAACTGTATGGATCTCCGCACTCCGCCCATTGCGGCCTCCGTGTTGGCTTTGTGGGTGGATATTGGTGAATGTGTGATGTTGAGGCCTAGGTATCGAAAAGTGTCCACCTGCCAACGGATCCCGATCTCAGGAAGCTCCTCCTCAGGTTTATTTTTCAGTCTTGCTAGTGGGAACGCGCAAGACTTCTGCCTGCTAAATCTTATCCCCGAGTATCTTGCAAAGTTGTCCAGAACATCCAATACAATCGGGGCATTCTCCAAGGGGTCGCGCAGGTATAGGAGGACGTCGTCGGCATATAACGAGATGATGTTGTCTGATCCTCCAATGCTGATGCCAGCGTCAAAGAACTGCTTCCTGAAGTATATTGCCACCGGCTCCAGGCCTAGAATGTACAGCATTGGAGACAGTGGGCATCCCTGTCTGGTACCCCTCTGGATGGGCCAGGCCCTCGATATCATGACACCCGTTTTAACTCTTGCCAATGGGTCGCTGTACAGGACCTCTATCCAGCGGATGAAGTGTTCGCCAAGTCCGAACTCCCTCAGGGTTTCGATCAGCCACTCCCAGTAAATAGAGTCAAAGGCTTTTATGGCATCCAGTGAGAGTACTGCTAGATCTTCCTCGCTTTCGGACGTCTGTGAAATGATATGTTGGAGCCTCCTGAGATTGGCGGAGGTGTTACGCCCCGGAACGAAGCCATTCTGGTCCTCATGTACCAGGGAACCGATCACCCTCGAGAGCCTTTTGGCCAATATGGTCGTCAATATTTTGCCGTCGTAGTTTAGGAGCGCCAGTGGGCGATATGAGTCACATCTATCGGCTGGTTTGCCTGGCTTGAGCATCGGGACGATGAGGGTTTCTCTCATAGTGTTAGGGAGAGTGCCCGACTCGTATGCCTCCGTATATACTGCGTGTAGTATAGGAGAGGTGATCTCCTCGTAGGCCTTGTAGAATTCTGGGATGAGTCCATCTGTGCCAGGAGCCTTGCCTGTGGAGAGGGATCTGATTGCATCTGTGATGTCCTCCACCGTAATAGGCTCCCCAAGTTTGTCCTGTTGTTCCTGGCTCAGCCTAGGCAGTCCCACCTCAGCCAGCGTATCCTTTATATCTGCTATGGGGACCTTCGTCTCATGAGTGTATAGGTCGTTATAGAATTCCGTGAAGGTATCATTAATCTCTTGTCGTGTTCTGCAGGTCTTTTCGTTCGTATCTTTGATCTCCTTGAGGGCCTGTCTCGGGTGCTCTTTCCTGCATAGCCATGCGAGTATTCTGCCCGGTTTGTCAGCTTCCCTGTGGGCCTTCGAGGTGCGCACAGAGAAGTCAAACTTCGAGAGTCTTTCCCATGCCTCCCTGCAATCCTCTCTGATCAGTTTCAGTTCAGCCTCCCTTTCGGTGGTTGGTGGGGCGCCACTTTCAAGTCGCTTTATTCTCTCCTCCACGACCTCCAGTTCTCTCCTCAGTTGTCGCCTGATCCCGCCCGCCTCGGCGATTATCTCCCCCCTTGTCACTACTTTCAGCGCCTCCCAAAGCGTGCTCCACTTCTCGACCGAACCCTTATTTATCGCTAAATATTCTTCCAGCTTTTCTCTTAGGGTTTCCTTGAATGCTGGGTCGGTCAAGGCATCTGATGGCATGCGCCACGTCGGGATGGGGGGGCGGGGGCCCTTGAGGGAGAGCTGCAACAGCAAGGGGGAGTGATCAGATATTGTTCTGCCCATGTATTCTGCCAATTCAACTTGCGGGGTTAGTTCGTTGGCGATGAAGAAGTAGTCCAGTCTCGTGTGGAGGCTATGGGGAGCCGAGTAGAATGAATATGATCTATCCGAGGGGTGGAGGTCTCTCCAAATGTCCGTCAGGTGTAGGTCTGCCACCATCCTGGGGAGGGCCCCAGGAGAGGCGCTATGGGGCATGCGTGGAGCTGTCGATCTGTCCAGTTCCGGGTTCATAATAGAGTTGAAGTCCCCCCCCCATATGAACGTATACTCTCGGTAGTGCAGCAATTTTGCGCATAGGTCCTTGATGTGTGAGGGTATATTGTGCTGGGGAAAATACGAGTTTACTATACACAGGGGAGTGTTCTCAAGCATGCCCCACACTATTGCATACCTGCCCTCTTTATCCAGCTCCGTTCCCATTTGTTGAAATGGTGTGTCCGGGCTCACCCATGTATAGACTCCTCTTGCGTACTTTGAGAAGGATGCGCCGCTACCCTGGCCTCCCCAGTATTTCAGGATTTTGTCTGTGGCCTCCAAGGTGAGATGTGTTTCTTGCAGGAGGGCCAATGATATTTTTTTCCTCTTTAGATAAGAAAAAATCCGGTTTCTTCTTATGTATGTTCCCATCCCTCTAACGTTCCATGTAATTAGCTTGAGTCTTGCTGCCATTGCATAAGTGGGTTCCTCGATGAGGGGAGTGCCACCCCTTCTCCCAGTGTTGCATGAGCCGTATTGTAGGGTGGGTGATGAGCCATTTGTGTGGGGTGGGTAGGCCCGCCTAGGCCCAGGAAATCTTTATTCATCCGGGTTGGGACAGTCATAACAATAACAACTTGGAACAAGTAACTAAAACTAATGCACCCAGCTTCAGCCACCGGGGTGGAGTGCTCGGGGGCCCTCGCGCCGTCCGACCTAGTCCAGGTCTCTGGCGCGAGTGGTTGTGTGCAGGAAAGAGGTCTGCACTGGTCAACGGTGGGTCCGTGGTCTGTGTCCATGGGCGGGAGGTCGAGTGAGCCCGCAGTCATTTAGCGTTCTGATGTGGTAGTTTTTCTTCAGTATTGGTATAGCCTCGGTTCGGTTTGGAGTATAATACCAAAGAAATGGGTGCTCCAGCCGCGTTAGTATGCGGTCAGCTTTTTGGGCGTGCTAAGTGCGTTCCTCTAGCGTGGTTTCTTTGGGAGCCTCAGCAAGGTTATTGTGTTCCATCCACATAGTGGCCGCTTCTGGTGATTCCAAGAATATTGCCCGCCCATTGTGGATTACTTTTAGTCGTGATGGATAGAGCAGCATGTATTTTATGTTCAGTGTCCTCAGC
Organism: Ambystoma mexicanum; assembly: GCF_040938575.1. Classification (NCBI taxonomy): domain Eukaryota; kingdom Metazoa; phylum Chordata; class Amphibia; order Caudata; family Ambystomatidae; genus Ambystoma; species Ambystoma mexicanum. Next base: position 1,145,000,435 of record NC_090933.1, read on the forward strand.
TGGGCCTTGATGGGGACAAAGGAATTCCTTGCTCTCTGCACCGATTGGGTATAGTCGGGGTAGATGGTAATCTTTGAGTCACCCCGCTCGATTATACCTTCAGTCCTGTTATATGTGTATGGTTGCAAAAAGCCTCTCCCAGTAACTGGATATTTTAAAACAACACTTTCACGTTGTGGTGTCAGCATGTCGTAGATGCTGGCATTGAGACTCTGCTCAGCTGCACCACAGCTGAACGCCTAGAAGTAATCTGTCAGTACAACCTGAAAACATTGAGACACTTCTTAAGAAACATAAAAACTTTTCATTGGCATTGGGTGTCTCAAAGACTGCTCAGTAAAGTTACACATCGATCCAACCATTGAACCTAAAGCAGTGAGACATAGGAGGGTCCCTTTTTATATGAGAGCTGCTGTAGAAGCCAAACTGAATAAACTGGAAGATCAGAAAATCATTGAAAAAACAACAGGAGCTACTCCCTGGGTCTCTCCCATGGTAGTCACAGCAAAACCAAAACAACCAAAAGCTGTGCGTATCTGTATTGATATGCGTCTACCAAATGTAGCTATTGGTCGAGAACGACACATTACGCCAACAATTGATGAACTGATTGTAGACCTCACTGGCGCAACCATATTTAGCAAACTTGATCTGCGATCTGGCTAGCATCAGATTCGTCTGGATAAGGAATCGCGCTACATTACTACTTTTTCATCGCATTTAGGACTCCGGCGATATCGTCGCCTCAACTTTGGAATATCCTCAGCAGCAGAGATTTTCCAGAATGAAATTCGACGAGTGCTTCAGGACCTGCCAGGTGTCACTAACATTAGTGATGATATTTTAGTCTATGGTAGAACCGATATGGAACACACAGCTCGGTTAGCAGCAACTTTGCAACACCTAGAAGAATCAGGACTCACACTTCATGCGGAAAAATATGAGTTCGCAAATAAGTCTCTGAGTTTCTTTGGATATGTGTTTAATGAAAATGGCATCTCGCCAGACCCTAATAAAGTAAGCGATATCAAAAACACAAAAGCACCATTAACTGTGTCAGAAGTAAGAAGTTTTTTAGGCATGGCTACATACTGTGGCCGTTTTATCCCAGATCTTGCCACTGTTGCGGCCCCACTACGAGAACTCACAAAAACGAACACTACATGGCATTGGGGCATAAAAGAAGAACAAGCATTCCTGAAAATAAAAGAATCACTTGCCGGCAACACCACCATGGCATTTTTTGACATTCATCGCCAGACGGAACTGCTTGTGGATGCTACTCCAGTTGGATTAGGAGCAGTACTGACCCAAAAAGACAAGAATGGACTAATTTACAATATCGCTTTTGCAAGCAGGGCACTTACGCAGGCAGAACGAAACTATATGCTCAAATAGAAAAAGAAGCGTTAGCCATCATTTGGGGAAGTAAACATTTTCAAGTGTACATCCTAGGACACCCCGTGACTATACTCACAGATCATAAACCACTTATCCCTATTTTTGGAGGCACAGCTCCACATCCACCTGCAAGAATTGAACGGTCGTTACTGCAAGTACAACAGTTTGATTTGAATGTACAATATCGTGCAGGAGCCAACAACCCGGCAGATTATTTATCACGACACCCACGAGCGGCCACAGCATCTGAACAGGAAGCTGCAGAGATCACAGAAGAACATGTCTGCCAAATAATTGACAAAATATGACGTTAGAGGAAATTCAATCTGAAACAGAAGCTGATCCATGCCTACAGTTTGTGAAAACTGCCATTTTGACAGGGGAATGGAAGACATTTGTGTCAGCAGTTGCAAGAAGGACACAGTCAGCACAAGAATTCTTACAGGCACTATTTGGGATACGCCATGAACTATCCATATCCACAGAAGGGTTAATCCTAAAAGGACATAGAATTGTGCTGCCACTATCACTACACGAGAGAGGAGTCCAATTGGCACATGAAGGACACCAGGGCGTTGTTAAAACTCTAGCATACCTAAAGTCTCGCATCTGGCAACCCCAGATGCAACAGAAAGTATTGGCGCTTGTAGAAACCTGCAGCGCCTGTCGTTCTTCTCGTCATCCAGGACCGCCAGAACCCATGGAATATTTACCAAGAAGCACTCGTAGGTGGGAGTCTATCAGCATTGACTTTTGCACTGTCGCTAATGAAGCCTACCTGTTAGTGGCAATTGATGAGCACAGCAGATATCCTGAAATAGAACTGGTCTACTCTACGGAAACAGAAGGAGTCACCACAGCTCTAGAAAAAAATGTTTGCTACACATGGCATCCTGTCAAAGATTCGAAGCGACAATGGTCCACCGTTTACAAGTAAAGAATTTCACCGTTTTGTTAAAGAAACAGGAATACGCCATCATCATATTACACCTTACTGGCCTCAAGCAAATGGAGATTCATGTCATCTATCAATAAAACAATCCGAATTGCAAAGGACAAAGGCCGTAGATGGCTACCTGAACTTTACAGATTTCTACGCACTTACCGTTTTACACCACACTCCTCTACACATGTTAGTCCAGCAGACATAATGTTCCAAGTGCCCATTCAAGGAGGTTTACCTCTGCACCATTCTTGGAAACCGACCCAAGTTAACTGGGATGACAGGGAGTCAAGGAGAAGATTACGAAATGCAAGAGAAGATCTATCCAGGAGAGCAGCGACCAGTAAAATACAAGTTGGCGACACAGTATTAGTGAAAACTCGAAATCGGAAAGGAAAAACGTCACTGCCATATGAATCAGAACCCTGGACAGTAACTCAAAGAAAACACAGCCTAGTGTCAGCCACACGTGGGCGAGAATCAGTATCAAGGAATGCCTCCTATTTTCAAAAAATACGGCCAACACTGTGGGAAGAAGGAAAAAGAAGAAACAATGTAAGTGAAGATCAACCAACACAGAACAACAACTCTCAAGAAGGGCGATGTGAAGAGACAGACTGCAGATCTCCAGTTGGCCTGAGGAAAGAAGAAGAGCCTGAAGACACGCCTCACACTCCCCCATGGGAGAGGAGTGAGAGATACACATTAAGGAGACAACCACTACCGTCGACGAGGCTAAAAGACTATGTTCTCAATAGTATACACACGAGGTCACGGTGGTAATTGAGGAAGAACGCACAGAAGATAACAGAGATTGAAGGACTATGCTAGTATATTATGAATGCCTTTAGTTCACTCTGAAGATTTAAAGTTTGAACAGTTTCTTGAAAGTTAAAAGTATTTTTGTTTAGATACTAAAACATCATCTATGGTTGATTAGTTATCATAAAGTTAATGAGGAATGTGATGTCCACGTGACCACGGTCACGTGCACATCTTTGAACAAAGAATACGGGGAGCCGGCTAAACGGCAGTTCCCGCTCTAGCCTCACACGCAGTGTCTGTGTCTTTCTTTCTCCTCACGTGGAGCTGCGCACGTCACAGGAATAGGCCGGGCCTATTCTAACACACACTACAGAACCCTCGCACTCCCTCCATTCCAGGCCTCACACGAACACTCCAAGCTCCACTGCTCTCTCACACAGGCACACAGATCACATGGCAGATGTACAGCTAAGGTTAGGCGCTAGGCTACTACACAGATCATTAACACTTTGAGGGGGGTGAACGTCACACGTTATATGAGAGCTTTCATTTGGGAAAACGAGTAGAAAATATAATGAATAAGAAGTCGCTCACAATGAATGATGAGCGGCTGCCAGTGTCACTGGAAGTTAGGCTTCCTAATTCCTTGAGTCTCTGGGGTGCTGGGTATTCTGCGCTTAGATCTGGCTAGAGAGAGCAAGTGCTCTCTGTACGAGCTCTCGGAGGAGTATGCACGTGGACCCTGGTGTCAATATCCTGTTCTGTGATGCAGAATGTGCTCCCAGTGAGCTCACTGCATGTCACAATCCCGCCTCGATTCCATACCAGATGCAGGAGCCATCTTGCGATGGAAACTTCCGCTAGAACTTAAAATTGACTTATTTTTTTGTTATTTAGCATGTTTTCCCCCATGCCGTGGTAAACATTAACATGAATGACAGTGTCTCCCTGACTATATCACCTATAAAACTGATGATAAACCTTTTCCCCTGATCCTGACATAATCGTCTTCAACAGTTTTCAGTTTGATTTTTATGTAAGAACGATCCTAACCTGCAGCCTCTGTCTAGTAGTTAAAAAAACCGAGATAACACAATTCCTGGGGTGTTTGTCTAGCTGGGTACACGGGGAATGTCGGTTGAATGTGCGCTCTCAGTAGCAGGGGACATGACACCCCCTTGCGCCAAGAGCACAGGACTGTAAAGCAGGCGCGGTATGCCTGTATCATCCGCCTGCTGCCCCAGCCCATTCTCCAGTCCCTTCTGCTGTGGCCAGTGACATGGCCTCAACCCGGGACATCACTCAGCAGCGTCATTTTGGGAGGGTAAACGGTGCACGTGCCAGGTCACCCATCTTGGGAGGTGTGCCCACATTACTGCCAGATGCAACAAAGTCGGCACCCATCATTTTTTTTTTTTACAAAACACAAATTATGATATGTATGGTAAAATGCTGACACTGTTTGCTGCTTTGCTGTTGACAAGCATGTTTCTGTCTAATCAATGAGCCCTGTAATGCTCTGTGTGTTCACTGTAGTGCATACAGTGTGTGTGTTCACTATAGCACAACTTGTGTAGCATTTTCACCTTTCCCTGAAGAACACAATGATCATTAGCAATAACCCACGTTGAAATGAATGTAGATAAAATGGAGTGCCATGATGGTTCAAGTGTGTTTTGCACTCATTGTAAGGGTCTCGTTTGTCTGCCAGACCACAATCCCGAATGTGTGTGCGGCGCTCAGCCTTTTCTCTCTCTGAGATTGCTACACATGACTGTGAATGTGGAGGTGGGTGATAGTAACACTGCCTATGTTACAATACCCTCATCTATCAGCACCTCTTGTACACACATAACATGGTACCAGCTTGGTTGCAATCTAGAGCTAGGTTCTTCCAAACGAAGGTTGTAAAAACTGGACAGCAGCCCCAATTAAGAGCATAAAGTGTTATTTGGGAGAGGTGATTAGGCACTGATTTCAAACAGTGGAACCAAATTGGTGATGCTCATTTCCCAGTTTTGCCACCAGCCAATACAGTCATCATAGACAAATCAGCTTATTTCCGTGTATAGCACTGCACCTTTCTCTGTGAAAAGGTTGCCCTTCTCACATTTTGGTGGCATTGTTTAGCCCATTGCATCCTCTTTCTTTTCATGTGCCCATTTGAATGGCAGGGGGTTTAGAGAGCCAACCAAATATTTTCAGGGCTGCTTTTTGACACAAACATGTTTAATAACATCAAATGTTCTGCTGCACATCATGAGGGAAAACAATCACTGCGTGTCAGGTGTATTTAAAGCTTTAAAATACAGCAATAAAACACAGTTGAGATTCTTTAGGCTCACATAGAATTGGTATAATGGTATTCACATGTGTCCATTTAAGATGTTAAGATATGAACCCAGGATAGTTCACGTTTAGCATATCATGCTTTTATAACTGTAAAAAAACAAAAAAACATTATCATGTTGTGTTATTGTATGTTTTCTGTGCTCTCCATTTCCGGTCAAACAAATCGTTTTTGTTAGATCATGAAATTCAAAGATTCATAAACAAATGCCCCTGGCTGCATGACAAGAACTGCTAAACAATCTGGTGAAGTACCGAAAGTGCATCTTCGTCTCAAATCCCAGCTTTACCTCTGAAAAAAGCGTGTGATCCTAGGAAGATCACTTGATCTCATGATGCCCCTATCTGTAAAAATTGCAGTGCCTTCACAAGTGAAACGTTTCGTCTCCCCTTAGAGTTGTTTAATTCTCAAGGTATTCTCTTTCAAAATAGCAGCTGTCATGGTTTATCTGTGTTGCTTCAAATATGATACTGGTGACCACTGATATAATGCGCACCACAACCGTAATGTGATCTCTTTGCTCACTTATGGCAACACCACTTGAAAACCACAGCCCTCTTCTAATCACAGCTCAAATGCAGGCCTAATGGGCCTGTGGATGTCATCACTTCTCCCCACTCCCCCGTGGTTCACAATGGGTCCTGTGTGTAACATGCTCTGGGGCTTAGACTTGTACAAAATATACAGCACAGGTCCACGTCTCTTCCAATGCCATTCTCATAGAATATGCATCGCCAACTTGGGCTGGGTCACCTAACGAACAAGACGGAAAACGGACTCTGGCCAAACGGATCCACAGTCCAGCATTTATTTATTTATTTACTTCCATCGCGCTGGTCGCCCGCAGGCATCAGGACGCCACATGAAGACATTTCAGAAAACAAGGAGAAATGACATGGACACGGGACAATACATTGAATAGATTTCTGCACACATCATATAGTCTCTGCTCTGGTTGTATTGCAAACTGAACCTCATGACACCTGATGCACGTATTGCCCGTCCACTAAATCAAATGACGTTTCAATGTGAACTCTGGCGATAATCTTGCAGTCTGAGTTAGGATTCTTATCTCGTCCTTTCTCATACAGGTGACGTCAACACCATTAGAATGGATCGTCTGTACACTAACGTGCCTTTTTTAATCATTCATATTTTAAGGAAGGACACGGTGCAACTTCAGAACAAGAATATTTGCAAGAATCTTAACGTTTGTATTATTTGAAAATAGTGGCCATGTGTTGTGTAAGACTGAAAGTTACCCCAAGACCCTGAGTATTTATTTTTTTATTTTCCCCAACTTGGTTTGCTGAAGCCACTGGGGATGCAAACACAGATTGTGCACCCGGAAGAGACCGTAGGCCCTTCCAGGTCAATGTTCCCCTAGGCAATGTGTTTCCCTTTGCAGGTCGCCTCAAACAATGGGCTCCACGTGTTGGTTAGTAGCATTTGAATGATTCTCTTGTCAGTAACAGCCTGCTGTGCCCTGATGGTGTCCCTCCCGGGAAACCCTGTGTAAATCCCGGGAAGAGTCCAAGGTCCAGACTTCCTCCCTGCGACTGATTTAGTGCCATCATTAATGTCTATGCTAACGGGACTGTCTTGGTCCAAGGCCCTCAGGCCAACCTTCACCTCTTTGATAGACGCTTCCCTTGCCTCATCAACTTCCTCTCCGCTCCCGCTGTCCCCCCTCCTCTGTCCTCGGCTACCTTGCCTCTCCCCTCCCTCCCTGCCCCTTCTCTTGCTCCCTCTTCAACTCCTTCTCTAACACCTCCGCAGGGCGTACCTCTGATCTGTACCCCTCCCCGGAAGTTTTTCAAGGGTGGCAACCTTCTCCACATTGCCACTCTAAACTCTCGCTCTGCCATCAAGCACTCCTCTGATATCTGTCGCCTTCTTGAGGAACTGGACCTCGACGTCCTCGGTCTCACTGAGACTTGGTTCACTGCCAGCTCTGCCACCAGCTTCGACACACTCCTACCTGACGGCTACAAGATCCTCTCCGTGCCCAGGCCCAACCGTTCAGGGGGTGGTGTTGCCCTTATCTTCCCTGAGTGGATTCATGCCACTGTCACTCCTACGCAGACCTACTCCTCTTTTGAATGTCTTGTCTGCCGACTTTCTCTCTCTCCTAGCCATTCCCTTACCGTGGCTACTATCTATCGGCCACCTGGTCAAATTTCCTCCTTCCTCTCTGAGTGGGCTGACCTCTCCTCCTCACTCCTGTCCTCAACCACCCAACTCCTCTTTCTCGGTGACTTCAACATCCACCTCGATGCCTCCTGTCCCCCCACTGGTCTCTTCCGCGAACTCTGCAACTCTCCCTCACTCTCTATTCTCCTGTCTGGGCCTACTCACTCTGCAGGGCACACTCTTGATGCTCTGATCTCTTCTGACCTTCCCCTCTCCCTCCCTCTCTCCACTCCTCTCTCTTGGAGCGATCACTTTCTCCTATCCTCCCACCTCTCCCTCCCTACCCCACAGGCAAAGCCACCCTCTTCACTGCCACCCACCTTCTCGGTCATCCGACCCATGAAGCGCGTGTCAGTTGAGGCTTTCGCTGCTACCTTCTCGCCCCCTTCTCCCCCCTTGGCTGACTCCCACCCTGACACAGCCCTCTCCATGCTCTATTCCTCTATATCTGATACTCTCGATATCCTTGCCCCCGTCATGAGAATCCGCCTGAAGCCCAAAGCCAAATGTAACTCCTGGTATGACTCGGATCTCGTCTCCCTAAAACGCAAGTGCAGGGTGGCAGAGAGGAAATGGCGTGCTTCATGCTCATCCTCTGACAAACTGGCCTGCCGCCTGCTCCAAAGGCAATACCGGCTCTCCGTTCTCACCAAGAAGAGAGCCCTTATCCAAGCCCGCATCTCTGAGGCATCAAACAACTCGGCCGAACTCTTTAAAATCTGCAAGGAGCTGGCCAACCCTGCTGCAGTCTCTACCTCTCCTGTCCCCTCCCAGGCCCTCTGCACTGCACTGGCCTCGCACTTCATCTCAAAAACTCAGGACATCCTGTCCTCGCTCTCCTCCTCTCTCCTCCCTCCCTCTCTTCCCGGCTCTTCCTCTTGCTCTCTTGCAGCCACCCCTCCGCCCTCCTTCTCTGCTTTTCCACCTTTTTCTGCTGATGAGGTTTCCAGACAAGTCCGATCTATGAAAGCCTCGTCTAAACAGGTTCACCCCTGTTCCTCCAAAACCATCAAGGACCACATCGACTCCCTGGCTCCTGCCCTAGCTGACTTTTGCAACCACTCTTTCGCCTCTGGAGTCTTCCCATCCCCCCTCAAGCACTCCCTTGTGCACCCCCTCCTCAAGAAACCCTCTTCCGACCCCTCCTGCCCGGCCAACTATCGCCCAATCTCCATTACTCCCTTCCTGGGCAAGCTCCTGGAGAAACTGGCCATCTCCCAGCTTAACCTCCATGCTGAATATGTTGGTAATCTTCATGACCATCAATCCGGCTTCAGAGCGGCCAGAAGCACGGAAACTGCTCTCCTGAAAATCCGTGAGGACCTGCTCCTGAACCTCGATTCCAACACTCCCTGTGTTCTCATTCTGCTCGATCTCTCCTCTGCCTTTGACACTGTCAACCATGCCATCCTGCTCAACCGTCTCCGTGATAACCTGGGTATCACTGGTCAGGCTCTGGCATGGCTGACCTCTTTCCTTTCCGGTCGACCCTCCCAGGTCCAAATGGGCTCCTTCCTCTCTGACATCTTTTACTCCACCTGTGGTGTCCCCCAGGGATCCAACCTCTCTCCCTGGCTTTTCAACCAGTATCTGGCACTCCTTGCCCACCGCATCGCCGCTCTCTGCCCCCACTTTCAGTGCTATGCGGACGATACCCAGCTCATTTTCAGGCTACCCTCGGCCTCCTCCTCTCCTTCCCTCATCTCCGACTGTCTGTCTGCTATCCAGGAATGGTGTGCCGCCAATGACCTCTGCCTTAACGCCAGTAAGACTGAGATTCTACTCATCGGCACACCCACTCCCTCCTTTCCTGCAGCTCTCTGGCCGGCCTCCCTTGGCCCCCTTCCTGCCCCTACCTGCAAAGCTAAAAACCTCGGGGTCATCTTCGACTCCACACTCTCCTTCTCTCCTCATATATCTGACGTCTCTAAGAAGTCACACTACCAGCTGCACCTCCTCAGAGGTATTCTTCCCTTCCTCTCCTTCCCCCAGAAGCACACTGTCTCCCGAGCCCTGGTTCTCTCAAGGCTGGACTACTGTAACAGCCTCTATCTTAATCTGCCTGCCTCCACTCTCCGCCCTCTGCAACTTATCCAGAACAGAACTGCGAGACTTGTCCTTGGCCTCAAGCCCAGGGACCGTATCTCTCCAGGACTGAAATCTCTTCACTGGCTCCCAGTGGCTGCGAGGATTAAGTTCAAAACCCTCTGCATTGTCCACAAGGCCTTCTGGGGCCTGGGGCCTAAATACCTTCAACTCTCTCTTCCTAAATATCTGCCTTCACGAGCCCTTCGCTCATCCGTCTCCAACTCCCTCATGGTCAGCCGCTTCTCGAAGCAACGAGCTGGGGGTAGATCTCTCTCCGCAGCAGGGGCCTCCCTCTGGAACAGCCTTCCTGCCTCCCTGAAACTTGAGGAGAACCATCTCCGGTTCCGGAAGCACCTCAAAACCTTCCTCTTCGCTTCTGCCTTCTCTCTCCCTCTCCCTTGCTAAACCTGCTAAACTCCCCACTGAAGTCTGCACTAAACCTGCATCTGGGCCACTCTGTGACCTCGGTCCAGGGCCCAGCCACTCTCCACTTGCACTGCCTCCCTGGCTCCTCCTGCACTGTGGGACTGTCACTGCATCCCTACAGCCCCCTTCCCAGCACTTGCTCTGCACTTACCTCGCACTTGCCACCAGCTGGCCCTTTTATTTATTATTTATTATTTATTATTTTATTACGCTACTTACCTTGTACTGCACTTTCCCCCCCACCTCCTCCCCCTGCACTTTCTCCTTTTCCCCTTACCTCTGCACTTGCACGATCTGAATGACACCTGGCATAGTAGGATCGTTTGTCTGTCTTCCCCTTGTTTCCCTCCCTCCCTGCCTCGTCGCGCCTTGAAACACTTGTGTATAGGCGCGTTACAAATACCATATCATATCATATCATATAATATGGATGTTGCCATTCTTTTCAGGGCCCATGCCTATCTTGGGGAACATGGGTTGTACTTGCCAAAACTGGTGCGAGTGGTATATTGGATTGACCACCGAATCCACGGACCTGATCAACTAGATAGGAACCTATGAACGTGGAATGTGGCAGCCTCCCAGAAATTGATTGCTAAAGGTTTCAAAGAATGCATCCCTCTGATTGGGAGATATAGCCCCTTTTACACTCTGGTCTGTAGCCCTGCCTACTCGTAAGTGGAAGCAGAGTAAAGTATGCCTAATCACAGAGAGTTTGTGAGGATGTTTTTCTGATCTTTGCACTCTCCCAACCACTGTTCTGATGAGAAAGCTATGTCTGGTATTTGTGGACACTGGAACCAAGAACCAACCGTAAAGTCACAAGCCCTCTAGGATCTCCTTCTCACAGGGAAGCTGTGCTTCTTATTCCCTGCCCAGATCCCGCATGAAGTGGCGGGATCAATGGCAAGTGCCACTGGCTGCACAGAACAAGCTACAGAAGCAAACAAAAGCTATTGTTGTGACTCAATCTCCTAAATAAACTACTTCTGCCGCATTTGCCCATTCCTTGCAAACTACTTCTGCTGCATTTGCCCATACCTTGCAGTACTAGACTTGCATCTCCTACAACCCCACTTTCGGTTTGCAAACTATTTACTTGTAACCTGTCTTAACACCTTGACGTTGAAGAAATATAAATCATACTTTTGTAGTACCTTTGTCTGCACATTCCCTTATGCAAAGCATTGGGTCGGGGGTTGGCTATGACTGTTCCTAAATACAAGAAGGCATGGGTATGGGGAAAATGGTTTACGATGCAGGTGACAGCAAGGTGGAACCAGCTCTCAGCCAACCTAAGGATCAAACATAAACTTTTATTCAGATTGAAGCTGAAAACACAACTCTTTAAGGGCCAATCGCATTATACAGTGGGCCTCATTACGAGTAGGGCACCTGGCTTCCCAGAATTACTGGGGTATTCCAATCCTGGCGTTCCGAGAAATCAGACGCTGGAAAAATGGTATTCCCCATTCCCATTTGAGTCCTATAGGACTCAAATGGGAATGGCGATGACGGTAGCACCGGCACTGTTCATAACGGTGCCACCCGGAAAGTCTGCGAGTGGGTGCCGTTCTGTCCGCCAGGTCAGACCTGGCGGGCGGGAGGGCATCTGGCTCACAAACTTGTACTCTGCCAGTCTGGTAAAAACAATGCCGGTAAGCCTACCGGCACCGTTGTTACCGGACCAGCATGGTAGTAATGACCCCCAGAGACATATTTCTTCCCATTGCTCCTATGGCACCATGGCGTCTTTGAGAAAAAGTGTGGCACATGATTCTCACTGAATGTGTATACGGGCTATACAACTTAATAAGCCTGCAGGACTAAGTAGGGAGAGATGTGCATGCCTTGAGCTAGTGCGGTTGCAGACTGTGTGGTTCTTCCTATTTTCTGTTAAGTAAAGGTTTATGCCAACAAGCATGCCAACTTTGTGTCCTACAACTACTTCTGCACACTTACAACTCCTTATTTGTAATGCATTTAGAAGATGCATGATTTCTGGCCAATATATCCTCCCTGCCCATGTTGCTTATGGCATGCCCCATATAAGTTTCCCAACTCAACTTATATGAGGATCTGGCTGGCAACATATTGACCCCACCAACGTATACACCTGTGAGATACCACCTCTGTCCACCTCCGCTTGAACTGGGGACTTCCAGCTCTTTAAGATGAGTAGCAATACACTTGAGATGGATGAGGATGCAGATTTTAATCAACTATCAATAATTCAGACAACACAAATAGCTTGGCAAAACGTTGATCTGTTTTAATGTCAGCAAGTAAAACGGGGAGTACAACGAACATCAGCAATCGCTCGATACTCAAATCTCAACTCATAAAAAAAACATAATTTTATAGACCAAATGTGTCACTACTGATGTGTAGACCTGCGTCATTTCCAACGTCATCCTAAGTGGCAAGCTTCTAAAACCTATTCGGAAGCGGGATTGGCTCTAAGTGAACTACTAGGTATAGGTGTAATATCTGTATACAATAACAGAGAGAAATAATTGGATCGTCAACAACAGGTGGAACATCTAAGCCCTCCCTTCAAAATGGCCACTATGACTGTCACTAAATGTTCAACGTCCAATTGGCTACACAACTATAGGACCCCCAACTACGTGGAACTCTATAATTGGTTGGCTACTAACCCCCGTCAATAACTTTCCACCTACGTGAGCAGTATGCAGACTGAACAACCAGGTGTGGGTGAGCTTGTCTCGATACCAGCTTCCCACCAATTAAAAAGGACACTCCATCATCACCTCAACATTTCAGTGTCAATTAGTGTCTGAAGTTGGCCTTGAGTTTGTACTTTTCTCTGGGATTTTGTAAGGAGTGTGGGTACTGTCTGGCTTCCGTGCATGGGTGGGATCTCCTCATGCGTCCAAATTTCTTCCATCACGTGACTGGACACCATGAATTGAGCCTTTTTCGTGTATTTAACTGTATTTTCCAATAGTCCTCTGACGTCTTTGTTTATACTTGACCTTCTTGAACAGGAGCTTCTGTTCTTTCACGTTAATTATATCTAATGTCAGACAATTTTAGTTCTGATAAGACCGTGGTTCTTTGGCTCATCCAACTGCTTAGCTGAAATATATTCTGTTTAATTCAGTTGCTTTTGTAGCTGTGACACTGAATTTGAGGCCTTCCTCGTTCAAGACTGCTACCTAAGTAGCAGAACCTTCATTCTTTATTTAATCCATGTCTATGAGGTATATATGTACATGTTTGTTCATGTACATATATCTTCATCACGTTTGTTGCATAAATTTCTTCATCTTAATCCCAAAATTTCACTTATCCTTAGTACTTCTTCATTCTTCATAAATTGTCTGACTCTCAGGTCTGATTATCTCCTATCTATGGAATCAATTTGGTTTCGTATGACGTCACCATTCATCCTGGTCATTCAGTTTCTTTGTTTCATCAAGAATCACATTCAAATGACCATCATAGTGTCTTGGATGTAGGTATGTGTAAAGACCGGAGGGGGGTGTCTGTACTCCTGCTCTCTATATGGTAGAGGAGAGGCACAGAGGACCCCAGCCAATATTCTCTATTACTGGTAACATAGTCGAGCAATCAAGCCCTAGCTTCTCAGGAGGTGATGCAGGCTAGTTCTTAAGTACAGTGTAGTCCCCATGCCCCCACAAAGGAATGTCCACACACTGTATTACTCAAAACTCAGTCTTTATATAATTAATATTCAAGGTTATGTACACCATCACAATAACTCACTTTGTGCTCAGAAAATCTACGATGGCAGATATATACAGTTCTAATGTGGTACCACAATTATTATCAGATTTAATTAAAGTGCATCAACTGTACCCTGGTTAAAATGTCACACAAATCAATTAATAAAGGTAACCAACAATAGACATAGGAGGAAAGCAGTTTGTTAGAACAATTGGCAGAATACAGGCCCCTACCCCTGGACACAGTTCTGTGTGGAGATCCCCCCTCCTGGGCACCTTGTAAAGCAGGCCCAGTCCATATATTGTTTTATAAGTCTTATTTCCTTCTATAATGTTTCTACCCCCCCCAATGTACCTGGTGGAGCAGAGTTCTATGAAGAGGCGTTGATGGATCCTTCTTGAGTGACTCCCTTTAAAGCAGGAGCCACGGATCGTCGAGAGGCGTCGAAGAACGTGAACTCGGCATCAACGGCGTCAATGAAGAGTTCGAGGGTGCCGAGACCACGGCGTCGATCCAGGCAGTGCTTGTCGGCGACATCCTGCGAGGATGAGGTGTGTGGGGCACCTCAGCATTGGATAGTTCAGGACCGCAAAGAGTTTCTGAAGAACTGTGGCCCAACAAGGACGCCGAGTCAGTCTTTGTGGTCTTTGGGTGGTGGGAAACCCACTGGCGGATTCTCCTCGGCACGTCAGCGTCCTCGACTTTCTCCGGCGGGATAAAGCGGTCGTCGGTGCGGACAAGGGAGTCCTTTGATTCAACAGTCTTAGGCAAAGGAGCGGGCAGCTCCGGTCGTCGGTGGCACGGTGTCAAGCGGTCCCCTCTTCTGCGCAACACGGCTTCTACGGGCCTCCAGCGGTTACAGCGATACTCCGAACCCTGGTCGACAGCAATGGACTTCGACAGCGTCGATGTCTGAGTGCTTCACTCCGTTCTCCTCGGCGGTCCCCGTCTCTGGTCGGCAGCCTTTCGAGGGTCTGACTTCCAGGGAGCTTCAGCATTGGTTAGCAGTGCTCGATAGTCTCTCGGAGCATGGGAAGAGGGCGCCTAGCCAGGTCCTCTCTCAGATTAGTCCTCGACGAACTCAGAAGCTTTCGGATCGGGTTGAAGCAAATTCAGCAGCAGTTCTTCTTCTTCCAGCTGGGCATCAAGGGTCAGAAGTTCCAGTTACTCGTCAAGTGTAGACACAGCTTCTGAACAATTCCCAGTGGTGAGAGGGCCCCAGATATACTATTCTGCCTCTCATCCACACTGCTGGGTCACACTAAGCAGCCAATCATACAGAAGGGCATTCATGCAGTCAGTCAGCCAATCAGGCATACAGTGCATTTCTGACCATGCTCCTTCCTCTCAGACACTCACAACAAGGAATTTGTATTGGGGCAAGTACCCAGCCATTCAACACTACACACTGCATTCATACCAGTTTCGGGCAGGGCTGTCTCAGTCTTTGTCTCTCATACCAGAAACCAGACAGCCACAACAAGAAGTGCCTATTGGTCACACACTCCATTCACCCAGGTCCCACCCACATGGTGTACCCACAACATACAGTCACTGGGAAGGCTCCAGCCAGTCTGGCCTTGACTTCACAACACCATATATGGAACTTCCACCCAACAGCCAGTCAGGGGGAAGGGATGGAGTCAGGGCTTCACAGGACTTTGGGAAAACAAGGTAACAGGCAATAGAAAGCAAGAGGTCACAGGGGCCATCTTGTTTCCTATCAGGAATCAACTGCTTCCAATGGCAGGGCCTGGGTATCCCAAAATGGAGGATACTCAGAGTGCCTGTCAAATTCAGCATGGAGCTGCCACCAGCCCATACCCTACTCTGTGGGCCACACAGAGGTGCCCAGAAACATACACTAGGGGCACAGGGTTGAACCCCCACCCATGGGTGCCATAAGGGTATCCCATGGGTCTGTACACCAAACCAAAAACAGGAAGAGCTGCTTTGTCAGGAGTCCTACATGGACTCCTGGCCAGAAAACAATACAGAACATAAGTGAAAAAGGACTATAGGACACGGACAGGGAGGCCCTGTCCCTCCAATACATTTCCAGCATCACAGTATGGTTTCCTTAATGAATACTTCATTTACCATATTCTCTTAGGTATAGGCATTCTTATGGGTACTGCACAGAGTTGTTGCTCTTGTTCTTACCTTCTGATTGGTGTAGTATGTCACATACTTTGGTTCATACGTCTGAGGTAATGTAGGCAGGGTAGGTGGAGTAGGGGTACTTGGCACCTCCTCTACACTCCCCCCTGAGCAATTTATCGACCACTCTCACATCTTCGTCCACATCCAGACATGCTGGTCTTAAAAAGTGCCTCTTAGGGATCCATATTTTTATGACTCCTTTCAGGCATCCAGCTTACTTCACATGCTCATCTTTGTTCCATGTCATGAGCATGCACTGTCCACTTGGACTGCAGTAGATCCATCTTCTCACATACTTCCTGTGGTCCTTTGGATACAGGAAATTCATTCCCTCTGGTGCATGGATGCTAGACTTCACAAAGTCTCTGATCTCTTCATCAGTCAAGTCTTTAGACTTCCATCCTGGTTCAACATCGATCATGATCTTCATCCCTATGGCTTTCTTTGCTGTCTTCTTACACTGCAAGATTATTATCTTGATTACACAGAATCCAAGCATCACTAACAATAGCAACGCTCCAAGAAATTTGAACGTATCTGCCATCCATTGTGGAACCCATGAGAAGATATTTCCAAACCAGCTGTCGTCAACAGTATCTTCTACTTCTTCTATCATCTGACCATGAAGTTTCATCAACATGTTTATGGCCTCTGTCAAAGTTAAAGTTTCGTCACTGTGAGAAGGAATACAAGTCCAACATGATTCTCCAATTTTGGCACAAACACCTCCATCCATGGCTGGAATCATATCCAGAACATATCTGCTCTGGAGAGCCATTAGTCTTACAGCTTTCAGTTCTTCACTGATTGCATTGAATCCTTTTATAGTTGTGTTAATTGTCTGTAGTAGTTCCCATCTGGTGATTTGTAACCACTTGGTATTTGCTTGAACCTGGATTCTTGGCATAAAGATCATTGTGAACACTGATGAGGTCTGGCTGAACCGTCTGTGTTCATACGGAATGACATCAAAGGCTTCTATTGATTTAGCAGAGAAGTAATTATCTCTCTTTGTTTGACTTATCACCTCCACAGATCTCCTCCTTCTTAGATGAGCACCTGCTTTTGGAAAACTGTCAATGTTCAGGTCACCTTTAGGAGTCACCAATTCAGGGACATGGACATTCACTATTGTGCAAATTCCTCCCCAGTCTTTAGGCAGCCTGATGTAGGCATTTCATCCAAAAGCCGAATAATGATCCATTATTACTGCTGTTCCATGCACCATTCCTGGTGCATCGAATATTCGTCCACAGTTCTGATTTTCTCCCATTCTTCTTGCACCATTGTTCCTGAAGCAAAACTTAGAATGTTCTAATGGTACTATCTGTAATGGTCCTCCCTTGTCCTCGACCCATGTCAGTAGTTTAGCAAGTTTTGGTCATAATGGCTTGCATAACATCTGTGCGTACTCAATTGTTTCTTTATAGTAGACAATGATCATCCATGCTCTGCAGATCACCACTCCCTTTTCCCATCCGTCTGGTGATAATACTGTTCCCCAAATCTGCATTTGTCCTCTGTTCTTCCATCTGTGAGCTTTTTCTGTATTTTTTCTTTTAACATCAAGTCTTTTGTTCATTTCTCTTCTGATTCCTGCTCCTTTTACTCCAGGTTTCTCATATCTGATCACAATACTCCTTGTTGTGTCTTGTCTTTATATCTTGTATGTAGTCATCTTCATCTGGATCTGTCTTTTCAGTTGCCCATTTAAGAGAAGCATCACTTCCCATAAATTCACCTCCTGTCTTACAAAGTGCTATGTGCGATAGGCTATATGCTGTCTGGACATCAATTGCAATGATTTTTGACTTCCCCATGCTGTATGGCAGAAGTGCACATACAAAGCAGTCTCCTTCTGACATCCGTCTTCCAACCTCTTTCATTTGTTGGTATCATATGTTGTTTCCCAAGTGATCTCTGCTGTCTAGATAATCATTCAGTTCATAATTGTCTTCTTGGGTGCTTCTTTTAATTCTCAAAGTCTTTTTGTAGTTTCCTATAACCACATCTCTGAACACATCGGTATGGCTTCTTCTGGCAGGTTGATTTGCAGGAACATCCATCCGTGTTCCCTGAGTAGAAGTAAGTTCAGCAAGTCTTTCTTTATCCCTCTGTCTCTTCCTGGCAATGGCTGTAAAATGGCCATATTGACTTTGCTATCATCTCTGCACGTGATCGTCTTGATGGACTTTTGCTTGAGCTTCTTGTCACTGGATCAGGTGTGTCTGCATGCATTATCTGTGTGGGCCCAACCTTTGTGAATCCCTTATTTTGCTTGTTTTGCCCACCCTGTCTCCGGCATTCAAAAGTAGGGTTTTCAGCAAGTACTATGTATGATGTATTGCTAATAACATCCATTTCAATCTCAGGTATCTGTCAATTTTTTCTACGGACAGGAATGACTACAAATGGCCTGGGTTGTTTTGTAGTTGCCATGTTTACTTTTTCTTTCTACTCAGACACGTATATAGGAACTTTTGCATCATTTGCTCCTATATAGAAAGCAGTTGTAACTGTCAGTGAAAGCAGTATTAGTATGAATACAATACATGTGTAAACAACACAATGGTAGGTGAGTCAGTAGCACCTGCTTCTAGGGCAGTATGACCGTTGATCATCATGGGGCAGCTCGGAATTTCTGCTCTGGTTCCTCATCTTGATCATTTGATGCTAAGGAAGGAAAAATATTTTTACTGGCACTGCATTTTTAGATCTGTTTTTGGAAATTTGTCGTCTTCTGCAGCATTCGTCCTCGATCACCTAGCTGCTTTTCTGGAACCAATTTTTTACACCAATCGTGGTGCAAATATTCTTTTATCGTGAAAAAAGATGATTTCTGTGAGCTGCAATGAACTCTGCGTCATTAACTAGTTCCCAATCAATACCTCGAATCTGCTTCAGGCCAGATGACATTGTAGCTTCCCTGTCAGCATGAACAAAGTTTTATCACTTCCTCGATCTGTCCCTCAGAGGAGAATTTTCTATACAGCTCTGCGGTTTCTTTCAGAATAGATCGCCACCTGAATTATTATGCCTTCCAGTATCACATTAAAATTTGTAGTATTTCTTGGGTCCCTTAGAAATGACACCACACCCGTGTGCCTTCCAACGAGACGTGGGTAGTCTTCAATTAAATGAAAGAACACCACACTGACCAGTCTATGTGCTGCCTTGGGTGATAGGGGCATTTGTGTTTTCTTCACTGAACTCGGACAGTTTAAAGAATTCTTCGGTGATGATTATAAGCAGTCATCTAACTATTTTTTGATTGTCAGTATTGCCAAGAAAATTTGGTATGCGACAAGTTCTCCCCACCAGTCGCGGATAAGACCGCAATACCAACTCAAAGTAAATAAGTATGTACCTAGAAAGGTCATCACTGGGTAACACCATGAATAACTCACAACAAGATCTGTGTGTGGAATGACTCTGGATACTCTATTTTTCTCCAACAACTGTGTCCACGATCAATGTTTGGAATATCCTTAATTTTATCACGGCTTAAGTGTGCCTCAGTCCAAAGTTAATAACCTACTGTGGCTTTCAAGAATGCAGATCTTTCCTTAACCCTGCAACTAAGTTGCACAGTGTTCGAATGCGTCCTTTTACCCTTTTATTTGTAGCTAAAAGCAGAGTGTCCAAATTAAGCCACAGTCCAACTAAAAGTTCTCCTTTCTTTCAACTTGGCAGGTTATGCGTCCTTCTTCCTCGTCATGGATCTTGTCTGCATGTGCTGTGGTTCTTCCCCGATGATTGTTGCTTCTTCGCGGTGGGGTGTAAGCAGAGGTGTCTCTCCGGCATAGATCTTTATGTCACTCAGGAAGATCCAAGCTCGCCTCCCTGCACTTTGACAGCAGATGGCATGACGTCCTCGACAATGAAAGGACCATGAAAGTGGGGCTTGTCCCACTTTTTCCTTGTATGGTTACGAATCAGGATCTTGTCCCCTGGGTAAATTCTGGGGTGTATAAATTTGGGAGATTGTTGAAGTATCTCCTTCTGTGTTCTGTACTGCTTTATACCCTCGTCTCTGCAACTGTCCTGAAATTACAGAAAAATTAGATGTTAAACAGTTCAAGTAGTTTTGCAATTCAAGTCCTAACACTTCTGATGTTGGCTAAGCATCACATCTAACTCGGGATGGAGGAATTAAAGGAGTTCTCATTCTCCTGCCAGTCACAGTCACGTGCAGCATAATATAGTGGTCAGAACCTGGTTGGTTCTTTAATGCATACAATGCCAGTGTTAGGCAGTCCAACCACCCTTTTTTCAAAGTAAGCTTCAACTTAGCTATTCTTTCCATTAACAGGCCATTGAGCTTTTCAAAGATACCATTTCCTTGCACATGATAAGCCGAAGAAAACATATATTTTATTCTGAGCAGCGAAGTGATCTGCTCGAAAACTGCATTAACAAAATTCGGTCCATTATCCAATCTCATTACTTCACACATCCCCCATCTGGGAAACACTTCCCGCACCAAAAACATGGCTGCCCAGGTAGAATCTGGGTGCATACAAGGACCTGCCTCTGTCCATCTTGAAAAAGGACATACTACAACTAAAAGGTATCTGTATCCATTACAAACTTGTATCATGTTGACATAGTCGATATGCAAGTGCTGAAAGGGCCATTTGGTCTTGGGTCACCCCCCTCACTATGTGTAGTGTATACCCAGCTGCGCACTGCTGGCAAATAATACAATTTACCATAAAAAATGCAACATGTTCCATTAGGTTTGGGACAAACCAATCCTCAGCAATGGTTGCAGCAAGATTCTCCCTAGTTGTATGTGCTGGATAGTTTAATTGTTCTAGCGCTATCTTTAATAAGGCTATAGGCATTACTGGTTTACCAGTACTGCCTTGATGCCACAATGCTTCAGAGGGGTTTAAAGAACACCCTTTACGCTTCCATAAATTATTTTCTTCTTGCGGTGCCTCCCCTTGGAGTTCTACTATCTGTGTTTTAGGCATATGATTGCATCCCTCCTACACATTTAATATTACAGTAATTCTTTAATTTACATCAATGGTCTGAAAATTCATCATTTCTATATCTGTATTTGCTATGCGTTTGGCTTCAGCATCTGCTGCTTGATTATGCACGCAATAAAATCTGTCCCTTTTGTGTGAGCTGTGCATTTAATGACTGCTATCCCCACTGGCAGTAGTAGTGCCTCAATGAACCTAGCCAATAACGCTGCGTGCTGCACTGGCGTGCCGTCCACTCGGAGGTAGCCTCTCCTTTTCCAGCATGCTAATCCTGCGTGCACCATCAACGTCACATAGGCAGAGTCACTGTATACTGTCACTTCCTGGTCTGCGTGATTCTCGACTGCGAGTATCAAGGCCAATAATTCAGCAGCTTGCGCTGAATAATGAAATGGTAATCGAGTACTTACAAGCATACACAATCCCCATATGCTAAATCGTCAATGAAGACAATCTCTCCTCCTGCGAGTGCATTCTCCTTTACCCTAGGGAGCTCATCACAAAACTCTTAATAGTTTGCTCAATCATATATAGGTTTCCTTCTCTGATTGGCTCAGCTATAAACATAGCTGGAGTCACTATTTTACATCAGACTATTTTAATCGCTGGAGTCAATATGATTACCTCATAGGCAGAAGCCCTTTGAGTAGTCAACGTGCCTTTTGGTTTTTTGAAATTTGTGAATAATGCATGTTCAACAAATAACGTCATGGAACATCCCATCACTGTTTGTTGCTTTCTCCATAGTGAACGCACCAGCTGCTAAACTTTGTTTGAATGGAAAGTGACCTCTCATTACTGGGTCATAAATTCCACTGTAATATGCAAGGAGTGTGTACCCCAATGTAGTTCTCTGTGTAAGTACTGCTGTCATAAAAGTACCATCTGTTTGCGAGAATAAAAAGAATTCCTCTGCATAATTAGCAATCCCTAAAACTGGAGCCGTGCAAATGGCTTTTTTCAGTTTGTCAAACCCTTCTTCCATTGCCTTTGTCCACACAATTTTTTCTTTCATAGCCTGTGCTTTCTTTAATGCCTGCAAAAGTGGCCTAGTGTACGAGCTGTAGTCAAAGACCCATGCTCGAAAATAATTGCATAATCCTACAAAACTCTTTGTTTTATCATGTGCGGCTTGGCTGTTTTTAAACTGGCCTCAGCTCTTTCAGGAGTAATTCTCCTTCCCTCATGTGAAATCAGTTGGCCTATGTACAACACTTCTTGTTGACAATATTGTAACTTTTCCTTGTCAACCTTGAATCCTTTGTCAGCAAGTATAATCATCAGCTGAACAGAATTGTGTCTGCACTCTTCCTCTGTGGTGCTGCAAACTAAAATGTCATCTACATATTGCAGCACTACGCTTTCTAAAGCAATATTGCTCAAGTCCATCTGGAGGACTCTGTTAAAAATCAATGGGGACTCACATTACCCCTGGGACAGCCTTGTGCTTTTTAATCGTACTTGTCTAAAGGTGAAAAATGTCAAATCTTTTGAATCTTTATGCAATGGGATTGAGAAAAACGCATTTTTCAAATAAATCACCATGAAATATCATGCATCAATCTGTATATTACATAGAATCGTGGACGGGTTAGGGACTAGAGGGAACTTGGCCTCTACAATGTTGTTTATTGGCCTTATATCGTGTATTAAACGCCACAACCCCACCTTTGATTTTTTAATAGGATCAACTGACGTATTACATGATGACTCTGACTTCACTAGGATACCTTGGTCCATCATGGCGGAAATTGTCTTGAAAATTCCTTCATCTGCTTCTCGAGACATGGGATATTGTCATACTAAAATTGATCCTGGTTTCAATTTAATCTTCATTTCCCCAACTCCTTTCAGTCATAGTGGCCTGTAGTTCATAATGAGATTGGCACTTTCGCCATATCTTCATCAAAATATTCAGGACGCTTCTTTGCTAGCATCATTCTTTGCAGGACCTCTCTCTTAATCGCTTTGATCCAATAACTGGTGCACATGTCAAATATCACGAAATTGTCAGATTTGTCATCTCCAAACAAACCTTCATCAGTGATGTCAGTCACTCTGCGGCCTTACTCAATGGCAATTACTGTGCACCATTGTCTACCTTTGTCATCAATTGCATCAAACAAAGCCATATTCCCTAGGACTATAGCTGCTTCTATGCCTAAGAGGACAATTCACCCTTCTTCTTCATCCATGGGTATCTGTCGTCTAAATAGAAACTCATCTGGTATTCTCATGGTTCTGCCTTCTAGACCTGGCAGCCATGTTAACATAATGCGTATCCCATAATGGAACACTTTGGGTTCCAATGGTATTGCTCTAGGCGCTATTTGTCCTGTGTATGCCCTAATAATTTCGCACACGTTTAAATAATGCATCACCGGTATTGAGCATACAATGCCATCATCTGTAAATGAAATGTTCATATTCATTTCTATCATTAAATCTCGTCCTAATATGTTGACAGGCGTTTGCATTGAATAAAGCAGTGGCACCTTTATATCACACTCGCCTATAGAGACTGGTAATTCTTCTATAAAAAGAACATGACTCACAGCTACTGCAAGCGCTGAGTATTCATCGGATCGCCAGACATTAAAAATTTGCCCTCACGTATACACGAGCGTGTTGCACCCGTGTCCACTAGGAAGGAGTAAGCTTTGCCGCCTACAATTACGTTTATCGTCGGCTCCTCACGAGGATCAGCTTAATAGATAGGACTGAACACATCATGTCCACCAGTGAGCTGTCCTATTGCGGGTACAGCCTCACTCCATCACTCGTGAATGAATTTCCTCCATCAATACTGACACCTCCTATTCTATGTGTCATAGGCTGCTTTATGTTTGTGTTTTGCTGTAGTTGCATAGGAGATTGCTGCGATTGTCCTTGCGGTTGATTACCTGTCATTTGCTGTGGTTGCAAGCCTTGCTGCACGCTCAGCATTTGCTGCTGCACTGTTTGATCTCACGCAACTCCATTTCCGCTCTGCTGCAAATATGCAGGTGGATTTGGCATTCCCCGTCTTGCAAATTTAGCATTCTGTACCATCCCTTGGCTTCTCCACATACGAGCTATGTGTCCTGTTATTCCACATGTCCAACACACAAGTGGTTGTCTTCCCATCTGCCCATTTTGCATGTTTTGATTACTATTTTGAAAACTCTGAAACCCTTGTTGGTTGTTCTGAAAACTTCCTCGATTATTCTGCCAATATCATTGATTACCTTGCCAACCTCTCCCTTGATACCCCCTTCCTCTTGAAGCATATCCATTATTTGTCTGATCAAACTGTCTTTGTTTATTTATTTGCGGCATAGGTACTGCTTGTTTTGGGTTTGATTCGCCCACGTTAGTTAACATTGCCCCTTCAAAAGCATATTTGGATAACTTTTTCTGCACTAACTTTGCTTCTTCACCTTTTCGTGCATCGTCTTTTTTGCGATTCCTATCCTGTAGGAGTCTGCAATAATATTCAATGGTCAACTGAATTTCTGACCATGGTTTTGCTTCTATCACCAATAATATCCTGAGCTGCTTCTGCACTTGCTCTGGCAGCCCTTGCCATAAGATATGGTAAAATACAGGTATAGACTTCCCCAAGCCTCCCGTGTTTAAAGCACCATGCGCGGTGTTGTCTGTAGGCACACCCGGGTAACCTGCTCACTTCCATACGTCATCAGCTCTTTCACCAAGTATGGCGATTAGAAGACCTTTAATATCCCCTATAGCTAATGTATTCCCTTCTGTCATTTTCTTCTAACTCGTGTATCCATTTTCCAGCACTGGAAGTTAAATTCGGGAGTTTACATTTTACGTTTTCACTGTCCATCTGGGGCCATGGTATATACTGTGGCCAGACTCCTCCTTTTTCTAAGGGGAACTGCGATGCTCCAAATTCATTGTCATCTCTCATCATTTGTCTATCTATTGCTGGAGTAAGATCCCACATCGCCGTCTACCTGGCAATGACCTTAGCCAGCTTACATAAGGCAGGGATTCCCCCCTCTGACCATGGGGTTTGCCCTGATGTCGGTCTGGCTGCGTCAGTGGCTCTGATGCCTTAGAGATAGGTAATTTTAAATCTTACTTCTTTATCCAAAGGCGGATGTTCTTCTAGCTCACATATAAAACTCCTAGCTTCCCTCAAGTAGGTTTCCCTTTCTTCGTCTGATACTTCTTGCGCCCATCTCGTGCAACTTCTCTCGTCATCATCTCTATTTATTGTTAACCTGTCTAAAGACAGCGCCTTTTGTCTCGTACTACAGGAGGCTTCTTCTGTGCCATACAACTGGGTACTCTCAAGACGCTCATTTTTTCCCTGCCTTTGTGCTTCTTTCTGGGCTTGTATTTCATGATACACTTTATCGATCAATTCCCCAATGCTTTATGAATCAAATTTGTCGTCCAGATTTACTCCAGAAGTGCTTGGAAATGGCTCAGACTCAGGAAATAATTCCTCTATGTCATCCCAGTTTACCCATTGATTGGGATCTCTTACTTCCCTTTCCAAATACTCAAGATTGCATGCTATCTGTCTCCTTTTGCGTTCTATGTCATCATCAACTTCTCTGCGCTTCCTCTTTCTTTTTCATATCCCTTTGTTCATTTGCCCTTCGCCCTTTCCTCATCCCTTTGCCTTTGTATACTTTCTCTCTTATCCTTTCCTGTTCATCGGCTTCTATTCTTTTCTCCTTTAGTGTTTCTTTTTCCTCAGCTGTTCTTCTTTTATTATCATGCTTTCTTTGTTCTTCTGCTCTCTCTTGTTTTTTAGCTTGCTCATCTTGATATAACTGCTCTCGTCTTTATCTATCTTTTCTTCTCGCTCCTTTGTCTCTCAATCTTTCCTCCCTTTCTTTGCCTATCCTGTCTTGTTCGTCTTGATCTCCCCTTTGTCTTACATCTTCGATGCCTTTACCATCGAGTTTAAGTAAAATCTGACCACCCAACCATTTGTTCTGTACGAGCGCTATCTCATCAGTTTTATCCTTATCTCCCTTCCACCTCACCTTCTCTCCCTTTGTCTAGAGATGTACTTGCTTGATCACTTCTCTCCTTATTGCATCTCTCCTTGTCCCTCAGGATGACTTTGGAGGTTATATCTTTCGCTGTGTCTTTCTCTGGGCCCTTTGCATAGGTGACATGTATGACGGATTGCTATATCCTGTCGCTGCTTTAAGTTCTCTTAATGGGTATAACCCTTCATCTTTCTTAGTCTCGTCTTTTATTTCAGACACGGCGGGTGGAACAGAAGGCTCTTCACCCCCACCTTGGCATATGTTGAGTATCCATTCTAAAGGAGGCTCCTACTCCTTCTCGTGTTCATACATTTTCCAAAGCTCTAGACTCGCTAGGCATTTTTCTAACTTTTTTCCTGTGTATGCAGCATGCAAATATGTCGTCATATGCTGTAGAACTGTTCTCGATAATGACCCGCCTTGGTGCCACGGCATAAACATTTTGTCTGTGGTCCCTTTAACCCATTCTGCACTGTACTGTTTTAGTTTAAACGTGTGATTTGGTAGATGTTTGCAAAGATGCACTAATAGCGTAATTTCTTCCATTTCTAACTTTTATTTCTCCTTTTATTATCACTTCGGTTATGTTCTAGTTAAAGTTTTCAATTTTATTTTTCAATCAACATACACTTAGGAGTGAGCACCACTCGTCGCAAGCTCCAATCCCGTTATAATGCAATTTTTTTTTTAAGTTTAATCTTGCTAAAAAACAACCATCAAAGTTTAATCTTCAAACAAACACTTTACATGTCTTACTTCCACATTTCTTTATTACTTAAAACATTTCTTTTTCTCAACAGTGACGTCATCACACTTTTCAACCACATAAAACAAAACAGACAGACTTGACCAGTCACATGTATGTGCACCTTATGATCCTTTCCTTAGGACTCGTCTTACCCTCAACAATTCTTGTTCCGACTGGAATTTAAGCCAATTCCCTTAAGAAAGTCTTTAAACTTATCTCATCTGCTACATGTCCCTCACAAAAGTGGGCTCTGAATTAAGCCTTCTGCTAGCATTCTTTAAAATCTAGGAACATGGTGTATGCTTATAGCTTGGCTGCACCTCACGACTATTTTCCACATATATTATTTGACAACAGTCAAGTCAATATCTTTCCCCATATACATATATTTTATGCTCTTACTCTTGCATTATATTTTATCCCACCTCCCTCCATTACGCTCCGTTATTTATTATGCATGCATTCCTTTTTTCCACACTCTTTGGTCTTTCACTCACCGTTAGCATGTTTTCGCCTCCGGACCCTCGGGATCACCACCTTCTTTACTGCCTCTTCGAGCTGCTTTTTGATCCGCTTCTTGTAGATGTGGGTGGGGAGGGGTTCCTATACAAACTAGGGGTCCCTTCACACCCGACTTGGAAGTTTTTGGGTCCTATTTCTAACCATGATCTACGGGAGCTTCACGTCCTGTCAGCCGAATGGCAATGGTTGTGCAATATTGTCGATAACCTAAGGTTTACTTATGTCGACGGCCGATAGTATCTTATCTAACCATTCTCTCAGCTACCAAATGAACTGGGGACTTGCAGCTCTTTAAGATGACTAGCAATACCCTTGAGATGGATGGGGATGCAGATTTGAATCAAGCATCAATATTTCAGACGACACAAATAGCTTGGCAAAAAGTTTGTCTGTTTTAATGTAAGTAAGTAAAACAGGGAAAACAACAAAAATCAGCAATCGCTCGATACTCAACTCTCAACTCATTTAAGAAAAAACATAATTTTATAGACCAAATGTGTCACGACTGACATGTAGACCTGCGTCATTACCAATGTCATCCTTTGTGGCAAGCTTCTGAAACCTATCAGGAAGCGGGATTGGCTCTAGGTATAGGTGCAATATCTGCATAGAGTAACAGAGAGAAATAATTGGATAGTCAACAAAAGATGGGACATCTAAGCCCTACCTTTAAAATGGCTACTATGAACGTCACTAAATGTGCAACGTCCCATTGGCTACACAACTATAGAACCCCTAACTTCCCTCAAGTAGGTTTCCCTCTATAATTGGTTGGCTACTAACCCCCATCAATAACTTTCCACCTACGTGAGCAGCATGCAGACTGAACAACCAGGTGTAGGTGAGCTTGTCTCAATACCAGCTTCCCACCAATTAAAAAGGACACTCCATCATCACCTCAACGTTTCAGTGTCAATTAGTGTCTAAAGTTGGCCTTGAGTTTGTACTATTCTCTGTGATTTTGGGTACTGTCTGGCTTCCGTGCTTAGGTGTGATCTCCTCATGCGTCCAAATTTCTTCCATCACGTGACTGGACACCATGAATTGAGCCTTTTTAGTGTATTTAACTGTATTTTCCAATAGTCCTCTGACGTCTTTGTTTATACTTGACCTTCTTGAACAGGAGCTTCTGTTCTTTCACGGTAATTGTATCTAATGTCAGCCAATTTTAGTTCTGATAAGACCTGGGCTCTTTGGCTCATCCAACTCCTTAGCTGAAATATATTCTGTTTAATTCAGTTGCTTTTGTAACTGCGTCACTGAATTTGAGGCCTTCCTCGTTGTTCAAGACTGCTATATATACGTAGTGGAACCTTCATTCTTTATTTAATCCATATGTATCTATGAGGTATATATGTATATGTTGGCGCTTGCTGCAATTTATTTACTATAAACATTTGGCTACCTTCATGATTGTTTTGCTGCCTTCGTTCCATTGCATCTGTACACGTTTAAACTAACTAAATATCTTCATCACGTGTGTGGCATGAGTTTCTTCATCTTAATCCCAAAATGTCACTTAACCTTAGTACTTCTTCATTCTTCATAAATCGTCTGCCTCTCAGGCCTGATTATTTCCTATCTATGGAATCGATACAGTTTCGTATGATGTCACCATTCATCCAGGTCATTCAGTTTCTTTGTTTCATCAGGAATCACATTCAAATGACCATCATAGTGTCTTGGATGTAGGTATGGGTTCCTTAATGGATATTTCACTTCCCATAGTCTCTTAGGTATAGGCATTCTTATGGGTACTGCACAGAGTCGTTGCTCTTCTTTTGCCTTCTGATTGGTGTATTATATGTCACATACTTTGGTTCATACTTCTCAGGTAATGTAAGCGGGGTAGGTGGAGTAGGGGTACTTGGCTCCTCATCTACATGCTAGAAAAGCGAGCTCCAGTCCAACAGGAGCTATGGTCACCCTAGTATTTAGTGATCCAATGATGCACTTGCATGTACCTACATCCCTCACTCTCCTCCAAAGAGAACCTGGCGTTACATTCCTCGAAGGAGAGGGAAGAACCCCCCCCTGATACAGCTGAGACAATGACTGGAAGACCGCTGTGATCCACGGCGAGAACCGTGCCCTGAGAATCCAGGTAAAAGTTCGAGATTGCCTACAACCGGCATGCATGCACCCACTGCAGGAGTACCCTGCATTTCCTCAACGCTCTTTGCCAGCAAAATAATGAGACCTGCATCCTGGACAGTAAGCTAGTGGTACGAGGGAGCTTAGTAAGGCCAAGAAAAGGCAGAGATGATAATTTGCATGAGGAGAACTCCTGCTCAAGTGCCACCCATTTACCTATGCTAGTGGGACCCCTCCACGCGAATATCCGAGAGACCTGCACTGCCAGATAATACCAAAGAAGATCCAGAGCTCCCATCCCTCCACTTCTTTCATCACCTTCTACCACACCCCTGGAAATCATGGGTCTCTTTCGCACCCATATGAAGTATTGGGCCTTGCACTGCAAGGCCAATAAAGCAGAAGCGAGGCAAAGTTTGTCCGAAATATAAGATTTGACATAACAGATTCATCTTCACAGCAATGGTGCATCACATTAAACAGAATTCCTGCCTACTCCAACAATGAAGGTCATCATCTAACTGCTTTAACAGGGTAGTGAAGTTAGCCCGATAGGCCCCCTGGGAAGACCCGGGAATACATACGCCAAGAGTCTTTCACCCATGCAACTGGACACACAGTCTGCACACTTGCCATAACATTCTTTGGTATTCAGACTCCCAATGCTGTCAATTTCTGATAATTGAAAACTCCTCAAAACTCAGCAACTCCCTCACCACCACCTGGGAGATCCGTCAACGTAAGCAGAACATCATCTGCATATAGAGATATCTTGTGCTGGTCGGCTCCCACACTTATCCCCTATACATATGAGTTAATCCTGATACTTTGAGCAAATGGTTCCATAATGAGCGAAAACAGCAGGCGCAATAACAGACATCCCTGTCTGGTTCCACGTGTGATATGAATGGGGGCTGTATATTCCCGGTTAACCCTAATCCTAGTCGAAGGCACCTGATAATTGGTTAGGACCAGACGTTGAAACTGTCGAGCCAAACCCAAAGGACTTAAGTCCTCTCTGAGGTAGGTCTGTGATGCCCTATACCCTATACTCATCATATTCATGCACAGGAGTGCGAGGACCTGCATCTCTCTTCCCCTTCCATCCCCATTTCACACCTAGAAGTCATGCAGGGACGCTGTCGGAAACACCACAAGGTAGAAGCATCGGCCTGAGTTTTCTTCACTGCTCTGTGCAACAATTAAAGAAAAAAAAACCTGAAAAGCTTTTATTTTTAACTTTTGGGCCAAAATGCCTAGTTATATGCGCCCTGGCACTGTGCCGCCTGGCATTCCCCTCATACGCCCAATAAGTTAATCTTGCATCAATTAATGTTCTCATCGTTGTTACTGCCTCTGATCACCTCCGACCTCGCTGCTCTTTCCAAGATGTCCACCGCTTTCTCTTTGTTGTTCTGGTTTCTCATTTAACCTTCCTGCTTTCCTCTGCAACCTGATTGGCTGGTGTGTGCTTTTTGTTGACCAAAGGGGAACCGACAGGCTGTTACACTCACCTGGTCTCTGCGGAGGTGCTGGGGCATGGTTGCAGCCTCCCTGAACTTGAATCACCCCCTTCAGGCCTGAGCAGCCTGAAAGCTGTGAGCGGTGGTGATACTACTCCTGGGTGGAGATAAGAGTGTGTGAGTGTGCCAATCTGTGATTCTTGTACCTCTCAAACCCTTCACCCCAAAGTACGGTTTCTGTGAGCATACGCCAGCCCATAAAACTCACCTGTGAATTATGGAAGATAACCTGTCCATCCAGCTACTTCTGGCAGGGGCACGTCGAATGGGATCTAGTTCCTTCACTGATCCCTGATAAGGATTAGTCCAGTCCAGCTTCTCCTTATGATTGGTAAGTCTTTCTTGAGCTCCTGTGATGCTGTTCTGTTTAATGTCTTTATATGTTGCTCCTATTTATGCCCGCAATAATGTCTCTCTTTGGTTTTCTTCCCTTAGATGGAAATGCGGCCTCAAAGCAACTGTGAGACGCGAGACGCGGCCGGATGGAAAATGGATGCTACCGCAATGTTCGACAGCAGGTAAGTGATGGTTTAAGGAAAAGCGCAAAGTATGGCGAAGCGCAACCTTAAACTGACTGCTTTTTATGTCTAACCTTGTCTTCTATTTTTCCTTGCAGGCGCTGCTATCGATGATGGAGCGTGTCATGCTGCGGTGCCAAGGTGAAGATATCAGCGTTCCGGAAAGTGTTAAAATGAATACTTGGTTCGCCAAAGAGATGTACAGGAAAGAACAGCTTCCCCCAGTTGGTAAGTATGCTGGCAGGAAGCAGGATGTTCAAGAAGCAGGATGTTCAAAGGTAAGTCTGACCTCAGACGACGGTGAGCGTTGCGCTGCTTGCAAGTGCAGAATAATGCAAAGTGCCTGTTTATGTAGCTGAGATTGTGGCCACGCCATTAGGGCCAGCTTACCAGCCACACCCTGCCACTCCTAGAGAGTGAGCATGTGCGAAGGCAATCCATTAGCAGCCACACCCAAGAATAAACTTGGGGCTGCTTAATGGATGGACTGTTCAAGGTTAATGCATACTGCTTAGTGGATTGAATGTTCAAGGTTAATGCATCTGAAGTGCTATGCTATGTCCATAATAAAAGCTTTTTGGTGTTAAATGGATGTTCTTGTTTACTTTTGTTCATGAGCCTGGCGCCAAAGGCGCCAGAACAGTGTCCACCCAGGTCTCCTGTGCATGCGACCCCTGCATGCCTGTTCCCCTGACTTCATGACCATGACACAGGCTTTATCCGGACCCCTCACCACGGCCCACTCCTAAGGCTCCCTGTCTGCTACCAGAATGCTGCTTGGGGTCTCCTCTACACCCTAGCACCTGAACTTCGATGGTGCTGCTAACTCACTCGTCACAAAAATCTGGACTACTTTGACATTCACACCTCCTTAACCATGGGTTAGTTCCAACCTTCTGGACTTCACTCCTACCCTCTTTTGACTTTCACTATCCTTCTCTGCTTGTTTCTCCAATGTTTACATTCTCAATTGAATTGCATTTTTACACCCTTTACTAGCATCTGAATACAATTGCAAAAGGCAATTCCTGCTGTGTTCTGCATTTTGCTTATGAGTCATATCTGCTATTTTGTATCGAACTTGCTCTGCACCTGCTTGTATTGTTGCTTCTCTGTAACCTACTAGCCCAGTGACTTCACGGCTATCTTTGTTCCATTCTTACCTGCTTGCTTCTCCCCCCTTTTTCTTGCTACAACACCTATGGCACTTTCTGTTTTTCCTATCTTCTCCAACTGCTTCTTCATTGACTATCCTTCCCTTCGCAGTAAGTCTGGTAGGAAGAAGTTAAAAAAGGATATCTTGGTCTCCAACCCTGGTCTCCCTATCGCTGACACCTATTCCAGCGCTTCCTCCAGACAAACCCTCACTGACATCCTCTTTGTCGTTCCTTCACCAGATCTATGGACTCTTCAGATGATCTCTGTGCTCTGTCCTGTCTCCTCCTCTCCCATTAATGGTGACACCCACTGGGAAGTTCTCATGACTCCCTTCGACTCCACCAAAGTCATCATTAATATCTACCTTAATGGCACCATCATGGTACAAAGCCCTCAGGCAATCTCCTCCTCTTTGATAGGCGCTTCTCTCGCCTCATCAATTTCCTTTCATCTATTGCTGTCCCCTCCTCCCCCCCGGCTACCTTGCCCTCTCTCCCCTCCTCTTCTGCCCCACCTCAGGCTCCTTCTTCACCTCTGCAGGGCATACCTCTGATTTGTACCCCTCCCCAGAAGGCCTTTAAGGCTGGCAACCTTCTTCATTTTACCACTCTCAACTCTCGCTCTACTGTCAAACACTCCTCTGACATCTGCCACCTCGATGTCCTCTGTCTCACCGAGATATGGTTCTTGGCCAGTTCTGTCAAGAGCTTTGACACTCTCCTCTCTGATGGTTACAAGATCCTCTGTGCATCCAGATTCACCGGGTCCAGAGGGGGTGTAGCCCTGATCTTTCCTGAGTGGATTCCTGCCTCTATCATTCCCATGCAGACCTACTCCTCCTTTGAAAGCCTTGTCTGCAGATTTTCTCTCTCTCCTAGCCACTCTCTTACCATGGCTACTATGTAAAGGCCTCCTGGTCAGATCACCTAATTTCTCTTGCGCCTTGAAACACTTGGGTATATGCGCTTTATAAATGCCATAACATATCATATCTCTGAGTGGGCTGACCTCTCCTCCTCCCTCCTGGCCTCTACCACTCAACTCCTCCTCCTTGGTGACCTCAATATCCATCTAGACTCTCCTTGCTCCTCCTCTGTACTTTTCGTGATCTCTGTGATTCCTCTCCCTTTCTATCCTCTCCTCTAGCCCAACTCACTCTGCAGGGCACACACTTGATGTCTTGATCTCTTCTGACCTCCCCCTCTTCATCCCTCTGACCACTCCTCTCCCCTGGTGTGATCACTCCCTCCTCTCCTCTCATCTCCCCCTCTCTACCCCCCAGGCCAAGCATACCTCAACATTGCCACCTACATTCTCAGACATCTGGCCCATGAAGCGTGTGTCAGTTGAGGCTTTCACCACCAACTTCTCTCCCACCCTCTGCCTTTGGCTGACTTACATCCTGAAACAGCCCTGTTCATGCTCGACTCTTCTATTTCCGATACTCTTGATACTCCTGCCCCTGTCATGAGGATCTGTTTGAAGCCCAAAGCCAAGTGCAATTCTTGGTATTACTCTAACCTAGCTACACTTAAACGTAACTGTAGAGTGGCTGAGAGGAGATGGAGGGCCTCTTGATCATCCTCTGGCAAACAGGCCTGTGGCCTGCTCCAAAGGCAATAATGACTCTCTGTCCACATCAAGAAGAGAGCCAACATCCAAGCCTGTGTCTCTGCAGCATCTAACAACTCAGCCGAGCCCTTTAATCTGCAAGCAGATGGCCAACCCTGCTGCAGTCTCTACATCTCCTGTCGCCTCCCAGGCCCTTTGCACAGCCCTTGCCTCTCACTTCATCTCAAAATCCTGTCCACCCTCTCACCCCCTCCCCCTCTTCTCCCCTCTCATTCTGTGAACTCTGTCCCCCTACAGCCACCCCCACCACCTTTATTGTCCTTTCCTCTTTTCTCCCCAGACAAGGTCTCTAGACAAGTCGAATCTATGAAAGTGTTGTCAAAACAGATTCCTCCCTGTTCTTCCGAAACCATCAAGGACCACATTGACACCTTTGCTCCTGTCCTGGCTGATTTCTGCAACCTCTCCTTCACCTCAGGAGTCTTTCCCTACCGTCTGAAGCACTCACTTGTGTCCCCTTTGCTCAAGAAACCCACAGCCACCCCTTCCTGCCTGGCTAACTATCGCCCAATCTCCATCACTCCTATTTTGGGCAAGCACCTGGAAAATCTGGCCATCCCGCAGCTTAACCTTCACTCTGATTCTGTTGGTTGTCTCCATGACCATAACTCTGGCCTTAGAGCTGCCAGAAGCATGGAAACAGCTCTCCTGAACATACGTGAAGATCTGCTCTCCAACCTCGACTCTAACATTCCCTCTGTCCTCATCCTACTCGATCTCTCTTCTGCCTTCAACACGGTCAACATACCATCCTGCTCAACTGTCTCCGTGACATCCAGGGTATCTCCGATCAGGCTCTGGCCTGGCTTACCTTTTTCCTCTCAGGTCCACCCTTCCAGGTGCAACTTGGGTCCTTCCTTTCATCTATGTCCCTTTATACCTACAGTGTTCCACTGGGATCCAGCCTCTCACCCTGGCTTTTCAACCAATAGATGGCAACCCTTGCCCACCGCATATCCATTTTCTGCTGTAATTTTCAATGATGTGCAGATGACACAACTCATTTTCAGGCTTCCCTCGACCACCTCTTCTCCTTCTCTCATCTCCGATTGCCTATCTGCCATTCAGGATTGGTGTGCCACCAACGATCTCTGCCTGAACGCCAGCAAGACTGAGATCCTGAGCTTTCTGGGGCCTGAGCCCAAAATACCTTCAGCTGTCCCTCTGTAAATACCTTCCCTCCCGAGCTCTTTACTCCTCCACCTTTATCTCCCTCAGGGTAAGTCGTTTTTCAAACAAACAAGCTGGGGGTCGATCTAGGTCTTTGGCTGGGGCCTCCATCTGGAACAGCCTCCCTGCCACTTTGAAACTTGAGGAGAACCATCTCTGGTTCCCGGAAGCACCTCAAGAACTTCCTCTTTGCTTCTGCCTTTGCTCCTCCTCTCCCCTGCTGATCTGCTCTGTCTCAGCATTGTGCACCTGGTTACCCTATGACTTTCAAGCCCAGGTACCTGCTCACCCTGCCACTCACCTGCACTGCCTCTTGGCAATCCCTTACACTGGGTTCTGTATTTGTAACTCTACAGTTCCTCTCCACCCCCTTCTTTTTCCCTGCACTTATCAGACACACCCTGTCTTTTGCCTTAAACCTAGCACTTGCCACCTGCTGCCTTCACTACCGCTGTTTGTTGTTTCTTTATTATTTATTTATTTACTATTTTTTATTTTATTCCTTTGCTCAGGGCTTTCCACTTCTTCCCCCCATGAACTTTCCCCTTTCCCGATCCCATGCACTTTCACATTCTCAATGTCACTGGGCCTAGTAAGATCGTTGTTTTTGTTCTCCTTTGTTCCCCTGCCTTGCCTCGTCACGCTCTGAAACACTTGTGTATAAGGACGATACAAATAAAATATCAATCAATCAAAACCTATCTAATGCCTTAGTGGCATGCAGCGGTAGAATCCCCAATTCCAGGTTGTCCCTTGCTGCAATCTTGACATGGTCCAGCATCTGCCTAATGTTATCATGGGTGTTCCATCCGGGAACAAATCGAGGCTGATCAAAGTCCAGCAGATGGGGCAGTACACCGGCCAGCCCATTAGCCAAAATATTAGAGTACACTTTAGCATCTAGGTTCAGCAACTTGATGTGCCTATACAATTGACATTCCTGAGGGGCTCCCTCAGAAATTAGTTGAACAATCTGGTCAAGGGTATGAGTAACTGAGGGCAAAAGGTCATGTAAAAGGAAGCTGAGAATCCATCGATCTATGGGTCCAATTCTTGAGAGAGGTGATGGCTGCGGCCACTTTCTCCTCCAAAATTGGGGCATCCAATAACTCCCCTTTGTCAAACTCTGATGGTGGTAGTTCCTGTGTATCCCAGTTACCCTCCTCCTCACCTGTTAGGTTATCGTCTGGACTCTCAGGGCTCAAGGATCGTCTGGCTCGGTAATCCTTTTCTTTTTTGTTTGAGTCTTACTCCTCCCTCGAATAGAAGCCACCGCAAAGGCTTAGCAGAGAGCCTTCCTAGTGACTCCCTCCGAGAAGGGAAAAAGTTGGGGAAAAAGCCAGGAGTGGCAGCAAAAAACCCCAAGGATAAGTTCAGCCGGTGGTCTCCGTCTGGAAAGTAGGCTGTGTGATGTAAGAAGAGCAGTTCTCCCAAATAGTAAGTCTCCTAAGAGCTGGAAACAGCAGTCCGGGGAATTTGAGTTCCAGCAGACTCCAAAAAACAAAGGAGAGAAGGACAGAAAGGAGGAAAGCGGGAAAAACTGGAGGAAGACAAGGAAATAGGTCAGAGAGGAAGATAAATGAGTGGGAGGCAGAGGAACGAGGTGCCGGTGTGGCGGATAGAGCAGCGAGGCGGAGCGGGGAAAAATCAGATCCACTCCGGGAGCAAAAGGAAAGCAAAGCGGAGCGGGCAACGAGAAAAACTAGCGGCTAGAGGAGAAAGAAAGAAAGAAAGAAAGAAAGAAAGAAAGAAAGAAAGAAAGAAAGAAAGAAAGAAAGAAAGAAAGAAAGAAAGAAAGAAAGAAAAGAAAGAAAAAAAAGAGAGCATATAGCAACAATAAGCAGCTAAGTGTCAGGGAAGCTAACAAAGCAGTTGTAACGCGATGCAGACAGAGGGGGTCTTCGTTAAAAAGCCCTTGTCCACGAGAGTGGGAAGACTAGACCGCTAAGGCGGAAGACGTAATGGCGTCTAGCGTCTTCCCAAGCGGAAATATTACCAAATGCGCCATTAACCGAGGCGGCGCATAACACCCTTATGCTTCTCTAAGCTTAAGGAGATTAGCTGCCTGACAGACTGCAGTTGCTGGACAGACTGCATTTGCCGGAGGAGTTGAAGCACCCACCACCGCCTGCACTGCAAAGAACCCTTAAATTATTTTGACCTTGGCTAGTTACGGGCATTGAATTGTCCCATCCCGTTACGCTAACCTTGTAATAGTATTCCTGGTCTGCACTTCCCTCAATTTGTGAACCAGATGCCGAGGTTGTGGCTCTCAAGGCCATATACCCAAGAACAGGTCATACAGCTTTCAGCGTGGCCTGCAGGCAGGGGCCAGCCCCTGCACAACCAACAACAATTCCACAGAGGCATGGTACGATAATATGCAGGTAGTGATCTGTACCTCAGGAATGTGGGGCACCAATGAGGGAAAGACCAGGAAAAGGTCAATTCTCGAGAAATACCTATGCACATTTGAAAAATAAATGTAGGCTTGTGCCTCACTGTGCAACAGCTATGAGAGATCAACCAGATTAATTTCCCTAAATAGCTTCTGAACCGCCAGGGCATGTTTCCAGTCAGTCGATGAGGGAGCATGGAACTTGTCTAAGTTCGGGTAAGGTACTTAATTGAAATCCCCCCTAATGATCACCTCACCATCCACAAAGGTAACCAATTCAGCTAGGAAAAGTTTAAAGTCAACAGAAGAAAACTTCCCAAAACTAGAGCTATTTCCATCATAGCTATGGGCTAACGCTGGTAGTCCTGGGCCCAACTCCATTACAGAGTGCCAAGCTGCAGCATAGCTCTGTATTCCTCTGCCACAATGTTTGTGTGTCAAGTCACCATCCAAGAGGCTCCATTATCCTGAAGGATGCCATTTCAACTGGACAGTCCTGAGAGTAGCCCCAGAGCTCTGCCGCACAGTACGAGAAAGAAGAATCCAAAGTTCTTACCCGGATCTCATTTGAATATTGAGGGACCACTAGGCTTCTGATGTTTCCCTACCTTGGATCACATCCTCCTCTGCGGCTTTGTTGCCATCACATGGACAATGGTGTTTTGGCAAAGAGGTGGGCCCCCCTCAAGAGGGTCAGCAGCCAACCTGGAGAGAAGATCCTCAGCTCCCTGAACTGACCTGATCACCCACTGCGTCGCCCCAAGCATGAAGAACAGGGGAGTGGGGAAATCCCTGCTGAAGTGGATACCCTCCTCCCTGACTCGAGACATGAGCGAGTGGAGCAACCTTTGCTTTTGGACAGTAGCAGCAGTCAAATCCCAGCATATTTGCAAGGTAGATCCTCTAAAGTTTATATTGTGTGTAAGTCCGGCTGCACCCATTATTTCCTGCTCAAAGGAGAAAAAGTGAACCCGACTGAGGACGTCCGGTGAGTCAATGGGTACAATGCATTTCCAAAGTTGCCTCTTCAGAGAGGCCAAGAATTGAGTGGCACAAAGCGCGTACATAGTCAGGCAGTTCTGCATCCCCCAATGAACCAGGGATCCCCTGCACTCTGATGTTGTTCCACCTGGAGCGATTTTTGATATCCTCCTGTTTTGCCTCAATAACATCACACCTTTTTTTTCGGATCCATTAGGCATTGAGCTGTTTCTGTGGCTTCCAGTGTCTGCTCACAGATAATAACCTCTATTTCCCCAATGAGCTGCTCTGCTTCCACAATCTTCCACAACCTTCACATCCAGAGAAGTAAGTTTGGAGGTGAGTGCTTTGAAACTCAATTTTCATTTCTCAGAGCAAATAAACCAAATCCATCTTCATGGCCATTCATGTCATATCCTTTCCTGTGTCGTTAGGGCTGTGAACCTGAGCTGCATCTATGTTGGGCTTCTTCGCTTTGTCCTGGGTCTACAGCAACAAAGCTATGTTGCTACTCCGCGAGGACTTCACTGCTTTGACATCACAGAGCTCCAGGTCACCCCCTCAGTCAGGGAAGGAGGAGCACAGCCAAGGGAGACACTTACCACAACCAGAGAACACCTGGAATAACAACTCATATCTCTGTACCCGTCCACTTGCTGGAGGCTCTCGAGACCCACCACTCCAGAGTCTCCCACAGGAGGAGGATGGGCAAAAGGTGTTGGTAACACTCCACCAGCTGCACCAAACCTCCACCACACAAGATCCACTCAATTATAGACACTGCAGGCCCCCAACATTCACCAGGCATCTCTGATGAGACCAGTCATTGGTCCCCACATCCACACATATTGCACTGCGTGTGCCATCCAAATCTCGTCTCCTGGTTTTTTGTGGCAAAAATGTTGTGAGGGCGTTAACGAGATCCTTGCAGCCTACTGAAGTCACGTCCACTATCTTGGACACCACACCGCATCCAGGAGCAGAGAAGCTCCACTGCCGGGTCACTGCGCCTACTCCTCACCATTTCTCCTATCAAGCAAGGAAACACACCCGGCCGGCCCCACCGGTTTCTGCATCACTTTCTCTGTATACAACCCCCTCTAGTCGTGGGATTGGCACACTAAGCTCTGACAGGAGCTCTGACAAAGATGTTCACTCTCTGGGTCTGCATGGACTCTTCTCCTGTGACTTCATTCTCTGCACCTTCCCCTCACCACGCTCGGCAGTCCCTGTCTTCATGGGATCCTAGAGCTTCCTCAAGCTGTCAACGGGTCCAAGACTGGAAAGAGGCCTCCAGGGAAGCATCCTCAAACAAGCTCTCCTAGGCAATGCCCCCGTTCTAAGCCTTATTTGAGTAGATAATACTTACTCCATAAACCTTTCTTGCCAGAATCACTTTATGAAAACCCTCCAGATCATCTCCCTCCATTCTACATAGAGGTCTTACATTTATAATGGTTCTAGTCACTTTTTAGATGTTAAGCACTAACATGCAATTTTTGTTACTTTCCATACATCTGAACTATGCAATGAATTAACCACCACCACAAATGCTACGACTTACGTATGTTATGTGTGGGTTTTATAGCTATGAAGCAACAGAGTCTATACAAAGATATAGAAATAGGATAAGGTAGGGAATGATTCAAGATTGTGCATAAAGTTAGAATGGTGGAGGGGAAGGGTCAGGATCCATGTTATTTGGTATTGGCTGAGGTATACCTTGAATATATGGGGCTCTCCTGAAAGGGGCCCTTAGGGGTCCCTTACGTCTATGGAAAGAAGGCGAGTCACCACACACGATAGATACGCCAGACACGAGGTTGTATTCCCAAAGCTAGGGTTTATTGCAAAGCAAAAGTCTCAGTTGGCCAACTCGGTCTCACGCCCCGCGACGTTTATCTCTAGACCTCGAGGGATGCAAGAGAGTGAATTACGTACATCAGTTACATATATACAGAATGCATATCAAACAATCAGCTATGACATGTTTAACACCCCCCCTTTATTGGGTTTCTTTGAACTTGGTGTGATGATGGACATTTTCGACAACTATGACACCTTCAAACATCTATTCTAGTAACAATTTGCAATTTGTGAGTGTGGAGGCATCTTTCAGTTGTTGAACAGAACACAGCGCTTCTGTTCTTGGAAGCGAGCTTCATACAGGGAGAGAGTTGCATTCCAGACCTTGCTATCTATGAGGTGCTATTCGTGTCCTGGGAGCCGACACGCCATAACGGGGCTCAGCAAAGGGGGGCCGTAAGAAGAGCATAATTCAAGCCTTTAGCTGCTTTATTCTAACATATTCTTCCATATAACGAGACTGGCTGGCAGCTGCGAAATGGTTAAATGCCCTGTAGCTCTGCTTCAAGGCTACATTCGGGAGGGAGCCGGGCATTCTTCCTGGCGCAGCCTACGTTGTGTTTCAACAAACTCTTGTTATCCTCGCGGCCCTGCGGCCTTGTCCTTTTACGTGCAGACAACAATGATTTACAGTCGAGCAGTGTAAGCAGAAAAATGTACTGCGAAGCAATAAGAACAGAAAGCAATGAGCAATGGTTAGAAAACAAAATGGCGATTCTTGTTACATCAAAATGGCCGTTCATTGGCAAACTCGGAAACCTATATTTTGTCACATCGTGCATGAGACGGTTCGCCCACGGCCATCAAAATATGTTTGCGGTCACATAGTAGTGGTATCCATTTTTCTAGACTGACAAACCCTCCTTTGTGCGTATGCCAAACGTCTCATCTATTTATTGAAACCTCTTCTAATGATGATGAGTCTGAAGTACTTATGTCTGAATTTTTCATGCTATCGTAAACATCATCGTCTTCATCAATATCTATAGCCATCAACTCTTTTACTGTTTTCATCTCATTTGTGTCTTGGTCAGCTCGACCATGAGTTTGTTTTTTTCTTGTCATCATATGCATACATAACTCCGTACATCCCTCAGTTATTTCAGCGCAAACTATTGGTAGGCAGTGTATGCAACAACAGCACGTTATGAATATTCCAAACACCACTACTAATATTGAAATCAACTTCCATCCCCAAGAACGCAGTATTCCCCAAAACCAAGACCCTATTCCCCAGCTTCCTTCTTCAGTAGGGAGTTCGGAGCTTAGGACATGCATTTTCTTTATCGCTTCAAAGATCGTAGGGGAATAGTCATCTACATATACGCAACATGCTGATCCCACTAATTTGCAAATTCCCCCACGATCAACCAGGATCACATCGAGAGCCATTCTATTTTGCAGCGTCATTAACCTGATTCCTCTTTCCTCCAACGTCATATTAATTAGTATATCTGTCGTTGTGTTTATGGTATTTTTTAGTATTCTGGACAGCTGCCTTATATTATAGAAGTTCAATATCTGCCCTAAGAATGGAATGAATGATTTTGCTACGTCAGTCGCTATCAAAACACCCTCGCTAGTCCTTTTGACTCTAGCTCTGGATAGTCTGGCCATGTCTGCTGTTTCTAAGAGGAATACTCATGGGAACAGTAGACCTAGGTAACATGTACCTCCCCAGTTTCTGGGCAACCAAGGATATGCTTTCTCTCCACATATAAAATAAACTGGATCTCCCACATATACTGGTTCTATTTCCCATTTTAATACCACTGTATTCATGCATCCAGTATATGTTCCGACTGAAAAAGAGCCTTTCTTTTTTAGACAAAAAGGGACAGTTCTTGGGCTATAATTCACTGTGTAAGATGGGGGGGTTGCATCTTTGTCCCCATCTGTTCTTACACGAAACGTCATTACAGATGTTTTTTCTGGTGGGGACAATCTATCTTGTCTATTTTGTCGTGTTATCTTTCGCGTACTTTTCCTCGTGGGCTCGGGGCCATTACTTGTGCTTTATGGAATATGGAACAACCCACAGGCTTCATTATTATTTCCTCAAACTCATTCATGTTGGTTCTATCTAATTGACCCGTACTAGTCTCATTCCATTTCCCATAGAGCATTGCACCTAAAATGCACTACATGCAGAACTTAATGGTAATGGCTGCATGTGATGCTGGAAATGCATCGGAGGGACAGGGCCTCCGTATCCTTGTCCTTTACTGCTTTTTATCGTATGTTCTGTCATATTTTCTACCCAGGAGTTCATGTGGGACTCCTGGCG
Organism: Ambystoma mexicanum; assembly: GCF_040938575.1. Classification (NCBI taxonomy): domain Eukaryota; kingdom Metazoa; phylum Chordata; class Amphibia; order Caudata; family Ambystomatidae; genus Ambystoma; species Ambystoma mexicanum. The sequence continues at coordinate 1,145,043,390 of NC_090933.1, forward strand.
GTGCAGCTCTCTTTCTTTTGGTTTGGTGAACGTACACATGGGATACCCTTATGGCACCCGTGGGTGGGGCTACAACCATATGTGCCCCTATTGTATGTTTTTGGGCACCTGTGGTGGCCCGCAGAGCAGGGTATGGGCTGGTGGCAGCTCCATGCTGAATTTGACAGGTGCGCGGAGTATCCTCCATTTTGGGATACCCCGGCCCTGCCATTGGAATCAGTTGATTCCTGATGGAAAACAAGATGGCCCCGGTGGCCTCTTGCTTTCTATTACCCATTACCTTGTTTTCCCTGACTCTGTCCCTTCCCCCTGACTGGCTGCTGGGTGGAAGTGCCATATATGGTGTTGTTGTGAAGGCCCGGCCAGACTGGCTGGAGCCTTCCCGGTGATGTATGTTGTGGGTACCTCCTGTGGGTGGGACCTGGGTGAATAGAGTGTGTGACGAATATGCATTCTGTGTTGTGGGTGTCTAGTCTCTGGTGGTTGACACAATGACTGAGACAACCCTGCCCGAAACCGGCATGAATGCAGCTTGGAGTGATGAATGGCTCAGTACTTGTCCCAAAACACATTGTGAATGTCTGGAGAGAAGTGAATGGCCTGAATACCTTGTGTGCCTGATTGGCTGACTGCCTGCATGAATGCCCGTAGTCATGATTGGATGCTTGAGTGTGACCCAGCGGAATGAATGGGAGATCAACATTATATCTCGGGACCTCTCACTGCTAGGAATCGTGTTCAGAAGCTGAAGTCCACTACGACGAGTAACTGGAGTAACTGACGCTTGACCTTGAAGCCCTGCTGGATGAGAAGAATTGCTGTTGCTCTCCTTCACAATCTGAAAGCTGCTGTCTTTCCAAGGACTGACCCAGAGAGGACCTGCTAAGGCGACCTCTTCCCGAGCTACGAGGGACCATCGTGCACAGCTGATCTTTGTCAGCGCTCCCTGGTAGGCAGACCTTCGACAGGCTGCCGACCCGATACGGGGACTGCTGCGGAACTACAAGGAGAAGCGCCCGGACTGTTGTCCGCCCCTGTCGATGACCACTGTCGCCGACCGGAGCCGCCATGCTCCCGCTTGCCTAAGAACTTCCATTGATCATCGGACGCTCTTGAAGAGCGGAGAAGGTTTGACCGTCGACGCGCCGAGGAGCATCCACCGGTGGGTTTCCCGCCACCTAAGGACCACAGAGATGCCCATGACTCGACGCCCTTGCTGGGCCACAGTTCTTCATCATCTCTTTGCGGTCCAGAACTATCGTCACCGAGGTGCCCCGCACACCTCTTCCTTGCAGGACGCCAATGCTCTGTCGTCGACGAGCACCGCTAGGAACGAAGCTGCCACTTCCCTGCCGTAGTTCACCCTGTTCACCATCAGACGTTCGACGACCCGTGACTCCTGCCTTAAAGGGAGGGCACTCAAGAAGAGCCGTCGATTCCCCGACACCGAACACCAAGTTCCCCGACACCTCTCAACAATCCGTGGCTCCCGCCTGAAAGGGAGGCACTCAAGAAGGATCGGTCGACGCATCGTCGGAGAACTCTACTCCACCAGGTACATTGGGGGGTAAAACCTTAATAGGAAGAAGTGAGACTATTGAACATATGGACTGGGCTTGTGCGATATATCCTTATTTTACAGGTTGCCCAGGTAGGGGGGATCTCCACACAGAACTGTGTCTAGGCAACAGGGACAGCATTCTGCCTATTGTTTCAACCATTTTACGTTCCTGCCTATCTCTATTGCTGGTTTCCTCGTTATTAATCTGTGTGACATTTTAACCGTACAGTTGATGCACTTTAATGACATTCGATAACATTAGTGGTACCACTTTAGAATTGTATATATTTATCATTATTGACTTCCGAATACAAAGTGCGTTATTGTGATTGTGTACATACCTTTGAATATTAATTATATAAAGACTGTGTTTTCAGTAATACAGTGTGTGGACATTCCTTTGTGGGGGTTCGGGGACTACACTGTACTTAAGAACCAGCCTGCATCACCTCCTGAGAAGCTAGGCCTTGATTGCTCATCCATTGCTACCTTATAAAGAATATTGGCTGGGGTCCTCTGTGCCTCTCCTCTACCTTATAGAGAGCGAAAGTACAGACACCCCCTACCAGTCTTTACACTGTACATACCAACCTATTCCTTTCCCTGTATGCTGTGGTAAATGGGCACATACCCAGCATTTTGTTTTCTTCAGAATTGCATGTGTCATGTTCATAATTAATAACAAGGTGTTATTCCCAAAACCTTCCCTGTGTATTTCTTCCATTGGGGGCAGGGTATAAGTAATCACCTGAACCGGGCTTTCAGTAGTGGATATATTATTATACTATTGGTAAAAAATTTCTAATGGGTGTATCGATTCCACATACCATAATATTAGGGCTGTCGTTATTGGTACTACCACGCTCATAAAGCACATAATTATTGTCAGTGCCAGCATACAATTATTTTTACCATGCGTTTTTCTTAAGCTTACAGTCTTTATAATTGACTCATTCTCAGCAGTGGTGCAGGAGGAGGCTGGAACCGGTCCCGACATGTTTCTCATCGTCCTTCTTTTTCCTTATTACCATTCGTCGTGGATATCTCTCTTCGTTGCGCTTGCTCTGATGTCAATAAGTTCAACGGAATTGTCACAGTTCATTTCTGCCAGTCCTTTATAGCCTGGATTTGCTTATTTATTTTTAGGCAAGATCACTTGTCCTTTCTCATACTGCTCAGAGGACCTTTGATCAGTTATCTTATTGCCTTAGTACCATGTGCGCCCAGCTTGTCCACTCTGGTTCAGGACACATGTACTTTTTATGATCGCACCGAGGAGCTGCGAGTCTTGAATTGTCCGACTTGCACAATTCTCACGCTTTTCTCCTCTACACCTCTAGTTCCTTCTCCGTCCATGAGCAGAACCGGAGGTTGACATAAACACCAAAGAACTGTGGATCACTTTGTCTCTCGAGGCCGCAAATTGTATCGCCTCACTCCTGGTATCGTGTGATCCGTGAACAGTGCCGGTGCACTTCCAGATCCAGGCTCAGAATCAGCCTGTGGCGCTACTGCAGGTGCTGGTGTGAGCGGCGCCAGTGATGCAGATTCAGTCTTTGGCGTGCTGGCAAGTGCTGGTGGGCGCCAAAGGGGTACACATTTTGTTTCTGCTGGTATTTGCAGGGCAGATTTTGTGTCGGCCAACAGTGATGTTGATTCTGCTGGGCAACGGTGGGGCACTCTTTGCCCTTCCCCTTTTTTGGCAATCGTCTCAGGCTTTGTTTTGAGTTTCACTTCCTGTTTGGGCAGATTTGGTGGCTGCTTACTGGCAACAGTTTCTTCCGTTTCTGGGACCGCTGTCTCTTTCCGGTCATCTGGGTCAGGTAAGTCTTTCAGTGAAGTTGGAATCTTTTTGGCATGGGTGGCATGGATCCACGACTTCCGTCCATCCACCCATATCGCCGTCTGCGTTGCCAAGAGTACTTGATGTGGGCCGCGCCACCTGGGTGCTAACGATGACTTTCTTTCAAAATTTTTAAGCAGCACCCAGTCTCCTGGCTCCAGCGCGTGCCCCGGACTGGTGCATCTCACTGGTAATGCCTCCTGCACCTGCTGATGAATCAAACGCAATTTCTGCATTAAAAGGCCACAATAAGTACTAAGCACAGGATGTTCTACCTCTCTAAGTCGTTTTGGCTGAGGTGCGCACCAAACATTTGCCGGCCTCCCCATTACGATTTCGTACGGGGAGAGCCCAGTTTTAGCCTGTACAGACATACGCATGCATAATAGCGCTATTGGTAATGCATCCACCCAACTCAACTTGCTTCCCGCACATATTTTACTGATCTTCGATTTGAGAATCCTGTTGTGCCTCTCCACAAGACCGGCCGAACTCGGATGCCTTGAACTATGGACTCTCTTATCGATCTGAAGACCCGCACATATCTGTAACACCACTGCACCCACAAAATGTGGGCCATCATCGGACCATAAGACACGGGGCAAGCCAAATCCGGAAAAATATTCCTTAAGCATTACTTTTGCCGTGCTCATTGCTGTGCAGTCCTTCAAGGGATATGCCTCCACCCACTTACTGAATGCAAAGATCACGACTAAGACGTATTTTAAGTTTTGGCATCTCTCCATCTCTACGAAATCAAAATGGATCACCTCAAACGGCATAGAGGGCGGGCCAAAACTGCCTATTGGAGTCACTGTTCCCTTGCCTACATTGTGTTGTAAACACGTGATACAGTTCTGCACCAACCTCTCTGCATTCTTCTTTATGTTTACATTCTGCCATACTGTAGATAGGTGCTGTATTATCTTTTTCGCACAGATGTGGGTAGGGCTGTGGGCCATTGTGACCATTGCAGTCACATAGGAATTTGGCAACATCCAGTTTCTAGTTCCCTTGTCCACCCAACAACCTTCCAGATCTAACTCAGCAGAGCCCTCTGCCCACCCTTGTATTTCATCAACCGTAGCTTCGGCCTGCATTTCTTTGACAGTGGCAACTCCATTTTCTATCATACAGGGTACTTCCTCAGTCTGAACCGTCATCATTTTGGTATTTAAATCAGTGGCAGTTTGTTCCGCAATTCTGTCTGCAAACGCGTTTCCCTCTCCTACTTTGCATGTTACCTTTTTGTGTGCCACGCATTTCACTATTGCCAGGCGTTTTGGAAGCGTGAGTGCAGACAGCAATCGTACAATCAAAGGGCCATGTTGAATTCTGGCACCATGTGATGTCAAAAACCCCCTTTCAGCCCAGAGTCGACCAAAGTTATGAACCACCCCAAAAGCATACTGACTATCAGTACATATATTCACATTCAAATTTTCAGAAATCTCGCAGGCTCTGGTTAATCCTATTATCTCTGCGGCTTGTGCCAAATTGTAGGGGATTCTTTTGCTCTCTACACGCTCTCTAGTGTAGTGATAGCATATGCGGCAGTTGTAGTGCCATCTGGTAATTTAAAACATGAGCCGTCACAAAATAACTCTCCATCTGGCTCTTTCTGTGGGGTATCACTTAAATCAACTCTCCCCTTGGTTTCTTCCTCAGTGACCATTAAGCAATCGTGGGGGGGTGATTCATTCTCCCCAATTTATTTTATGGGTAGTGGCATTAATTCTGCAGGATTCAAAGTGCTACACCTAATAATTTGGATATGGGGCGCAAACAAGATAATCTCATATCTTGTCAATCTGCAGAGGTGAGGTGTTGCGTCTGTGTCCTATTTAATAGAACGTCTATGGCATGTGGCACCATCAGAATTAAAGTGTGCCCCAATACCATCCCTTCCGTTTGTTTCACTGACGCAGCAGCCGCCGCGACAGATCGCAAACATCGTGGTAGTGCGCGCGCTACAGGGTCCAGCGCAGAAGAAAAATAGCTGCATGGCCTATTTCTTCCACCTTGTTCCTGTGTCAAAACCGCCAATGCACATCCTTCACTTTCACACACAAACAGTCTAAAAACCTTGTCATAATTTGGCGTGACCAAAACTGGAGCCGAGCATAATGCAGTTTTCAATTGATCAAATGCTTTCTGACATTCCTCATCCCACTGTAACGGCATAACCGCATCTTTCTTAGTCAAATTCACCATTGGTTTCACAATTAACGCAAAATTACCAATCCATTGTCGGCAATATGAAGCCATGCCTATTATGGCTCTGACTCCTTTTTGTGTCTTTGGAATAGGCATACAAGAAATACTTTCTATGCGTCTGGCTTTAGCCTTCTCACTTCATTCGAAAGTAGGTACCACAAATAGGCCACCTCCTTTCGATTATATTGAAATTTCTTAAAACTAGCTTTATGGCCATGTGCCGCTAGGTGTGACAGTAATAATACAGTGCTTTCTTTACAAATCTCCTCTGTGTCAGCAGCTAACAATAGATTGTCTATGTATTGCAAGAGTACACAACCCACTGGTAATTCTAGCATGTCTAGCTGCTCTTTTAATGCTCTACTGTAAATACTCAGACTTTCCGTGTAACCTTGCAGAATCCGCGTGAATGTAAATGATCGTCCTCCTAATGTGAACGCGAACAAATATCTGCTGTACTTGTCCACTGGAATGCTGAAGAACGCGTTTTTCAGATCAACTACACTAAAATATTCTGCTGAAACAGGTATCATTGTCAATATTGTAGTGACATCTGGCACTAAAGGAAATTGTGGATCTACTACCTTGTTTAATGCGCACAAATCAATTATAAAACGATATGGTACTTCATTGCCTCCTTTTTTATAAACTGGAAGAATCGGGCTGTTGCATGTACTGCCTGTAATTTCTTCAATTACCCCTAATTTCACCAAATCTGTAACTATACTCTTCAATCCTTTCTCACCTTCAGCAGAAATTCTGTACTGGGGAATTCGCGGTAGGGTAACACCTTCTTTCAAAATGATCTTTACTGGCTCTATCTTCAAGCATCCTACATCGTTGTTATGCATTGCCCATATACAGGTTGGCAATTTACTTAGTTCTCCTGGTAAAGTTTCAGACATGAATTCTGACACAGGGGCATCGTGTGGCCAAATCGTTAGGAAGACCCCGTCTGCCGTGCAATGTATAACGGAACCTAATTTTTTCAACAAATTTAATCCCAACAGGTTCTCCCCACAATTTTCTGTTAAAAGGAAAGGACAGTGTTCAGTGAATGGTCCTATAGTAACTGGGAGTGGTTGGGACACTGGGTTTATGACTGGTGTACCTGCGAACACTACGGAAACATTCTTTTGCCCTGACAGTGGTATATCCGGAACCAAGTGGTGGTCTATTGAACACTTTTGCGCTCCTGTGTCTACAAGAAAGTGGTGCTCCTCATTCCCGACTCTCATTTCTACGTAGGGTCCTCTCTGATTCTCGGGAATAGACACTGGTTCCGACCCCTTTCCTGGGCTGTCCTATTGGGGAAATAACACATCGTCCGATGTGTAATCATTGCTGTTACTGTAATACGTGTTTGGCTGTGTATCGAAAACGTTCCCACTCTTTCCTCTATTTCCCCCACTCTGGTTTCCATACTGTTGGTTTTGCTGTCCCTGGCTCTGGTTAGGGACATTTTGGTTTTGGGCTTGGTTTTGATTACCTCCCTTATTGTGGTACTGCTGCATACTATTCCTATTTGGTCCATTCGCTCCTTGGTGTCCTCTATGCTGTCTCCTCTGACCAGACCCATTTCTATTCTGCAGATGCGGACATTGCGCTCACAGTGTCCTTCCTCCTTACAATACGCAAAGTGATTTGGTCCCACTGTTCCCCCTTGCATATTCGAATTACTCCTTCCTGGTGCATTCCCTTTCCCTCTATTGTGTCCTACTACTTGCTGCAGTAGTAGCCGTGTTTTCAGATTTACCCTATCCTTCTCCTCTTTTTCTTTTTCCGCAGTCACTCTGTGCTCATAATATTGGGCCATGTGTAATGCCTCGCCCACCGTGTTTGCTTGCCATGCACTCTCTGATGTTATTATTAGATCCTGGATTGGAAGTATTAACCCGCTCACATATTTGTCAACAAATAACCTCTTTCCCGCTTCCGAGCCCACATCCTGCCCGCTGAAGTCTGTGAATACTTCTTCAAATCTGTTAAAATAATCTGTAGTTAACTCATCCTTGCCTTGTACACATGGAGTCAATTTTTCCCATTGAATTCTTTTCTCTGGGACACTTTCTTTTAATTTCTGCACTATACGTGCTGGTAATGCTACCAGGTTCGGTCCCGGTGTTCCTCCAACCCCTTTATTCCTGTCTTCTATTATCAAGTCCGCCAATGTGGCGCCAAAGGTCGTTGGGTCATCCACCTTTCTTATTTGTTTCCATATATCTGCTGGCAGGATCACTGGGAATATTAGGTCTATGTCACCCATGGTAAGCACGGATGATTGCAGGCAGGACTCTACTTCCTTGTAAAACCCTGCAGGATTCTTTCTTATATCAGGAATCGTCTGCTTTATGTTGTTCACCTTCTGTCTGGAAAAGGGGACATGCACATATTGGGCGGTATAATGGGCTGGTGTTACCTGTGCCGCTACATAGCTGCTGCAGGAACCTCTACGTTGGGCACAAAGGTAGGTGGGACCTCTCTCATAGGAAATGCCCCACTTACTGTCCCTCCCCCTTCTCTCATGTGTAACAATATTCCCAGATCAAGCGATAGGGCTGTTTCTCCTGTCCCTCGCTCTAGTGCTCTTCTATATACTGCCATTATTTCGGGTGGCCTGGCCTTTTCGTTTTTTATATCTTTGTCTAATAAATGTTCAGCCATCGACTGCAGTGCTTTTCTTTTCATGGGCATGGAATATTCATCAAATATCTCATGTATCTCCATTGTGGGGATACTGGGATCCGACATCCATCTAAACGCTTCTCGTATACATACTTTTAACTTGTCGCCCCTCTGTACTGACGACATTGAATGTCGTCGTTGTATATACGGCTCTACAGTTTCCTTCCTATGTCTCCCAATATCCCTACTCCTGTACCCAGGTGTAGTAAACATTTCGGCATAATCATTATCTAATTCATCTTTAATTTCAAAAAGTCCATATACATGTTCTCTCACTTCTTCATCCCTCTCCCTACAGCGTGCTAATGCATTCAAATCTAACAATCGCTGCGGTGGTAATATACCAATTAACTGTTTCCATTTTTCCACCAAATATTCACCCATGCATTCCAACACTTCCTGTCTTTCGTTGCTTCTTTGGAAGTCATATATCGAAGCCAATGTTGTCATCCCATCATTCCCGTCTATATACATCTCTGCCTGTTGCTGCAATTCCACCTTCCTTTCTTTGCTGATCGCGCTGCGAGTTACCCTCGTGCATCCCCGTTGTTCAGTCCTGCCTCTCGCCCCCGTGGTTTCAACTTCAACCCCGGGAGGAACGGACGGTACTGAGTCTGTGTCTGAGGCGGGAGGTGCGGATGGGACAGTGGAAACACGGAGTGTCTGTTGTGGGCCTGGTTGGCTAATAGGAAGTGTTACGTGCGTGGTTTGTGGCTGGGGGAGGGCTTGAGCTACCGGAGGGAGAGCTTGGGCTATGGGCGGGGTTTGGTCAATAGTTACTGACGTGTCTGGCCTCACTTCTGATCTTGGGCCTTGTTTTGTATGGGTCAATATGTTTTCTATCAATTCATCTGCTATGTGTAATTCTCGTTGTGGGTATATTTTTTCTATATTCAACTGGCCACGCCTACCTGCCCTTCTTAGACTCTCAGACCACTCCTCCTCTTCTTTCTCTTCCGCTACTTCACCTTTTGATTTATGCATGCGCGCATGCTCCGCTCCACTTCTAAATCGAAACATTGCTTCCTTTCTCCAGTCTTTAATAGTCTAAAATGGTTCAGGATGCGCTTTCTTTCTTATCAACACCCTTTCCAAGTTATCTATTCTCGCTATCTCAAAACTACCATTAATCGGCCACTGATGGTCTTGTTGCTTTCTGGTTTGCCTATGCCAAGTCTCACAGAATATTATCGCACCCACTCCATACTTCACATACATCTCATACGCCGGCGTTCCCCCAGGTGGTACAATTTGGCCATCTTCCAAAGATTGTCTACCACATCGGAAAAAACCTGCTAGGGTGGACAATACCCCAGGCATCTTTCAACCTTCCCCCTGGTTAATCAACCTTACCTAGGGCGTTTGATTTTGCAAAGTCAACTCTCAACCAATATCAGGATTACTTTGAATCAGGGAATTACTTACCTGATAAATCAAGTTGTCTGGATACTGACGCACCAAATGACGTCGTGTCAGCGTTTCTTGGCTTCCTCCTCCTTTCGGGACCCTCGCCTCCTTGTTCTCTAGCCAGGCACATCGATCAGGGATCAGATGTGTGCAGATCTGCAAAGGAGTCTCTCATCACTTCTATAGGGCACCCCGAACACCTCTTGATCCCGGCTCGATCGTCCCATCCTCACCGTTCTCTGCCTTACTCAATTACAACGTATGCGATGGAACAAGTGGGGGAGGGTCCCTATTCGGGCGCCATCTTGAAAGGGGCCCCTAGGAGTCCCTTACGTCTATGGAAACAAGGTGAGTCACCACACACGATAGATACGCCAGACACGAGGTTGCTTTCCCAAAGCTAGGGTTTATTGCAAAGCAAAAGTCTCAGTTGGCCAACTCAGTCTCACGCCCCGCAACGTGTATCTCTAGACCTCGAGGGACGCAAGAGAGTGAATTACGTACATCAGTTACATATATACAGAATGCATATCAAACAATCAGCTATGACATGTTTAACACCCCCCCCTTTATTGGGTTTCTTTGAACTTGGTGTGATGATGGACATTTTCGACAATTATGACACCTTCAAACATCTATTCTAGTAACAATTTGCAATTTGTGAGTGCAGAGGCATCTTTCAGTTGTTGAACAGAACACAGCGCTTCTGTTCTAGGAAGCGAGCTTCATACAGGGGGAGAGTTGCATTCCAGACCTTGCTATCTATGAGGTGCTATCGTGTCCTGGGAGCCGACACGCTCTAACGGGGCTCAGAAAGGGGGGCCGTAAGAAGAGCATAATTCAAGCCTTTAGCTGCTTTATTCTAACATATTCTATCATATAACGAGACTGGCTGGCAGCTGCGAAATGATTAAATGCCCTGTAGCTCTGCTTCAAGGCTACATTCGGGAGGGAGCCGGGCATTCTTCCTGGTGCTGCCTACGTTGTGTTTCAACAAACTCTTGTTATCCTCGTGGCCCTGCGGCCTTGTCCTTTTACGTGCAGACAACAATGTATTACAGCCGAGCAGTGTAAGCAGAAAAATGGACTGTGAAGCAATAAGAACAGAAAGCAATGAGCAATGAGCAAAATATGTTTGCAGTCACATAGTAGAGGTATCCATTTTTCTAGACTGACACTCCTCTGAATTGAAGTATCAAGTATTTTGCATGGTGGGAGATTATTCCCGTTATTGAAGGCATAGTTGAAGAATGCTTTTCTTCTTGTTTTCTTTTTTCTGTCATTTAATGGCTTAAATGGCTCATCATGTTGCATTTGATTGTCAAAAATCCCTATTTTCTCTGCCAAATAGGATGGTGTCTTGGTTGATTCTGCTTTTAAGGTGATACAGGATACCTTGAAGATGATTATATAGGTCTGATTTGGATGATAATGTAGACTACTAGGGTGAGGTGGGCACATTCTGTAAGTGTGTTTATGTATTGTGAGGCTACATGCAACATGCTCTTCATTGGTATCTGTGCAGTTTCAGAGTGCATTTACTTGGGTGTTATTACCATCCAGGGGTGTGGGGACTAGGTCTTGGACAATGGTAACGAAGTCTGTGTGTTGAAGGAGGAGTTTTTTTTGTTCTGTTTAATGACAAATAGTACTAAGCCAATTGGGTCTTCTTTGGAATCTGGAGGGGACAAGGAATATATACAACAGTAATGGTCCTACTAGACCTTGTGACATTCAGATCATGCAAGTGTATAAACAAGAATTGCAGGGGGGTAGAGGAGTGGGCTAGGGGCCAGTAAACTGCTCAGGGGCGTAACCATGGGGGATGGGCAAGGGAGGACCACCATCTAAGTGCAAGTATGGTTGGGGTTGACCCGGTTCATGGGGTGGGGAGTGACCGCCCACCCGGGCTTGTCTGGGATAATACCCGGAGGGCAATGCCGGTAGGGGGGTGCTGGTAGAGACTGGTCAGGGAGAGCCTGGTGCTCTCTGTGACTTATAACGAACCAGGCAACCAGTCACAGCAGCAGGAGGGGGCTGTTAGCAAGGGAAGGGAAAGGAGTTAGAGAAGAACAGGGTCTTGAGAAGGTTCCGGAACTTAAGGAGGTGCAACTCAAGTCTGAGAGTGGCAGAGAGGCCATTCCAGAGGGAGGCAACTGCCGAAGAGAGGGATATACCCCCCCACTCCCTGTTTGGAGAAATGTCTGACCTTCAGAGCGTTGGAGCTCGAGGACCGCAGAGCACTAGCAGGGAGGTATTTGGGGAGATAGAGTTGGTTTAAGTGAGGTCCCAGGCCCCAGACAACCTTGTGAATGATGCAGAGGGTCGTGAATTTGATCCTTGCAGCCACCAGGAGCCAGTGGAGAGATTTAAGGGCTGGAGAGATGCTGTCCCTGGACTTGAGGCCAAGGGTAAGTCTCACAGTCCTGTTCTGGATTAGTTGAAGAGGGCGAATAGAGAGGAAAGAGGTAGATTGAGGAAGAGGTGGTTTGCAGTAGTCCAGCCTAAGGAGAACCAGAGCTCTGGAGACATTAAAATTCTAGAGGAAGGTAAGGAAGGGGAAAATCCCTCTGAGGAGATGAAGCTGAAAGGGGGCCTTCTTGGCATGGTCCATATGTGAGGGGAGAAGGAGAGAGAGGAATCAAAGATGACATCAACTTTTTTTGTCTCACTAGAAGGTGAAGAGAGGGGACCCAAGGAGGGTTGCCAGAGAGTGGGAGGGAAGCAGCAAGCAGGGGTGCCTACTCCAATGAGAAGGATATTAGTCTTACTGGCATTAAGAAAGAGATCATTAGCCATGCACCATGACTGAATGACAGCCAGACAGTCAGGAATGAGAGAGTAGGTTGAGGAGTGAAGCTTGAAGCGTGAAGCTGAGTGTCAACGGCATAACACTGGAAATGAGGAGAGAATGAGGAAATCAGATGGACCAGTGGGGCAAGATAAATTTTGAAGAGCCACAGAGAAAGGATAGTATCCTGAGGGACGCCACAGGCAGAGAGGAGAGGAAGGGGCCAGTTGTACCTGGGAAGGTTGATTGGAAAGAAAAGAGGGCAACCAATCCAGAGCAAGATATGTGATACCAAGGGTGTCATGGAAACACTTTAGGAGGATGGCATGATTGACTGTGTCAAAGGCAGAGAAGAGATCAAGCAAGATGAGAGTAGCAGGAGAGTTGGAATCAAGGTTTGAGCAGGTCTTCACGGGTGCTCGGGAGAGCAGTTTCCGTGCCTCTGGATACTCTGAAGCCAGACTAGTGGTCAGATAGAGAGCCAACAGATTCAGTGCGCTAGGTCAATCAGGGGATGACCAACTTCTCCAACAGTTTGCCCAGGAAGGGGGTAGTCGAGATGTGGTGATAGTTAGCTGGGAAGGAGGGGTTGGCAGATGGCTTTTTCAGGAGAGGCTGCACAAGGGAGTGCTTGAGGGAGCATGGGAAAGAGACAGTGGCAAAGGGATGGTTGCAGAAACCTGTTTGGAGGAGACTTTCATAGAGCAGGCAGGTTTAGCAACCTCATCCAGTGTTATGGGCGAGAAGGAGGATAGAAAAAGGGAGACAGAGAGGGAGGCCGTGGAGGCATGAGAGCAACTGAGGGTATAGGGGGGTAGAGGCAAGAGAGGACAGGATGTTCTTTGTTATAGTGCAGTACGGAGGGATTGGGGTGAAAGGTGAGATGTGGAGATTGCAGCAGGATTGGCAAGTTCCTTGAAGTTCAGCCATATCGTTGGTGGCCTCAGAGATGCACGTTTTATTGTGGGCCCTCTTCTTGGAATGGATGGTGAAACGATATTGCCAGTTTGTCAGAGGATGCATATGAGGCTTGCAACTTCTGTTGATCAACTCTGCACTTACTTATCAGAGAGGCAAGATCAATGTCGTACCAATTATTGCATTTGGAGGAAGGCTTCAAACGGATCCTCATGACAGAAGCGAGGGTGTCAAGGGTGTTGGAAATGGATAGGTGAAGGTTAGCAAGGGTTGTGTCATTGGGAGAGTCTATAGCCGGGGTGGGGGGTGAAAGTGGCAGCAAAAGCAGCAACTGACAATCACTTTGGTAGAATGATGGAGAAGGAGGCTAGCAGTGCAGGGGGAGTCTTGGCCAGGGAGTCCCAGAGCTCCAGTTTAGAGGAGAAGAGGGAATGATTGGACCAGGAGAGAGGGGTGATCAGAGGGTTAGAGATGGGGATGTCTGCTGAGATGAGTAAATCCAAGATATGTCCTGCTGAGTGGGTCAGAGCAGAAGGGAGAATGATGAGGGTGAGAGAGTCACAGAGGTGACGGAAGAGTCCAGTGGGCACATCAGAATAATCAAGATGAATGTTGAAGTCTCCAAGGAGGAGCAGATTGGAGGTAGAGGTCATGAGTGAAGAGATAAGGTCATCTCATTCAGAGAGGAAGAGGGAGAGAGAGCCAGTTGACCTGTAGATTGTGGCTAGAGTAAGCGAGAAGGTAGGATAAATGCCAAGCCTAGAGGCGAGGCATTCAAAGGAGGAATACGATTGTGTGGGTATGATGGTTGCAGGGACCCATTCAGGTAAGATGAGGGCCACTCTGCCTCCAGACCAGTTTGCTGTGGGTTTGGAGATAATCTTGTAGCCCTCCAGTCAAAGAGTTTCCAGAGCAGTGCGAGAGCTGGCATTGAACTACATCTCAGTGAGGGCGAGTACGTCAAGGTCAAAGTCTTCAAGAAGGAGACGGATGTCAGAGGAGTGTTTTCTGGCAGAGCGAGCATTGAGGGTAGCTAAGCGTAGCTGATTAACACCTTTGAAGGTTTTCCGAGGTGGGGTACAGGGATGTGGTACACCCATCGAAGATAAAGGAGGGGTTAGGGGAGTGTAAGAAGGAGGACCAACAGGAGAAGGAAGAAAGTTAGTGACAGACAGCAGGTACCTATCCAGAAGGAGGAGGTAGGGCTGAGTGCCCTGGGCCAGGACAGTGCCATTCAGATAACCATTAATGATTCACCTAGAGGATGAGACGTTTGCCAAAAGGACGTCCCATCTGGATATGATGTGGCATTTATAAGGCGCCTGTACACAAGTGTTTCTAGGCGCGACAAAACAAGGATGGGAAAAAAAGGAAGGACAAAATAAAGATCTTACTAGGCCTTGTGTCCTTCAGATCATGCACGTGAGGGGAAGATGTAACAGGAGAAGTGCCGGGGTGGAGTTGAAGGGGGAAGTGCAGTTAACTCAAAAGTGCAGCCAGCGGGTGGCTCATAAGTGCAGAGAGAAGGGACTGTAGGGTTGCAGATACAGATCCTTAAGTGCTGGAGAGCCCAGAGGTAGTGCAAGGGCAAATGGACATGCAGGAGCCTGGGCCCAAGTTCAGAGGGTGACCAGGTGACCAGTGCGTGGAGCAGTCAGGTGCATCAGTAGGGGAGAGGAGGAGAGAAAGCAGAAGCAGAAGCAAAAAGGAAGTTCTTGAGTTGCTTCCGGAACCAGAGGTGCTTCTGCTCAAGTTTGAGAGAAGCAGGGAGGCTGTTCCAGTGGGAGGCCCCAGCTGAGGAGATATATCTGCCCCCATCTCTCTGCTTGGAGAAGCGTCTGAACCTCAGAGAGTTGGAGGTGGATGAGCAGAGAGCTTGAGAAGGAAAAAGTTTTGGAAGAGAAAGTTGGAGGTAGAGCAGTCCGAGGCCCCAGAAATCCTTGTGGATGATGCAGAGTGTCTTGAAGTTGATCCTTGCAGCCACAGAGAGCCAGTGAAGAGATTTCAGAGCTGGAGAGATATGATCCCTGGGCTTGAGGCCAGTTTTGCAGTCCTGCTCTGGATAAGTTGTGAAGGTCGAAGAGTAGAGGCAGGAAGATTTACAAAGAGGCTGTTGCAATAGTCCAGACTAGAGAAGACCAGAGCTCTGGAGACAGTGAGCTTCTGGGGGAAAGTGAGAAATGGAAGAATACCTCTGAGGAGGTGCAGCTGATAGTTTGACATCTGAGATGTGAGGAGAGAAGGAGAGAAGGAGAGGGTGGAGTCTAAGGTGACAGGAAGTAGCAGGAAGAGGGCCCAGAGTGGGCGGCCAATGAGAAAGAGGAAAGGAGAGAGCAGGTGTCCCAATGAGGATGATGTTGAATTCTTTGTTATACCTGAATGATTTCTTCACCTCTTTGAAAATATTTGAAATATTTTTAAACACTTGAAGATAAAATACATTAAAAACATATTTGTGTTGGTTGCATATATATTTAAAAGTAGTTAGATAAACTATATATGGTTTGGTGACTGAAATGTGTTCAATAACATATTATTGTTAGTCTAATTTTACATAAATATAAAGAATGGACTCACAAAATCCTGAAAGTGATGCATTTTCTTCTGGTTTCTTGAGCATCTTCTTTTTAAATGTCTTCTTCTGTAAGATAATTCTCCTCCAGCCATTCCATGTAGTTTTCCATGCAGTTTTCCATAGTACTGTTATAGAAAAAATACTGCCTGTCACCTCAGATTTTAGAATTAGAAATGGAAGAAAATTACATGAGGATTGAAGGTGGAATTTCATGTATTTCTTTTCTGATTGGTTATTTATTGTTTGTGTGGCGGGTATCTGCCAATATGGTGTCAAGTACCTCATATGCTTTTCAACTGTTGAGCCTATTAGAGAATATACTTTTGTTGAGTGATGCTTATATGTGCCAATAAAACTGTAGATTATATTGTATCATTATATTACGAGTTGTTCTATATAGTACATTTTTATGCCTTGAGAGTGAGGTGCAGATTTAGGAGACTGTGCTATTTTTGGAGTATATTTATTGTTTCATTGGATATTTGAAACATGGAGCTAATTTTATAAGGAATTGTATTGTGCAGAAGACTGTATTTCATAATTTTGAGAATGGGGTTTTATTGAGGACGAAGGTTATATGTTGTCAAAGCATTGGCTTACAAAGTTGTTTTGGTTCTATAATATTATTTTAAACAGAGTGTTTGAAATGAGAGATTTATGCTGCAATTGTGGAGAAATGTTTTTTGCAGGGAGGACAGGTTTTTTTTTTCTTTCGGAAAAGAACATTAATTATTCCTCTGAAGAAAGAGCACAGCGACATTTTCCAAGAATTGTAATAGAGGTAAAGAGTATTTCTCTGATTGAAAATATATTTTTTGGTTATATATTAGTAAACAAACCCAAATGCTATCTTTAAGAGCTATCCAGAGATCTGTTTAAGTATATTGGAAAAGGAAAATACCTTTGATGCCTTTTTTATAAGTAGCCACAGCTATGACTGCAGTCAATGAAACATTACCAAACGAATACCAAATCTTGTGCATTAATCATGATATTTAAAGGATTTTACAGTACACAATTTTACATGTGTTTCTGATTCTATGCCCTTGTGTGTACCTTTGTGTTGTTTGAATGTTTTCACCTTGTTAATATGTCTTTTTGAATCTGTAAAAATGCTACGGGTAGCTGCGGCTACCATCAGTTGTCCACACCAGCAACAATGAGCATTCTAATTAGACGTCAAGCATTTTGGCAGACTGGTGTAGCTGTGGGTATGAGCCTGCCTGCCTTTCACAAGGGTGCAACTTTTTGTATTTTAGTCCAGTGATCATATTATTTTATCGATGTTTTACCACAGAAATGTACATGTCTTTCTGTTTGGAAGTTCTCATCTGAAGGCATGTGTGATTTAAATCTGAAATCTGTGCAGTGTGTTTTTCAATGTATGGAAAAATGTATGTGTACCTGCGGATATGATGTGCCCCCCATTGTAACCGGGGTTATAGCTGCGGCTATAACATGTATTTTTAAAAAAGACATTTTTGGTTGTAGTCAATTGTCTTTCTACATATAAATATCTAAGTAGTCTTTAGAAGGATTGTTTTGGGGTTCATTGACTGTGATAGGTTGTAGTAAAAATGTGTCAGCCATTTTACTTGTTTGCTTTCTTTAGTTCTGTTTTTGTGCTATTGATTTCTGAAACGCATGAAGGCCACCATTTTGAGAACTATTGTTATTCTGATTTTAGAACCCAGACTGTGCAGATGTTCTATATTTGACAATTGTGAAGATCTATTCATGCTTTGGAGCAGCTGAACGTGAGAAATTGTGTATTTTGTATATTTCATGTATAATATGAATTGTTGTTTATATAGGATAAATTAAGTATGTTTAGATTTCTGATTTAGTAAAGATTATAAGTATTATTTGAGTTTTCCTTATTTTATTTCAGTGTTTTCAGGAGAGTGATCAAGCAGTAGTACATGTAATGCTATGGTTATGTGTGAGAAAAAGATATTTCCAATTATAGAGTTTTTCTGTGTTGCCGCCTTAAGAAGCAAACACTAGACCCAGCGATACCAACAAATTACAGGCCCATCCCTACGGTGCCCTTTCTACTAAAGATTCTAGATAGAATGGCCTATTTACAGATCCAAACATTCTTGGAGATGTACCATCTCCTAGGCACTAGGCAATCTGGATTCAGTCCACAACACGGTACTGAAACAGCACTTATCGATCTCAAAGCCCAGGTCGACGAGCTGAGAGACCAAGGAAAAACTGCCTTACTCCCCCTCTTGGATCTCTCAGCAGCATTCGACCTGGTGGATCACAAAGTGCTCTGCAACCATCTAAAATCAGCAGCTCACTTCTCGCCACAAGCCATAGCTCGGATTAAATAATTCTTAAGTGAGAGAACAATGAGGGCCTTCTCCACCTCAGCAGCTGCCGACCCTGTGCCCATCACATGCGGTGTGCCCCAGGGATCTTGCGTCTCCCCACCATGTATAACATTTTTACTAAGCCCCTGTTTGATGATTTAGACCATCTGGGCATCAGGTTCAAAAGAAGAATCACATCTAGACCCAGGAGAACTGCCTATACGAACTGCCTCGCAGTTCCCCCTTTCAAAATGACTACAATTGAAGGGAACAGCTTCCTGGTCAAAGCTGCTCAATTGTGGAACTCCCTCCCGCCGATCTTAAGACTTGACCAAACATACCCACACTTCAGATGAAACTGCATCAAGTGGCTCAAAGAAAACAAGCCATAGGTGAGCCTACCAACCAACTGACCAATAGCCAAACCAACCTTTCCACTGTGTCTATCTGCTATTTAAATGTATTACCTGCTATAGTGTAATTGATCTGCACATTTTTGTCATTGATCTGTACGTTTTTGTGATTGTGTAACCTTGTAACTTGTAAGGCTAAAGTATTCTTATCTTCGTGCCCTGATACCTTCGGGTCGGCACGCATTACAAATAAAGAAACAAACAAACAAGGATTTAATGTGGATGATGTGGCTTTGTTTTTTTTTTTATCGTTCTGTAGTTGTTAAAAAGAATGTGTTGCTGCTCTGTATCTAATAAATATATGGTCACAGCTCTTACAAGTTATTTGTTAGGGAAGAACATGGATTTTACTTTGAAGAAAAAGGGTGTTTTTTCTGAGTTTTGTTGCATTATGTACCTGAGGTTTCCACAGTTTCCGCACTAACAATATATGTGAAATTGAGTGTGACAGTGCTGTCACTGATTTTAAAGCACATCCCATCACTGCATTGCATCCAGAACACTCTTGGTACCATAATTTACAGCACCATTGCATGCAGATAAGCTCAATGTGTTTACTAGTCAGAATAAAATGGTAGTAGTACTTCATAAACATTAAGCAGCACCCATATGTGGTATTTTAACAATCTGAAAACTGACATCATAAAACTGCTTCATAACTCTATGCCCTTTCTGACAGACCAACAAGTTTATACGATTTGAAATGTGTTCTATCTCCACATCAAGGTTAAGTTCTGCCATTAAAATATTATGATCACCCAAGTTAGCATCTTCAACTGTGAATGACATACACTTGTTAAATAAAGCTCTGGAGAGTGTGATGCTGGAAATGCATCGGAGGGACAGGGCCTCCGTATCCTTGTTCTTTACTGCTTTTTATCGTGTGTTCTGTCGTGTTTTCCGCGCAGGAGTTCACGTGGGACTCCTGGCGGTGCAGCTCTCTCTCTTTTGGTTTGGTGAATGGACCCTTGGGATACCCTTATGGCACCCATGGGTGGGGGTACAACCCTGTGCCCCTAGTGTATGTTTTTGGTCACCTGTGGGTGGCCCACAGAGCAGGGTATGGGCTGGTGGCAG
Organism: Ambystoma mexicanum; assembly: GCF_040938575.1. NCBI lineage: Eukaryota > Metazoa > Chordata > Amphibia > Caudata > Ambystomatidae > Ambystoma > Ambystoma mexicanum. Next base: position 1,145,063,198 of record NC_090933.1, read on the forward strand.
CTCCATGCTGAATTTGACAGGTGCGCGGAGTATCCTCCATTTTGGGATACCCCGGCCCTGCCATTGGGATCCGTTGATTCCTGATCGAAAACAAGATGGCCCCTGTGTTCTCTTGCTTTCTATTACCCATTACCTTGTTTTCCCAAAGTCCTGGGAAGCCCTGACTCTGTCCCTTCCCCCTGATTGGCTGTTGGGTGGAAATGCCATGAATGGTGTTGTTGGGAAGGCCCGGCCAGACTAGCTGGAGCCTTCCCGGTGATGTATGTTGTGGGTACCTCCTGTGGGTGGGACCTGGGTAAATAGAATGTGTGACGAATATGCATTCTGTGGTGTGGGTGTCTAGTATCTGGTGGTTGACACAATGACTGAGACAACCCTGCCCGAAACCGGTATGAATGCAGCTTGGAGTGTTGAATGGCTCGGTACTTGTCCCAATACACATAACTTGTTGTGGGTGTCTGGAGAGAAGTGAATGGCCTGAATACCTTGTGTGCCTGATTGGCTGCCTGCCTGCATGAATGCCCTTAGTCGTGATTGGATGCTTGAGTGTGACCCAGCGGATTGAATGGGAGATCAACAGTATATCTGGGGACCTCTCACTGCTAGGAATTGTGTTCAGAAGCTGAAGTCCACTACGACGAGTAACTGGAGAAACTGATGCTTGACCTTGAAGACCCGCTGGACGAGAAGGAGTGTTGTTGCTCTCCCTCGCAATCTGAATGCTGCTGAGATTCCAAGAACTGACCCAGAAAGGACCTGGTAAGGCGCCCTCTTCCCAAGCTACAAGGGACCATCGTGCACAGCTGATCTTTGACAAAGCTCCCTGGTAGACAGACCTTCGACAGGCTGCCGACCCGAGACGGGGACTGCCGCGGAATCTCAAAGAGAAGTACTCGGACTGTTGTCCGCCACTGTCGACGACCGCTGTCGCCGACCGGAGCCGCCGTGCTCCCGTTCCATTGATCATCGGACGCTCTCATCTGCATCGCAACTCGCTTATGTCCCGCTAGAGAAGGCCCGACGGTCGACGCGCCGAGGAGCATCCGCCGGTGGGTTTCCCGCCACTTAAAGACCACAGAGACGCCGAGGACTCGACGACCTTGCTGGGCCACAGTTCTTCATCATCTCTTTGTGGTCCAGAACTATCGTCACCGAAGTGCCCCGCACGCTTCTTCCTTGCAGGACGCCCACACTCTGTCGTCGACGAGCACCGCTAGGAACGGAGCTGCCACTTCATGGCCGTAGTTCAACCTGTTCACCGTCGGACGTTCGACGACCCGCGACTCCCGCCTTAAAGGGAGGGCACTCAAGAAGGACCGTCGATTCCCCGACACCGAACGCCGAGTTCCCCGACACCTGTCGACGATCCGTGGCTCCTGCCTTAAAGGGAGTCACTCAAGAAGGATCGGTCGACGCATCGTCGGAGAACTCTACTCCACCAGGTACATTGGGGGGGTAAAACCTTAATAGGAGGAAGTAAGACTATTGAACATATGGACTGGGCTTGTGCTATATATCTTATTTACAGGTTGCCCAGGTGGGGGGATCTCCACACAGAACTGTGTCTAGGTAACGGGGCCAGCATTCTGCCTACTGTTTCAACCATCTTGCGTTCCTGCCTATCTTTATTGCTGGTGTCCACGTTATTAATCTGTGTGACATTTTAACCGTACAGTTGATGCACTTTAATGAGATTCAATAACATTAGTGGTACCACTTTAGAATTGTATATATTTATCATTATTGACTTCCGAGTACAAAGTGCGTTATTGTGATCGGTTACATACCCTTGAATATTAATTATATAAAGACTGCGTTTTCAGTAATACAGTGTGTGGACATTCCTTTGTGGGGGTTCGGGGACTACACTGTACTTAAGAACCAGCCTGCATCACCTCCTGAGAAGCCAGGCCTTGATTGCTCGACCACGTACCAATAATAGAGAATCTCGGCTGGGGTCCTCTGTGCCTCTCCTCTACCATATAGAGAGCGGAAGTACAGACAACCCCTACCAGTCTTTACACTTTTGGCAGCGGTGGGATGCTTATGGTTTTAAGAAAAAGTGTATAATCGTGCCACTTACAAAATATCTGCACATTATTAGATTAAGGTTTGGGTGTGTACAAAATAACTCCATTACAAGCAATAGAGTCTATTGCAAATGGTAAATTGACTCGGATGAGCTTAGAGGCTCTCCAGAGTGCTTGTGAAGCCAGGGAGTTAGACTTTGTGGATAAGTCTAGGGCGGGGCTGATAGCTGCCCTGGTGGACTACCAGACCGATGGTGAAACTCTTGATGAAGGGGGGAATACAACCAATGAGGACTCTGCCCCTGGGGTTTCTACTGAATCTGTTTCTGGGAATGCCGCCAATCCTGCTGCCTCTATTCCGAACCCCAGCAATACCTTGGAGCTTGAGTCATTAAGGATGAAATTGGCCTTTGAATATCGCAAGTTGGAAATAGATGCTGAGCTTAAGAAGGAGGAGTTGGCTCAACAAGTGGAGCTCAAGAATAGGGATCTTGAACTCAAGAATAGGGATCTTGAACTCAAAGACAAGGACACTGAATGTCAGAGAATCCAGCTAGAGAAAGCTCGAGTGGAGACTTCAGTGAAACCCAGTGAGAGTGTCAGGTCCCCAGCAACAAAATTTATGAAGGATTCTGGTTGGTTTGTTTTCGGAGGGTTCTGATATCCTCCAATGGATTGGAGCGTTTGAAATGGCTTGTGCAATTCATGATGTTGACAAAAGAGATTGGGCTAAGTGTTTGCTAAGCAGAGTGCCTCAAACTGGATATGACTGTATTCTGAAGCTGAGTGTAGAAGAAAGGGGTCAGTATGAGTGTATGAAATCTGCTTTGATTGCCAAGTTTGGCAAGACGCCTACCCAATACCTTAAAAGGTTCAGGGGTTTTAAGAAAAGAGATAATGTGTCTTGGGTTGACTGGGTGAGTGCTGCGCACATGAATATGATGGGGTGGATTGATGGTTACAAGGTGAAAACCTTTGTTGAGTTGTCCCACCTGTTGTTTTTTGAGCATTTTTTTGAAGCCTGTTCACCAGAGCTGCGTCAGTATGTTGCTGACCAGAACATGTTGGATCCCTTTAAGCTGGCTAGAATGGCTGACAAGTTGGTCTCCCACCGGGTGTCCCCTAAGGACTCCAGTGGGAAGGACAAGGACAAAGAAAAGGGGGCCTCTCAGAAAGCTGAGGAGTCCCAAAAGCAGTCACAGTCGAATAAACCTAAACCTTCCTCTCCTAAGACCCAAAAATCTAGTGGGGATAAGTCATCTGTGGGTGGGAATAAGAGTAGTGGTCCACCTGCTGCAAAGCAGGCTCCCGGTGGTTCCAGTACCGTACCCCGCACTTCCGGAACTTGTTGGGACTGTGGGGCTCTGGATCACAAAAGGGGTGACTCCATGTGTAAAGGTAAGGCACTCGGAGTACAGGCTGTCAGCCTGACCTACCCTTACCCCATGTCTGAGGTGGAGGCCACTGTCCTCCCCTCCTCTACAGGGATCACCTTTGGTGCTCCCGTAGAGATTTCCTTAGTGTCCCTTGGGGCCTGGGACCAGTAAGCGGAAGTACTGGCGACTATCCCACAGAACACCCGTAGATTTTTGAGAAGTGTTCTCCTGAATGGCCAGCCTTCTACTGGTTTGAGAGACACTGGGGCAAGCATGACAGTGGTGAACAGGACCCTGCTCAAGCCAGAGGACTATGTAGATGCTCCTCTGAGAACCACCAGGTTAGCTGGTGGGCCTCCCAAATTATCACCTGTAGCCCGATTTACACTCGTAATTGGAGACAAGACAGCAAAGCTTCCTGTCCTGGTTCAGGACCATGTCCCTCCTAACATTCTGTTAGGTAACGATATAGTAGAGATGGGATTGATCGCGGATGGTCTCCCCATGACTGCTGCTGCGGTCACTAGATCACAGATGACACCGGGTCTGGGTGTGAGTCAGGTACAAGTGCCGAAGGCGCGGCCTAAGGCAAGACGAAGGAAGAGCAAGAAGGCCACCTCTGTGGAAGGAGCTCCTTCTCTTCCTGCTGTTCCTACAGCACCCATTGGGATCCATGCTCCGGACGGACTGGGTCTAGTGGTAAACCCCATCACACCTCCTGTGGAGAAGAGCCAGAAGACTCTTCTGTGGGAGAGGTTCTCAACCCGGAGGATCATCCCGATCTTCAATGCTTGTTAGCTGAAGGGGGACCCTCCCGGGCAGACTTCTGTAAAGGACAGAGAGAGTGTCCCTCTCTCGAGGGTCTGAGGAAGCAGGCCCTGTCCCAGGCACAAGGAGAAGTGCCTAGGACATTCTGGATTTATTGGGAGGGTGAGCTCCTTGTTAGTGAGCCCACTAAGCCTGAACCTGGTGCCCTCAAGAGGTTGGTGGTACCCCAGGTTTACACGCCATTCCTACTGCAGTTGGCGCATGAGGTGCACTTGGCTGGTCATCTTGGGACCAAGAAGACTAAGCAGAGGCTCTCGGCCATTTCTACTGGCCTCGGATGGGAGTAGAAGTGGAGTCCCACTTCAGGACCTTCCCAACTTGTCAGTTGTCTGGCAAGACTGGAGGCAGTGTCATTGCCCCACTGCAGCCATTGCCAGTGGTTGGCACACCGTTTGACATGGTGGGCATCGACATTGTCGGTCCCCTTGACCCTCCCACGTCAGGTGGACATCGGTTCATCCTGGTTTTGGTAGATCATGCCACCAGGTACCCTGAGGCTATACCTCTTCGGACTGTTACTGCCAAGGTGGTTGCCAGGGCTCTCCTGGGCATTTTCACCCGTGTTGGATTCCCCAAGAAGGTTTTCTCTGACAGAGGATCCAACTTCATGTCTAGTTACATGAAAACCATGTGGAAAGAGTGCGGGGTAACCTACAAGTTCTCCACCTCTTACCACCCCCAGACCAATGGTCTGGTTGAGAGATTTAATAAAACTCTGAAGGGCATGCTAGGCACTTTGAAAGAGCCCCTAAGGAGGAAATGGGATCTCCTCCTGCCATGCCTGCTGTTTGCTTACAGAGAGGTACCTCAAGAGGGTGTTGGTTTCAGCCCCTTTGAGTTACTCTTTGGACATCCCGTGAGGGGGCCCCTTGCCTTGATCAGAGAAGGTTTGGAAGCACCCCTCCCGGTCCCACCAAGCAAGTGGGGGACTATGTGTTAGGCCTCAGGCTGAGGATGACACAGATGATGGGTCAAGCAACAGCGAATCTCAAGGCTAGCCAGGAATTGAACAAATACTGGCATGACCTTAAAGCATCGCAAGTGGATTGGACTCCGGGACAGGAGGTCCTCGTGATGGAGCCTACCAAGCCTCGGGCATTGGCAGATAATTGGACTGGACCCTTCCGGATCATCTCCAAGATGGGCGAGGTCTACCGTCTGGTTGACATGGGAATCCCAGGGGTGGCCCCTCAGGTATTCCATGTCAATAGGCTCAATCCTTTCCACAGACGAGCCGAAGTTCCATGTCTCTTGCTGGCTTCAGAGCAAGAAGAGGATGAGAGTGAGCCCCATCCTGCTTTGCTGCATAGCAACCCTCAGGATGGCTCAGTGGAGGGAGTGCAGCTCTCTCCAGACTTACAACCGAGCAGCAGAGGGCCTGCAGGACTTTGCTCCAGCAGTATGCCTCTCTGTTTTCGCTGACGCCAGGCCTTACACCGTGGTGTAAGCACGAGATTGACACTGGTGACAGCGTGCCTGTCAAGAGCAGGAGCTACCGAATGTCAGATACGGTTAAGAACCACATCCAGGCTGAGGTCGCCAAGATGTTGGATCTGGGTGTTATTGAACCCTCAACCAGTCCCTGATCCAGTCCCGTGGTCCTTGTCCCCAAGGCAAGTTCCCAGGCAGGTACCAAGGATTGAAGGTTCTGTGTGGACTACCGAGGAGTCAATGCCGTCACCAAAACTGACGCGCACCCATTCCACAGGGCTGATGAGCTCGTGGACACCACAGGTGCTGCCAAATTTGTGAGCACCTTTGACCTCACCTCAGGCTATTGGCAAATAGCTCTGACGGACCATGCCAAGGAAAAGATGGCGTTCTCAACACCAGAGGGACTCTACCAGTTTAGGGTCATGCCTTTTGGGTTGAAGAATGCCCCTGCCACCTTCCAGAGATTGGTCAATCATGCTCTCAGTGGGCTGGAAGCCTTTTGTGTGGCTTATTTAGACGACATTGCCGTCTACAGTTCCACTTGGGAAGAGCACTTGACACATCTGGGTAGAGTGTTGCAGGCCTTAAAAAAGGCTAACCTCACTATCAAGGCCACCAAGTGCCAGATAGCTCAGGGCAAAGTCACATATCTTGGTCATGAGGTAGGAGGGGGTCAAATCCAACCTCTCCCCAGTAAGGTACAGGATGTACAGGACTGGGAGACTCCCACTACTCAGAGCCAGGTGAGAGCCTTTTTGGTCCTCACTGGGTATTATCGCAATTTCATGGCAGACTATGGAACCATAGCTGCACCACTGACAGCTCTGACTTCAACCAAACAGCCTAGGAAGGTTAATTGGAATGAAGACTGTCAGAGGGCCTTTGATGGCTTGAAGGAAAGTCTGTGTCGGGCACCCGTGTTGTGTGCGCCTGACTACAGCCGACCCTTTATCGTCCAGACGGATGCCTGCGACACCGGAATTGGAGCTGTCTTGTCCCAGTTAGAGGACAAAGGGAGAGAACATCGTATCATATTCATCAGTAGACAACTCAAGGGTAGAGAACTTAGGTGGGCTACTGTTGAATAGGAGTGTTTTAGTATAGTTTGGAGCCTTAGGCGTTTTAGGCCCTACCTTACGGGGTCTACCTTCAAGGTCCAAACAGATCATAAGCCCCTGAAGTGGCTTATGCAGATGACGGGTGAGAACCCGAAACTGCTCAGGTGGTCCATTAGCCTGCAAGGGCTAGACTTCACCATAGAGCACAGACCAGGGAAGAGTCACAATAATGCAGATGGCCTTTTCTCAGAAGGTATGTTGACCGCACAGGGCCTCCGTATCCTTGTCCTTTACTGCTTTTTATCGTGTGTTCTGTCGTGTTTTCCGCACAGGAGTTCACGTGGGCCTCCTGGCGGTGCAGCTCTCTTTTGGTTTGGTGAACGGACCCATGGGATACCCTTATGGCACTGATGGGTGGGGGTACAACCCTGTGCCCCTAGTGTATGTTTTTGGGCACCTGCGGGTGGCCCACAGAGCAGGGTATGGGCTAGTTGCAGCTCCATGCTGAACTTGACCAGTGCGCAGAGTATCCTCCATTTTGGGATACCCCGGCCCTGCCATTGGGATCCGTTGATTCCTGATGGAAAACAAGATGGCCCATGTGGCTTCTTGCTTTCTATTACCCACTACCTTGTTTTCCCAAAGTCCTGGGAAGCCCTGACTCTGTCCCTTCCCCCTAACTGGCTGATGGGTGGAAATGCCATATATGGTGTTGTTGGGAAGGCCCGGCTAGACTAGCCGGAGCCTTCCCGGTGATGTATGTTGTGGGTACCTCCTGTGGGTGGGACCTGGGTGAATAGAGTGTGTGACAAATATGCATTCTGTGTTGTGGGTGTCTAGTATCTGGTGGTTGACACAAAGACTGAGACAACTCTGCCCGAAACCGGTATGAATGCAGCTTAGAGTGTTGAATGGCTCGGTACTTGTCCCAATACACATAAATTGTTGTGAGTGTCTGGAGAGAAGTGAATGGCCTGAATACCTCGTGTGCCTGATTGGCTGCCTGATTGCATGAATGCCCTTAGTCGTGATTGGATGCTTGAGTGTGACCCAGCGGAATGAATGGGAGATCAACAGTATATCTGGGGACCTCTCACTGCTAGGAAGCGTGTTCGGAAGCTGAAGTCCACTACGACGAGTAACTGGAGAAACTGACGCTTGACCTTGAAGCCCCGCTGGACGAGAAGGAATGCTGTTGCTCTCCCTCGCAATCTGAGAGCTGCTGTGTTTCCAAGGACTGACCCAGAGAGGACCTGGTAAGGCGCCCTCTTCCCGAGCTACGAGGGACCATCGTGCACAGCTGATCTTTGCCAAAGCTCCCAGGTAGACAGACCTTCGGCAGGCTGCCGACCCGAGACGGGGACTGCCGCGGAATCTCACAGAGAAGCACTCGGACTGTTGTCCGCCACTGTCGACGACAGCCGTCGCCGACCGGAGCCGCCATGCTCCCGTTTGCCGAAGAATTTCCATTGATCATCGGACACTCTCATCTGCATCATCACTCGTTGTCTCCCACTGGAGAAGGCATGACCGTCGACGCGCCGAGGAGCATCCGCCGGTGGGTTTCCAACGACCTAAAGACCACAGAGACGCCGACGACTCGACGCCCTTGCTGGGCCACAGTTCTTCATCATCTCTTTGCGATCCAGATCTATCGTCACCGAGGTGCCCCGCACACCTCTTCCTTGCAGGACACCCATGCTCTGTCGTCGACGAGCACCTCTAGGAACGAAGCTGCCACTTCACGGCCGTAGTTCAACCTGTTCACCATCAAACGTTCGACGACCTGTGACTCCCGTCTTAAAGAGAGGGCACTCAAGAAGGGCCGTTGATTCCCCGACACCGAACACTGAGTTCCCCGACACCTCTCGACGATCCGTGGCTCCTGCCTTAAAGGGAGTCACTCAAGAAGAATCGGTCGACACATCGTCGGAGAACTCTACTCCACCAGGTACATTGGGGGGGTAAAACCTTAATAGGGGGAAGTAAGACTATTGAACATATGGACTGGGCTTGTGCTATATATCTTTATTTACAGGTTGCCCAGGTGGGGGGATCTCCACACAGAATTGTGTCTAGGTAACGGGGCCAGCATTCTGCCTACTGTTTCAACCATCTTGCGTTCCTGCCTATCTCTATTGCCGGTTTCATCGTTATTAATCTGTGTGACATTTTAACCGTACAGTTGATGCACTTTAATGAGATTCAATAACATTAGTGGTACCACTTTAGAATTGTATATATTTATCATTATTGACTTCCGAGTACAAAGTGCCTTATTGTGATCGTGTACATACCCTTGAATATTAATTATATAAAGACTGTGTTTTCAGTAATACAGTGTGTGGACATTCCTTTGTGGGGGTTCTGGGACTACACTGTACTTAAGAACCAGCCTGAATCACCTCCTGAGAAGCTAGGCCTTGATTGCTCGACCACGTACCAATAATAGAGAATCTTGGCTGGGGTCCTCTGTGCCTCTCCTCTACCATATAGAGAGTGGAAGTACAGACACCCCCTACCAGTCTTTACAGAGAGGACAAAGTGTTCGATAGATGATGTTAAGTTGCCATTTTTCAACTTATGTTTTCCCACCAAATCAGCTTCCATGTTCCTTTTTTCAAGCTTAACATCCCAAATATCGAAAACTTCCCTCGATTGTATTCCATATTTCTATCACACTCTATCACACTGCTGGATTTTCTTTACTACTAAATGTGGTCTCAGAATTAAAATCCTCCGCTAAAATGAGGTTGCTATCATTTATATCACTCATATACTCATCGAGCATTTTATTCATAGTGGCCAAGAATTCATCTAATTTAGAACTCAAGGACTTCCAATGAATATGTATCAATAATATTATGTTGGTAGCAGACGTCCCTTTAAGGAGATCCTTGCAGAAAAAAATTCCAAACATCTTGTTCGACAGCACTTCAAATGTATCCAAAATGGTTCTTTTTATTGCTATCAATATGCCGGCAGATGGGTGACCCCTCTAGATGCAGTTGCTAAGTACTGAATTATTGTGTAGCCATCAAAGACAACCTGAGTAGTCAGCCAAACTTCTTGTAGGAGTCTAATACTTTGTTCCTCAAGGTTCTCATTCATGTCAGCCTTATTAAAAAATATATTATGACCCCTTGAATTCCATACCAGGCGAGCACACGTATCTGAGGGCATCATTTCTACTAATGACCTGTTCCTGTTCCTCTATCGCCTAGTTTCCTAAAGTCAACTGATAGACTTTGAGGAAGCCATCACATATATGGCGCAGGATTTTGAGCCCGCTGGGAGTGCCTGCTATCTTCAGTGAGCTGCCGTAGCTAAGCTCTGCCCACCACACCATCAAAACCTGAGGTCATCCCTGCGAGGGCTGGTGTCCACGAGATCAAGGGTGTGGGAGTTTGAGCATGCTGAGATGTAAGTGATTTCAATCCGGCACTTCACCTAAGTCAACGCCTAGCATGTAATGCACAACTGATATCCTTATTTATTTTGTGTCTAAAAGTTCTTTTATTCTGAACGATGTACCACTCATATCACACCCCTCTCTTGGAATGCCCCGGTCACTCTGAACCAGGAATCAGGCTGGTTTGCAAAGTTACAATATTTATTTATGTCGTTCACAATATAATCACACTATGTTTAATGGGTATTCAATGATCACCAATAGGGTGATGGCACACTAAGCAATCACTTTAATCACGAGTAATATTGAGCAAAACAATTCAGCACAAAAATAATACTTTTGTGTGTGTTCAGAACAGATAACAGTATAGTTACTATTTCTCCCTGCACAGCCCTCAACCTCCCCAACAGGCAATGTAAAGAGATAGGAGGAGAGAGAGCAGGTATTCAGGAATGCAGAATTCAAACAAAATGTCAATCCCAATTTCCCCCCAGCAAACACAAGAGAGAAACTGAACTGATTGCCAAACTGTCAAAATGGTTTTAAAGTTATCTGAGAATGGATTGGGTAAAACACTAAATTTGGTTTATATTGCTGAAATTGTTTAAATTCTTATGGGAGCCTCTTTAGATAGTTGCAGACAAACACTAGCAATGATTTGAAACTAATACGCAATGTGATACCTTAAAATTGAGGTTGGGTGCAATAAAAAGCTGTTTTACACGAGATCGAATTTTCCTAAAACAAAATTCACGGCAAACTTTTCCTCACGCGGTAGTCATGATCGCGGGAGAAAACAGGAATACGCTTTTGAAAGACAAATGGGATTTCGTTTACACTAGGTTATGACTATAGAAAAAGAGAATGCCACACATGAATCTCCATCAATTCTCGCCAGGGACCCTTCACGTGGTGGATAATCAATTTCTTTCTGGGATTCCATTTATGGATTCACAACCGTATTGATTTATGATTTTAGAATACAAATAAGAGAACTCAGCGCAAGAAACACTCTGACAATTCAAACTACTCCTAACAATATCAGGTTCTAAATACAAGAGAGGATGGGTTGAGATATGGGATTGGACTATGGACAGTACATATGCTAGTGACACAGTCCTATCTATAGATACTCACTATATGGGTTTCAAATGGAACCGTCAGGGATTCTGGTCAGGGATTCTGGTTATGGGACAGACTGCTGGGCACACTGGACTGGACTGGGTCTGCAATCAGCAAGGAGGTCTGGTCACCGCACGACAGGACTGGACAGGATCGGCACAGCATGGCACAGCACGGCACAGGATTGGGTTTAATCTACCCTTCTTGGTTCTGAAGATAATTATTTAGCAGGCAAGCAGTTACAGCACAGCCCGGCTGTTTATTTGGTTCCCCTTAGGTCTCTGGGATTCTCTCTGGTTCTGGAAATTCAAGGCCTAGTTGAAAATGGTTCAACTAATGGAATGGGCCTTTCTGCTTGCCAAGTTTCTGGAGTCTGGAGCAAGGAAAATGGATGGTTCTCTCGCAGGCTGTTCCGCCAGCAATCGGTTAGTGGGTGAATCTGTGTCTTTCTAAGTCCTCAGCTGTCTCTATTTATGCTTATGATAAGGGGGTGCGTATGCCGGCTTATCCTAAACATGCCCCCTAGGCAGGCTATTGGCTAGAGTCTCCTCTCTCCCTTGATTGGAGGAGAAAACAGGCTGTCACCATGATGATGTGGGTGTATGAGTCAGAGAATCCCCCACTTGCCTTTTGAACATAAAATCTACTTAGTACAATACATATAACATATATAGATTACATATTTTGTGGAGCAGATACTCTTCCAAGCCCCGTCGCTGTAGGATCTTGGGTCTGCTTTTGACAGAATTTCGCCATTTTTGACCACAGCACAATGTCCGGTTTATCCGAATATATGTACAAATATGCGCGTTGATCATGGGCATAAGGGTATAACGTTTCATACTTCTGGCACAAATACATTTAAAACCACCTTTTGTGCTGTTTCCTTCTAGAACATGTCACACGGTGTTGCTGCCTCTTAAAATGTACAGTAAGAATTTAGATACACAAATATGTGATTTTTGTAATTTAAACAATTTTAAGTGGTGAGTTATATGTCTTTAACAAAATGTTTCTTTGTGAATGTCCAGCCCCAAATGGCTGTTTTTCTCCGCCTCCTTCTGGCTCTCTGCAGTTAGAGGCAGTCTCCTCCCATTTCCTCCAGAGGCTCAGGCCATTTATGACCCTTCATAATTAACATCTCCTTGAGCTGGAGGAAGTCCATTGTCTCCTTCCCCTGCAGCCCAACTTCTCCTTCCCTAATCTAATCATCACAGAGGTGTGATTTTCTGGTGGAGAGAAGCAGAAGGGAGATGCCTGGGCTCCGTGGGGGAAGCAGAAGGGAGATGCCTGGGCTCTGTGGGGGAATATGTTGGACTGGTTAAATTGCTTTAGGCAGTCTTAAATTCAATGTCATTCTGTTACATTTTTTTTCTTCGTTTAAAAGAAACTTGCAATTTCAAAACAAGCAGCTAGAACACTTATTCCAGATTCTAAACCATGGGATTTAAATAGTTACAACCTAGGTTACTCTCAACAGCAGGTCACTTAGTTTTCAGACATTAGATTTCAGTTGTACAAGTTTAAATCTTTATGATGCAATCTACTGACAGCTCTCATATAGGCGGCCATGGGTACTGCTCCCAGATTTTGACAGATTTCACAGGCAGGCACATTTTTGCTGTGAATGTTTTGATGACAAATTCAGCTTTTCCGGACATTGTCTGTTCATAATGATTTCTTGAACTAAGTGACTTGTAGCACACATCCAGAATATGAATGTTTGATGGTATTTTGTGCCGGCATCCTGCAGTTTCAGCAACCAAGAAAAAGATTTACTAACCAAGATTTTGGATTTCTTTCAGCAAAGCACTGCTTTTCATGCAGGCTTCATTTTTACTTGTTGGGCAGCCCAGTGAGATTTTTCAGCAGTGAGGTCTCCGTTCCACCACTGACAACATGCATGGTAGATTTGGCAGCCATCTGTTTGTGCTTTGTAGAGCGCAATTTTCAAAGGTTTTAGCGCGCACAAGGGTTTTCGCAACCATTTTGATAATTTTGGCACTATCAGCACACAGTGATGCCGCAGGGCAGAGCATAAGTGGGTTAATACATCCCTCAAAGCCCCCCCTCATGACTTGAATTTGACCACCCGTCAAGGGGAAGTCGGGAAATTGGGATGTCATTGTTTCTTTTTGGTCCAAGTGGAAAAATTCATCTGCTTCTCCCATCAGTGCTGGATCGACAGGTTCTCCTCACCGGTTCCGGATGGGAGTATGGAGCGATACCCCAGGACCCTTGGGTCTTTCCTTCCGGTCCCCGAGGGTCCTCCTTGGTGCTTAGAATCCATGGTTTCAGTACTATGATGACAGAACAGAGCATGGTTACGGACATATCCCCACCACTATTCATGTAGTGGGGCAGATGCATACATTGGACATACAATTGAAAATCTTTCCCGCCTGTAATTACTACTGATTTTTAACAGGTGGAATGGTTTTTAATAGTTGTAATTTTCTAGGGATCCGGAATGTCCACCTCTGGGTTTCCAGATGGCTTCTCTAGTTGCCGCAGAGTATGCCTAGGATGGCAACACTTCAGCTGGATGATGTGGAACCACTTATCTTCCCCTTCTGCCAAACTGCCTTTGGGGATACGGATTTTGTAAGCGACTAGTGAGATTCTGTCTACAATTTCAAACGGACCCCGCCAGCTAGGAAGAAAGGTGCGCTGTTTGGCCTGGTTCCTTTGGAGATTGTACAAGTAAACCCGGTCTCCTACTTGGTATTCTTTTTTAGTTGTCTTAAGGTCATAGTGGGTCTTCATGCTGTCTGCAGATCTTTCTAGATTCCGCTGAGCATAGGCAAAAGCATGTTGAAGGTGTTTTCTCAGATTCTCAACATACTCATGAGTTGTGGAGGCATTTATCAAGGTCTACTCTTGGGTTCTGTAGAGCAGATGCTGGGGAGCACCATCCTTCGTCCAGTCATCAGCTCAAACGGTGACATTTTTATTGCAGAAGAAGGGTTAGATCTGATGGCCATCAGGGCAAGAGGTAATCGAAATTCCCAACTTGGCCCTGAATCTGCCACAAACATTTTTAATATGCTCACAATTGTCTTGTTGTATCTCTCAATTCCACCACTAGAGGCTAGCCAGTAGTCAATGTGTAGTTTCCTTTTGACCCCAAGTATCTCCCACATCTTAGTCATCACTTTTGCTAGTGAAGTTGCTACCTCAGTCTGACTCAATCCTTTGGGGTAGTCCAAAATGTGAGAAGAGGTGGTTGATCATCAGGGCAGCTGCTGTTTCTGCTTTACAATTTGGGGCCGGGAGACATTCCACTCATTTACTGAACAAGCATGTCACGGTCAACATGTACTTGGTTCCGCCAAGAGGAGCGAATCACGGGCCTGACTTGTAAATCTGACCAAAGCAGTGTCATTCCCCTCGTTTGGAGGGGAGCACGGTGTGTGAGTGATGTTGGCTGAAGTTGTGCACACACCAGACACCCCTTCAAGTATTGGTCGAGGTCCTGCCCCATGTGTGGCCAGTATGCAACCTCTCGTAAGATTTCTAGTGTCGTGTGAAACCCCCGGTGACCGGCTGTGGCGGCATCATGGGCATGACTTAGCATCAGGCTTCGGAATGAGGTGGGGACCACCCACTGGTCATGGCCAGCTATGGATCTCCTCACCAACAAACCGTCTTGGATTCGGAACATTGTTTGGACATTTCATCAACACTCTGAGGTCCTCTTTCCCTATGTAATTTGTATCCGTCAGGGGAAAGTTCTCAGGTTCCTCAATGCATTGATAAAACTTACCAATTATTGGATCCCCTTTTTGAGCCATAATCAAATCAGCATCTGGGGTCTCCTTACTCCATTGTGCAGTTGAGAGTTCATTGTGAGCATTTGTCTGGGACCTATTGATAGCAGTGACCTGGATTTCCCCCAACAGGGACTCGATCTCAAGTAGATCCTCTTGGATGGCTCTGGTTTTGGCCAGCTGATCAGCTAGGTAATTTCCAGTTTTGTCTGGTCCCTCTACTTTAGAATGACCCTTGATCTTTTTCCAGTAGATGGTCATCCCATTCGAGGTGACCCGATCATCAATATTTTGGATTATTGTTCCATGTTTCAATGGTCTATTGTTAGCACACAGCATGCCTCTGGTTTTCCAGTTAACCAGGTGCTCCAAAAACCCGTTCTGTACATAATCTGAGTCAGTGATTATGACCAGTTCATGGAGTTGGTGTTGGACAGCAGTGAGGATGGCTTGATGCACAGCCATCAGCTCTGCCCCTTGACTACTTCGGGGACCAATTTTGTACCCAGCGGAGGGTTCTGGGGCATCATTCACCCATGCATTCCCTACGCCGGCCACAAGTTCCTTTTCCCCGTTGTTGTCAACATGGTAGGAGCACCCATCCACATAGACAGTGGGCATTCCCACACACTGGTCTCTTCATAGACTTTGTGTGGGGAATTAAGGTATGCCTCCATTTTGTCCTTGATTTTAAGACTTTCGTCCTCGAGACAATTTTCTCTGGCACAATCATGCACGTCAGCCAAAACTTGCGCAAGGGGACTCTTCTTGTTTTGGCCATATCTGACCTCCACAGGAAAGCCTTGCATTGACAGAATCCAGGAAGTAATTTGGGAATTACTCACATTTCCTGCCTGGAGTCTGTCACTTTGTAGATATTTCAGAGGTTGGGGTGGAGTCTCCACTATGATGTGTTCCCCCTGGATAAACGGGCGGTAATTCTTCAATGCCCACAACGTTGCCAGGAGTGCCTTCTCGCAATATTTGAATTTTTCCTCCACGGAGGATAAAGTCTTACTCGCATAGGAGATTACTTTATTGACTTTGTCATACTTTTGATATAATACTGCAGTCAAGCGTCTATTTGAGAACCCTGTCTCCAAGAAAAACTCCTTGTGTTTGACAGGGTAAGCTAGGCAAGGCGCTTGTGAGAGGCTTCTTACTGCCTCGGCTTGTTCTGGACCCCACTCCCACTTGACCCCTCCCCCTTCAAAAGATGGATCAGGGGTCTTGTGATCTCTGTGAAGTCCTCAATGAACTTTCTGCTGTAATTAGTTAGCCTAAGGAGGCTCCTTAGTTCCTGCAGAGTTGTGGGGTCTTTTATTTTCTGGAGTGCTTCCACTTTCTTTTCCTGAGGACAGGGACCTTGAGGAGTAATCTCGTGCCCCAGGCATTTAACACGGGTTCTGCACCACTGTGCCTTTTGAAAGGAGAGTTTTGCTCCGGCAGCCCTCAACTGTGTCAGAACATAACGGATCTCCGCTATGTGTTCCTCCGCAGTTGAGCTTTTGACTAATACATCATCTACATAGGCCAGGTTACCCCTCTCACCCAGGTAGGGCATGGCCTTGTGTAGAAAGATATTAAATTAATTGCCGGAGTTGATGTATCTGAAGGGAGTCTGGGTCCATATGTACTGCTGCCCCCCGAAGGTAAAGGCCAGCTTGTATTGGTCCTCCCTACTGACAGGTACAGTCCAGTGCCCATTGGTCAGGTCAATGGCAGTGAATACCTTTGACCCTTGGATCTGGGCCAGCCCTTGGTCAATGTAGGGAAGAGGCCATCGGGAAGTGTGGACCTGTTTGTTGAGCTCCCTAAGGTCGGCACAGAGTGTACACTGGCTGTTTGGTTTCAAAATCCCCAGCACCGGATTATTGAAGGTGCTGTGGACTGGACGAATTATCCCAGGGGACTCAAGGTTCTTAATTATTTCAGTAAGGGACTCCATTGATGCGAGAGGCAAGCGATATTGCTTCACAAACACTGGAGTCATGCCAGGGTCCCTGGGAATTGTTGTTGTGTGGATGTCGGAGCGACCACAGTCATATGATTCCACCGCAAAGAGATCTTGAAAACCTAAGAAAACTTGTTTCAATTTTTGCTTTTGCTCCAGAGTCTCACAGGCATCAGCTAGGATGACTCTCTCTTCAACCATCTGCCTGAAGCCTGGAAAAACCTTCCGGTTTGGCTATCTCAGCGGCCTCCTCCAGCCGAATGGAGAAGTCCCTGGTCAAAGTGCTGAGTTGGACTGACGGCTTCAGGTGGGGAAGGCAGTTCTCGTGGACTTGGAAGATCACCTCATCCCGACTGAAGTCACAGGTCACATCTTCCTTACCATAAGGGCAGGAAGAGTACACCAGGAAATTCCCCCCATGCCGGGTGAAGATCCTGTCTGGTGTTGCGTCATTGTCGCTATCACTGTCAAAACAGTCCTTGGGGATTGCTCCTAACAGTTAATTACCTAAATCTATGGAGAAATGTCGGTCATCAACCGCCATTCCAATAATGGTGCCTGTGGCCAGAGTGATACTCTTTAGGTTGCTGTTATCCACCTCTATTGGAATGGTGTTGTGTTCTATGTTGACTAGTGGTGTTGGGTTTACCCCCAACCCTTGCTGTTGGAAATGGGCATTACGATGAATATAGGCGTCAGGGTTTTTCAGTTTCTGTCCTCTTTTAATTTTCACTTCCAGAGAGAATTGTCAGGTCCGTTCTGGGATGGTGACTTCCTCTCCAATCTGAATTTCAACTGCATATGGCAGCAGTTGTGCTGACCGAAATGCTTTCTCTGGGTCATCAAAGTCCATGGGATTACCTGCTAATCGGGACCAGGCCTTGAAGTTTATTAGGTCCAAACTAATGGCAAAGCGATTGAGAATGTCACTGCCTAAATAAAGTGCAGCAGGGACAACTCGCACGACCAAACAATTATGGACTATGCTCTTGTCGCCAATGGAAATCTTGAGCATACACCTGCTAGGCAGGAGATGTTTGGAATTGGGTGTTTCCAGGTCCATTTCCCATTTGTCTAACAGTTTAAATGTGGGAATGGCTGGATCTTTTGGGAGTTTGTGGAAAATGGCTTCGCTGATGAAGTATTAACGTTGTTCACACATACTCGGGCGAGAACGGACTCCTTCCTTTCATTTAACTGAATAGGGATGACCACTGCTCTCCAATTTTCTGAATATCAGCCAAGCTTTGAATTGATTTCTCATCTTTCTGGACTATAGGAATAGGATTTTCTGATTGTGAATTTGTAAAGAATTTCAGAGTGTTTCCTTCCAGTGTGGAAGGCCACCTTAAACTGGAAGGAAGGTTGATTTTCAGAAAAAGAGAGGACTTCCATCACCAGTTTGTTGTCCTACTGCAATTACTGCCACATCTGGGATTTGAAGTGAAATTCTATTTGGTCAGGTTTTTGTTCAACCATGTGGCATGTGCCGTTTAAACTAACATGGTTGACACTCTGTTTTAATTTTATTGGTCAGTTAGTCTGGGCCCAGAGGACCTTGTTTACACAATCTATGAGGGGAGACAAGCTACGCAGGATTTCATTCCCTAGTAAACAAGGTGTGCCCTCTGGAGTCACAACTATGACCGGGTGCTTCACCTTGCGTTGCCCAATTTTAATGTCCAAATCCACAGTCCCCTCGACGGGAATTTCCTTCCCGTCGAAGTTCTGAAGTTGTCCAGGAAGAGGGGTGAGAGTAATTTAGTATTTCTCCCCCTTTCCCGAATTCAGTTGATCAAAGGCCCTTTTTGACAGAAGGGTAGCTTGGGATCCAGTGTCCACCAGTGCCAAAATTGTACATTGACCCTGTATTTGGACCGGGGCATAGAATCTCCCTTCCTTTTCCTCAAGGGGGCAAACTGTAAAGACTGGTAGGGGGTGTCTGTACTTCCCCTCTCTATAAGGTAGAGGAGAGGCACAGAGGACCCCAGCCAAGATTCTCTATAAGTTAGCAATGGACGAGCAATCAATGCCTAGCTTCTCAGGAGGTGATGCGGGCTGGTTCTTAAGTACAGTTTGGTCCCCGAACCCCCACAAAGGAATGTCCTCACACTGTATTACTGAAAACACAGTCTTTATATAATTAATATTCAAAGGTATGTACACGATCACAATAACACACTTTGTACTCAGAAGTCAATAATGATAAATATAATCAATTCTAAAGTGGTACCACTAATGTTATCGAATCTCATTAAAGTGCATCAACTGTATGGTTAAAATGTCACACAGATTAATAACGAGGAAACCAGCAATAGAGATAGGCAGGAACGTAAGATGGTTGAAACAATAGGCAGAATGCTGGCCCCGTTGCTTAGACACAGTTCTGTGTGGAGATCCCCCCACCTGGGCAACCTGTAAAATAAGGATATATAGCACACGCCCAGTCCATATGTTCAATAGTCTCACTTCTTCCTATTAAGGTTTCACCCCCCCAATGTACCTGGTGGAGTAGAGTTCTCCGACGATGCATCGACCGATCCTTCTTGAGTGCCTCCCTTTCAGGCGGGAGCCACAGATCGTCGAGAGGTGTCGTGGAACTTGGCGTTCGGTGTCGGGGAATCGACGGCCCTTCTTGAGTGCCCTCCCTTTAAGGCAGGAGTCACGGGTCGTCGAACGTCCGACGGTGAACAGGGTGAACTATGGCAGGGAAGTGGCAGCTTCGTTCCTAGCGGTGCTCGTCGAAGACAGAGCGTTGGCATCCTGCAAGGAAGAGGCGTGCGGGGCACCTCTGTGACGATAGTTTTGGCCGCAAAGAGATGATGAAGAACTGTGGCCCAGCAAGGGCGTCGAGTCGTCAGTGTCTCTGTGGTCCTTAGGTGGTGGGAAACCCGCCGGTGGATGCTCCTCGGCGCGTCGACGGTCGGGCCTTCTCGAGCGGGAGACAAGCGGTGACGATGCACAAGAGCGTCCGATGATCAATGGAAGTTCTTAGGCAAAAGAGAGCACGGCGGCTCTGGTCAGCGAATGCGGTCGTCGACAGTGGCGGACAGCAGTCCGGGCGCTTCTCCTTTGAGTTCCGCAGCAGTCCCCGTATCGGGTCGGCAGCCTGTCGAAGGTCTGTCTACCAGGGAGCATTGGCAAAGATCAGCTGTGCACGATGGTCCCTCGTAGCTCGGGAAGAGGTCGCCTTACCAGGTCCTCTCTGGGTCAGTCCTTGGAAACACAGCAGCTTTCAGATAGTGAAGAAGAGCCAGAGCACTTCTTCTCGTCCAGCAGTGCTTCAAGGTCAAGCGTCAGTTACTCCAGTTACTCGTCGTAGTGGACTTCAGCTTCTGAACATGATTCCTAGCAGTGAGAGGTCCCCAGATATACTGTTGATCTCCCATTCATTCCGCTGGGTCACACTCAAGCATCCAATCACGACTACGGGCATTCATGCAGGGAGGCAGCCAATCAGGCACACGAGGTATTCAGGCCATTCACTTCTCTCCAGACACTCACAACAAGTTATGTGTATTGGGCCAAGTACCGAGCCATTCAACACTCCAAGCTGCATTCATACCGGTTTCAGGCAAGGTTGTCTCGGTCATTGTGTCAACCACCAGATACTAGACACCCACAACACAGAATGCATATTCGTCACACACTCTATTCACCCAGGTCCCACCCATAGGAGGTACCCACAACATACATCACCGGGAAGGCTCCAGCCAGTCTGGCCGGGCCTTTGCAACAACACCATATATGGCACTTCCACCCAACAGCCAGTCAGGGGAAGGGACAGAGTCAGGGCTTCCCAGGACTTTGGGAAAACAAGGTAATGGGTAATAGAAAGCAAGAGGCCACCGGGGCCATCTTGTTTTCCATCAGTAATCAACTGATTCCAATGGCAGGGCCAGGGTATCCAAAAATGGAGGATACTCTGCACACCTCTCAAATTCAGCATAAAGCTGCCACTAGCCCATACCATGCTCTGCGGGCCACCCACAGGTGCCCAACAACATACACTAGGGGCACAGGGTTGTACCCCCACCCTTGGGTGCCATAAGGGTATCCCACGGGTCCGTTCACCAAACCAAAAGAAAGAGAGCTGCACCGCCAGGAGTCCCACATGAACTCCTGCGTGGAAAACACGACAGAACACACGATAAAAAGCAGTAAAGGACAAGGATACAGAGGCCCTGTCCCTCCGATGCATTTCCAGCATCACACAAACATAATGTACATTTTTCAAGGATACAGAGGCCCTGTCCCTCCAATGCATTTCCAGCATCACACAAAAGTAATGTACATTTTTGGACAACTGGTGTGTTAGTTTCTTTGCTTTGGACACTGATAGAGAGGTGATTTGGGCAGGATTCTGTTTGGGCTCTTGGTAATCTGCAAGAAAAAGGTGACAGCTAGATATAGAAGTTTTGGGTTCCCCTGGTTCTGATTCTGGGCCGGCCCCCCATCCCCCTTTTTGGAGGCAGTCACCAGGATGGGTTTGAACCAGGGGATTTTCATGCTGGTCATTCTGGGTGCTGATGATGGGCGGTTCTAACTTGGTCCCCACATCTACCCAGTCTGGCTTTGGATCCTTTGGGATCCATTTTTCTTAGGGAGGAGTTCCCCCATCCCTGAAGGAGAAGATCCTTTTCCAAGAATCCTCTGAGGATCCCTCTCCTTCAAACTGGAAGTTTTGTACCTTCTCCTCAAAATGGGTCTTTTTAAGTTCTTTATTTCTCCCATCCCCCCTCTGCTCCTTGGGTGGCAGACTTTCGGGGGCAGGAGATTTTGGTTCCGGTTCCAGGGTTTTCTGGGGCTTTTCACAAGTGGGGAAGGAAGCTTCCTCCAAGGCTTTACACCCCCCTTCCCCTTGTGCCTCCTCCCTAGGAACCAGTGGGTTGTCGGGGTTCTTCCCCCGCCATTGCTCTGGAACACCAGATCCTGGATTTGAGGCATTCTGAGCCGCCATGCTCATCTGAGGGTTCTGTTGAGCCCTCAGCATGCGACCCAGATCCTGTGCCATGTTCTGGACCTGGCGCTCTAGTTGTGACACCCGCTCTGGCTGGTACAGGGTCCTCATGTCTTCCCTGGGTTGATCCTGGGAAGGGTAGCTATCCCTTCTCACAAAATAACTGCTGGGTTAGGGAAGTTTGGGCACCCCTCCACCCTTGGCCTCCCCTCTCCCGAATTGGGCTGTCTGGGCTCAGGAAAGCGGGGTAAGAAGGATGGGTTGTTTTGGGGGCTGAAATTTGGCAGGTACCTAGGAAAGAAATTTTGTCCGGTGTTTTGGAGATTACTGCCCTCCTGGGGAAAGTGAGGAGGAAAGTTGCCTGGATTTCCTGCTGTCTGGTTGGATGCACCCCCCCCTTGGGCTGGAGGAGTCCACACATAACCCAGGATGGGTATATTACCCTTGTAGCATGGGCTGATGTAGTCAGGGGAGTTAGGGGTCCCATTTGTGGGGTTACCTCCCTGGCTCTCGGGTTGTGATTGGCCCGAGGGCCTTCTGGGTTTGGGGTTGTTTGGATTCTGTGCGGGAAGGTTTTTAGGCCCCCCATCTCGAGATCTAAAATGGGGGCAACCTTCACCTCTGCCACTTTAGCAGCAGCAGGAGTGTTGGTTGTTTTGGGCCTTTTGCTACTGTTTTTGTTTTCCAACGGCTTCTGCACCTCATAGATGCGCGTTGCTTGTTAAATGACCCAGTCTAGTGATCTTTTCTCGTGAAAGTCCCTCACTAGCTGGGTCATGATATATTTAGGGAGAGCATGAAAGAAGGTGTTTACAAATCCTTCACTGTCAGTGCGCACCCCTCTAGTGGTCTGCGCAAAGACGCGTTTTAATTCCTGAACAAATTCCTGTGGGGCCTGATCTTCCCCACATTGTAGGTTGTAGGCTGCCTTGCAAGCCTCTTGCGGATTCCTGTGAATAGAAAAATGTTTCAGGATGGCCGCCCTGTAGGTGGACCATCTGGAATGCTTCTGCTCCTCCAGCCCCGAAAAGAAGCTGGAGTACTCGGGAGAAAATGTCCACTTTACATATTGAATACAGCTTTGGCTGGCCTTCAAATGGAAAATTTCCATCATTTGTTCAAATAACTCAAGGTGCTCCCAAACCGAATATTTTGCATTCTTGTGATAGGGCGTGATGACGCTCCTAATGGCTTTGATTTGTTTCAGGGGATCTTTGAGCAAGGCCCTCTTAACCTTGTTGGCTTTTTTAGTTCGGGCCAGCCTGGTCCACTCATCCTCTGACTCAGAGGCACTGCTACCAGAGGTGGCTGTCTGGTCGGGCTGGCAGAATGTGGGGCTAGTTTCTTGAGTCCTGTGGTGCTCAGAAGAGTCTTCTGATTCTTCCTTGCTCCCAGGATTGGCTGAGTACCCCCTCACCCCCACTGTCCTAGATGGGAAGAGTTTTCTGGATGCCCTTAGTGGGCCTACTCTCATGGGGTTCCCCACCAAATGTTACCATCTGATCTCTGGGTGAGTTATATTTTTGAGGATCCATTTCTCTGATCCTCCCCTCATTGGAGTGTCCCTGATCAGAGAAGATGGCCCTAGCACTTGGGAACCCATACATAGATGCCCACCCACCCATTCCTGGGAGGCGCTGATCTATGAGCCCCATATTTCTTATTGGGTTGAAGTGTACCATCCCCGCGGCCCTTGGCTCATGTGAGCCAGTGGACATGGGGTTGGCAGAGTCCATGGAACTGAAGAGATGAAAGTCTCTGGTGCCAGGGTTCCCTTGGGTATGCTCAGGTGTTTCCTTCTCCCAGCGGACCTCATCTCTCTCAGCCCCTACTCACTGTTGCCATGCAAGAATCTGACCCTTCTGCTCTTCTATTAAGGCCTTACTGGTCTCTATTAATTGTTCCTGCATGGCCACTTGGCTATGGAGCCTGTAATTTGCTCTAACAGTTTTACATAGTCCTTTTTGAGTGCACCAGCTTTCTGGTGCTCTTCATCAAATTCAGTGTGGGATTCAAGTTCGCTGAGAATTAATTTATTATTTTCGTCTTTTAAGGATTCTATGCGGTTCTCTAAAGTGACCATCTGTTCTGCGCATGCTCTATTAAAATTTAATAGACTCTTTTTGCAGTGTCAGTACTTTGGTATCCTGCTCTACCTTCTCTTGCTGCAGGATATCCAGATCTCCTTTTACTTTCATCAGGTACTGTCTGGTTTCATTCTCTGATTCTTGGCTCTTTTGTAGCCCTTGCTCTGCAGAGTCCAAATCAGTTTGGGTTTTTTCCAGTGATTGTACTTGCCTTTTTGCCAAATCTAGGTTTTCGGCATATTTTTCCTGTATTTCTCCAATATGTAGGTACAGGTATGCCGCTATTTTGGCAATTTTACATTGCTCTTCTTTTGCCTTAGGGGCCATGTACAATTCACTAAGTGCCATGCGTAATGGACCCTGATCCTGCCATATATCTAATTCTGTGGCATTGGCTTGTTTTTTAATTTCCTGCAGCCAAACATTCTCATCCTGCTCTGTCCATTCAGCCCTGACAAATAATTTGTGCAGTGGGTGTTCTTTTGCCATATTAATTTCTACTGGGGACGCCATTCCGGAAATATTAATTTCCTTCTGACTTACAGGAGTTATTTTATTTTTGCAAAACAGGCCAAACTCCTTAGATCGATTCTATTGAAGGATGTTTTTACAGTGTAACACAGTGTGGTAGCCCAACAGGGTTTATGTACCCCGTCAGTTAGCACACTGTATTAGACTGTCACAAGTGGTATGTCTAATTCAGAAATCTCGTGACGAGCCCCCAATCTGTAAGTGATTTCAATCCAGCACTTCAACAAAGTCAACGCCTAGCGTGTAATGCACAACTGAAATCCTTGTTTATTTTGTGTCTAAAAGTTCTTTTATTCTGAACGATGCACTACTCATATCACGCCCCTCACTTGGAACCTCCCCCCCCCCCGGTCACACTGAACCAGGAATCAGGCTGGTTTGCAAAGTTAAAATATTTATTTATGTCATTCACAATATAATCACACTATGTTTAATTGGTATATAATGATCACCAATGGGGTGATGTAACACTAAGCAATCTCTTTAATCACAAGGAGTAATATTGAGCAAAACAATTCTGCACAGAAATAATACTTTTGTGTGTGTTCAGAACAGATAGCAGTATAGTTACTATTTCCCCCTGCACACCCATCAACCCCTCCAAAAGGCAATGTAAAGAGATAGGAGGAGAGAGAGCAGGTATTCAGGAATGCAGAATTCAAACAAAATGTCAATCCCAATTTCCCCCCAGCAAACACAAGAGAGAAACAGAACTGATTAGCAAACTGTCAAAATGGTTTTAAAGTTATCTGAGAATGGTTTGGGTAAAGCACTAAATATGGTTTTAATTGCTGAAATTGTTTAAATTCTTGTGGGAGCTGCTTTAGATAGTTGCAGACAAACACGAGATATGATTTGATACTAATAAGCAATGTGAAAACTTAAAATTGAGGTTGGTGCAATAAAAAGCTGTTTTACACGTGATAGAATTTTCCTAAAACAAAATTTGCGGCAAACTTCTCTGTGAGCGGTAATTGCGAGCGCGGGAGAGCTATATGGATTTGGAAAGCTGTGGATGTTTGCTACAAGCAGAAGTTGAAATTCTGTTATTAGCATAGAAATTGAGGAAGTTATAGACGTTTTAGTGGAGGTCATTTTTCTGAGATAGGCGCAAGAATGGGAAATCAGGAATACGCTTTTCAAAGATAAATGGGATTTCGTTTACACTAGGTAATGACTATAGAAAAAGTGAATGCCACACGTGAATCTCCATCAGTCCTGGCCAGGGACCCTTCACGTGGTGGATAATCAATTTCTTTCTGGGATTCAATTCATGGATTCACAACCCTATTGATTTATGATTTTAGAATACAAATAAGATAACTCAGCTCAAGAAACGCTCTGACAATTCAAACTACTTCTAACAATATCAGGTTCTAAATACAAGAGAGGATGGGTTTAGATAGGGATTGGACTATGGACAGTACATATGCTAGTGACACAGTCCTATCTGTAGATACTCACTATATGGGTTTCAAACGGAACCGTCAGGGATTCTGGTTCTGGGACAGACTGCTGGGCACACCGGACTGGACTGGGTCTGCAATCAGCAAGGCGCTCGGGTCACCGCACGACAGGACTGGATAATTATTTAGCAGGCAAGCAGTTACAGCACAGCCCGGCTGTTTCTTTGGTTCCCCTTAGGTCTCTGGGATTCTTTCTGGTTCTGGAAATTCAAGGCCTAGTTGAAAATGGTTCAACTAATGGAATGGGCCTTTCTGCTTGCCAAGTTTCTGGAGTCTGGAGCAAGGAAAATGGATGGTTCTCTCGAGGGTGCTCCGCCAGCAATCGGTTAGTGCGTGAATCTGTGCATTTCTAAGTCTTCAGCTGTCTCTATTTATGCTTATGATAAGGGGGTGTGTATGCTGGCTTATCTTAGCCGCGCCCCCTAGGCAGGCTATTGTCTAGAGTCTCCTCTCTCACTTAATTGGAGGAGAAAACAGGGTGTCACCATGATGATGTGGGTTTATGAGTCAGAGAATCCTCCCCTTGCCTTTTGTACTTTTTGTACAATACATATTTACAAATGCGCAACCTGCAACAATAACATATATAGATTACTTATTTTGTGGAGCAGATACTCTTCCAAGCCCCATCGCTGTAGGATCATGGGTCTGCTTTTGACAGAAGTTCGCCCTTTTTCACCGGAACACAATGCCCAATTCGTCCGAAATGTTTTACAAATATGCGTGTTGAACATGGACATAAGGGTATAACGTTTCATACTTCGGGCACAAATATATTTGGTGTAAAACCACCTTTTCCGCCATTTCCTTCTAGAACATGTCACACGGCTTTTCTGCCTCTTAAAATGTACAGTCAGAATTTAGATACACAAATATGTGATTTTTGTAATTTAAACAATTTTAAGTGGTGAGTTATATGTCTTTAACAAAATGTTTCTTTTTGAATGTCCAGCCCCAAATGGCTGTTTGTCTCTGGCTCCTTCTGGCTCTCTGCAGTTAGAGGCAGTCTCCTCCCATTTCCTCCAGAGGCCCAGTTAATTTACAGCCCTTCATAATTAGCATCTCCTTGAGCTGGAGGAAGTCCATTGTCTCCTTCCCCTGCAGCCCAACTTCTCCTCCCCTAATCCAATCATCACAGAGGTGTGATATCCTGGTAGAGAGAAGCAAAAGGAAGACGCCTGGGCTCTGTGGGGGAAGCTGCTGGACTGGTTAAATTGCATTAGGCAGTCTTAAATTCAATGTCATTCTGTTACATTTTTTTCTTGGTTTAAAACAAACTTGCAACTTCAAAACAAGCAGCTAGAACACTTATTCCAGATTCTAAATCATGGGATTTAAATAATTACAACCTAGGTTACTCTCAACAACAGGTCACTTAGTTTTCAGACATTAGATTTCAGTTGTAAAAGTTTAAATCTTATGATGCAATCTACTGACAGCTGTCATACAGGCAGCCACTGGTACTGCACCCAGATTTTGACAGATTTCACAGGCAGGCACATTGTTGCTGTGAATGTTTTGATGACAAATTCAGCTTTTCAGGACATTGGGCCTCATTACACGTTGTCCGGTAAAAATCGGAATTTTACGGCATGGCGCTATTAGCGTAACCGCCCTCGCAAGAGGCCGCTAATAGCGTCCCATTATGAGTTCGCGGACACGAGCATAGCGTCATGCCGTAAAAGTCTGTACCGCCATTCCGCAAAAGTCCCCAAAATGCCCCTTACCGGCTTTAACCAAAGTGCTGATAGCACCTGCGCCCCCACGCTACATGCCATTAGCCGGAGCATTTCACTCATACTCAGCCCCATCCACATCATCCTCATCTGGTGGTTGCATGTCAATGTCAAGTGGCATAGGCACATTCCATCAGATGCACATTTTGTGATGCTCTACACATGCCATGTTTGTCTTTGCCAGTTTGTCACGGCCGTACAGGAGAGCCTCGCCCAGGCCGCTTAGGCACCAGCGCACTGTCATTGGAAGGCCGAATGACGGCTCTATCACAATGCGGGTACGGGTATGTGCAATATTGTAGTCCTCTTCCTGCTGGTTCTGTGGGTTCCGTACAGGGGTTAGGAGCCACTTCTTCAGTGGATAGCTGGCATTGCCTGTATGGTGTGAGGAATGGGTAACTGTTACATGTTCATTTTCTGTGCCCTACACCGTGGCACAAGACAGTGGGCTGCACCCCACTAATAAATATATAATCCATAGGATTAAGAATGATCAGATTAAAAGGAAAATTCCAATTAAAGAAGCTGTGCACTCTCGCCTCTCTCTCTTTACCTGTTACGGGTCACCTGTGGTGCGGCGTGTTGTTGTTGGTGCTGCACTGCAATCATGTACTGAAGCCCATGTCATGTTGGTGGTATTGAGACCATCTTGGTGTGGGAATGGGTGTGGTGTGCTCTTTTGTGCTGCGTGTCTCCATTGCCTCCACCTGTGCTGATTGTGTCTATCTGTGACAGATGGGAACACTGCTCAGGTCTCCTAACGGGTGCTTTTAGATGCCGTTATTTGCGCCATGCCGGTAAGGGAGTTTGGGGTCTTTTCCATGCCGCTAATGCCATGTCCGCATGGCTTGTGATGGCGTGATATTAGCGCCATGGCACTATTTCTGGTATGGGGGTCGCGCGCCCACGGCCTTGCCGCTATTAGTGGCACTGGTACTGGTAATTCTTTAACGGTACCGGTATTCCCTTACCGGACAATGTGTAATGAGGCCCATTGTCTGTTCATAATGATTTCTTGAACTAAGTGACTTGTAACACCTAGTCAGAATATGGATGTTTGATGGTGTTTTGTGCCGGCATCCTTCAGTTTCAGCAACCAAAAAAAGATTTACAAACCAAGATTTTGGATTTCTTTCAGCTAAGCACTGCTTTTCATGCAGGCTTCATTATTACTTGTTGAGCAGCCCAGTGACATGTTTCAGCAGTAAGGTACATTTTTGAAAAGTTTTGGCGCGCACAAGGGTTTTCACGGCCATTTTGTGAATTCTGGCACCATCAGCGTACAGTGATGCCGCAGGGCAGAGCATAAGTGGGTTAATACATCCGACAGGGAGTGCCTGCTGTCCTGCTCTGAGCTGCCGTAGCTAAGCTTGGCCCACCACACTATCAAAATCTGCAGCTGTCCCCATGAGGGCTGAAGTCTGCGGGGATCAAGGGCGCAAGAGTTGAAGCCTACTGGGAGTGCCTGCTGTGAGCCACCGTAGCTAAGCTCTGCCCACTACAACATCAACATATCCGGTCATCCCCACAAGAGCTGTAGCCCTCAGGGATCAAGGGCGCAGGAGTTTTGAGCCCGCTGTGACTTCGAGCATGTTGGTGAGCGCTTGGAAGTTCTAATTTTTAAATCTTAGCTGCAGACCACGGTCCGCAAGGAAAACTACATCCATTTTCTACGACCCACATAAGGAAGGTTGGGCGTGCATCGGAGTGCATTGGTCTGCTACAAGCAAATGAGTCATCGTACCGGCTGAGGAGAGAAGGTAAAGTGATCACCTTGGGCATAGGGAGGGGGAAGCCTCTGATTTGGCGTGCTCCCCGAGCTGTCGGGTGTGCCTCCCTACCCTTAAGGTATGCAGGGCAACTAATAGTCACGGATTGACACTTAAGTGCTGAAATCCCTTTAATTGGGAGGTCCATTGTGGAACCGCAAGGGCTACTGCCAGAGATGATATGGCCTGTCGTTATCTCTGATCATTGCACATTTTCAGTGTGACTATACACTATTCCCTGTGCGCCGATCTAAGGAAACAATTGATTTGTCTGTTTTTATTCATTTCGCTCGTTTTCACCTGTCTAACCTTTGAGTAGCACATTTTTATTGAGGCTTTATTTGCATATTGTGTACTCTTCATTTGAGTTTGTAAACTTGTGCACATAATCTCTTTAACTTGTCACACCCACACCCCTATAACATGTCTAAATGTAAGGCAACCCAACCCATCACACATCAGTAGCAAAAGGGGGTACAAACTGCTCGAACAAATCAATGATGTTAACATCCTAATAACAGAAATAAAAGATCTCCCGCACAACATGGAAGGCCCAAACAACAAGAGAATAAAAAACCTACCGAAGAGGAAACCCATAGCAGCCCCAAATTGCATACCTGCCATAGAAGATATTGAAATTCTACCTGAAAGTGTAGCCCCGTCCTAAAGCCAGCACTGCAGGCGCAAGCACACTCTGTTAAACAACGGGGGAAGCCAAATGACCATATGGGTGCATATGAAGTGGGGCTCTTTGAAGGGTGGGGGGGGGGAACTATGCCCTCCCTATGATTGCGCAAGGCGATGCAGGAGCCTAAGTAATTGAACTCATCATGACCACCAAGGACCTCCTAATTGTATCTAGCCCTACTGGCCTAAGTTACACAGTAGGTAACAGAGATCACCAGTATGGAAGGGGCGTGAGGGCCACTAAGTCTAACATGGAAGAGAGAGAAGGAGACATATTACGGTTTCCACATCAAACCGGTATCAGGCTTTGGAGGATGAGCACTTCAAAGGAGGAAACCCCAACACTCCCAAAGAGATTGGTGTTCCTGATAGACACACTAAAGGAGTACCAAGATTATCACAGGGCAACCAAGATCGCAAGAATACTATTGCAGGCATAGACATAGGGACCCAAACTGAGGGTGCCATTATGCACAACACCCCGACATGGGGCGGGGTGTCTGCCTCATGGAACCATCACGGGGAGTCCATGGTCCAAATGACCACACGTGCACAAAATTGGAAAATATAATTAGGGAACAGTTTCAATCTCTCACAGCCGACATAGAATCCATTAAAGAGAGGTTATTAACATGCTCGTTAATGGGGCCAATGACTAGCAGGAACTCAACCAGTGTCCAATCACCCAAAGCCACCCAGCCAAGAGATTGCCCACCAGCCCATAGGCTAAAGATGGAAATACAGAACAAGGGAGAGAGTAAAGAATATAGTGGAGTGACCTGGGGTCATATGGGGGCACGGGGAGGCAGGCCATGCATCCCGGGAGGCCCAACAAATGTGCCTAGTGGCACCCTTTGGGGCCTAGGAAGGAGTGGTGTGGGAACCGCGGCATCACGTTGGGTAACACCCAGATCCAAACTCTGCACCCTCCAAAATGTATGCCACACTGGATCACAGCACCAAAAACCATACCTTTGGGGACCAAGATAGGGGGGAGCCATTGTCATGCCCAGGGTGGGGCACCCTGGTCACATCCAATAATATTTCCTAGCACAAGGGGCCAGCATATGTGGGCGTTCATCACACTGCATAGTGTGGGGAAGGTGGCACCTGGGTGACATGAAACACAGGAGTCCCTCATAAACAAGGCCACCCATTATTTTAAATCAACGAGAGGCTGCAAAACTGTCATTAGAAGTGACATAGTGAAGTACATAAGGAAGAGTACACCCCGACATTGGCGATGATATGATCGTGGTCCTTTTAAAAAATGACAGGCTGATGAATGGTCTGTTATCAATAAAATCTCGAACATATCCGCCGATAGGCTCAAGAATTTCAATCGGGCCAACAGTTGACATCCAGCTGAATGATAATTGGAACATCAATAATTTGCCCCCTACTTGTGCCTCCACCTTAATCAATCTGAGGATGGTGAATATACCCAATAGTCAGGCCAACATGGCCCTTGAAGCTATAGATTGACACCCCGCTGTCCCTGAACAAATGAACAAGACCAGAGAGAGAGAAATTAGTTTGATCTTCTGGAATATAGCTGGTCTCAGAAAAAACATTGGGTAGACCCCAATTGGTGTGACTTTGTCTGGGGATGCAATATGATATTCTTCCAGGAAACACAGGACTTGGATCCGACTATTTTTCAGGGTTATGATGGCTTTCAGGTGTTAGCTTCAAAGGGACCCAAGCCCAAGGGCAGGCCCTTTGGATTAGCACAGCCCTTCATTTTCAAATAGCTAATATTGAATCTGGTTCCCCAGATGCACAGTACCTGTTAATGAGCTCTCCAGGATCCCAATCAATATCCCTTTGCATTGTGTACAATCGGGTCGCTAATAAAACCCTGACTAATGCAATTGAATTGGTCATAAATCGTATAGGGACAAGACTGAGCCAGGACAAACTGGATCACAAAATCATACTTGTACGTGACCTAATCCTCCAAATAGAGCCCCTTTTAGATCTAGAGGATGATTGGAGGAGGCATGGGACATACCTCCTTTGGAACCACCACCGAGGGGTAGGGCTCATCCAATGGCCATTAGTTGCACCACCCTGCTATTAGGCATGGGGCTCGTTGCCTTTAATGGCCACTCTAAAGACGACAAGTCGCCAAAAACAGCATTGAAGGGCCCAATGGCATCTCCCATATTGACTATATTTTTCTATCAATGCCATTATGGGGTAATGCAAAAGACTTTGAAGTCATGAGCATACAGGGGAGTGACCACAAGCCAGTGCTCCTGAAGCTTTTCAGCTTGGGTGTAAATGAGAATGATTACATATGCAGGGTCAATCCAAACAGCAGATAAAATGGTCTCATCTGACCTGGCCCAATCGAAACCCCACATTTACGATGCCATCTTGCCCCTCCTAGAACATCTCTCACTGATGGACTCAGGGGATCTAGATATTTTTCCTGTTTATAATACATTTGTCCAGTCTACCCAACCCTTCGTCACCAAACCCAGGTAGAACCCAATTAGAAATGTAAAACACTTGCTATAAAATCTCATCCATGGTTTGATGAGCACTGTAGGATAGCAAAGTCTGACATATTGAATTGCCTAAAAAGAAGTGATGACCCCGATAAGACGGAGTTGAAATTGCTCAGGGCATTTTTCACATCCCTGATAAAAGCTAAAAAAAGATGGCCATGTACGGCAAGAATGGGATAAAATGCAGGAAGCCTCTCAATCCCAGGATTCTCTCATGTTTTGGAGGATACTGAGTGAGATCAAAGAAGGTCAAGATAGGGGAGTGGTGGCCAATATAAGTCCAAACACCTGGAAGAAACACTTCTAGGATCTTTATGGAATGGGACATTTGATAGTTGACCAGTGTGCTGTCCAACACAACAGGACAGAGTAAAAGTCATTGACCCAATCCACCTAGAGTTGTAGGAGGTATGCAATGCTATATCAGCCCAGAAGGCACCTGTCCCAGACTTAATCTCCATTCATCTAATCAAAGATGAATTAATGGTATGGGCGTCCAACCAATGGCTTCTTTTCAATACAAGCCTCAAACAGAACAGAGCCCCCCACACTGCTGGCAAAATGCAATAATAATTCCTATTTATAAGAAGGGAGGAAGGGAGGACCCAGATCATTTGAGGCCAATTTCTTTACCTAGATGGAGTGGGGAAAGTATTTGGCAGAGTAATATATGTGCATTTACAAGAATGGGTTACCAAGGGAAATGTGATCTATCCCCTGCAAGCCGAGTTCTTACCATAGATAAGTACAATGGCCAGGCTTTCCACCTCCACATGATCATGCAGAAATACGTGGCCCTGAAAAAGATCATGGTATTCCCTACCTTCGTCGACCTAAGGGACGGGTTCAACTGTGTTTCTAGGGTCACACTGTGGGCAATATTAGCAAAAATGGGGGTACCAGCAGAACTCTTCTAGATAATAATCTAGCTTTATTCTAACAATACCGCCTCAGTCCGCTGGGGGGCGGGCGACTTACAGGTCCATTTAAGGTAACTAGAGGAATGAGGTAGGGATGCATCCTGGACACCCTCCTCTTTCTGATATATATTGATGAAGTGGTTCATTACGTTAGGATGAAATATCTTGATTGCCCGAAGCTGGGACAAGAGGCCTGCCCAATACTTTTGTTTCCAGACAATACAGTCCTTTTATCAACATCTGCAAAGGGCCTCATGACCACTCTGGAGGATTTTGCAGAGAAATCTTGGAGCTCCAACTTGAGATCAGTATGGAGAAAAGCAAGACATTGGTCTTCCGCCCTGAATTTAGTACATTTGCAAAACTCAGGTTTGTCATCAACAACGCCCCCCTCAAGCAAGTGCAACAATACGATTACCTAGGGGTGAGATTCAATGACCAAGGAAACTGACCTTCTCAGATGTCCAAATCTAGTTTGTCTTTGGAAAAAATATGGGAGGCGAGGGGCATACTGAGATTTTTCTATTCACAAGGCCAAAGCCCCATTTCACCTGCTACCCCAATGTACTCAGACCAGGACAAGTCAGCAGCTATGTACGGGGCTGGAATCTGGTGCCACTCAGTCAACAGTAAATTGGGCCTGGCCGAAAGATCCTTTTTGAAAAATGCTTTTAAGGTTACCTAAATCATGCCCGAGTATCCCCATCTATTTAGAATTGGGCCTCAAACCAATACAGAAAGAGGTCCTATTCAGATCGGTATTTTTCTGGCTGAGATTGTGGTTGCTCCCAGAGCTGCAAACATATTGTGAAGCTACTACCCACTTACTGGAGGCAGAAGGTGGTAAATCCTTGCCTTGGTTCTAACATGTCAAAACAACTCTTAGTGCAAATGGAACTGGGAGACCTTTGGCTGAACCCCCAGGGAATTACTCACGGCGATCTACCTAAAGCTAAAAACATCTCACGGAGAGTGATCGAGGTTGAGTTAGCCAATGACTGTATGAGACTAGTTTCAGAAACCACTTATCTGTCCAATAAGCCAACCATGGGGTTTAAAAAATATTTAGACTATGTCAGGCCCCAACTCGCATGCAGCCTTTCCCTGAGGTTCAGATTCTCCCAGCTGAATTTGGCATGCCACACTAATAAATGGGTGCCTGATGGAAATGAGACATGCCCAGTTTGTGGATCTGACAAGGAATCTTTGAATCATTTCCTTTTCTTTTGCCAGGGATATCGTGTAGCATGATGTACATTTTTACAAACCACATGCAAAATGCATGGAATACGTTACATAAGTAATGCACTCCAGCTTTTTAAAAGTTACGATGATATAAAAGTGGTTTATTTTGTATCGAATTATCTTGACCAGGCCTAGCGAATAATGGCAAAACCTACAATAGCAGGAAGCCTGGTGTTATGATATATGAGCACTTTTCTACCTGTCAGCACTTTATGAGTCTGTCAAATAATATGTCAACATTGGAGCCATAATAATGTGGATTGAATCGAGAAACATGATTTTTGAAACACATCTAAGGTTTTAATAATTATTTTTGTATTTTATCTTTTGTATTGGTTTTTAATGAACTATGTCCTTTGATTCATTGTGTATTTTTCATAGTTTCTTAAAATGTGTGTTCATGGAAAATGACTGTATAGTTGAATAAAAGCCAATTGAATTTAATTTAATTCAATAATGTGGCATGATAGAACACAATGTATCATAATGTGCTTGCACAGCAAAAGCGTCATTTCCAGAAAATGTAAGGGGTAGGAGGAGTTAAGTATATATAAATGTGGACAAAATGAAAAATGAGTGACACTCGCAAAATAAACAAAAAATCATCTTTGGTAACCACATATTGGAAGGAAATTCAAACAAAGCTCAAGAATGGAAAGAAGTGGAAGTTCAACAGGAATGTATGTGTTTATGGGGGTTGAGATAACACCCCATCAAGACAGATGTTCTGGGCACATTTATTTCTTTATTTTATAAACCAGACGGGTGAAAAATGTGTGTTCTCACGCTTTTTTCATATTTCACTTGAAGTGGGCAAGATTGTACTAAAAC
The DNA here is from genome assembly GCF_040938575.1 of Ambystoma mexicanum. NCBI lineage: Eukaryota > Metazoa > Chordata > Amphibia > Caudata > Ambystomatidae > Ambystoma > Ambystoma mexicanum. The sequence continues at coordinate 1,145,098,930 of NC_090933.1, forward strand.
CTGTCAAAACACACATTTGTTTCCTCCATTGCAGACTCGCAGACCTAAGTACTTGGCCAACAGCGGGGTAAATGGGGATTTAGGCGGCACCTAGGCAGGCAAATCCTTCCAAACCCTTTCAAAACCCAAGCAGGATTCCATTAAACCTTTTAAAAGTCCACATCCATTTGCCCCAAACACAATTAACAAATAATTCAGAGAGTAGGGATGTGCAGAGCAGCAGGGGGAAGTACAGGTTAGTTCATCAGTCAAAATATTTACAAATACCTCTTTGCTTCCAGGGGTGCATGCAGCCTTCTGAGCATCTGTAGTATGATGCCAGTAAAATAGGAGAATTTTCTATATCGTGCAAATGTTTTGTTGACCTTAGATGAACTTTACAGCATTCAATTTGAGCTGTAGGTTATATGATATATGCTCAGTTTCAACGTCCTGTCCCGCCTATGCTGACCGTTCAAGCACATGAATACTGAGACATGGCTGCACACCATTCGTCGTGTCCTCGAGTATCTATTATGAGCAGCCTTTTCCTCCTGCCACGCCTATGCTAACCGCTTAAGCGCATGAATGCTGAGACATGGCTGCACACCATTCGTCATGTCCTTGAGTATCTTTTATGAGCAGCCTTTTCCTCCTGCCACGCCTATGCTGACCGTTCAAGCGCATGAATGCTGAGACATGGCTGCACACCATTCGTCATGTCCTTGAGTATCTTTTATGAGCAGCCTTTTCCTCTTGCCACGCCTATGCTGACCGTTCAAGCGCATGAATGCTGAGACATGGCTGCACACCATTCGTCATGTCCTCGAGTATCTTTTATGAGCAGCCTTTTCCTCCTGTCCCGCCTATGCTGACCGTTCAAGCGCATGAATACTGAGACGTGGCTGCACACCATTCGTCATGTCCTCGAGTATCTTTTATGAGCAGCCTTTTCCTCCTGCCACGCCTATGCTGACCGTTCAAGCGCATGAATACTGAGACATGGCTGCACACCATTCGTCATGTCCTCGAGTATCTTTTATGAGCAGCCTTTTCCTCCTGTCCCGCCTATGCTGACCGTTCAAGCATACTGAGATATGGCTGCACACCATTCGTCATGTTCTCCTTTCGTGCCTCTTTGAGTATCTTTTATGAGCAGCCTTCTCTTCCTAATCAGCCTTTCTTCTACCCTTACGAGTTGTGCTACCCAAGGGATATTGCTTTGCAGAAAAGTGTGTTTGAGAGTTGTTTTCTTGCACATTTTGGGATTGGAATAGATCACAGCTCACAACTGGAATCGATGTAGAATAGATCCCAGGATTGTACAGTTTGCTGTCACTGAGAAGAATCGTGCTCACACATTAATGAGTAGACTTTACACATGATTGACACTGGAAGCACTCAGGCGTCTAGTGAAAACTGAGGCTTGGCCAACCCATGTTGCAATAGCGATTCTGAAACTAAACTTCCAGGGGACAACGAAGGCACGTCGTTGTTATTGTAAACTCAACAGTCTGTTTGAAACCAGCACACAAGAGAAACTATTCACAGAATGGGTGGAGCAAACACAAAATATACGTTGCTTACCGAATGTCATGTACCGATGCAGACATGCTATAATTAACCCACTTGCCAAGGGCAATGTTCAGAGGAATGCATTATTCAGCTGGGTGCATCCAAGAAAAGGAAGCAATATCTTTGAGTAAAACAGGTGGAGAATGTCGACCTTCCAGATCTCAGTAAAAATCTCGACTTCACTCTTTTTGACTGAAACAAAAGAAGTTTACGCAGATGCCACTTAATTGATGGAACACAATTATTCAGTTCGTATAACGCATTCTTTGTAACGTTTTAAAATAAATGGATGTTTGGTAATAGTCGTGCTTGAAACATTTTACACTTTGTAGAAATTGTGTTGTACCTCTGTATTCCTACTGATAAAATGTAAGCGTTACTTAGGTTCTGTCATCACAGCCACTTTGCCTCCTCCTAATCATCTAGTCATTAGTCCAGCTTTGATAACTACTTCCCTGAAGAAAATGCTGGCATTATTGACTGGGTGATGCAGCCTTTTCTGGCAGAGGAGGTGGCGCATCTTCCATTTGATACCCAGGAGGAGCTGATTGAGGGTCAGTCGGACACTACTCTGCAATCTAAATTTTGGAACATTGCAGTGGGTGACTTTTGGCTGAAGGTAATCCTGGAGTATCCTACATTGGCACGGTCTGCTATACAGTCTCTTTTACCCTTTGGCTCTTCCTACTCTTGCGAAATAGGCTTTTCAGCATTGGCTGTATTGAAAATAAAATACTGCACAAGGCTGGAAGTGGAGGACAACCTCAGCGTGGCGGTCTAAAAAATAAAGCCACACATTGACTCACTTTCTGCAGCGAGACAGGCCCACCCTTCCCATTAGTACTTGCTCTGTTAAATCAAATTGCCTTCTGCTGAATATACTAATAGAAATTTATTTTGAGAAAATAAAAGTCCTACTGAAGAATTTTGTGTTTACTTGCACGGTTTCTATGTTTGGATTGGAAGTGATTGTCCTACTGTCTTTGAATGTCTCCCCAACAACATATCCCTTAAAAATTATGGCACCAAGCATTCTGCAGCCATCGCTATAAAAAAAAATAATAACACCAACACAGAGGAGCAGAGGGGTCCCAAACTATTTATTTTTTGCTCAGGGGGCCTTGGCATAAAAGGTTTGAAGACCACTGATCTAATGTCTTACCTAAGATGAGTGGGCCCGCTGCAGACTGGCAGCTCCTTGCTTCTATGAATTAAAAACAAAAGGCCCCTACCAAGTAAACCTCCCCAAACAATGACATGTAGCTTTATCGCTGCACACGATGAGGAGTGCTTTTATGAGTAGGGTGTGCTGGTTTGTTCTTTATAGCACTGCATGCTTCAACATGTCTCTGATAATTTGACACTGTTTCACAGCTTTTCTGGAAATCAAGTGGGCTATTAGAAGGGACTATAGCACAGGGGCAACCCGCTGGTCTTGAAAGCAAGACCACACAGAACAACAGAGGTCTGCATCCCAGATCCTCCGGTATTAGGCGCAAAAATATTAATGTTAAAAACGTAGTTCTGTCTAAATGTTTGGTACTTCTGTAGCCACGACACAATAACATTTGTTTTGCTTTTAGAAACCTTGCTTCTTGTTTGCTGTGATCCTATCTGCATTGGCCTACTGCCTATTGAATGCACCGTGTGATACCTGTGATCCTATCGGCATTGGCCTACTGCCCTTTTGAATGCACTAGCCTATTTTACCATGTGATCCTGCCTACTGCATCCCATCGGTGCTGGTCCACTGCTTACTTGAATGCACTAGCTCTTTGCACACCTGTCCCTACCTGCATTGGCCTACTACCCATTGAATGTGCTAGCCTACTGCACCTTGTGTCCTTGCCTACTGCATCCCACCTGTATTAGCTTATTGATTAATGAATGAACCAGCCCACTGCACCCCTGCGTTCATTAGTATGGGCCCACCCTGCCTTTCATGATCTAGCCTACTGCCTAGAAAACGCACTCAACTTTCAAACCTCAAACAATCCAGCCCTCGGCATTACAGGGAACCAAACCTGCTTCCTATTACCAGCCTATGCTACTCCTACAGAATCAGTCTCTGTACTATGATATACATCACGCTAACCATGGCCTCTGTCCTATCCCTCCTCAATGCACCACCCGTTCCAGACAACCACCTCCCACTGCAACCAGACTCATCAAAACAACCATCCAACACTTGCATTGAGCTATCTACTGGCTACAACTTTAAAACTCACTCCCCCTCGAGTTCCCTCCTTAGCCCCACCGAATGGATTAACCGCTTTGCAGCCCCTCCTGCTCCCTGGACCCCATGCCCAGTGGAGGCAAGGAACCTCAGACTCAACTCACGGATACCGTCACGGATGACTCTCCATTGGAGAACCCGCCAGCCTTGCCTACCCAAGCCCACGCCCACCAGAACACCCCCTCTCCCATCCTCCACACCCAATGAACCTGAAACTCTGAGCTCAGCTAAACAGTCCATCATTAGAGGTGCACTCATTAATACCCGCTCCCTGGTCGTCCATGCCCTAGGCATTGCAGTCCTAACATCGAGCAATGACCTTCACTTCCTGGCCATCACTGAGACCTGGCTGCATCAGGCAGCTGGCCCAGCACTCTCATTAGCCACCCCAAATGGTTTACTCAATAATAAGGAAAGACAGAGAGAACAGCAAAGGAGGCAGAGTAGCCTTCATTTCCAAAACTTCCCTCTGCCTCAGAGCCTCTCCCACTGCCAGCCCTACCTCAATGGAGCTTCTTTCAGTCAAGCTCCCACTCTTAGCTATTCAAACCATCCTCATCCACATCATCTACTGACCCCAAGGTCGGTAGATGAGGTGGATGACACCGAGGTCACCAGTTGCCTTCAACCCTAACCTCAAAGGTGCGCTAATTAACGCAAGATCGCTGGTTGCACATGCAACAGAGATTTCTGACATTATCTAGTCAGAACATCGCGACTTCCTGGCGATCACCGAATCATGGTTACATGTCGCTGCTGGCCCAGCCCTCTCACTGGCTATCCCCAATGGTTACACTATACTAAGATCTGATAGAAATGAAGCACGAGGAGGAGGCATTGCCCTCATTGCTAAATCTAATCTCCCGATTAGACTTGCATCCTCCCTTGACATTAAGTCATGTGAGTGTCTAACAGCTAAGCTTACCATCAACAACTCTCAGACCCTCACGATCCATCTGGTATATAGACCGCCAGGCCATATTGGTACTTTCGAGGAAGATATCTCTAACTTGTCCAACAACTTAAAAAACTCTTCTCAAGTCCTACTACTGGGAGATATGCACCTATGATTCAACGATCCCAATGGCACATCTGCCACTAGCGTGACCAACACTCTAATTGAACTAGGCCTCACCGAGAGAGTGCTTCATTCCACCCATAACAAAGGAAGAACACTCGATTGGGTAGCAGACTACAATTGCAATGCCTTAATTACGTCCATATCACCCCAGATTTGGACAGACCACTACCTAGTGACCTTCTCCCTAGCTACTGAAAAATCTATCTCCATGCCTATCTCGCTAGCTCCACCTATTCCTACTAGAAACAAAAAGAACATCACCTATTAAAACGTACTCCAGCTCATTATCCCTACTCTCAATGCACTCCCTGATAACTTAGGACCTGATACATTGGTCAAGGAATATAATCAAGTTATGTCCATGTCACTAGATGTAATAGCGCCACAGAAAAGTAAACCGAAAGCTCATCTTAATTCACGGTACACTCCACACCTTAAAGCATTACGTTAAAAAAAGACAGTATACAGCATCCTGGAGATCACTACCATCTGAGGAAAACAAGACCAACCTATAACTGCCCTCTACAAAAATTAAATACTTCTAGCTAAACGTGAATCCTATCATTCCAGAATTTCACAAGCCAAATCTAGCATGAAGCAGCTCCTTGTCATCTTGAAAGAGCTAGAAGCCCCTATCACAGTGCCAGATAATTGCACTAAAGATAAACCGTGGTGTGCCAACATACAGCAAGCACCAGCTAATACAGTTATGACCCTACAAACAAAAATTGCCAAGAAAAAAGCCTTACTAATTAGTACCACTCCTACCTCAACTGATCATGCACTACCAAATAACACTGCTGAACTCCCCTGCTTTAAGTTCTCTAAAGTCACTATAATTGAAACTGAAAAAATCATTCTATATCTTAAACCCTCTAACTGTCAGGGTGATCAATGCCCTGCTCAACTCACAAAGCATGCAGCCAGAGATTTGTCCCCATTCATCAGAAAACTTATGAATGGCTCTTTTTCAACAGGCATTATCCCATCCAACCTTAAAGAATCTTTACTTAAAAAACAGACATTAGACCCATCCATACCTACAAACTACCGATTACTACAGTGCCTTTTCTTCTGAAAATCATAGACAAAATGGCCTATTCACAAATACAAAAACATTTGGAATACAACCGTCTATTAGGATCACGTCAATCTGGCATTCGGCCTCAGCATGAGACTGAAGCAGCCTTAATACAATTAAAGGCCCAGATAGATTAATTTAGGGACAAGGGGAAATCAGCCCTCCTTCTCCTCCAGGACTTATCGGCTTCATTCGACCTCATAGACCACAGGGTCCTATGCAGACACTTGGACACGGCCACTCTCTTCTCTGCTGAGGCCATAACCTGGATACAATCCTTTCCAAGTAATCGGACCATGAGAGTCTTCTCTCACATCGCAGCTGCAGACCCCATCCCCACTGCTTGTGGAGTGCCTCAAGGATCTTGTTCCTCACCTACCCTATATAAGATCTTCACGAAGCCCCTTTTTGATGATCTGGACCATCTCAGTATCACCTACACTAACTATGCAGTTGATACTCAGATCCTCCTCCAACTTACTGGGGATTACGACAAGGATTTGGCCTTGGTGAATAGGGTATATCTCATCATCCAGGCATGGATGGCCACCCATGGACTATACCTGAATGATGATAAGATTGAGATAATTATTCTGGGCACAACATCAACCCTAAAAAAACTGAGCCCTAAATACTCAGCCTTTAACATTGACAACAATATTATCACCGTCGCTAAGGAGGTAAAAACCTTGGGTTTCTACCTGGACTCTACCCTCTCCTTAAACAAGCATGTCAATGCCATTGCCTCGGACACGGCATATACTTGTAAACTGATAAGAGCAGGCAAACCCTTTCTGTCTAACAACAGTTGTATTATCTTGGCTAGGGCACTCATCCTGTCAAAATTAGACTATTGCAACGCATTGTACAAAGGGGCTAATAAACAAACCATTAAGAAAATCCAAGTCCTCCAGAACAATGCCCTTTAAGCAGCACTGGGTATTGCCAGAAGAGACCACATCTCTGACATTGGAAGATCTAATAATTGGCTCATGACAAAATTAAATTAAAAGTTGCCTCACTTACATACAAATACTTGAATAACGTGGCACCCCGTTACCTAACAGAAAGACTCACTAGGAAATCCTCTTCCACAACCACCAGATTATCCCATACTAAGTGCCTCTAAGTCCCACGATTCAAGCAAGCAAGAGCCAGAGGTAACAGCTGCCCAATTTTGGAACTCCTTGCCCCACACATTGAGTGCAGATCAATCTTACCCAAAGTTCTGCCAGAATATATCAAAAATGGCTTAAAGACTTAGACAAATAGACCTGTTCCTGACACCTATCCCTCTCTGTTCCTTTGTAATTACGTAGCCAGTAGTTATCTTATTACCTTCTTTGTATTTACCCCCTCTTGAGATTATGTCATGCCTATGCCTCTAATGCCATGCCTATGACTTTAATCAACTTCCATGTATCCCATTGTTCTATGGCGTTTAAAATATCATATGTATTGTAGCCACATGTTCTATGTCTATTATAATTTCATAAGTAATGTACTACATTGTGATGTAACTAAGCTGTAAATTATCTTATGTTCTGCATCCTGATACCCACGGTGCGCAATACAAGTAATAAAACAAACAAACAAAAAAACATCTACCGACCCCCATGTCACATCTCTTCCTTCGAGGAAGACGTATCGGACCTACTGACCAATAACACAAAACCTAGCTCACAAATAATCCTCCTTGGTGACTTCAATTTAGGTCTCTCTGATCCTAATGACACCAATGCCTCATCCGTGGAAAACACCATCTCCCAACTTGGCTTTAACCACTGCATTAACTCCACAACTCACAATAAAAGTAGTACACTGGACTGGTTACAATGGACTGGTTGGCAGACCACAACTGCTTCACAACCATCCTCCAAAACGTTCCCACCGCATGGTCGGACCACCACTTCATCTCCTTTATCATCCAAGGAAATGCACCGACCATCCTGACCCCCACACCGCCCCACAAATCCTCACCAGGAACAACAGCAACCTAATGATTCAAAACCTATGTCCCCTGATCCAGAACGTCCTCGACTCAACCATCTACAAGGACATGGTTACAACTAAGCTAGTGAATCTCTATAACAACACTATTGAGACCCCTGTGAACAGTATTGCTCCCATCAAACTAGCCAAAGCCAAACCCACCTCAACAAATGGTTTACACCCAATCTAAACATAATTTGGAATGCCAAAAGAGCAGCAGAAGCCCACTGGAGAAAATCACCCATCCCAACTAATAAGGCCCTCTTCACCGCTGCAACCACATCATACAAATCTGCCATCCTTAGTGCGAAAAAAGGAAACCTATGATAACCGCATGCATAACACCAAATCTAAGACTAAAGAGCTCTTCAGCATTCTTAGGGTACTGGAGCCCCCAGCACCACCTTCGGAAACATGCACTAAAGATGCAGTCTGGTGTGCTAACATCCAGAAAGCCCTCGCAGACAAAGCTGAGTTGCTGCAATCCAAAATTGAGCAAAAAAAGAGCAACCTAGCCAAGAACTTCACCCCCTACACCGCCATCCAACCTCTTAATGCCCCAGATTGCCCTCCTTTCTCCTTCTCACCGGTCTCGGCCTACAAAGTAGAAAAGATCATCAAAAGTCTCAAACCCTCCAAATGTCAGGGTGATCTCTGCCCAACAGCAACCATTCAGGAAGGCTCAAGGGAGCTTGCCCCTTTCATCTCAGCGCTAATCAACTCCTCCTTCGAAACCAACACGGTACCCAACAACCTCAAGGAAGCCTGGGTCATGCCCCTCTTAAAAAAAAAAACAATCTAGATCCTAATATTCCCACAAACTATAGGCCAATCACCATTGTCCCATTCATCCTAAAAATCTTAGACTGAGTGGCCTACCTCCAAATCCAGAAACACCTGGAGTAGCACAACTTACTAGGCATTAGACAAATTGGCTTTAAGGCTCAGACATGGAACGGAAACAGCCCTCCTGGATCTCAAAATCCAAATGGATGAGGCTAAGGACAACAGTAAGATTTCCATGCTACTGCTGTTAGACCTTTCGGCAGCTTTTGATCTTGTTGATCACCAGATCCTCACTGATCACCTGTCCACAGCAGCCGCCTTCTCCCGCAATGCCTCTACCTTGATACAATCATTCCTGTCCAACCGCACCACCAGGGTCTTTGCACCCTCTGCCTCAGTGGACCCGATTCCTATTCACTGCGGCGTAACACAAGGCTTGTGTGTTTCCCCAACGCTTTCCAGCATCTTCACCAAGATCCTCTTTGACCGTCTCAACAACCTGGCAGTCACATTCACCAACTATGCTGACGACACCCAGGTTCTCATCACCCTCTCAGGAGCTACGACAATGATTGTAAAAGAATCAACGAGTTTTATCTGGAAATCCAGGCGTGGATGGCAGATCACTGCCTATGCCTCAACGATGAAAAAACAGAACTCTTGATCGTCGGCTCCCAAACCCGCCTGAACAATCTAGACCCCTGCTATGTGTCCACTAACATCAATGGAAACCCAATTAAAGTGGCCAAAGAGATCAAAACTCTGGGAGTATACTTAGACTCCACACTTTCCCTCAAGAAGCAGGTGAACTCAACTGCCTCTTCCACAACCTACACCTAAAATCTAATTAACGCCTGCAAGCAATTCCTTTCAACAGTAGCTGCATCACACTAGCCAGTGCTCTAGTGCTATCCAGGATTGACTACTGCAACACTCTCTACCTAGGCACTTCTGAAGGGAACCTCAACAAGCTCCAGGTCCTTCAAAATATCATGTTAGGAGCAGCGCTAAGTATACCAAGATCCAAGCACATCACTAGTTTCAGGCTGGACGCCCACTGGCTTCCAGTAAGGGACAGAATTGCCCTCCACACTCTTGTCATCATCACCCACAAGTGTCTCTCAAGCAGCGCTCCCAAATACCTAGCAGATAAACTCAACATACGCCAACCCACCAGACCAACTAGGAGCATCTACTCGCACTGTCTAGCCGTGCCAAGATTCCAACTAAAAGGAGCAGGGGGAGCGAGCTTCCCAGTTCTAGCTGCCAAACAGTAGAATGCCCTTCCCGTTAGCCTCAGAACTGAACCCGCATTCTGGACCTTCAGAGCTAAAGTAAAGAGTTGGCTCCACGACTGCCCGGTCCCTGGCCCAGCAGGATTGTTTCCACCCCGCAACATCCCTGCCTGACAATGTATCATGTTCACTCCCACCCCTGTCCATACCCCACACTTATCTCTGTTGTTGTATTCTGTATTGGCGTCCATAACGACCTGTATTTACTTTAAAATTACCTGTATTTCCTTAAAACTACTGTACTAAATGCTGATCTTCATGTCCAAAATTCTGTAACCTCTGTATAAGCTTTAAGCGCCCAGTTACCTGAGGGTTCGGTGCGCGGTACAAATAAAGAAACTAAACTAAACTTGCCTCCTTATGAACCTTACCCCCTTCGTATCCTGTTTAGCCTCATGAAGCCAACAGTGTTGTTTCAGTAGCAACAGACAATCACCCCATCATGAGACAGTCTCACACACAGGATCATTCTTACAAGTATGACTCACAAGCAACATCGACGTTTTCTGCCTATGGCATTATTGACATGTAGAATGTGGCTGTTATCTCTCTATTTTTTTAATGTTTCTTTGTAATAAAACCTAAAGCTGCATCATTATTCGGGGATTTTAATTCTGCCAAGCAGCCTTTAATCTATCAGGATTTATGGGGAATTTCTCACTGCAGAGTGGTGCCCACCTTTCAATTCCTGATGAATGAGGCCCTGCAACTGTTCAGAAGGAATCTTTCCCCAATGATCTCAAGTCTGTGATCTCACCTCAAGTAGTCCTGGCTCAGCCCTGGCATTTGTTGTCCGCTTTTTCTATGTCTTACCCAGAGGAAGGGCAAATATTGGTGCAAACTCTTCTGAAATGGATTTGCTGGTAACTAGGTTAAATGGGTAACACATGGGGCTTGGTGTTTAGGAATGTAGTGCTTAGATGAACAAAAGGGTAAGGAAGGATGGCAGCTATAGTGTGGCTAGAGCTCCAAGTGTACTGGGTAAGTAGACAACAGGAATTAATCCATAGGTTGAAGAAATACAAACATCCTTATAAAGTAAATATTGTAAAATAAAAAAATTGGCTGAAATTCATACACAATACAAGCATAAAAAATCACAGAGACGTACATACATGGTAATAGATACAATGCAATTGCTCAATGAATGTGCAAGATATGCAAAAATATGCAACAAGTGATTTGTGTTCTCACGAGGTTAGAGCTGGCAGTTATATGCAGAACCTAAGTAGTTTGTGCCAGCCTATAGGCTAATTTAATGTCTTCTGGAGTTATTATTACACCATGTATAAACAATCAGTTATACACCCGTCTTTGCACTTAGCAGAGGCCAAGGCTCGACATGTTTCTGTTCGTTTTCCCTCAATTGTGAATATTCCCAGAGGAGCTGTCTAATTTGCTCACTTTTATGCAGAGAATCTATACTGAGAAACCCTTGATACACTCTGGATGTAGCTCAGAGCTTGTGTCTCGTGCAGACACTTGACGATTTGCACACATTGTTGTGTCAATCGGTGAACTAGTAAATTAAGAAAGGCCCACCAGTGTGTCTTGATCTCTGGAGTACTTTCGATTGGTAAAAAACGAATGGCAACTGGTGGTCTAGATATTCACTAGGTCTCTAGTCGAAGCACTACTTGTGTGCCATTCTCAGGCAGGGTCGGACTGGGACAAGAAATAGGCCAGGTCACCCAAAAGAAAGTGGCCCACCCCTCGCCTTAAAAAAGTGCCCCACCCCTCTCCTCATGACCCTTGACCTCTGATGACATCACCGGAAGTGATGTCATTTTACCCCCCTCTCCAGAGTGACATCCCGGGAAGCGATGAAACACTACCTTTCACCCCTTGACAAAACAGGAAGTGGCATCAAATAGCATTGTTCCTACGTACACTAAATTACTGCGAATCCAAGCCGACGTCCAAGGCCAAATGATAATGTTATTGTATAGTACTTATGCTTAATTAAGCTCTTTTTTTATAGAACACATATGCATACAATATCACCCAACCTGTATTGGTACTCATGTATCAACCTAAGAAGGATGAAAGGCTTTCTGAAAAAAAATAAAAAAACAAAGGACAATAAATATTTTATTTTCTAATGTCTTTTTCTCCAAACCGGTCCAGGCATGGCCAGAAACTGGCCCCCACTCCCTGAGGACGATTTCGGCCCAGCCAGAGGCCGAATGGCCGAGGGGCCAATCCGACACTGTTCTCGGGCAGTAACGTGTCAGTCCTTAACTTCTGCAGTGGCGTGATTAGAGTTATTTTGGATCTGATTTTTGGTACTTCCTTGGTGTATCTGTGTTACAGTTCCTAGAACTTTGACTCCCAACTTGAATATATATGGTTAAGGATTTCCCCAGGTTGTCACTTTCCCAACTGGTACCTCTGGACCCCTGCCTGTTATTCGGAAGACCTGTGTGTGGAAAAGCAATTAGCAATTATTCTACACTGATTTAATCCGATGGTAGATCGCAGCAGTCAGCCCTGGAGCCCTTAATGGCGTGACGAGCTGGCTTTTCTGGATCAAAACGGTGGAATCCAAAGATTGATAGTATTTACCTATGAATTGAAACTTGCATTGTGGCTCCCATCTGCCATATTAGAATAAGGCTTTAGGGGGAAAGTCTTCCGAATTCAAATCTATTCTCAAGCAACAAGCTGTACCAACCTTCAGGGTACAGGTGATCCCACATCAATAGAGGACCAGGCACCAACAATAGGGCCGGTAGATGAGAAATGAAGGATGTGGCGGTTAAATACACGGTCACACCCAATACAGAGAGCTCCTTCCCCACAATGAGCGTGGCGCACAATGAAAACGCTTTTATTTATATCATTCAGGTCCTTTTTGATAAAGCCTCCAACCCGTCTCACACACAACCTCAACAAATATCCAGTGCACCAATGAACTAGGAACGAAGCCAGTGTATTAAGAATATTAATTTGTTTAAGTAAAATTATGACACACCGATTATGTCAGCTACCAATGTTGTGGCAACACAAAAACAAAATGACTTGGTAAAGTATCCACACAGAGATGACACTAGAATATATAGTACAATAGTTTCCTTTTATATCACCCCCCCAATACAAGCAAAGAACAGTTAAAAGCGCACAAGTAAAATGAATGCAAACAGGGTTAGACTTTAATCCCAGCAACCTCCGCCCTCCAAACTTCCACTAGGCTTGACTCTTTGGAATGGAAGGCAGTGGCAGGGAGTGGGAACACAATGGAAAAATCAGATTTGGGATATGATTCACAGAAACAATATGACAGGAAGAAAGGTAACGGGGAACATGTGTTTTGTTGTGCCTGACAAAAACACACAGGGCTCTAGGATTATGGTCAGAACAGAATGGGAAAATCGGTTTAAATTATTTAGTACCACTGCTATGGGGAAGAATGGAAAGAAATGGGAAATTCGTTTTTCAATACCTGACAGGAACAAATAGGGCTTTTAGGATTATGGTCAGACCAGAATGGGAACATCGGTTTTAATTATGTTTAGCACAATTGCAATGTGAGAAAGAAAATTCAAATGGGAATTCATTTTTACCTTACAATGGGATCACAGGGACAATTTCGTTTTGCACCATACAATGGGAACACACATGGAAACAATTTCGTTTTTTGTACCTTACAATGGGAACACAGGTGGAATCAATTTCGTTTTGCACAGCACAATGGGAACACATGGTAACAGGGTTTTTTGATATTAATTATTTTGGTAAATCTTTATGACTATACCGGCTCACAACATACTGGCTACACAATTGTTGGTTTCGAATGCCAACAATACAGATCCTGTGAATTCAATGGGGGGAATTAATTGATTTAATTGATTTACTTTATTCCATATGCTAAGGATCCACACAGGCAAATTTGGGATTTCTCAATGGGACAATAATCAAAATACACAGGGGATTTTACAATGGGGCAATGACTGAAATACACAGGCAAACATGGGATTTTTCAATGGGGAAATAACTAAGACAATGCTGAAAGAAAACAGGACATACACAATCTATGGCTTGGGTTATTTCAACTTACAGGAGGAGTCTGGAGTGGGCATCAGCGAGCATCAGCGCACACTGCTGGGACACCCAAAGGGGGTCAGTCAAAGGTCATCCAAGGGTCCCAATCAGTCACTATGTCTCCTGGCTCCACTGCAAGGTTAGGCCTCTTTCTGCTGGGACGTACATGCCAGATTTCAGCAGAAGGTCACCTCATGGAATTAGTGGGAAAAGTCTAGCTCTGAGACAAGCTGGCTTAGTCATAGTGCAATGACATTACTAATTTGTCATAATTCACGCAAAAGGGCTTGGTTAATGCTCACCACTCCCACCTGTGTACTGATAGGACAAGGGGATGGAGGATTGCTTTAGGAAAATTAGGGAGTAGAGAACTTCATCATCTCACTTTGACAGGTGGGCTCGGTCTGCTTCGGGGACATAGAAATCTCACTAATGGCAAGTGCCCTTAATCTCCACAATTTGATATGCATTTATACATTTTTGACAACTATATGTTAACGTCAATCAGATGAAACTAGTCAGATGTCTGTATGTCATTCCTCAGCAGGGATACCGTTTTTTTCATTTACTCAGGAACTATGTCAGTGAAAAATATGTCACTTTATGGGCATCATTCTACTCATATTTGGCATGCGTTATCAACTTTTCTCATTGCTGATAATCACAAGGAAGCCCACATCACATTGTCATTAATAACTGTAGTTGTGTTAACCCCACAAAAATTGTGTTAGCATGGTTAGAAGGGTTTAACGGTCCCCTTTTCTAAAAGCCTGAAATGACGGTTGTGTGATGTACATTGGCAATTTTACACAATAAAAAGCATTTCCCATTTAAAAAAATAATGGGCAGCTTCACTTCTCTGTCCCACCTGCCCCTCACCTTTTCTTGTTTCACTTTCCCTGTTCATGCCTGTGACATCAAGAGAGGCGAGCAAATGCACTTTTTATGGGGTTTGTGACCCGGAGGACACATTGGCTGTAGAACAGACCCAATCATATCTGGTCCACCCTGTGTCTCCCATCTAAGAGCATATTATTTGTTGTATTTTTAAGGAATAGCACTGACAATTAAAGCAGCCAGGCCTCTCTCTCCAAGGCCACATAGAGGAGAGCTTGGTTTCACATTTGAAGAAATCAACATCAGGGTCCCTGGCAACAAACAGCCTGTAACTTTACTTAAAAGCATTTAAAATTACATCTTCTAAAATAAACAGTTTCAAAACTATGCAAGTTGCTTTAACATTGTCCATTGTGTGAGCTTGTGCTCGGCATCAACCCTATTCCCTTTTTGAAAGTCTGGCAAGCATTTTGCTGTACATATTATTAGTCTTGAAGGAAAAACGAAATTACATAATGTACGTGAAAGAAAATGCCCTGTTTCACCACAGCTGCTTGGGCACACAATTCTTGTATTTCCTTTAAGATACTGTGCACTCTAGTTCCATGGATGTCAGTGCAGTTTTCCATGGTTTTGTCAAAATGTTCTTTCCACATGTCATTCATTCATGATAAGTATTGTGCCCCTCTCCATATTTTATAATTTAGCACATTTTCTTTCCTTTTGAGTTGAGTTCACCAGGCCCTATGTTGGACCTGATTTCTGTGCAGGCCTTGCATTTCGGCGAGTCCTCATAACTGACTCTGGCCTCTTTATTTCTCACATCTAGGGGCTATATTTCACCCCACAATTCCAGTCTTGTGGATCTTGATGAAATAAGACAGAGAAAAGAGCAAGGAGATAGTGGGGTGTTCATTTTAGGTGAACAGGGTTCATCCCAGGGATCTCCACTAGAGCACATCTTCTCTTTTCCTGGTCCTGATGGAGTAGTGCTCTGGTCTGCCCTCCACTCTCTTTGAATTCTTATATTTTGGTCCTGGGCCCCTCCCTGTTCAAGCAGCTCCCCCTCGGACCTGTAGCAGCAAGGAGTTATTTAATCTGCCAAGAATAAAGGAGAGATTAAGTATGTCATACAATACTATTTTCCTGGGTCGGGATGTGAAAATTGACAACAATCCAACAAGAGACACATAACATTTTATGATACAATTTTAGAACATTACATTTATTGTTTGTACGAACATCAAAAAAGAGCATAAGTTGTTCTACTCCCTATAAATTTGTGATTTTCATACTCTTGGTTGCCATTCTGTACCTTTACTCTTCAGATGGTTGCAGGGCTCTACCATCACTGGGTTCTTCAATCAGTCACAAGTTCTGTCTGGGATGACAGCTCTTCAACTGATTGATGTGAAGCCATTTCTCTGCTGTTTGCTCGCCTTTAGGGATGCAGATCTTATAGGCGACAGGTGAGATTGTATCTATAATTTCAAAGGTGCTGCGCCAGGAGTGGAGCAACTTCCACTCTTTGGTCTGGTTCCTTTGAAAATTGTACAAGTAGACCATGTCTCCTACTTGATATTCTTTCTTGGTAGTCTTTAAGTTGTAGTGGTTTTTCATCCCCTCTGCCAACTTTTCTAGATTTCGTTGAGCGTAAGCAAAAGTGCGCTGAAGGAGTTTTCGTAAATGTTCAACATACTCATTGGTTGTGGACACGTTGATCAGGGTATGCTCTTGAGTTCTGTAGAGCAGATGCTGAGGTAGCACCATTTTTCAACCAGTCATGATCTCGAATGGTGACATTTTTGTCACAGAAGATGGTGTAGACCTGATGACCATCAGGACAAGCAGTAGTCACATGTCCCAACTGGGCCCAGAGTCTGCCACAAACGTCTTTAGGATGCCCACAATTATTTTATTTTACCTCTCAACTCCCCGACTTCAGGCTGAGCAGCAGGCAATGTGGAGTTTTCTCTTTACTTCGAGTATCTCTCACATCTTTGTCATCACCTCACTCCGGGGTGGACTGGCCTATAGGGAACTCTGAAGATTTCCCGGTGGGCCTCTGCACCCTGGGCCCCTTTTGTGTGGTATTTCCAAATGTTCTCATAGGAAAAGCATTAGACTTGCTAACAATGTGTCATACCAGCGCCTTCAGACCATACCAATGGTATATAAGGCACTATATAAATGCAAAATAACAATAACAATAACAATATGGGGCTACTTTGTAAATTATTTCCAGGGCCGCTTTTCGTCCCCAATAATTATTTCCAGGGCCTCTTTTAGTTCCCAGTCCACCCCTAACCTCACTGGTAAAATGACTACCTCGGTCCGACTCAATATTTTGGGGAAGGCCGAAAAGCGAGAATATGTGATTGATGATTAGGGCAACAGCTGTTTCTGCCTTGCAATTTAGGGCTGAGAGACATTCCACCCACTTGGTAAACAAGCATGTGACAGTCAACATGTACTTGTTTCTTTTAGAGGAACAAATCAAGGGCTTGATGAAATCTACTTGAAAATCCGACCAAGGCAATTTCATTCCCCTTTTTTTGTAGGGGAGCTTGGTGTGTGAAGGAACTTGGCTGAAACTGAGCACACACAGGACACCCCTTCAAGTATTGGTCAAGGTCCTGACACATGTGTGGCCAGTATGCAACCTTTTGCAAAATTTCCAAAGTTGTATGAAACCCCATATAACCAGCTGTGGCCGTGTCATGGCCGTGACTTAAGATCATGCTTTGGAATGGTACCATTCACTGGTCACATCCAGAGATGGATATCCATACCAACAAACCGTCTTGGATTCGGAACATCTTGGAAAACCTCATCAACACATGGAAATCTTCTTTCCCGGTATAATCGGATTTGGTCAGAGGAAAATTCACGGGGCCTTCAATGTGTTGATAACATTTCCCAATAATCCTATCCCCTTTTTGTGCCGTAATCAAATAAGCATCCGGGGTTTCCTTACTCCACTGGGCACTTGAGAGTTCATTTTGGGAAATTGTTTGAGACCTGGTAAAAGCAGCAACCTGTATTTCCCCCAACAGGGATTCAGTTTCTATGAGATCCCCGTGGATGGCTCTGGTTTTGGCCAACTGGTCAGCCCAGTCATTTCCAGTTTTGTCTGGTCTGTCTATTTTGGAGTGACATTTGATCTTTTTGCAGTAGATGGTCATCTCATTAGAGGTGTCCAGATCATCAATGGATTATATTAAATTCCCATGCTTGAGTGGTTTGTTATTTGCACCCAGCATGCCTCAATTTTTCCAATTAATCAGGTGCTCCACGAACCCATTCCTGACATAATCTGAATCAGTGATTATGACCAGTTCTTGGAGTTGGTGTTGCACGGCAGTGAGGATGGCCTGATGTACTGCCATCAACTCTGCCACCTGACTGCTTCAGGGACCAATCCTGCACCCATCAGAGGGCTCTGGGGCATCATTCACTGAGGCATTCCCAACGCCCACCACTAGTTCCTTTTCCCCATAATTATCAACATGGTAGGTGCACCCTTCCACATAAACTGTGGGTATCCCCTGGCATCCTCATGGACTTTGTTCAGGGAAGTAAGGTATGTCTCCATGTTGTCCTTGGTTTTTAGACTTTCATCCTTAAGACACTTTTCTTGAGCACAGTCATGCAAGTCAGCCAAAACTTGTGCAAGGGGACTCTTCTTGTTTTATCCATATCTGATCGCCACAGGAATGCCTTGCATGGACAGAATCCAGGAATTAATTCTGGAATTACTCGCATTCCCTGTTCAGAATTGGTCACTTTGGAGATATTGCGAGGGCTGGTGAGGAGTCTCGACAATGATGTGCTCTCCCTGGATAAACGGCTGGTAATTCTTCAATGCCCACACCGTTGCCAGGAGTGCCTTTTCACAATCGTTGAATTTTTCCTCCACCAAGCAGAAAGTCTTGCTCGAATACGAGATGACTTTGTGATCTTGTTGTTTTTTTGGTATAATACTGCTGTTAAGCAAGTATATGAGTAAACCTGTCTCCAAGAAGAACTCCTTGTTTTATATGGGGTAAGCCAAACAAGGCGCTTTGGAAAGGCTTCTCTTGAGTTGTTTCCCTGCCTTCGATTGTTCTGAACCCCACTCCGACTTTACCCCGGCCTTTAGTAAATGGACCAAGGGTTGTGTGTTTAGTCCCCTATGAACTTTCTCCTATAATTAGTAAGACCCAGGAGGCTTCTTAGTTCACGCAGAGTCGTATCGTCTTTCAGTTTCAGTAAGGCTTCCACCTTTTTCACCTGGGGACTGAGACCCTCAGGGGTGATTTCATGCCCTACGAAGTTGACGCAGGAAATACACCACTTTGCCTACTGGTAGGACAATTTTGCTCTGGCTTTCTGCAACTGAGTAAGCACATAGGGTATTTCAGCTATGTGTTCCTTCAAAGTTGATCTCTTAATTAATACATCATCTACATAGGCTAGGTTTCCCATTTCGCACACGTTGGGCATGACCTTATGCAGAAAGATGTTATAATCATTGCCAGAGTTTATGTATCCAAAGGGGGTTCAGGTCCATGTGTATTGCGAAGGTAAAGGCAAGCTTATACTGGTCTTCCCTACTCACAGGTACTGTCCAGTAACCGTTGGTCCGGTCAGTGGCGGTACACACCATTGACCCTTGGAAATGGGCCAGTCCCTGATCGATGTAGGGAAGGGGCCATCTTGACATGTAGACCTGTTTCTTTAACTCCCTAAGGTCTGCGCAAAGTCTCCATTGGCCATTGGGTTTGAGTATCCCCAGTACCGGGTTATTAAAGGTACTGTGGACTGGACAAATTATCCCACATGATTCTAAGTTCTTTATAATCTCTGTGAGTGACTCCATACACATGAGGGGCAACCGGTATTGCTTTACAAATAGGGTAGCCATCTCAGGGTCTGATGGTATGGAGGTTAAATGTATCTCAGTGTGACGTGACCACAGTCCATGGCAAAGATCTCTTGAAAATCCAAAAACACCTGTTTCAGCTTCTGCTTTTGCTTCTCAGTCTCACAGACATCAGTGAGGTTGAATCGTTCCCCAATCATCTGCCTGAAGCCTGGAAATACCTCGGGTTTTGCAATTTCAGCAGTATTTTATTTATTGCATTTATTATAAGCCCAAACGCATAGGTATCACAGTGAAGGTTACAGACAGCTTAACATCTCTGGTTAGAATTGGGAGAAAGATACATAAGCAAGAGGTCAAAAGACATGGCAGCACAGTATTAGTCACAGTGTGTGGTTGACAAAAGGAGAGGTGATAGTGTTGTGTTACGCAGTAATTCAGAAGCACTTGTTGTGATACTTGGCAATTGGTATTAGTATTTGTTAAATAGCCAGGTCTTTGGGTGTTTTCTGAAGATGGGATGCAAAGGTTTGTTTCTCAATGCACTTGGGATGGAGTTCCAAACAGTTGGGGCAAGGACCGGGGAACTGTTCCCCCCCTGCCCTCGTACGTTTGAAACATGGGATTCTGAGTTGGGACATATTATTAGATCTCAAGGCTCTTGACAAGGACTTAGCCATAACTATGTTATTTAAGTACACAGGGGCCTTCTTGGCTAAGCAGTTATGTGTGATACAGAGTTTTAAAAAGTATTCTTGCTTTAATGGGCAGCTAATGTACATCACTTTTTGTGTCAGAAATGTGGTCTGACTTTTTGATGCCAAGTGCTGCTCTTAGCGCTTTATTTGGAAGGATTTGGAGTTTTGCTAGGTTAGATTTCGAGGAACCTAGTAGTAACATGTCACAATAGTCTAATTTAGACAAGATTAATGCTCAGTTGAGAGTTATACAATTGTTTGGTGTCAATAATTTGCGACTTAAAACTATAAGTTTAGCGGTGCAGGCAGTGGATGAGGAAAGCGTATTGATATGCTTAGTCATGGTAAGGCTTGAGTCCAAGTAAACACCTAGTGTTTTGACTTGGTTGAGTGTCAGGAAAGGTGTGCCGTCAATGAAAAATTAGGTGTAATCTGGGTGGAGGGATTTGATTTTGGATGAAGCACCCACAGTGAGGATCTCTGTCTTTTTATCATTGAGGCAAAGACTGTTAGTTGCCATCCAGTTTTGTATGGTAGCATAGATTTCATTTATTAGGATGGTGTCTTGCTCGTAGTTGCCCAAGATAGGGATCGTGATCTGGGTGTCATCTGCACAATTGGTGTGGATGACACCCATGTCATCCAGGGCGGCAAATAGCAGCTTGGTATAGGCATTGTAGAAAGTGGGTGAAAAGCAAAAGCCTTGAGGAACTCTTATGGGAACTGAAATGGGATCTGCAGCTTCCTTTCCCATGGTAACTCTAGAGGCTCAATCTGCTAAAAAGGATTTGACCCAAATGGTAGCTTCACCTGCAAAGAAAACGCACAGCAGTTTCTTTTAGACACAGTAGTTTTGTAAACACAGTTACTTATGTTTTCAATCAATGTAGAGAGGGTTTCCTTCCCTTCTTTCCAGGATACCCATGTAGAATATATGTAGAATACGTGGGGAAGCACATATGTAACGGTAGGAATATGCTGATACAAACATCCATAATTTTGGGGCTAAAATAGAAATAACAAACTGGAACCTGGTAATCTAGTTGGGTTGATTATCAAAAAATGAATAAATCACTGTGGACATCTCGTTTTTTTGTATCCCGGCAGAAATCTTTCTCTGATCATAGATGATGGATTCATTTATTTAGGCTCAGATAACACTACAACCTGATTCTCAGAGTCTGAATAGGAACTTGGGTGAGTGAACACATTTATTACAGATGCATTAGTTATGGCCAATTGCAGATGCAAATTATATGGATAAAAATAGTAAAAGATACATCAGAATGTTTTGTTTCTTTTTAGGTGTTGGGAGCAGGAGGGAACCTGGCAACACTTTGGAACACTAAAAAATTATACCTTGTGGTTACGAACAAGTAGAAATTGTAAGTTCACATTGCCATGAGGGTATGAATAAGAATTGGAAATAAATAGATGCAGAGAATTGAGTAGCATCTCTGTTGTTGTTCCGCAGGGTCTCAACAAAGCCAGAGATACCGTGGAGGATTTGCTCCAACTATCTACTCGCTATCCCCTGAATTGACACATGGGGGTGAGTAGATTGATGTGTTTATGTATGTAACACACAGTGTGACAATATTAGTCACTTAAAAAGTAATATGGTATGACACTGGATACTGATGGCCTCTTATGTATGTTTTTTAGATCTGAAATTGGCTCATAGCATTCCAAATACTAGGCCAGATCTAGTAGTTCATGCCCTATGTCCCGAAGGTCTTGGAATATCAAAGACAGTCAGTTCTGTTTTATGTGGACCGAAACACGTGTCGACGATTATGTGAACATTCTGGTTAATCAACAAATCAGACAAAATACAACACCTGAAAATAAGTACTGGGCCATAAACATTTGTGATAATTATTATTTGGAAATACATGTATTAGTAGAGCACTACAGTATGTATCATGTGCCAAATGTATGTTTTTTTAAAAATAATATTGCATGAATTAGTATAGGATTGAGTATGAAAGTTGAATATATGAAATATATGATGATGAATTGACATTTATGTTTTTTAAAACAAAACATACAATGAGATATTATATGTTTATTGATTAAAATTTGTAATATTTGTTTAATAACCTGTGTCATCCCTATCCACTGTGCCCAAAGTGATACATCTAAGGTCGCTATTATCCACCAATATTCGAATGGTGTTGTGTTCTACGTCAACTAGTGCTGTCGGATGTAGATACAAACATTGCTGTTGGAGATGATAATTCAAATATAAGCGCCCTGGTTTTTAGGGGAATCATGAATTGTCGTACCTGTCCTGGGATGGTGACCTCTTCTCCCTTTTGAACTTCAACTGTATACGGCAGCAATTGAGCTGACCGAAATGCCTCCTCATGGTTGTCAAAGCCCATGGGGCTAGCCCCCGCCCCCTCAGTTGGGACAAGGCTTTGTAATTAAATAGGTCCAAATTAATAGCAAATTGATTGAGAATATCACTTCCCAAGTAAAAGGCAGAGGGGACATCTCTCAAAACCCAACAATTATGCTGTATGCTTTTTTTTGGAGTTTCAAGGCCCATTTCCAACTTATCATCAACTTAAACATGGGAATGGTCTGATCTTTTGGGAGTTTCATGAATAATGCTTCACTGATTAATCATTTTCCATTATTCAGGCAAACTCTGGTGAGAACTGGCTGTACCCCCTCATTTAACTGAATAGGGGAAAAACTGCTGTTCAACCCTTTTCTGAATATCAGCCAAACTTTGAGCTAGTTTTTCATCACCTTTTGTTATGGAATAATGATTTTCTTCAGATTGTGGATCGGTATACAATTCCAGAGTATTCCCTTCCAGTGCGGAATGCCACTTAAAACTGGGAGGAAGGATCATGTTCAAAAATGGAGAAGGGTTCCCATCATCAGTTTGCTCTCCTACAGAGAAGAAAGTGATGTCTGGGACTTGATTGTTCCTAAAGTGAAATTCTATTTGGTCTGATCTCTGTTCAGTCATGTGGCATGTGCCATTTAAACTCGCATAATTGGGGCTTTGTTTCAATTTGATTGGCCTGTTAGTCTGAGTCCAGAGGACCTTTTTACACAGTCAATCAGGGGTGATAATGTCCAGAGGAGGTCATTTCCCAGTTGACAAAGTGTGCCCTCTGGAGTGACGACTGTCAACGGGTGTTTGACCCTAAGTCGCCCAATTTTGGTCTCCCAATCTGCAGTCCCTTCCACAAAAATATAATTTCCATCAGAGTTTTGGAGTTGTCCAGGAAGAGATGTGAGGGGAATTTGGTAACTCTCCCCCTTCCTGAATTAATTTGGCTTGGTTATCCCGTATCCACCAGCACTGAAAATGGACATTGACCCTGTACCTTGATGGAGGCATAACATCTCCCTTCCCTCTCCTCAAGGGGCAAAGAAAATGTGCATTTTGTGCCAGCTTGGCAGGTAATTTCTTTATTTTGAACTCTGGCACAGTGTGATCTTGGACAGTTTTCTGTGTCTGAGCCCAGGAATCTGTAAATAAAATTCTGCACCCAGCAACAAACGGGCTGGGGAAGTCCCCTTTTCTCCTGATTCTTAGCTGTCCCCCTTTTCCCGTAGACAGTTGCCCAAACCTTTTTGGGGGGGAGGATTCCTTATTGCTTTTATCTGGGTGTCATAGTTGGGTTACAGGAATTGGTGGTTCTGGGCAGTCTCCATACTTACCCAGTCAACGTTAGGGTCTTTTGGGACCCATTTTTCCTTGAGAGGGATCCCCCATCCCTGAAAGAGAAGGTTTTCTTCACTGAATACTCTTGTCCAAGCCTCAAAACAGTATTTCGAAAACCTTCACCCATTCAGGGAGGTGGGGGGTGTCCTCCACAATACCCGGAAGAAGGGAGGAGGGACATGAGTACTCCCCTGTGCGAAAGGGAGAGCCCAAGGGAAGTGAACCTAGAGAGCCCACGGTACCACAGGGGAGAAGAGACCAGACCCTGTCATTCTGGGAGTGATTCCCAGTCTCGGGGGGGCAGGGAGCACCTAGAGGACAGGTCGTGTACCACATATAGTAACAGCTCTGAGTCAGAGGGCGAGTGGACTCAGGTGCAGCAGAAAAAGAAGGCTGCCAAACAAAAGAGAGGTCTTGTAAAGGACCCAATTTGGCCAATAGAAGCCATAAGAAGCTTTATGACACCATTCACAAAAGTACCAAATACTGAGTATGTGAGCATCTGGAGCTGTATGACCAGATGATGATGTCATTTGGCATCACAAATGATCACAATTCCATGGAGATTGTCAAATGGACATTCTCCCCAGAATACTCAAGCTTCTTTACTGGGCTGGAGGATCAAGACCACCAAAGATGGTCGACCTACAAGGCAGCCATCCTTTTTGATAAAGTCTCCAGCCGGTTTCGCACACAACCTCAACAAATACCTAGTGCACCAATGAACTAGGAATCAGGCTGGTGTGTATTACGAATATTTATTATTCAAATTATGACACACAGATTACATCAGCCACCAATGTTGTGGCAAAACAAAAACAAAATGACTTAGTAAAGTATCCACAGAGAGATGACACAATACAGTACACAATACAGTACAATAGTTTCCTTTTTTATCATCCCCCAATACAAGCAAAAAGCAGTTCAAAGCACACAAGGTAAATGAATGCAAACAGTGTTAGACTTTGGTCCCTGAAACTCTCACCCTCCAAACATCCACTAGGCTTGACTCTTTTGAATGGAAGGCAGTGGCAGGGAGTGGGAGCACAATGGAAAAATCGGATTTGGGATATGATTCACAGAAACAATATGACAGGAAGAAATGTAAGGGCAAAATGTGTTTTGCTGCACCTGACAATGAAACACAGGGCTTTAGGATTATGATCAGAACAGAATAGGAACATTGATTTTAATTATTTATCACCACTGCTGTGGCGAAGAATGGAAAGAAATGGGGAATTTGCATTTCTATACCTGACATGAACAAATAGGGCTTTTAGAATCTTGGTCAGACCAGAATGGGAATATCGGTTTTAATTATGTTTAGCACAATTGCAATGTGAGAAAGAAAATGCAAATGTGAATTTGTTTTTAACTTACAATGGGAACACAGGGACAATTTCGTTTTGCACCTTACAATGGGAACACACATGGAAAACATTTTGTTTTGCATCTTACAATGGGAACACAGGTGGAAGCAATTTTGTTTTGCACAGCACAGTGGGAACAGACATGGAAACAGGGCTTTTTTTAAATTAGTACTTTTGGCAAATCTTTATAGCTATACAGACTCACAACACACTGGGAATAAATTGTTGGTTTTGAATGCCAACAATACAGATCCTGTGAATTCAATGGGGGAATTAATTGATTTACTTTGATCAATATACTAAGGATCTGCACAGGCAAATGAGGTATTTTCAATGGGACAATAACTAAAATACACAGGCGAACAAGGGATTATTCAATGGGAAATGATTAAAGTACACAGGCAAACAGGTTTTTTCAAAGAGGAAATAACTAAGACAATGCTGAAAGAATACAGGGCATGCACAATCTATGTCCTGGGGTATTTCTACTTACATGAGGGGACTAGACTGGGCATCCAAAAGCATCCGGGCACACGGCTGGATAGCCAAAAGGGGTCAATCAAAGGTCTCCTCTCCTTCCTCCAAGAGTCACAATCAGTCTCTATGTCTCCTGGCTCCATTGCAAGGTTAGGACTCTCTCTGCTGTGATGTTTACTCCAGATTTCGGCAGCAGGTCACCTCATGGAATTAGTGGGAAAAGTCCAGCTCTGAATCAAGCTGGCTTAGGTATAGTGCAAATGACATCATCACGTGTCATAATTCCTGCAAAAGGGATTGTTTAATGCTCACTACTCCACTCCCACCCGGACGGAGTATTGCTTTGGGACAATTAGGGGAGGAGAGAATGTCATAATCTCACTTTGATAGGTGGGCTGCTTTGGGGATATAGAAATCGCACTACATGGCAAGTGCCCTTAAGCCCCACAATTTGATATGCATGAATAGATTTCTGACAACTATATTTTAACTATATTTTAATGCAAATCAGATGAAACTTGTCATGAGTCTATATGTCATTCCTGTGCAGAGATACAGTTTTTCTTCATTTACTCAGGGACAATATCAGTGAAAAAGATGGCACTTTATGGGCGTCATGATACTCATATTTGCATGATTTATCAACTTTTCGATTTGCTGGTAAACACAAGCAGGCTCACATCACCTTTTCAGGAATAACTTTAGTTGTGTTAATCCCACAAAAATCATCTTAATATGGTTAGAAGGGGGTTAACTGTCCCCTTTCATAAAAAAGTGATATGACAGTTGTGAGATATTCTTTCTTTTACACAATAAAAAGCATTTCTCCCATTTAAAAAGCAATGGGCAGCTTAACTTCTCGCCCCCACCTTTTCTTGTTTCAGTTTCCCTGCTCAAGCCTGTGACGTCAGGTGAGGGTTCTGTGTTTAGATTAGCCTGCCCCCCCAAGGGCTAATGACGAAGCTAATGCACTTTTTATGGGGTTTGTGACCCGGAGGTCACAAGGGCTGCAGAAAAGACCCAATATTATCGGGTCCACCCCGTATCTCCTAGATAAGTGCATATGAATTCTTGTATTTTTAAGTAATAGCACTGACAATTAAAGCAGCTAAGCCTCTCTCTCCAAGGCAACATGGAGTAAAGCATGGTTTCACATTTGAATAAATCAACATCCCTGTCCCTTGCAACAAACAGCCTGTAACTCGTACCTAAAGGCATTTCAAATGCCATCTTATAAAATAAACTGTTTAAAAACTATGCAAGTTGCTTTAATATTGGCAATTTTTGAGTTTGTGCTCGGCATCAATCCTATTCCATTTTTGAAAGTCTGGTGAGCATTCTGCTGTACATATTATAAGTCAAGAAGGAAAAATGAAATTACATAATTTTATTTAATGTACATGAAAGAGAATGCTCTGTTTCACCACAGCTGCTTGGCCACACACTTCTGGTATTTCCTTTAAGATACTGTGCACTATGGTTTCATGGATGTCAGTGCAGCTTTCCATGGATTTCTCGAAATGTCCTTTCCACGTGTCATTCATTCATGAGAAGTATTGCGCCCCTCTCCATATTTTACAATTTAGAATATTTTATTTCCTTTTGAATTCACAACACCCTATGTCGGACCTCATTTCTGTGCAGTCCTTGCATTTTGGCGAGTCCTCATAACTGACTCTGGCCTCTTTATTTCTCACATCTATGGGCTATATTTCACCCCACAACAATGCTAGTACACAAATTAAAGACACTGATGAATTAAAGAATAGAGGAGTGGTGAACTCCTTATATTCCATTCCTGTCCTCATAAAGGCCGGAGCAGTATTTAGCCTTATCTAATTGCTAACGAGAACCAGAGGAAACACGTAATGACTGATATATGAAGAAATAGACACACATTGTTATAAGCTATAGGTGTTGAGAAATGTTCAATACAAGGGCTTCATTACGAGGTCGGCGGTACCCTACCAGTGTGACAGGCCGTTTGCCACTGACCTCGTTACACCGTTTCAGAACCTAGCTTCCCAGTGTCATCGGGACATTACAAGTCCTGGCGTCCCGGGAATTCAGGCCACCAGAAAACTTAAGTCTCCATTCCATCCATGCGGATGGGGAATCAAAAGCACCAGCACTGTTGCTGACACTGTTTCCAGGGCAACTCTGTGCCTGGCAGGGTCAGACCTATCGGCTGCAGCGGACCCGACAGGCAGACTCATAATGTGGCAGTCTGGAAACAAGGGTGCCGGTAAGCTTAGCACATGTTCTTAGTCTGTTTCCCGACAGAGTGACTGGGTTGCAGTAGATGTTATCTGTTTACTTTTGTTGTGATAGTGAATGAATGTGTCTGATGAGTATGGTATGCATGTATTCATTATAATGACAGGAGGTGTCTGCATTGATTTATGGTGTACAACTGATAATATGAATTGTTGCATTTTTAAATAATTCAATAAAATATGTTATTTTTTCTTAATTGGGAAGTTTATGACTGCACCTAGAGTGTGGCTTAACTATGTCTAGTACTATAGGTCTTGATCATTGTTCTATGTATACATGGTATTGGGACTGTTATTTCTGCATTCTCAGTGATTGTGATTTTGTGGCGTTCTTCCATGTACTGTATCCTTGGCTAAAATGGAACTGCTTTCAGACTTCCTTGTTTCTCCTGCCTGCCTGGACTTTAGTTGCATCCTCTTGCCATTCAGGATAGCTCCCTGCATAGAAGCACTCGTTGACCACCTAGGCAACTGTAGCGGCTGATCATCTCTGGCCTATGGACTTAATCTTGCTGCTCCCCCAGTAGTTCCTTAATATGTTTCCTGCATCTATGCCCCTTTGAAGATTTAGGGGATGTAGTAAGTAAATTGATTGTCTGTGTTTATTTATGACTTCACTCACTTGTTATTTCTTTATTTCAGCCTGGGAGAGAGCCAGGCAGCATTCCTCCTTACTTTTCATCTGAGCCCTCTGCAGACTGCATGTTCTAGACCACAGGTGCCGTGCTATAGGGCAAAAAGTCTGTTGCTGTGGATGCTAGGTCCCATACATCAGCACACTTCAAGCCTAATAATAAGGCAGATACAAAAGTTAGGGTTTAAGAAAATACACATTTATTAGGGACTGTTACACCAGTTGTCACCTTATGTTGAAGTGGGCAGCCCCAAGTCAGTGAATATAAATAAAATTATGTACCGGTCATAGGGATGGGGATTAATAATAATAATAATAATAATAACAATAATAATAATAATAATACATTCTTATAGGGTGCAACACACCCGTAGGCCTCAGTGCGCAGCAAGAAATAGGGCCAAAGTCAGGGCGTGGAAATTCAAACAGATGGACGACCGGACTAGTCATTAGAGTTAAAGAAAAATGTTTGTACTGCTTTTTTAAAGCTAGTAAGACTGGATGCAGACTGAATTGTTACAGGTATAGAGTGCCACAAGACAGGAGCCTGAGAAACACTGGTCATCAAAGTTTCTCAGTCGGGGCCATGGCGCAAAGAAATGATGTTGTTTACTCGACCAAAGAGTCCGCACAGAGGGGTTTAGTAATCTATTAGCTAAGTAGCCGGGTGCTTGGTAAGTCAAGAAATGCATTGTCGAACAAGGAGCCACTGAACTTCTCATCTAGACTGTGGTTCATGGTCATGTGGGCCCAGACCACAAATAGTTCTGACCGCATTATTCTGGACAATTTGAAGTTAGTGGAGATTTTTTTGGAGGCACCGACAAGTAGTCCAATACAGTAATGCAGGCGGGAGTTCACAAGTGCGGCTGCTACTGAGGCAAGGCTGAGGAAAAGGTAGTTCCAAGATAAGCTGGGTATCGTCTGCATAATTTTTGGAGACGACTGCAGCCTTATCCAGCATGTCAAACAAAGGGCGCATATAGATATTCCAAAGAATCGGCGAATGACAAGCACCCTGTGGCACACCGCATGATAAGGACTCTGGGGGCGGCCTTGTAGTTGTTAACATCCACCCGTGCTGTTCTAGGACAGTTTGGGAAGTTAGGTAAACATGTGAAGTCCATGTTATAGTATCCAGCAGTACCCGAAGCCAAAAGGGACAAAAGGACACCCTAACCAAAGTCTGCTAGGATTTAAAAGAAGCATGTTAAGGGCTTGTGTTATATTCTTAGACGCTTGACCCCCAAACTTTCAGAGGCACTTAGAAGACCTTCTGGCAAATTTCTCCTCCTTCAGCTTGAGCAACGCTTCCCATTAGCCTGCAGGACTAGTCTGTCCCCAGTGCTCATGTCCATAAAATGCAACATGATTGTATGTTTCAGGGTAAATATGGCCGCTCACTCATACTTCTGGCCAATTAAAACCAACCTCTTACATTGGCTTCAGTTCAGTGTCCTTGCACCAATAACTGCAGGCCAAATATTCATGGTCAGCAGTTATGATATGATATGATAATTTATTTATATAGCGCGTATACACAATGTGTTTCAAAGCGCTTCAAGGCAAGGGTGGGAACAAGGGAAAAAACAATGACATTCTTACAGGCCATGAACAGTAAGGATGTGAAATTAACTATCGTACTCGGCCTGACGACATTTAAGATAGTGCAAGAGCTAAAACATAGATAAGGAAGGGAGGGGGAGAGTGGGAAGGAAATGGAAACAGACAGGCGACTACCGTACTAGGCCTGGAAACATTTCTGGTAGAGCCTGGAAAAAAACAAGAGGTGAGGGTGAGGGGTGCAGAAATGTAGGGGAGGAACAAAACAAGCGACTATCATATTAGGCCTGACAACATTTCAGATAGTGCTGGATGGGTTTGGGGAGGAAAAAACCAGTAAGGGGAGGGAGGAGGAAACAGACGAAGTTGCTATCATGCTAGGTCCAGGGACAATTCTGATAGAGTAAGTGCATAGAAGAAAGTAAGGAGAGGAGATAGGAAAAGGGAAGAAGGGAAAGGAGGAGAGAACAGAGAGTTAGCAGTCAAAAGAGTGGAGAAGCAAGAGGGGAGAGTGAATCCAATTGCAGAAGTCAGTAGTAACACATAATGTTGCAAGCCAGGATACAAGATGAAGATGGGAACAGCATGATTCAGGGCCACCATGAGTACAAGATGCAAAAGAAGTTCAGCATGAGAGTTGAGAAAGGGTGACGCACCATGAATGAATGAAGTCCATAAAAGTCAAATCCAGCATTGTCCACAAGACGGTGATGGTGAAACCAGAATGTATCAGGACAGACTCCTGCATAAGTAGGCTTGAGTGGGGTGAGGGGGGAGCAGGGTAGAAGAATCAAGCAAAACAGGCAACACCTGTGTGCGAGAATAGGGGGGCACAAGGGAACATCACGGGGGACCCGAGGGAATAACACATGTTGGTGCATGCCTACCTGCTGTCTGAGCAGGGGGTCAGGCCCTGGGTCCTCCTGGTCTGAACAGGTCCAAACAGGAATTCCCCTTTTCTTCATTAGGTGCACATGTTCAGTCTTGCTTATAGCATTCATGAAACACCAGGAGCCAAACAGGACAAAAGGACACCCTAAACAATGTCTGCTAGGATTTAAAAGAAAATAATAAACACTAGGGTTTTAGAGGTAGTGGATGATGCCATGAAGGGGCAAATAATATTTTTTATTATAACTTGCAAAGGAAGACGCTGGTCGCGCCACCTCATTTCATTATGTTCGTATGAGAAAGAAGAAGTTGGCATCTTTAAATAACATTACATTCTCGAAAGAATTACATAATGTTAGGAGACTTAAAAGATCTCTGGAAAGATTGTGGAGGAAAGATCCCTGTCCTGACTCACTCGCTAAATACAAAGAGGGAAGCTATTGTTATAAAAAATCACTGCTCGCAAATGAAAAGACAGTGCTAAATCTAATAAAAGAATATTGATTATAGTTCTAAAAAAACCTGAAGGGAAGAAAGAGGATAACAATTTACCCCAAGCCAGTGATTTATGATGTAATAACTTGCAAATAGGGTTTTTTGATAAAATAAAAACTCATCAGAATAATATTACTGAAAAGCAGAAGAATCTATCTAGGACATATCAAATTCCCTCTCAGAATGCTTCCTTCCACATTGGCATTACATGTTCTACTCCCTTTTTTTTTACCTTACTGTTCCATCTGAAGAGGAGATTTAAAAAAAGGTCATATTAGAGCTCAAATCTACATCATGTATCTCAGATATTTGTCCCTCTAGGCTTATTAAGGATTACATTCACTTGTTCTCCCCCCGCTTTACAAGATAGTTAGTTCTTCCTTTAGACATTGTTAACCCTTTGAGTTTGAAGGAGGGCTGATCACCCCTATTCTAAAGAAGTCCAACTTAGACCTAAAAAATCCTGGGAATTATCCTCCCATCATGAATATGCCATTCGTTCTGAAAATATTGGACAGGATTGTATACCTGCATCCTAAAAATGTCCTCTCCCCAATCCCTTTGGGATAGCAGTGGTTTAGCCTTTTCCCTTTGCGCCCATGTAGGTGCACCCACACATGTGAGGCACCGTTTTTGTCGGGAAATCAGTTGGAATTGTGGAAAGGTAGGACATATGTTGTTGGCGGCGTGTTTCAGTGGTTTTCTGGTGGCAAATGTCTGAAAATTGTGTTTTGTTCCCCTAAATTCTGGACTTTGCCGGGCCTTGTGGGTAATAAATTGTAGGGCGATTCGCGCAAGTCAGACCTCTGTGGATTCACACTGGTGTCTTCTTTTCAGAAATGCATGGGGTTTCCTGTTTTTCTTTGGTGGCTGTGACACCCCAGGACCAAATCTGTAGGTTATCCACAAGACCAAAATCCTAAACATTTCTTCTCACCAAACCCTTTGAGATAGCAGTCGTTTAGCCTTCTCGCTTTGTGCCCAGGTAGCTGCACCCACACATGTGAGGTACTGTTATTGTTGGGACACCTATGGGAATGTGGGAAGGTAGGACATGTGTTCGTGGCGGCGTGTGTCAATGATGTCCTGATGGCAAATGTCTGAAAATGAGTTTTTTCCCCCTAAATTGTGGACTTTGCCGGGCCTTGTTGGTAATAAATTCTAATGCGATTCACGCAACTCACACCTCTCTGGATTCCCACGGGTGTCTTCTTTTCAGAAATGCATGGTGTTCCGTAGGCCCAAATCTTTATGTTGTCCACAAGACCAAAATCCTAAAAATGTCCTCTTCCCAAGCCCTTTGCGATAGCAGTGGTTTAGCCTTTTCCCTTTGCACCCAGGCAGGTGTACCCACACATGTGAGGTACTGTTTACGTCGGGAAACCTGTTGTGATGTGGGAAGGTAGGACATATGTTGTTGGCGGCATGTTTCGGTGGTTTTCTGGTGAAAAATATCTGAAAATTGTGTTTTTCCCCTAAATTGCTGACTTTGCCATGCCTTGTGGGTAATAAATTGTAGGGCGATTCGCGCAAGTCAGACCTCTGTGGATTACCACGGGTGTCTTCTTTTCAGAAATGCATGGGGTACCCGGTTTTCCTTGGTGGCTGCCAGACCCCAAGCCCAAATCTGTAGGTTGACCAGAAGACCAACATCCTAAAAATGTCCTCTCCCCAAACCCTTTGGGATAGCAGTGGTTTAGGCTTTTTGCTTTGCACCCAGGTAGGTGCACCCACACATGTGAGGTACTGTTTTCATCGGGAAACCTGTTGGGATGTGGGAAAGTAGGACATGTGTTGTTGGTGGTGTGTTTCAGTGGTTTCCTGGTGGCAAATGTCTAAAAATTGAGTTTTTTCCCCTAAATTCTGGATTTGCCAGGCGCTTGGGGAAATAAACTATAGGTTGATTCGCGCAAGTCAGACCTCTTTGGATTCCCATGGGTGTCTTCTTTTCAGAAATGCATGGGGTTCCCTGTTTTCGACAGGGGAATGAAGCAGTGCATTGTTTTTCTCAATGTTCACAGAAGCCATTACCTTACAGGTCCAAACATGTTCAGCACATAACTTTTTTCTGTCATTTTTCCAATTTTTTCCCAAACTATGGGAATTTTACCTACATAAGTATTGCCTTACCTGTGCAAATGAACGCTTCCTAAACTTGGACATTTCTCTACTTTTCAGACATGCATGCCTTTCTGTCTTCCCATTTAGCTTTCCTAACCTCCTCTTCTTTTCCGTAACGCATGTCCTATTGGAAAAACTGGAAACATAGCCTACTTCTCACAAAACGGATGTAAACCTTATAAAAATATGTTGGTTTTTTAATCCACTCAACCTGTTCTTGAAAGCCTGGAAAATGGCAAATTCAGTACAGCAAACCATTTGTTGTTAGCTCTTTCAAGAGAAAACCCCACAGGCTTATTTGTACATCATTTTATTGGCTTTTTGTAAAACAAACACAAAATGTGCTCTCTTTTTGTTTTTGTCTCTCGGACCCATACAGCAAACTATGATTCCTTGGTGTCTTTATGACCTACATGTGGGAAGGAAAGTAGCAAATTGTGGCCAGGATATCCCATGTAACAGAAAAATTACAAGGGATTGAATGGCGACATACAGACATCTCCAAAAAAGGGCTCCACACTGGCAGGGAAACCTCTCAGCAGTTAAGGGGTTAAAACATAATATTTTTGGGAACTACATGCTGCAAATGCACAGAAACCTGCCCTCCACACTTTACGCATGTAATGATACAACATGGTACACCATAAACTGATGCCTGCACTGCTTTTTTGTAGTGCATTCAGAAATAAGACAACTAGCTCACAAAACGCTGTATCTTTGGTGAGTGCTTTTGCAGTAACAGGGACAAATCTACATACTATATTGTGATAGGGACATCAACACTAAGTGGATATGTTCTGACAAGGGCTCTTGTCTGCCTTTTGCTTCCACAATAGCATTATTAAACACTGCTTGCCTTAGCTTAATACCTAGATATTTCCTTGTTATTATTGGTAAGCGAGAAACAAAAATGGAGGAATGTAAGTTCACAGATTTCTGTCCACCGGAGATATGTCTGAGGATGCTTGCGGTCTTGTGCAGAAGGGTGGTGCCCTAGCAGTTTGGAATGGACTGCCCCTTTGTGGGTGGGACCAAACCTGATTTGCATATGGTCTTTCCCCTTTCTGTAATGGTTCGGCAGGTGAAGAATGATGGTCAGGAGGGTTGCCCTGAGCAATTGCCAGAGGTTTAGGATTAACTCTAAACCTTCCAGCCATCATCTCTCTGTTTTGCTTTGCCACATGAGTTTCTAACAGAGGTATCACCCCATTAAAAAATAAATGGAATAGGAACATGAAAATGTTAGGAGCCTTGACTGTCTCTCTCTGTATTTGATGTTCCTAAGTGGTAGGCATAAAATGCCCTGGTAGCGGATCTTTGACTCCTCTTTCCTGAGTGGTGTATCACTTCCTGCAGCCCTCCACACATCATATGTGAAATTCTAGTAAGTTAGCTCAGTGGGGTAATGCATTTGGTGTAGATGAGAGAGAGAGATGGAGAGAGAGAGATGTATAGAGGTCTGTGTGTAAGCTGAATGATGAAAACGCAAACCATAGTAAGCTAGCTCAAAAGGTTAATGTGCCTGCAGCAGAGATGTGTATCAGTGTTTATGTAGCATGCAGGTTACAGGCAACAATTCCTAGAGAGAAGTTATCATTCACGGTCAAATACAATGACACTGAGTAGAAATGAAATTAGGCTTTCTAAGAAATGATTTACTGATACTTTAACTCTGAAGGCTAACATATTTTTGTATGGTTTTCATATTGTATTTGTAGATTTCTGTTTTCATATTTGGCAGTGAAGGCAAATCTGTGCATGACTTTTTAGGAACAATATAATTCGTACACAGTGTTAGCTGCCATAATCCTACAGCCCCATGGCATCATAATCAACAATCAATGGTTTTGATCAGATTTGAGAGGATGAAGACTTAATTGTTCAATCTAAAATTGGAATGTGTGCCTTTGCAGTTTTCCGAAGTATCTCTGCAGCAGATGATGCAACACCTTAAACCAATGTAGGAGCTACATGATATGATATGATATGGCATTTATAACGCGCCTATACACAAGTGTTTCAAGGTGCAACGAGGCACGTGAGGGGGAACAAAGGGAGGACAGACAACGATCATACTAGGCCATGTCATTCAGATAGCGCAAGTGCATGGGAAAGGGAAGGGGGAAAGGGTGGGGTGAGGGGAATGAAAAGTGCAGTACATGGGAATAAAATAACAATAAGTAAAGTAACGGACAGCAGGTGGCAATTGCAAAGGTGAGTGCAGACATCAGTTGTCAAGTGCTGGTGGTGGGACTGAAGGGATACAGTCCCAAAGTGCAAGGGATGACAGACAGGCAGTGCAGGAGTGTGTGACTGGTGGGGGAGGAACCTGGGCCTGGGATCAAAGGGTGGCCAGGTCACCAGTGCAGATTCCAAATCTGCCAGGAGGTCAGCAGGGGAGAGGAGGAGAAAAGTCAGACGCAAAGAGAAAGGTTTTGAGGTGCTTCCAGAACCAGAGATGGTTCTCCTCATGTTTCAGGTAGGCAGGGAGGCTGTTCAAGAGGGAGGCCCCAGCTGAAGAAAGAGATCTACCACCAACTCATTGCTTGGAGAAGCGACTGACCCTGAGGGAGTAGGAGGCGGATGAGCGAAGAGCTCGAGAAGGAAGATATTTAGGAAGAGAGAGATGAAGGTATTTTGGACCCAGGCCCGAGAAGGCCTTGCGGACAATGCAGAGGGTTTTGAACTTGATCCTCGCAGCAACTGGGAGCCAGTGCAAAGATTTCAGTCTTGGAGAGATACGATCCCTGGGCTTGAGGCCAAGGACAAGTCTCGCAGTCCTGTTCTGGATAAGTTGCAGAGGGCGGAGAGTAGAGGAAGGCAGATTTTGAAAGAGGCTGTGGCAGTATTCCAGCCTAGAGAGAACTAGGGCTCTGGAGACGGTGAGATTCTGGGAGAAGGAGAGGAAAGGTACAATACCTCTGCGGGTGTGCAGATGGTAGTGTGACTTCTTAGAGACATCAGAGATGTGAGGAGAGAAGGAAAGTGTGGAGTCGAAGATGACCCCAAGAATTTCAGCCTCACAGGTAGGAGCAGGTAAAGGGCCAAGAGAAGGCAGCCAGAGAGTGACTGGAAAGGAGGGAGCCAGAGTGCCAATGAGGAGAATCTCAGTTGTACTGGCATTAAGGCAGAGATCATTGGCGGCACACCACTCCTGGATGGCGGACAGACAGTGAGAGAAGATAGAAGGGGAAGAGGTGGCAGAAGGGAGCCTGAAAATGGAGCGATCCACTTAGCCTTGTTAATACTGTGACCAGTGGAAGAAAGTAATTTCCCCTGGTGTTTCTTAGAGATCTTTGTGTTGGAACCTTGAACTTTTACTTTGATTGAACCTGGAATGTTATGTTAGCCTTTTGGAGGAGAATTGAAACCTGGAGACGGGAGTCAGTCTCGCAGGCGAGGTTCCTTTGTAATATTGGACCCTATCCGGAGGAAGGGAGTCATTCCTCTGGACTAGGAAGTCCCTTTATCCTTTCATTGTTAGTTACAAGTGTGAGGGTTGGAAATATACGTTTTAACACAGCACAGTGGACTATTTTGATTTCGACAGACATTCGGACGAGTCCTTAGTATTTGATTTGAGGCAGATAAACATCTCGTAGTTTTGGGGAGAGATAGGGCTTTTCCTTTATTCTCTTTATAATAAAAGTCTTTGTCAATCAACATGCCACCACTGTCGAGCATCCTGCTTCTACACCCTTACACATGATATACCAGGGGGTGAATGAATCACTGAAGTCCGTTATAGAGGAACACGAAAATGTTTAAACTATGAGCTGCGGCACTTGAATGAGACATTATAGTGAATTAATCTCAACTTTATATCATAGGGCAACTGTTCTGCTTACACATTTTTTCATCAAGATACTGTCATTCAATAGTGGAAGATATATTGCCTGCTAGCCAGATGCAACCCCTCAGGACATGATGCATGTGACCCATCAGGGCATGACGTATGTGACCACTCAGGGCATGACTTATTTGACCCCCCTCAGGGCATGCCTTATGGCAATCATGTCACTGGAGTTTACACTGAACTGTGGCCTGTTTATGGGATTTTGATCTCTAAGTATTAGAGAGCATAGAGAGCAAGATATGCATTGAAACAGCCTTGACACATTTTCATTAGCAACATGTGTGTTTAATTCATTGAAGAGGATCAAAGCCAAAGGATACAAGACATTTACTTCAAAGTAGACTATACTTCCAGTGTATCATTACCGACACAATATCAGGGCATTACATGGTTTTACCACACATGAACGAATTATTTAAGCAAATTAGAAATGAATGTATTTATTTTGGCTATTACGTTACGCTTTAGCACAATCGATAAGCAAAATCTAATGCATTAGGCCACAGACAACAGGGAGAGATTCTCGGTTGCACAAGGAAATCACGGCGCAGAGTGCTGTTAAAGGAAACAGAGAGGTCATGCTTTGCTTTATTGTAAATATGTGCATAGTCGGTCTGATTTACTTTCAATCCTTGACACATTTTTTCTGTAACTCGGTTTGAAGGCATGCCATTGGTGTGCAGAGCACAAATCATACATCTGGCTCATTTCATTTTATAATAACATCTTGTATGATGGCCAGCATATGTATTTCCACACTGTATGCTAAACGGGTTGGCAAACATAAATTCTGGGCATGGGGAGCCTGTCATTTCCTAAGCACAGGGCAAGGAAGCACTCTTGAAATTAAAAACTTGTAGACTTAAAACCTCTACTTTGTAAACCCAGTTCACATTTTAAAAGCCTATATTTCGAATCCAATCACACTTTTGTGATTTAACATGCGGACTGTGTTGTTTGTAGGGATGTAGCATTCTAGCATCTGCAATCCAAAGACACTTCAAGGCTCTTTTCTAAAGTAAATTACATTCTCTCGGGAGTTATACTCCATCGCCCTCCTCTGTTCTGCGCATCTTGCAGTCTCTCATTCCAAGATAAAGAGCGCCGTAAAATGAAACAGAGAGGTTGTTCTTGGCTTTATTGCAAATACATTGATGCTTTTTTAAATATACTTCATGAACAACTTTTCATACCCCCACACATTGTCTGCATCTCAGGTTGACTTGCAATTGGTGTCGCATCCCCCAAATTATGAATGTGTTTCACACATATCATGCCTAATGCCGAACACATATATTTCAGAATTGTAAAAGAAATAGCACATTTAGAATCTCTATGTTTATCCCCACAACACTGTCTTCTTTCTTCCATGCCCTTCTTTTTTAATCCTTCGAATGTAGCTATATAACGTGATTTACAGGGAGAAGGAAGCAACATCTCATTCGAAGCATGAATTTATGGATGTACGCCTCAGACCTGCCTCATTTCTTGAGTATGAGTTATAGGTGCTGCCAAAGAAATTAAAATGACGGGAATGCTGGAAAGCAAACGGCAATTTCGTCAAAATTATGAAGTAAAATATTTGCAGATTCTCCTCAAGAGCAAATCTGCAATAACTAAGTGTACCCGGTTTAACATACACAGATCTATTGCCCACTCGCTCTCTCTTTCTCTCCCTCTCTGCTCTCTTTCTCTCACTATCTTTCTATCATTCCCTTTCTCGATCTGTCTCAGCCTATCTCTCTCTCTCTCTCTCCCTCCCTCTCGCTCGCTGATCAATTGGCAAGCTACTGAGTGTGTGTGTGTGTTAGAGAACCCCCTGCCATTGCTTGCTGACAGCAGTCACAGCCATAGAACAAACACAGATACCTTGAAGAGTGGATGGTGCTGTGTTTTTTTTATAGTTAACAGGCTCTACCACTCTGCTGCTTCACCCACCAGTTTCCCACCATCCAGGGGGCTGCATATGAATTCTTGGCTGACAGACAGCATTGAGGAGGCTACTGGTCATGTGACTAGGCCCTGCCATTTAGCTGCCCCGCCCACCATGAGGTTCCCACCTTCAAGATGGCTACATAAAGACTCAAGGCCAGCTCTAGTCCGACACAATTGAGGATCCTGCTAGCCGTGTGAGCTGGCCATGCCAATAAGCAGCTCTGCCCACCACCAGTTTCCCGCCTTCCAGACGGCTCCTTGAGGAGACCAGGTAGAGAGCACTGAGGATACTTTTAGTTATGTGACCATGCCTTGCCTCTCAGCTGCTTAACACACTAGCTATTTCATCAGTCCTCCTTAGGCGTCCTCATCACCAACAACCTCAACATGCCAGACAGCCAGGAACGGCAGGAGGCAGAGTGGCAATTATCCACAGTAGCCATTTTTATTTGTATTTATTTTATTGTTTAAAGCGTGGACCT
This sequence comes from Ambystoma mexicanum, assembly GCF_040938575.1. Lineage (NCBI taxonomy): Eukaryota > Metazoa > Chordata > Amphibia > Caudata > Ambystomatidae > Ambystoma > Ambystoma mexicanum. The sequence continues at coordinate 1,145,139,186 of NC_090933.1, forward strand.
AGCTCCAGAGCAGTGGAGCCATACAGAGTGTGGGTAGCCAGCATTTGGGCTGACATATTTTAACAGTAGTGCAGTACTGTGAGTTGAAGTCTGTGCATCGATATGTGCATCACTTGGAATTAGTCTTTGGTCAAGTGAGGTATACAGGGTTACGGTTTTTGTACCATTGTTTCTCTAGGGCTCTGATTGAACATTTGTTGGATGCAAGCTCCAGGATGTTTGAAGGGGTGAATTTTGGAGTTTGGAGGGTTTGGTGTTAGTGCAGCTGTTTTTTAGGTGGTTTGCTGAATCATTCTAGGAGGCCTGACGCATTCCGTGTGGTGGGGAAGTCTCCAAAGTTTGCTTCTGCTCATGGATGGGTAAGGTTTTGAATGAGCAGCAGTGAGTGAGTGGGCATTTAGCCTGACCTTTGTGGGCCATGGTTGTGTGTTTGATTGATAGTGGGATGGCAGCATGGTCAGAACAGTTGTGTTGGATAGGGTCTGTGCAGGTAATGAGGAGGATATGATGTGAAGAATAATTCTGGGGTGTTGCCTTTGTTGTGTGTAGGGCAGAGCATAATTTGCTTACGTTCCATGGATCCAGTAAGTGCAAAAAGCATGATTCAAGTGTGGTTGCGGCCGTGAGACTTAGGGATGTTAAAATCTCAGAGAAATGTATTTATTTATTAATGTGTGCTAGTTTGGCAGAGATGAGTAAGTTGGAGATCTCAGCAGTGAAAGAGTCTTTGCTGTGAGGTAATTTGTAGATGAGGTGAAAGATGGTGGATTCCTTGTGTGTGAGATAAAGGGACCCTGCAGGTGAGAGATTCAAACAAGCCTGTTCCAGGAGGGGGATGATGGAGCATGGTCAATGCTCCTGTGGATGATTGCCACTCCGGCCACCTGCCCTTTCCTGCTGGTCGGAATGTTGGATGAAGTAGCCTGGCAGGAAGAGGATGTTGAAAATTGGGGGAGGATGGGATAAACAATGTCTTGTTGATGAAGAGGTCTTCATGGTTGTTGAGGTCATCGATCTCTGTGGAGTGATCAACTGCTGAGCAAGCATTGATCAGCATGAGGTGGCATGTCCACGTGGTTTGAGGATGTTGGATGGGGGAAAGCACAATATTTATGAGGTTCACTAGGCTACAGTGGGGTTGCCCAGGATGCTTAGCCATTCGAACCCTAGTGAGGGTGTGGATAGGCTTCGGAGGGAGGAGACACAAGGTGACGTCTTTTGTTGAGTAAATGCAGTAACAACTCTTTTGTAGGTGCAATGCAGGATTGTGGGTCTGGCTCTCAGCCCTATCAGGCCCAAACAGGCATGAACAGGTGAGGTCCTTGTCTTTGTCCATTCTTTGCTGAGGACGCCTAAGGAGAACTTGTTCAATAGGTGGTGGGTGGAGAAACTGATTTGCAGGGACTGGTCATGTGACCATCAGTCTTGTCAATGCAGTCTGCCTAGAGTCACAAAGAAGTTTCCTGGGAGATGAGAACATTGGTGGTAAGTGCAGCAACTGACAGGGCCTGGTCATGTGACCAGCAGTTTTCTAAATGCAGACTGCCTTGAGTCCTTGAAAAGTTACCTGGGAGTCTATGGGTGGAGGCTTTGTTCTAAGCATGGCTGGTTTTTAGGGGGGGTGTGCCTATCACTGTCATAGCAGAGCGGTTAAATAATTTTAGGAGCCCTGAGGCATTCCCTATGGAAGGGAAGTCTGTGCATTTTGCTTCTCGCTCGTTGATCAGGAAGCTTTTGAATGAGTATTTCTGAGTGAGGGGGCAGTAACTCTGACCTTGGTGGGCAACGGTTAGGTTGGTGATGGACAGTAGGATGGTGATGTGGGCAGACCAGCCATGTGGTATAGGGTCTGCACAGGTGATTAGGGGGCTGATTTAAAGACTATATGACTTGGGAGTTTCCTTTCTTGTGTGTGGGGAGAGCACAATTTGGTTAATGTCCATGGATCAGGGATGCTAACATTACAGAGAAAGACATTATTAGTGTGTGCTACTATGGCAGAGGAGAGTAAGTTGGAGATGTGGTCAATGGAAGAGCCACTCCTGTGAGATGGTTGGAAGATGAGATGAAATGAAAGATGATGCATTCCTTTTGAGATAAAGGGAACCAGTAGGTGAGTGATTCAAACACGCTTCCTCTGGGAGTGGGGATTATGGAGCATGACCAGGCCCTGCCACTCAGTTGCTCCTCCCACATCCAGTTTTCGGGCCTTCCAGGTACTCCCCCAAGCTTGCCTCGACCAAATGCTTAATCAGAGCCCTAAAGAATCAGTGGCACGAAAATCATAACCCTGAAGATCTCACCAACCTCAAGTCTCTCTACAACCACTGTAGGATAGTGATCACCAAGGCCATAGCTGTTACGCTCACCTGGCTCCCACGGAGGCGTCGATCTGAACTGGACAGCTGCGGTCTCCACCAATGTGACGCGTAGGGCCGGGATGACAGACTGGACTGGCCCACCTAACTTCCTTTGCTTGGTCCGTAGGAATATTCTTCTGCAAATGGAGAAAGGGAATTAACCACCAGTGGATTTGAGCATTAATCCCCCCACCCGCGCTGTTCTCTCCATTGATCACCTTTGATGTCCCCTCTTATAGTCTCACCTGATGGTTTGAAAAGATGAGCTCTCCATCCTGCATTGAGCGCAGGGGCGCATACATAACCAGTTGCTTCACTGGCTCGAAGGAATTGGTGAGTTCCAGAACAATATTGACTCCAAGATTCCCGGCAAGACGCTGTAAGTATGTAGTTCGTAAGAGTTCAAATGCCTGACTTTCATTCTTGTCCGATTCCTTGCAGGTTGCAACTTGACCCTAGTGAAGAGTTCCTCGTCGCAACCGGTAATATTCTGGTAAGGATTTGTATTATCCAACACAGTTCGATAAAATAATGTCAATATGTAACCTGTTGCTTTCTCCCCTATTCAGGCGCTGAGAGAAAGTATGAAGTCTCGGGGAATAATACCTCCGGCGGTAAAATCAAGTAATTCTATTGTGGTGAGGAGGGTTCCCCTTGTTAGTCCCTTTGTTTCACCTTGCTGTCCTTTTGTTTCCCCTTAGGGGCCGGGGTTCGGCGAAGATGCAGTGGAAGCTGTGCCGACCCGTGAAGAGGAATAGTACCCCCGGCGGTAAAATCAAGTAAGTCTATGGGGGGTAACTAATATTCCTCTGTGTATTACCTTGGCTCACCTTGCTGTTCTTGTCTTCTCCTTAGGTGCCGGAGTGCGGCGGGAACATGCAGGAGGATGCAGTGGAATGTGAAGATGCTGCGAAGGCCGGCGAGTTCAGTGCGGCGCTGCAGCAGGCGAGGTGATGCGCATAAAATAACTTCTTTCTTCCAGCTCGAAGGCGCGATGGATCGGGAATTCAGGTAAGGATCAAAGGTATTGCTCTTGTTCTAACCTTTTCTCCTTCTTTCTCCCTTTTTCTAGGAGCTCCAAACTCGAGGCGGGCGTGGCAGAAGGCTGGATGCAGACTTGCAGGCACGGTGAGCGTTACGCTGCTGGATGCAGAATAACGCAAAGCATGTGCTGCTCTTCGGGTGTGGTTTAAATAGCCTCCAAAGTAGTCCCAGGTAAGTATTCCTCCGCAGCCCCACCCGAGTAAAAAAAATAGTCCCTAGGTGAAGTAGTCCCTTCCAAGCCTCTTTTGGCTTGGAGCTCTTGCAGCATGGTCTGCATCAGGCAAGTTTGCAGCATGGTCTGCATCAGGTAAGTTTTAATCTATGAGCCTGGCACCTATGGCGCCAGGACTGACTCTCCATATGAGCCTGGCGCCATGGGCGCCAGGACTGCACCCGAATAGCCCCTAGCAGGGGTTGTTGGGCTTGCTTGGGATAACTTGATGCCTGCTTCCGGGGTTGCTGGACTTGGTCTGGGTCCCCGGGGGTAGGCATCATGACAATAGCTGCTTATATCTCCACCATCGCAGCTGCATCTAACAGGAGCAAAGCCCTCTTCAAAGTAGTAAAGCATTGTACCAAACCCTCCCCAACCCTGAAATGCTAGCAACTTCGGATAAATGCAATGGAATCAACACATTCTTCATTTAAAAATAGACAAAATACAACGCAGATGGTACCAAAAACAACTGTAAGCTTACTAGCTTCACACACGGGCAAGTATCACTTGGCAAGAAAACGTTCAAAACAGTAGGCATAATCTACCACACAGGTGGCACAACCAGTGCAGGTCACTATACTGCATACATTAAAACGAAATGTGGGTGGTTTGAATGTAATGATACTTCCTTTACTCTGAAACAGAGGTTACCAGCAAATCGAACAAATGCCTACTTAATATTCCTGAAACCTAAATGTATTTACTGACCTGTAAAAGTAGCATAACCAACTGCCCAATAGACACCAACAGGTATGTAAGTGCAAAAGAAAAATACCCTTCTGCCCTGTGAAACTGTGAGAACTTAGCATACACCCACTGGTCCGTGAGTACATCCATTGCACTACAAAGCTGTTTCTGAAATGGAAAAGAGTTTCAATATGGCAACAGATGGGCATGTTGTACATTTTTCATAATGCTATGCAGTTCTTTCCCCAATGACCCAATGATTAGAGACACAGAAACAGCAATTTTGGAAAACACACACTAATATTGTTTCACCCATAGTACTTAACATGTACTAAGAATGAGGGTCTACAAACTGTATTCACTAACCAGTAAAACTAGCAACTGTTAGAATATGCCAACTGATATCTACCTGTGCCCATACCACTGCAATAAATACGGCAACTGTCATCTAACTGCACCCATAATGCTGCAATGTCACTTGGCAATATTGAAAAACTTGAAATCCACCAATGGGAATGAAAGTGCTTCACAACATATGCTGCAGAACTGTGAAACTATAAACAGTTAGAATACACCAACTGGTATATAACTGCACCCATAACACTGCAATATTACCTTCCATTAGTATGAAAGTTAAAATCCACCAGCAAAAATGAAGGTTCTTCTGAAGGCTCCCTTCAAGACTCGTAAAGCATCAACAGTCAGCATACACCAAATGGTATCTCAGTACACCCATAGTACTGCAATATCACTTTCAGTAGAAAAACTGCTAAAATCCACCCTCAGAAATCAAAATACTTCAAAACATAACCTCGAGAACTGTGAAACTAGCAACAGTTAGAGTACGCAAACAGATAGCTAACTGCAATATTAGTAGTACAGTACTTGGAATACCCCAACAGGAATCAAACTGCATGAATGGATAGTGTTATAAAGTGAAAAAGGATAAAGAGTTAGAATACACCAACTGGCATCTAACTGCAACCATGCCACCAGCACTTCTGAAAAGCAAAACACATACACCATTTCAATTCCTCCTACTGCAACAGTGCTTCTAACAGCAAAAGCACGTAGCTGTGCACCTTAAACATTCCTGTAAGTACTGCACACTTCAATGAAACATAGTGTGCCATGTAATGTCAAATAAATGTACTAGCTTTTTTTTTATCCAGCAACGATTTCTTTTCCCACAGACCCAATGATTATGCAACCGGACATTGTACTTGTAATGTACTAATTATGAGGGTCTACAAAGTACATGAATATGTGAAATTGTGTAGAGTACGACATTCTGAAGTACCTTACCTAACATATTATGCTTTTTTTCACAGAGAAAGAAACAAAGATTTCTCCTGCATTGCCATGTGCAAGAAACAGTATGTTTGCCCCCAATGGCACATTCATCAAAATTGCTATTTCCACTTCAACAGTATTCTGTCAGTTTGTTCCAAAAAGTATACAGTGCCTGGACAGTATGTATAAAGAGTACACATATATCAGTGTTATGCTTCTTTCCAATGGGCAAATTTGTGCAATGCTTGAGCCAGTGGCCAGATTCCCGGGTGTATATGTTTGAACTTCAGAAAGATGCTGCAGGTGATCAGCTAAGGATAGGATTTTCGACACCGGTAGGAGAACTGTTTATTTTGGACATTCTGACATAGATGTTCCTTAGTTTTGTTGATGCTGGGAAATCACTCATAGAATTAGGGATAGGTATGATTTCCCTAAACCGCTCTTATTTTTTGAAACACCAAAAATGCCACTGTGTCTGGGTCTTACTGTTGATCCCTTGCAAGACATAATATGTAGATATATGACAAGTGTTCTAACATGCAACTAGGACACATGCACCTATGGCATGTGCTCACTTCATTCACTGCACTTAACACACCCTCTTACGGCACACACTCCTAAAACATGCACTCCTACAACAGGTGCTCCTATAACACATGCCACCTCTACACATGTGCCTAATACACACACACATGCTCTTATGGCACATGCTCCCATGACATGCCATCTAATGACACACATTCTTATAACACACATTCTTATGACAAATGCTCCTATAACACAACTCCTTCAACACATGCTCCTACAACACATGCTGCTTCAGCATGTGCTCCTTCAACACATGCACATATAACACATATGATACACAATATTATGACAAATACAGAAACTTACAACACACACACGTACGACACATACCGTTACACCATTCGCTGTTATGCAACATGCTCTTATGCTACATATATATTTATACTACATGCTATTACAACACATGCTCGTATTACAACAAACACCCAAAATCAATAACATAACTGTAAAAAAAAGTTCCAATTATTTGAAAACATTTGTTTACAAAAAAGTTAAGGTATACTAACAAAAACGTTAGGTCAACAAACATGATACTGTTAATGTAACAGCAAAATAAACTGTATTAAAATATTAAAAAACATATTATATTAAAATCAAATATGGTAACCTTAACTTATCCCTACACTTTAAAGATATGATATGATATTTTATTTGTATCATGCACATGCACAAGTGTTTCAGAGCACGACGAGGCAAGGGGGGGAACAAGGGAGGACAAAAACAATGATCTTAACAGGTCCAGTGGCATTGAGAATGCGCAAGTGCAGGGGAGAGGGAAGGGAAAGTGCAAGGGAGAGGGGGGGAAGGAAAAGTGCTGAGCATGGGATACAAGAACACAGAAGGTAGTGCAGTTAGCAAGGTGGCAAGTGCAGTTTTTGAACACAGACAAGGGGTGTCTGGTCAGGGGACTGTATGGTAACAGATACAGGCCCAAGTGCAAGGGTTTCCACAGGCAGTGTGGGTGAGTGGCTGGGAGGGCATGGGCATGGGCCTGAAATCAGAGGGTAAACCAGGTGCATGAAGCAGCAGAAGACAGATCAGCAGGGCAGAGGGAGAGCGAAGGCAGAAGCAAAGAGGAAGGTCTTGAGGTGGTTCCGGAACCGGAGATGGTTATCCTCAAGTTTCAGAGTGGCAGGAAGGAGTATAAAGCATACAATATTACCATAACATTATAACAATTGTACACATAGCAATAACCTATCCTATAAAATGTAAAAGTCCTTCAAAACTGTGAACCTATAATATATATTAAAAGAATGTATAAAATATGTTTGTAATACAAAACAACTGCACAATAAACTTTAAATAGAATATACACAAGGATTGCAATTAATAAAATGCATAGAATATTTTAAATAATACATCTACAATAACAACATAAATATAATGTGTATTTATTTATATAGTGATTTGTTCAAATACACTTTTCACATATAATAAAACCAGAAGATTAAAACTTAATAAATTCATGTATAACATGTTTAGATTTTTTTTTTTATCACGCATACCCTAGAATTACACATTTCAGATCTAGCAATATAAACATTTCATATTAGTAATTGCATATATTTTCAATCAAAATGTATCCAATCTTTTACATACAAGCACACACATATTTTAAATATTGTATCCATCACTCCTCAAATCTTTTGCAACCAGACCCCCTAAAGTGATATGTGTAAATAGTTATTTTTTTTAGTTCAGACAAGATAGTCAAACATCCCTGCTCATGTCATCATTTTGCAAAAATATTCCCAAAGTACACATATACATCATCCTCAGGACCTTACATTCGGTCATCACATGTTTTGCTGTTTCAAGTATGTGCTCTATTTTGCAAACCTAATAGAATCTTTTGACCCTGGGAATTTTAAGCTGGGGGCCATGAATTTGCTAAAACAGGGAGTTGATTTATTTACAACATCAATTCAAACATCTGAATTGCAGGTGGTGGATACAATATAAAATAGGTTTTTGGAGTCTTATACGTATGCACAACACTGAGAGAATCCTTGTAGATTTTTAGTGTTGCTAAATGTTCGTAGATCTGGTTCAATCCCTATTTTTATTTTATTTTCCAATGCTTGTTTAAGCTTAAAAAAGTCGCTATCCCATTCTGGATGCTATCCAGTGATTTCCCAAGTCTCTTCAACTAACTCTTTGAAATTGTTGCATTCATATACTGTATTTTGTTTCATGGCGGCCCCAATCAAAGACAATAGTGGATATTTTGGGTTTGTCATGGCCTTTATATACAGTACTCCCATGTCTCTTTTGGGCAAAACTTAGCAAGAATATCACATGTAATTCCAGTCTAAGGATTTGCAAATAGATGGCTGGTGACAGACCCAGTAGTTTTTTCCCCAATATCTGCCCTCCAATACATGCAGCCAATTGAGATCCTTCAACATCAGAGCCTCAATACGACATAATATCTCTGGGCAAACCCTCCAGACTATAGCCTGCTCTTTGTCTGAAAATGTATTTATGAGTATGGTTAGCAGCATATCTTTCCTGTTCCTAGAAGCAATCAACTCGGCATAGCCTTTGTCAGTGCTAATCTCTATGCCAAGGCATGTATAATGTTCAACATACCCACTTTGGCCTGCTGATAAGATTATATTTAATATAGTAGTAGACTTACTAGTATATTGCATTATTTTAGTTTTTTTCCAAGTTGATTACTAGGTTGTTTTCATAGGCATAGGTTCATAGCTCATTTACTGTTCTGACATGCCTATTAACGTATGATCAAACAAAACTACCCGCTTCTTATTCTCCCACTTCTGCTTGGTTTGACAGCCTCATGCCTTCTTCCTTCTGCTACTACTGCTACAGGTCGCATTTCAGTCACAGTTCCAGCTCCTTCCACTCCTTCCAATTTCCTGCACCCGAGGAGGCATTGTGTGCCTCCAAGGTTCCTTTAGGTGTGAGCTGTTAGGCTTAGTTGCATGACTACGCTAAAGCATGCCTCTTCAGCCCTCTTCCTCGTCCCAGTACTTCTGGGATTATGGGACTTGAATTCCCCTTCAGTAAAGTTTGTTCTGTCAACTTCTGCAGTTTGGCAAACAGCCATTAAAAGCGTGGGATTATGGGGAAAGTTAAACAGGGGGTTTACCAGTCTTCCTGGTCTGCCCCCCCATGTGATCCTCCCACAGTATACCACCCCCAGGGTCAGGATCAGGAAGCGTTTGCCTTTTCCTGGCCACACAAGTAGGGTCCCAGACCAGGTTTCTGGGAAGAATCATCACTGATTCATTACACACGTATTAATTCCACACTTTTCTCAATTGAACAGGCAGATCCACCAGATATAGATTAAACAGTAGAGGGGACAACACACATCCCTGTTTAACCGCCTTACTGTTGGGAATTATTATTATTAAGTATTTATTGAGTGTGGACCTAGCTTCGAGAAGCAATGGAGCACTTTACAGAAGTATATAACAATTCAGATACATAACAGAGCACTTTACAGAGGTATACAACAGTACACATGCATAACAGAGTGCTTTTCAGAGGTAACAACAGGACAGCTAAAAAGTGGGATTAGGATACAGAGGGGCACAGATGAGGGGTACAGCTGTCCCGGGTGGTGAGGAGGAGAGGGGCGGACAGCATGTAGTGAGTCAGGTGGCACAAGGGGTGACATGATGGACTAGGTGTAAAGGAGGAGAGATTCCCTGAAGAGGCGGGTCTTGAGTTCTTTTCAGAATTGTAGGAGTGTGGGGGCAAGTCTGATGCTGATGGGGAGGAGGTTCCATAGTCTTGGGGAGTAGGAAGAGGAGGCTTGTTTTCTGGTCCTTTCCTTTTTGCAGAGGTGGATTTCATGTCAGAGATGCTGAGTTTCTCTGCAAGGTAGCTGGGTGACTTGAGGGCAACTTCCTTACAGATGATGCAGCAAGACTTGAAGGGGATTTGTGCGTACAGTAGTTGACAGTGAAGGTTGCTGAGGGCTGGGGTGATGTGGTTGTATCTGTGTAGACCCTTGATGAGGTCTGCGGCCACATGTAGGACACTTCTCTGGGGCACAAAGGAGGATGATGGGAGGCCTACAATGAGTGCGTTGCCCCCATCCATGTGGGATAAGACCAGTGCTTGAACGGTGGATCTAAAGCTGTCAGGAGGGAGAAATGGCTTGAATTTCCTCAGGATGGAGAGCTGATACCAGGCTGTCTGAGTTTTCTTAGCTTCGTGTGTCTTGAAGGAGAGATGTTTGTTGATATGGAAACCAAGGGACATGGTGCAGGAGGTGAGTTTGGGTGTGAAGCCCTCAGAGTTCATGGTTGTTAGCTAGGTCTGTATGTCTGGGTGTTCTGTGTTGTTGGTGAGGAGTAGGAATTTGATCTTGCAGGGGTTGTGCTTCAAGTAGGCACTGGACAGCCAAGACTGGATTAGTAAGAGGCAGGTTTTCATAATGCTAATGTCTTGCAATTGGGTCAGTGAATGTATGTTTTATTTCCGTGCACCAATTGATTGTAATACCCACATGCAAGCTGAAAATCACAAAAATCCAAGCATCCACTTTTAAAGTATGCAGTGTGGCGGGTACGAAGAAGGAGACAGACTGTAAACTGCCATTTCCAATACGTGTTTATTCAAAATAATAGGAAAATACCTACATTTCCCTGAGCTACGGGTTTCCCACCCTAACACTACTAATTGGGATGCTCGTCTTCTGTTGTGAAGTCCAAATCAAGTCTATCCTCCATCTGGAACTAAGCTGAACTGACCCTAACACTAATGTTAAAAAACTAAAGTCCAGGAGAATGACTCCCTTCTCCTGTGGTGCTTCATCAACAAGTCTCTATCAATATAGACTCTTCAGCTAATCCTTGGCTATCTCTATGAACAGTTTTTTCAATTAGCTTATGGGACTTTTCCACACCCCTGGGATTCCATTTTGTATTGATGCGCCAATATCTTCAGGTCCTTTCACTGTGTTCTTCTTACAGGAAGTCAAATGTCTCCCTCTGTCTGACTTCAAACTTCTCCTGAGGCTTACAATCAAACATCTCCCGAGTACCATTCTTGTTCCTTTTTTCACTTTGCTTTTCATTGGGACCTGTTTGATATACCCAGTAAAGATTATTTCTCTTATCTGAGCTTTGCATTTCACTGGGTCAAATATGATGACCAAAATATGCTACTTCGAGTTTCAATGGGAGAAGTTTGTTGAGCCTAGTACTTGGTTTCCTTCTGATTATCACTTTCTATTTTACTGTGATAAGGTTGATCAGTCCAGCAGTTATTCCTTCTCTTCTTATCACTTTGTTTTCTACTGGGATGAGTATGAGGAGCCCAGCAGTTTTTCTCACTCTTCTTATCACTTTGTATAATACTAGGAAGGTTATGAGGTGTCCAGTATTTATTCTTGCTATTCTTATCACTTTGTATTCTACTGGGACGAGTATGAGGGTCCAAGTAGCTATTCTCACCCTTTTTATCACTTTGAATTGTTCTACTGGAACGAGTATGAGGAGCCCAGTAGTAATTCTCACCCTTATTATCACGTTGTATATTGCTGTGATCAGTATAATTACTCCAATCGTAATATTTGTTTTTGGGACAGTGGCAAATATTATTACATGAATCGTTATCTCCTGCTCTCCCCGTTACCTTCCTTGTATTGGGTCTGTTTCACTGGGCCGATGTTTTCCTCGTTCTCTCAATCTGGTTCGAATGGTGTGTGTGCTCAGCTCCCCTGACACACTTCAGTGTACTTCTTAATAGGCGTTATCGGCTATGAGAGGAGTTTGCTCTCTCGCTCCATCTTGCCCACCACTTCTCTGTGCTTCTCTCACTCTCGGCTTGTTCTCTCTCTCTGACACAAGGACTAAACCCAATGGTGACAGACTGATGCACAGACCACACCTAACAGTACTGTGCTTTTGTTAAAAGATGCAAGCCGAAACTCTTGTTATTTACAACCTATACAGCGATCCACTGATGTTGCGTTAGGTCTGCTCTTTAAACAATAAAAAAAAATTAAAATGTACAGGTCTGCAAATCCTGAATAGGAGCAAAAAAGGTAATACCATCTGGAAGGACTGCCAGTTATTTTCAGGGTATCTGCGTAATCACTTATGCTATCAACAACGTAGCCCCCTCTGAAATCAATGGCTTGATTTTCTGAGTGCTATCACCAATATCAGATCATTGTACAGGGGCCAGACCATCCCCCATCACCATCAGTCCCCCTGCATCCTTTACCAGCACTTGCCCTCGGGAACCCTTTCCCAGACTAGCCCAACTTGGTCCACCTTGCCAACCGCACTCATCCTCCCTTTGCCTTCTTTTCCCCTTGCACTTGCCTTCTCAGCCCCCCCAGCACTACCCTACCCCCTTCCTGGGGGCCCCCACTCCTGCACTTCTCCCCCTATCCCCTTACCACCTGCACACTTACCACCTTCTCAAGCACTTACATGGTAGGTTTGTCAAAGGCCAATATAACTGTCTTTTTTTTTGTTATTCCCTTGCCCCCGGGCCCCGTCTTGTGGCTCCTGGAAACACTTGTGTATAGACGCCATACAAATGTCCAATAAATAAAATAAATAAATAAAGGAATACAATTGTAACCGCCTCGAAGAATACTGCAAGAATGGGGCCAAGAGGTCAACCTAAAGATGCCAAAAATCATGGTATTGCAGAGTACAGTCAAGAACAACAGGAATGGGTTCAAACTATTTCTTAATAACACACACTGAGGTTCAACACACACTTACTGAAGCCTCAAAATAGGTGCATATTAGGGGAATGAACTGGCAATAAAAACACTTCAAGAAAAATCCTGCTGTGCATTCTACACTATCAAGAAGAAACTGTGATACTTCAATCCACCTGGCAAATGAATAAATACAGATATTTGACAGCACCATTAACACTATCATACTTTATTTATTTATTTATGTATTTATTTGCGTGTTAGGCGCTTATACAATAAGAACGTACTGTTTCAATGCGCCCGCAGGGAGGCAGAGCTGGAAATGCAATTACAATACAATATTAAGAGCAGAGGCAGAAGAGGGAGAGGGATGAACCTAATTTGTCTTGCGAGTATTCAGAACGTGCAAGTGCAGCAAGGAAGAAGGAAGAGGGGGTAAGTGCTGGGGAGTCCGAGCTTGAGGGTGAGCCATGGAAGAAGTGCCAGGAATGTTGAGTGCTACATGGCCTGGGCCGTGGGAGGTGGAAGTGCGAGTCTCCAGGGTGGAGGCTGTGCAGATGCAAAGTGCTGTGGATAGACAGGAGCTGGGGTGAATTGGTGTGGGAGGTCAAGGCCCGACAAATATGGGAGTGAGAGGTGTGGACCAAAAATACAAAATTGTATGCTGAATGGGAAAAATCTCCCACCAATATTCTTCACCTCCAGCTCTGCAAACAGGTACTTTGTTTGCATAGAAACTGCCCAACCCATGCGTGCAGATCAGGACTAAGGAGATTTGCCTTGCTGCTTAACATTCAAAAGCACATTTTGTTTCATTCTGGTTCCATATAAGAGCAGTTACCCACACTCTCTACTCTACAAGGCACTTCAAGACCAAAAAGCAAAACTCCCGAAACAATTGCTTGATAAATATATTACATAATTGTGATCGTTCAACATCACTGCCCCGTTTGACAGAATAGGAAACCAAAGACAGCCGAATAAACCGGCCAACAACTAAGAAAAGGCCCAAAAAAAAGAAATACAAAATGTACTGAAGAGCAGTACTAGGACAACACTACAAGCTAGAATGATACGGGTCATTGGGGGCAACATGTTCCAGTCTACCTATTTTGCATTTTAAAAAAGCACATGAAAATACTCACTGAACAAGCACTGAGAGACCACTTTCTACAATAGGGACTGGTGACTCGACTCAAACAAGAAGCTCAGGGAGTACAGAATCTGCCAGCAATGTGTATTAGGAGAAGCAGAACATTGGAGACACTATCTCCTGCACTGTCTTGCAAACAAAGTCGTCCACGACCCTTATGCCCCTACCTTTTGTCAGAATAAGACAATATTTTGCAAGTAAAACTGGCTAAGAAAAGCTTTGTTCTATCCTTAACAAATGGCAGATATGGCATAGAGAACAGCACAACATATGTATGCATGACAACAAAGACGACATCCTGCATAACAAAATGTGGACTTTAAAAAAAGAAGCTAAAAAACAAAATGATCATTTATGAACAGAATATGAGGGGGGACAGCTCAGGGGCAACACGTGTGTCTTGGAAGCAAGACAACACAGCACAACACACGTTCAAATCCTGATCACGTACTTAAAAACCAATCTCTGGTATTAAGCGCGTTATAAAAGAAATATTATAATAATGTAGCATTTATGTATCTGGCAATATTTGTCAGTACTTTGTAGTGTAGTGTATCTGCTTCCCTTCCCCTCCACTGCTAAGTATGACCAACAGAACAACGGGGATCATTCCGAGTTTGGCAGAGTGGTAAAAAAGTGCCAGTAATTCGGGATTCTGGTACGATAACAGAATTATCGCTGTTTTTATTGCTCCGCCAAATCCTGAGTTCGGCCTTGAAGTGCAGGCTTCGCCACCAGCATTGTATGTTGGAGGTAAATCCTCCACTTTAATGTCAACAATCAGTTGAATTGCTACAGAGCCAAAATCCCCATGGAGTCATATGGACTACAAAAATGGAGACTAACAGTGCCCTACCACTATATGCAGTCGGTGGTAAACCCAGGAGACCATGTGGCAGCAACAGTAACCGATTTTGGCAGTAATTCAGCAGGTTTATCATCAAGTTACCCCCAAACTCAGAATAAGGTCCAATGAGTCCATATGACCGGGCAGGCTGATGTCAGCATGCAACAACACTCTACTCTGCTGCTCTGCTATGGTTCTCAGTCTCTGTAATCTACTTTCACCATAAACAAAACACCCTTTGATATTTTTTTTATGGTTTAGCTGGCATGGGACAGTGGCTGCAGCAATATACTCTTTCCTGTGCATATACATGCTGAGGGAGTCCTTTCCCTGGGGAAGCAAACGCTCTGAAACGTATGGTCCTCTATCAGGGAACACAAATGCAAAGCATTGCAACAATCAGAAGAATGTTTTGACACAAATCAGCTGACTGACGGAATATCCCGTGGTGATCTGTATGCGTTAGATCAGGTGAGACAGCAAGCTATCTCTAGCCAGGCCTAAAAAGAAAATGCCTGCAGAAAGAGATGATGGGTGGCAGCTAGAGAAGACAATCATAGCAAATAAATACATTTTATAGATTTAGTTCAAAGTGAAGAACCAAGATTGAAAATAAGACATACTCCATTTCCTGCCTAGCTTTTTAGAAGTCATATTTTTATTTGGTAATGAAAGAAAATGTGAATTGATATGCAGTTTGAAAAAAAATGACAATATTGCAACCAACACTCGTGATATATAGTATTATAAGCAAAACCTTTATTTTTTAGTTCAGGGTTTAAACAGTCTCAGAATAGATGAATGTTGACATATAAACCCAACATTGTGTTCCAATTACATTGTGCCAGAGGAAGAGTGTCACGTACGCTTATGCGGACAAATGTGTCCCACAGGCAAGAAGCTGAAGGAATTGGGTTTTGTCTGTTTCCAAGTGTCATGTAAAGTTTGATGGAATGTTTTAAATCATGTTGTCTACTGCAGATGTAGGTAGCCATTTCCGCCTCACAGCAACATATACATGGCCTGAAAAGACAAGACACATATAATGAGGACCACACAGACGTTTTAACTGATCAGCTGATTGAACTGTTATGTTTTACATGTATTGGCTTGTTGTGAGTCGAACATTTGATGCATCATGGCACGAGAAACTCCCATTGTGTTCAATTACAGTGTGTCAGATGTCCTTATTTCTAGTTTCACTTCCCATGGGCATATGGTTGAAGGATGTAGTGCTGGCCTGTTTTTCAAGTCCTATGTTGAATTTGATGCCTTGTCTCCCCTTCTGTCTCCAGATAAATGTGGTCATTTCTTCGGCCTCAGTGAATTGTCTTAATAGCATATAACTGTGCTGCAACAGCAAGTGGCGAATAAGAGGGTCATTAATGTCTGCATCATTGATCAGATAATGAAATGTTCTCAAGCGCAGTGCTGGGCTCACAAGTCAGATGGTTCTGCAGTGTCTTTCATTTCCCCTCAACACAACCTGCAATTTTGCATTTTTGCCCAGAGACGTTATCCAAAAAAAGATTGCAATTGCTGACACAAACAAGCACGCCCACAATTGAGCAGTCTCTTGATGCCCACTTATTCTCTCACAACTCTCCCGAACACAGTTTCAGAAAAAGGAACTGGGTTACCAGCATTGCATCTATACTGGTATGTCAATATACAACCAGTGCAATTTCTCATAATTGTTTCTCAGTAAGAGAAGGTTTCCACTACATACAATCTCATTACACTTCATTTGAAGTCGCTAGGAGGAATGGCACTAAATCAACCAATTGGGTATGCAGTGTTAATAAAAAATAAATAATGACAAACATTTTCAGTGACATCTGAATGACGACAAACTATATATGGGGGTGGGATAAGGGATTACAAGGGGCGGGGGTATTTGAGGGGAGGATAACAAAGCTGTAGAAATGGGGGGCTTGGAGAGGTGTTTGGGGGGACCCCAAATTAAAAAAAGAGAAAAGAATTCGACTTTTTTCGTTATTGAAGTGTCACTGACAAATGTATGTTGTTATTTTGGATATGGTCCTCACGTATAGCCCTGTTAGCACGACTGGGTACACGCACACCTGATGTTCTTTACTATTTCCCTTGTGCTACATAAGATAACGTAGAGCTAGAGCGCAAGTTCTCTCCCTTAAGAGCATCTTGGTTCAATTGACAGATACCAGATGTTTATTGTTACCCAACTTGGTGGTACACATTTTATCCACCTCAGAAGGATGAAGGGCTGAGTGGGCCTGCTGGGATTCGAAGCTGTGAACATGAGGTCAAACACAGGCCCCTGTAGTGGATGCATTAGTGCATAGAACCACAGACATAGCACTACAATAACAGTGTGTGCTTTGAATTCAACTTTATTATTATAATGACACCCTCTTTATGTCTTGGGAGGATAGCTCATGGGCAATGTATCTCACCTTTGAAGCAACACGACAGGGAGCAACACAGGTTCGATCCGGGGTCCTCTGGGTATTAAGCACGTTATAAATAACCGATTACAATTAATAAAAATGTACCTCACATGCATGGTATTATGGTCTTGGAAGGCATATGAAAAACTCTGCAATGTTAAATGTGTACCACTGATGTATATACAAAAAGATAAACACAAATCATACTAATATTGTTTTTATTTGTATTCATAAAAAGAACGGATGTCACAAATGAAGTAAACATTTAAAGAAGGGGTGGGCAGCCCCTGCGTAGGGAGTGTGTGTGTACCTTCAATGAGGTGTACCTTGTAGCACTCATTGAGAAGACTTGTGGGCAGCAACTAAGCTAGAAATCACGCTGAAGGCTGTCTGTCACATGTCAAACCACATCGCTCCTGTTGCATTGTCTGACTTGCAGGGCCCCCGTCGCAGCAGTCAAGTAGTTGAGTGCCAGAAGCCATGCAGGTGAGTGCCAGCAGTCAAGCAGGTGAGTGCCAGCTGGCAGGCTCCTCTTTGCTCAGCGGCACCTTTAATCCTTTCTTATCCGTGTTTGAGGTTACTTCTTAAGTCACTTGTTTGCTCACCGACACGTTCCTCCTTATAAAAGCTAATGTGATGTAACGTTTCAGGCTGGGTATTTTCTTTTTGTCCGCAAGCATTTTCTTCCATCTTAAAGTTGCTCTGTTCCTGAAAAAACATGACAGTGGCTTATTAACGAGATTGCACCTAGTATTCCAAGCGTCAGGTCTTACTCGAGGCAAAACAACTCTGTTTTATCTGTACTGTGTGTCTTCATGTGTTCACAAAAAGGCATTGGGAGAACCCTGTTGGTACAGAACTACAGAACTATGTATGAGTTGTGACTGAGATGCAACATGCTTTCAATTATTCTAGTAATCTATAGATTGACCTTGTCCTCCCAAGGAGTACCAACTAGGTGGTGGTGCTTGCAGCTCTCTCCTCACCATCCCTTAGGGAAGCTGACAAATCTGAAAGTGTACTTACGTTCATATCCTCTGGAGTGGTAGGTGGCCAGATGACATGCATCATTTAAATACTGGGGATGGACTGGGGTGCTGACGTGACCTGGGTTCTAGGGAACCAGTGATGATGCTGGAGGAAAGTTATTATAAAAGGAAAAGTAGCTTTATTGTAGTTCTAGGGACAGCTATAGAAAGGAGGTAGGAGCTCAAGGTATCTACATCTTCTCCAGTATCTCTCCCATCCTGTCTGTCCCAACTGACACTCCTGGAACCTTGGTGTAGTGAAGGATTCCAGATTACTAGGATACATTCTGATACTTGCATTTGTGCACTCAATACAAGTCACATACCACAGGTGCCTAGTTGATATTCTGTGCACCTCTTCCAGGCCACTGCATTATGGAGAGTATGGTGGTATCCGCTCCCTCCACCACCACCACAGCCCCTCTTCTCCAGCATGGGGCTTCATCGAACACTTTATGGACTGCGAGTACGCGGCTGCATGAACTCCCCTTGAACATTTGTTTTGGAGACTTTGGAAGAGCATCTACTTTTCAAACAGATGCGCGTTGGAAATTAAATAAGCAATGTGGCAGACTCCCATTTAACCTGAGTTGCTGTGATTTATTGCCCAGAGCCCAGAGGGATATTTTTGGCAAACAGAATCACTCCCACGCAACGTGACAAAGACAACAGTAAAGCTCTAGAATTTTACTGCCTGTCAGCGCATCTTGACACAACGCTCAGCAAACACAACCACAGTGCGTATTGGTGCCTTGATCGTATGTAGGATTTCACAGCAACTGACACAGTTTGCGCAACAAACGGCCCACAAACAGTGTCATTCATTAAGGATTGCCAACAGCGATCCAGTTACTTGCAGCAGCTGCCTTCAGCACAAATTAGCCTATTTCACCACTTTCCATCCACTTTGTCCTGATGAGGCTGGTCCATAAATCATCTTGAGGACCGCGACAAAGCCGAAACTCGAGTCGACGAAGACCCTGGATACACATAGCCCTACGAATTAGAGATATTGTTGTAATACAAATGACGGTTATAATAGCATAACATAATAATACCAAAACAGTGTAAAATTTGGACATTTGAAGACAATCCTTTGGTCCTGTGTATCCAGTTTGTTTTGTTATGTACAATTCTAGATAATTTTAATTTGTTTTTATTTTTCTTTGATTTGATTGGTTATGTTATTTATGTTTGTGGTATGTAAGAGTGGTGTGAAAGTAGAAGGTGTGTTGGATAAATGGTAGGCTAACAGTTTTATATGTGCACTGTCAACTAGCACTGCAAACTTTGTTTTAGGTGAATTATGTCATGTTATCTTGAATTTCTTTGAATAATAATACAAATAAAAATAAAGAATGGTTTGTTTTATATCCATTGAAGATTGCTTTTTTGAATATTGGGTTATAAATGGCTAGAGGGCATTGTACTTCTTGAGTGTGTGCTACTTACCTAATTTTAGGTTGTTTAGTGCCCTAGCCTTAGCTTTTTTGCTTGCACCTTTTCTTTGTTCTGGGGCTTCATCATAGGATATGATGTATTAAGACATACATGTGGAAAAAGGTGTACTTGCTTTTTCCCTTCTTAGCAGTGAGCAAAGTCCACCAGATGAAACCAGGCCAGCAAATGGCACAGTCTTCAAATAGAACAGGTATGCTTTGGGGGTTGGAGCAATATAAACTGGAGGGGGAGCAGGGGTAGGTCATGATAGCCGGTCAGATAGCACAGCGAGCGCCGCCTGCTGTGGCAGGTTCGAATCCTGGCAGGGTCAACTCAGCCTTGCATCGTGCTGAGGTTGATAAATTGAGGACCACTCGGGGGGAAAATACTTTCTTCTGTTATTTCAGACTCTGAGACCTATGGGTGTGTAGCACTATATAGGAAATACATTATTAAATATTATTATGAATATTCATGTGTTATCTCCACTATTTGGACATGCCTATCCAGTAGCACTGCCCCACATGCAACTATTGCTTGAACCTTGAACTGTCTTTGGATTTTCTTTAACTTCACACACAATTACCCAAACCGCCAAAACTGCATCAGAAAAAGCATTTTTAAAGTGTCCTCCTCTTGCTGTCCAGCAGATCATCAGAAAATAGCATCAATGCCACCTTCTAGTAAGCTGGCTCTCCACCCCGGTGGGACAAAGATAATCCTTCGACCCTCGGAAGCCCCAATAGGCAATGGTGAAAAGGCAGAATTACGCATGTACCGCCCACCAGAGATCACACTCAACCCAGGTGGTGTTTAGCCGCTCACACCACTATCGCTATATTGCCTGTATCAGGCCTCACGGACTACCAGACCATCATGGTTAGCCCATTGCTCACAGAAAAGCCACAGAACATACACCTCCTCTTACCTACAGAGCTGTGTTTTATTGACTTAACAAGTGAGTAGTGGGGTATTTTCTCTACGCTCTCCCTGGCATTACAAAGACCCATCACAGCTCCTTTCTTTAGACTAAGCTGGCATGGGATTAATGACAAAGCATACTGGAGTTGCACACGTCATCTAGGACTGGCAAATGTCCTGTCAGTAAGTCTTCATAGAGTTTGTAGGCAGTGGGACCAGATAGCATATCTTTCACCCCATAGCAAGCCAGAGCAGGACCATATCACCTACAGCTGAGGTAGTGCAACGCACCCCCACCTCTTAGTCTGCTTAGAATATTGGTCAATCACCTTTGAGGTTCCGTAAATATAAAGAAGGTCCCCACATCAACAATACCTGCCTTCCACCCGTATGATAGCCATGAGGTGGGAACGTGCTATAAATGAACCTCAAAGCAGTGTGCAGGACTACACACCTACATTGATACATGATTAGAATAAACACAGAGACATCACTGTGCAAGTTAGAATCCTAAACAAATACCTCTGTGTGCCATTATACACCCATAACTTACACTTACCTGTGCAGTAACATTCTCATAAGGCACACACATGCACACTCGCACAAACACACACACACTATAACTATGGACTAACATCCCTATCTCACAGACACAGTGTTGTACAGTTACATTCCTACACTCCTGTGTAGGTTCCCTATCAAATCACACACATTCATTTGCGTGCAGCTCTTCTGTAACACAAGTTTCCCCTTTGCAATTATATTCTTATCATAGACACACTGAACTGTATATGATACTCATTGTGACACACACAGATCCGGCTGTGCATGTATATATTCAAAACTCATACATTCACACAGTGTGGTCTTAATATTACCGCCTTGAATGCATTTTCTCACTGTTAAAAGAAATGTGTGTTCAGGCGATGCTTTAATGCACGCTAATGCTATGGCGCTGTGTTATGCTTAGCAATGGTGTTATAGTTGAACATTATTGCCATACCATGCTATGCAAGTAGATACATTATGCTTGTCTAAGTTGCATTTATTTAACTATAGTGCATTATGTGTTGGTCTGTTTCTATGCTATAATGTATTACCGTATGTTTGTTTATGTTTTACTACGCTATGCTGCAAAGCTACATTAGGTAAAGGTATATGATTTTTGTTGTGGTGTGAATTGTATACCAATGTGCCACGCATGTATACACTTATTTTAATTATGTTCGTAGCTATGCAGAACCAGGAGCTTCAAACTGCTGCACCGGGATTAGTTAGAGGCAATATTAATTGCCCTTTGAAGCATTTCTATTACCCACAGCATCACTCTGTGACCTGTTTAGCTACACCTCTTTGTGACCCCTCCCACATGCAATCATAACAACTTAAGGAAAGATTCAGGCACCACTGACCCTAACTGGACATCTATTATAGATACATATTTCTAATGTTAAACGTGTCTAGTCTTCTCTGTAAATGCATTTTTGTCTGTCATTCCATTGACTGCTTATCTGATTGGGATGATTTGCCTTCTGGCAAGGGTGCAAATCCCCTGGATTTTGTTAATGTGTATTAAATAATAAAATGATGCAGGTAATTCCATCTCTGAAAGGATAATCTGATGATCAAATTCCCCTTCCATAAACGCCATGCCAAAAACGTAGTGTGCATCTTTGTCCTGCTGCATCAGTATCCTGATTTGCAACAACTGCTCTACCCGTGGTACAGAGCAGGTTCAGAGGTCACAGTTGTCCATTTTACATTCAAGTCTCTGCAGCACAGGGGCTGCATTTAAGATATGCACCTCTGTACCAAAATTATGATTATTATAAATAGCCCATGATGCTGGCAGGTAAAACTCTAATAATAAAGCTATGCCTGCGTTAAGACATTGTACTTGGCACTACCAATTATCATTGCAGCCACATCCAATTTGATATCAAACATTTGTCAGCTCCTATGAGCCAACCTCAGCTTTGGAAGGTGATGTGTATTCATGCCAGAAGGGCTGAGCCAGTCAGATAACAGTCCAGGAACCTGAATGGCCATGACTCCTCATTGATCTCTTTGTGAGGGCAGGTAACACCATCCGCCATGGCCAGCCACACAGCAGGCAGCTGCCATGGGCTCAAGCATCAAAGGATCACACCCATTCAAAGGGAGTTCCTCACACCAGGGTGATGCATATGTAAGGGCCTTTAATTCTATAGAGAAAGGTAGGGGCAGGGTTAGTGAGGCCAGAGGGAGATCTGTACAAGTTTGAGAAACTTCTGCCATCTTGTTTCTCTCTACCTCTCTTTCTCTTAGCAAAACATGACATTAAGGTAGTATTAGACAGCTAATTGTAATTACTAGATGAATGACATACAGCATTGTTGTGGGTAATTCTGTTTCATTGTTGCATGTTGGGTGTTTGTTCCTTTTGTTTGTAAACTAATGTACCATTGAGCTCAAGAAAGATGTATACACATATATTCTTTGAATTGATGTAGTGTTGGAATGGCTTGTACACTTGATGATGTATATTCTGGTACAGGTGTATGACAAATGTGGCCCTAGGAATATTGTTCAAACTAGCCCCATATAACACTGTGAGTGAACTTATCAAGAAAGCCAAACCCCTCTAATTAGGGTTTTGAGTGGTTCTCCCGCAGAGGAAATTTGAAAAAAATAGGTCCAAAGGGTTAATTGCAAAGGATTATGTAGTAAATAGCATAAGAAACAAACAACATGTATTTTGTAAGAGTGAAGACAATCCTGGTTGAATCTTTATAACAAAATCGTTCTACAAAAGAGCTATTGGGGTGGGAGAAGAGGAATGGAATGATGTGGGGTGACTAGGAGAGAAGGTAAGAGGAGCACAAGAGCAGGCAGCATCAGTCTTAGATTGCCTATGTAATACTGAAGACTTCCCAGAGTCTGATTTAAAGCGCTAGAGGGGAAGAACGATCAGAGGGTTGTTTAAGTGGGCACCCATGTGCGGTTACAGTATTATTATTATGTTATGGAGAATGAGCGTTCACTGGCATTTCCTGTTAATAGGTATGTAAGGCAGATTCTAAGTGTCTGCAAAGTCCGGTAATAACCTTCAAAGTGACACAAAAAGAAACTCTAACTGCAGTGAACTATGCCCAAAGCTGCAGAAGCTGGCATCGTAGAAAGATAATGATAAGTTTGAGTAAAGATGAAATCATTGTGACATAATCCCTAAGGGAGAGTGAATAATGACTGACAACAATCTGGTCTGAACCTGTAAGAATTTGACAGAGCAGAGTCTCTTGAAAGAGACACTTCCTCTTGGGAGGGTTAGTGAGAGGGTGTAGTCAGAAGACTTCATTGTGCAAATCTCAGCAGGAGCAGAGTGACAGATTGCAGGTTCTGCATCTCTGAATAATGGGATGATTTCGTAGATGTCCTCACTTCTACTTAAGGGCGAGCCCATTCCCATGAGTCCAGGGAGGTGAGGCTGCAACACCATTGTCCCCCTGGGGGTGGTATAATGCGGGATGATCTCATGGGGAGGGACTCACCCACTGGGGATAAGGACGAACACCTGAATAGAATCAAACACAACACCCAAACCCCAGCCTTCCCAAACCTTTTGTCTCCATTCCTTCGACCCCCTAGCACTTCTATCTGCTATAGCCACAGCTCCCTTATTTTGAGTGAGATGAAGACGATTGACCACAGCAAGAAAATTACTCAACAGGTAACTACTAGGATGAGGTGGGGCACAGGAGTAATGAAGAACAATACCAAGAAGGTGCCACAGCGGGCGGTACAGACTTTCGCAGAGGTGTGATTCCTTTTACGTAAAAGCTAAAGAAGCACTGCCAATTGGAGAGACAAAACCAACCAGGACTAGAAGCGATGAATGCTGGAAGCCCAAAGGAGACATGGAGAAGGCCATGACGGAGCCAAGAGCAATCCGATCCCGGAGTCAAGAGGACAATGGGACTCAGATACCCAAGGGCATCCAGACGGTAACTGGCGGCTGGCATTCGATGACACAAACGCAAGAGGCAGTAGTCCATACTGCTGCTGAAAGGGCCAGACAGGAGATCTGCAAGGTGAAAGATGCCTTCGCAGCATGCCAAGAAGGAGAAGGAGAAGGATCCTAAGAATAACTGACCACGCATTCTGGAAGCAGCCATGGTAAAGTGTAAGAGCTGGAAGATATAGGAAGCAAAAAGCATGTACAGACTTTATGAACAGAACTATTCTCCTTCTGTCAGTACTTGCCAAGCGAGGCAGCCAATGGCAAATAAAGAGGCGGGAGAGAAATAACGTTTGGGGACTCAAAGCATATTTTTATTTTTTTATATTAGCATTTGGTTTTAAAAAAACGTTTGCCATTCTTACAAATTTACGACAATTTCACTATCTTAAAAAAGAAGAAATATTCCATTCAAATAAGATAGTCCTGCGGATCTTAATTCTCTGAAGTGATGTGCAAACTGACCAGAGCATATTTATAAAGAGCACGAAAGGGATAAGAGTCATCTACCTTTTGGCAGTTCTTGGCAGGGAGTGTACCAAGTGGCCCAGTTTAAAATAGAAGAGAAGCCAGGGTGTAGGACTCAGAGCAGGAAAGAGATACAAGTAATATTGCTCAAGTCAGTACTTGTCAGGAAAGTAAACCAAGTGGACCAAGTGGGATAATTTGAGACTGAGACCAAATGCCAGGAGCAGGGAGGCATTCTCTTGGCTCACTGAGAAAAGATTGTTTAGAACTTTGTGGCCTGGGGAAGGAAATCAATCCCCTGAGGCTATTTGAAACTGAGACTGAATGACAGGAGAAGGGAGGCTCAGGAAGTAAATATTGTTTATTTGGAACTTTGTGACCTGGGGAAGAGAGTAATTCCCCAGGCCTTTATGAAACTGAATGCCACAATGTCACGGTTTTATTACACGGCACACTCCAGCCAGGGACTCCTTCCCCAACAATGAATGTGGCGTATAATAAAACGCTTTTTATTTTTAATAAACCACGGGTTCTTTTCTGTTTGAGTCCAACCCGTCTTGCACCAAACCTCCACAAACACCCTGTGTCACAATGGACCAGGAATCAGGCTGGTGTGTATCAATAAGATATTAACTAATTTATTTATTTTTTATTTTTTATTATTTGAATTTAATCTGTTTAGATTTTTACAAATACGTTTTGGTCTTGAAGAGGAGTGTTTAGTGTTTTTACTATGCGTTCTCAACGTTCTCGACGTAGACCAAGAAAGACAGGATTTTGCAAAAGAAAAATACTATTTCATGAAAAAGGAAAATCAAACAATTTTACAGCCACTAATGTTCTGGTACACAATTCCACTAATCTCTACAAAACAATTAGGTTAAGATATACTGTTAGAATTCTCAACATTTTTAATGGCAACACAGAAAAAGAGCAATTTTAGAAAGAGATAACACCAACAGTTTAGCACTCGCCCCTGCAACACTCACCCCCAAACATCAGCTAACGTGATTTCTTTGAATGGAAGGTAGTGGCAAGGAGTAGGGATAGAGAGAGAAAATCGGATTTGGAGTACAGCCCATCACCCCCAGATGGGAAGTCAACACTGAAAGTGAAAACCCGCTTTTGGAGCAAAATGGCAGAATGGGATTTTGATTATTACTCACAACTGCTATGGGACATAATGAAAGGAAATCTGTGTTGCTACACTTGAGGATATAGGGAAGCTTAGAGACTACTAATCAGCATACCAGGGCAACAGAGAAATAAAATAGGAAAATCGGGTTTGGAAGAAAGCAAATGCAAAAAGAAAAATACATTGACAAATGGAAATTTGTTTTTACACAGGATTTACAACGACAGGCAACGCTGGGAAGGGGCTTAGCTCAGAATAGGGAAATCAGTTTTCGATGACAAGGACAGGGACTCATAACAGATAGACTTGTGGGCAAAAGGGATTGCTTTCAATGGGACTACGGTTTGAGGTTTTAACAGATGCAAATAGGAATTCATGGGGTAATGCACACAATAGACGGACAAACTCGGTTTCAGTTATAAGAAGACACATTTATTTGAGGAAACACTTCAATGACTATAATTATTAAAGAAAGACACCAGGGACAAGTTGATTAATTTCGAATTTTAACCAATTTATACCGTGAATTTCAATGGGGAATTAATTGATTTACTAGAAAATATGCTAAGGATTTACACAGACACTGAGTGGTTTACCAAAGGGAATATGCTAACATACACAGGCTAAACACAGATTCTTCTATTTGAAGGTGACTGAATTACAACGGCAATTCTGGGTTTTCAATGGGGTTTTCAAATAGGTTTTCAGTGGGGTTTTCAATGAGGCTTTCAATGGGCTTTTAATGGGGTTTTCAATGGATGGAATGCTACAAAAAGAAAGGGCTTATGAAATTTAGGGCCAGACTTATTTGCTACTTACAAAGTAAGCCTTGGTTTGGGATTCTTGAAAGCCAGCTGGTTCTCAGGACACTCTGGACAGCTAGGCAAGGGGTCTGGTCACTGCACTCTTACTTGGTTTTGGATTCTGGACAGCCAGCTGGATATCAGGACACTCTGGACAGCTAAGCAAGGGGTCTGGTCACTGCACTCTCAAATATGGTATGGTTCAGCTGCCACCTCTCTGTCCTCCTTCTCCTGTCTCCCCCGATTTCTTGTGTGTGTGACCTAGTACAATCCCCCTTTGTAACGCTCACCTGGTATCCACGGGGACGTCACTCAGCCTGTTCTGACCTCTTACGACCTCAAACCCTTCCCTGGAGTCTACTCGACTGGAGACTGGGTCTGAAACACAGGATTGGTAGAGTTTAACTCCCTATTGTCTCTGTGTGCTGAACCCCTTCTTCCCCGGGTTCCAACCCTTCCCTTTGATCCACAGCTCACCTTGTTTTCTTGGAAAGTGTACTCTCCATCCTGCTTTCAGTGCAGGGGCGTGTTGATTGATGCAGGCTCGTTGCTGCCTAGTTACTTCACTGGCAGGAGTCCAACAGTTAAGTATAATTAGTCTTTAGAACAGTTCTCTAACTCCGTTCCTTTCCTTCCTTAGATGATGGCTGGCGTCCGGGGATGGCAACGTTCTGCTGAGATGAGTAGCACTGAAGGTGAGTGAGAGCGCGATGCGCGATGCAACCCTTTCGTATTTGTATTTAACTGAGTTCTTTTTCTGTGTCTTTTAGGTGCCGCAACGTTTTCAGCATGGATGCCGGTTATGAAGAAGAAATGCGGTGAGTAAGCGCGGTATGCAGCGCCTCTAGATGTTTCCACGCTAACCTGCAATGTCTTTTCCCTCTTGCAGATAGATGAGAAGTTCCGGAGACAGAGTTCCCCCAGAGCGGCTGGGATTCAGGTAAGATTTTGAAGCTCATACAGTCTTCAAAAATAAGCGAAGAATTGCTGAATGCTTACTAATGCCTTTTTTCTGTTCTTTTCCCTTTTCCATAGAAAGCGGCGTGCCGGGATGGGAATGGCACCGCCGAAGATGCCCGCAGAACAGAAGAAGCGATGAATGATGGGCAGAAGCGCCGCAAGGTAAGGCTGTTCCTAACAGTGTTCTTGTTCTTGCAGGAGCTGAGCGCAGAAGAAAGATGCAGGCCTACTGGATATCGATCCGAACACGGTGAGTGTCACGCTGCAGGTGCAGAAAACACAAAGCATGTTTCTCAGCCTGGGCGTGGCTTAAATAGTCTCTGGGTATCCCAGGTGTCTCTAGGCTGAACCACACCCAAAAGACTAGACCGCACATGCAGTTCTGGGAACCGAAATATGTGGGGGCATCCATCTTGTCCCCATCAATGCACTACAAGTCCAATCCCCAATGTTATCCTTTGGGAGTGAGTGAGTCTGGTGCCACAAGCGCCAAGTCTGACTCCAAGTGGGTCTTTGGAGGGATGGAGAGGCCCTTGAGGGCCATGTAGGTGATCGTGGCCTGGCTCCAGCCTGACATCTTGGAGGGCTGGGCACATGAGGGGCAGGAATCATGACAGCACTCCCCCCCAAAGCCCCTCTCAAGGTGGCTCTTCTGTCTGGTCCTGGTTTGTTTGGATGGTTTTGATGAAATCGTCTAAGCAAGCGAGGTACATGGATGTACTCACAAGGCTCCCATGTCCTGTCTTGTGGACCATACCCCTTCCAGTCTACTAAATAGTATAATTTGGATATGACGTGCTTTGAATCCAGGATGTCCTTGACTTCGAATTCTGGCTCCCCGGCGACTACTACTGATTGTGGTGGCGTTGCTACCCGGGTCCCAGGTTGAACAGGTTTAAGGAGAGACACGTGGAACACAGGATGAATCTGCTTGTTTGACGGCAAAGCTAGTCTGACCGCCACAGGATTTATCACGGAGGTGGCGGTGAATGGACCCAGGTATCTTGGACGGAAAGTTCGGGTTCCTTTAATGGACATGTGTTTAGACGCCAGCCAGACTTTGTCTCCCACTTGGTAGTTGGGGGCTTTTGCTCGGTGTTGATCAGCAAACTTCTTTTGGCGATTCTTAGCTTGACGTAGGTGTTCAGCTGCCCTTTTAAAGGTTTGAGAAATGGTCGTGTGCAAGGTTTTGACTGCTGGCATTTCCAGTGTTGTAGGAACGTCCAACTCAGAAGTACGTGGGTGCCTGCCATACATGGTATAAAAGGGTGACTGCCCAGTGCTGGTGTGTAGGGAATTATTATAAGCATATTTGGCTATCCATAATAGGTCAAACAAGCTTCCTTCAGCTTGGTGTAACATGCAACGCAGATACTGCTTGAGTGTCTGATTTGTCCTCTCAGTTTGACCATCCGTTTGAGGATGGTGTCTGGTGGATAGCCGGATGTCGATCTGGGCCATAGAGCAGCATTTTCTCCAGGAGTTATATACGAATTGAGTGCCTTGGTCTGAGACTAAAACTGAAGGAAACCCATGGAGCCGTACAATGCCTTCAAGAAATACCTTTGCCGGAGTGGAAGCATTTGGGAGCCCCTTAAGAGGAATAAAATGTGCCATTTTTGAAAATAGGTCCACGACCACAAGAATAGTGTTCAACCCTTGACTGGGTGGTAAGTCAGTAATAAAATCGAGGGACAACGTGTGCCAGGGTGCTGGTGGGATTTCCAATGGTTGTAATAGCCCTGCCGGTTTCTGCTTGGATGACTTGTTTTGAGCACACACTCCACAAGATAGGATGAATTGGATAATGTCTTTACGCCACGTGGGCCACCAATAATTTTGTTTTACCTTGGCTAGGGTTTTAGCGATTCTGGGGTGGCCCTCGATCAAGGAATCATGATAACCAGACATGACTTGTTCTCGTAGTTCTTGGTTTGGTAAGAATAAACGATTCCTGAAGTAGGGCAACTAATCTTTTATCATGTAATGTTCTCCTTGTGCACTCCACGCTTGTAATTGCTCCGGACTCCTCAGGTTTATGATTTCTTCATGTAATTCTTTCTGAGTTATGGTTGATGTGATTCCTAGGAGCCTGTCAGTCGGGATGATTGCTATTGGGTCAGGGGTCTGATACCCTTGTTCCTCCAACCCCATACGGGAAAGGGCATCGGCCTTCCCGTTTTTCACCCTGGTCGAAATGTAATCACGTAGTCATATTCAGCAAAAAAAAGAGCCCGACGTAGTTGTCATGAGGATTGGGCCTTTGGCGTTTTTAGGTACTGGAGGTTCCGGTGGTCAGTTATAACGGTGATTGTGTGTCTGGCGCCCAAGAGGTAGTGCCGCCATGCTTTAAAGTCTGACTTAATGGCCAGGAGTTCTTTGTCTGTGATAGCGTAATTGAGTTCAGGGGGGGTGAATTTATGTGACCAGAAGGCAACAGAGTGTAACTGGCCCGTTTCGGGGTCCTTTTGTGAGAGGGCGGCTCCCACAGCCATGCTTGAGGCGTCCGTTTCCACCAGGTATGGGAGATCAGGGTGAGGGTGGCGTAAGATTGGGGCAGATGTGAATCTTGCTTTGAGTTCCTGGAAAGCTTCCTCGGCTTCTGTTGTCCACTGGAACTTTTTGTTGCTTTTCCTTAGCAATGATGTAATGGGATGCACAATGTGCAAAAATCCTGGGATGAACCGGCCGTAGAAGTTTGCAAAATCCAGCATACTTTGAACCCCCTTGAATGAATTTCGGGATGGCCATCTACCTTGTGTACATCCATTCGGATTCCATTCGGCTGAGAATAAAGCCCAGGAATTCCACCTCGGAGACCTGGAATGAGCACTTTTCGAGCTTGGCGCAGAGCTGGTGTTGACGGGGTTTCTCCAATATGGATCGGACGTGTTTAACTTGGTCCAGCTTTGCTGCGGAATATACTAGAATATCGTCGATGTACACTAGAGCACAGACATAAATCAATTCCCGTAGGACATCGTTCATGAAGTATTGAAATGCTGCAGGCACGTTGCAAAGGCCACAGGGCATTACTTGATATTCGTACAAGCCGTATTTGGTGCAAAAAGCGGTTTTCCATTCGTCCCCCTGTTTTACGCGAACAAGGTGATATGTCCCCCTCAGGTCTAGTTTTGTGTAGATTTGGGCATCTTTGACTTGATCAAGCAATTCAGGGATCAGTGGCAGGGGGTAGCGGTTTTTTACGGTAATCTGGTTCAGTGCGCGATAGTCGATGCACGTTCTCAAGTCCCCCTCCTTTTTCGGTACGAAGAATAGAGGCCTGGCTGCTGGAGACTTCGAGGGACGGATGAACCCGTTGCCCAGGTATTGGTCAAGATAGGCCTTCAGATGCTGGTTTTCTGGTTCTGTGAGTGCCTAAATTCACCCACAAGGGATTTGTGCGCCGGGTATCAGGTTGATTTGGCAATCGTATGGTCTATGCAGTGGTAGGGTATTAGCCTGTTCTTTCTGAAAGACATCTTGAAAGTCCTGGTATTCACTTGGTAGGGTGCCGATTTTCACAGTCGCAAGCGTGGAGGTTCTGGTGTCTATTGGTTGTTTCTCTTGGCGATAACATGTGTGGGTGCAAGTCTCAGGAAAGGCCAATTCTTTTGCTCGCCAATCGATTCGAGAATTGTGAGCTACCAACCATGACATTCCCAAAACCAACCGGAACTGTGGTGCCTTAATGAGGTCGAAAACGATAGATTCTTGATGTCCATCCTGGCACAGAAGGGTTAAAGCTTCAGTGCATTGGGATACTGGACCAGAAGCTATTTCCGTGCCGTTGACAGTGGTAACAGTGTAGGTGGTTGATTTAGGGCGTAACGGAAGCCCCATCTTTGCCGTAAGATCCTGGGCGATACAATTCCCAACGGCTCCACTGTCAATGTACGCTCTTACTGCGTGCATCCGAGATGGTTGTTGGTGATTGATCAAGACCACAGATAGTGCAAAATGGGAGGTCTGTAGTTTGCTTTCTTTGCTCGACAAGTGGACCCCTACACTTGCCGGGCTGGAGAGTTTTCCGATTCCTTGATGGTATCTTCCTTGTCTGTGGCCCCAACCGTCCTCCTCGGTGGCTTCACAGGGCACTCTTTAAGGAAATGACCTGACCTTCGACAGTACAGACATAACTGCTGCTGTCTCCTTTTATCCCTTTCCGTTTTAGTCAAGGGGATCTGACCCCCCGATTTGCATTGGTTCTCCTGAACCTTCCATTGTGCGGGCAATATTGTCCTTTGAACGCACATACATAGGGCGAGGGTCTGGTCTGGATCGTTCTGCTCTTCAGTCCTGCAACCTATGATCCAGTTGAACAACAAGGTCAATGAAACCTGAGCAGTCTTTAGGGGGGTTCACTACTTGTGCGAGAACATCCTTGAGCTCCCCCAGCAACTTCCGATGAAATAATGTGGTTCTCTTCTCCACTGGCCATTCTGCTTCCACTACGAGTCTATTGAACGTGGCTATGTATGTTAATAGGTCTTGATTCCCTTGGCGTAGGGACAGAAGTTTGTTGTCTAATGCCTGCCCATGAGTACGACGGGTAAACATCTTTTCCATCTCCTGCTGAAAGCCCCTGAAGTCATGCAGCAAAGGATCGTCTTGGGCCACAAAGGGTACAGACCAGTCCGTGGCGCTACCACTCAGGTAGGATAGCACAAAAGCGACCTGTGATTTGTCATTTGGAAAGGCCCCTGGTCTACAAAGGAAGGGCAGGCGGCACTGGTTCATGAACGTTGCAAACCTCTTGGGATCCCCCGTAAATCGTTCGGGCTGGGCCAAGGGAACTGCCCCAGGAAGGGTTATCTGAACGGGATTGGCTGATGGTGCTGGCATCGAGGGCACGCTTCCCGGCAATGGTGCATGCCCTGCTTGTGACTGGAGAAGTTGCCGGCTTAAATCATCAGTGCGTTCTTTGGCTACTATCAGCTCTCTCCTCAGGGTGTTGGTCTCCTGCCTGGCTGCCTGTACTTCGGAACATAGCTGCCCCAACATGTGGGCTAACTGGTCGGTTTCTGACGTTTCCATGATGCACAGGTGGATTTTGATGTGATGCTTTGTGTTCTGTAACGCTCACCTGGTATCCACGGGGACGTCACTCAGCCTGTTCTGACCTCTTACGACCTTGATTCCTTCCCTGGAGTCTACTCGACTGGAGACTGGGCCTGAAACGCAGGATTGGTAGAGTTTAACTCCCTATTGTCTCTGTGTGCTGAACCCCTTCTTCCCAGGGGTCCAACCCTTCCCTTTGATCCACAGCTCACCTTGTTTTCTTGGAAAGTGTGCTCTCCGTCCTGCTTTCAGCGTAGGGGCACGTTGATTGATGCGGCTCATTGCTGCCTAGTTACTTCACTGGCAGGAGTCCGACAGGTAAGTATAATGAGTCTTTTGAACAGTTCTCTAACTTCGTTCCTTTCCTTCCTTAGATGATGGCCGGCGTCCGGGGATGGCGACATGCTGCTGAGATGAGTATTGCTGAAGGTGAGTGAGAGCGCGATGCGCGGTGCAATCCTTTCGTATTTGTATTGAACTGAGTTCTTTTTCTGTGTCTTTTAGTTGCCGCGACATTTTCAGCGTGGATGCCGGTTATGAAGAAGAAATGTGGTGAGTAAGCGCGTTATGCGGCGCCTCTAGATGTTTCCGCGCTAACCTGGAATGTCTTTTCCCTCTTGCAGATGGATGAGAAGTTCCGGAGACAGAGTTCCCCCAGAGCGGCTGGGATTCAGGAAAGCGTTTGAAGCTCATACAGTCTTTAAAAATAAGCAAAGATTTACTGAATGCTTACTAATGCCTTTTTTCTGTTCTTTTCCCTTTTCCTTAGGAAGCGGCATGCCGGGATGGGAATGACACCGCTGAAGATGCCCGCAGAACAGAAGAAGCGATGAATGATGGGCAGAAACACCGCAAGATAAGGCTGTACCTAACAGTGTTCTTGTTCTTGCAGGAGCTGAGCGCAGAAGAAAGATGCAGGCCTACTGGAGACCGATCCGAACACGGTGAGTGTCACGCTGCAGAAAACACAAAGCATGTTTCTCAGCCTGGGCGTGGCTTAAATAGTCTATGGGTATCCCAGGTGTCTCTGGGCTGAACCACACCCAAAAGAATAGACCGCACATGCAGTTCTGGGAACCGAAATATGTAGGGGCATCTATCTTGTTCCCATAAATGCACTACAAGTCCAATCCCCAATGTTATCCTATGGGAGTGAGTGAGTCTGGTGCCACAAGCGCCAAGTCTGACTCCAAGTGGGTCTTTGGAGGTATGGAGAGGCCCTTGAGGGCCATATAGGTGATCGTGGCCTGGTTCCAGCCTCACATCTTGGAAGGCTGGGGACATGAGGGGCCGGAATCATGACACCCTTATAGGGCACCAATGACATCACTCCCTTTATAATCTAGAGGGAGGACACTATAAATACCACAACCTCTTGGATAGGACAGTTTACCCTTCCTCTCTCTGACCCCTGGCATGATTGGTTCAAGGGAAGAGAGCACCATCTGTCTATTTGCCTTTATTTCCCTTCTTTGTTCTCTTGGCCACTTTTTTACAGAAAACAGTTATGTCTCCTAACTTCATGATTCTACCAGCCCATAACATATGCATTAGATATGCGGTTTGGATGTGTCATAGGGAATTACGTAAGCCGATCGCCAACTCTGTACGAGGTAGCATGGCTCTTTGACACATTTTTGTCATTTTCATAAAATATATAATAGTTATGACTCTGAAAATGATCAAGCATGTTCCTAATTTCATCTTCCATCTTTCCATCAAATCTCATAGTTGTTGCATCTTTTTTTACTTTATTTTTTTATTTGATTTAGTTGAAATTCCCCTTTACAATTATAAAACTCCATCACATTTTCATACATAAATACCTAAAAACAGTTCAGTATTGTCTCCCTAAGAAATTTGATCAACTGCCATGATACATAAGCATTATAAAATAAGCATCACATTTTTATGTCCAATAGCTAAAATCAATTTGCTATTCTCTTCCTTTATGTTTGATGATCAACTGTCTTAATACACTATCGACAAAATCAACATATCACATACTTTAAAATAGTCAACTGTGTCTTGTCATATCCTAACCAAACTACCACTCAACATTACTGTGCAATCACCACCTATAATAACCTCTATATCTTCATACAGCTATCAATGTTTCATCTCTTTTGAAGACATCTTTCTAAAATATGTAAGCTTATGTCATTATGGTAGTCCACATTCTCCTATCTATTTTCTTTTCTTTCTTGAAAATGTCCCTTACCCTGTCTCTGGGTCTATCAGATAGCATATATTCTGTGTTATCAGATATCCAATTATCGCTATATTTAGCTAAATCCTTTATGCATTACACATCATTTCCCATACAGTGTCTTTAGTAAGTACTGTGAAGTCTTTAAAATACTTTCCAAACCATTCACGGCTTAAAGATTTAAGATTTATATATTCTACCATAATTTGCTGTAATGTCTTTATCATTTTCACAAGATCTGCATGTATTATTTTTGGTTGTTTCTATATCCCATTTAGCAAGGACTGTCCTTGTTGGTATCAAGTCAAATCTAAATCTCATTATCTCACTTCTATACTGTTGATTTGGATGTTTCATCAAATACTTTGGAATGTCATTTAGTTTTGTGTGTGGGAATACACCATTTTGGAAACATTTATATTTACCACACTCCTTTCTTGTCTTCATCCAATCTAAGATCAACAGCTTTTCTTTTGCATTCACCAGGTTTTCTATCAATACAGTTTCACTGATGCCGGCTTCTATCATGTTTTCTTGACATCCTTTTTGCCAATTAATCATTGTCTCTACTCGTTGAACAATGAGGGTCTGATTTATGATCTCAATTACTGTGTTTCGGAACCTTCCTTCACTTATACATTTACCATATAAATTCATTGAATTCCAGTCTATAATTGCTTGTAGAGAGGGGAAGGCCCAATTCCAAATGTAGTATCGGCATAGTTTACCATAGTTTTCTGAATTAATTTGGCTTGTGAGCAGAGCATTCTCGTTTTTTCCTTAATTTATCACAGCTTGTATCATCCAACTTAATCCTACGGGCGTTTGATAAAAAATGATCAAATCATCTGTGTACAACATATATTGAATCTGCTTCAAGCTTAATCTAGGAGGATTGGACTTGACCTTATTAAAGTAGTTATTTATCTCACTGATATAGAAATTGAAGAGTGTAGCAGCTAACAAACAGCCTTGCTTTAAACCCACATTAGTTTCTAAATATTTCGTGTGTAATCCATCTCTATTCAATTTAACTTGTTCATTAGTTCCCATATACAGCTACTGTATTGCGTTAATTAAATACTCCGGGCATCCCACCGTTATAAGTTTACTCCATAGGAAAGGTCTGGATACCATATCAAACGCTTGATATGATATGATATGATATGGTATTTGTAACGCGCCTATACACAAGTGTTTCAAGTGTTTAAAGTGTTTCAAGTGTTTAAAGTGTTTCAAGTGTTTCAAGTGTTTTTGACGATAATCTCTAAAAGCTATTTATAGTTTACTTTTTTTCCTTATTGCAAATTGGGTGTTGTTCCTAGTCCTACAACAAACCCAGCTTGATGAGGGTCTAATCATTTATTGACCTTTAGCCATTTCTTTAAATCAGCAGTGGTGTTCCAGATGCCAATTTTAAACGTGGTTATGACATTTCCACCTTCATACTAATTTGATTTATTATGGTTAGTTTCCAATTTTGATTTTGGCAGCTATGCCCATCTAAAAGTTTCTTTAATTCTCTTCTTTTCTTCTTTATCATAGTAAACTTCACGCTGCAAGATTCCTATTGGTCCTGGGCAGTTTATCAATAATTTTTCTTGTTGAAATAACTGCTCTTTTCTGTTTTCTCTCCCCATATCTCCACTCACCTTGTACGTTTTTTCACTATTTTGCTTTGGATTTAATATCTTAAACTCAAGCTCTAATTTTTCCATCTCATGCCATGTGAATTTTCTGACTAACAATGAAGGAACATGTATCCCTGCAGTATCCAATCTTCTGTTTCGGATGATGGTAACAGTGGTAATATCTCGCAATCTAATTGCCTCTAGAGATTTGATAGAGTTGAATAATGCTATTAACACCAGTCTGTTCGGGTAGGGGTCCCTGTGCTCTCTCTCTATCATTCTAATTGTGATATATTAGTTTTCTACAATCGCAATAAATGTATCTTTTACTACCCCTTCGCTAGCTCTCTCCTTTTCCCTAACCTTTACCTCATCTTTTTCAGTTATTTCCCTTGAGTTTTTATTTTTGTTTACGTTTCCCTTTTTCTCTTTGTCAGTTACTCTGTTATTCTTTCTATAGTTCTTCTTTTGTTCCATGGTTTGGAAAACCTGGGTCAAATCTCAAAAGTGTGGATTCACCAATTCCAAATCATGGCTAGTCATTTGTTCGGATATCTCCATATCACTTCTGTTATCTATAGATGTAATGATGTGAGTGGACAGATTCATAAGTACACTCATGTGTGTGTCTCTTTCTCTATCTGATGTTTTATTTAAATCCATTTTGTTACTTTCCTCATGTTCATATATTTCAACAATTGTCTGCTGATTATATTTATTCAGTGTCTCTTTAGCTTTATTAGGTGGTGCAGTTAATTCTTTGATACATTTTCTTTTCTCAGCATTCAAGTTTTTACTCTTCTGTGCTATTTGATTTTTAGTTTTTTTTCATGTATTTTGTTCTTCATTTACTTTTCCCCTTTTTCGGTTGATAAAACATGTCATAGACATGTTCCTGTTCAGGTAAATTTGGTGCGTTGGAATGATTTAGTTCCACAACTTCTTCAGTTGGGGTTAACTGAGTTTCTTCATTCTCAATTAGTCCTTCGTCTATATTTTCAACATGACTGGGAATAAAAGTATCAGAAAATCTTACATCATTCTCCTCAGTAGCCAGATCAATTACACCAATCTCAACTGGCCTCTGACAGTCAACACACCGACCTGCTCCCAGCAGTTCCCCTGGGTTTCTCATATTGGTGTGGCTTTCCAAAGTTTTCTGAATATTCCTTAACCCTTCTAGGATGTCTCTTTTCATGCCGTAATTTTTGTATTAGTTTGATTTAATTCATCATAGACATGTTCAAAGTTATTCTGGAAGGCAGACAGGGTCTCCGCATATTAGTGTTTTTAAGCACAAAGGATGGTCTGGGGGTAGGTCTTATGTAAGATATATCAGAGGAAGCCATTGAGTTCATAATTCGAGAGTGTGGTCTAGGTATAAATACAGGGGATGCTGATAGGTTTGTTTCTTCGTTTACTAGATTCAAAGCTTCATTTTTTTGTTCATCTAATATTTTCTGTTACACAATTCTCATTATCATGAATTTTATTATTATCTTTCTTTGTATTTGAAATCAAACCACAATACTAATTTTTCTTATTTGTAGGTCAGTTTCCTGAGAAGTGTTAGTTATTTCCACACTTTTGTGTACGACATGCACATCAGAAACTTGTAACTTTGCTTTGGCAATTACTCTATTAGAGTTTTCCCCACTGTCTTGTGTGTCAGCAGGGGTATAATCTAAAGCTCTGCTTTCTAAACTAAGTTCACACGATAGTGAATCTACTTTTACCTTTTGTCTATTCACGACCTCGAGTTGGACACCTATTTCACCCACAATGCCATTTTGTCTGGTGTGTTGCAGCTGGCCGCCCCCTAATAGCACTTTAGAGTAAAGTGTCAGTGTTTCCAACCCTTCATTTGCATGTACTTCAAACAGCATTTTCTTAAAACTACCTATCACCGACATTCTTGCTGCTTTTCATTACATTCAGACTGTTTTGTACTTTCATTACTGACCATGTTACATATTTGAGTATTGAATTCCAAAATCTCTTCATCTGTTACATGGACGGTTTTAGCAGCACATCGCTCTGTGACCGACTCACCAGTTAACGCTGTTGCAGCCAAAACCGTTGGATTACAAGTATACAACAGTTCTTCCTCCGTTATATGTACAGTTTGAACAACACTATTATCTCCATCTGACTTACTACTTTTCGCTGTCATGAGTGAGACCAATGTATCAGTGTTTGAAGTATCAAGATTAATCGTCCTTCGAGTTGGTAACCACAGTTTCCGCAAGTCTGCACCTACGGATGGCAAACGGTTGTTTCCTTTCATTTTCGTTTTTAGAAGTGGGCGGTTCTGCTGAAGAAGTGCCTTTGTTTGTTCCACCTCTCTTACGGTCGTCAAAGCAGCTACAGTAGGAGGTGTTCTCACACTATTGGGAATGTTTAATGTAGAGTTTGACATACTCTTTTTCAATTGTACACTGTGTACATCCAATGCCAGCATACCTTATATGTTGCCACAATGCTGCGGCTCAGAAAGAACTACAAAGTCCTATTCCACTTTTATTTACTATCGCATGAAGTGATTGCTCAAGAGCTCTGACTGCCCGAATGCCCCGCTGCACAGCTGAACAGTCGAACAGTCATCACTCTGAGGAAGCACTCTTCAGGAAGCGCGTGCGCAGGATGCGCGTGGTCTGGGGATTTTATCGCTACCTGGGTAAGTGGGCGCAGCCCAACCTAACAAAAGCAAAATAAAGGGTATTTTAATACTTACCAAGTAACTAAGTATCCAAGTATTCTCCACTTGTAGTGTGTCCTACCAATGAAATCACAGATTAGTAGTAAAGCTGTTGATTGTAGAAATAAAGTCCAGCAGACAAATAACGTTCCAGAATGTACCAGAGTATCCAATCGAACAGTCAGCACTCTGAAGAAGCACTCTTCAGGAAGCGCACGCACAGGAAGCGCGTGGCCTAAGGATCTTACTCTTCCTGGGTAAGTTGGCGGAGCCCAACCAATGAAATCCCAGATTAGCAGTAAAGTTGTTGAATCTAGAACTCTGAGGAAGCACTCTTCAGGAAGTGTCACATCTTCTGAGCAGCCAGAACTAGTCTTAACTGGCCATTTCAGTCCCCAAAGTCCTAGGAAAATGCACTTTAGCTCTTAAAAACCGCCTGGAAATTACATAAAATTATAGCATAAAACGAAATTATTTCCCATTCTAATTGCTGCAAAAATGCCTAAAAATGGAATCAGTCCTTTAATGTCAATTGGGAGGATCTGTCCCCCTCTGTGGGAGGGGTGCTTTACACCCCACAGCTGGTGACCAGAGATTATTTTGACCACCTTTGAAGTTGGCAGTTTGTCCTTGGTAGTAGGTGCAGGAAGGAGCTTGCACCTCCCAGTCAACTTACTTTCCTTGAAATCCCTGAGCCCCTGCCTTCAAGTGTTGCAGAGCAGGGAATTATAATGCCCCAGTCCATCACATGTTATTGCAGGATGATTCACTAGTAGGTGTGACTTCCAGTGCGAAGCGGGTCTTTCAATTGAGAAGTTTCCTGCCTGAGCCCAAAAACAGTTTTTTTCGGTATTATGAGCCTCTACCAAGGTGATTGAAGTCTTGTGGGTGGAAACATAATGTGCATTGCTTAGTCAACCCTCCCACCACCCCACAGCATATTTTCCTTGCATTTCAGTGAGAGCAGTGCTTTCCTTCCACTGTGGCTTTTCAAAGATTTTTTTTCCCACACGTGTGCAAGCCATTTTTATTTTTCATTTGCAGTGTTTCAAGGGCTGCTGTTCAAATGAAATGGAAAGCAAAAGCGGTGTTGGGTTGTAATGTTGAAATCCTTGCCCCTTATGTGAATTAAAAGTAAAACAAGGCCGTTTTTGGATGTAGTGCATGACTTTTTGTAATTCAGATGAAACACAAGCAACGCAGGGCCGTTTTTGGATGTACTGCATGACTT
The DNA here is from genome assembly GCF_040938575.1 of Ambystoma mexicanum. Classification (NCBI taxonomy): domain Eukaryota; kingdom Metazoa; phylum Chordata; class Amphibia; order Caudata; family Ambystomatidae; genus Ambystoma; species Ambystoma mexicanum. Next base: position 1,145,180,053 of record NC_090933.1, read on the forward strand.
TTTGTCATTCAGATAAAACAAAAGCAATGCAGGGCTGTTCTTGAGATGCAGTTCATAACATCATGTCATTCAGGTGAAACAAAACAACGCAGGGCCGTTTTTGGGTTGCAGTATTCAAATGCTTGCCACTCATGTGACAGGGAAAGCAAAGCATGTCAGTTTTTTGTGTCAGGGTTTAAATCCGATGTTTCAGGTGAAGGGGATTTCTGTTTAGGGCCTTGAATGCACCCCAAAAGAAGTAGGGAGGTGTTCTCATGGCCCACCAAGGAAACATTGTGTGGAAATTTGCCCATAACCCAGGAGAAGGGAGACATTCTCCTGGGACCAGAACAGGACTGCTCTATCCTTTAGTTTACAGTGTCAGGGCCAGCAGTAAGGGTTTCCTGACAAAGCACAGTAGACACTTTAACTTTACCTGACATCCCGACAGCACCTTAGATCTTTTAGTTGAGGCAGGGAAACCCCTCTTAGGAAGATAGGTTTTCTCTTGCTACATTGGTTACTACAAGTCTTTAGCCCCAAACATGTCACCTGTGTGTCATCCCCCTTCTTCTGCACCCTTAGAGTAAGATAAACAGAGACTTTCATATGGCCTTTATATGCGGGTAACATTCAGTAGCTCATGCTCACTTTGATGGCATGATGCAATGTCATTAAAATTCTATCATTATTGTTCTAATAATTGAAATTCAATGCACAAGTAATATTAGGAAAAGAGTATGCACCTTTATACCCCTAAATACGTTTAGCTTCAATGGGGTGTTATGATGTCTCACACCATTCCAACATGGTGGCCACTATGGACTGCACACACGTGCCATCTTGTTTTTTGAATCATGCTCCATCATGAGCCAGCCTCTATATGCTGGGTCATAACCGGCTTCTCGAATTAGACCAAACACAGTGAATATTACACTTTTGTCTTCCAGGACACATCAACAGAGATACGCTGGATTTCTATTGCCTAAGTAAGTAATAACAGTGACATTGATTGTAATGTTCACTTCTATAATGTTGTACATATTTGGTTATAAATTCCTCCTCCTCTTTTTCATTTCTTCACAGTCTCATTCGTCATTCAGATACCATACTCCTTTTGGGGTCATAGCAGCTATGTTGTGACGTTAAGGTATGCAGCAAGTAGTGAACTCCTTCTCATGACATTAATTGACACAAAGTTCAAGTTTGCAACTATCACCTGGCTGGGAGGATAGCTCAGCGGCAACACGCTGCCCTTGGAACCAAGAAGATGCCAAGCAACACAAGTTCAATTCACAGGTCCGCACTTAGAAACCTCTGGGTATGAAGCATGATATAAATAACCAAATGTAATATTATAATAGCCTATACTCCATCTCTGTTTTGTACCAGAGCCAGCCTCATAATTTGAGATTGGTTTATGCATTGAAGATTTTTCTCTCAACACGCATACTAATTATGCATACTACACTACACTTACCAATCCTCATTTGACGGGGTTAGTGAAAAGAAAGTATATCATCTTTTCCATTCAAAATCATTGGATAAAATAGATTATTGGGTATTGATTAGTTCCCGTTTTGATTATCTTCACCTCATGTGTCTTAAAACGAGGTGTCTTAAAGTGTACACGTCAACAGATGCCTTTATTGCCTGCCCCAAAGAAGATCCAATACGTGAGATGGATTGAAACATGTTGGGCTTGACTTTTTTGTGGGTGTTTAAACAATCAATTATTATAATACACATCAGGAGTCTGTTTCACCCTTCTTGGGGCCATTTTCATTTAATTGTTTTTTGTATTAATTGTATTTTGATGCTATAGGTGTATATTGTCACATCTTTTATCTTACAGTAGTTTTTTTTATATGTGCTTGTATGTGTTCATAAGTTATTTTGAATCATGAATTTATTTATGAATCACCCATCTAATGTGCCACATGTAATGTGTCACATGAACTGACATTTGGTGTTCTGTCCTTAAATGTTGTGTGACACAAGCGACTCTGTCCTCACATGATATTTATATTTTTGATAAACTGGTTCATGAATAAATTGATACATTGCTGATTCACATGTTTTATGGTAAGCATTGAGGTGATGAATTAGAAAATACATGGGCAATATATATCTTTTGTTATCTACCCAAAAAAACACTGATTGCAGCCCGTCTTTGTAGTATTTTTGTAAGCTAAACAGGGACCAGAATGTTGGTCTTGGTTTCTTGGAGGATCCCATCCCATAACTGTGTGCTAGCACATTGGTCCTACCTACGCTTTGTTTGTTTAAGACAAGTACAAATGTTCTACCTGTATTCTGGAGGTTCCAAACTATGCTTTTTAAAGTGGCTTTCCATACCCATAACCAGGGATATGCCAGAGTGTATGCCGAGAATGGATCTGGTCTTCTCCATACCACACCAAATCACTCCACTGACCACTCCTCTCATGCTTAGAATGATCTCATCCCACATCAGCGATGCCTACAGCATCATGCAGCAGCATACAGTGCTCGCATCTACAAATCTAAACTCAAGTGTGTGGCACTTGCTTCCTTGGTAACAAATGGAATGCCATGCACACATCTCTTTGGTCTTTAGTGTATCATTGTATGTTTGTTTGCATTTGCCTGTTCTACTGCCACACAGAGTTCCACTAAAACAGAGACTCATCACTGTTAGCAGCCACTAGCTCCCAAATACATCACTGTCACACTAACCTGCTTTATTTCCAGGAGAAGGGTCTGAAGGGGCTGAGCTGAAGCAGCAACTGACAGTTCCCTCGCCCAAGGGAACAACACTGTCTGCATGTTACAAATTAGTTTGTAATGTACTTGCTCTATTGCATGTGCACAGTCGGATGGGGAAGGGTGTGTTATATGTTCATTTGTGTTATACTCATGCTAATAAGCATCAATTAGTAATGATGAGCTATCCAATTAATGTTTAAGACATTCATTTTTTTTCTTTATTGTATTGGTTCATAAAATCAACTTTTACAAAATATTTGCATCCAAACAGCGAATTGGTTTAAAATCGCAACACTACTACTAACAAATCAAAACACAAGTAATATGTCTCCATTTCATTCAACAAAATTCAAATGTTCTAGCCCCTTGCTTGATTATATTAATTTGATCAGTGACAGAAACTTCACAACAGCAATATTGCGTGAGGTGTAGTTTCCACTCAACAACCGACTCCGAACATGCATTCATTAGGGGATGGGTCTTGCACCTGTCCTTACGCAAAACTAATTGATTGCTAAAACTGATAAGTGCACTAGGCCATAGGATTATGTTCTAAGCTAGTATTGCAATTCCCATTTCCTCTGAAGCACTGGGTGATACATGTTATGAAACCCTGCTCTCCCATTTCCATCTGTGCACTCCTCTGACTTGCCACTTAAGTATTCCCCTATCACAAGGAAATGTTTTTTAGATCACCCACTGTGGCAAGGCCGGACCATCAAAGAATAGCTCCCTTGTTTGCGGGGCTGCACATGTACAGAGTTCCTAATAGTGCCCTGTTTTTTGCTACTGGCCATCTCCTTCTGTCCATCCCTGTGGGATGAATATCACGCTGGTGAACATTGTTGGGAAGGGGGCAACCCCGTCCCACCCCCCTAAGTGCTTTAGAGTTAGACAAGCAGCATTTGAAGCACTATGATGGGCCACGGGTGAGGTGGAACAGTGGTCGGACCCAACCCCAATATAATCAACCCACATAGTGTAGCCCAAGCGTGAGCAAGACTGCCATTTTGTATAGATGTTAGTGCATTCTGTGTAGATGTTAGTAAACAAGGCCTGTGCTGCAAATGCAGCATTTCATGCATTAGGCCCTAATTGCGACACAAGGGAAATCTCCAGCCATGCCCGACCTCCCATGAGGACAACCCACACCCCCAACCGCCATAAAGCTCATTCATTGTTCTAACAGTGTTGCAAAGATGCTTTTCTATCCACAAGGAATGTGCCCTACAAGGCTGCGATCATAGACCGGCACCTGGTGTGCATGTTATCTCACACTGGCCAAATAATGGCCCGGCCCATCCCCAGGTGACCACAAGATATAGCCCATATAACTGACTAAACCTCAACATCCCTGAATTCTATGGCACCAGGTGCCCTTTGACCACCAACCCCAAAGTAACAAGTCCTGAAATGTTCAAAGAGGACGGACATTGGACTTCGTTGAGCTACAATCACATGATTTGTATTGCGAGGTGCTGGGAGGGATACATTATAATTCAGAACGAGGGTGGATACCTTGGAGCCAGATGGCGCAGAAGGGAGTGAGTGAAATGGGTATATGGAGGTCAGAGTGTCTGAGAACCTACTTTGTGCCAGTAAAACCTGTCAAGTGCACCTTGTAATGATGAAGTAGCATTGTGTTAGGAGTGCAGTTAATTTGTTCTTTGACCATCGTCGATGAGAAGATGATCTCTGCAGCACCCATGTGATGGAAGACGGACGGACTGGGCTGGAAATAATGACCTGGCATCCCGTATGGAGCAGGCGGACCCTGTATAGGTGCACAGTAACCAGCCAGGCAGGATTTTACTGTATAGTAGTGCATTGTGATGATGATGTGCCTCTTCTTAAGCCTCTGCTTGTACGTTTTTTCAGCAGACCGTTCGTAGCTACAGAGTTCTTTGCTGTTGCTCTCATCTTTGGGTGAGATTAAAACTTGTTATCCTTACAAGATCAACTTGGGCCTTTCTTCCCTACTGGGTTATAGTCTCTGTGGTGTGAGCGTTCAGGGACTTGCCTTCAACATACATGCACATTGGGAGGGAGCATCGGCACCACCCATCTACATTGCCAAGAAACAAAAGGGGCTCTCCGTATCCCAACAGCAGCAGTGTTTTTTTTGTTTTTTTCTTTACATGATCATTGGGGGTGTGCCATGCGGCTATGTTAACACAAATCCATACTCCTCATACATAAGAGACCCACTGGGAAATCTGCAGGCATCCCTATAGGGCACTCCACCACTGAAGGGGATTGCGCCTACTACATGCTCTACTGACTTGCACTGTGACTGATTGCAAGGGTTAGTAACATTGTTCATACATTTCTGTAAAGAAACACTGTGCAAAGGCACAGGGAGTGGCTCATGCTTGGTAAACATGTCTGCGATTGTGGCATAGGAATTGTGTTTTGCTGCTTGAGGTTTCTTAAGGTCACACAGTATGCTTCATGGTGGCATTAGCACTTTGTAGTGGGTGTGATGTTTTTAAAATGTTAATCTTTGTATCAGCGGGGCACAGAAGCTACCATGCTCTTACTGGTCCAGACCTTAAGATGTGTTTACCAGTGCAGTTAGTGAACACAGGAATGAACATCGGACAATGCTTCAGTTCTGTTTACTTTTGGGGTGCAGGAATGTGTCTCACCAAGGGCACACCACTGCAGGCATGTACACAATAGGGTGCAGTCTGGTTTACATTTTGTATGTATAGACCTTGTGTGTGTGTGTATGTGCAGTTCCATCTACAATTACTTTAGTTTCAAACATGCATGCGACCATGAACACCCCACTGCCAACTTGTGGAAAGTGCCATCGGTGTACACACAAATCCGTGTAAGCATTCTCAGTGATTTAGTGATAGGTTTGGAAATACAAGGAGCACGTGTGTCATTTTGCACATAACCTTATGTTAGTTTTACAGGGCAGCTGAGTGTGGGTTTGGATGTTGTGAACTTGATTCCACTACACCTCATGTCCTCCACTTCCTTATCCGACTTTAAAAAGAACCTGAAGACCTTTCTTGGCTCCTTAGTTCTGTGCTTCTCTCTCTGCCGCTGATTCTGAACTCTGTCACTTCTCATTGTCTGTTCTGTTTTGTTTTTATGTGCGCTGTGAGGCCTGCGGGCGATTTGGCCCTCTATCAAGAATTTAAATAAATAAATAAATGGGGCCATTAGTGTTACAATACGGTAGGGTAATTGTGGTTCCCTTCAAGGTAGGATTAGGGTTTGTGACTTTGTAACTTGCTGGTTACAAGTGTAGACACGGCGTTTTAGTGTTTTGTGTTATGTGTTTTGTTAATTGTGGCCCCCTTGCCAGTTGCATTATGTGTGCTCCTGGATTAAGTACCTTTGTATGTAAACGAGTGGATGTGATGTGTCCAGCCGTTGTCATTGTACAAAGCGAAGCTGAGCTTTAAACTGCCTGGTGGGTATGCAAGCAATTGGCGTTTGCGGCATGGAATGTCCGGACTTGTCAGTGGAGTGCCTCCAGCTGAGTGTTAGTGTAGGCCTGGTGAGCGTCCGCGTGAATGATATTTGTAATTCCAAAACGATGCTGTAACTGAAGTAGTTCCTTGTGTACACTAGGCCATTAAAGCTACGCAGCACCGCGTGTTACTTCCCTGATAGGACTTCAACGTCATTAACTACTAGGCCAAACCATCTGAAAGTTTTGGTTCCACATTTTGGATATTTGAGTTGGCTTTTTTCTTTCTTTGCATGTCGTGGAGACTAAATAATCGTTGGCCCGAGGCTGCTCACGCACTCAAACAGGGTGAACAATAGTATGTGCATTTATTTAAAGAACAGGGATGTCTGTTTCTATCAGAAATCACTTACAATTACAGATTACAGATGGCAGAGGCAATTCCGAGAATGGGGACTGCAGAATAGAACAAAGCTGAGAGCCAAAATTGAGCTGGGTAAGGAGGGAGTGAGCAAAGCGAGACATTATCCTAGAGGGGCGCGTGCTGCAAAAGAAAAAGGATTACTGCACAAATATCTAAGATGTCATTATTATGCGGCACTGGAGGGAATGGCGTGGTCACGTGGGCAGGATGGGGGAGGCAGTGTGAAGAGCTCCCTCTTTAGCTACTAGATGACGTTTACGTCACTCAGAGGAATCCAAAAACTGATACCAAATCGCATGGGCAATGAAAAAGCAATGGATAGTCCACGACAAAATCTGCAGTAACAATGGGCCTCATTACAAGTTTACCGGTGCGTAAATAACGTGCCAGTAATAATGTTTACCGGCACGTTCCCGCACCGGTACATGACAAGTCTGTTGGTGGTGAGGCCGGTATTACCTCCAGCCAAGAGTTACAGGTAATTCCGCCATCCCACCAGCAAAAATAGCTGGTATTACCAGCACCAGTATTATGGGTGCCGGTAATACCAGCAAATCCCCCATGGAGTCCTATGGGAAACCATTGAATGGGATTTACCGCCCTTACCAGCAATTGCAATCTCGTGCAGACCACGGTGACAGTAGTACTGTTTGGTGCTATCCCGTCGTCTTTTCACCCGAACATTTCAAATGTCAGATTAAAAATAGGTTATCGATCTTTCTTGATAACGCTAAACTAGGGCCTCATTACGAGGTTGGAGGTAGCCTTGCCGGTTTTATCGGCAAGGCTACCTTCAAAATCGCATCCGGGTCCGGCACCCCCAAATGGGCAATTACCGGGCTATTGTGGCCCAGCCGGACCCAGTAATTGCCCTTTCGCGGGTCCCGGGCCGGTACATCCCCATTCCCATTTGAGCCCCATAGGGCTCAATGGAAATGGGGAGGGTGGTAGCACCGGTACCGTTAATAACGGTAACGGTGCTACCATCATGTTCAGCTCACGGGTGCCGGTACAGCCACCAGTTCAGACCTGGCGGCTACAAGGGCACCCGCGAGCAGAACTCCTAGTATGCCGGTACGGTAGCAATGGTGCCGGTAGCAATACCGGCACCGTTGTTGCCTTACCGCCATACTTGTAATGATGTTTTTTTCTGCACATTTCTTGTGCAATCCTTTTGAATCGTACATCTTCAGGAAACCTCTGAATAGCATAGTTTTCTAGGGGTCTGGTCTGTTCTAGACACAAAAGGTGTCTGAACGAAGTCTATGAGCTGAACACAGTATAACACACCCTCTCCATGTTGTAGTAATTTTGGGAAAAATGAGAGTGATAGACAACTAAGCACAAGGTAAAGAAAATGCAGCAAAGTGCATGAGTGAGACCTGTTGATAGTATAATGTAAACGAGTAAAGAGGTTCTGTCTGGTTCACTTGTATTGCGTGTTCTGTCTTGGGGAACTGTGAAAAGAAAAGAAAATGAAAACAATACATCCAGGGCCTACAGGTTCCAATGGCCTCTAAGATTGTTTTCATTCACAATTAGAGAACATGACACGCCTGATTTACTTTTTTAATTATTACTTGATTCAATTGTTAAAAGAAAAAAAACATTTTCAAGAGCCATTTCTCCTCGAGAAACAATGTAATTTCTTCTTTTGGAAGTCTCTTTATCCCAGATTTATTCAATGTCAGTAGTTAAGAAGAATTAAGTACGTTTTGATGGTCCGTATCCATCAGGTTAGGAAGCCAATAGCTTGAAAGAAGCCAATTACCGCGATGACCCAGGTCGTCTTTTCCCCACTCATGAGGCGGCACCACCATTCCTCTTCGTCATATGAGCTTAAATTTCCCAGCAAGTGGCCAAGGTGTGTGGATTGTGCGACTGATACCCCCAGACAGTGCAATAATAGATTTTTAATGGTTTCCATCGCATTAGAAGGCTCACGAAATCTACATGTTTTGTCTTCGGATTGCTTCCTTCTTGACAATACTTCTGTCGTGGGTAAAAGGTTCAAACGAATTCTCAAGAAATTCTCACTGAGTTTTTTATTTGGAAATTTCAGCAAGTAAGATTTTGCTTATTTTACTTTTGGCCAAAAAGGGGGGCAAGTCTTGTGACAATTTAGAAGCTGCTGATTTTTCCAGCGTGTCAATCCAATCTCTCTCTCTCTAATACACTGTTTTACTTTCACTGGATTCTGAATAAGTTCTTCACTGAAGCTGCCCGCCGAATGCAAAAGAATTTGGATCCTTCCCACCCAGTCTTGGAGCATCTTTCAAGAACATGCAAGTATTTCCCGATGTATTTCTATCAGGATCAATGGAGCGCAGGGTAGGAGGATTTTACGATACAACATGATTTTGTTCCGTGCCACAATTGATCCCAAGGACTGAATTGAAAGCTCCCTCCGGATCAAAACGATAGGAAGGGACTGTGGGAGATTAAGGACCTTTCTCCTTTCTCCAAAACACAAAAGTTTATCTGAAGTTCAGGTAAAGCTTTGGCCCTATGGGTTATACTAGGTACGACTTTTGTTTTATAAAAAGTTAGTACTGGGGACAGTGTGAAACGCCCAAATTAGTTTGACACTGCTCGGGACTGAGAAATTAGAAGGCGAGTTTTTGTCATTATGTTGTCCTGCATTGGCACTTCCTTACCGCTTTTATTCAAAATAACGCTGAGATATTTGAAGTTATTTACAGATTCTAGTTGTTGATTACCCACTGACCAAGTGAATTTCTCTGTGTTCCTGATGTTGTTACCCAGTGTCATGATTTTTGTTTTTTCAAGGTTCATCAGGAGGTGATTTTTTTCAAGTATGTATCTAGGTTGATAATCTGCCTCTGTAGGCCTAGCGGCGTGAGGTCCATGAGAATTATAACGTCTGCATACAGCAGCTTTGATATCTTGCTCTCTCCCAATGTAGGAGGGAAAGAACGAATTCTGTCCTCACAATCCTTGTAATCGGCCGTATAGACATTATATAATGATGGAGCCAGGGGGCAGCCTTGTTCGAACCCTCTCCCTGTCTTGATCCACGCAGAAATGAGGCCTTGATTGTTCAGACGGACACACATCGAGGTTTCGGTGTACAGGGCCTTTATTGGGTCCAGGATCTCAGCAGGGCAGGCATGATGATGTAATTTTGCCCACAAGATGGATCTATCTACTCGATCAAAGGCCTGGACCAAATCAATAAAGGCCCTGTAAATTTTAGGACGGCCATCCAGGACTTTGGCTTTTAATACACTCACAGCCAGAATATTTGTAGTCGTCCCCACGTTCTTTACAAAACCCTCCTGTAGTTGGTCCATCAGAGCAGACGTGGATAGCCAAGTTTGTAAACTGTCCAAGATGAGTGCTCCAAATAGTTTTCCTATGGAGTCCAACAAAGCTATTGGGCGGTAGTGTGAAGGATTGTCTTTAGAGCCTTTCTTAAAGATCGGCACCACGATCGCCTTCTTCCAGGAGGGAGGAATTGCTGATGACTTAATGCAGTTCGTGAAAACCTCCTTTATTCAAACGGACCAGGATTCTATGTTTTTTTTCAGGTCGAAGTTAGTGATGCCATCCGGGCCTGCGGCCCTGGATCCATTGAGTTGTTTTATTTTCCATTGGATCGTTTCCAGGTCAGTAGGAATGGCCCAGGTGTTCCTTAATCTTATCGGCTGGGTACAGATCTTTAAAGTGGGATTCCCATGTTTGTACCCCAATGGAATTTTGGATAGCTTGATTCATCTCTTTCCTTTCTCCTTTTATTAGAGACCAGAAATCCTGTGCGTTTTTTCTACAGATTGTGCAAAGCATTTCCTCTGCATCTTCCTGCAAGCGTTGGAGTTTAGATGACCTCAGCCAGGATTTGTAGTTGTTAATTGCCAAAACTGCCTCCTTCTTTTTTTTGGATGCAGTTAGATTTTGCAGCATCCCGTTTTAGTTTTCTCACCCACCTTCTTTGGGCTACCAGTTGCTTTTCGTACGTGTGAAAAGGACGGCTTGTTAAGACTCTCTTCATTCTGTTCTTAGGTCTAAATACTGATAACACTGTTATGTAATCAGCTAAATGTTTGGCCTCAGTAGTTTCTCTGCTCTTTTCCTACACGTACATCCTGGTAAGTTTGATGATAGCTGTTGCTGGCAGTCTTAATCTCGTGCCGCTTTGGTTAACTTCCAAGTTAGGGCAGGTATAGCTGGCCTCCATCCTGTTCGAAGATCAGGTAGTGACAAGATGTTGTGATCGCTATGTTTAGTCCTGGTTACCTCGAAAGTTTCATTAAGGTCAAGAGGCTGCGTGATATCTGGATGTAGTCGATGATGGCTGTTTGGTTCTTTCTCTCCCATGTTGTGATTTGTTCCTTAGTGGGCTCAATCGTTTGCTCAAGATTACAAATTTCTCTCGATTTTCTCAGGTTAATCCATCGCCGGGATCTGCCAAGTGGAGAATGGAGCCTCTGAATTATGTCAAGATTTAGGTCTCCCACAATAATGACATTGCTAGATTCACTCATTATTAGAAAGTCATCAATTAGGGATTCCACTTGGTTGATGAAGGTGTCATTGGTCACCCATTTAGGGTTCCAATATAGGTTGATTAACAGGATCTCCTCCTGCGGATTGCTTATCATGGGGTTCATAATAGAAGCCAAGGCGATTTTTGTTGCCAGAATAAATTCCGATGCTTTGAGTACTTTAGACAAGTTTAGACCGCTTCCTGATCTAATGGTGGTAATGAGGCCCGATCTTGGTCTGCCCTGAGTTTCTTTATGTGCAGGTGAGTGGGCCAATTGGTAGCCATCCAGGACCGTTTTTTTTTCCATCAGCCATGTTTCTTGTAGACACAGTACATCAGAACTGGCCAAGTGTACATCAGATTTAGTGGTCAGATGCATAAAGCCCCGAGTGTTCCAAGATCCTAACTTTAGTGACACCTTCGTGGAGCCTGGACCAGACTTGTCATTACTCTTGCTGTCTGTGATTGTCCCTTGTGGTGGCTATTTCCTTCTTAATTGCGACTTGGGGGCTTCCTTCCTGTCTCTATTTCGATCGTTGTTGATGGACAGCCTTCTTGCCTCCTGATCTTTCCTGTCGCGCAGTGGATCCAATAATTGGAACGTCTTACAGGAGGCCAGAGCAGCAAGTTTTTCCACCACTGGAGCTCCCCGTTCTTGCCTTGGTTTCCTGTGGGGGTCTTGCCAAATGCTGTATTTAAATTGAGAGGTGTAGTCAGTTTCCAGATCTGGGTATTTGTCTCTCACTCTTCAACTGAGTACTCCCTTCTCCTCTCGAAAAGTCAGACCCATGGCAGGCACCATCTTGCCCCTTAAACCTGAATAACTTCCGAATCTGAGGCATCCTTTCTGGCTGAGAATTCACGCAGGTATCATCTACTGATGGTCTGGTCAGGTCAAGGCCCAAATTAGACAATTTGTCTCTGGTGCTCCATATTTGTTGTTGGATATAGTTTGAGTCTATTTGTAGGTAGGAGCTGTCCTTCCTTCCATTAGGGTTTGGCTCTAGAATGTTAATGTCTTTTGTAATATTGACGTGCAAGAGGCAAATCTTGTGGAATACTTTCGATAAAGCCCCTCGATTCAATATCCAATTGTCCGGCTCTTCTTGTGTCCTTTGAAGTTTGAAAGTTCTCGTTGGACACTCATTTGCCCTATGTCCCGGTGAATGGGTCTGAAATTTTCCTCTCGCTGATTGACCAAGTTTGTTCCACTTCGAGTCATGAACTCTCAATTTGTAATGTTCTTTTGTTTGTCTTGGCGAGCAGCTCCTTGCCTTGATGTTTTCCTAGAGAATGTTCGATTGATTGAGACTTTTCTCGAATTCCTAATTGACCAAGAGGGGCGTCCCTATGAGATTTTCCTTCTTTGCTTCAACGATGCTCCCTATTTTAGTCTCTTATCTTATAAATGTTGTTCTGCTTTGTAGGCCAAAGACCCCCGATAGAACTGGAACTTTTCAAGTGCGCCGGAGTAGATATAGTAGAATCTAGAAGCAAAGCTTTTGTTTTAGGTTCTTCTGAAGTTCTATCTTCTCGTGTTTTGGGTTTTTTCCTTTTTTGTTGGCAGGTGGTTGGTATTTCAGATTCTGATTCTTCCACGGGGTAAATGCTCATGTTCATTAGGTCTATTGAGCTGTCAGAGGCATCGCAAGACCTGTCCAGACTGGAGAGGTCCACTGGGTGCTTATCACTGGACTTCAGTTTGAATATGCTTCTTTTTTGGATTGGTGGAGAGTCATTTTCCGTCTCTTCCTGCTCTCTTGTATTATCCTGAATTAGAGGGACCGGGGTCACTGCAACCCTTGATGCTCGAGTATGCGCTTTTTGAATCTTCTTTCTCTTCTGCGCTGGTAGTGAAGATCCTTTGTGCTGGAAGATTTGGAAAGTCAAAGGGATCTTAAATGCAGTAAAGTTTGATACTTTTGAGGCGGGTTAGATTGACACTTCCTCTGGCAAATTGCAGACCACCGAACCATTTTTTTTCACTGTCTTGGGCTGCGCGTCTGGTGTTATTTGGTAGTCCTTGGGTTGCCCTTGAGCCGAGGAAATTGGAATATCAAGTGAAAATGTCACTTGCGGAGATTGTAGGGCTAAAGCCCCAGCAAGAGAGGGTTTCCCCTGAATATCTGATGTGGAGTCTCCCTTCATTTGGTGTTGAACAGTTGTTTGAGTTCCTTGCAAGGATACAGAGATCTTTTTCGGTTCGAGCAATCCAGAATTCGTCCCCTTAGAAGCGTAGACTGAACTTGGAGGACCTAGGTGCTCTCGGCCATCGTAACAGCAGGATCGTGATGCAGCCACAAAACCTTTCAGGTAATTAAGTTTGGTGTGCATACATGCGATCAAGGTGTTTTGGTCTTTAAGTGTGTCATTGATGGCTTCATGAAGCTTCCCAAAAGGTGCCAGCTCTATCGTGACTGTGGACAAAATAGTCATAGGATCCAGTTTTTTTGTAGGTGTATCCGGTATCAGCCTTTGCATAATTTCACTCAATTGTCTCTGCTGCAAAGGCGATCTTGGGCTATGAGCCTGCCCAGGGGTAATATCTTTCAAATTGCCAGACCCCTCATTTGATATTCCATAGTGAATATTGTTCGCTCGAGGAACATTGTTGAGAGCCACGCTGGCTGGTGGTGGAGCACTGTTTTCCCGCCTAGGTTGGGGCAAGCAGGGGTCAATCGACTCGCTAGATGGCATATTGTCCTTTGACTGCTTTTTCCGAGGCGGCGGGACTGTATCCAGAGTAAGCTCTGCAACTTCTGCCTCTTTAGGCTCACTTGTGGCATCGGTAGACAGCAATATCTCTCAGGGGGAGCCTACATCCTTGGATGCACCATTGGCCTCAAGGCTCAGCCTTTCTTCAAGAGTGGGACCTTTCTCCAGAGAGCCGATTACCACTTCGGCCTCTCTTTCCTCGTAGTCTCCCTGTCCTTGGGGGGGGGCTTTCCAAAATGCCATTTTACTGGCCCTGTTGATGGACTTACATTGGGCTTCTTTTTGCTATTACCCTCAACTAGAGGGGAATTCTTAGAAGGTAGATTTAGGTGGGACAAATGCATTGCTGTTTCTTCCACAATAGCCAATAGCTCCTCGTCAGAAAAGTCCTCTTGGCGATCTCCCTCCTGATGCGTTTTTTTCCCAAAAAACTCCTTAATTGTGTTTAAGGAGATTGAGACATTAGAATGCATGAGTCTTTTCCCACCCGCCATCTTTCTCTTTATGGCACCTTTGGACAAATACATCTTTTAGAAAGCATTTTGTGTGGATTACTCTCTACTCCCGGTGAGACAAGTTGTGCTGTAATACTTGCAGCCTTAAGATCAACTTGCGGGGGAGGGGCAAGGGGAGAGTTGGCGGAATCTGGTGTAGTTTTCAAATTTGCTGAAGGACAAGGACTCGGTGATGAGGATTCGCTGGCTTGCTGTCTCGAGGGGCTAAGGGTAAAGCTGGCTCCTTGAGGTGAGATAGGACTCGCCACCAATGCATTAGCCTCCTTCCGAGGAAGCAATTCCTCCCATGAGGGAGCAGAGGAGGAGGAGGCGTAGGGGGCAGGAGGGGAGGAGCTAGGAGGAGCGGAGGAATGGCAGAGCTCCTTCCCACCCGGCGGAGTCTTCAGGTCTTCCTGACCTCTGTAGTGTGCACCACCGCCACTGCTTCACGGCAGGCGCCCGCCAGGCAAGGCACCGATGGATTCCACGGGACCTCATGCACGGCGCAGCTAGCCGCCATCTTCGCCGAGGGAGGCTGCAGTGGGGGCTCCAACAAGACCAACGGACACGAAGCAGACTCTCCCCCCTCCCGCGTCCCACTGGCTTCTGGCTGCAGAACTCCTTCCAGAGGGGCCTCGCCTGAGGTAGGACGGGAAGCAACCCACCCCCCTCTGTTGTCTCCAGGGGTAGGGGAGTTGGGGGTAGTGATTGAGTAGCTTCATGCGGGCCCGAGGCCCCTTTATTTTTTTGCAAGTTCTTTCCAGGATTAGTCCCCACCAGCTCTATTGGGGAAAGTTAAATGCACTTACTACATGTAGATTCAGTGCTCTCTCTTCTCTGATGGACTTAACAGCCGGTGAGGATTTTTTCCTCTTATGGGGCATCTGGGAGACGACCTGGACGGGGCCCTTTGAGGCGGCAAGCATGTTATCAGAGAGGCCCAGCTGGCGCTGTCTTTCACTCCGTAGATTCCGCGTTTCCACCGCATCTGCTGGCCGTTTCCTTTTAAGAAACTCTGGGGCCACTGCCATAAACTGCCGAGGTTGGAGACTGAAGACCTCAACACGGACTCCTCGTGGTCTCAGATTTTCCACAGCTCCAAGCCGGTGTTCCAAAAAAAGTCGTCTCCCGACACGCTGTCACACGGGATCGCGGACTGCTGACAGCCCTTGTCAGCCCCTTCGCAGGCCGCTTCGCGGGAGCAAATGTTTTTAAAGCTGGAGGCTGGAGGCTCAGAGCACACGCCTCGCTGCACAGGCCTCCAGCAATGAAGACTGTAGAAACACTGCGCTTACAGGTAGCGCTCACTGCCGGTACTGCTGACTGCCCTTGTCAGCACCTTCGCGGCCTGCTTTGCGAGAGAAAATATTTTTAAAGCTGGAGGCTGGAGGCTCAGAGCTCACGCCTCGCTACACACACCTCCAGCAATGAAGACTGTAGAAACACTGCGCTCACAGGTAGCGCTCACTGCCGGTACTGCTGACTGCCCTTGTCAGCCCCTTCTTTGCTTGTGCACCCAATGGAGAAGAAAGGACAATTTGTTGGTGATTGTATTTCTTTATCTAGAGTAGGGGTCTGTACACTTTGGCTCTCCAGATGTTTTGGACTACAACTCCCACCATCCCTAAACAGCATACTCAATAGCCAGATACTATGGGAATATTAGTCTGAAAAATCCGTAGAGGCAAAGGTTGCATACCCCTGATCTAGAGTATAGTTTATAGCACACCTCTAACCTTGCAGGTGCTTCAGAGTACGGCTGGTGGTGGGAGAGGTAGGTTAGGTACATTAAATAGTCTGCATGCAACCCACCCGGCTGGGAAGTTGTGCAAATAGAATTGCAGGCTGGCACAGACAGTGGGGGGAGTTGTTGCGTCAGCTAGTCTAAATTACAGCACATCCATGGAACGGGCTACAAGGAGCAATCGAGCTAGGGCCAGTGATGACACAAACTAATAGGTGGGTCTTAAGACATCTTCGGAATCACAGGACATCTTTTTTAAGGCATTGGGGGCCTTGTCATATGAAAGGGAGAGCCAGGACTCCCTCTTTAATATGGCATGCACACCCCCTATGTTTGCATGCACATATTTATGAGGGAGGATTATTTTATGTGGATCGGTTTAGCGTGACAAAATGTCTTTGCTCTGCAGGAGTATAGGAATTACTGCTATCCTACCCAACCCCACATTACTAATAATCCAGCAGTGATCTCAGTCATAAAGGTGAAACAGGCATAACAAAAATGCTACACCTCCTTCAGCTCATTATGGTAGCATAAGCCGAGGGCAGGTGATACCATTCAAGAGGGTGTGAGCCAGCACGAAATCATCCAAAACAGCAATAGTACTGTGGTACCCCATTAAAGCAAATGTCCAATCATGGTTCTATAAAAATACAACGCTTTAGTCAGACTAAAAGGACATGCAAAGTAATTAAACCACTTACCGCTCACCATATAATGAAATGCACATGCGGATTTTTGGTCGAATTGACACCCTGGGTTTAAAGAAAGGGGAATGCAGGCAATTCTATTTGCAGTAGTGTTCAATTTTAGGTATATTTCTTTTAAAAAGATAAGGTGCAGGATCTCAATTGTCACTAGGGCCCATAGATCAAGGCCAGGGGGGCAAGACCACTGTAACCATCTTAATATCTTCTTTATGTGCTTCAACTGCATTGGCTGGGCTTCTGGGTGCTTTCCGTTGCATCGAATCAGGTTTGAGGTGGTTGAACTTGTGGAATGGGATTCACCAACACAGCGCAATTTAACAAGTGGCAACTGCACCTGGTTTGAAAATTCTTGGGCAATGTTCCGGTCACTGTAGCTCACAAGCTCTCAACTTGGACTTTGCAAAGAGAGTCAAAATGCAGCTTCTTGTGCTACTTGGGTGCTGTGAGGCTTAGTCAAGGGTCTAATAATAATTTAGCATTTATATAGTGCTAGGAACCCTCAGGCATCTGAGAGCTGCTTATTATTACCCACAGTGTGTGGTGTTCATTTATCAACCTCGGAAGGATGAGTTTGGCCCTGCCGATATTCAAACCTGCATCAGCTGGCTCTGCACAGATGTCAAAGCGAGCGCTCTACTCGCTATGGGGCCGGCTAATAGGAGGGGGGTATTCTTCTTCTGCCCTTCCCAGTCAGGAATGCTGCCAGGGATACTTGGGTGTGCCATTTCAGCATTCAGTGTTATGGGTACCAGCGCCTAAGCAGAAGACCGGCTTTCCATCAGCAGGTCCTCAGTCTGCTGTGAAAACCGGCACTGAGTCGCGGAGGGAGAAAAGGAGTGTCTTCTGCCCTTCCCAGCCAGGGATCCTTGCAGGGACACTTGCAGGGTTTGCTACGTTAGCATGCAGACTTCTGGGCACCAGAGTCCAATCAGCAGACAGGCCTTTTCCAATAGTATGCCACATGAAAGTTTCCCTTGCTATTGGAAATGTCCTGGCTGTTGCATAAATGTCCCTATTTAGAAATAACTGGGGACTTTGTTCCAGGTAGGTCTTCAGGGTGATTTAAATATGGCAGGTGGTCTTGCCCCTTTCAAGTTATTTTGCCACAGCAGAGTGGTCCAATCGTAGCCTTCTGTAATGGGCCAAACCTTTCATTTTACTTTCTGATATCAGCTATAAGATTCACTTGTCTGCAGGAAGCCAGGAGGCATCAAATGAAGAAATTGTTGTCTTTCTTTGTCTTTTAATTTTGTTTGTCTTTTTGTGGGCTCAGATCCCGCTAGGTCACTCTATACCTTTATCATCAGGCAGCTGTATTATATGAAGGGGTTTCCGTAGGGACAAGTTAAAGTAACCTACATGCGAAACTGTTACTCTGCTTCTCCATGTGCGCATTTGCTTCTGTGAATACTTTTATGTTAACAGCTGCTGGCATGCCAATTACTGATGCCCTGCAGGGGCATGATTAGCAAAGGTAGCAGGGGCGCACAACCCATTTGCGTTGTGTTGTGCACATGGTTGTGGGCCCCCTGGTATTATGGAGTCGGGCTGCGGGTAGAGAAACGGAGGGCAGAGGCACGCACTAGAGATGTGCGGTTGTGGCCAGGGTTAATTGGGGCGCATGCGCAGTAATTGTATTCGCGTGTGCGCAGAGGATGAATGCGCACATGGTAATACAGGAAATGGAGGGCCTGAGGCGTTTACAATTAGGGACCTGGGTTTGCGACGAACACACCCACCAAACAGCAGCTGTGCTTTCCCGCCACAAAGAAGCAGGCGCAATGTGTTGGCCACATGGGCAAATCAAGGTAAGTGGTCGTGTTAAGAGTGTCATGTTTTATTTGGAATGCTTTTGGTTTGTTTGTTTTTAGCAGTTGCAAGTTTAGCCTTTTCAAGATGGTGTATTGTAATGGGTTCTTTGCGGTGCAGTGCTTTGGGAAGTGAGGGCCAACTATTTTTGTATGTGCGTACAGGGCTTGGTGATGGGACAGTGAAGCCTGCTCAGCCATCTGTGACCTGATCACTGGTTGCAGAGTATGTGATAATAGCCCTGCCTTGTCACCTGTGCTCAACTCACACAGGCCAACTGCAAAGCTGGCGTTGTGAAAGCACGTACAATGGAAAAAAAATGTCTTCTTCTTACTTCATTGTTGCTCCATGTCAGTAGCTCTCCCCCCATAAATCAACCCACATATTACACTATTCTCAAAACGCAAGGTAAAATAAACAACACTAGTAACCATTTAACATTTCTCTGCCTCCTTTCCATGTTGCATTCTGGGTCTTGCGGTCCTGCATAAAAAAATGGTACATATAAATCTACCAGTCAAGTGATACAACAGCTAGCCACAATCCAAAAGAAAAACACCTCTTCTATGTTTCAAAAAACATTCCTGCCCTCTGTGTTTATTTTGGCATTGCCACCCGCCTACACACTTTGCACGTATATTATAAACAACATTAAAGATGTTTCACTTTCACCAGCACTGTGGCTCACCATGGTAGTTTTCCTCCACACATTTGATTCAGTTAGGGGTTCAAGATCGTTATTTCACTTAGTATGTATCTGCACGTACACTTTCCATAATAATTATTAACAGCGGAATGCTATTTTAACAGTAACACTGGTTTCATTCATGTCCAAGCTTCAGGTGCAAAGTGGTCCATTTGCCTTCATTGCCAGCATGTCCTCTGTATTACCACATGCGGACTCTGTTAGCGTTTCTGGAAGCACAGGGTCCTCGTGCTTCACTTCTCTGTAATACGATGAAAGTCACACCAATTGCGATGCCGCAGCGCAGCAGCTGCAGCGTGTTTCTTTGTGCTGCGTTAAATGCTTTGCTAATCCGGCCTCAGAAAGTATACGTGTGTTGGCTTATATGTGGATGTTGCTAAGTTGAATTGCACACCAAATGACACAGAGGCCGAACTTGGTACAAACTCACCAACACCAGTTTTTAAAATACAGTGCTTCATTATGAGTTAGGCGGTATTCCAGCGGTAATTCTGCTGGAAACCCGCCCAACAAAATTACTGTAGCGGTGATGGAGTGTCCATTGCACTCTATGGGGCATTTTTGGCAGAATTACTGCAACCAATTTTGCCGATTTTCAGTGGAAAGGGGGAGAATTTACATCCCCCACTCCAGGGCAACACTCCTAGTATGCCGGTAGAATGGTGGTGTGGGAATTACCACCAATTCTTTCCCACACCGCCATACTTGTAATGCGCCCCACAGTGCTGTCTGTAAGTGAGACTGTGTAGCAGGTCTGTCTTTTGTGGCAGAATCCATTTGCTAGATCTCCTAACATTTGAAAGTATCTGGGAAATTCCCCTAGTAGATGGAAATCCATCACAAATAGTCCCCTTGCACATGAAGGAAAATGTTTGCCTGAGTGCATGTTTTTTTTAAATAATGTGCGTGGCAATTACACCCTATGTGTGCGCACCACCCAGGAAGTGGTGCACACACATTGTGAACCTCAAGAAAACACCCCAATGCTATGGTCCAGGCACCTTTCATTGTCCCTTAGGAGACACATTACAGATTGCTTCACTCAATGGCGGGAACAGGATCCTGCATGGGAGCATCTGCTTTCATACTGATGAATGCTGTTATCTCACCAATGCCAAACTAAAGGTTTTGAAAGGATTGAAAGTGCTCTCCAACATTCGGAAGTGCAGTATCCTTCACAGGAACTGCATGTGTGCTTAGGAGCAACTTTAATTTCAAATAATGGAGCACTACGGGCAAGGTTGTGCCTGATTCAGTTTATCTGCTTTCCGCCAAGTGCAGTGGTAGCTGGTGAATTATTATTTTTTTTTTTTGGAGAGGTGTTTACAATGGAGAGTTCGAGGGGCTTCCTCCCACGAGAATATTTCTAAAATAATGAGCTTAAATGGTGCTTTTAACAGCACACTATTTTGAAAATTGGGTAAAAAGGAAAACAGTTTGCAATTAATTTTGTAGGATAACTCATGAAAAAAACAATAGATGTAAGTCACCAACAGTGGACACATTTTCATAATGCCTTTTCCAACAATATATGCCAGCATAAAAATGTTTTGATGCTGGCTGTGCCCATACAATTCCATACTGACTGAAGCAATATTTGCCAGTGTTCCCATATAAGGACAAACTAATTTTTGCTTTGCGCAGTAAAGATACTATAAGGAAACATGTCCATGCTAGTTCTGACAGTGTATGGCAGTATGCGTACCTAAGAACATAGTCCAGTTGGCTTTACCATTAAAAATTCCATGCCACAGTATGAAAACAAGTCCAAACTGGCTGCACCAAAAATCCAGTCTAGCCACGTAATAACACATCATGCCTGCTATATCATAGATGCCCAGTAGAAAATGCCATGCCAAAGAAATAGATAGACTGGCGTCACCAAAATGCCCATCTAGCCAAGTAATAACAATTATCATGCTTGCTTTATCAAAGATGACCAAAACAAAATATTGTGTGTGATGATTCATGGGATCATGACACTTCTCCCCAAGGGGAGCCCTTTCCTGTGAGGCTAGGGAGGTGAAGCTGCTACCAAATAGTAGCCCTAGTGGTTGTGGAAAGTGGGACCTCACAGGGAGAGACACCCATCATGGGGATCAAGACTACTGGTCCATGAAGGAACTCCCTGACCTCGTTTACCTTGGGACAAAGCCCTTGTTAGAAATTCCTGAAAACACTACTATATGTTGTGGCAAGTTTTCTTCCATTTTTGATCTACAAATCAATAAAACACCGCAAAGAATGACCAAAGAGACCTGCAGAATAATAAAGACTGTCTCAGTACTGGGAAGAGTTGGCCGCAAGGTGACATAAAGTTTATCTCAACAACTGATCATAGTACTGAGAATAGTTGGCCCCAAGAAGGCATAACGATCGTATCACCAATGGACCACAGTACTAAGAAGAGTTGGCCTCAAGGAGGCCTAAAGAACACATCAACAACAGCAAAGAAGGACTTGGACTTCATGCTGGGGAGGATCCAGCACCAGGAAATAAAGACTGAAAAGGACTTGTAAGTAGAGAGAAGCCGGTGTCAAGTTAGTCCAGTCTGGGAAGTTCGAACCTGGTAACGTGAAGCTGCAAGTACGCTGATCCCTAGTGGTGAGGACGTCGAAGAACGGTAAGCGGAGAACGAAGTTGGAAGTCACGCTTCGGCCAACTGAAGAGACAGAGAGAAACCAGCAGTGGCGTGACCTTGAAGAGATGGACAGTGTGGTCCTGCAACTGCACCTGAGCCGCAGTCCAAGTCATTCTCAGGTGACGAATAGCATTTGCAATGTTGTTATTTTATTCAACCCTTTGGGGATTCCTGTTTTGGAGTGTTTATAGCACTCTTGTATGGGTAAAATGCATTTTGAGTGCTTTTATCTTCTATAACCTTTTGGCTCTGTGAAACGCTGCACCCTGTGTCACCACAGCTTTTATTTATTTTTCTGCAATGTTTTGTAGCAGCATGAATCACTTGGCAGAGATTTACCACGAGCGCTTCCTGCTGCTCCGTTTCTGAAGTTTATTGTTTATCTGTAATGGGACAACTTTTCATTACATTTGTTTTGCAATCTCCTCTTATATTCTCCCGGTCCCTTGTGTGGATATGGAATGTTTAAATAGGTAGGTTCTATTCAGAGGCTTTGATTCAGTGTTTGCCACATTTGGTGTCTTGTGTCCGCGGTTACGGTTTTGGCTGCATGCGGGCATATGGGAATCCCCATTGGGTTGATTTTGGAACACGATGGACTAGGGTTAATGAAGGCTTCTCTCACACCTTTTTCCTGTGGTCCCTTTGTAAGGTTTCTCTAGCATAATGGATTTTATTTGTGTGTTTAAAAAAAAATAAGAACTTAGTGAAAAGAATATTATGGACATATGCCCGTAAACATATTTTTTCTTGTCTTCTCTAGTACTCTGCTTTCCCCTGACTTAGATGTTTTGAACAACCTTACTTTGAAACCAGTTGGGTTTGGTTCATTTCAGGGCTTTTTAAACTGATAGGGAATCTTGGTTATTCATATGGAATATAAAGAAGAATAGCACAATTATGCTTTTCATGTTTGGTTTTAACTTTTATGAATGATTGTGAAAGTGTATGAATAGTATCGTTGAAACACTGTTGTTTTTTTAAATATTTTGCTCAGTGGCTTTGATTAATGCTCTTTTCTATTTAGTAATGGACGGTTAATTGGTATGAATTTTGCTTTTCGGAAATGACTGAAATGAGTATTCCTTCTTGACAGAATTTTATGATTTTATTTATGTTTTCCATGAAATAAGAACTTTTTGAATAAAAGAAATGTTTTTTTCATAATCACGACCTAGAATTTCTTTTCAGTATCTGTTCTGTTTTCCCCTGGTTCTAGGTTTTGTGGATCCCTGTTTTCCTGGGTTTTCCTTCCAAGTCTCTGTGAGGCCCTAATCACGAAGCGCGAAGCAGAGTGAAGAATGCAGGAGACACCAAAGTTACTTGAGACAGCCTAGCACCTCAGGAAGAACCGACGAGGTGAGACAGTCCCGACATAGTACAGGTAACCAGACAGCGGGAGACCCGGTAGGGCTTTGGGCAGCTCTAGAGTCCAGATACGTTTGTGAGTTATCTCCTGTGTCACAATAGTGATAGCTAGAGAAAGAAGAGTTAAGAGAAGCTCGGGAGTGATCGCCCTCATCATAGTAGTGATATTCCAGGATTCAAGAATCAGTAGTGCATTGGGAGGAATCTCTCTCATCGCAGTGATAATCCAAATAGGGTTTAAGAGGAGATTAGACAACAAGAACTATCTGGAGGTAATCTTCAGAATATCGTAAAAAATGGGAAGACTTACTGTACCTGTAAAACAAGCTTTCAAAAGCCCTTGGGGAAGAAGTAGAGATTTTTGAGGACTATTGCTAAACAATATTCCATGACAGCCTTAGGCTGTAAAGGGTGGTTTATAAGAAGGTAGTCATTCTCCTGACCATACCGTCTTTGTTCAATCAGAAGCTAAGGCAAAGGATTACTCATGAAAAGATAAAGACTGAGTCAGATTACCAGGAGAAGGGAGTTATTCTCCTGGTATTATATACTATTTGATGCTGAACCTTTATGTAGATTAGTGGTAAGGTAAGAGCAGGTTTTTGGACAGGGGATGGGTATTTTTAATTTGAATAGACAGCCTGACGATGAGCACTCAAGTTGTTATTGCCCTAACTAGGGACAATCCTTTAGAGACAGCGAGGGTAGGTTCTTTGCTTTAAATCTTAATAAAACATTGTTGAAACATTGCACCCCTTTGTCCAACTCCTTACTCCACCTCACCACACACACACAGTAAGACATAGCTAGGCTGGCTGCACCAAAATCCCAGACTAGCCACATAATAACACTGCTCACTTTATCAAAGATGCCCAAAACAAAATGCCATGCCACAGTAATAAATGGTTAGACAGGCTGCATCAAATATTACAGTCTAGCTAGATGATAACATTTATCTGCTTGCTTTTTCAAAGATGCCTACACTGGCTGCAGGAAAGGGATCATGTGTGCATGGTGATGGGGGCTCAGGGGACAGCTTGGGCATTTTTACTGGGCATTAATGCTTCAAGCCACCCATCAAACCGACAATACCTTCTCTGCAATTTTCACCATCAGTCAAACCGACCCTGGTGGTCTCATCCAACCACCAACCTCGACGCACATCCTGCGTATCCTGTCACCAGCGTCTTCCCTGGTAGTCCTCACGTTCCACAGTTTGTGAACCAAAAACAAACTTCAGATCTTCTCCGCTACTGAAACAATGCAATCAATGTTTCCAAGCCTGGTGTGGACAATGTGAACTGTAGTAAGAAGCATGGTTCCACACTGTAGAACCGTCAAGAACCGCAACAAGGTACAATTAACTTCTAACTGCCCCCTTGATCCAGTTTCGGGCCGTAGAGACTGGTTAGATCACTTTAATCCCATTTGCACACAAAAAATATATGCTTTTACTTCCACCCCTGACTCCTTAACCGGAATGCTGCATTTTTCTATCTTTGCTTATTCTGTGCTCTTTCCTCAGAGGTTTATTTTGTGTAGTACTTTTATATATAGATATTTTTGCAGATGGTGTGTTTAAATAAAGTATATCTATTTGTACAGAACCTTGGTTGGACATTCCCTTTATTTTGGACCATTATGGTTTGCTGTTTGAGTTGCTACAGAATCACATTTGCATTCCTCTTGCAAGTATAGACTTCCTTCAGCCCACGTTACACCAAATGATGAAGGAGGTATACATCTTAACTGTGCATGTTTTAAATTTATGATTGGGATCACTTTTGCTTTATAGTAGTGTAAGGGCGCAGTAGCCACCCCTCATTCTTGGAATCCTGCAAGGCAGAAGTAATTTCCGCACAGCCCTTAACTCCACATTCATAAACAAATTGCTGACTGCAAAAACGGCTGTCCCTGATATCATTGTGCCAGAGGGCCTGATTACAGTGCAGGTACATCATAATAGTACAGTGCTCAAGTCTAAATAATTATAAACAAATAATTGATGAAATTGACCAATTATGCTACTAAATTCCTATGAAATTCTAAAATTATGTGCTATGGCCAGGATTAAGCAAAAGTAAAAATTTACAATCTCTATAATCAATGTTCCCTGAGGGACACTGGATGGTAAGACAGTATCCCCTTCCCTGTAACACCTTTTCCCCATCCTACCAGGTAGGATACATAGGAACTTAGCCCCCTCAACCCCCTTTCCCGACACAAACACTTTCTCATGGACAGCTCACTGTGAGAGAAAATGGACTAACACCTGAGTTGTATACCTGACATGTCCCAAAACAATGGTCAGGCAGAGTCAGGCAATTACTGATCATTATACACACCTGACTACCATCACACTTCCCCACATGAATAAAAGGGGGATCATGAAAGCACAGGCTGAGCAAGGCAAAGCACACAAGGAGCAGCAATTTCCAGATGGCAGTTTAATATGAGGTGAAAGACGGCAAGACCAGAGAGGGTTGCAAGGAGGAAAGAGCCCTTGACCTTTTCAGAGAAAAAACATTACTTTCATGAGCATTCGAGAATAAGAAAGATAAGACTTGGAATTAAAGCTGAAGAAACCTGCATTGTGTGTCAGTTATGTACCCGGGGCTTTCCCGCATCGATAACCAGGGCGGGAGAAGTTTTCGCTGCCGTGGTACTGTCCTTGGCTCCTACAACAAAGCAGCGCCAGTAAAGTCAGCACAGCTGGTGAGTTGGCCAGACTGATAGCAAACTGGTATATGTTAGAACCAAGGTTGCAAGCAGCAACATTCTATGGAGAAATCTAAGGAGAATAGTGTTTGAATCGTACGTGATGAGTAATGTGAATATAATTTAACAGCAAAGGAGTGACTGAACTTGTGAAGCCAAGATAGATACCGTATACAGTGTGGTCTGGTGCCATGTGGGTGCTTATTTGAAGGTCTCTGTTAGGTATCCAACTGAGAGGTGGCAAATGTTAAAAGGAATTGTGAAATCGAAGTGGTCCTGCAACTAGTCAAGCTAAACCCTGTGCACATTCGAAAGTCTTCGATAGTTAATACAAACTGAAATTGGTGCAAGCCCAGCAGAGGAAAACTAATTGTGTAAGAGGAAGGATCTGAGCCCGGCTGAGGGGGATCCGGGGTGTACCATGAGTCACCCGAGAACGAATATTCTCTGAACGTTGAAAAAGGGGACCTGTGCCCAGAAGAGGGGGATCCAAAGTAATGATTGTTTTATAAAAAAGGGATCTGAGCCCGGCTGAGAGGGATGGAGGGTGAAGAGTGAATCACCCGAATTGAGAACTTGTAAGAGGAAAGGAACTTTTTTTCTTTGTTTTGGTATATCAGGCCCTCTGAATCAAGAGACTCTAATACGTAAATAGACCTGGGCACAGAAGGCCCTGATGCTGGTAATTGAACTGTATCCTCATGCTGAAGAAGCCATCGAGTGTGCTATGCTTGAGTGAACTGCCTTGTCCTGTGCTAAAAACTTGGGGAAGGGAGGCAATTGGCTTGAACATCCTACATACCATTTTTATGAACACTTCTTTTTCGTAAACACTACCCAACACTATTTGTATTTAGAGGTATGGATTGGCAATAGGTTTTTTTAGTACAGGCCTGTTTATTTTGACAAGACTCCACTAGGACTACATTATTATTATTTGATGGTCATAGACTCCTCCTGTCTGTAGATTTAGGATTAGATAGGCATTTATCACAACCTTGTTGAATTTCAATAAACACCCTTGAACTGTGGTCACTTGTGTCTGTTGTAATGTTGATACCATACCTTCCTTAAATGTGCCATCAGGAGTGGGATGGAACGCAATTGAAACAAATTGGGGACCTTACAATTCCAGAAGCTTATCATAGAGCCTCAGACCCCTCTTTGGGCACAAAAGAATCAATAGGTTTGATAGCTGAATCAGCAGAGAGGCTTCTATCCCCCCTGGGAAAAGAGGACTGATTCACACAGATTTAGTTTTGATCCCCCCTACTGGGGGGATCAAAAGATTGTCTATAAGATTGTCACCAAAATCAGCCCTGGGCTGGATGTTCGGTGTAGACATTCTAACAGGTGTCATTGATCCCGACAACACCACCCAGCAGATTCTAAAGCAACTCCTACCATATTTTTCCAAGATTGGCTTTCCTAAGGAAATCCTGATGGATCAAGGATCCAATTTCATGAGCAAACTCATGGGTGAAGTCAAGGAGCTGCTCCATATTACCACATTACGAACTTCAGTTTACCATCCCCAAACAGACGGATTGATAGAAAGATTCAACAAAACACTCAAAATGATCCGAAGAAAGTTGGTAGATAAGGACAAGAAGGCTGGGACTGTATGATCCCCTGGGCACTATTTGCAGTAAGGTAAAACCCTCATGCATCCTCTGGATTCTCTCCTTTTGAACAACTTTATGGTAGGTAGTCTAGAGATGTCCTGGACATGTTGCGGGAGACCTGGGAAGAAAGAGAAGAGGCACCCAATCCCCTTTAGCAAACTGCTACCAGATTGCAAGATCCCATCAGACTTGTACGAGATCTAGTCTATACTCATATAGAAAAGGCCCAAATCCAACAAAAGTCCACCTCTGACAAAAAGGTAAACTTAAGATCATTTTCCGTAGGACAAACAGTATTTTTCCACTTGCCTACCTCGGAAAACAAACTTGTCTCTAAGTAGCATGGGCCATATGAAATACTGGAACGAAGGTAGCACAAACTGACAGGAAACAAAAGATCCATCTATTTTTGTATTTTTATTGTATTTTAGTTATTTGTATTGTGCACCTAGCCCTCAGGCATCTGGGTGCATTGTTTTTGGTTACATAATGCAGGTTACAGAGACAAAATCAGAAATCACTGAATACAGGTAAGGAACAGGTAGTTAGTTACATAAGCAGTAGATTATATGAATACACTTGTGCAGTTATATAGGTAAGGAACAAGTAAATAGTTACATTAGCAGTAAAATATATATGAACAGAATACAGTTACGTACATTATAATCACAAGGTACAGGTATATACAGAAGAGGCACAGTTTGTTCAGAGGCTATTTAGCTTCCTGAGTGGCAAGCCAGTTTTTGGTTTTAGCTTTAAAAGATGTGAATGAAGGTTCAGATCTTAGGTTAGTAGGTAGGGAGTTCCACAGTTTGGAAGTGAGGAAAGGGATGCTGCTGCAGCCGGGTTTTTTATGGTTGTATCTCAGTATTATGAGTGTGTTCTGTTGTGCTGATCCGGTAGGTCGATTGGAGTGTCTTTTAGTGAAATTGCACACTAGGTAATCAGGTGCTCAATTGGTTAAGCATTTGTGTGTGAGGGTCAGAGTTTTGTGCGAGATTCTGTTTGTGATTGATAGCCAACGGTAGTTACGTCTGGCTTCAGAGATATGGTGAGATATGGGTATGCTGGAGGCCGATCTGAGAGCATTGTTTTGAAGGACCTGAAGCTTGTTACGGTTACGTTTGCTGGTCTCTAGGTAGAGCGTATTACACTAATCCAGTTTGGATAATATAAGCACTCTGGCAAGAGTGAAGCAGCTTGCTGGAGAGGGGAATGGCCTGCAGGAGTTTATTAGTTTACAAGTGTATGCTGTGGCCAAGGCTGTAGCGTTCACTTGTTTCATCAAAGTTAGTGTGGAGTCAAGATAGACACTGAGTGGTTTAACATTTTTGGAGACTGAGATGATTATGCTATCTATGTTGAATGTGTTAAAGGATGTATTTAGTTTGTTTAGGTTGGCTTGGGAGCCTGTCAGTAGTAATTCAATCGTCTCATCATTGAGGCAGAAGCCATGTGTGGCCATCCATGCCTGAATGATGAGGTAGATTTTGTTCAGTAAAGTGGAATCGTTGTCGTAGTTGCCGGAGATCGGTAGTAGGACCTGTGTATCATCTGCATTGTTTGTGTAGGTGACACCCAGGTGGTCCAAATCATCGAACAGTGGCTTAGTGAATAAATTATAAAGTGTAAATGAGACACAAGACCCTTGCGGCACTCCACATGTTACTGGTGCTGGGCCGGCCACTGCTGTGGGAGAGAAGACTCTCATTGTTCTTTTATATAGAAATGATTGTATCAAGGCAGTGGCTGTGTCAGAGAAACAGGCTGCAAAGATGAGGTGGTTGTATAAGACTTTCTGGCTGACGAGGTCAAACACGGCTGATAAGTCTTGCAGCAAGAGGAGAATTTTGTTGCCTCTATCTTTTTGGACATTGATCTGTGTTTTAAGGTCTATTAGTGTGGTTTCTGTCCCATCTCTGGGTCAAAACCCTGACTGTCTGAGGCCTAGTAGGTTTTTTTAATTCCAGGTAAGTGTTACACTTAATTTCAATATTATGTCCCGGATCAGGTACATCAATGGAAATCACCCACGTGTGTCTCTTGGAAGTTGGGTTACTGGGCTGGAAGACCTCGAATGGGATGATTTTGGAATATACCTGGTGCTCCCTCTGCATCCCGGCAAAAGGCTTGGACAGAGAGACATCCAGGGAACCCCAAAGGGAAAAAAACCCAGAGCAGGCCTGCTAGGGTCCGTGGATCCGTGAGATGGTTCCCTCTGAGTTGGAAGCCCCAATCCGTGAATCTGTTTGTTGGTTATGGTGAGGATGGTTTCACTATAACAGACAGAAGGTGCAATAATTAGGACAGATTTGGGTAACTAAACTGTCCTTGTTCCCTTAATTAATACTCTTCCTCCCTCTCCCTTCTTACCCCTGCTAGTGCAGAGATGGTTATGCTACAAAGGAGGCTGCAGTCTAGCAATGGAGTTGACTGAGATATGATCTCTAAGGAAATACAGAAAGAAAGGAGTGAAGGGCCCTGTCCCCGCTGCTACAACATCCTATAGCAAGAGGATAAGACTTCCCTATTCTTACCGCAAAGAAAAGTTAATACTCCTTCCCCTTTCATGATGTTCTGTAGGAGAGAGGGGGCTGAGGCTCCGGAAAGAAAGGATGATTCTAGGGAAAGACAGAGCTATAAGTTAACGTGCACGGGAAAGCAGCGAAATTCCAGTTCTCAAGTGAGATTAGAAGAAAGGACCTACTGAAAGGCGAGGGACGCATTAGCAACCCGGAAGGCAAGCCGATCAGAGTAGCATTGACCTGCACGTCTTTCCGAAAACTAACAAACTGGAATCTAAATGGAATCAGAATTACACAGAAAGGATAATGATTAAAGAACAGAAGAGGTTTTAAATTGGAATAACACAGAAACGTGGTCTCACACTATGCGAACTAACAGAGCGTCGCGAGACTCCTTGGAGAGTAGCAACACAAAGTGCTACAGATCCCTCCTTCGGATATACCCATCTGGAAGTGGGTGTTTCCTGCTGCCTGTTCTTCTTGGCTGGATCCTCTAGACTGCATACAGAGACAAACCAGGACTCCATGTTGGAAGTACCTCTCCTTTGGCAAGAATTCACACTCGGGATGGATATGCTATAAGCAATATTCATCACAGCAAGCCTGTATTTGTAGATAGGCTGCCCTGTGCAACATTTTCAGCAAGAATGGCACTGTTGTGATAGGCCTGTAATTGGTAGGGATGTCAGGGTCTAGGTTAGGCTTTTTCAGGACTGGGAGGTCCCAGGCATCTTTTAGATTGGAGGGGACTATACATGATTTGAATGAGGAGTTTATGAAGGATGTGATGGCAGGAGCCAGGTCTTTCACTGCTTCTTTAATAATGGTCGCAGGGCAAACATCACTTTGGCAGCAGATAGTTTAAGGCCAAGGATTATGTTTTCCACCTATGGTATGGATAGAGGTGAGAATTTGAAAGGGGTGCATGGTGTATACACAGGGTTAAGGGATTTAGGAAGGATAGAGTTAGAGGAGATGCTAAATATTTTCATTTCTATTTCAGTCCGTAGCATCGATATTTTGTCTAATAAGGCAGATTGTATTTTGGAACACCAAGTCTTGTCTTTGATGCAGGTATCGCTTGGATGGGTGGGAGATTCCAAATCTCTTAGGATTTTGAATAATTCTTTGGAGCCCGATTTGGCGTTGGTTATTCTATTGTTGAGGGATTCACTTTTGGTTTGGAGAATGGCCATCTTGTATTCCTGGGAGGTCTTAAGCAAGGTGTTTTTGTTAGGGGTTGTGGGGTGATTTTTCCAAGCAGATTCAGCTTTTGTTTTGTTGTTGCGATTTCTAGACTAGGAGTGAACCAGTTGTTGAGGTGCGCTTGGGGCTTGGCTTTCCTGGATTTTAGTGGCACGATGGCGTGCATAGCTTGATGGAGCGTTTGGTTGTAAAGGTCCATGAAGGTAGGCCGGGTGTGTTTCCATGTTAGTGTGGTTTAGGATAGGTTGTATGAGAGGAAGTATATTTTTTAGTTTAATGTTTTTGTTGTATACAGGGAGGAGCAACAGCTTTGGCTATGTTCGGTTGCGTGCAAGGTTGTATGGTGAACAGTATTGAATGATGATCTGTCCATGCGCAGGGTGAGTTAGAGATGATATTTGTTTCACAGTTAAGGTCAGCAATCCAGTCGAGGATTCTGCCTTTGTTATTTGTGGGTTTGTTAATGCGGTGGGAGAATCCGGTTCAGAGATAGAGTTGGCTAGGGAATTAGTTGCGATGTCATTAGGGTTGAGGAAATCCAGATAAAGCCCTGAGGAGAAAAGAGCTGAGGACTGCTGTTTCTGCTGTTTGGCAAGCAAGCAGTCAGTAGCGGTCCACTCTCCTTGATGTCGACACCAGCTTCGCCTGTCCCGAGAACGCAGGCGCAGAAAAGACGTGAGTGTGTGGCTGGAGCTGTTGGCAGCGCAGCGACTCAACAACCCCACACGAGCAAAGTAAGTTGTTACTTCTCATGTAGTTCTACTGCTGATGAACAAGCTATCCCTGACCCACTCAATATCGCTGCAGTGTCAACACTTAATACCAGCGTACCATTATTTGAAGCCCTGCCGAGTACCTCACACACGCCAAAATTAGGGGGCGTGGATCTTAATGCTGACGTGACAGCAAATGTGGACATTGACTGCAGGAACAGCGAGTCCTTTGTAAAACACACATTACATGACTTAACACTGAGAGTTAAGATAAACAATAGCGTTCAGCAAACATTCTTCACTAACGGATTAGTGTTTGCCGACTTACCAAGTACGATTGGCGTAGAATGCACGGAAGGTGTTCGGAGCGCAGACTGTGGCCGGGGACTGCTGCAGCTGACACCCTTGCGAGTCTGCCAGCCACAGGCGACAAACGCCCTAGTTGGCGCCGTTGCTAATGGCGAAATAGTCACTACGGCAAAGCAAGCGCTGTCCCAGGAGTGCGCGATACAGACAGGGGAGGGGGACACAACCCTGAGGACTGTCCATTGAACCATAGAAATGAGATGGCCTTGACTAAGGTGTGTAGTCATACAACACACCTCAAGACTCAAGCTAATACATCCGATTACACTCCAGTAACATTGAATGACTCCTTACCAGAGATTGCTCGCCCGGTGAGAGCTGGTCACGTTGGCACTATTGGTCTTGTAGTGCCGATTGGTGCCAGCTCGCCGGTACGCGAGGTAAATGGGTCTCAAGAGGCAGAACCCCACAATGAGGTGTTCTGTCTGTCAAAATCTACGAATGTCCCTACAAGATATGAGGCAGACTCCTTTCGATAGAATGTAGCAGAACTTCAGGTTGTAGGAGGTCAGCAAGTTTCAACGCTTGACACAAAGAAGGATGCAAGAAGAGACTCACTTGATGTCTTGAATAATGTGCTCCAAAACTTGGTCACAATGAACAAAGCCTGTAAGGCGAAACTACATGAAGTTTCCATGTTGCATTCTGACATTGTGGAAGAAATGTCACTAAAGCGAAACAACACTCAATTAACGGAAGCCAATGAAGACATATGGCCATGAGTATGTTACAAACTAATGAAAACGTCTGAACATGATTTGAAAGGAGACTCTCTGCATGACTCATCTTGTATCCAGTTGAACTCACAAAAAAGGCTGACCATCACTAAACTAAAGTTGACTGACGTCACAGATCTGACAAATAGAAAGTCACAGTCGCCTTGCAATAACGCTTCAGACTCTGACGATACTTTGGACTCATCTCTGATGGAACGTCCATTCCCTAAAATCAGGCAAGATGGAGGTGTCTCCCCTAGGAGGGCTCGGAACCGTAAAAATCAAAACTCCATTTCTGAGGTGACCGAGACTACATTATCAACAGAGCTTCAAGCAATCCTAATCTCATCAATGGCGATTTCGTTAGCACCTTTTATGAAACTATATGAATACATAAATGAATCTACTAAAGATTTGACGACAGTGGTGGCATTAATGAATTCTAAAATGATCCACTTAGAACAAATATGGGGTCAATCGTACACTGAACAACACGAAGGGATTAAAAGGCTAGATACGTCATATAAATCGCTAAGTGACCAAAGAAAAAATGACACTACTGACAAAAAACTCTTTGCGGAAGTTGCCAGAGAGATACTTGCGTTAATTGAACATGAAGGAACATGTATAAGTAGGGTCACACAATCTGAAGAACTTGATGCTGTGAGAGCGTCAATAAAGGACTGGAATGGAACCCATGACGATCGAGTGAAGACTCTGATAAAGACCATCTGCTTAGACTACACCGGAGAAATAAGTACTCAGGCCATCGTACACTCAGAGACGACTAATCAGAGTGTACATCAAAAAGAGCATATCAGTGCGACATTGGAATCTGGATCGGTTAGCATGGCTTCAATGACACTCTCAATTAAGGCTACCTCAAAATCGATTAAAAATGGCCATTTAATCCCCGAATCATCGGCCATTGACAACATCACAGACATTTTGTTTCATACAGCATTTGAACAGGCCAGAGGCAGCGTGAACCAAGCATGTCTTGACGATCAAGTGGCAACGGCCTCAAATATGCACCCACAAATTGGTGACGACAAAAGTGAGACTCCAACAACTTCTACAGCTGAGATCCAAAATGTCTTTTCAATTTTCACTGGCGGTCCTCACAACTTGGTGAAAACAAAGCACCAAAACCAACAAA
Source organism: Ambystoma mexicanum (assembly GCF_040938575.1). Taxonomy (NCBI): domain Eukaryota; kingdom Metazoa; phylum Chordata; class Amphibia; order Caudata; family Ambystomatidae; genus Ambystoma; species Ambystoma mexicanum. Next base: position 1,145,214,356 of record NC_090933.1, read on the forward strand.
CTGCCAAAAAAACAAAAAATCTTCTTGGCAGGAAAAACAACACATTAAAAGGCACACAGAAATGTTTGCAGAATATAAAAGTGGTCCAGATATTGACTAACGATAACCACAAGTCTACCTTGGTGATACCATTGACTAATAATAAGAAGAATCAACTAGACCACCCTACAGTACAGCCATCACAACAACAGGTGGTGGGTCTTGCAAGCCCCATGCATGACATACCAGTAGAACTTCTAAATATGCAAACATATCAAGACACAGAGTATGAAGATCTGGTAGAGACAGCCGTGCCAATGAGGTGCACTAAAAATAAGGAGGATCTAAGAATTCCCGCAGCTGAATTTAAGAGCAATACAAATGTACCGCTTGAAGATACAGTGGTCCGAAATACAACAAATGTGAACCAGAGGGTAAGTCAAAACGCGCCTTGCTGAATTGTCTTTGAGGAAGGGCTAATAAAAGAAAGAACCTGCCACATTATTGCAGAAACGGATGACTCACAATCACAGTCTTCTCCCTCGCTCAGCCCAGTCTTCCTGACAATGCATGAAAAGAGCCTGAGGATAAATGCCAACTCACAAGTAGGTAATACCTGGGGAACAAGGCTTAAACCTCGAGACACTGTTACACTTGCAGAAGCAAATGGTCTGAGACACCACATTGTTGCACCTTGTGGGACCCAGACATTTGAAAACAAAAGAGTCTCGGGGAACGTAACTGAATCAGACACACTACCTCAAGTGACTAAAGTAAACTATTCTAGAACAGATCATGAAAGGAGTCTAGTCTTCAAGTTAACAATTGAGTGACTGGAGTCTAAAGACAACCTGATTTAAATTGTGGTAACATAATCAGGTTACTTCATCATGTACCGAGCCTACGGGCAATAAGCTTCTATGACTTAAAGATTGTTGAGTTTCCAGATGAGAAGCGGAATGACAAGGTGGTCCTCCACGTAACTTCATCTCTAATTGTAGCAACTATTCTGGAGGCAAATGTAGCCTTATTCTCATTGGGATTTGATGTCTACAAGTTCGTAGCTGCACAGACTTTACCATCAGCCATGAATGAAAAGGCTGGCCTCTATAAGTCAGCGGTTGAGGGGTCGCATTTACCATCAGAGTCGACTAGAGGCTCCAATCGGCCGGCTGCAATAAGGAATCCACAAAATCCCCACAAGAGGCTTAAACCCTAGATAAAATGCAGTCATCTGGCATGAAATCAGCCTTGTCCTTGGAGGAACAATTGAATGCATACGATGACACAAAGGTAAAAATAAGAATAACTATACAAGGGAACGAATGTCCTGAAAGTATCAAGGATCCCTCCGTGAAAAGCACCAAAGTCGTCGAGCCAAACGGCGATTGGCAATGGCTGGCTGCTACACTGAATACTAAATCCCAACAATAATGCCAGGATGAGAAAAGTCAACAAGTTTGTAGAGTAGCTTCCTGGAATACACAAGGCTTCATACACTTGTTTAACTTGAACTGGCTGGATGGCCTCCAGAGTGCATGCTTGCAGGAAACATGGCTAAGCGAAGCACCAGTGGTGACCGAGTTCAAATGGGCTCTAAATCCAGCAATAAAATTACAAAAAGAACATCCGATGGGGGGCCTATTAACCCTGGTTAGAAGAGCTTTGGGCTTGCGGATCATAAACTCAACTAATCACTCGCCATTCATTCAAGAGACCACCATTGGAATGCCAGGGCAACAAGAAAACGGTACTGATCAGAAAACAATATTGAATGTGTACTGTAATCATCAAAGAGCAGGAAAATACGAGTACATAGATCAGATATCAGGAATACTAGATCACCTGTAAGAAGGTTCAGAATGGACAAATATAATTATTTGCGGGGCCTTAAACATTGACTATTTCAAATCACTGGAAGCGGAAAAAAAGAACTTAGCAAGAGTGTTGATGGATGAGATGGACTCAAGAAACCTGTAAATGCTCAATGGAAAGATATTCCACCAGCACCATCGGGTGGATCTGACTTCTACAATCGATTATATCGATTATAAGTTTGTGTCTGAAGCCTTGCACCCGCAAATAAAATCTCTGAAAGTCATTAGTAAAATCAATAGTGATCACGACATGTTGATCATAGAACTATTGACTTCACAGAAAGAATTAAATTTCGAAATGGTCTCATAAAATCCTGGTAGAAGCAAATAGAGTGCAATTGAAATTAGAAGAGCACGAAGTCGCACAATTGACAAATCACTACTGCCAATTTAGTTTGACAATAGAATATGATCGCCTATTGACTCAATTTAAATCTAAGAAGGTTGGGCTAAAACATACGAATCTCGTTCGCACACATTGCTTCGACTTAGAGATGCTAAAACAGAACCGCCAGATGAAAGGCGCAATTAGACGAACACAAGTCTTAGGCATTGATGCACGAAAGTTGGAAAGGAAAGCTGTGAAGCAAAGATACTTAAGATGGCTTAAATCACATAAGCATGCCATGATACAGAATGACGCCGAATTAATGTTAGCAAGCTTAAAAAACAAAAACACGCAGGATTTTTGGAAACTTAATAATAACATGCAGGCTCCACAAAGAGCTTTACAAACGTGTATGGTATCTGAAACAGCTTGGATAGCTCACTTTGAAGATCTATTTAAAGCAAATGAGACGTCAAGTGGATTAGTTGAAGAGCCTCTTACACCTTGGGCACTGACCTTCCCGAAAGATGACATTGTGGCAATAATTAAGAAGGCAAAAAGCTCTAGAGCCCCTGGCCTGGACGGCCTTACAACCTTTACCATCAAACAGCACCCAGAGTTATGGGCAGAGCTATGTGTGGGTGTATTTGATAGAATAAAAGCGAAATATCGGATCCCAAAATGTTGGAAGTCAGCAGTCATCGTTCCGGTGTTTAAAAAGGGTGACAGAACAAGCCCTAAAAACCATCGTCCAGTAGCATTGTTGGATGTACTAGGTAAAATCTACGTGACAATGCTACAACAAAAACTGGTTGAATGGGCAGTAAAATCAAACCACGTGGACGTAAAACAAGCTGGGTTCGTCAAACAGGTGGGCTTTTCGCTAAATTTGTTACTACTGAATATGATTAAAATGGAGGCGTTGAAATCAAACACGACGGTGTATTTAGCCTTCATTGATTTCTCCTATGCATTTGACACCATTGACAGGACAATTTTGTGGTAAAAAATGCAAAAATGGGGCTGCCCAGCAGACTTAACAGCAGCAATTCGGGAGCTCCACACTGAAACCGCCATGAAAATTCATCTAGACCAGACTGGGATATTGTCGGCACCGATCAAAACATTTAAGGGTGTAAAACAAGGATGCCCCTTAGCTGGGGCCATATTCAACCTGTTCATATCGGATATAGGAACAACTATAGATGCAGTAAAATAATTTCCACCGAAAGTAGTTAACTCGAACCTAAGCTGGCTCCTATATGCCGATGATTTGATCCTGATGGACGTAACGCCTATTGGCTTGCAAAGAAAGCTGGATGCCGTCCAACAATATGTGTCTGCAAACCGACTATTGATTAACACAAAAAAATGTGAAATTCTCCTATTCAAGAATCTTAAAGGTGGAAGCTCTATTAGAGTGAAAAAATTGAAATGGACTCTAGGTCGAGAAACAGTCCAAATATCTCAGAGTGTAAAATACCTTGGAATGGTGATGAGCTATTCCATTAATGATGGCCCATGGAATGCTGATACAAGAAAGAAATGTAGGCAACTTGCGAGCCAGGCATTGATTATGAAAAAGAAATTTGGAAAGTTTTCGCTGAAACCATTGCTGTCCTTTTACCAACAAAAGGTAATTCCGGTTTTAATAGATGGAGCAGATAATGCCCTGAGCTGCTCCCATGATGTGTGGTCTTCGTTAGAGAATACTTTTTGGACCAAAGTACTGGCCCTACCTAAGGGAACGATGACGTTGCGTATAAGATATGAGTTATCACTTATATCGATCCATGCCAGAATTTGCTGGAGTTTGCTATCCTTGTTTCGCAAAACACGCTCCCGTGAACAAATTCCACAATTTGAAATCTTTTACAGCACGTCATCCGCCAGGTCGAACATCGTGTCAATGTGGGCCAACAGATGTGAAGGTATGTTGGAGGAATATGAAATTAAGTCAGACATGCTCCATGAAAATTCAAATGCAGCAAAATTAAAAATCCGGCGTGCTGACTGGGAACAAAGCTGTACACAGAGAGCCGCAGCCAAAATTATGATTGACGTGCCTCTTGAAGCACGGGCCTTTAACAGTTTACAATGATACATCGAGCTGTTTCCTGACCCAAAAGCATGAAAGCTGTTCATGATGTTTCGACTGAACACGTTTAAAACCAAAGAGCGACTTTGTGCATAGAAATGTAATGTAAACCTAAAGTCAACGTGCAGATTCTGCACGAATGATAAGGAAACTCTTAAACATCTGGTGCTATTCTGTACCAAGCTCCGAACAGAAAGAACAGTTAATTTGGGACCTTGGGGCTCAAATCATCCCTCTCTCTGTGCTGAAGAATGGTGGGAATATATGTTTCACGAAACAGACTTGAAATTGTTATTTCCGCTAACTCGCTTTTTAGCGATAATTGAAAATCGTTTGAGTCTGGACCTACTTGAAAGAAATTGAATGCTAATTATAGAAACAGATGGATGCGACATGCTAAGGAAAAGATTGGTTTGAAGTTTTTTATTGTTTCTGAATTATTTTAAAGGTTTGTAATAAACCAATAAAATTAAAAATAAAAATAAATTAAAAGAAACCCAGATTGAGGTCGCCTAGTATCAAGATTTGTGAGCTAGGTTTGGTGTCAGTGGCAAGAGTTTGTAGTATGTTATCTTCAAATGAAGAAATAGGACCAGGTGGTCTGGTACCCAGATGAATATTTAAGGTATGAGAGGCAGAGAGAGGCAGTTTTAGTGAGAGGAGTTTGGCAGATGGGAGAGTGTGGTGGTGTGTGACTCTTAGTGCAAGGGCGGTCTTACTAATGACAGTGATGCCACCGCCTTTAGAAGTTTCTCTGTCCATTCTTGTAATTGTGTGTTTGTCTGGGATGGCTAGGGAGAATGAAGGGCCTGCTGCAGAGTGCAGCCATGTCTCTGTTATGGAAAGGAAGTCAAGTTGGTTCTTAGTGAAAAGGTCAGCCATGTCTAGGGCATGTGCTGTCAATGATCTAGCATTGATTAGAGCTCTTTTAATTGGGATAGTATTGTTGATAGGCTTGTTCGGGCTGGATGAAGTCATTGTGGGAGGAGATGGGTCAAGGTTTGAGGTGGTGTTTAGTGTTGTAGTAGTTATGATCTTAGTTGAGAGTTTAGTAAAGGGCAGTTGATGGTGGTGGTATATTTTGAGTCTAGATCCTAATCTGAGGTTTCTGATGTCTAAGGTGCATAGTTGGTTTGGTGTTGGTCTGGAGGCATATCATCGGATCCATAATGCTGGAGAGACAGTTTTAGAATCATTTGCTATAGTGGATACATGATGAAGTTGGTGCAAGGTTAGTGAGGGCAGAAATTGTGTAGGTGCTATGGCATCATAGTGTGGTAAGGTGTCAGACATGGATAATTAGACAGTGCTCTTGAGAGGGTGAGAGGCCAGGTCTGATATGGTGTTGGGATTGTTTTTCATTTTGCAAGAGCTAAGAACTTTGGCTTGTGGGAGCAGGAAGGTAGGTAGGATCAAGGTGAGATTAGGCAGGAGACACCGTCACTGTAGAAGGCTAGCGTTATGCTTAGGCATGGTAAGATATATTTGATGGCAGGTTTAGCAGGTGGTTGACTTCACTAAAGCAGAAAGAGCTAATACTAGGACACGGATTCAGGCTCATTCACAATGTCATCAGGCAGATACGGTGTTAGCTAGATATACGGTACAGACTAACAGTCATCTATCTGCAATAATTCTTATGAATGCTGCGAAAGACACAGGTTTATACTCATTCACAGTGGCGTCAGGCAGGTAGGGCGTTTGTTAGATATAAGGTGCAAATGATCGCAGTGTTTATGGTGGTGAAATTTAGCAGGCAATGACCTTCAATAATGCTCAATGTGCCATGCAGGTGGCGTTAGACATATACTGGAGCTAAGACACTGCTAGATATAAGGTACAGGCTAGCAGTTTATACAATTGTAAGTTTAACAGTCAACTATCTACAATAGGGCATGCAAATGCACACAATGAAAGACACAGGTTTATGCTCATTCACAGTGACGTCAGGCAGCAACGGCGTTTGCTAGATGTAAGCTGCAGGCTATCATAATGCATTCGATGGCGAGTTTGGCCGAAATCCACTACAATAATACAATGATGTGTTACAAGAGAATTAGTTACATAAGTACGCAGATGGTGCTAAGCAAGAGTTGAGGACACAAGTTGTTGTTGGACAATTTGTTTGGCCGACACTAGTCACCGGATAGTGCAGACTTTGCTGAGAGTGGGGCATATGGCTCATACACATTTAGCACGCTACAGTCTTAGGCATGTGGCGCCCTTAACAACAATGATTGTTGAGGTTGTTAGTTATAAAGGCACATGGACTGTCCTTACAAGGTGGTGGTGTAGCGCTATGATAGAGGCGGTGAATCGATTGGTACCTGTGCTGACGCCAGAGGAGTGCTCTTAGCGCAGTATGAAGAAGTTGGGGCGGGCGGGCACTGGAATAGAAGTCTCACTGAAAGGTTCTGAGCTGTAGATGTTGGTCTTTGGGTAGGCTTTCACGAGAGAAGCAGGGTAGAGTTATGTGGACGGTTAGGCAGGGTTTTGTGCCCTGCGCCCCGCACGGACAGCCACAGACAGCCTCTGGCCTTATGACGAGGGCCTTCGGAGGTATGGCATTCTTGCGCCTTCAGGCGCCGCCAATCAGGCGAAATAGGGTGTTGAAGCCAATCAGAGTACATTAGAACACCCATGGGAAACGTGGTCCATATAAAATTGTATAGACTCCTGGAAGCCCGTAAACAGTGGATAAAATGTTAAGAGCGAAAATTATTAAACCCTCTTCAAGCCCATGGTCCTCCCCTATCGTATTGGTCACCAAACCTAACCATTCCTGGAGGGTTTGCATAGACTTCTAATTTCAATGGCTTTCCTATGCCACGCATCAACAACTTGATAGATATACCGGGTAACGTCGCCTTTCTATCAACCCTAGACTTAACAAAAGGGTACTGGCCGGTCCCAGTTTAGGCACCTGATATGGAAAAGACAGCTTTCTTTGCGCCCCTGGGACTGTTCCAGTTCAAAGTCCTCCCTTTCGGTGTATACAGGGCTCCCGCCACTTTCCAGAAACATATGGACAAAAGGACAAAAAGTTACAGCCCTACTCTGATTTATGTAGAGCTTATATTGACAATATTGTCATTTATCGTAAAACCTGGGAATACCATCTTTTTCATCTCTTTACTATTATGAGACCCCTCATAGAAGCTGGCCTGACTGCCAATCCATCCAAAGGCAGACTGGCCGAATCAGACATGAAATACCTCTGCTTTTTTGTAGGAATTGGTAGTGTTCAACCTCAATGCGAGAAAGTAAAAGCCATCCTAGATCCACTACACCAAAAACTAAAAGATATCTCAGAACATTCCTATGGTTAATCGGTTATTACCATAGGTTTATCCCACTTTATCACTTGTCTTGGGAGGATAGCCCAGGGGCAACATGCTCGTCTTTGAAGCAAGACGATGCGGAGGAACACAGGTTCGATCCCCGGGTCCACGCTTAGAAACATCTGGGTATTAAACGCTTTATAAATAACTAATTTTATATATATATACATATATATATATATAGTGGCCATGTAGTTATGGTTAAGTTGCTGTTTCCATAGAAAGAGCACTTTTTTGGCGGCTTATAACTTCGCTCTCCCTGGACGGATCCTCACCAAACTTTGCAAATAAAGTAGTTGGGTCACTCTGAATATTTTTGCAACGTTTGGTGAGGATTCGTCCAGGAGGGGCAAAGTTATAGGGGGATCCCAAAACTTTTTTTTTTCCCATAGACTGAATGGGAAAAAACTTTGCGCACGGCTACAGCCCGAACCGCTGAACGGATTTACACCAAATTTGCGGCAGGAACGGCGGCCTGGTCCCAAAAGCGTGCTTTTGTAAGTTTGGTGTAAACCTGTCCAGTAGTTTTTTTTTAAAAATGACCAAAATGTAAGGCAAAAAAATTAGTGATATCTGTGTTCGCTTCGCGGACGGACTTCCCTGTTCGCTCCGCGGACAGCACCCCGATTGGCCCATGGCCTTGCGTCATATCCGCGGACATGCGACGTGTTCGCTGATTGGACGGCGAGGGGCGTGGAGCGCGTCAGATGTTCTGTGGCGCCCGCCATCTTATATTCGTAGTCGACCGCGTACAGCGCAGTGAAAGGTGGATAAAAAAATTGTATTTAGTGCCGTGTGTTGGTGTGTAAGAGTGTTTGGGGAGGGTGGGGGAGTATGAGATAGGTTCAATGTTTTGTTTTTTTATGTGCTAGACGTTTTTTTTTTGCGTTCGATTTGTCCGCAGAGAACACGGCTGTTCTGACATTTTGTAAATAAACTAAATGGTGGGGTGTTTAGAGGACGGAGTATGTGTCATTTTTGTTCGCAAGGAAGGTAAAAATGAGCTATGAACACTCGCGGTGTACTTAATTGTTCGTAAATACACAAACTGGGGGTGTCCTCAGGACGCTGTCTGTATTGTAATCTGTCTATTTGAATGTGTTCTAAGAACAATCGCAGTGTCCCGAAATGGTTGCAATTACACAAAATGGGGGTGTTCTGAGAACGTTGTTTGTATTTTTCGTTGTCAGGGTGAAAGTGTTTTAAGACCACTCCTTTTGTCCGCTAATAGTACAATTTCCTAGGGGCGTCAACCGACTTTTTGTCCACTAAAGAAACGATAAATCCGGCTGGTGTGCGCCAACATTATGTGATAATCCTATGACTGGCGCTATTGACCTGGCTGACTTGCTTTTGCGACACTAAATCATATCTCCCGCCCCTAAGCCTGATATTATCAAAGCATTCATATTCCCCGCCTCTCTCCGTGACGTTACAGAGTGCGTAATCAAACACGCCCAGTTCTCTGCAGTCCTAAGTGACTTTACACAGAACCCGGAAGACAACACATATTATGTCACAACACAGCGCGCCACAATTCGGAATATGAAACAGTGATTTAAAAGCAAACAGCAAGATTGTAAATGTTGTAAAGTACATTTATTTGACATCAAATGTTTAGAGAATATTCAGCAATTTGCATTTGTCTTTGTTGTCGATCCGCAAAAGTTCATGTTGAGGCACGCGATGTTCCTTTGCGGTACAGAGGGTGTTAGATCAGCTTACAACTCAGTGCGCCACAATTTGGAATATGAAACTGTGGTGTAAAAGTAAACAGCAGGATTGTACATTTGGTAAAGTACATTTATTTCACATGAAATGTTTAGTGAATATTCAGCGATTTGATATTGTCTCTGCTGTCGATCAGCAAAAGTTTATTTGGAGCCACGCTTTGTTCCTTTGGGGTAGATAGGCTGTTGGTTTATGATAAAAGCAGTAAATGGTCGCTCTGATAATTGGAAGGTTGCTCTAACAACGAGCCATTAGACCACCCTATTGGTTGGTATGTTGTTTGTAGCCGCTAGTACTGCGTAAGGGCATCCTTGGCGATTGTCCCATAAAATGGTGAGGGTCATGAAGTTGCATATTTGGACCTGCACCTGGCAGTTGAAGACCCCATCCGCTGGAGTCTGTAAATCGTGACATAGGCAAAATGGAGCCACATACCTGTTTTAAAAAACATAAATTAGTCTCACCAGCCGATCTTTATTAAAAATCATCATTTTATTTATTAGGGCGTGAAACTATTTGCTATCGAAGATAGTGCAACAGAGTATGTTAATAATAAAATAATAATATTTTCCCATTCATATAGCGATAAGAACCGTGAGGTATCTAAGCGGTGCTTATTATTAACCACGGTGTGTGGTGCTCATTTATCGACCACGGAATGATGAAAGGCTGAGTTTCGCCTTGCCGGGATTCAAACTTGCGTTAGCAAGCTGTGCACGGATGTCAAAGCGAGCGCTGTACTCGCTGTGCCACTTGACAGGCTACAGTGAAGTGGCACAGCGAGTAGAGTGCTTGACCGCCTATAGACCGGTTAAATTATTTCTATTAACCCACCCTGTGTCGTCTGCCTTTTTCAGAGCCCTCTAAACGACAGGGGATCAATTCGGCGGTGATAGTGCGCGGTAGAAAACATTATGGCACTTTCAACGAACAAGTTCAACTTGAGCGGTCTTTAATGCTACGCTATTGTAATTATATTTGGTATAAAATAATCTAAAGAGTTACTTACAGTACAATTGCAATTTCCATTGTCTACGAGTGGTGCAGTCCCAAAATACGACTCTGCGTGTGCCAACGATCTTTCGCATAGTGATATCGTATATAAAAGTGGTTTCGTTTCAGAAATTTCATCTTTATCTTCTCTTACGTTTTAGCAACACTCCTTCAAGAGAAGTCTTTCATCACAATCTCTGTATGTCAAGGTCAAAACACAATACAACCTTATAGTCCGCTTCGTGAGCCTCTCCGGGGCCTGAGAAAAAAATGGAAGCAGCTGACCTTCACTGTGAACGAGCATAAATTCTTACTTTGCAACATTCTGTGTAAAGCCATCTGTATAAGTTGGTTTTTGCACGCCATGTTTGTATATTGTTTGCATGATATTAAAAAAAGTTTGTTTAAAGGACGTTATGGTTCTAAGTACTGCCGAAAGACCCCTGAAAATCGCAAGTTATGGTAATCTATGAAAAATAACTGGCGCCACCACCGTGCACTGCTAAGACTAACACCCAGGACATCAAAGATGACATCGCAAATGTCATTGATGAAATCACTGATGACATCACGTGTGTATGTACTTTTCATGGAATTTGTGTACTAGGGATTTTTATTATAATGTTGCGAAAAAAGTGTCAAGGATATTGCAATAAATATCATACCGTTATTAGTGCTTTGAACGATGCATTGATATAAATAGTATTGTATTATGGGATTCTATCTAGTATACTGAGCTACTAATGGAGAAACATAGCACTGTGTGCAGAGTACAAGATGAAAGTATAATATTTGTAATGTTAATATGTTGAATAATGAAATAATAATTGTCCTGAAATGTTCGGAAATTCACAAAATGGGGTTGTTCTGAGGACGTTATTCGTATTGTGTGATTGCTTAGCTGTATGCAATGAGGGAATGGCACAGAGAGTAAAGTGGACGCCGTCCGCGGACACCGTGGCTGTTCGTGGACAGGGCGTGCTACATCCGGGTTTTTCCAGGAAATCCAACATGGAAAGAAGACTGTACGGATCAGCCAATCAGATGTCGAGGTTGTGGATTTGTGTTGAAAGAGACTGTGTGTGGTGAAGATGGCAGAAGTGGTGCTCGGAGATATGTTTGTGCATGGTTTACAGCAGTACGCTGAATGCAGACATGTTGCAAAGAACTTTGATGTGAAAGGAGTGGAGGTGGTGTGGAGCAGTGTGACTGATTGCAATGTACAGGGAATTGTACAAGTTTGTGAGGATATGGCCACGATGAACAGTCCGCATGTGGTAGTTTTGCACTATGGTGCTTTCCATTTGGGCAACATCAGTGCCCCTACTTTGTTGGCTGATTTGGAACGCTTGGTTCAAGCAGTAATGAAGATCCTTCCAAATGCAAAAGTATTTTTTTCTGGATTACGACCTAGGGCAATATGGGACAATAGTTCAGTTTTTTGTCCTCAGCAAAATATTGCTAGGTGTGTCATCAACCGAGGCATGTGTGCCTTCATGCTTAGAGCTGGTATGTTCTTCTGTAACAATGAGAATATTGATGCCAGTAATGCTGTTCATTTTAAAGAAGATGGCATTTCTTTATCTTTTACGGGAAATGCCTTTCTATTTTGGAATGTAAGGGTTGCTTTGGAGAAGGTTATGTGAAGATTTTAGGAGTAAAGTAAGAAAAAAAACAAGAAAAAAAATACAAAATAACAGTTGTCTGTGAAGCATCTGTAAAAAAAAAAACAACGGCTCTTTTTTTTCAGAGCCAACTTCAAAGGGGAAATGGGGCACACTATTTAAATTTACATTCACCACTCTCAGATTTTCGATGTGTCCGCGGACATGGCGGTCGTTCGCGGACATCGGGAGTTACATCCGGGGATTTTTGGGTTCAGAAGTCATGCAAATGAGAATAAGCACTGAAAGGGATTGGTCAGGAAAGTTTGGTGGGTGTGTTGTGCCAGGAGAGATTTTCTCAGATACTCTTTTTGCTGAGAGAACAAAAGATAATTATGGCTGTGTGTTTCAGAAAACAGATTGTTTGGATTTTAGGAGATTCGTGGATACATTGGTTGAAGGTGCATGCAGAAAGCTGTGGAGTAGCTGTAGATCTTGGATTCCCACATGTGGAAGTACACTGGCATGGAGTACGTGGAATGAAGTGGTTGGACTTGCTACCTCTCTGTGCTACTTTGGAGACAGAGCAACATCCAGACATAATTGTAATTCATTGTGGAGGGAACAGTTTAGGACATGTGACTGGAATTATTTTGCAATTTGCTATGAAAGAAGGACTGAGGAGGGTTATGGACATGTTTCCTAATTCTCAAGTCATATTTTCACGGATTGCGACAAATGTGGCTTCGTTCTTCTTCATTTGGTCCACAAATGGAAAAAGCAAGGTGCAATGTTAATAAGGCTGTTTGTGGATTTCTAAGAGATTTTGGCATGTCTTCTTTTCACAATGAAAATATTATGTTTTGTAGTACATACATTTTTCGCAGAGATGGAGTCCATCTTACTTATGCTGGCAATCAGATTTTTCTGAGAAATGTACAAAATGCATTGCGACCTTTTTTGGAATTACAACAACGATTTTGAAGTAGATGTTAAGCATTTACAATTTTTGACTTACAAACACCACCCAAAGGCTCTTTTCAGAGCCACCACTTCTTTCCAGAGAAAATTACAATGTTTGTGATGGAGTAGCAACCCAATTTTTTTAATGTTCGCGAACTGTCCGCGGACTTCTAAAAAATACAAAGAGCCCTGCTTCATTTATTTTCACTTCTATTTTTTAACTGGGAAAGGCGGCTCTGAAAAGAGCCTTATTTTTTTTGATTTTTGTAATTTTGTATTTTTTTTGGTTTTTCAGACACGACACACTAGGAGAGGAGGGTAAAGGAGGGTAAAGGGGGGACACCAACCACAGGGATAAGAAAGGGCGAGCTGAGAGAGGAAGATATAGAGTGGGTTTTATTTGGGTAGTGAGCAGGTCTTCTCGTGCTCTGAGACGATAGTCTCAAAAGCACTCCGAAGTCGCTCCCCCCTGCAGAGTACTGTGTCACAGTACATACAAACAACTGTGACCCTCGAAAGGTAAGGGTCATCAGCATTGTGTATGGCCTGTGAGGCAGCTTGAGAAAGACGCTGTCCCACAGAGGTGGTCCTTGTGGTGACAGGATCAGAAACAGAGGATGAAGTAGAGAAAATCAACCTGCTACGTTCTTCGCAAGGTACAACCCTGCGAATAGCCCCAGAGTGAAATGACCTCAGGTGTCGGTTCATAGTAGTGGTCCCAAAGCTGTAGTTACAGTGCTTCCCACGACTGAGTATCATTTTGCACTCATTGCAGGTAACATGGTTCGCACAAGCCTTAGGACCATTCCCATGAATGGTAAATAACCGCCACACCCAAGACTCACGCCTAGTGCGGGTAGTAGGGATTTCCTCTACCTCATTCTCATCATCCTCTTCTTCCTCCTCTGCATCCTCACTCCTGTTCCCCTCTTCAGGCCCTTGGGGAGGTGGTGGTGGTGGAGGGGGTGGGGGTGGTGCTGAAGCAGGTGCAGCACCAAGTGGCAGTTCAGCAGCCAAGGATGCCATCTCGATGATGGTGTAGTCTGCAGGTGGCAGCAAAAATCACTGTGTTCTGAAGAATAGCCAGAAACACAATGGGAAAAAGCTCTAGGGCGTGGTCTTTTATAGGGCTCCTGCGCTAGGGGCCACCGGCTGGGGTAAGGACTACTCACCGGTCCCCGACGCAGGAAGACCCAAACGTCCCCAGTACAGTCCACTTCGCTGGCAGGTTCGAAAGCGACAATCAGGACCTCTTGACACCATGTAGTTTCCGAGATGCAGCGAGGATTCCCCAACAGGACAGTGGCGATTTCTCGGCTCCGGGTGGAGGAATCAGCCCAATTCCACTGCAGCAGGCTTCAGGGCAAGGGGGTCACAAATACAGTGAACTTGCACAAGTCGTTCCCGCAGCAGGGTAACACGGTAACCGTGTTTACTCCGGTACGGGCGCACTCATCTCACTTCAGAACTGGGAACGGCAAGTGTACGAAATTCAGTGTGAGGGTGCCGTGGACACAGAGCAAGCAGTATCCCAAGTTTCGAGGGCCTCCTCTAAACAGCGGCGGTAACAGAGCAAATGTCCCGTGTAAGCTGGTCAGCCCACTGGTTAGCCCAGGGACATTTCCGAAGAGGTTTACTTGCAGGGTTTGTTGAAGGTGCCGAGCATAGTTGATCCCAGTATTCCAATGGGTCGAAGCGTCTTTGCATACCTTCTAGGATGATCAGATGCAGAGGGGTCCCACGGGACGACAGCAGGCTCAGGGTGCCAAACCTTCCAGCGTGTCACCAGCAGTTCCTCCACTCGGCTTTGTGTTGCAGGATACTTGGCTCCTTAACCCTGGTTCAGTGTGAACTCAAGAGATCAACATGGTAGTGGTGTTTCCAGCCTCCTCTTATCCAAAGTTCCCTTTGCGCCAAAACGGAGAGGACCCAATGGGAGATCTGCTCACAAACACTCACTCAATACGTGGACCAATCATGGACCACGGTGGTCCCAGGCACTCAGGACACTCCAGACTCTCTGGCACCCAGGATGTGTATTGGGAACAGACATCCCAGCCCACATTCTGGAGGTACGCACAAAAGGCATGTAGAAGCCCGCGAAAGCATTGGGTTCCACGGGAAAGTGCATGACCAAATAAGGACTGACCTGGGTTGACTCGACCTGGGAAGGTGAAGGGGCAAGATGGCCAAAGGACAGGACAAAGAACCTCGTGGCATGGCCATTTTGGAGCCAGGCCACCTGTGCGTGCCAAGCACGGTAAATGCAGTTAACATGGCAAGGAAGGGTTAAAAATCCATGAAAACAATAGCTGCCACCAGTCCTGTCCGTGACACATCTGCACAGTTCATAAAAGGTCCAGCAAGAGTTTCTAGGGCCTTTGGAAATGACTAGAGACCCACGTCTGCTGTACGGTAAATTACATTGCACACTTGTTACATGTTGCACAAAAGCTGCAACATGAGGAAAGGACTAAGGGAAACAAAGTCCCCAAGTACTGACTGTCTTAAGGGCATGTCAGTTTCCCCATAAAAAGTGAGCGAAAGCCCAGAGGAGTGCATCTGAGGGCTGTGCTTCTCTGGCAAAGTTTATCAATTGCGTTAAACAGTAGCAAAGCGTTTGGGGGTTGACACATGGAGGGGAAATTACATACTCTTATGAAATCTTTCTTAACACTCGCCCTCCCCAGACTGAGGACAGGAGGAACTAATCCATCCCTGGATGAGTTTCTTGTTCAGGTCGGTTAAACATTCTGGGCAACCCATAGCATTGCTATGTTGGACACCTGGCCTATGCTCAATAGTGAAGTCAAAGCCTTGCAGACTTATGGAAAGGATCGGAAAGTTTCAAAAGGTATATAGAAACTCAAGATTGCTATGTGGGACTTGTGCCATGGTGAGATTTTATTAAAAAATATTATGGATTAACTGAAAATGTACTTTTAAATTGTTCGGGGACACGAACAGTGTCCGCATTTCAGGACACATGATGAGCGTGGGCGCGGTCATATGATCTGTTTGCGAACTAGTCCGCAAAGGAAGGGCCTGTCCGCAGGACACCAAGTGCACGGAGATTGGTTAGCGCATGCGCATTGATGTCCTACGGACACTGTTCGGGTTCTGAAGTAATTAAAAGTGCGTCACACGTGAAACGAACATTTCAGGACACCGTGTGTTCTTAGAACAGTTTAAACTTGGTAGCGAACAGTAAGGACAGATATAGTTTTCTTCAGGACACGTGTAATTTAGTTTATGTGCGAACATTTCAGGACACCAATTCTGTTCTTAGAACAGTTTCAATTGGGTAGCGAACACTACGCACAGGTATAGTGTTCTTCAGGACACCTCCATTTTCGTTTACGTACGAACATTTCAGGACACCAATAGCGTTCTTAGAACAGTTTGAACTTGCTAGCGAACAGTACCGGACAGGTATAGTGTTCTTTAGGACACTTTAATTTTTGTTTGTTTACGAACAATTCAGGACACCGCGTGTGTTCTTGGTACAGTTTCATGTTGCTAGCGAACACTACGAACAGTTGTACTGTTGTTCAGGACACATCATTTTCGTTTATTTACGAACATTTCAGGACAGCAATTGTGTTCTTAGGACAGTTTTAAGTTCATAGCGAACATTACGAACAGATATAGTGTTCTTTAGAACACTTTAATTTTTGTTTCTTTACGAACATTTCAGGACACCACGTGTGTTCTTAGAACAGTTTCAACTTGCTAGCGAACAGTACAAACAGGTGTGGTGTTCTTCAGGACACCTCCATTTTCGTTTATGTACGAACATTTCAGAACACTCGCACTGTCCGCTGACACTTTTATTGTTTTTAAAAAAAAAACGGAAACTCTTCACAATACAATATAAAAATTAAACTTTATTTAACATATATTAATAATTTATGACAGTCAAGCTGAGGCAGAAACAGAAACAAAAACAGGAGAATTTGGGGTTTCAACATGATTGGTACTAGGTGAAGAGGGGATGGAAATCTCATCAAAACGTTTTGGATTATGGAGAGGGTTTGGGGATAATTGACTGGGATATGGTGAGGAGGGACAAGTACATGTGGGGCAATGGTATGACGTTTTTGTTTTAAAATGATCTTCAACAAAAGTTTTCAAATTATTAAAATTGGTCAACAATAAATCATTTTTTTCTTTTATGTTGTCAAGCGCGTTTTCCATAACAGCTTCTTCAGAGGTAGTTTCTATTTTGTTATGCTCTGTACAAAAAAAAATATATATATGTTAAATGTATACAAAATAATAATATTTAAATGGTTTATATTATAAAGTGTTTACCATTAGTTTCACTATCTTGTGACATTTCTTCATGTGGGAAATTGTCCTCTAGCCATTCCAGAGTACTAGACATTTCTGTGAGAGAAAAAAAAAGATAATATATTTTTTAATCTAACACAGAAAGTGTATAAATATATGAGTAAAATGAAGTACACTTACTATTTCTGGTAAGATAAATCCTATGTATTCAGTGGGTCTGGTCTTGTTCTCAGTTCTGTTGTGTCTGTGAGGTAATTATGTTGGAAGCCAATTTATGTTCTTGTGGTATATTACATTTCAGAACATATTGTATTTAAATGAATGGTTAGTGTGTTACATATATGGGTTACATTTCTTATGTATTACTATATATAATGTGTTTGTGTGCTGCTTTTTGAATTTGTTAAATGTTCCTATATTATGATATAACAATCAAACATACCCCACCACCCCCCCCACAGTTTTTAGTGGTACTGTTATCCGAACATGTCCGCGAACATTAAATAAGTTTGCGGACATCACGTTCATAAGAAGAGATCTAGTCAGTTCCATATGACATGTATATAAAGTGAAAGTCATTATTGTTAAGTTTTGCTACTAAAAAACTATGAAATTCAGTGAAAAAAACTTTGTTAAAGGGACGTTATGATTGAGTTGTGCTACTAAAAACCTATGAAATTCAGTGAAAAAACTTTGTTAAAGGGACGTTAGGGTTCCAAGTAAAACGGAAAAACCCTTGCAATTCGCCAGTTATGGTAAGCTAAGCAACCATAACTCGCGCCACCACCGTGCACTGCTAAGACTAACACCCAGGACATCAAAGATGACATCACAAATGTCATTGATGACATCACATGTGTATGTACTTTTCATGAAATATGTGTACAAGGGATTCTTATTATAATGTTGCGAAACAAGTGTCAAGGATCATTGCAATAAATATCATACCCTAATTAGTGCATTGAACGATGCATTGATATAAATAGCATTCTATTATGGGGTTCTATCTAGTATACTAAGATACTGATACAGAAACATAACATGGTGTGCAGTGTACAAGATGAAGGTATAATATTCGTAATGTTAATATGTTGAATAATGAAATGATAATTGTTTTCTTAATAGATTTTTGTGTACTGTGAAATATGTAATACGTAGCTAATAAAACATTACTATAGACAAAACACAAAGACACAAGAACACATACCAATGTGGGTATATACAGGGAAAGTGAAGTTAGCAAAAAAGCACAAGTAGTAGCAGAAACAATTCATAACTTAACTGATTATTTTCATGCAAATAAATGATTGCTCTGTTTCAAAGCTGCTATTCACCCTATGTATATGTATCACTTGATGTGATTGGACCCACAGGGAAAGTACAGCCATAAAAAAAAAACAACAGAACTATCAGAAAGTGCTCATAAGTCTATTCATTATCTTTATGCACAAAAAGGATTGCTGTCTTTCAAGCTTGTGTCTTCCCGTATGTATATGTTTCATATGATGTGACTGGACTCTAACAGAATTACTGTAAGAACCTACTTGAAGGATACGTCTACAAATAAAATAAAATGTTTAGTTTCTGACTGTTAATGAAGAAAACCATGTGGCCTAGATATGTCAGCAAAAGAAAAAAGAGTGAGCCAGACATGTGATGTCATCAGTGATGTCATCAATGACATTTGTGATGTCATCTTTGATGTCCTGGGTGTTAGTCTTAGCAGTGCACGGTGGTGGCGCGAGTTATGGTTGCTTAGCTTACCATAACTGGCGAATTTTAAGGGTTTTTCGGTTTTACTTGGAACCATAACGTCCCTTTAACAAAGTTTTTTCACTGAATATATATATATATATATATATATATATATATATATATATATATATATACATACATATACCAAACTTCTCGGATAGAAAAGCTAGGCTAACAGACAAATTAAAGTACGCTGAACCGATGACCAACTAGGATGATATATGTTACAACAACCTAAAACAAACCATGCGCCAGAACCCGGTCCTAATTGTAGTAGATTTCTCAAAGAAAGTTGTATAACAAACAGACGCCTCCCTTACTGGGATAGGAGCAGTCTTGTCATAAAATTTGCGATGGACTGGAACATCCCATCTTATTTAGGAGTCACAAACCTTTCCCACGTGATAAAATGTATCTGTGCTGGAATTAGAGGCCCTTGCCATCTAGTGGGCCATTATCCACCTTAGATACAACCTCGTTGGAAGAAAGTTCACACTCGCCACAGATCATTCTCCCCTAGTTTGGATCAGGCAGCAAAAAGATTCTAGCCCTCCAGTCATGCGATGGTTTTTAGACCTGCAACCCTACTGTTTCACTGTGGAGCACTAAAACGTAAAAGGCCAATGGATCGTGGATTTCCTCTCTCTATTCCCTTGTGAAACAGATGCAGCTATATCGCATGGGGGAAGGGTATGTGAGAATCCTGAAGGTGTCTCACCCGCTAGGCTGCGGGGATCTGTCATCCAAGTGGCCAGGACACAGCCATCACTTTTGGATTTAGTTCCTGGGGGTGGACCAGTGTGGAGGATCACCTGGATGAGGGGTTTTCAGGGAGTGGGAGTGGAATACCAGATTATAAGACACAGTATACCTTTTCATGTAACACATATTCCCCTTCCTACCAGCTAGGATACTTAGGATCTTCGACTCCACACTCTCCTTCTCTCCTCACATCTCTGACATCTCTAAGAAGTCAAACTACCAGCTGCACCTCCTCAGAGGTATTCTTCCTTTCCTCTCCTTCCCCCAGAAGCTGTCTCCAGAGCTCTGGTTCTCTCTAGGCTGTACTACTGCAACAGCCTCTTTTTGAATCTGCCTGACTCTACTCTCCGCCCTCTGCAACTCATCCAAAACAGGACTGCAAGACATGTACTTGGCCTGAAGACCAGGGATCGTATCTCTCCAGGACTGAGATCTCTGCACTGGATCCCAGTGGCTGCAAGTATTAAGTTCAAAACCCTCTAGATTGTCCAAAAGGCTTTCTGGGGCATGGGGCCTCAATACCTTCAACTCTCTCTTCCTAAATATCTTCCTTCTCAAGCTCTTCGATCATCCGCTTTCAACTCCCTCAGGGTCAGTCGCTTCTCCAAGCAACAAGTTGGTGGTAGATCTCTTTCTTTGGCAGGGGCCTCCCTCTGGAACAGCCTCCCTGCCTCTCTGACAGTTGAAGAGAACCATCTCCCATTTCGGAAGCACCTCAAGACCTTCCTCTTTGCTTCTGCTTTTTCTCCTCCTCTCCCCTGCAGAACTCCTGGCTGAAACTGAAACTGCACTGGTCACCTGGCTATCCTCTGTTCTCGGGCCCAGGTCCCATCCCTGCCAGTTGCACACCTGCACTGCCCCCTGGCAAACCTTGCATCTGGGCTGTTTCTGTATCGCTATAGCCCCTACCAACACTTCCAGCACTTGACACCCAATGTCTGTACTTACCCTTGCACCTGCCACCAGCTGGCCGCACTTCTTATTTATTGCTCTTATTTATTGTTTTTTATTTATTTACTGTTTATCTTTTGTACTGCACTTTCCCCCTTCCCTCCTCCCCTGAACTTGCGCAATCACAATGTCACCTGGCCTAGTAAGATTGTTGTCTCTGTCGTTCCTCTGTTTCCCCTCCCTTGCCACGTCGCGCTTTGAAACACTTGTGTATCAGCGTGTTATAATTGCCAGATCATATCATATCATCACAACTCAAACCCCCTCCCCCTTTTGCTGACACAAACACTTTCTCACAGACAGCTCACTGTGAGAGAAAACGGATTAACACCTGAGCTGTACACCTGACATGTCCCAAAACAATGGTCAGGCAGAGTCGGGCAATTAATGATCATTACACACTGTGGGATGTTCTGACCCACTAGGCTCTGCCCTGCAAAATCACTGTGTGCTGCTTTCATCAGAAACAACAGAATGGCCGCCAAAAAGCCCGATGTGTGCTAAAAATCTGAGAAGTGCACAAGGGAAACCGGAAACATAGGCTTTCAATCCATTTTGCCTATGTCAGTGGTAAAACAGGAGACCACACTGCCAAATACTGTCATTGGGCTGCCCACAGAGGGAAATAGAACTGTTTGAAAAGGCGGTGCTGCATTGCCAGGAAAAGCCAGAAGTGCTTTAAAATACCTTTTTCCTTGGCTGTTGAAATTGCAAAATCATGTTCCCCAAACAGCAAAGATCCAACATCCTTGTTGGGTGTTCACCAATACCTTATTTAAGGAATCGCCATAAGCACAATGTCAGGAGAAGCACATTTCATCCCAAAATTATCCCCATTCAAAAAGGTGCTTGCCTGGAAAAACCTGTCAGATATGGGCGCAGTACCGTCGCTCGCCTGTGTCAAAGCTGTCATTTACTTACCCTGTAGTTTAAACTTGTACATTAAGATCAAATTGTAGAAAAGAAGAGACTTGCCATCAAAAGCAATATAGGTTGCTACAATTCAATTTCTATGTTTTGAAAAGACTGGAATTACCAGATTTGTGTATATTTGTTGAAAATGTAAGGTTTATTTTAGCAAAAGATAATTTTGAACAAAGTGTTTTACAGTGAACTGAGGCCAGCCACACTGGACTTCAAAGGCACATTCCACAGTTTGCCCCAAACAAAGGTGCCTTCCCTTTTGCTCTCTGTCCAGGAACTATAATTTAGATGTTAATGAAAGGAGGAGGGGATTTTGCTCTGCTTCTCTGGGAAGAGACAATAGGCTTCCTGGACAGAAAGGGAATGCAAATTCAGGTGTCAACAGAAACCAACTGCCAGCAGGAAGAGAGCCCTGGACTGCTCTGGACCCAGCAAACCATGGAGACGGGACCAGACAGATTTGTGTATCTGAAACTGTAGAAAATATCTTTTTGGAAAAAGACTCAGAGAACTGTGCAAAACCTGTATAAATCTGTAATTTATAGGTTGTTAATATGAAAATGCTGCTCACAGTTTGAGACTACTCTGAACTCTGTGCGATGTTCAGAGGCAGTTTAAAAAGGATTCTCCACACCTCAAATGTGCCTCTGAGTATTTGGGTCGGTTGATTTATTGTATTAAATCGAAAAATGCCCTTTACAGATGACACGTGCTTCGACACACCTAGGAGGGGGATTTAACCCATGACTGTGTGTTACACCCAATTGAAACCTTTTGACTTGAGATTTAGCTTTGCCACTAGCACTGATTTGAAAAAGACACTGGTGTGTCGAAACACATGTCATCTGTAAAGGGCAATTTTCGAATTAATACAATAAATCAACCGACCCAAATACTCAGTGTGGCGCTCATTTGAGGTGTGGAGAAGCCTTTTTAAACTTTTGCTCTAAGGGGTCGGGGTCACTATTGTCCCCTTTCATGCTCCACACAACCTGCAACACCTCCTTGAATCAAAAACAATAATCAGGTGCATGGTAACCAAGTTGGCACCAAACAAAAAACCCCAGAGTGTGGTACACCATGTTCAGAGACAGGACTACCAAAATGTTGATGTTGTAGCAATTGTAATAATACCAGAAATATGAAACTTCAAAGGATTATGCCCAGATGACATGCGCATGTATGGAGAAAAATGTGGACAGATCTGACACTGGGTACCCAACCAAAAGCACAAAAAACTCTCAATTTCAAACCGAAGCTCTCACGGATGTGTGCACTACTAAATCTGTGATATGAATATGTATTATTAGAATGTTGGTGATATTGTAAATCTGATTCATGTGAAAAATAGATTTACTGTACTGAAACAAAGGGGAGGTACTCCCTGGATTGTAAAATGCCACATAATCATGAAACCATGTGTTCCTACTCAAATCAGGAGAGAGGACAGACCCTAACCAATAGGATTCCTAGAGGGTGTGCCTAGTATAATTTAGCCTACCCGCCCGTTAGGGAAATACATAAATAGAGACAGTTTAGGACCTAGAGAGACACACAGATTCATCCATCAACTGATTTACTGGCGAAGCGCTCTGCAGGAGGAACCCAGATCCAAGACTCCAGAACTCTGAAAGCAGAAGGCCCAATTCCAAAGCTGAACCCTTCTCTGCTGGCCTTTAAAATCTTGAAATCTGATTTTAACCCCAGACTTCCAAGGCGAACAAAACAAAACCTATAAACAGCCGGGCTGTGCTGTTTCTGCTTCTTGCCAAGAACTCTTGCTAGAACCCAGAGATCCAAACCAGTATAGCAGAGCTGTAACCTGATAGATGCGACCCAGAACCAACCCCTCAGATCCAGTTCAGAAACTGTGCAGTGACCAGAGTGCCGTGCTGAGTGCAGAACCGAGGCCCCGAATCCTGTCCGGCGGCTAGCAGAATTCCAGTCCAGAACCCGTTGACCAGATCTTTGACAGGCCTATTCCAAACCATAGTTATGAGTATATATAGCATAGAGTTGTCCATAGCCAGTATCTTATCCTTAAGTAATCCCTATCCAACCCATTCTATCACCTCCAGAACTGCATTGTAGAAAGTCTCTTTTGTTTTTCCTGAATCTTTCCCTTATCCATATAGTCCTTTGATAATTGTAGTGATAATATCATCTTTGCGCTAATATATTTGCTAAAGAAAGAAAAGTGTCTCGGCGGGCAAAAGTCAGAACAGAGGCGCCGCTGTTCTGGTGGCTGTCCGGTTGGGTATCTTGTATCTTCATAGCCTCCCTAGTGTAAAGAAAATCCTGTTTGTAATTCAAAAGCACATCTTTCATTTGAAATTCTTGACTCTTTCTGAGAAAAATCGACCACTTATAAACCTGTGTAACTTTCATACCATACATGCTAACATCCTCAGCTTTCAAACGAATCTAAAACCACATTCCATCTCCTTTTAGTTTTTCTGTTATCTCGCTTCTCGCTCAAGGAAAAGTTTGCTGCGGATTTGCATTTGGCTCAATTTCTTCACGTGTAAAATAGCTATTCTTTGCATCTGACCTCAGAATTCAATTTTCAATCTGCTAGTTATTCAATCATCATTGATAGTGATTACCTGAAACTATACAAAGCGGCTCTTACTAGTTTTGAATCCAATTTAGAGAATTAAATCCATTGTTAGTGTTTTTTCCCATTCGTTGCAAGCCACATTCAAAAGCATTTGAAATGTTTTAAAATCATTCTTGTTTCTCTCTGCTTGCTGGGGGGGTGGGGACTGGGATTGAAAATTTATTGGTTGAGATTGTATATTCCTGAAACCTGTGTTCTCCCCTTCCATCTCTATATTGCATATTGGGGGGAATTGAGTAGTGTGCAGGGGGAAAGAGTGATTATATGGCATTTGATTGAACACACAAAAGTATGATCTCTGTGCTGCATTAATTTCCTTTCATTGCATTTGCCTGAACCCACACAAAGTTTTATTCGATGCTACATTCTTCTTCTTAGCCATGCTCCTTCTGACAAAAGAGATTGTTGATTGCAATATCACCCATTGGTTATTATTGAATAAATATTAAATAGTGTCAAATATACTCTTCAAATTCATAAAATAAATCTTTTAACTTTGCAAAACAACTTGCTTCTTGGTTCAGTGAGACTGGGGGGATTCAAAGAGAGGGGCATGATGTAAGAGTACATCATTCAGAAATAAAAGAACTTGTAGACACAAATATATAATTAAGGGATCCAGCTGTGCATCACACGCTAGACATTGACTTAGGTGGAGTGCCGGGTTGAAATCACTTACAAGATTGGGGGATCG
Organism: Ambystoma mexicanum; assembly: GCF_040938575.1. Taxonomy (NCBI): domain Eukaryota; kingdom Metazoa; phylum Chordata; class Amphibia; order Caudata; family Ambystomatidae; genus Ambystoma; species Ambystoma mexicanum. The sequence continues at coordinate 1,145,239,269 of NC_090933.1, forward strand.
TCGTGGGATTTCTGAATTAGATATACCACTTGTGAAAGTCTAATACAGTGTGCTAACTGACGGGGTACATAATCCCTGCTGGGCTACCACACTGTGTTACACTGTGATAAGCACCCCTCAAAAGGAACGCTCTAAGGAATTGGTCTGTTTTGCAAAAACAAAATAAACTTCTGTAAGTCAGGAAGGAAATTAATATTTCCAGAATGGCGACTGTGGTAGAGATGAATATGGCTAAAGAACACCTATCGCATACATTATTTGGAAGGGGTGAATGGACAGAGCAGGATCAGAATGTGTGGTTGCAGGCAATCACAGAACAGATCACTGCCACAGGGTTAGATTTATGGCAAGACCAGGGTCCATTACATATGGCCCTCAGTGAACTATATATGGCCCCTAAGGCAAAGGAAGAGCAAAACAAGATTGCCAAAATAGCAGCATATCTATACCTATATATTGGAGCGATACAGGACAAATATGCCGAGGGCCAAGATCTGGCAAACCAGCAACTGCAGGCGTTAGGAAAGGCCCAAACTGATCTGGACTCTTCTGAGCAGAGGCTGCAGAGGAGCCAGGAATCAGAAAATGAGAGTAGGCAGTACATAATCAAAATAAAAGATGACATGGGTATCCTGTAGCAGGAAAAGGCAGAACAGGATACCAGAATTCTGGCCTTGAAGAAGGAGTACCAAGAAAGTTTGGACGCTCTACTGCAGAGCCAGAAAAAGCTGGAGCAACACATACATTTCAACAGGGCATGCGCAGAGCAGTAGTCAACTTGCAAAGCCACCTAGACAGAGACAAGGAAGAGAGTAATACATTAATCCTGAAAAACCTGGATACCCAGGCAGAATTTGATGAAGAGCGCCAGAAAGCTGGTGCACTTCAAAGACAGAGGGACGACCTGGCTGCACAGAGGCATACTCTTACTTAGGAAAGGGACACCTTAGGCCAGGAAGTCTGTCAATTAAAAGAGAAATTACATGAAAATCACCTGGCCCTTCAGGGACTGGGTGACCTCCAAAAAGAGCATGAAAGATTGTTAGAGCACACCAGGAGGGTGGAGGAGGCTCTAGCAAAGAAGGACCAGGCCAGTATGGACAGGACTCAGGAGGTAACCCTCCTGCAGCAAAGACTGGCCCAGTACTCTAAAACAACCCAGGAAGCACAGAGAGAATATTAGGCACTCTGTGAGAACAATGACAGGCTCCACAGACAGGTAGCCATGCAAGAGAGACTGATAGAAACTAGCAAGGCCTTGATTGAGGAACAGAAAGCTCAGATTCTTGGCAACAGGGAGCAGGGGCTGACAGAGATGAGGTTCGCTGTTAAAGGGAAACACCTGAGCATAACCTCAGGAACCCTAGTACCAGAGGTCTTCATCTCTTCCAATCCCTGGACTCTGCCAACCCCATATCCACTGGCGCACATGAGCCAAGGGCCACGGGGATGGCAGATTTCAATCCAATCAGAAATATGGGGCTCAGAGAGCAGCACCTCCCAGGAATGGGCATCTGGGTATGGGTTCCCAAGTACTGTGAAATGTAGTGGGGAACTTCATGAGGGTAGGCCCACTAAGGGCATCTTCAAAACCTCTGCCCAGCTAGGACAGTGTGGGGTGTACTCATCAAATCCTGGGAGCAAGGTGGAATCAGAAGACTCCTCTGAACGCCCCAGGACACAGGAGACTAGGACCCACATTCTGCCAGCCATAACCAGGCTTGCAGAATCCGGGAGAGCCTAGAAGACCAGACGGGCACCTCTGGGAGCAGTGCTTCTGAGTCAGAGGAGGAGGGGACCAGGGTTACCCGAACCAAGAAGGTCAATAAGGCAAAAAGGGCCTTGCTTAAGGACCCCTTAAAGTAAATCAAAGCGATAAGATGCGTCATCACGCCCTAGCATAAGAACGCTAAATATTCTGTCTGGGAGCACTTAGAGCTCTTTGAGCAGATGATGGAAACTTTCCATTTGAAGGACAGCCAAAGTTGTATTCAATATGTGAAATGGACCTTCTGACCAGAATACTCCAGCTTCTTTGCAGGGCTGGAGGACCAAAATCATTCTAGATGGACCACCTATAGGGTGGCCATCTTGAAGCACTTTTCTGTGAATAGAAATCCTCAGGAGGCTCGCAAGGCAGCCTACAACTTGCAATGTGGGGAGGATCAGGCCCGGCAAGAATTTGTGCAGGAATTAAAGCGTGCCTTTGCGCAGACCACCAGAAGGGAGCGCACGGACAGCAAAGAATTTGTGAATACTTTTTTCCACACCCTCCCCAAGTACATCATGACCCAGCTAGTGAAAGATTTTCATGAGAAAATATCACTAGACTTGGTCATTGAACAGGCCACACAAATTTATGAGGTGCAAAAGCCCATAGAAAACAAAAATAATGAAAAAAGGCCCAAACCAACCAACACCCCTGCTGCCGCTAAGGGGGCAAAGGTAAAAATTGCCCCATTTTAGATTTGGAAATGGCGGGGCCTAAAAACCCACCTGCACAAAATCAGAATAATCCCAAGCCCAGAAGGCCCTCAGGCCAGTCACAAACGGGAACCCTCACTCCCCTGACTACATAAGCCCCCGCTACAAGGGGAACCGACCCATCCTGGGTTATGTGTGGACTCCTCCAGCCCAAGGGGGGGGATCCAAACAAACAGCAGCTAACCCAGGGAACTTCCCTCCTCACTTCCCCCAGGAGGGCAGACATTTCCCAAATCCTGGACAGAACTTCTTCTCCAGGTACCCGCAAAACTTTCAACCCCAAAATCATCCATCCTTCTTTCCCCAATTTCATGAGCCCAGACAACCCAATCCGGGAGAGGGGAGGCCAAGGGTGGAGGGGTACCCAAATTTTCCAAACCCGGGGTATTTTCAGAGAAGGGATAGCTACCCTTCCTGGGATCAGCCCAGGGGAGACAACAGAACCCCATATCAGCCTGAGCGGGTTTCACAACTAGAGCACCAGGTCCAAAACATGGCACACAATCTGGGTCACATGCTGAGAGCTCAACAGAACCCTCAGATGAGCATGCCAGTGCAGAATGCCTCAAACTCGGGACCTGGTGCCCCAGAGCAATGACGGGGGCAGAACCCCGACAACCCACTGGTTCCCAGGGAGGAGGCACAAGGGCAAGGGGGGTGTAAAGCCTTGGAGGAAGCTTCCTTCCCCACTTGTAAACAGCCCCTGGAAACCCAGGAACCGGAACCGAAATCTCCTGCCCCTGAAAGTCTGCCACCCAAGGAGCAGAGGGGGGGTAGGAGAAACAAAGAACCCAAACAGACCCATTTTGAGGAGGAGGTACAAATCTTCCAATTGGAAGGAGAGGGATCCTCAGAGGATTCTGGGAAAAGGATCTTCTCCTTCAGAGATGGGGAAACTCCTCACAATGAAAAATAGGTGCCAAAAGATCCAAATCCAGACTGGGTAGATGTGGTGACTGAGCTAGCGCCGCCCATCATCCAACCCCAGAACCAACAGCATGAAAATCCCCTGGTTCATACCCATCCTGGTGACTGCCTCCAAAAAGTTGGGGGCAGCCCAGAATTGGAACCAGGGGAACCCAAAACTTCTCCCACATCTAGCTGTCACCTTTTCTTTTCAGATTCCCTAGACTCCCTACAGAGTGCTGCCCAAATCTCTTCTCTATCAGTGTCCAAAACAAGAAAATGAACCCACCAGTTGTCCAAAAATGTACATCATCTGTGCCCCCTTGAGGAGAAGGAGGGAAGATTCTATGCCCCGGTCCAGATACAGGGGCAGGGTACAATTTTGGCACTGGTGGACAATGGATCCCAAGCTACCCTTCTGTCAAAAAGGGCCTTTGATAAACTAAATTTGAGAAGGGGGGTGAATTACCAAATTCCTCTCACCCCTCTTCCTGGACAACTTCAGAACTTTAAAGGGAAGGAAATTCCCATCGAGGGGACTGTGGATTTGGACATTAAAATTGGGCGACACAAGGTGAAGCACCCGGTCATAGTTGTAACTCCAGAGGGCACCCCTTGTTTAAAAGGGAATGACCTCCTGCAAAGGTTGTCACCCCTAATAGATTGTGTAAACAAGGTCCTCTGGACCCAGACTAACCGACCAATAAAATTAAAACAGAGTGTCAACCATGTTAGTTTAAAAGGCACATGCCACATGGTTGAACAAAAATCTAAAAAAAAGTAGAATTTCACTTCCAGAATAACCAAATCCCAGAAAAATGTTCACAATGAACTCTCAACTGCACAATGGAGTAAGGAGACCCCAGATGCTGATTTGATTACAGCTCAAAAAGGGGATCCAATAATTGGTAAGTTTTATCAACACATTGAGGACCCAGAGAAATTTCCCCTGATGGATACCGATTACATTCGGAAAGAGGACATCGGAGTGTTAATGAAATGTCCAAAAATGTTCTGAATCCAAGACGATTTGTTGGTGAGGAAATCCCTAGCTGGCCATGATCAGTTTACCTCATTCCGAAGCCTGATGTTAAGTCACGCCCATGATGCGGCCACAGCCGGTCATAGGGGGTTTCACACAACACTTGAAATCTTAAGAGAGGTTGCATACTGGCCACATATGGGGCAGGACCTCGACTATTACTTGAAGGGGTGTCTTGTGTGTGTACAATTTCAGCCAACATCCCTCACACACCGTGTGCCTCTCCAAAAGAGGTGGATGACACTGCCTTGGTCAGATTTACAAGTCGATTATATCGGGCCCGTGATTCGCTCCTCTTGGGGAAATAAGTACATGTTGACCGTGACATCCTTGTTTACTAAGTGGGTAGAATGTCTCCCGGCCCCAAATTGCAAGGCAGAAACAGCAGCTTCCCTGATGATCAACCACATCTTCTCACGTTTTGGACTACCCCAAAGGATGGAGTCAGACCGAGGTAGCACTTTACTAGCAAAGTAATGACAAAAATGTGGGAGATACTTGGGGTAAAAAGGAAGCTATACATTGCTTACCAGCCAGCCTCTAGTGGTGCAGTAGAGAGATACATCAAGACAATTGTGAGCATATTAAAAAGGTTTGTGGCAGATTGTTGGCCAAGTTGGGATATTCGATTACCTCTTGTCCTAATGGCCATCAGATCTACCCCTTCATCTGCAACTAAAATGTGACCGTTTGAGCTGATGACTGGACGCAGGATGGTGCTTCCCCAGCCACTGCTCTACAGAACCCAAGAGCAGACATTGATCAATGCCTCCACAACTCATGAGTATGTTGAAAATCTAAGAAAACACCTTCAACATGTTTTTGCCTATGCTCAGCGAAACCTAGAAAGATATGCAGACAGCATGAAGACACACTATGAATTAAAGACTACTAGAAAAGAATACAATGTAGGAGACCGGGTCTACTAATACAATTTCCAAAGAAACCAGGGCAAACAGCGCAAATTTTTGCCTACCTGGAGGGGTCCTTTTAAAATGATAGACAAAATCTCACCAGTTGCCTACAAAATCCGCATCCCCAAAGGCAGTTTGGCAGAGGGGGAAGATAAGTGGGTCCATATTAACCAACTAAAGTGTTGCCATCCTAGGCACACTCTGCAGCAACTGGAGGAGTCTTCTGGAACCCCGGAGGGGGTCACTCCAGCTCCCTAGAATTCCAACAATAAAAATATTCCATCTATATAGTCAATAAATTGCCAATAGAAACATGTGTCCTGATTTGTCAAAATGTATGTGTCCGGACCCACTACATCAATAGTGGTGGGGAAATGTCTACAAATAGGTTTTTGCTTTGTCATCCTAGAATTGGAAACAATGGAGAATAAAACCAAGGAGGACCACCCAGGGACCGGAAGTAAAGATCCAAAGGGCCCGGGGTATCGCTCCATACTAACATCAGGACTGGGCGAGGAGAACTGGTCGATCCACCCCTGAAGGAGGAAAAGATGATGAACTTTGCCATTTTTGGAACCAAAAGAAAAGAGACTGATCATCCCAGTCTTGCGACTTCCCATTGATAGACGAACAACACCAATTCGCAAGGTGGGGCTTTTGGGATGTTCTGACCCACTAGGCTCTGCCCTGCAACATAACTGTGTGCTGCTTTCATCAGAAACAACAGAATGGCCGCCAAAAAGCCCGATGTGCGCTAAAAATCTCTGAGAAGTGCGCAAGGGAAACCGCAAAAATAGGCTGCCCGTCCATTTTGCCTATGTCAGTGGTAAAAGAGGAGACCACACTGCCAAAACCTGTCATTGGGCTGCCCACAGAGGGAAATAGAACTGTTTGAAAAGGCAGTGCTGCATTGCCAGGAAAACCCAGAAGTGCTTTAAAATCCGTTTTTCCTTGGCTGTTGAAATTGCCAAATCATGTTCCCCAAACAGCAGAGAAGATCCAAAACCCTTGTGGGGTGTTCACCATCACCTTATTTAAGGAATCCCCATGAGCACAATGTCAGGAAAAGCACATTTCATCACAAAAATATTCCCATTCAAAAAGGTGCTTGCCTGGAAAAACCTGTCAGATATGGGCGCAGTACCGCCGCTCTCCTGTGTCAAAGCTGTCATTTACTTACCCTGTAGTTTAAACTTGTACATTAAGATCAAATTGTGGAAAAGAAGAGACTTGCCATCAAAAGCAATATAGGTTGCTACAATTCAATTTCTATGTTTTGAAAAGACTGGAATTAACAGATTTGTGTATATTTGTTGAAAATGTAAGGTTTCTTTTAGCAAAAGACAATTTTGAACAAAGTGTTTTACAGTGAACTGAGGCCAGCCACACTGGACTTCAAAGGCACATTTCACAGTTTGCCCCAAACAAAGGTGCCTTCCCTTTTGCTCTCTGCCCAGGAACTATCATTTAGATGTTAATGAAAGGAGGAAGGGATTTTGCTCTGCTTCTCTGGGAAGAGACAATAGGCTTCCTGGACTGAAAGGGAATGCAAATTCAGGTGTCAACAGAAACCAACTGCCAGCAGGAAGAGAGCCCTGGACTGCTCTGGGACCAGCAAACCATGGAGGCAGGACCAGACAGATTTGTGTATCTGAAACTGTACAAAATATCTTTTTGGAAAAAGACTCATAGAGAACTGTGCAAAACTTGTAAAAATCTGTAATTTAAAGGTTGTTAATATGAAAATGCTGCTCACAGTTTGAGACTACTCTGAACTCTGTGCGATGTTCAGTGACAGGACTACCAAACTGTTGATGTTGTAGCAATTGTGATAATGCTAGAAATATGAACCATCACAGGATTAGGCCTGGCAGAATCCCAGTCCAGAACCCTTTGACCAGATCTTTGACGGGCCTATTCCAATCCATAGTTGTGAGTATATATAGCATAGAGTTGTCCACAGCCAGTATCATATCCTTAAGTAATCCTATCCGTAATCCTATCCAAACCATTCTATCACCTCCAGAACTGCATTGTAGAATCTCTTTTGTTTTTCCTGAATCTTTCCCTTATCCATATAGTCCTTTGATAATTGTAGTGATAATATCATCTTTGCGCTAATATATTTGATAAAGAAAGACAAGTGTCTCGGCGGGCAAAAGCCACAACAGAGGCGCTGCTGTTCTGGTGGCTGTCCGGTTGGGTATCTTGTATCTTCATAGCCTCCCTAGTGTAAAGAAAATCCTGTTTGTAATTCAAAAGTGCATCTTTCATTTGAAAATCTTGACTCTTGCTGAGAAAAATCGACCTCTACTAAAACCTCTGTAACTTTCATACCATACATGCTAAAATCCTCAGCTTTCAAACGAATCTAAAACCGCATTCCAACTCCTTGTAGTTTTTCTGTAAGCGCATTTCTCGCACGCGGAAAGGTTTGCTGCAGATTTGCATTTGGCTCAATTTCATCATGTGTAAAATAGCTATTCTTTACATCTGACCTCAGAATTCAGTTTTCAATCTGCTAGTTATTCAATCATCATTGCTAGTGTTTACCTGAAACTATACAAAGCGTCTCCCACTAGTTCTGAATCCAATTTAGAGAATTAAATCCATTTTTAGTGTTTTTTCCCATTCATTGCAAGCCACATTCAAAAGCATTTGAACTGTTTTGAAATCATTCCTGTTTCTCTCTGCTTGCTGGGGTGGGGTGCCATGGATTGAAACTGTATTCGTTGAGATTGTATATTCCTGAAACCTGTGTTCTCCCCTTCCATCTCTATATTGCATATTGGGAGGAATTGAGTAGTGTGCAGGGGGAAAGAGTGATTATATTGCATTTGATTGAACACATAAAAGTATTATTTCTGTTTTGCATTAATTTCCTATCATTGTATTTGACTGAACCTACACAAAGTTTTATTCTATGCTACATTCTTCTTCTTATCCATACTCCTTCTGACTAAAGAGATTGTTGATTGCAACATCACCCATTGGTGATTATTGTATAAATATTAAATAGTGTGATATATATATTGTTCAAATTCATAAAATAAATCTTTTAACTTTGCAATACGACCTGCTTATTAGTTCAGTGAGACCGGGGGGGATTCAAAGAGAGGGGCGTGATATAAGGATACATCATTCAGAAATAAAAGAACTTATAGACAGAAATATATAAGAGTTCCAGTTGTGCATCACACGCTAGGCATTAACTTAGGTGGAGTTCTGGGTTAAAACCACTAACAACACACCTGACTTCCATCACACTTCCCCATAGGGATAAAAGGTGAAACATGAAAGCACACCCTGAGGAAGGCTTGGCAGAACAAACGAGGAAGCAGCAGTTCCAAGATGGCAGTTTAATGAGAGGAGAAAGATGACAATACCAGAGAGGGTTTCAAGGAGGAAAGTGCCATTGAACTTTTCAGAGGCAACCCATTACTTTCATGAGCCTTCGAGAATAAGAAACATAAGACCTGGAATTAAAGCTGAAGAAACCTGCATTGTGTGTCAGAGGCACCCGGGGCTCTCCTGCGTCGATAACCAAGGTGGGGAGGAGCGTTTGCTGCTGTGGTTACAGTCCTTGGCTCCTACAACAAAGCAGCGCCAGTAAAGTCAGCAGAGCCGGTGAGTTGGGGAGACTGATAGACCGGTCTGTGTTAGAACCAAGATTGCAAGTGTCAACATTGTATGGAGAAATCTAAGGAGAACAGTGTGTGAAGAGTATGTGACTGGCAATACAAAATAATTGACCAGCAAAGGAGTTACTGAACTTTTGAAGCCAAGATAGATACCGGATACAGGGTTAAACCGTGAATCACCCAAGAAAGAATATTCTCTGAACATTGAAAAAGGGGATCTGAACTGGGAAGAGGCAGATCCAAAGTAATGATCATTGTATAAAAGGGATCTGAGCCCAGGTGAGGGGGATCGAGGGTGAAGAGTGAATTACCCAAATTGAGTACTTGTAAGAGGAAAGAAACTTTTCATTTGTTTTGGTACATCAAGCCTTCTGAATCAAGATACTTTGATAAGTAAAGAGACTTGGGCACAGAAGGCCCTGATGTTGTTAATTGAAATGTATCCTCGTGCCGAAGAAGCCAAAGAGTGTGCTATGCTTGAGTGAACCGCCTTGTCACGTGCTGAAACCATGGGGAAGGAAGACCAACGGCCTGAAAATCCAGGCATATCATTTTTGTGAACACTTCTTTCTTTTTCATAAACACTACCTCACACTATTTGTATTTAGAGGCAAGGATTGGCAAATGGTTTTTTAGTATAGGCCCTTTTGTTTTTATGGGACTCCACTAGGACTGAATTATTTTTATTTGATGGTCGTAGCTTGCTCCCATCTGTAGATTTTAACATACAGGCTTGGATTGGAAATACCATATTGAAAGAAATATCAAAAGTATAGATGTATCAAAACAAGCAGACAGGAAGCCAAGGGATGCCTTCAGTAATAAGATATTAGCATGGCTGTAAGGCAACCATGTTCATTTCAGCTAATACTTCAGAACCTTTGAATTATTAGTAGGATCCAAATTGATAACCCAAAATAAAGACTCCAGGAGGATAATCAACACAGATACTGTAACAAAAACTGAGGCATTTAATCATCCAAACTTGCTCAAGATCAGTGTAAAGGAAAACAAAACACACTTTTCAACATGAAGATAATTAGTGTACAGAGTAAAAATCCTCAAGAGAGCACAGTGAGTAGGTAGAAGTAAAATGGAAGCCAAGAGGGAGCACGGCAAGGAAAACTTAATATGTAACTGAATCATGAATCAATTATAGCAAAACAGAACTAGGCAATGACCAAAATTGTTTCCTGCCAATTCATTCCAATTATTTAGGAATAGTAGTTTTTCCCATTCCTTTGCATTTGACTGGTTCTTTATTCAAATTGTGTTCAATGACCTTGGCCGTGAAGCCAGCGGTGCGGGCTGCACTCCTATAGCCACTAGTAAGTGGAGTCTTTAAACTTCAGGTACGTAATCTTTCAAAAAGACAAACAAAAAGAATCTCTTTTCAAGTGTGGCTGTATTTTATTCTTAACTCTCACGAGATCTTAGGTCTCTTATTCCTGCAGATGCCTATACGGGTGGCCAATGCATTTCGGAATAAATTCCTTCATCAGGGCCTGGTAAAAATCAATGCAACACCCATTTAAGTTGAAAAATCACCAAAGAGTTAAAGAGAACCCCCATTTTAGACCCAATGTTGTGTATCCATTATGTACCAGATTGAAAAGAACCCCATACATTTCACATATAAGAGCACAGTTCAGAAATGCGCGTGTGTATATATATCATTAGATAAAGCATTCCATAGAAATTACATTATATCAGCATGTAAGTACAAAAGAAAAGTACATACGGTTAACGATGGAAGTGTGTAAAGACAGCCCAGCGATTTGGAAACAATAAGCAAGATCAGAAAAAACAAAACGAAAGGAAATCAAGAGTTAGCAATCACTCTTTACATTAAACGCCATCTGTGTTTATCTTCCGTTCTAGCACAAGGAAAATTAAATCTGACCTGGTTTCCTTGTGAACTTGTATGTCAGCATTTGTTTCGCTAGTCGTGTAATCACTCAGCTTAATCTGGTCTGTGAGTACGTGGTAGACTCGTGCTCGTCACAAATCCTATAGAAGACATAAGAACGAGTATCTTTAGCCTATCTAATTGCTCAGCGTTACAGAACAACGCGGAGCGTTGTACTTCACTTACCTTGTGTCAAATCACAGTGCCACGAAACTTACAGAGAATCGCGGGTGCGCGCGTTCCTCTGTATGCTCAGTTGTTAAAAGTTACCATGGTAACTTGATCATGTTAAACAAGGAGGAACCGCTGGTGCACACGGCGGCCATGTTGTAATGGACTCGATCACTTAAACGGTCAGTAAAACAATTGAGCACAGCAGCCTAGTGATTACCTTTCCACTATTGCAGGTCGCTCTATATTTAAATGAAAGTATGCAACATGTCATTACTATAAATATAGTGACCGGTACTGTGATTAATTTCTCTAAACAACTTCTGTTAACAATGTGTATGTCTACACTTTTTACGTTAATTTATGTCACAAATCCTGCTTCAAACCTTTAGTTTATCTGATAAATTTGGTTCAAGCATATTCCAAATCTAAATACCCTATATTTGACACGTGGTCTACTCCATTATTGTGTAGAATGCGGTTCTGCATAATCTGTCATGTGAATGTACATAATGAAAGAAAAATTAGTCATGGATACAATTACAAAAAACAACTCAAATCAAACTCTTCATTAATTCCATCCGGTGCTAGGGAATCCAGTTTGTCAATCCAAAAAGCTTCCTGTTGAGCCCTCCATTTCTTCATATCCTTGTCACACTTCCTGGTGGATTGTAGCTCTAGTACTGCAAATTTCAATTGCGTCACAGAGTGCCCTTTTTCTTTAAAATGTTTTGATACTGCTGAAGTCAAGTTGTTGTTTCGAATGCAGGACTTATGTTCGTTTATCCTCACTCTTATTTTCCGTGATGTCTCTCCCACATAATATATACCGCATGGGCACTTAATTGCATATATTACGTTTTCTGATAGACAAGTAGCATGGTACCTAAGCTTGATTTTGGCTCCAGTTTTGGGATGCGTAATGCAGTTGCCTTTGATCACATTATTGCAATTGCTGCAACTCATGCAGGGATACGTGCCCGGATGTTTGTCTGGTTTTCTATTAGAGTTCTTGTCTCTCGTATTCACCAACATGTTGCATAGGTTGTTGCTTCTCTTGTAGGCAAAGACCGGTGGTTGGGGAAACAGATCCTTGGTTCGTGCATCGCTTGTGAGTATACTCCATCTATTCCTGATAATATCTTTCATTTTATTGCTTTGTATCGCATATGTGGTGATAAGCACCAAATCTGGATTTTTTCGTTCGGTTCTTTTAGTGAGCAGTTGTTCTCTTGTCCGTGTACTAGTCTTTTCTCTTGCTGTTTGTAAATCAGTTTGAGGATAACCTCTTACTTTCAACCTTTCTTGAAGTAGTTCCAATTGCCTTTCACAGTCTTCTGTGTCACTAACGATCCGCTTTATTCTCAGCATCTGCCCGAATGGTAAATTACGTAACAGATTCGGCGGGTGGAAACTCATGCGGTGTAGCAGGTTGTTTCGATCCGTTTGCTTTGTATACAGTGTAGTGTTTATCCTGTTTCCATTGATTACTGTTTGCACATCTAAATAATGTACGTTAGGGTCACCAACTTCTAGGATGAATTGTAACCGTGCATCTATCCCATTCAGGTATATCAAAAACATATCCAATTCTTCTCTTTCTCCAGACCATACTCCAAAGATGTCGTCAATGTACCTCACCCATGTTTTCAAGTGAGGCTTCCATCTGGCATTTTCCAGGATGTATTTACTTTCAAAAATATACATAAAGCTGTTGGCATACGCGGGTGCCATGGTAGCTCCCATCGCTGTCCCGGATATTTGTTTGTAATACTTCTGACCGTACTCGAAAATAGAGTGTGTGGCGATAAATTTCAGTAGGATCATTAGAAACTCCTTATTTGCTCCAATCTCCCCAGTTTGTAATAAGATGGTTTCTACTGCCTCTTGACCTTGTTCGTGAGGTATACTTGTGTAGAGGCTTACGACGTCTATAGTGAACAAAATATCATGTTCATCCAATACAATTTGATTCAAAATTTGTAGAAAGTGTGTGGTGTCCTTAACAAAGGTGGATGTTTTTTGTACAATGGGTTGCAAGAAGTAATCAATGTACGTCCCTAGTGGTTGAAGTATACTCTCAGTTGCTGCCGCTATTGGTCTTCCTGGTGGTTTCTCCATCCTTTTGTGTATTTTGGGAAGGATGTATAGGTGTGGCATTTTGGGGAATACTGTAAAAAGATATGACTTCGTTTTTTCTGTAATCTTTATTCAAATTGCACATCTTCATTTCAAGATATTTAGACAATTCATGCTCTACATTCTATATATATATGGTTAAGTTGCGCAACTAAAAACCTATGAAATTCAGTGAAAATACTTTGTTAAGGGACGTTATGGTTCCAAGTAAAACCGAAAAACCCCTGAAATTCGCCAGTTATGGTAAGCTAAGCAACCATAACTCGCGCCACCACCGTGCACTGCTAAGCCTAACACCCAGGACATCAAAGATGACATCACAAATGTCATTGATGACGTCACTGATGACAAAACATGTCTGACTCCCGTTTTTTTCCTTTTCTGACATATCTAGGGCACATGATTTTCTTCAGTAACAGTCAGGAACTAAAAATTGTAAATTACTATATTCGTAGACTTATCCTTCAAGTATGTTCTTAGAATAATTCCTTTATGGTCCAGTCATATCATATGAAACATATACATAGGCGAAGACACAACCTTGAAAGACAGCAATCCTTTTTGTGCATTAAAATTATCAGTAGATTTATCAGCACTTTCTGATACTTTGATGTTTTTTTATTACTGTACTTTCCCTGTATATGCTCATATTTTTATATGTTGTACTCACACTATTTTCCTTAGGGTCCAGACACATCATGTGATATATATAGATAGGGTAAGTAACAGCTTTGAAACAGAACATTCATTTCTCTGCATAAAGGGTATCAGTTAGGTTATGAACACTTTCTGCTACTATTGCTGTTTCTTTTTCTTACTTCAATTCCCTTGCATATATTCATATTTGTATGTGGTGTTGTCTCTTTGTGATTTGTCTATAATAATGCATTAATGTAGTTAGTGGGTTTTATTACCTACTTATCACAAGTTTCACTGTACGCAAAACTCTAACAGGAAAACAGTTATCATTTCACTATTCAACATGGCAAGCTTATGAATATTGCACCTCCATCATGTATGCTGCACACAATGCCTATGTTTCTACATGAGTACCTTAGTATACTGGATTGAAGTTAATAATAGAATGCTATTTATATCAATGCATAGCTTAATGCACTGATTAGCACTTGATATTTATTCCAATAATCTTTGACACTTTTTTTATTAACATTACACTAAGAATCCCTTGTGCATACTTTTCATGAAAGGTAAATGCACGTGTGATGTCATCAGTGATGTCATCAATGACATTTGTGATGTCATCTTTGATGTCCTGGGTGTTAGGCTTAGCAGTGCACAGTGGTGGCGCGAGTTATGGTTGTTTAGCTTACCATAACTGGCGAATTTCAGGAGGTTTTCGGTTTTACTTGGAACCATAACGTCCCTTTAACAACGTTTTTTCACTGAATTTAATAGGTTTTTAGTTGCGCAACTTAACCATAACGTCCCGTTAACAAAGTTTTTTTACTGAATTTCATAGGTTTTTAGTAGCGCAAGTTAACCATAAACTCCCTTTAACAAACTTTTTTCATTAGCACGCAGACAATATACAAAGATGGAGTGTAAAAAGCAATTTCTCAGGGATGGCTTTACACAGAATGTTGCAAAGTAAGAATTTATGCTTGTTCACAGTGAAGGTCAGCTGCTTCTGTTTTTTGCTCGCGGGCCGGAGTGGCCCACGACTCGCACTATGAGGTTTTATTGTTTTTTGACCTTGACAGACAGGGATCGTGCCAAAAGACTTCTTTTGAAGGAGGGGTGCAAAAACGTAAGAGACAATAAGGATGAAATTTCTGAAACGAAACCGTTTTTATATATTATATCACTATGAGGAAGATCGTTGGCACAGACGGAGTCGTATTTAGGGACTGCATTACGCGTAGACAATGGAAAATGCCAATATAATGTAAGTAACCCTTTAGATTATTTTATACCGGAATATAATAACAATAGCGTGGTGTTAAAGCCCGGTTAAGTTGTACTTGTTTGTTCAATGTGGCATATTGTTTTGTACCGCGCACTATCACCGCCGAAGTGGTCCATTGGCACTCAGACGGCTCTGAAAAAGGCAGAGGAGAGAGGGTGGGTTAGTCGGAATAAGTTAACATACTCCGTTGCACTATCCTCGCTAGCAAATAGTTTCACACCCTAATAAATAAAATGAAAATTGTTAATGAAGATAGGTTCGTGAGACTAATTTATGTTTTTAAAACAGGTACATCCTTCCCTAATGTCAGTGCCATGATTTTCAGACCCCGGCCGACGGATTTTTTAACTGCCAGGTGCAGCTCCTTGTAAACAACTTCATGACCCTCACCATTTTATGGGACAATCGCCAAGGACCAATATGCCCTTTCGCGGTACTACCGGCTAGAAGCAATATACCAACCGTATTGTTGGAACAGCCTTCCGATTATCAGTGCGTCCACAGTCCTTCTTTTATCATAAACCAACACCCTGTGTAGTGCAAAGGAACAGCGTGTGACTCAAGATGAACTTTTGCGGATCGACAGCAAAGACAAATGCAAATCGCTGAATATTCTCTAAACATTTGATGTCAAATAAATGTACTTTACGAAATGTACAATGTTGCTGTTTGCTTTTAAATCACAGTTTCATATTCCGAATTGTGGCGCGCTGTGTTGTGAGATAATGTTTGTTGTTTTGCGAGTTCTGTGTAAAGTCGCGTAGGACTGGAGACGACTGGGCGCGTTTGGCTACGCACCCTGTAACGTCACGGAGAGAGACGGGGAATATGAATGCTTTCATAATGTCAGGCTTAGGGGTGGGAGATATGATTTAGTGTCGCAAAAACAGGTCAGTCAGGTCGATGGAGCATGTGATAGGATTATCACATAAAATCGGTGCACAGCAGCCTGATTTATCGTTTGTTTAGTGGACAAAAAGTCGGGTAAGGCCCATAGGATATCGTAATGTCAGCGGACATAAGGAGGGTTCTTAGAACACTTTCATCCTGACAACGAACAATACGAACAGCGTTCTCAGAACACCCCCATTTTGTTTATGTACCAACATTTAAGGACACCGCAAGTGTTCTTAGCTCAGTTTTAGCTTGGTTGCAAACAAAACGGACACATACTCCGTCCTCAGAACACCCCACCATTTAGTTTATATAGAAAATTTCAGAACAGCCGTGTTGTCCACAGAAAAATCGAACACAACAAAAGCGTCTAGCACATAAAAAAAAACAGAACATTGAACCTATCTCATACTCCCCCACCCTCCCCAAACACTCTTACACACCAGCATACTCCACTAAATACAACTTTTAATCCAAGTTTCACCGCGCTGTCCACGGTCGTCGGCGAATGCAAGATGGCGGGCGCCACAAAAAATCTGATGCGCTTCACGCACTACGCCGTCCAATCAGCGAACACGTTGCATGTCCGCGGACATCACACAAGCCGCTTGGCCAATCGGGGCGCTGTCCGCGGAGCGAACAGGGAAGTCCGTCCGCGGAGCGAACAGAGATATCACACATTTTTTTGCCTTACAATTTTGGTCATTTTAAAAAAAAACTACTGGACGGATTTACACCAAATTTGCAAAATCACGCTTTCGGGACCAAGCCCCCGCTCCTGCCACAAATTTGGTGTAAATCCGTCCAGCGGTTTGGGCTGTAGGCGTGTGCACATTTTTTTCCCATTATGTGTATGGGAAAAAACAAAAGTTTTGGGACGCCCCCTATAACTTTCCCCCTTCTAGACCAAACCTCTCCAAAATTTGCAAAACAATTCAGTGTGGCCATATACTTTTTTTGCAAAGTTTGGTGAGGATTCGTCCAGAGGGAGCGAAGTTATAAGCCACCCAAAAAATGCTCTTCCTATGGAAACACCAACTTAACCATAACTACATGGACACTAGCGCGTCCATGTAATTTCGAAGAACAAGGAGAAGTAAATGTACTTTTCCACACAGGGACAGCACTCAAAAGCGGTCAGGACGCCAGCATAAATCTCTGGAAAATAAATCAATCCATCATTCGCCAAAGTTCTTGTTCCATATCCAGCCTTATTAAAGGCATTGCAACCTACGACACGTTTCGCAACGCTCCCGTTACTTGTTCACATATAAAATAGCAGAAAACTGCACTATTATTTATTTATTTATTTATTTATTTATTTATTCATATTTGTTAAGTGCACAGAGTCAGCCCTGAGGCATCGTGGCGCTGGTTACAGAAATAGTGCTGGTTACAGGAATAGTGCGACTTAGTTACAACATAGAGGCATACAAGCATACAGGTTTAGACAATAACAATATTTAGCAATGTGTGCCTGTTTGGCTGTAGGTAGAGGAAATTTAGTTAAAGAGAGAGGTTTTGAGTTTTTTTCTAAATGCTGTGAGGGAGCCTTCTGCTCGTAGAGCTTGGGGGAGATTGTTCCAGAGTATGGGTGCTATGTAGGGGAAACCCCGCCCTCCTGCTGTAGTCTTATTGATGCGTGGTACAGTGAGTTGGGTAGTGTAGCACAGTCTGGTAGGTCTGGATGAGGTCGGTCTGAGAATAGTGTCTGAGAGATATGATGGTGCAGTGTGGTGGATTCATTTGTGGGTAGTAGTCAGTACCTTGAAGGTGATGCATTCTTTGACAGGGAGCCAGTGAACAGATTGTCTTGCAAGTGAGATGTGGTCCCTTTTGGAGATGCTTAAGGCTGCTCTTAGAGCGTTATTTTGAGTGACCTGAAGTTTGTTTAGGTTTTTTTCAGAGGTGCCAGCTAGGAGCACGTTACAATAGTCAAGTTTAGCGCCTATGGTAGCTCTTGCTATTGATAGACAGTTTTCTTTGGAGAGGAATGGTTTGATGGCGTTGATGAATTTAGTGCTTAGTGCAGATGCGGAGACAATGGCACTAACTTGTTTGTCCATAGACAGGGTTGAATCAATGTAGACCCCTAGCGTTTTCACAGAAGATAGGACTGGGATAGTGCAGTTGTCAATGTTGAAATTGGCATAGCGACTATCTAGCCTGGCCAGTGTGGATTTTTGGCCGAGGATAAGGATTTCGGTCTTATCCCCGTTAAGATATAGGGCGTTAGTGGCCATCCAGGCTTGAATGGTGGCGTATATATGTTTTAGAGCCAGAGCGTCTTTGTGATATGAGCCAGTTAGTGGGAGGAGCACTTGGGTGTCGTCTGCGTAGTTGGTGTAGGCAATCCCAAGTGCATCCAGTTTATCGAAAAGGGGCTTAGTGAATAGGTTGTATAGCGTAGGTGCTGTACAAGAGCCTTGAGGGACACCGCAGTGTATTATGGATGGTGTTGCGTTAGAAGTGTTAGAAAAGACTTTCATGGCCCTCCCTTCAAGAAATGATGTTATCCAGGAGGTGGCTTGGTCAGAGAAGTGTGCAGAGTGGGAGAGGTGTGAAGTGAGGGTCTTGTGGTCCACTAGGTCGAATGCCGCTGAGAGGTCGAGGAGAAGTAAAAGTGCTTTTATATACAGAAGGGCTCAGTCTCTATGGTTTTGCCAAGTACATTTTGTCCCTTTTCTCTTTCAACTCTTACAATGTCCCATAAACATTCTATGTTAAATGCATGCGGCCATATTGGAATGTGTTTACTCACGCTCTTAATGCATTTAAGCTAGTCTTTTACATATTTGGAGATGTCACATTAATCTTTTGGGGCTGCTCAGTGCACAGTGACAGGTTTTTATTTTTATGTTTATTTACACAATAATTTAGGTTTTATAGTGACTCCAATTTTTTAATTAGAGTCAGAGCCTGCACTGTGCACTTATGCATTTTTTTCCCAATCAAGGCTTGGATTTACAATGCAATACTGGCATCATGAAATGATAAACACAATCTCACACTATCTCCAATAAATTTCTTATTTGCCAAGTGTGAGGAAACATAGCATTCCGATCCTTTGATCTTTTTCGGGTTCAAGATTATAAAGTGCATAGTGCTGTAAACATAACTCACAAACAATTCACCTTTAAAAACCTAAAGTGCATAGTGCAAAGTACTTTGTTGGTATCTTGAACTTTTGTTCCTCACAAATTATCAATTGGATTTTGTAAATATTTACTTGGAAATTGCAAATAACTTATTATGTAATAGCGAGGTAAAAAAGATACTAAAGTGCTTAGTGCTGTAAACATCCAATAGTACTTGCGGCCAGTACAAAATATGTAATATAAAATCAGAGTTTGGGCAATATAAATAAGAACACATAGAAGAAAAAAGGGAGGACAAGGTGGTTTGAATCAAAACTAAAAGCTGTGCAGTTCTCGCTGTTACTTCGAAAGTTAACACACAAAAAAAAATAGAAAAAGTTAAAACAAGCTCAACTATCAGATTTCAGCAAAGGGTATTTTCTTATATTGCTAACTAAAAGAGACTGTCAAGACTAAGGCAGAGGACGAAATTCATGTTCCAAGGAATGTATACAGTTCTTCATCCAAGTTATGTCCTCCTGGTTTCTTGGTTTGGAAATCTAAGATAAATCGTGTCTCCATCTGACGTAATTCCACTCGCGGTTCCCTCCACGTGGATTGAGCTTAATATGGTATACTCCAAAGAATCTAAAACTGTCCAATTTGCTTTGATGTTTATCTCTAAAATGTACTGCCATGGGGTAGGAAGCATCTATGTTTTTTATGGCCCGCATGTGCTTCAGTATTCTCAATTTCTGTTTGCCAATGGTGCTTCCCACATACCAGAGATTGCATGAACAAAGCAGTACATATACAACAAATTGTGTATTACATGTTATTTTGGCTTTCACCTCAATATTATGGCCTAATATTGGATATACAAAGTTTGTTTTGTTCAGAGCAAATTGGCATGCTTTGCACTTGGTGCATTTGGAGAAGACAGTGTTCTTTTTATTCAGCCACGTGGATGTAGCATTGGTTTCTGTCTTTGGGGACATGAAGCTGTTGACTAATGTGTCTTTAATGGAGATAGATTTTCTATACGTTATGTTGACTCGTTCACCCATGAATGGAAATAGGACTTCATCTGTCTTTAAGACGTGCCAATGTTTGTGGAGTATTCTCCTTATTATCTTAGCATGTGAGCCATACGTGAGTATTAATCTTATATCGTCAGGTTCCACAATCTTTTCAGATGTTCGATTGGTAGAGAGCAATGCTGTTCGTTCTAGGTTTCGTGCTTTAATGTAAGCTCTCTCGATGATTGCCTATATATATATATATAAAAGTCAAAAGGTGTGTATGGGTTTGTGGGTTTGTGGTGCGAGGCACTGTTCCTTATATAATTCCACACTGTTTCACCAATCTGCACCAAATTTTGCATAATTACCAGTAAGGACCATCTGGACATTACTGGTTACATGACATTTGGAAACCCTACCCCTGTCCCCAGATTTCATCTAATGTTAAAATTTGTTTTGGGTCTGTAGCCTGCCAATGAAGCCATAAACCATGTTCACCGGGAAGGGAAACAAAAAATGTTTGAGAGGCTAATGGACCTGAAAGGCGAAGGTGAAGGCAGGTAGCATTCCAGAAGTTTCCAAATTTTGCTGCAGCATGTGAGATTACTTTTCCAGAGGATTTTTGAGAGATGGTGCCTGCCGACAAAGCTGTGAACCATGTTCACTGGGAAGGGAAAGAAAAATGTTTGTTTCTCAACCGGCCCCGAAACGAGGAACAAAACTGGAGGTCCTCATGTGACATTGAAAACCATGTTTCAAGGCCTTAGGATACACGATTTCCAAGATGTTGGCACCGCAATACGCTGCAACAAATTTCACCATGCCACGGTGAGGCGGAACAGCAACCTACAACTACTGAAAGTGTTATTTATGCCTGTCTATAGAACCCGTTAAGAGAACCGGTACTTTTGCTAGTTAACAATAAATCATTAACTATTTTATGATCTGCTGATTGCAATTTTACTGGGCTCATTTCGCCAAATGTCCCCCTGTTCCCAGATCTAACAAACAATCAAAGTATCTGCATAGTGTATGTTCTCTTTTATCCCCTTACCACCTTTTATCTTTCCTGTACAAAACGTTTTTTCCTAATACGCAATGTTCAATTTGGTTCCATTGTTTTTACATTTCTTCCGGAAGTAAGGGATTTCAATTTTGGTCTATTATCTTGTGATTCTCATGTGTGAAAGGTAGGAGAGGAACCTGTTCAATAAAGACTTGGCTCTTATCTCCCTTGTGGGAATTCTTACTACTTTTGCAGATAGCAGTCAGACAGTTGCTTTTTTTAACCATTTGTTTTCGAAATACACCTCAATGATAAAAGAAAGTGGGAGTGGTGTGTGGAAATATAATAGTTACATTTTCATCATACGAAAACAGCCATTCCCATCCTCCCAGCCCCCTTGCGAGCACATGGCCACAGGTGCAAACTGCCATTGATACTGGAGGGGGGGTGGATGGGCATGAGGCGAGCACAAAATGCCCAGAACACTGCTGAAGGGAAACACACTTATGTGGATTGCAGGGGCCGGGTCTTGAAGAGTGGAGCCTGGAGACACTGGGTATAGGGAGGCCATGCAAACAATGGTCACTGTGCAGAAGAACCCTTTTGAAGTGTACATGGTGTTTGGCACCTTGGCCCTTCCCATCCTCCCAGCCCCTTGCGAGCGCATGGCCACAGGAGCGAACTACCATTGATACTGAAGGGGGGGATGACCCCACCTAGTACTACAATGTGGTATAATGGAGTGGGGATGGATTTATGCAGACAAATTGAGCGTAAAAGGGCACCAACCATTCTTTTATGTCCCTCATAAATGAGTGGGTGTGTTCTTGATTCACTGAAAAATTGAAACAACTATTCGTAAATGCTGATTTGTATTTTATTTATTTTGGTGATGTTGATGGATCAAAAAAACTACAAATTGTATACTTGAGGTTGCAGCACAGTGTGTGAAAATCCCCTTTACTGTCCGCTGTCAATGGGGAATTTTGGCGCGAATGGCTCCAATGACACAGGCGGGCATTACCCGTCGAATGCGGAATCCAAGCCTCCCATAAAGCCACCATGTAAATGAACGGTATGCCAAAAGACTGTACCACATGTGGAAGAGAAGCATACATACTGTAATTAAATGCACCTGATAAGTGTACAAACCCTACTTGAAAATGCACCCTGTTTTCTATGGCATAGTTGCCCTTACAGAAGTTACTTCATGGATAAATGGAATTGGGCTTTGATGTCTGGACACATTACAAAAGTGAACATCCATTCAATCCATAACGTTTGGGGGCACAGAGAAATATTGTTTCTTAGTTGAATGTGAAATACACCTAATATGAACACTCTGATTTCCCAAAAGCACAAGAAATATATTCAATTTGCAGACTACATTCATTTGTCAGTGATAGGTCAAAGTTACGACAATATAGGAGACAAACATAAAATGTCAGTAGTCTCAGTGGTCAAAATGACATCACATCTAGAGTACACTTACTCAATACTTGGATTGCGACGGTGTACTGTTGCGCGAAGTTGGTGCATAAGCACCATCATAATCCTCAACACGGACCATATGAGGCATGCTTCCCTGGAGACATGCAGCTCGGTAACGCATAGCGGTGGTGTGTCTTCTTCTGATATGTAGGCCAAGCATCCAGAGTTTTCTTGGCAGCAGCAGTTCTCCAACTCGGTTGGCATGACCTCGCAGCGATTGCAGGTAGGCCAGGTGGAAAAGTCTTCCATGCGACTAGGCTCAGGCTGATGATCCATTTGATTCATCTTCCCAACTATAGTTCGATTCCCCATCCTTTCTGCATCTTTCTCTTTCAATTCTTAAATAAAACGCAAGTAACGATTGAAATCAATAGTAATGCTATTGTAAGTATCTGTTTGCAGGGGCTTTGTGCAACAAAGATAGCTGAACAGAGCAGAAATGAGTGACAGGCGATCCAAAAAAAGAAGACAGTGAAATGATTGAAAAAGCAACTCTGATGTAGTCTAATGAGAAGGGGTCTATTGAGGAAGAGGCGTCCTGCCAATTTCCATGGAGACACATTAATAGCTTGTGCACAGAGAACCTTGACACGAGACGTGCATTGACGTTGAGAAAAGAGGCGTAAGCGTCTAGTGATGTCAGTTTCAGGGGCGGGTGATATGATTTAGTGCCGCGATGCAGCAACAGGTAAGATTAGCACAAGATGGCCACGCCCAACCCGTTGTTTTCGCATGTGTAAAAGTGAGGAAAACTAAGGTAAGATGCATGGGAAATTCTTTTACGATCGATCACATTGTGCTTAAAAACACATGCCTGAACACTCCTGACAATAACATTTTTGAGTGCACTATCACTATAATATTTATTGTGAATGCTATTAGTGATATGAACAAATTTGCACCCAGGAAAGGGCGCTCCGCCAATTAGGTGGCTGGTACAGCATGTGTTAGGAAAGTTTCCCATTTATGTGTAATATTCCCTCCAGTTGTGTACCCCCCAACTTGTTGCTGCTGTTTAAACACCGTAGTCTGACTTTGCCCGTGAAGCAAAGCCTTCAGCTGGACTCCACTGGGCTTTCGCTCACTTTATTATCAGGAACCTGATATGCCCTTAACGACATTCAGTAGTGGGTGACTTTGTTTCCCCTAGTCCTTTCCAATGTTGCAACTTGTCTGCCATATGTTACAAGAGCGTAATGTATCCTACAGTACAGTGTGCTTGGGTCTTCCTTTCATTTGCAAAAGACCCCAGACTCCCTCAAAGGATTTTTTAGGAGAAGTGCTGACGTGCCTTGGACAGGGCTGGTGGCAGCATATCTTTTCGCTTATTTTTAACCATTTCTTGCCATGCAAACAGCATGTACTGTGGTTGGCACAGGAAGGTGGCCTGGCTCCAAAATGGCCTTGTCACAAGGTTCTTTGTCCTGTCCTTTGGCCATCTTGCCCCTTTTTCTTCCCCAGGTCCAGCCGGCCCGGGTCAGTCCTTATTTGGGCATGCATTCTCCCGTGAAACACCAAGCTTTCGTGTGCTTCTGCATGCCTTGTGAGTGTGCCTCCAGGATGTGGGCTGAGCTGTCTCGTTCCAATACCCATCTTCGGTGCCAAAGAGTGTAGTGTGCTGTGAATGACTGGGACCACCGTGGTCCATGATTGGTCCATGTCTGGTGTGCATGTATGTGAGCAGATCTCCCATTGGGTCCTCTTCGTTCTCGCACGAAGGAGATTCTGGAAAACAGAAGGCCCCAAACACCCACACCAGGTCAATCTCTTGAGTTCTCACAGAACCTAAGATATGATCCAAGCATCCTGAAACTAAGAAGCCGAGTCGAGGAACCGCTGGTGACTCGCTGGAAGGTTTGGTACCCTGAGCCTGCTGTAGTCCCACTGGACCCCTCTGCATCTGATTGAACCAGAAGGTCTGCAAAGGAGCTTTCACCCATTTGAGTAGTGGGATCAACTATTCACGGCAACTTCATCTAAAACCTGCAAGTAAGCCTCATCGGAAGTGTCTCTGGGCCAACCAGTGGGCTGACCAGTTTGCACAGGACCTTTGCTCTGAAACCGCTGCGGTTTTGAGGAGACCCATGAAACTTGGAACATAGCAAGCTCTATGTTAACGGCACTCACACACCAAATTTTGTACACTTGGCATTCCCAGGTCTGGAATAAAGAGAGAGCGCGCGAACCCGAGTACATGAGGTTACCCTGTCACACAGCCATGGTGACGAACTTCGCAGGTGCCTTGCTGCTGTGCCCCTCTGTGCCCTAAAGCCTGCTACAGTCAAACTGGCTTGATCCCTTCATCTGGAGTGGAGAAATCGCCACTGTCACACCAAGGAATCAATGTTGTATCTTCGCTGGTGAAAGCCGCAGAGCCGCACAACAGCCACATTTGAACCTGTAACCGAAGTGGAATCGACTGACGAAGTTTGGTCTGGAGTGTGCCGGGGGTCGGCGAGTACTTGTAACCCTTACCGGGTGACCCTAGCGCATCTATCCACTTTTCCGCACAAGTGTCCCCTTAGGGCCGCTCAACATTCAAAGAGACCCTGTTTTTGCCCTTCTGCACTATCGTATACACCAGCATTGAAAAGTACATTGAGCACTAGGCTTCTATCTTTTTAGGGACTGGACTACCTCTCAGTTATGGTTTATTTAATGAAGAACTGCCTAAAGACTATTTGCACTGCTCGCTCCTTCCTTCCCTTTTAGGTGGTGGACCCATTCTGTGCTTTTAACTCTTGAGGGCACTTGGTATTGTATATATGTATTATAGTAGTGTTGTGTTTTTTTTTATGTATTACTGTTGATGATTGCTTTGTGTTAGAGTTCAAAGGCATTGAATAAAGGTACATGTTTTGTTAATATATATACACCAGACTGGGAGTGATTTGTAGTGTCCTTTACTCTGTGTGCTCATTAAGGTCTTTCAGTCACCCTCACCCTTCCTGAGACCTACTCTTGACCGCCACCAATGCTACCTTGATTGGTCTGGCTTGTCCAGAAGGTCACCCTGTTCCAAGAAACTAGGCTGGCCTCCTGAACCTCTGCCCACCAGATCAGAGTTCAGAAATCCATCTTAACAGTGGGCGAGAATACACATACCCACCTCAGGCCCTTCACCGGGGGTGCCTTTTTATCTTTTGTTAATGTGGGGAGGCAACACAGAGCCTCTCTCTGTTGCCTACCTACCCCACCCTTCCCTAAAAATCCCCAATCCCCTTTCCCACCCGGCCCCTCCAGCCCCACTTACCTGCAGAACCAGAGCTCTATTCTCCGGTCCCAGCGCTCCTTCCATCTCCCGTCCGCTGGCACAGAAATGGAAAAGGGACTTAGTTCCTTTTCCATTTTGTGGTGGCAATCTTTATTATTTTTTTTCTTTTCCCTCGGGAGATCGGCTGCGCAAGCAGCGCCAATCTCCCAAAGAAAAACAATGAAAGCCATTTGCACCCCGGATTAACCCCGTAGTGCGAATGGCTTTCATGCCCGCTCAGGAGGGTGGACATGGATGATAATAGCACACACCGAGCTGAGGCCCGTGCTTTGAACGGGCCTGCCTTAGCTCGGGCTGGAGGGCTTTTACCGGCCATGTCCACCCTCCTGAGCAGGCATGAATGTCATAGAAAATGTGTAAACTGCTTTAAAACAAAACCCTTGAAATTCAAGCCAAAAACTTTAGTTGCTGGTACATTAAGGTAAAAGCTTAATGCAACAAAACCCCTGAAAATCAGCTAAACCTCTTGCTCAACCTATGATAATAATAATTTTACATTTATATAGAGCTACAAACCCTCAGGTATCTGAGCACTGCTTATTATTACCCACAGTGTGTGGTGTTCATTTATCGACCTTGGAAGGATGAAAGGCTGAGTTTGGCCCTGCCAGGATTGGAACCTGCATCAGCAGGCTCTGCACGGATGTCAAAGCGAGCGCTCTACTCGCTGTGCTATCAGACCAACTACTGGATGACATCACTGATGGAATCAATGATTACACACAACAGTAACTGCCCATGGCCACTGGCCACGACCTTTGGCCATGCCCACTGTATATTTTAACACATTAAGGGATCACTAGCCATGGCCTTTGGCCATGGCCAGTAGCCACTGACTTTGGCCATGCCCACTGTATATTTTAACATATTCAGGGCCCACTAGCTATGACCTTCATCCACGGCCAGTGGCACTGGCCTTGGGATGTTTATTTCACAACACTAAATAGCAATGGCCAGTGGCCACACCCTTCAGCCATTCCCCTTGTATATTTTAACACATTAACACATTAAGGGGCAGTTGCCATGCCCTTCAGACATGGCCGGTGGCCACAGCCGATTTGGCCGTGCACACTATGTTTTCAAGCACTAATGGATCCCTAGCCATAGCCTTCAGCCACAGTAAGTGGCCACATCTAAGACTTTCGGCCATGGCCAGTAGCCATGGCCTTCATTTGTGCCCACTCTATATTGTACAACACTAATCAGCCACTTGCTGGCCTTCTGCCATAGCCAAGGCTGTGGCCTAAATTGTTATTTAGTTAATGAAAGCTTTTATTACCTAAGTTATAAAAGATGTTATGTCTGATGTCATCACATACATGATGTAATTAGTGATGTCATAAGGTATGCTATCTGTGATGTCACCATTGTGCTCGTAGGCTGCGCAATAGGGGGCACAAAGCTGAGATGCGTTTCGCTGAATTTCAGGGGTTTTGTTGCATTAAGTTTTTACCTTAATGTCTCTGCAACTAAAGTTGTTTCCCTGAATATATATATTTCTATATATATATATTCAATAAAAAAACGTACATTACAGTTAAGTTGCACTAATAAAAAACCTTTGCAATTCACTGAAAACATGTTGTAACAGGGATGTCATGGTTAAGTTGGACTAATAAAAACCTATGAAATTCAATGAAAAGACTTTGTTAAAGATATGTTATGATTAAGTTGCACTATTTATTAACTTAACTTAACCATAACGTCCCTTTAACAACGTTTTCTCATTGAGATTTGTAGGCTTTTATTAGTGCTACTTAACCATAACGTCCCTTTAACAAAGTTTTTTCAGTGAATTTCATGGGTTTTTACCAGTACGTGCTATTTTCCTACAACTTACTAATATCATACTTACCCCATATAGCAATATTTGGAATCAGGTCAGGAATATAATTGCAAAATTTCATGCAGTTTTATTGAGTGGTGCCAAAGTTATATGCCGTCCAAAACTGCTCCAAAACATCTGAAGTGTCCCCGAACTTTTGTTCTTTTGGAGCCATATCCCTTCCCATCCTCAAACTCTCAACTCCACAGATATGATTTGATAAGTTTGACAAGTGCAATGTTGTGTTTTTTAATATGTTTTTACTGCGATGTCCGCGGACACTGGTCGTTGTCCGCGAATCCAAGATGGCAGGCGTTTCCAAATATCTGACACACTACATGCTTTTCACCATCCAATCAGTGGGCCCGTCCGATGTCCGCAGACACCAAGTTACCATCTAGGCCAATCAGAGTCCTATCCACGGACTGAACAGAGAAGTGTGTCTGCTGAGCGGATCTAGATATCACTAATTTTTTTGGACCTACTTTTTAGTCGTTTTAAAAAAAACTACTGGACGGGTTTCCACCAAATTTACAAAAGCATTTCGGGGCCAAGCCGCCGTTCCTGCCACAAATTTGGTGGAAATCGTCCGTCTATGGGAAAAAAAGAAATTTCGCCACCCCCCTATAACTTTGCCCCCCCTTGACCAAACCTCACAAAACGTTGCAGAACAATTCAGAGTGGGCCATATACTTTGTTTGCAAACGTTGGTGAGGATTCATCCAGAGGGAGCAATGTTATAAGCCACCCAAAGAGTTCTCTTCCTATGGGTTTAGCAACTTAACCATAACTACATGGCCGCTACCGCAGGCCATGTAATATATATTTCAAGGGAAAAATGTAGTTGAAGTGCAGTTAGGTTGAGTAAACGTAACTCAAGAAAACCCTTGAAATTCAGCACATTGGAAAACTCAGTTCCGGCGCATTCCCGTTCATCACCCACGGCCTTTGCCCATAGTGTATTTTAAATATTTTAAAACAATAACTGACCATTAAAGGCCTTGGCCAGTGGTCACAGGCTTTGGCTGTGCCCACTGTCTTTTTTTTAACACTTCAACCTTCGGCCATGCCTACTATAATTTTTTTAACACTGACAGGCCACTGGCCACAGTCTTCGACATGCCCACTGTATATATTTGACAACACTACCAGGCCACTAGCCATTTAAAACTCCCGACCTCACTGTAGCTGTAAAAATATGAACTTTTTTAATATCTTTTTTAATATCTTTTTTAATATCTTTTTTTCTATAACCACAGGTACCTTGCAATGAACTACAGAAACCCTTGTTTATTTGTAGTCACTATACCCACGGTTATCGGTACAATGGCTGAAATAAATGCTTCCTGCCCTCCCAGACCCTCACCAAGTGCCGCCCTCATGTGTGCCTGATCCCCCCCACTCTTCTGATGGCCTCCTCACCTCCCCTGTCCTCTCTCATTACCCCTACAACACTCGTCATTGTGAATCCCATCTGTTATGTATGTGTTCATGGGCTTTGCAGCAGGGGCGACACCGAGTTAAGATGATTATCATTTCCCACATTCGCTGAATTTCAAAGGCTTTGTTGTGTTAAATCTTATCACCTTAACTGTCCCTTAACTAAAGTTTTTTCAGTGATTTTCTAGGGCTTTTATACCATAGTTTATGCAAGGGCCTTTGTCCCTGGCCAGTGAGCATGTTCTTTGGCCGTGCTCACTGTATATTTTAAAACATTTGTTTTATTTTAAACCCACTAGTCATGGGATTCGGCCGTGGCCACAGAACAAGTTAGACCAATAGGTTTCTTTTGGGCCCACTAGCCATGGGCTTCCGCTGTGGCCACTGTAAATGTTCCACAAATAGGTTTCTTTTGGGACCCACTTGCAATGGACTTCTACAATGGCCAGTGGCCCCACAGCCTTTAGTTGTGGCCAGTGTATGTATTGCACCAAAAGGTTTCTTTGGGGCCCGCTTGCCATGCCCTTCGGCCATAGCCATTGGCTCCGGCGACTTTACATTTTGCACCAATAGGTTTCT
Organism: Ambystoma mexicanum; assembly: GCF_040938575.1. Taxonomy (NCBI): domain Eukaryota; kingdom Metazoa; phylum Chordata; class Amphibia; order Caudata; family Ambystomatidae; genus Ambystoma; species Ambystoma mexicanum. Next base: position 1,145,269,010 of record NC_090933.1, read on the forward strand.
TTAGGGCCCACTAGCCATGGCCAGTGGTCCTGGCCATTTTACATGTTGCACCGATAGGTTCCTTTGGGCCCACTAGGTATAGAAAAAATCTTTTTTTTCACTCTCTTCCAATCCTGGCAGGATTCCCCCGATATTACCCCAATAATTGCAATGAAATAGAGATACGGCTGCAATGAACTATTCATGCCCATGGTCATCCACAGGTATTCCCAAGATCATGTGAAAATGCTAAAAAAAAAAAAAGAAAACTATTCCCTGCCCTAACAGGCACTCACCAAGTGCCCAATCCTCTTTCCATGGTCCGGCCAGAGCCCTTAGCAGCTTTTTCCCTCGCTCGCCCTCTCTCACTATCCTCTTTCACTCTTTGCTTTGTGTGACACATTTTCTTTTCCAAGCGCATCTTGCGTTTTTAGCACGGTAATCTTTTTTATTTCTTTTATTTTTTGGATATTTTTAAGGCACCTACACAACAAATGGTGTTTTAAGGCACCTTGTGAGATTCCCCTGGTATCCCCTGATAATCCCAAAATGTTTCAAATTAAACTGGCTCTTCCGATCGCCCACAACAATTTCACATGCTATCCTCTTTCCTCTCCCCACCTCTAGCCTGCGGCAGCTTCATCAGTTTTCATCCTCCAAATAACTTTTTTCTCGCTTTTCATTTTGGCATTTCCCCAGTATTACCATGGTCATCGATCGCTTCGGGAAAAAAAATATGGTGCCTTTTCATTTCTGAAACGCCTCTCTGCTGCAAAGTACCCTGGGAGATTTAGCTGTATATTTGGGAGAAGGGGACCTCCCCTTCCCCGTCAAATTTTGGAAAAACTACTGGATAGATTAACTCCAAACCTGTAGCAGAACTTAAGTCAACGCTTCGTGCCCAAGTTCTTTCTTACTTGTTCAAATTCCCTCCAGAGTTTTTTGCACTTCGTCCTCATAAAATGTTGACTTTTTCTCTATGGGAAAACTGATTGTGGGAAAATGAACGTCAGTAGGTCAAAAATATAGATATTTAATATATCTATCTATCTATACTGATTCTTCTAATGTGCAGTCCTTAGTCGATTGGATGAGAAAGGTAGGGAACACCCCATTTGTTTCATCAGCAGGAGGTTAGAGGATCCTGAGAAATTGTGGGCAAAAATAGAACGTGAATGTTTTGCTATTGTGTGGTCACTGAAGAGGTTTAGACCATACTTGATTGGATCTACCTTCATTATTCAGACTGACCACCAACCCTTGAGATGGCTGATGCAAATGAAAGGGGAAACCCCCAAACTACTCAGATGGTCAATCTGCCTGCAATGATTTGATTTTACCATTGAGCGCAGAGCAGGAAGTCACCACCAAAATACTGATGGTCTCTCTAGGATGTTTGTAACCAACTAGAGGTATGAGGTCCATCCAGGAGTGGATTAAATACCCCTGTCCCTTACTCTGGGGGGGGGCGAGTGTTAGGGAGAATTCTCATTCTATGGCTAATTTCCCTCACCAAGTGAGTCCCCCGGCAGCTTTGCTGGACTTCTGGGGTTTATCTTTTCCACTTGGTAAGAGTGTGAGCCTTCTTTTCCCACTCCTACCTGTGTTTTGCCATGTGTATTTCTACTGTTTGTGTGATCTGGACTCTGGAGCACACCACTCCATGAGCCCCAGTTGTGTGTGTGTTACACAGCACCTTCAGTGCAGTAACACAGGGTTGTCTTTGAGACTTCCCTCTGACTCCATTTTCTGGGGCTGACTACCATCCCCCAGAAATAGGTAAAGTTGCCATTAACTTTACATAGTCACTTTAAAACTACAGACCCAGTGCACACCATCTTACAAGGAGTACTGGAAAGGGTTAATTACTATCCCTTTTTGTCTATGCCTCTCTGAGCTTTGTTTTGCTCTTTTAACATTTAGACTTGGCCGGTGGCAGTGGTAACTACCCTAACCTTTCTACCGCGGTTATATTATATAAACATGGTATTGTTTCAGGCTATTATATTAGCCTCAAACATAAACCAGCTTGACCAAATGTTCTTTCTTTTGTTTCCGGTCGGGTTTATTCGCCATTTCTTTTTGTTAAAGTCTTTCTTGGGTTTTACTTTGCGCGGCAAGCCAGGTTTGCCTTCTTTGTTCACTGTCTTTTGGCAGGCTTCTGCAAAGAAGCCCTCCTCTTTGCGCCTGGGTGTCTAGGTGGGCTGAATGTGACTGAGGGGTGTAGTCATCCTCTGCACAGGGTATCCTAGGAAACCCAAGTCGCACTTTGCCATAATTGGCTGAGGTGGTTGTCCGGGTCGGACAACCCCCCTGCTGCGTGATTGACAGCCAGGCTGTGTGAATGGGGGATTTTCGCATAAAAGGCAGGACTCTTGGGCTGGAAGTCTGAGTCGCCACTGGAACTCCAAGGAACCAAAGAGAAGCAGAGAAGACAATGGCTGCTGCAACTACCAAGTTCTGGTGAAGCCGTGATGCAGTCCTGAGCCATCTACCCTTCAACGACCAGAGAAGATCCAGTCCGGAGTCCTCTTACCTTGAGCCTGGTGGGGTCAACCAGCTCATCGTCCACAGCCAGAGGATCCTCTTCGTGAATAAAATCGCTGCACACTACTTTAGTGGTCCGTATAGCCATCTGAAGAGCCTCTCCTGTTTTAAAGGAGCGCACCTTTTATTCACTGTCACTGCTGCTGGCCTCATCCCTAGGCAGTGCAACTCACTCCAGATGTCCTTCTTCTTGTCCCACGACTGAAGCTCCAGGAACTGTGAGATTGCGGGAAACTACCAGGAACAACTACCGGGGCACCAGCTTCTTCAAAGAATAAGGTACTGTGTCCGTCTTTGAGGAACTAGGGTGAACCCTTTTTCCTCATCCAAGGTTCGTACTTGTCTTCTTTCCTTATAACTTTTGCTTCCTCATTTAACAATATCCAAGTACTCCTGGCATCCTCGAATCTTGAACTATCTGACTGTGTGATCCTCGACAACAGGAATCCTGTTCCACCTAAAACTGGTGCAGGCCTATTGACTTTTATCTTTGGGTTAGAACGTGTTCTCTGATTTTGTCTCTCTTGACAAAAGTATTGCTGATGATTTTTGCACCAACTCTCTTTTGGTAACTCAGGTGCTAAGTGTGGTTTTTCCCCGGTAACATTTCTTCCCGCGGATACGCGTATCTTTAGTAAGACCGAACTGTCATTACTGTCAAAAAGTGATCGCTTATGTATTCCCGGTAACGTCTTTGTTTCACAACACCGGTCTGAAAAAGCATAAGGTACTTACCTTGAGTTGATTATCCAAAGTGAATTGGTTGAGTGTAGTGTATTTTACGTGTGGTTTTGATTTAATAGAAGTGAAGTGTTTTACCAACAGATGGTCAAAAAATAAATGTACTTTTACTTTTTAACCAAAAACCTTGAGTCAGTGTTTGCTTGGGTCATAGTAATTGTTGTCCTTTGTGTAATCTCTACTACTGCTCATTTGCTCTTGAGATAAAAGTCTGGCTGCTCCGCTACTGCTACCACTTTAACAGTGTAGTACAGGCTTGTACCAAAGGTGAACTTGTATTGCCACTTGTAGTCTTAATTGTGTGTAGTGGTCCCCAAGGGCACTGCACAGGATTCTGCCTAACACTGCGGTGGTGAGCGTTGCGATGCAATTAGTAGAATAACGCAAAGCGTGTGCATGAAGGCTGAGCAGGCTCTGGCTTCGCCCATTAGCCTTTACTCATCGGCCCGACCCTGCCACTCCTAAAGGATACTTACACGTGCAGTCTGCCTCTCCCCAGCAGCACGTACGACCCAATGCACGCGGGGGCCCCTGCAGGGAAAACCAAGTACTTGCACCAAATAAAAATGTGCTAGTGCACATTTATTTATGAGCCTGTCGCCAACGGCACCAGGGCTGAGTCAAGCTGGGCCCTTCATGTTGTATTGTCCCCAAGGGACAATAAAACGTTGCGTTGCCCCTTGCTCTCGTGGCCTGATGGTGCGGGTTTGGGGTTCCAGGCCCATGGCCATGACACACTGTTGAATGGCAAGGTGACTCCTTACTGGGAAACTCGAGGGGTCTGCTTGCGCAGTAGAACTATGTCAGAGCTCTCCAGTTTCCTATGGCCATGTGTGTGAAAGCCACCCAGTCCCTGTTGTTTTACTAATTTCTGGGAATTTTTAGTTTTGACTATAAGGTGGCATTGAAACTATTGTCATTAACATAAGAGCTTGAAGATATACGAGGATGGATTTGTGTAGTTTGGCTATGTGCCCCACCCATCCCTGCCCATTGCTAAGTGAAATCTATGGAATTTTCCCTCCCATTCCCACCCATCTCTACCCACAACATACCTCTTTTTGCACTCTTTGGCTGGATTTCTACTTTGTGGGGAATTTGACAGCCATTTTACTTCCAAAATGGCGGCCACCATCTTTTAATGTTATTTTATTTGATGGATTCTTTAAAATATATGTATTCCAGCTTTCAAGTTATGTTACACATTTAACAGTATTTATTAAAAATAATCAAGGTAGTGTAAACGTATGTTTTGGTTTAAAATGGCACTCAAAATGTACATCAAGTGACTTGTGGGTGATTGGTAAGTGTATTTGATGTAAGAAGCACCTGATTGGCGGTCCAGTTAGTGATGTGATTGGATGTGAAGTGTGTGTATGTTTGTCGAAGTAAGCCATTTTGTTTTTGGTATGCCATAGCTCAACGCTATATGTTTTGTTTGCATTGTTAATTTTTGTTAATTTGTGTCAGTGGCTTTAAGTCGCCGCCGACAATTAATTTCTTTTTACTAACGTTAGAAATATGTGCCGTGGCGGATTAATGTTGTTAACCTGCTGTTGGCACCTATTTGCAATGTTCTTCAATCAAAATGAAAGTCGGCGAAGGCTTGGCTTTCCCGATACCACCACCGCTGACTTTCACTTTGTTTACTAACGTTTCAAATATGTGCCGGCGACAGATTAATGTTGTTTAACCATTGCCGGCACCTATTTGCAATGCTAGTCATTTGTTTGTGCCTTTGACATCTCATTAGAGTTTATTTCATGCAACAAAATACTTGAAGCTCAGCTTCATAATGGCAATGTTTATCTCCACCTAAGTGGTGGAGGTAAAAAGGATAACACCTGTACAGTGTGAAGAAGGGGTTTTGTTCCATAAGGGAAGGCTTCTGCCAGTGCATTCCTTCAGCTTAAGCAACAAAAAACCTGCAGAGCCGCCCCAGAGGGGTCAAATTGCAAGCATCACAGATCCCTACTTTCTCTGCCCTTCACATCCCCCTTCCCATATAATGAACCGAAAGGTCTTTGGTGGTCCTACTTTGCATTATATAGTGCGAGCAGAACCGAAGTGGGTTCTGTTAGGTTTTTCGTATATTTGAATATACAGTTTTTATTAGTCTCTGCTATTACTTTCTTCTTAGTTAGGTACAATTATTGGGAAGGTAAGGGAATGGATGTCCAGAGAGATAAAATGCTTTGGCCAGGATCACACCGTTTAGTGAAGTGGGGAAGCAGGATTAGACATCAGGACTTCAAGTCTTCTCAGAGGAGTGGCTTTTCTTGCACAAATCACACCGTAACAATTAACCCACCCCAAACTCTTGAGGTAATTTATGGCGTGAAATTGGTGCACATGAAATAATGTATATCAAACTGAGAAGGTTGAGTGTGATGGATGCATGCATGGTGCTAAAAAGTGGTCCGGTTTAAAATCAAAGTCCAATATACAGTAGAAGGTACATCAACATTATTTCAAAAATCGATGATTAATGTGATTAAATGATGTAAAATTTGCCATTTAAAAATGCTTTTAGCTGACGCTCTCTCTCCACGATCTTTAGCTCTGTCTACGCGCACGCTGTCACGTGTACAGTCGCGCTATGGCACTCTTAAAGATATCACCTTATTCCCTCTTCTACAACTCTCACCTTTGCTCTCAGTCCTTACTTTTTCTCTCATCCTTCCTTTCACACTCACTTTTTCTTTTACTCTCTCAACCATATTTCCTATTGCTCATCATCGGCAACCTCTATCAATGGCTTCCTCCATTGCTCTATTCCCCTATTCATTCCTTTGCACACCTGCACCCCTTATCACATACTCCTTTAAAATTAAAACTTTGCACTCTCCTCCTTACACCTTCGTGCCCATAAACGCCAAATGCAAAGAACAGGAAACACCAAAACTGTTGGGATTGCCAATGCTTGTTTATTTTCCAGTTGAAATTTCCGAAAATTACAAATTCCCAGAATTCCAAACAGGACTGGACGTGCTTCTCAAGCTTGGCCACCGGAAACCAGGATGCTCTGCCAAAGTATTCTCAAATTAACAACAGCAGATGCGCGTCTTATTTCATTTGAGCCATAAAAGCCACAAGCAGCACAAGCCCCGGCTTCTGAATAAGTGTGCACACCAGCCTCTGTGCTCACACACCTGGCGTAGAGCAACAAAGCGTCCCTGCGTGACCCCACACGCTGCTGCCTGTGAGCGGGGTTACATATGCCTTCCCTTTACGATAATGAGGGAGGCTGGTCAGGGTCCATGGCCAGGCCACATGCCACAAGCTTCCACCACCGAACTCCGCTGACAAGCAACCAATTACTGGAGAACCTTTTCACGCTGGACTGTTGACTCACTCTAATTCGAATGTCTGGACAGCGACTGAGTCATCGGCCAGAAGGTAATAGCCGGACTCGCAAGTTGCACTTCCACCAACTCGCACGTCATCCAAGATGACTCACGCGGCATAAAAGAACTGCGCAGGCTGCGATGGGCCACTTTATGAAATGTCATTTGTTCTCGACGAAGCACATTTTTTGTCGGATGGAGAGTGTTGACGCAAAGCATAGTTACCGGAACAGCTCAAGTAGAACCAAACACATAACTACGGACATTTTAATATTGTATTTCCAAACTGTGTGCGAGAAGATTGTCCCAAACGTGCCAGAAGTCTAAAACATATTGTTTTCTCTATTCGTGTAACTTCTTTATCATCAGTAAAACATTATTGGCCGCTTGCATGTTTTTTTTTATTGTCCCCCTTTTTTTAATTGTCCTCCCCATCCCCCCGCTAGCTTCACCAGGAAAACATCTGTCTTTGCACCGCAAGAAGTGCGTTTAAGCAGATGGTGGAAGGAAGGTGAAATTACAGCGACGTGAGCTCCTGCTGGGCAAAGCCAGGAATGTGCGTAACAGAAAGCATATGGCTGTAAATTGAGAAGGCCTGTGAAGAGCGCTTTGTTCCTCCGAGTTCTCCCGCGTATGATAAGCGCTGCTTCGCTTCCCCCGCGCGAGCTGCGGCGGCCTGGCCTGTGATCCCGAAAGCTCATGGCCGCCGCGGTGGCTCCAGTCTCACAAAGAGACCTTGTGCCACCACCAGACCGCTTCGGTTCCAGAGACGTTACTGATCTCTGTGGGGCCTGACGTAGCCATCGCCGCAGAAGACATTACATCTGTTTCCCACGTTTTTAGTTATCCCTTGTGGGGACACGTGGGGGGAGGGGAAAATATTGTGGGCGCTGTGCCCAAACAACCGCCCACTTATACAACATTCCTTTGTTTGTAACAAACCACGCAGTGCCATTGTATATCTAGGAAAAAGCTAAATGATTTCATTGCTACATGCTAACAACACAACATGTGTTTCCATATTCTCCCCATGAAATAATGTGCAAATGGTATTTGAATTACATGCGTCTCCAGGATGTTTGGCATGCGATTTTAATGGCTGTCGTTCATTGTGTTCGCCCAGGCTGGAGTTTATCGGTGCATGACAGCTGCGTCCCGTGACCCTTCTATGAGCCTAGATTGAAAACAGACGCCCCGGGTGGGGCTGGACGCTCTGCTACTCTTCACTGGGCCAGGAAGTTTCAGACAGGGTGTTTTATGGGAACATACCGCGTAAGGGCTTGAAGGTTTTACTTGAAACTTAAAGTGCATGCGAGCTACTTCATAGCCTGTCAAATACACGTATACAACTCGGGCTAGAGTTGTTCCAATGCCCTCAGAACTCGAGCCAGCAAGACTGTAATAATAGGTTTCTAAGGAAATTGGGTGCCAGCTCACGGCTCCTGGTGTACGGAAAGAAGTAGTGGGACTATGCTCCCTGCTGGCCTGCCCCTTTCCCAGAAACCCCATGCCACGCATCATACAAGTCCAGCAAACTTTTAAAGCTAAAGTGCAGCGCAGTGCACCAAAGTGCAAGTTTAAACTTCTTCCTACTCTTTTATTTTAAAACGAAACGCTTTCTTTTCAAAATATAAGAATAGTAAGACTTAATTAAAAAAAAGGTAGAGGGCCACTGGTCCCGCCCACTTCGACCACTGACCTCCCCCCTTTAACTTCTTGCCAGGCCGTGGCATTGGCTGGTGCATTAGATGGCACTGAGCTATGCGTTGTTCCTTCAAAGCTAGCGCAACATACTTGCATTAAGTGGATGTTATTCCAGCTCGGCCAGGGGCACGGCGCACGTTGGTGCCAATAGAGCGTTTTCTTTCTCATGTTAATGGTTGTTGTTTATTGTGTTTGTGAATGCAGCAGGCACAGCCTTGCAGCCCAAAGTGTATCAGCTGAACGCCTCGTGACAGCTGCTTCCTGTGATTCTTAACTGAGCCTAAATTTAAAACAGACGCTCTAGGGGCGGGGCTGAATGCTCTGCTAATCTGCACTGGGCCAGCAAGGTTCAGGTTGCAGGAGTGAACAGGCCATGGAAGAGTTTAAAGTTTTCCCCTGGGGGGGATGTATGCACGTTACTGTATAGCTTGTCAAACATATGCACATCGGGTTATCGCATTATTCTTAGCGAGGCCGCCCCCCCCCACTATACATTATGATAAAAGCAAAGCAACCAGGTTCCAAGCAATACTCGTATTAATGAACACAGAAACAGTTGTAAAGTTTGGAAAAACAAAAACAAAGATCACAGTTTATTGGCGCACGTACATTAGGGGGTACCCAGCCACATAAGTAAAAAAGATTATAATCCAGGGGGTGACGCGTGCCACTCCCCGTTTGAGGCTGACCTAGGCTTCTCTGTTGCTTCGCTTTGCGCATAACCATCGCTGCAGAAGACATTACGGGCCTGATTCATGGAAGTGTTTTATAATGGTGCAATCCTATTCGAACATGTTCCATGAATCTGGCCTTACATCTGTTTCCCACGTTTTTAGTTGTCCATTGTGGGGTGAGGGGAAAATATTTTGGGCGCTGTGCACACACAACCGCACACTTATAAAACATCCCTTAAAGTTGTGCCATTGTATATATAGGAACAATCTAAACTAGCTCATTGCTACACGCTAACATGACAAGATGTGTTTCCATATTGTCCCCCTGGAGTAAGTCGTGTGCAAATGGTATTTTGTGCATGTGTCGTTCATTGTGTTTGTTAACACATAAGCATGGCCTCCCAAACTGGAGTTTATCAGTCCTTGACAGCTGTGTCCCATGACCCTTTGCTGAGCCTAGATTGAAAGCAGGCGCCCGGGTGGGATTCTGCCCACACTCTGCCCCCCCTACACATTGTGATACAATGAACGCGACCAGGGATCAATCAATACTCATAATAACACAGAAACAGTTGTAAAGTTTGGAAACACAAAGATCGCAGTTTATTGGAGCACATAAATTGGGCCGGGCCCAGCCACATAAGTAAGCAAGATTATTATCCAAGGGGTGACCTGTGCCACTCCCCGTTTGCCATTTGCAAACTGCGGCCATTTGCTTCTGGTTTTCAGAACTGCCAGGCAGACCACTGACTTCAGGTGACAGTCTCAGCAGTCCCTAAGGGGAGTCAGTGCCCATCCACCGGCTTTGACTTGAGTGCGGCCATTCCAAAACTACAGTGTCAAAGTTCTCCTCACTGGCTAGGACCATCCCACCACTCCGTCACACTTTGGGGGTATCCCCATACTTTGAGGACAGGTATCAGGTAATAAAATTGCAGCAAAAATGCAGTGGTTTGACCCGGTAAAGGTGTACCCCATTATACCATTTAAGGGGAGCAAGGGTTGCAGGGGTGTCTCCCCCTCCCTTTAAATGGAATAATGGGGCCAGGGGTTGCGGGGGTGTCCCCCGCATCCTTTAAATGATTGAGGCGGCAAAAGCACGTCATTTCTGCCGTGATATTTTGCATACACTGCCATTTTTGCTGCAATTTTAAGACATGGAACAATTAGGACATAATCATCGCGTCATTAACTGCAACCAGCGCATTTCAATGACACCTGAATCGCTGTGAGGAAGACATTTGATACTTTGCTGGATAAATGCCCCCTATCAGCCGCAAAAGGGGACAGGAGCAAATTTAGGCAACAATGTCCAATGAATCCAAGTCCTTGTATCCTGGTAAATTTCTCTAAACTTCTCTCCAAGTGCTTCCTAGATTTTTCAATCCCTTCAAGAGAGGAGGCAACGCCAGAGCTGCCTGGGCATAATCTTGAACCAGAATATCTCGGTGCCAGGAAACTCTTGTGCTAAAATCCTTAATGCCACCTGTATCTGGGCCAGTAAACGACCCCTCCCCAATATGGTGAGGTAGATCCCTCCTAGGTGTAAGACCAAAAATCTTGGGGCCGGCCTCCATTGCAGCTCCTAGTGCACTGCATGCACCAAAGAGTGCCACCTCATCCCTGATGTGCTCAGTCAGACCTCCTTTGTTTCCCGAAATCCTAAATTGGATCCTACTCTCCACTGCTGCACCTTCTTCTCGGCCCGCACTACAAAGGAATGACCAATTATCCATACTGCATCATCTGTTGAATACAAAAGAAATGGGTCGAAAACATAATCATAGCTCTGGTTTGCTTGGTGCACAATCAATGGGGCCACCGTTAATGTGCGCAGCACCAAATATTCAATCATTACTGGCATTGCTCCACCTCTCCCTTGTGCGGGTGGTCAGAGTCCCCTTGGGGCCTCACATAAAGTTGATAGCGGCCGGACCTCATCCTCATCTTCCAATCCTCATTATAGCTGGTGCAGTCATTCCATGCACGATGGCTGTGGTGGGCCCCCTAATTCTGAAACTTTGCGGGGACCGGTCCTTACCGTGAATCCCCACTACTCCCAAGTAGGCTGACAGTACTTTCCTAAACAGAAAAATGGTCAGCGGTGCGGCACCCATGTGCATTAGAAGTGGCTCCCCAACCTGGGGCCTGTTGGCCAAGAACAGCTTTCATATGATATGATAGTTTATTTGTATAGCACCCTTACACAATGTGTTTCAAAGCTCTTCAGGGCAAGCGAGGCAACATGGGAAAAATACAAACAGTGAACATTCTTACAAGGACTTGAACAAGAAGAATGTCAAATGTACTATTGTACTCAGCCTGGCGACATTTCAGATAGTGCAGGAGCTAAGACACAGATAAGGGAGGTAGGAGGTGGGTGAGAAGGGAAAGGGAACAGACAGGCGTCAGACGTACTAGGCCTGAGGACATTTCTGATAGAGCTGGAGGATTAAAAGAGGAGTGGGTGAGGGGGAGGAGAAGGAAGAAGAGGAACAAAACGAGCGACTATCGTGCTAGGCCTGAAAACATGTCAGATAGTGCTGAAGGGGAAAGGGGAGAAAGCGAAACGAGACGGGGGGTGGGAGCATGTAGCTATCATACTATGCCTGTGAACAATTCTGATAGAGTAAGTGCATAGAGTAAAGAAGGGAAAGGGGAGAGGAGAGAGGGAAAAGGAAGAAGGGCAGAAGAGGAGAGAACAGAGTGAGCAGTGAGAAAGATTGGAGAGGCAAGTGGGGAGAGACTGATGCATTTGCAGAGTCAGTGATAACACATAATATTGTAGGGAACAGCAAATGCAAGACAGGATTCGGGATGAAAATAACACAGAATGATAAAAGAGCCCACAAAGTCAAAACCAAGCATTTGCAACAACACGGTGATGGGAGAGCAATAGTGTCAAGACAAAAGTCCTGCAGTGGTACGATGTAGGGGGGCAGAGGGAGACGGCTAAGAGGGATGGGAAGGCAGGATAGAGAGGAGTAAGCCAAGGCAGGAAACACAAGCAAACAAGAAGAGAGGTGGGGGGAGAGAGGGCATGGGAACGGCACACAACATCACAGCATGCTTACTTGTTGTCTCGGCAGGGGTTCGGGCCCTGGGTCCTCCTGGTCCGAACAGGTCCAAACAGGAAGAACACATTTACCTCTACCTTGTTGGTCAGATTTACACTTCCTTAACTTGATGCTTAATCCCTCGTTCAACCCTTTGGTGAAGAAGAAAACGCCCCCCAGTGCGAGGGCCCCCCTTGACCTGTTGTTCTTGCAGATGGAAACCAGTTTGCTAATCCTGAAGGCCCCAAAGAATGCTCATGAAAATGCTGCCCAAAATAATGACACCTCATAAGAATTGAAGCATACCTTCCTTAAGGCTATAAGCAATTTTTGCAGCAAGTTGAAATCAATGGGCTTTCGCACGTCCTGCTTGGGGCCCTCACAACGAACCCAAACATTCAAAACTGTGTGCACGAAAAAAAACTTAATAGGGTCTCCCTTTCCCAACAATTTGCTGTAAAATGCTACAGCTACAAGGTGGCCTGTCGCCCAGCTTCTGATTGTTCTTCCTTGTGTGCCCATACCACAGACACCCGCATCCGCTCTTCCAATGCACCCTCGGTGCAGTTCAAAGAATGTGACACACTCAGAAACTTACCGTAGCCTCGCTGGTACCTCCACCTAACGCCTCGAGTGAGCAATTGCACCCCCAAGTCCCACAGCGCCCTGTCCATGAAACCAGCTGCCACCACTCTTCTGGAACCATGTCCCCTCCTCCTTGGCTGCAGGATGGGCCTTCCAAAATTTGTTCCACTGAAAACGAGAAAGAGCATCCGCAGAAATATTAACAACTCCCTGCACATGGCGGGCCTTCAACTCAATATTAATGCTCAAGCAAATCTCCACTAGTTTCCTCAAAAGGATCAGCATCACCTGGCAAGATGTAAGTTAGTGGCTTGCACCATAGCCTTCTTGTCAGACCAGAAACGCAACCATTTGTTTCCCAATTCTCTTGGCCATTGCATGAGAGCTACAACGATGGGGAAGAGTTCAAGTGCCATAATATTTCTGGTAGTATCCTTTTTGTGCCATTGGCGTGCCCAACGCTGTGCACACCACTCCTGACACAGAAAAACCCCAAAACCTTCACTCCCTGAGTACAACTGCAGCTCACCGCTTCGATCCCAAGGAGTTCTCCACAATTGTACCCCATTGAATTTTTTTTAGGAGAAAAAAGCCACATTCTCAAGTCCTCTTTTAAGGCACAGCTGAGCAAAATATGGTGATGCCTCTGCTTAACGGCTGCCATTGCCCTAGCCAACCTGCGAGCAAAGACCCAGTCCGCGGGGATGACCTTAGAACCAGAATGCAGTTTCCCTAAAAACTGCAGGATCTTTTCCAAAGTGGTCCTTTCCTTGAATAGATTGGCCTCTATCTCGGTGACCAGCCCTTGAATTTTATCCCGAGGCAGCCTCCAACTGCCCTCCCTCATATCTATCTCTATACCTAGGAAAGTCAACACCTCAGTAGGGCCATGCCTTTTTTTAGGTACCAAAGGGATGCCTATTGTGCCCATTAGACGCTCAAAGGACGACAGCGCGTAGGCACAGTCCACCGACCCCTCCTTGCCCATGAACAGAAAGTCATCCACGTAATGGATGATCCCTCCCCATTGTTTATCCCTGCACTGCGCCCATTCCAAAAAAGTGCTAAAGGCCTCAAATAGCGTGCTTTACACAGAGCAACACATGGGCATACATTTGTCCACATAAAACATGCCCTCCCACAGGAAACCTAACACGTGGAAACTGTCTGGGTGTACTGCTAGTACGCGGAATGCAGACTCAATGTCTACTTTGGCAAGAAGTGCCCTTCTGCCCATGCCGGCCACCAGGACCATGGCTTGATCAAAGGACACGTAGTGCACCGTGCAGTGCCTGGGGTCGAGCCAGCCATTCACTGAATCCCCTTTAGGGTAGGACAAATGATGAATCATCCTGAACTTTCCAGGTTTTTTTTGGGGACAATGCCCAGTGTTGACACCATAAAATTGGATGGGGTGGTAAGAAAAAGGCCCAGCCACCCTGCCCAACTCCAATTCCTTTCTTAGTTTCTCTTTAACTACAAGGGGCTGCTCGAGTGCAGAAGGTAGGTTCCTGGCTTTGCGGGCCGTCAAGTGACCCTCGTAAGGAATCTTAAACCCCTCCCTAAAACCCCCTCTAGGGCCCTCTCCTTGTCTCTAGGAGAATCAAAAACTCTTGCAACACTTGTAGATCCACTGGCAAGGGTCCTTTGGCTAAAGTAAGACTACGGAGGGTCCTTGCGCTGGCCTCTATCCTTATCTCCCCCATCGGGTTTGTAGTATTTCGAGATAGGGTGTGTACCCCTTCATCTAGCCCATTCATTCGGATACTTGCACCTTGGTCTCCAGCTGCAAGACCCCTTGTTAAAAGAATGGCAAGTCTACCCCCTGATTTCGACCCATCTGATCCCTTAGACCCATGGCCCAGACCCGTATTCTTGTGCCCTTGCTCTTGTCCCATCTGTGATGAGCCTTGGTGAAAGGGCAGCCAGCTTGCCTTGTGCAAGCTCTTTCAATACCATGGTTTCCGTGCATCCTTCACCACCTTGCCCACTACCTGGCTGGTCCTCTCTCTACCACCTATGATGGAAATCCAACCCTCCCTGTCCTTTTAGTCCCACGTCATATCTGGGACCAAAGTCATCTTGGACCTAAAATCTTGGTCATATTCACCCCAACCCGTAGAAGCATATTTTCTCTGTTTGTTAACTATAGTGTCCCTATACTTCCATAAGGCAGGGCCCGGCTCTGGAAATCTTTCCACCCACACCACTGCAATTATAAAAATGCCTTATTCGAGTTTTTGTCGGGCTAATGTCTTTTCTGACTTTTCTTATCTTCTTTCTTGCTAACTTTAATGTCTGGGCCTTCTGTTTCAATAGACAGTAATGAAAACATCAAAAAGTCCCCTAGCCCAAATACGTTCTTTTACGTGCCCAGTGTTATGCCATGCCAGGGAGGACCTACCAGATAGTAAGGGTGCAATGGTAACCAGGGGAGGGGTAGGGCCATTGATGTGTGTAGGAACACATTGAGCCTGCCCCCCCATCCCCAAGTCCAGCTGTTCTGGGGGGATAGCAGCACCACCGACCACAGACCCCTTCTGCTGACCCGGCGTCGATGTCCCACTTGTGCATGGCACCCCTTGTGCAACCACGGGGGTGGTGCTTACTTGGCTGCCCAGTCTCAGCATGTTCAATGGGGCCTTCCCAAACTCCCCTAGCAACTTGGGTGGTGCTCAGTTCCTTGGGCAACTGCACCACCCCCTCAACCACCTTAACATCTCCTCCAATGCCAAACCAATTTTTTCAGTCCCCATCAAGCAGCTGTAGGTGTTACGGGTGCTGTAATCACAGATGTCATGGCCATCAGGTGATGTGCTTTTGCTAAAGCGGCCTCACCTGTCGCCCCCAAGCCATCACCCACAGCTGGCCCTACCGCTAGCTGCAGCATCACCAGGGGTCCTAGCAGGTCATTTGGCCTTTGTGCAATAACAGGTTGCTTCTTACGCCTCAGTGGATGCTTCCTTTTGGTTTGAACCTCTGGGAGCAGATCACTTGGTGGCGGTGTGTCCGCTGTTGTGGGAGGGCATATTTGTGCTTGGACCAACAAGGCATATTTGTGCTTGTCCCGGGAGGATAAAACAGCGGCAGCGTGCGCGTCTTGGAAGCAAGAGGACACAAAGCAACAACAGGTTCGATCCCCGGGTCCGCGCTTAGAAACCTCTGAGTGTTTAAGCGCGTTATAAATACGTAACTAAGACAAAGAAAAAACACAATTACACAACTAAGAAAAACTAACAGTTCCTGTAAAAGCGCCTCGATGCCTGCGGGCTGTGTGAGCGCTTTATAAATGTAAAATAAATAAATAAAAGGGCTGGCAAGGTGACTCCTGATCATCGCTCTGCACCTTTTTAGCCCAATCCTTTCACCTACTGCGCATCTTTTCCTGGAACTGCGCCTCAAATCCCTCTACCATTCTGCAAACCGCACTCTGCTCCCTCTCACCTCATAACTCCATCTCCTCTTTGCTTTCCTCACTTGGTTGGCTTTCCTTTCACTCTCAACTCAAATTCAGCTTCCTCTGTCTTGTCTTTAAATCTCTTCATGATCTTGCCCTTCCCTACCTTTCCTCCCTGCTCTCTTTCTACTCTCCCTCTCGGCCCCTCCGTTCTGCTGACCACTGTTCCACCCGCACCTTGTGCCCCTTCCCGCTTCCGATTCTTCCAGCTCCTTGCCCCACTTGACTGGAACTCTTTACCTCTCCCTATCCGCTCCAACACCTCATTCTCTTCTTTCCGCTCCTCCTTTAAATCTCACCTTCTTCAATCTCCCTCTTGACAGCTCTTTACTACTTCCTCCCCTGCTTCTCCCCTACCCAGGTTTTTAATCTAATGATCTTGGCAAATTGGTCTGCATACTGTTCTTGGTTATTTGACTCATGACTTGTATTTTATTGCTTCTAATGTATTCTTGTTGTTTTATGTAAAGAACTTTGGCGTAAAGCACTATATAACATTTTATAAATACAAATACAAATACATAGATCACCCTCCTCTTTGTCTTATATATAACTGGGGCTGTTGGAGACAACCTCGATGCTATGGAACATGTCCTCTGATCCTTCATCTGACATTGCAGGCCTGTAATGATAGGGACAAACTGTGAATTAGGTATCGCTCTTCATCCCAGCTTCCCTGAGCCCACCAAAACACCCAGTAGCACACTATTTGCTCTTTAGTCCTTGTTTATAACAATGTGCACTCTGCACACTTATTTTTCCTTGGCAGTGCCAATAGCAAACCTTTCCGGTAATCTTCAAATTCGCTTTAATTGGTGTCGGTCTGCTGCGCTATCCTTGACCCTCTACAAGGACTGGTACCTGTGTTATGTACAGAAACCTGACTGTTATTTCTGCCAAAATAGACCTTAGCATACGGGAGTGATTTCCACACCCCGTATCCCTCGTGTGCGCATCCTGCCAGTAATTCATTAAATAAATAATATATCAGAAATCCAAAATCCTGCCAGAAAATCATTACACAAATCCTATTCCCCCAGAGCCAAAGAATTATCTTGCTGTACATGCATGCGCCTTAAAAAAGCACAATAATTAAATTAAATCAAATCATGCCCAAATGCGTGTTAATATTTCCATAGGTTACACACATTTAAAACACGCGGCCCTAGCAACCACTATTTTGTTAAACAACTCTGTAATTTTGTGCGCGGTAATTCAAACAAATGTACCATTGTTAATAGCCGACCCCTATATAATTTGATGCAAAAGATACCCATTTCTATTCAGTGTAGTACAATGAAATGATGGGCACCCTGCCCCACCTTGAAACTTGACAGGTTTATAGGCACCATACAAATGCACAATATAAACATGATCTACATTCACGTCCACAACTGGCTGGCATGCTCTATAGCGGAGGACGGCAGTTTAAAATGGCACCAAGTGCTTCACAAATGCCCTGAGATCGAAATTAACTTCCCCATGTGTAACTCTCTTATGGCACCAAACTACCTGCTACCATTAAATACATGCTCGGACCACTGCAGGTATGGCCGTAAATATATCTAAAAATCCCTAGCATCCATGAAGCAAACTGCTAAACCGGGCAGCAAAAACTGCCATAGAAAAAACCCTTGCCCTATCATGCGCTATTATCCGAATTGCAGTACACCCACCAGACGCCATAAAATGGCTCCTGATAGCGGCAGGGCGACCGATCGGGCGAGGGGGAACCACTGATCCTTACTAATGCCCAGCACCCGCTGCACCGCCTGCTGCTGGGCAATTCAGATTAATATACATTTGCAGACACTGTGCCCAAAGCAGCAATTTGAAAATTACACATCCGCATTGACTCCCTGTGCTTGCCCCTGTAATGTAACTACACAAAGAAAAAAATATTTCTTATATGGCGCTACAGGGCGCCAAAATAACAGACAACATCATTATCCCACAGAGTGCTACGATTTATTGACCTCAGAATGATGAAAGACCAGAAGAACCAACGGCATATGGGGCTAATGTACACTAATCCACACAGTTGTGATGTACACTGCAGGCCTCGGTATGATGAGTGGCCTGCAGGGATCGGTGAGCCAGCAGGGCCCCAGGGATCGGCGCAGCGCAGCAATGACTGGATGTGACCACTCGGGAAGGTGCATAAACCCGGGCATTTCCGGTGATTCCTTTATTTCCGGGTGTCACGTGACCCGGAAGTATCTGGGGCACGTGACACCACATTCCTCCCCAACTAGGAGGTGTTTGAACAACAATTGACAAACATAGAAACTACAACAGGTGCAGTATTCTCCAAACCTTCAAGCCTTATCTGGGCCGGGTCGCGTGTCGATAGATTCCGTCTACCACGTATCCCTGGAGGCGGGATGACGGTCTTGGTTTTTCCCTCAAGTGGTATCGGGGATTTTCCCTCTCTGGATTGTCCACGGCTGGGGGCCTGGATCCGGTTATGTCTTCGTGCCGGTGGGGTGTCCCCGGCTCTCTTGGGGTGACGTGTGCTCTGGGCATCAACTGGTCTCTGGGTGTGCATGGTTTTGCGGACTCTTCTCTTGCGGCTACTGGACTCTCCTCCCATAGCTCGGGTGGCACTTTCTGGAAGTGTGATATGTTCCTTGTCACTGTTTCGCTTCCACGGGTAGCCGTAATCATGCTGTGGTTTGCGGCACTGACTGTCCATGGTTGGAATTCAAAATTGTGGGACATCTTCTTGGGTGTAGCTCGGTTCTTGACAATGACAGTGTCTCCTGGTGTTAGATCTCGGTGACTGGCTCGTCGGGTGATGCTCTCTTGCTCATTTCGCCTTGATCTCCTGGCGTCTATAGCTGGGATGTCGGGTTCAGGGGCTACCCATTGTGGGTGTATGGGGAGTTCTGCCTGTATGGGTACACCAAACATGAGGGCAGCTGGGCTGATTCCTGTTGAGGAGTGGGGAGTTTGCCTGTGGGTCCTTAGGAAGCGGTAGACTGCTTTTAGCCATGGATGACTTTGTTTTTTGGCGATGCGGATGACTTTATTGAGTGACCCCATGAATCTCTCGGTGTCACTGTTTGCTTGCGGCCATCTTGGGGTGATCCGCTTGTGCTTCACGTTTATGTCCTTGAAGAAGGTGCGCAGCACTTGGCTGGTGAACGGCGGCCCGTTGTCGCTTTGGACCTTTGATGGGATGTTGCAAAAATCTTTTCCAATGTGAGGATCGTGGTTTCAGCGTTAGTGGACATCACGTGTTCTACTTCTGGATATCTGCTGAATTTGTCGATCACGACGAGTAGGTATCCTTTGCCGGCAATGGTACAGTGGTCCATGCTGACAGTTTCCCACCGCTTGCTGCTTCATGGGGCGCTGATGATGGGTTCCGGGTTCTCTGTCCTCCAGGAGGCTTGGCATGCCGCGCAGGACTCCACCAGTTCTATTACCCGTTGTTGAATGTTGGGCATCCACATTCTGGATTTGAGATATGCCATTGTTTTGATGATGCCTTGATGTCTGCTGTGGGCTAGCCTGAGGGCCCTCTCTTCCAGCGACGCGGGTAGTACGATCCGGTAGCCTTTGAGGAGTATTCCTTCAGGGGCAACAGAGAGTTTATGTCGGATTACGAATAGTACTCAGAGTTTTGCTTGAGCGGATGTTGTGCGATGGGCCATGGATATCAGGTAGTTCTTCCAGTTCCCGGACCGGATGGCGGTGGTAGTGTGTGTCAGGATGGTGTCCGCCTCCGTCTTATTTGCTACTTCTCGCAGGGTCAGGGCCCGTGGTCGGGCACAGGCGATTACATGGCATACGTGTTGATCTGTCTCTCTCGCGTGGCGGTGTTCCTGGTTAGTGGCGGGCTGTGGATGACGGGACAGATAATCGGCTGGGTTGTCCGTTCCTGGGCGGTAGTCCACTTCTATATTGTAGGGCTGCAGCTGCAGCATCCATTTTTCAATGCGTGCTGGGGGGTGAGGTGCTGAGCCTCGGAATATTGGGATCAGAGGCTTGTGGTCCGAGAATACTTTGGCTTACTTGCTCAACAGATATACTTTGAAGTGTCTGCATCCCCACAGGATGGCAAGGGCTTCCTTCTCTATGTGGGCATAGTTCTGCTCGGGTTTGGTGAGCGCCCGGCTAGCAAATGCGATGGGGTATACATTTCCTTCGCTGTCTGTTTGGGTTAGTACGGCCCCTAGGCCGACTGGACTGGCATCAACGAGAAGTTCGGTGTGTCTTTCTATGTCAAAGTATGCCATGGTTGTGGAGGCTGATAGGGTGTTCTTGATTTGTTGGAAGGCTTGTTGGTAGATGGGTGTCCACTCCCACTTCTGATCTTTCCTTGTTAGTTCCCGGAGAGGACTTGCGATGCTGGCGAGGTCTGGAATGAATCTCGCACAGTACGTCGCCATCCCCATGAAGCTCCGCACTTCGGTGGTAGATTGTGGGGCTTTTGTGTTTTTGATGTCGTTTACTTTTGAGGGGTCTGGCGACACTCCTTTTGCATTGAATATGTAACCGAAGAAACACAGTTCCTCCTTTGCGAATTCACACTTTTCTGCGTTTAGTGTTAAACCGGCTTCTTTGAGTCTGCCTAGGACTGCTGCCAGGCATTTGTAATGTTCTTTTTCGTTGGACGGGTATACAAGGATGTCATCGCTGATGTTTGTTGCTCCCTCTAGACCCGTGAGGACTTTGCGGATTTCACGTTGGAAGACTTCCGCGGCTGACGATATCCCAAAGTTTAGCCATTTGTATCATCTGAGACCAAGGTGGGAGGAGAATGTAGTGATGATTCTCGACTCCTTGGCTAGCCTGAGCTGGTGATAGCCAGATCTGAGGTCTAGCTTGCTGAATACCATTGCTCCTGTTAGGTCAACAATGAGTTTGTCTATAGTTGGGGTTATGTGGCGTTCCGTCCCGATGGCTGCATTGGGGAGTCTCATATCAATGCAAATCCGTACCGCGTTGGGTTGTTTCGGTTTTTGAGCAACCACCATGGGGGACACACATGGGGTAGGACCTGAAGTTTTCTCAATTATCCCTGCTTCTTCAAGCTTGGCTAACTCCACCTCTACTGCTTCTCTCTGGTGGAATGGTATCCGTCGGTGACGTACAGCCTTCGGCTCGATATGTGGAGCTTGATGGTTTGGCCTTTCAGGCATCCGATACCTTGGAATATCTTCTGGTGTCGTTCCAGTAGGTCATCGAGTTCTTTATGTTGGATGCTGAAAGCGAACTGTATTAGTCTCAGTTTTTACGCTGTCTTGCAGCTTAGCAATGTTTCGCAGCCAGCATCCACAACATATATGCGTGCCCGGCAACTGGTGTTGTTGTGAGAAAAGTCTGATTTGAAAGACCCTTGCACAGGCAGGGGTTTCTTGCATCCGTAGGCGTATAGTTGAACTTTCCTCTCCTGGAGTTTTGGTTTTGGGCGGAGTTTGCTCAATGCTGTTGTTGGCATTACATTTACTGTTGCGCTGGTGTCAATGACCACCCGCAATGGTTTCCCGTTAGAGACGATTGTGCACAATGATCTTTTCCGTTGTCGGGATCGATGTGGCTCGACGGCTGAGATGAGGTGTACTCGGTGTTTTGTTTTGCTCCCTCTTTTCCATTTGTCTTTGTCCCTTCTGTCGGAAGATTTGCTGTCATCACTGCCCTTACTTTCGCTTGTGTCCGGGGATCTTTGGGCATGATCTACTGCTCTTGCTTTCCCTTTTCTGTCCGGTTGATAGGGTGTGTCCCGGGGTGCGAACATCTTTCGGCGCTCTTGTGTTTGTCGCGGTGCTTGCTCTCTGTCCTTTCGGTTTGGCGGGTTTAGACAGACTGGCGCGTAATGGTTGAGGCGGTTGCATTTTCGACACATTGACCCCCATGCGGGACAGGACGTTGACCCCCATGCGGGACAAAACACAGAGTACACCTCATCTCGGCCGTTGAGCCACATCGATCCCGACAATGGAAAAGAACATCGTGCACAATTGTCTCTAACGGGAAACCATTGCGGGTGGTCATTGACACCGGCACAACAGTGTATGTAATGCCAACAGCATTCAGCAAACTCCACCCAAAACCAAAACTCCAGGAGAAGAAAGTTCGACTATACGCCCACGGATGCAAGAAACCCCTGCCTGTGCAAGGGTCTTTCAAATCAGACTTTTCTCACAATGACACCAGTTGCCAGGCACGCGTATATGTCCTGGATGCTGGCTGCGAAACATTGCTAAGCTGCAAGACAGTGGAAAAACTGAGACTAATACAGTTCGCTTTCAGCATCCAACATAAAGAACTCGACGACCTACTGGAACAACACCAGAAGATATTCCAAGGTATCGGATGCCTGAAAGGCCGAACCATCAAGCTCCACACAGACCCCACCATCGAGCCGAAGGCTGTACGTCACCGACAGATACCATTCCACCTGAGAAAAGCAGTAGTGGTGGAGTTAACCAAGCTTGAAGAAGCAGGGATAATTGAGAAAACTTCAGGACCTACCCCATGGGTGTCCCTCATGGTGGTTGCTCAAAAACCGAAACAACCCAACGCGGTACGGATTTGCCATGGGCCGCCGCACCATCGGCAGGCATTGTCTTTTCCTTGCAGTGTTTGTGATCTAGAGGTGTTGCCTCTCCGCTCGTGTTTCTCTAGGGTGCTCTGGGGTCTGGATATGGCTGCAACGTCTTCTGATGGCTTTGGATTGTCGAGCGGCAGTCTTTGGATGGCTGCCTCAATTACTGCCACCTGGTCTACCATTTGTTCGCGAAGGCGTGCCATTTCCAGGATGCGGGACAGGCGAACGTTTTTCTCTGAAAGGATGGCTCTTCTCAGCTTCTCAGAGGATATGCCATTGATTATTTGGAGACGGATGGCGAATTCCTCGTTGGGGAATTCACAGCCAACCACCATTTCGTGTAAGCGTACGTGGAATTTATCAACTGTTTCATTTTCTCGTTGTCTGGCCATGCAGAAATGAAAGCGTTCATAGTGTTGGTTGAGGTCTGGTTCGAACATGTTTGTGAGTGTGTTCTTCGCTGCGTCGTAGTTGTTTGCATCACCACAGTCCGGGGTGGCGTTGAACAGGTGTAAGGCTGCAGCCCCAATGTAGAGTAGGAGGAAGGTGCGCTTCTTCTTTGCTACCGTGATATCTCTCGCATCGAGGTGCATTTCAAATTGTTGTAGCCAGATCTCCCAGCGAATGACAGCTCCCGTGGTAAATGGGTCAAAAGGTGGCATGAGTGCGGTGAGCGCTGGGTCAGGGTGATCTGGAGTGACCCTTCCCCTGGTTGATGAGCTTGTGCCGGCCCTCACAGGGCTAGTTTCGGGGCTGGACATGGTGCAAGCTTCTATTAGGTGAGGGAGGCACTTTTAGGGTGGGTGCTTTTGGGTTGCACTCACCGGTATTTGGAGCTGGTGCCTGGATGTAATGGTTGTGACCTCCTGCTTGCTGAGTTGACCAGGGCTGTGTGTTGCCCAGGAGTCTTCCAAACTGTGTAGGAGGTGTGTATTTGAGTGTCCTGACGTTTTGCTTTGAAAGACTGGGTGTTCTGGCCTCTGATTCCTCCAGCGATGGTTCTGGAATGTTGGAGGGAAACATTGAAACCGAGGCTCTGCTAAAACGCGTGTTACTACGCGGCCTCGTGGAACGTTCAGGGACAGCGTCTGCCTCGCCGCATGCCTGGAATAAGGCTGGTGCTGGCACGCGGTCTCACAGATAGAACGAATCCGGTACAGTTCATTAGAAGAAATGTGCGTATGACTGCGCGGCTCCACGAGGGGTGCTGGGCGTGACGATGTTTCTTCTTTTTTTTTGATGCACGCATAGCGTTCTTCAGGGCCTTGTCACCAATGTGATGTACATTGCAGGCCTTGGTATGATGAGAGGCCTGCAGGGATCGGTGGGCCAGCAGGGCCCCAGGGATCAGCGCAGCAATGACTGGACGCGACCACTCAGGAAGGTGCATCAACCCGGACTGCTGTCCTGGCGGCAGTTCCAGTGATTCCTTTATTTCCGGGTGTCACGTGACCCGGAAGTATCTGGGGCCTGTGACACCACAACAGTGTCCCAACCACATGGTGTAATTGAACATAGTGAACCAACCAGCACCACAAGCGAAATTAGCCATCAAACCAATGGTCCAACAGTTAAAACATTGCGGTGCGGCAGCCTTTTCTAAAAAAACAGTAGACAAAGGCAAAACATTATAATACAATTGTGGCATGGTGGCCGTGCATAAGGGAAAAAGTAGACCAAGACAAAACTTTTGAAATAAATTCCCCATGGCGCTGTGGCTGTAAAAGGACTCGAAACAAGTGAACCCCCAACTCGACACCCACACATCAATATAAACCTGAAATTGGACTTTTTTGCTCACTGCTGCTGCATGTGGAACACCAAACAAGTGAAACACCAATCGGCCCATCCAAAGCCATCCACGGCCCGGCGGTCATGAAGGGGACAAACAAAACCATTTGGCCGTTGATAAATGATTGAACAGCAAACTAAACAATCAGTGCCACGGCGGCCACGAAGGGGACACAAAACCCTATTTCCATAACACTTGATTCTATAACACATGAAACACTCTGCAGCATGGTAGCCTCGAAGGGAACACAGGAACACCAAACAAAAGCAATGCAACTGAGTCCGGCCGCCCTGCTGATGGCAATCCACAGCCTGCCAAAACCTTCCCAGGCTAGGGAACAAAGGAGGACTTGACCCCTCGAAGTCAGGTCAGCTCGCTTGTGACCGCTGTGACCACATATTTACCTTGCCAGTGAAGATACTGTTTCGTTAAGGACACTTCTCCCTCGACCTGGACAGGAACAGTGAAACTCCTTCCTCGACCTGGGCTGGAACAGCGAGATGACTTCAAGTGGGGGTCTGCTGAAAAAAGTGATAGAGCAACCACCTTATGAGACCTCCCCGGGTCCGAGATTGGATGTGTCAGACACATGGACTCCTACGTCCATAGGTTGGAGGAGGATGTGAGATGTTGGATGTCTCTGTGGCGGGTGGCCGAAGGGCAGCCCACTATGTAGGCTGTCCCTCTAGCCCCCCTCTGGGGGCTGGCCAGCCTCTGAGTCCCCATATTGCACATGCCAGTCCTAACTGTGCGAGTAGTGCACACCCTGAAACAGGCAACCCCTTGCAAAGAAAAGGAAAGGAACAGTTCCCTTCCCCTAATGTAGGCTGAGAAACCATGTCTCAGCAGTGAAACCATCAGAGAAACCATGAGCTGTTAACATAGGCAGTCGGGTACTGGTCACCCCAACCTAGCAAGAGAAATGCCATCCCGTTGTAGCCCACCTTGGCTAAATAACTGAGGCCAGACCACCTGGTCTTATTTGTGGCACAACAGGGACACAGATTTATTCTTAAACCTTTCACACTATCACTCCAAACCAAACAATAACATATTTAATCGTTTTTGCAACTCCAGACGATCGGTAGCACCTTTCTGTTTAATATTCTTATTCCTTGGCACCCCCTATTCCTTTTCTCTCTTTCTTTATTCACAGACGGCTCACTTTTCCTTATACATTCATTTTCCAGCATACTTAGGTTTCACTCCCTGAACCTCCCAGAGTTTCCCGCTCTGGCCGAAACACATTGGCAGTCGCTGCTGATTGGCTGCAGGGAGTGCCGTTATGCTTTCCTTTTCAAGCAGCTCAAGCTGAAAGCTGATGACCACATAGGGTGCCCCTCTTCTTTTTATCTAGCACCCCCGACGTGCTAGGCTAACAGGAGGCCATTTACTCGTGGTCCTCTATACCAATCATCAGGAGGTTCATTTTGGCACTGCTTCATTGCCTGAGATACCGCTGCAGAAAAAAGGCGTTTTTGCACCTTTGCCGTCTCCACTAGTGCAAAAAGTGCCCTACTATTCACAGCCTCGCCCTCTTAGGGTGACGTCCAAGTTCAGCAAAATGAGGTACCAACCCATATCCGACAGGTGAAATCCGTCCTTCTTGGTTATATAGGTTTATCAGCACATGCCTGATCGTTGAGAAACCAGCCCCCCTACCAAGCTTTGCCATTGCCATGGTCTGAGTTTTTGTAGA
This sequence comes from Ambystoma mexicanum, assembly GCF_040938575.1. NCBI lineage: Eukaryota > Metazoa > Chordata > Amphibia > Caudata > Ambystomatidae > Ambystoma > Ambystoma mexicanum. The sequence continues at coordinate 1,145,295,150 of NC_090933.1, forward strand.
CTTCTCAACAGCTGAGTTTGACTTAGATACTCTACAAGTGATCCTAGCAATGATTTCTGACCACATCAACTCGCAAGCCCTCAAGTCCTTGCTCAATTCCCAGACTGTGTGGCAGATCTCTTGCAGTAGTTGACTTCTAGCCAATTTGTCCAGGTCATTCCCCTCAAGATGGATTATTACTAGGTTGCATGGGCCTCCTCTTTCATCAATTCCACCTCTGTTTTCTCCAGTTCATCTCATCTAATTCCTTCCTTACCAAACCAAAGGATGCCCACTCTTCTCAACACCATTCTCAACACTGCCCTGAACTGAAACACTGTTAGAGGCAGCCCGTCAGAGTGGACCAACAGATTCCTTGCATCCCTGGGTCGAAAATGCTTAGCAAACATACCGGGCAGCAGCTACCTTCTCTTATGCAGTCGGACCCATTGCCCTCTTCCTGACTGATCTGTCTTTGACCTCAGTAAAATGGCCACCTCCCCACCCTGCAGCTCCACGTCAGCCTCCCTGAGACCCACCTGGCCGGCACCTGCCTTGTTGCCACAGCCAGCTCGCTAACCCTAAAACCCCCATAAAAGGCTAAGCTGAAAGCCGCTTTCAAGAGTTTGGTCTCATTACCCCCTTTGCATTTGGCTGTGGTCTCTCTCATTATACCTGCCAGATCTTGGAAGGTGATGGGCACCTGTGATCGGGTCGCTCATTATACCTGCCATATCCTGGAAGGTGATGGGGCACCTGTGATCGGGCTCCCTGCCTTCCATCCTCCCCCAGCCCTTCCTGGCTGCCCTTACAACCTCGCTGTTTGTGGGGTCTGATTCCCCCCTGGTCCTGCTGAAGAAAGGCACCACTGTTAAGGTTGTTGCTGCCCATGACCTGCTACTCTTTGCCCTGCAGGCCTCTGTTATAAACTTTACAAAATCCTGCTCTTCAATTAATCCACTAGGCTTTCTATTGCCAGAAAGCTCTTCTAATGTCCCCTCTACTTCTGAAATGTAATTGGGACCACCAAATTGTCCATGAGTGTCATTAGTATATCCTTGCTATCCCCCAGAGCCAATCTGGCATTTCTTTCATCTCCTCTTCTGAACTCGGTGCGAGATGCCTCAATCTCTGCTACTGCAAATGAGACAAAGTGTCAGCTATGCTGTTCTGTACGCCTGGACTATACCTCACCCTCACCCTCACCTCCATATTCAGTCTCTGTCAGGGAAGTCCGACCCTCCACCTTAAAGCGATTTTGAGATCCCGCAAAATGCTGCAAAAACAGATGTTTTTTTTAAAAAGTGCACAAACCCCAGTTTTTGCAAAAAGACCTGTGAAAACTGCCTTTTTGGTAAAAACGACCATAAAAAAAACACAGGGCAAGAATCTCTACACTTTTTTTGACGCAAGAAATGTAATGCGCAAGCACATCTCATCACTCGCGCCAAAAAAAGAGCAGCCCAGTCCATTATGGGATGTGAATGGGTGCATAAAAGATGCGCCCATTCAGATGGCCTTTTTCACCCCTGTGCGCAAATCAGGGTCTCTATCTGCACATTTAAAAGCGCATCTGAAATTTACAAACAAGATATGGTTTTAAATGTGCAGAAATTGTAGGGAACCGCATGACCCTGCTTCGAGGCAGCACATGGTGGGTCACTGCATGATAGGGTCTTCCTGAACCGGTCATACTTATTATTTCTTTTGTGACAGCAGAGTTATTAACCGCTGTTATCTCACTTGCATTTCTATTCCTCAAATAGGATAGAAATGCATTTTCCGGGTCGCATTTTAGAGAGGCAGGCCCCTTAAAGGCCCGTCATGGAGAAATGCTCTGGAAGGGTGTAGGACATGGTCAGGAGAGCGCTTTCGACACAAACGTACTGAAGGCAGCTGGCCAGCGGCCAGCATATCATTTGTGCCACAACTCAGCCCTGTGGAAATGTGCAGGTCACCTTTGAGAATAAGATGACCTCCTCATTTTCAAAAAATGGGTTATCTAAACATAGCATATCTTCTGCTATTTTTTTAGATGCCCCATTTTTCAAGGATCTGGGCCTAAATCTAATTGTTAATATCTTTTTAAAATGGTCACAATGTGAGAGGGACAGGAGAGAGAGGGGTGATGGGTGAGATGTGGATTGGTAGGCAAGGAAGCAGGGGCAGAGCAGTGGCTCAGAGGGGGAAGCAGTGGTCAAGAGAGCAGAGAGAAAGCAATGGAGCGGTGTGCCACACATCATAGAGAGATCAGAGGTACAGAAACTAGAGGTGAGTGTGGACTCAGGTGGAGCAGTGGGCCAAAAAGCAGAGGAGGAGTGGATGGCCGGAACACAGACACTGAGCTGTACATTGGGAGAAAGGATCAGAGAAGAGTGTGATAGAATCGAAGAAAGAATGCAAGATGCAGAAGTAGCATGAAAGAATGAAGCACTGTATACTGTGGGAGGAATTGGGGAGCATAAGATGTGAGTTGGGAGTATGATTTGGAGTGTGGCAGGGACTGGGGAGTGCAAATTGTGACTTGACAGTGCGACATAGAAAATGAGTATGTGTATGACAGAGCGAGAAGTGAGACGTGCGAGGTGTGTTGGTGAGAGAGGTGTTTGGGTGTTTGGGGCTTGGAGAACATAGATGGGGAAAGTTTTCAGCATGACAACTGATAATGATCAATACTGTCAATAATATTAAATAGACATACACGTTAAACCAAAAACATAGCCAAAACAAACCCTGTTCTGCCAAGCCAGAGATATGTGGGACTCTTCCTTTTAAATAGATACAAAGGATAAAAATGATGAGACCCTGGCTTTCTTGTACCCTTGGACACTGCCTCTTTCCGGCAATGTGCCATTCTTACACCCTCCAGTGAATATAAATTGTGCTGCAAAAATGCTACAATAAAGAAAGTTTTGTGCCGCAAAATGTGCCATTTCATGCTGCAAAATGAGTCATTTCATGCCGCAATATTCCAGAGGGTCTGGTAAGTGTCAGGAACCTCAGCAGGACAAGCACTAATGGGCAGTTTGCTGCACTACTATTCACCACCTTTACTACCGCCTGGATATCGCAACACCATGTGATTTTCTTATTGACCAGCCTCTCATGCCATATGTGGAAGCTGACTGCAGTGGGAAACAACTCCAGGAATGTTATGTTCCCCATCAGCCTTGCCTCCTTCCATGCCCCTGGCCATGTGCTCGCACACCAGCTCCCTGCCAGTAACGATCTGAATCCCACACCGTCTGAAGCATCTGCGAATAGCTCTCCTCGCTAGATTGCATTGGATCCCTCTGTACTGAATCCCCATTGTAGGATTCCAGGAAGCTGTCCCATACTTGGAGGTCTCTCTTCACACACGTCCGCAGTCGCACATGGTGATTTGCCTGTGCCAACCTCACAGTTTTCTGGGCAAGCCTTCTTTCAAAAACCCTGCCAGCGGGGATCGCCCTGCCTGCAAAGTTGAGTGTCCCCCTCAGCTTCTGCAACTATGCTAGGGTTTCTTTCTCTTTCTTCCCCAACTCTTGCACCCCATCCTAAACTGATCTACTTTCTCTGCTGGTAGCCTGCAGAGCCCCTCACTGGTGTCAATCACAATACCCAGGAACGTCAGGTTCGTAGTTGGCCTAACAGTCCTTTTCTCAGCCAGAGGGACACCCAAATGCTCTGCCAGTTGTTCAAAAACACGTCCCCACAAACAGAAAATTGTCCAGGTAGTGTGCCACCCTAGCCCCTGCATGTCGTTTTCTCACTGCCCATACCATGAAGGTGCTGAACGGCTCAAAGTAGTGGCATGAGATAGTACAGCCCATAGGCATGCATTTGTCAAAATAGAGCTTGTCTTGAAACTGGAGCCCCAGCAACCTGACTGGGCTGGCAATAGTCGTAATGTGGACTCAATATCCGTGTTTGCCAAAAGAGATCCTCTGCCCGCTCCCTTCACCAAGCCGAGTGCCCCATTGAAGGAAATGTACCCACTGAATACTGGCCCAGATCCAGCCCACTGTTTACGGATGCTCCCTTAGGGTGAGAGCGATGGTTAATTAATCTGAATTGCCCCTCTTCCTTCTTTGGGACCACCCCTAGGGGAGAAACCACGCCTTCCTCGAAAGGGGGCACTATGAATAGCCCTTTTTATTTTTAAATCTGCTATCTTCAGTTTGATGGCTGCTGACTTCAAGTTTTATGGGACAATCCCGCTGGGAACATTGTAGCTTGTTATCTTGAAATCCTCTGAGAAACCCTTTAAGAATATCTCAGCTGCTACTCTGTCATGATTAACAGTTCAGCAGCGGCCACAGTGCCTTGAGCTTGGTGGGTGTTGGGGCTGTCTCCCTCAACCTAGGTTCCACCTCCCTTCTGCTTTGATTGAACCCTCTGCTTGGAGACCTGTTGCTCCTTACTTCCGCACCGGGCGGTAATGTGGTCTCTGCCACATTTGCTGCACGCGTGCCTGAACTTACAAGTGGGTCCCGAAGTGCAGTTCCCTTTTTCAAATGTCCAGCAGGTGGTGTCCCTTCCCGATCGCTGCCCTGTCATGATCTCTGCTTCCAAAAGGCCAGGACTTACCCAACTCCCTTGGAAGCAGACCCATAACCCAGGTTCCGAGTGCCAGCCAGTCCCAATTGGGACCTTTTGGACCCTGACCTGGCGCCAGTGGCGCCAGGCTCATAAATATGCCCAGTCCCAGCACTGCAAGCGCCGGGCTCATAATGCTTGGGTGGACTTACCTGCAGCAGACCATGCTGCTTACTTACCTGCCAGTTGAACCCCTGATCCTCTTCTGTTTGGGACTACTTTTCCTGTTGGGTGGGGCAGGAGCCACACCCTAGGTTCAGAACACTGGAACTCTTCTGGAAAGCAGGAACTCTTTTCTTACCTAGGCGTGGCTGTGGAAGGAGACACCTAAGCACTACAGGAGGCTATTTAAACCACACCCGATGGATGAATCTTGCTTTGCGTTATTCTGCATCCTCTGCAGCAGAACGCTCATCGTGTCTTCTGCATCTGATCCTGGGCCTAAAGGAAAAAGGCTTACCATCCTGAATCCAGTCTTCAGCAACATCTATAAAGACAAGAAAGAACAGGTTAGCACTACGGTCTTCAGTGACAGCGCATCTCTTACCTGGTCCATCGGCTGTCATCAACGCCTCGCACTGCATTCCGGCATCTGAAAGACAAAAGCTTACCAACTCTTCGCACGCTCCGGAGGCCTTCGGCGCTGCATCCCGCATCTGTAAGACAAAAGAAGGTGCGATTAAAGACATTAGGTAACGTTCAATACTCACGTGCCATTACTCCATCCACGTCGAACTCAGTGGGCATTCCGGCATCCTTCAGCAGCTCCGAACTGGTACCTGCAAAATAAAAGGACAGTTAGTGCGCATCGTGAAGCAAGCAACAAGCGCTTACTTACGCGCTTCCAGGCGCTTCTATTCCGCATACGGGTCCATCCTCAACTCACTTCAGCCAGTCAACCGCCATCGCCGGAACCCTGCAAAATAAGAGACAGCATTACAAAAGACTTTTAAAGACATTTGAAATATTCGGAACTCACCGTTTGTGAAGTAAACGACGGACAGCAGTCCTCTAAAGTCAAGAGGCCTGCGCTACCTATCCAGTGAAGAAACTGGTTACAGCACCCTGCCCCGAGGCAGATGGAGAGCTCGGCGTTCACTTACCTAAGGTGAGAGCGTTAACCTTTGGGGTTCTACAGGAGAGGAGAAAAGGAAAGAGATAGGGACACCCCAATAACCCCAGTTCATTAATCCCATATTTTCTATCTGCAGACATCTTACTCTTCGAGTCAGGCATACAGTGCACAGAGGTCCAGCCCAAAGAGCCAACCGGGTGGTGCACATCACTTTTGAAGATACGGTAGTCGCCCAGTCAAGACCGGCGCCTCTGCGAGAATCAGGTGAGCGTTACAGAACGCAAAGCCTACCGCAAAACTCTCGCCCAGGCGCTATGGAAACCTCGGATACCGACCACCTAGCCCGGTTACTTGGGGAACTCAGGGCAGAAGTGCATGCAGCTCGTCAGGAAACGAATGCTCTAAGAAGGGAACTAATTATTTCCAAGGAGCGAACAGACGATCTTGCTAGACAATTGCTACAGTCACAAGCCGGACAGACCCCGTTACCCGCATCAGGGGCAAATCTTCCTTCAACATCCCCTATGAATCCAGTGCAGATCAACCTACCTGGGAATGTACCTCTGGCTCCGCCCGAACGATTTTCTGGTGACCCAAAGAGGTTTGCAGTATTTATCAATCAGTGCCGGTTGCATTTTTTATGCCGGCCAGCAGCCTTTCCAACTGATCAAGCTAAAGTAGCTTTTGTGCTTTCGTACCTTAGTGGCAATGCGGCAGACTGGTCGATCCCTCTAGTTAATCAAGATGATCCGGTTCTCCATGATTTTCAAGCCTTTCAGCTTAGTATGGAAAAACTGTTCGCAAGACATTCACAGGGGCAGGCCTTGGACAATGAGCTTCTTTCGTTGCGACAGGGTAATCAAGACCTTTTGGCTTATATTGCATCTTTCAACAGACTAATAGTGGAAACTCAATGGCCTGAGGACAAAAGGATTACGCTGTTTTATAGAGGTCTACGTGGAGAGCTCAAAGACGTTTTAGCCCAAGTAGTGAATCCCCCACAAGACTGTTCGGATTATATAGAGTTAGTCGTTCAAATAGATCACAGACTGCAGAACAGGAAGGCCGATCGTTCCAAGTTTGATGCTCGAGTATTTTCCAAACCACCAACTCCTTCCAAAGGAGTAGACTCCGGGGAACCCATGCACATAGGGGGCCTGAAAGGACCACTAACACAAAAGGAGCGGGAAAGGAGAAAACAGTTGCAATTATGCCTCTATTGCGGAAACTCGGGGCACTTTCTTCGAGACTGTCCGGTGAAACCAGCCAAGAAGGCGGTAGGAGCTGCAGTTACCAAGGTCACAAACTCTGAGCAGGGAAACGACCTCGCCCGACAAGAATAGAGGTCCTCTTGCCGAGCGTTAAAACCAGTTCCGTGACCTCGCATTTCGTGATACCTATGGTCCTCATTAGCCCTGATCATCCAGATCGATTACATGCGATTGAAGCTTAAGTCGACAGCGGTGCCATCGGCAATGATGTGGATCAGGAAATGGTTTTGAGGATGAATCTAACTCTTTGTCCCAAGGCTGTAAAGGACGTCATTACTACGGTGGATGGTACGGAGATAGCCTCCGGACCAGTAACGCATACCACTCAAGAAGTGACGCTAGAAAGTCAAGATGGACACCATGAGAAGATCGTGTTCGATGTGATCAAGGCCCCTCAGTTCCAGATTATTCTAGGGATACCTTGGTTTGAGAAACACAATCCTCGGATCGATTGGCGAGCAAAAAGGGTTCAGTTCCCAGAATGTGTCTCTACTTGTCACCCTCCACCTGGTGTTGCTCTAGCAGCAATTTCCTCGGAGACTCCCCAGTTACCTCCCGAATACCTAGAATTCCAAGATGTTTTCCGGAAGGATCAGGCTAACTCTCTACCTCCTCATAGGTCCTATGACTGCCAGATAGACCTGATACCTGGATCTACTCCTCCGTGTAGCAGAATTTATGCCCTCACCGAGCCTGAGAACCTTCACCTCCGACAATACCTGGATCAATACCTAGCGAATGGGTTTATTCGTCCTTCTAAGTACCCTGCTTCTTCAGCTTTGTTCTTCGTTCCAAAAAAAGAAGGGGACCTTAGAACTTGTATAGATTACCGCCCCCTGAACCAGATCACCGTTAAGAATAGATATCTGTTACCTTTAATCCCTGAACTCCTGGACCAAGTCAGAAGAGCATGCATATATACAAAGCTGGATCTTAGAGGAGCCTACCACTTGGTACGAGTAAAAGAGGGCGATGAATGGAAGACGGCCTTCCGCACCAAGTATCGGCTATTTGAATATCAGGTCATGCCCTTCGGGCTTTGCAATGCCCCGGCCGCCTTTCAATATTTTATGAACAATGTCCTCAGAGAACTCATAGATGTATGTGTTGTCGTTTACATTGACGACATCCTCGTTTATTCTTCATCGGAATCTGAACATCGGAAACATGTGAAAATGGTCCTCGAGAGGTTGTGTCAACACAGACTTTTCGCTAAGTTGGAAAAATGTGTTTTCAACATGACTGAAGTTGAATTCTTGGGATTCATATTATCACCTAGCGGAGTGCGTATGGATTCAAGGAAGGTCGATGCAATTCTCAAATGGCCATCACCATCCTCCGTAAAAGGGGTTCAAAGCATGTTAGGCTTCGCCAACTTTTACCGCAGGTTTATCCCCGAATTCTCTCGAATAGTCCAGCCCATCACCACCTTGTTAAAGAAAAACAAAAGTTTTGAATGGTCTACCGAGGCGGAACAAGCTTTCCAGAATTTGAAGACAAAGTTTATCTCTGCACCAATTCTAAAACATCCTCGCCCCGAACTTCCCTACATCGTTGAAACTGATGCTTCGAGCCTTGCCATGGGGGCAGTTCTATCACAGAAGGACCCAGTAACCAATCAGTTACATCCCGTGGCATTCTGGTCTTGCAAATTCTCGCCTCCTGAGATCAATTACACTATTACTGATAAGGAACTTCTGGCTATCAAGTCTGCCTTTAAGGCTTGGCGGCATTATCTTCTGGGGGCCCGACACACCGTTACTGTGATTACGGATCACCGAAACCTGCAATATTTGAAAACCGCAAAAGCCCAATCCTCTAGACAACTCCGTTGGGCACTATTCTTTGGCGAGTTTGACTTCATAATTACCTATCGACCTGGTACAAAAAACGGTAAAGCTGATGCCCTTTCTCGGATGGGAGTGGAGGAACACTTGACCAACCCTAAACCTGTACCTATCATTCCCGAACAAAGAATTCTGGGTGTAATAACCACACAATCTATAGAGGAAATTAAGGATAAAACCAGGCAACTTATAACTCCAGCAGAAATACAGAATTGGCATCTGCAGGGAAAGGACTTTGCAGTAAAGGACAACTTATTGTATTTCCAAGAACGATTATACCTGCCCAGCACAGATTTACAGAAAAAGGTGATCTCTTGTTATCACGAGTCTCTAATGGAAGGACATCCCGGTATGGCCAAAACCTCAGAAAAGATCAAGCGCTACTTCTGGTGGCCGTCTTGGAAAAAAGATATCAGAGACTTTATAATGTCCTGTGGAGTATGCGCCCAAAACAAGAGTCAAAAGAAAAGACCAGCCGGCCTCTTACGCCCTATTGACATCCCACCTCGCCCTTGGCATACGCTTTCTATGGACTTCATCACCGACCTACCTCCATGCTCCGGATACAATACGATCCTGGTAATCGTGGACTTATTCTCCAAGATGGCGCATTTCATTCCACTCAAAGGCTTGCGAACAGCAACAACTCTGGCCCGAGAATTTCTCGAAAACATTGTCCGACTGCACGGTTTTCCTTCAGTGCTAATTTCGGATCGAGGTAGTCAATTTATTTCTCATTTTTGGCGAAGTTGTTGTCGGTCGGCTCAAATTGATGTGAGATTATCGACCAGTCACCACCCTCAAACCGACGGACAAACTGAGAGGACCAATCAAACTCTGGAACAGTATTTACGCTGCATGCTGCAACAAACTGAAAAAACTTGGAAAGATATCCTTTGGATAGCCGAATATGCCTACAACAACTCTGTCCACTCAGGAACTGGGAAAACCCCGTTTTTTCTTTTATACGGCTGTCACCCTCGAACCTCAGAGTTGGATCCACCCCAAGATCTTGGAACACCAGCAGTAGACTACCTGCACTCTACAATCACCCAAGCTTTTAAGGAAGCCGTTTCTCACCTTCAAAGGGCTAAGGAACAATACAAGAAAGGAGCAGATCAACATCGGAAGGAAGCCCCCCAATATCAAGTAGGAGATCAAGTCTGGTTATCCACCAAATATCTACCTCTAAAAGGACCACGCACATTCAACCCAAGATACCTTGGTCCCTATTCCATCACTACCATAGTAAACCCAGTAGCCGTCAAGTTGGACTTGCCCCCTCACATGAAGATACATCCGGTCTTCCACGTCTCTCTTTTAAAACCCGTGCAACCTCAAACCCGACTAACTAAATCCCCAAAACCTATCCTAGTTGATGGAGAACTCGAGTTTGAAGTCAAAAGCATCCTGGACTCCAAGATCTCCAAATCTAAGCTATTTTACCTAATTGACTGGAAAGGCTACGGCCCTCAAGAAAGATCCTGGGAACCTGCAGAATATGTCCACGCTCCTCGTCTAATCAAAAGATTTCATCAAACATTTCCTGACAAGCCAAAACCCCCGGGGAAGCCCGGTTTGGGAGGGGCCTTGAGGGGGGGGTACTGTCATGATCTCTGCTTCCAAAAGGCCAGGACTTACCCAACTCCCTTGGAAGCAGACCCATAACCCAGGTTCCGAGTGCCAGCCAGTCCCAATTGGGACCTTTTGGACCCTGTCCTGGCGCCAGTGGCGCCAGGCTCATAAATATGCCCAGTCCCAGCGCTGCAAGCGCCGGGCTCATAATGCTTGGGTGGAATTACCTGCAGCAGACCATGCTGCTTACTTACCTGCCAGTTGAACCCCTGATCCTCTTCTGTTTGGGACTACTTTTCCTGTTGGGTGGGGCAGGAGCCACTCCCTAGTTTCAGAACACTGGAACTCTTCTGGAAAGCAGGAACTCTTTTCTTACCTAGGCGTGGCTGTGGAAGGAGACACCTAAGCACTACAGGAGGCTATTTAAACCACACCCGATGGATGAATCTTGCTTTGCGTTATTCTGCATCCTCTGCAGCAGAACGCTCATCGTGTCTTCTGCATCTGATCCTGGGCCTAAAGGAAAAAGGCTTACCATCCTGAATCCAGTCTTCAGCAACATCTATAAAGACAAGAAAGAACAGGTTAGCACTACGGTCTTCAGTGACAGCGCATCTCTTACCTGGTCCATCGGCTGTCATCAACGCCTCGCACTGCATTCCGGCATCTGAAAGACAAAAGCTTACCAACTCTTTGCACGCTCCGGAGGCCTTCGGCGCTGCATCCCGCATCTGTAAGACAAAAGAAGGTGCGTTTAAAGACATTGGGTAACGTTCAATACTCACGTGCCATTACTCCATCCACGCCGAACTCAGTGGGCATTCCGGCATCCTTCAGCAGCTCCGAACTGGTACCTGCAAAATAAAAGGACAGTTAGTGCGCATCGTGAAGCAAGCAACACGCGCTTACTTACGCGCTTCCAGGCGCTTCTATTCCGCATACGGGTCCATCCTCAACTCACTTCAGCCAGTCAACCGCCATCGCCGGAACCCTGCAAAATAAGAGACAGCATTACAAAAGACTTTTAAAGACATTTGAAATATTCGGAACTCACCGTTCGTGAAGTAAACGACGGACAGCAGTCCTCTGAAGTCAAGAGGCCTGCGCTACCTATCCAGTGAAGAAACTGGTTACAGCACCCTGCCCCGAGGCAGATGGAGAGCTCGGCGTTCACTTACCTAAGGTGAGAGCGTTAACCTTTGGGGTTCTACAGGAGAGGAGAAAAGGAAAGAGATAGGGACACCCCAATAACCCCAGTTCATTAATCCCATATTTTCTATCTGCAGACATCTTACTCCTCGAGTCAGGCATACAGTGCACAGAGGTCCAGCCCAAAGAGCCAACCGGGTGGTGCACATCACTTTTGAAGATACGGTAGTCGCCCAGTCAAGACCGGCGCCTCTGCGAGAATCAGGTGAGCGTTACATGCCCCTGGACCAGGCACCACCCCGCCCCTAAAGCACTGCCTTCCTCTTTCTCTATTCCGATAACGTCTGCCCTTCCAATTCCGGTATTGCCTCCTATCTGGATTCTGCTCGCCCACTGGCATGCTCTTGTGCACATTGCTGGAAATCATCTTGGTAATGTACCCTGATACATTGTTGTCATCCCGGATCATGCTGGGAACATTTGCATCTTTAACCTGAAGCCCTCATCGTATTTGAGCCAATCATCCTCCCCATATTCCTCATGGGCCTCATGCATATGCTACTCATACGTTATTAGCGCAGCAGCATCACTCGGGTACTTCTCAACCATTATGGCGGTGTACCTCCTGAAGGCATACATCCAGTTCATAATGTTACTCTCCTTCCTCCCTTGCTTCCTGCTTTCCCTCCTGTCATCTGCCTTCTTGGCCTCTTTTACTATGTTGAACTGGACCTGCTCTAGCTTGAGTATGGTAAACATGTCAATAAACACCTTGCTCTATATTTTTGGTTTTGGTGCTTTGTGGCGGCGTAAGCCACCACAATTCACCAAAACATTGCTAAGAAGAAAGGGGTTTCAAGAAGCAGTATTACATAACACCAGCACTCCAGTTGGTAGCTGGGCGGTGGGAGACAGTGAGCAAGTCACAAGGATTGAGTTGATTGGGCAAGCTGATTGCTCCACCTGCTAATTGGAGCTGTTGCTGACTGCTCCTGAGTTGCTCCACTGTCGCGGCAGCCCACCAGTCTTTTAGTTCACCCGCCAAGCGCTCCTTCCCTTATTCGCTTCTTGGACCGCAGCCCCTTACCAAAGTCCAGAAGAGACAGAACCATTGTACTCCATCAAGTGCTTGAAGCAAACTGTGGACCTGCACAGGACGATTACTGGTGAGGGTGTAAACCCTTGCGTAAGTAAATAAATGTGAAAGATGAGGGGGAATTAGAATGCAAAAACATGTTCAGAATAAAGCTGGTTTTACTTTGCTAGAAACACGCGCTATGCGGCTACATGTTAATATGTAAGTGCAGTGGTTGTTTGTTTTACATTTAAGGGTACATGCCAGAATAGGCCTGCTACATTTGTGGCCATGGGCGTGCCCCCATGGGTACCTTTTGACACCCACTGCTGAGACAAACGTCTCTCCTTGCATGTACATCCCATGGTTGCCCCTCCATTTGAGCCTGCATGTTTCCCATTGAAAGCCCACTGGTAGAGGAAAGGCTGCATCCTTAATCCTGTGGTCTTCACTGCTTGGCTTGGGAGCTACACACCTATTCTGCAACAACTGACTTGGTGACGATGTGTTCTTCACCTGCGCGCCACTTCCCAAAGTTGCTTTATCGTTTCCCACTATAGTGGCCCTCCTTTGTTTCACCAGTGCTACGTTTGCGTTCCATTCCACACTTGCCCCGCTTGCAACCCATAGTTGTCCCAGCAGGAATTTACATTATCGAGCTGCCAATTCTCATGCAAATCTTTCAGCTCTCTTTCCACATGCATTTTTACAATCTTTTCAATTTTCTCGCCAAATGCGTCCTGTTGTGCCGCGCTGTTAAGCCCCCAGTGGCTTCTGAGCTCTGGCAACTGTCTGCTGCCTCTGCTTTGGTGATTCCCTCTCACCATTAGCTTATGCCGCCTTCACAGATACCTTCCTTGCTCTTTGAGGTCTCTTGGCTGCTGGAGGGTCGTTATCTTCTGTGTTTTCATTTTTAGTGCCACCCCCAGTCTGTCTGGTGCTTCAGAGTATTCCCCCATCGTTTCCTTCCCTTTCTCCTTGGGCTCTGACAACCCACTCACTCAGGACGTGTCTGGGATGTAGTCTTCCCGATCTGTATCTTCCAGCACTACCATTCCTTCCGGCTTTTTCTCTTCCTCAGCTGTTGCTTGCGCTATGAGCCAGTCCTTGCCCTTGTCTCTTGTGGCTACTCTGATTCTCTTCAATAAATCTGCCATCTCCTCTGTACTGTCCATTTTCCTTTCTCTCTCTGTCCTCCTGGTGCCCCCTCCGACCAGAAGCACCTCCCAGCTTCTTTCCTTGGCCCTTTTTCACCAGAGTCTATTTTTAAACACCCTTCTTTCTATTTCCTCTCCCCATGCACAGCTACTAGATATAGGGACTCCTTACTGAGGAAGTAAGCAGGGCGGGGCTCAGCACCTCCATCCTGTTATTCCTTGGCACTTGTAGCCCCTTTCGGGGCAGCACCATGTGCATTATTCATAGAGAGGTTGGTGAGCAAATTAGACGTGAGGCAGGGTTGGGATGGACTATAGGGATCTCTGGAGATTACCCGGTAGGCCTCCGCAGCATGGACCTCTTTTGTCTGCCAACCTATTTTATTTCCATATTTTCTCATAGGAAAAGGATTGGGCTTGCTGGAAATATGTAATATGGGGCCACTTTGACAATTATTTTCAGGGCCTCTTTTGGTTCCTAGTGCACTTTTGGTCGTTGGCTTGGTGCAACCATATAAAATCAAACCTAACATTTCTAGGTTTGGAAGACTATTGGCACAACAGGCACAGCATCTGCAAAAAGCATTACTAATGATCAAGCAGGCCTATATCACACTAGTGAAGGACAGAAATCATTGGCATGTCTCTCTGCATTGCCACGGCAAGCATCACACTATATTGGGCAACACAACAATCATTTGGTTATGAGGAATATTTAGATCAAATACCTCCTCCATTCTGTCGTTCCCTCTAACTTCGATTACGCTTAAGTACTCTATCGCTTCCCTCATTAGAGTACAAGCTGAATAGAGCAATGTCATACTTGTTGAAATTATTGTGAAAATCTGTCCCACTTACATTTCCAGTGCCCTGGATACAAATGTCTGAGAGAAGCATATTTGAAACCTATTCTTCGAGACTTTAATATATGCCACATTTCAGATTCTTTAATCCTTTCTAAATTAACACCCATGAAAATATGATTTTTTCTGTGTTTCTGTACCCTCACAGAGTCTGGTAGATCAGGACAATGTTGGACTTGCAAGGAGCTCAATAATGAAACTTCATTATGTATTTTGTTTATATGAAATGCATAATATGTGTATTATTTATTATGTATGAATATTTTATATCATACTTTTTTAATGCATTTATGTGCAAACCCTTTAAGTGTTTTGACTGAAATAAATTACTTTTGTGATGATGAGAAGAATTCTCAGTAACAATCGATGTATTACCTCCTCATCCCAGTCCTTATGATGTGAGCATTTGAGGAGCTATTACAGATTAAATAATTGTCATGACAACATAATGAAATGCAAATAATTAATGGATCCTTTAGGGTGTAGTTCATACATGACAGAACGACTTGCGATACAATCACCACTGCTCTGCATGAGTGCCAGGATTAGTAGCGATTTCTAAACTCCCCCTCAACCCCACACTATCACTAAATCCGCAGTGAAATTGGTAAACATTAATGATACAACTCTTTTGCTTTTTAAGGTAGCATCAGCCAATGTTAGGCTATACACTTTGAGAGGGGTGTGAACCACAAGAAAGTATCCAAAACAACAATAGCACTGCTAACATATATTTCTTTTTAAAAGGTCAGTCACTAGAACCCTTAGCACAAGGCCAGGGGAACAGAACCACTGTATATGCCTTAATAACATTTTTCTGGGACTTGACAGTAACGGGCAAGGCTACTGGGTGCTTTCCAGTGCATTGAATAAGGTTAATGGTTGTTGAGCATGTTTGACAGGGTTCAGCATCATGCTGCAATTCAACAAGCAGCACTGGCTCTTAGATCAAATAAGCTTGGTACAGGCAGCTGAAGCTTAGGTTGGTTACCTACAGCAAGTGCTTGAAGCAGTTTGAAATTGCAAGGTGAGTCAAAGGCAACATGTATTACCAGTGGATTGTGAGGCTTTATCATGGGTCTCTGGCAGTGCAGAGTCCTTCTTCCCAGCCAGGAATGTTTCAATGGATAGCTGTAGGGTGCACTTCCTCAGCAGGCAAAATCCTGGGGACCAGTGTCCAAGCAACAGCCAAGCCTCTTCTAGAAGCAGGTGCTTTGTGTGCTGTAAAATGCTGTCCAGAGTCTCTGAGGTTTGTCATAACTATTTGAAAACATGTAATGTATTTCATTAAACAAGATCCATTTTGAGTAATTGTAATCAAATGATGTTCCCTAATGTTAATAGATGGGGAAGAAGTGTTTCTTGTCATTACAAAACTGCCTGATGCAAAGTGAGTATTTGTTTGTGAAAACATGTGTAGGAATAACATGCAGTCGTATATAAATTAGATTTTAAGATTTTTGCAAGGAGACTATAGAACCTTTTATAAGAGATATATACATTGATTTCTGCTTAAGGCCTACATTTATTAAACTATACTCACCAATACAAATCCTTTATACATGTTAGTTTAAAATGATCAATTTAATGAAGCTCTAGCTAAACCAGAGATGTGTTTATCCAGGGCTCATCCATCAAGACAAAGAGGTCGGATCTCTGTGAAATAGTTTCCCCATTGATCAGTGACTTACCCATTAACAGAGATGAATAGGCACCGACGTGTGGATTCTGAACAAAGGTCTTGTTTTAAAATATACAGTTAACTGCAAGCCATATATTGGGGTTAAATAGTCATTAGGCATGTACCTTTTAATGAAGAGAGCAGGGTCAGAGTTCAGGATACATGGCCAACTAGTAAGGCCCACTACAGTAGAATGGATGTAAACATAAAACCCTGAACCTTGACCTAGTAGACCAATAAGAAATCTTCTATTATGTTCGGCTATTTAAAAATCGTCATTGTAAATGAAGACGTCATTCCCCGGAAAACTGTTGAACATATTTTCTGTTAATTTTCAAAACCCTAGCAGTGCAGTTAATCTGTTACCTATGAATGAAGTGGATTTGAATTCACAAAATAATGTACTACATTATCAGCTCTAACCTTTAAACCCGTTCCTTTATACATCAACCAAGATAATATTTGACTTCAGCAATGCAATGTGGCCCTTGTCACATGCATATAAAAATGATATATTAATATGTATGAATTCATAAATTCATATATTCTAATAACTCTTATGCCTACAGCTTCTAAGACCTGAAGGATGTCTTTGAATTCAGAATTGTATTGTGATTCTGAATATATTGACTTCATGGATGGCACGGGTCCATATAAGAAATTATGAGGGAAAGACATATTTAATTTCAATGTGTTCATGATTCTGAATTGAAACGCTGACTCCCAGATAAACACTTCCACCTATGGTATGGCAAAGTAAATTGGGCCAATATAAGCAAAGACGAGGATTCTTGTGGATCTGATTATATCGAAAAGGTCTGCATCAAAAGATCCCAAATGGGTGTAGTTTGTAGAGTTTTTAAGGTTAAAAACATGTGCATTTCATTTTATTTAAATTTTCATTTTTTTATTAACAATGATTTTAATACATTAATTCTTGGTGATGGTGAATTGCTGAATGATCTATGCACTTCACAATGAAAATGTCCATTTAGGGGAGCCTCAGTGGCTATAAAACTGATATTAAGAGGATGGAAAATGAGATTGTCTCCTGAAGTAAATGTTTGGATAGATGAAATGTTACAATTGGATGATATGGAAAGATTGATTTATCGAAGGAAGAAAAAAATGGTCTATTTTGAGAAGATATGGGGTAGTTTCCTGGACATGTACTAGCTCTGATTAAACATAGGCATTTCAAAGAGTTCTTTGGAAAACTGTAGAGGAAGAAATGCTTTCTGACGGGAGAGGGCTTATTAGGGTTCCACCTGAATATAGCAATGGAAATCCTCCTTAAGAACGCCTTTTCTAGAGTGAGATAAAAGAAGACGTTTTTCACAAGACAGAACCACACTTCCTGAGAGGGATTTGGAAGCTTTACAATAGACAGAAAGGAAGAGCTTACATGGTGAACTTGCCTTGAGCTGTTGACATCTCTACCTGTCATGGGCCTTTAAAGGACAAACCAAAAGTAAGTACAATGACCTCAGTGTATCTAGATGCATGTCCCAAGAATAATATAATCCCAGATAGCAATTGAAATTATTTTTTGGGGGAACCCTTTTTACAATCTATCTGTTATTTTTATAAAGCACCTATGGCATGACGGCATCTAAGAGCCAGCCAAAGGAGCAGATTAAATGATAAGTATCCTGATGGAACAGTATATGGGGACTGGGTCTGTAAGTGAAACCTTTTGGAAGTGTATTTAGAATTGAAAGCCCTAGAATCTATATTGTGCATGGCACATTAGTCTGACGATAGCAAGTATTAATGAATTCCATGAGCTTTCAAAGGAGCACATTATATTTGGGTGTGTGAGCATGGTGTAAAAAGTGCCTCAGAGATTTACAGGCATTGATAGACTTCTTGACCTGCGGAGCATAAAGTTTACATACAAACAAAAATCCTGGATAGAGTTTTCCTTCCTTTTCAAAGGGGGAAAATGAAAGAGGATATGTCTTCCACTTCCCCCTAAAGGAAATTATGTCATTTAACCATTGGCCGTGCACAGAAACAAAATGATTCTTTTTACTTGGACTCCCAATGACAAGTAAAGTTTAATCCATTTCCAATTTATAATCTCATACTTCGGTAATCATTTAATACATAAAGATGTTTTCCCCTCCAAAATAAAGGTTTCTAATCTAAGCCCACAATTGTAGCCATGTTAAACCCTACCAAAAATTATTGTATCTATGTCCAAGCTAGAATCCAATAGTGTCCAACATTTTAAAGTGATACAATTCTATGTAAATTCTATGTGAACCCAATGTTTGTCTTGGATTCCAGCACTTGTCAATGGTTTCAGTGAATACTAAGCTAATTCTATTGTGTAAAGTTTATTTTAACAGTGGATTTTTGTCTTCTATGAACTCAAGAACACATACACTTGGTATGTTTATGTGGGAGAAGATGGTATTCTTTTTGTCTAGACCTTGTATTCAGATTTGCCTTTATGGTATGGATGTCTGTGTGCATTGTGTATGCAAACATTAGCAAGATAATAGCAGTAAGGTTGCTTTTCTTTTTTTTTTGTAGTCTTGCTGTCTGTATTCATGTGAATATTCTAGGTGACTTACCCAGCATGAACAGTTAGGGGACCACATATCATTTCTAGACTTATTTTTATAAATAGAATACCTAATTTAAATAAATAGCCTGTTTCCTGTTCCCGATTTTGGGATTGGATTGTTGTGGTGGGGGTTGTTACATTTGGGGTAGTCCTCTGTAAAGAAATCAGTTGTTAGAAATGTAAACATATGCCATTGATTGAAGACATCACAGGATGAGAATTCATTCTTCCTCCCTTCAAAGCTAGAGAGCACTTTCAAGACTGCTATGACCTGTAGGCTGAGTCCTGGGTATCCATTGCTCAGCAGTAGTAAATCACTTCAAATGTTCCGGTGAAGTTGTTGAGGGGAGGATCAGCTTCCCTCCCTGGGAAGCTTTATAGTCACCCCAATGGGGAGGACTTTAATAATAATGTATTTCTTATACAGCGCTACATACCCATCGGTCTCAGAACACTGAAAATAACAGAAGACATTATTATCCCACATAGTGGTACTGTTTGGTAAGACTGTACCACAGCAATGTTCCAGTGAAATCCTTCTCATTCCAAAGATTATTCAACTTAAGCAGAGGACTTTACCACTTTATATACTCATTTTGCTAGAGCAGATCTATCCATACCAAGCCATCTGTAAGGGGCCAATCTCATCTATTGTAACAAATGTTTTCTGTGGGAAGTGTGTAGGGCGCACAGGAAGTGTGTGTCTTGCATGGGAATTTCCAAGATGGGAGAACACCTCACTAGGTTTTAACTTCTCCGAATGCAATTGTTTCTATTAGCTTCAAGGATAGAACCAGAAGGGCCTTCAGGACAGAAAAAATGACCCTCTCGTTCTATGACTTCTTTACAGATTCCTCTGTTCATTTCCTTTTCACCAATAACGTACATTAGGATGCCCCCTCATTATCTCTCTGGCATCCGTTATAAAATCTGGCACTGAGGTGGGTCTAACAGGAAACCCTGAGGAGTTGTTCATGCATGGGTCACCATGCCATTGATTGCCTCATGTGGGTGGGGGGCTTGGACTTCTTGAGTGAAATCCATTTAGGAAGTATCCCAGTGTGTATGAAGGCGGTTAATCAGGGAGCCCAGGCGATAAAACAGTAACTACTGTTACAACCATGTCATTCTATACTGCCAACCACTGATAAACCCCTCCTGCAGGAGAGCAGATATCCTGATCTTTAGATTGTGGACTCAGTGTGAGGGAAAGTAAACTGGCTCATCAGTGCTGATGACTACAACGCTGATGAATTTCACCTCCTGGTTGCGGATCAGGGAGGATATAGTGATGTTCAGAAGCCATGTGTACTTCTCCAGGAGGCTAACACAGTCATTGTCTCTGGCTATGCATTGGGTGGTGTAGAGGCAGGGATCAGCCAGTTGTCCTTTTAGCTATGTACCTCAATTCCCTGATTGTTTTGTGTTGCTAACATGGGTGCTATGACTGTTCAGAGACTATGCTGATAGAAGCCTGAAAGGAAGAACCTGGAACTGATATTATCCCACTGCCCCTGCAGTCGAAGAATCGTCTGTGCCCCGGGAAGATGGGGATGTGAAAGTAGCCAGTTCTTTGAACATCAGGAGCTCCCCTTGCAACACCATGGGGATGAACGTCTGTAGCGTTTTAATAGTGAAGGATGTTTCACTGACAAACATGCTGTCTTCTTTTGTCTTGTATGTGACAACTTTGGCATGAGGCCCTTGCCATCAAGATGATTGATTATATACTCACCCAGATTCTGACTTGTGGCTGGGCTTATTGCTTTCGTCTGATGGAGTTTCTGCATCACCTAGGAGTCCTTTCGTCAGGGGATTCTTGGGCGGGTGAGAACACCAGTCCAGATTTCAGAAGGAGTGACCCATGAAGAGGAAAGAGATTTGCCGGTTCTCTATGAAAGGTTGCTTTCACTTGTTCCCTTTCCTTTCGGAGATGTACTAGTCACTCTTTAGTATATGTCTTGAGAACCATGACATACCTACCATAAGTATCAGTGGTGCCTTCCACAAAGGGGTAGGT